>NW_027122389.1:0-1264862 GCF_030686945.1 Centruroides vittatus | reverse complement strand
ACTGTTGGTGGTGCTCCTGGAATAGATGGTATTCCTACTGAATTTTGGAAAATTGATAGTGCTTTTCTCTGTTTATTAGATAATTTTAATAAGGTTCTGAGAACTGGTGTTATTCGAGATGAATGGAAGAGTTCTTTATTGGTTCCGGTGCCTAAGGGTGGCTCAAGGTCGGTGCTTACTAATTACAGAGGTATTTCGTTGTTGTGCTGCGTTTCTAAGATTTTTTGTAGAGTTTTGTATTACAGGTTAATAAGTTGGTTGAATATGAGAGATATTCTGTCAGAGAGTCAGGTTGGTTTCCGTGCAGGTTACTCTACTGTTGATAATATTTTTATTCTGTATACTGTTATCTCTAAGACACTAAGTAGGAAACGGCGTAAGGTTTATGCTTTTTTTATAGATTTAGCATCAGCATTTGATTCTGTTGATAGGGATTTATTATGGAGGAAATTATTAAAGTTTGGATTAAGCTTTAAGTTTGTATCTTTATTGGCAGAGTTATATAGTGGTTCAAATGTTAGGATTAAATGGAGGAATTTTTGTTCTCAGCCTTTCTTTTCTGATAAGGGTGTTAAACAGGGTTGTATCTTAAGCCCTATTCTTTTTAGTTTATTTTTAAATGATTTATTAAATTGTATTGATGATTCCGGCGGAGATGGTATAGTTGTCGGTGGTGTGTCTGTTAAAGTATTAGCGTATGCGGATGATGTGGTAATTGTGGCGGATTCTCCGAGGTCATTACAGAGGTCGATTGACCTTCTGGATAATTATTTAAGCGATAATAGTTTACAATTGAATCTTGCTAAATCAAAAATTGTGGTCTTTCGAAATGGTGGTAAGGCTTCTAAGGCTGACAAATGGTGGTTTCGAGGTGTTCCAATTTCGATTGTATCTCAATATAAGTATTTAGGTGTAATTTTTAAAAGTAATGGTTATTTTAATACTCATGTGAGGTCTTGTCAAGTTAATGCTGAGATAAAAATGGACAAAGTTATTCATATGTGTCAGTCTGCTAAGTTGTGTAATTTGAAGGATCGGTTAAGGTTATTTAATGCCGTGGTGGGCTCATCTCTCCTTTATGCTTCGGAGGTGTGGGGGTTTCAGGCGGAGAGTTTGGATACGGTATTAACTACTTTTGTTAAGAGAATGTACGGGCTTCCAAGGTGTACTCCTAGTTATCTAGTGTCTATGGAATGTTCATTGATTCCTTTGTCTTGTTTGATCCTGAACAAATCTGTTAATTGGATTTTTAGAACGTTGAGTTTAAATGAAGAACGCCTTAGTAAGATTTGTTTGCGTTATGTTGTGAAACATGTTCAGTTGCCTTTGTCGAAGTATTGGTGGGCTAGTTGTTCAAGGAACGGAATTGATTTTGATAATCTGTTACAAGATTTTAATAGTGTTTATTTACTAAAGTTAAATAATTTTGATAATTATATTTTGAAGTTGAATCATGGCATATTATTAAGTTCTTATTGTGAATGGTATAAGAGTTTGAATAAACCTTTTTTTGATTGTTCTATTTATAATAGTAATTTTTCTTCTAATGTTATGGCCGTATTAATGCAAATAAGATGTAATTCATTAAGTTTTTTATGTAATTACAGAAGGGACATTTGCATATGTGGTGTGGCGGACTTACCATTGGATGCATTTCATATTATTGCTGTTTGTTCTCTTTTGTCAAAATTACGTGAGGAGACTTTTGGGGTTCCCAATTTTTCATTTAATCAGTTTAAAAAAGTTATTTCTGATTTTGATTTATTCTTTAAGGTATTTATTTTCATAAAGAGGGTTAAATTGATTATTTCATAATGTTTATTGTATATTTGATTTTCGATTTCTTTTTCATTGTTTTTTTAGGCTTAAAGCGAAAGCTGTGCTTATTTATGTAAATTACGTTTTGGGGCGTGGTCTGCCTACTATTTAATCTGTGGCTGCTTGGACTGCTTGGGAGACTATCCGATTTTCTTTTGAACAATTGGTTTGAATTGCTGTTTTTTTCTTTTTTAGGTAAGTTTTAGCTCTGTTGGTTGTTAATTTCTTTCGGATAGTTCTCCCAAGTAGTTCTTTAAGTTTTATTTTCTGATTTGGATTTAGTTTATAAATTTTGCAATTATCATTTTAAATTATTAATGTTATTACAATTGATGAATATATCTGTGAAATATGTTTTGTTATTTTATAAGATTATGTACACTTTGTTTTGTTCTATCCCCGCATCAGGGTCTTTGTACCAGAATGCTTAAATAAAAAATAAATATTTCTAAACAATCTTAAAACTTAAATGTTTGGAACATTCACGGAGATTAACATTCTTGTTATAAATATTTGAATCTTTCAGATTTGAAAATTTTATAAATATCAAGTTTAAAATTAAAATTCATAACTTACATATTTTTTTTATTATAATATTTTTTATACTTTATATTCTTTATAATCTCTTGAAAAGCTGATGGGTAATAATGATTCAATTGTAAGTATAAAAATTAAAATTTTCAAAAATTTTTACTACTGATAATAATTCCTATAAAAATACACACTTCAACCAGCTTTAAATTCCAGCAAAATCCTTAACAAAAACCAACATTTCAGCTGTATAAAACAGTCATCTTTATTTAAGACTGTCTTCTGGTTTGTTGTTACTAGATAATAGTGCATTTAGACAACAAAAAATGTCTCCATTTAACAGCATATTATTTCCTTATATATCTGGAATCATAACAAAATTCACTCACAGAAAAAAAAGAGAAAATAGACTAAAGAGACTGAAGTCCACAAAAAAGATCTCATTATTAAACAATGATATAACTAATAAGTCAGAATCTCACTTGCAAAAAATTTTGCTATGGTCCTTCCCAAAAATACACTAATTAATTAGTCCTTAACTTGTAAAATTGACAAATGTTATTTCTGGAAGATTAAAACAATCAAATATACATCAATTTTCTAGCACTTGTAAATAATAATAATTTTGTTTTCATTAAAAAATAATGACAATACATTTATTATATCATCATTTATCGTATTATAGCCTGATATAATCCAGCAGACCGCTTGGCCAAACAATAAGTTAATCAATGTTTATTTTCTTATAAGTTGTCACAATAATCAGATTACCGTACGAGCTTGTCAATAGCCACTTGAAAAAGATGATTTTACCAGAATTTCAACATCTTATTCTAATGTATGTGAGATACGTCGATGATATCTTTATCTTACAATGCAGTGAACCCAACCTGAGGCTATTTCTCTAAAGGGTAAATTCCAATCCCTATGTCCTCTACAACAATAGAAACAAGAAAGAATAACTTCAGTACATTTCTTGGACATTTCCACTACTACTTGTAAGAATGATAAAATCCATACCAACACACATTGTAAGCCATCTTATCAACCAATTTTCATTCATCACAACTCCATTGACCCAAACACACAAAACTTTCTGCATTTCAGTTATTAATTAGAAAAGCATTCGCACATTATATAAATATAGTAGACACTATAGACAAGCTCAATTATATCAAGAATTGCAAAACAGCATGGGTTACCAGCACAGTCGATACAACAACTGATCAACCCCTTCCAGTCACCCAAGACCATACAACCACAACGTGAGTACAAAAAATACTCAAGATAAACTATTTCTCTGCCTTGATGGAAAAAAAAAAATAGGTGGCAAAATGCAATAATGAAAACATGACATATAAATGTAACCCCACTATTTTCAAGATCTTAAAAAATGACAAGGCACATTATAGTCACAATGATTCCTCTGGGAATTATTCAATCCCAATAGATGCCTCATGGTTTAACAGAACACTAGCATATGTGAAGCCTACATAACAAAACCTACAACAGACTTAAGAACACAAGTATACACTGATAAAAACTTTGCACACAACATTAGCAGCATATGCTACACAACAAGAAGTACAGGTCAATTGGGAAGACACTACAATAATAAGACCAACTAAGAACTTCAACACACTTAAGCATTTAGAGACCTTATAAATATACAAAGCCAACAGAATTTTCCATCTGCATTTATTACAGAGATGCAAACTCACTACTGCGTACAGATCTGTATAAGAGTTCTAACTTGACTTCCTTTCATGGGGCACTTCTGCATTATTATTTTGTTGTTATTTATTTCATTTTGTTAAACAATTATTCATTTTTATGTTATATTATTTTTTTAATTTATATTTATTTCATTTCTGTTGTATTTAAATTTTATATTTTGTTCAATTCTGCTGGTATTCATTGAATGTTCCTTTTATTCAAATATATTACAGATTAAAATGGTTAATGCAATTTTTAAGGCAATTATTATTTACCTGCTACTGTCTGGAAGATTTTTCTCATCAGATAATATTTTATCTCTAAGAGAAACAATTTCATCATATCCAGGCAGAAACACTAACACAGCACCTGAAATAGAATTAAAAATAAATGAAATGTTTTGATGATTAAACAAATATAAAACTATTCTTTCAATATTAAAATCTTCAATTAAAAATTTCTAATATAAACAAGATTCAAAATAAAAAATAGTATTATTATTCTAAACAAATAAAATCTAATTTTATGTTAAAATGCTTGCATAATAATCCTACACATTCATCAACAAAAAATGTGTGCCAAAGAGACATTAGAATCAAATAAAACTTCATTATTGCAAACATACTTGCAATGGCAATAAATGATTATAATATCATAGCAAAGACATAATTTCCTATAAAACAACAATACAATTTAAAGGAATCTTTACTACCTTGCAGGACCTCCTCTTGTTGGATACATGTAAAAATACAATCAGGCACGAAAGCATACAGACACCATATGATATTATGTGACAGATTTGCTCATAATGTTGCAATGCTATTTCAGATCTCTCACACTTATAGATGGCCAAAGCATTTGGTCCTACAAATGCTTGATAGACAACAAATCTAGACTAAGTAAGCCAAAGAAATGTGACAATGCAACAAACATTTCTA
Source organism: Centruroides vittatus (assembly GCF_030686945.1). Taxonomy (NCBI): domain Eukaryota; kingdom Metazoa; phylum Arthropoda; class Arachnida; order Scorpiones; family Buthidae; genus Centruroides; species Centruroides vittatus. Next base: position 1,259,859 of record NW_027122389.1, on the reverse strand, counting down.
AGAAACCTTAGCCATGTGTGGCCAAGCATTTTCCTTCTGAAAAATGGCTAATTGTAGCCTGTCATCAATGGCAACAAATTAGGATGCAGGATTAAAAATAAGAATAGAATTAAAAATGAAATATTTTTGATAGTTAAACTAATATAAAACTGTTATTCTTTCAATAGTTTTATATCATCAAAGTCTCTGTACCAGAATGCAAGCAGTGGTGAAGGGCAGTGTACTGCTCAACAGTAAATGCAGAATTGAAGCACTCACCATTGAATTGATATTGAAGTGGTCTTTTACATGCTAGTCATCTGTTCCCCCCCAAAAAACCATGATTTGTCATTAAAGACAACATGTTACTAGTACATAGCAGTCCATAATCCTTTTATAACACAATTACAAATGAAGACAAATTCTGGGATGCTTACAGTACACAGAATAGAACTAAAAATGATTTGTCCTTTGATTTGTTATATCCTCTAAATGCAAATCAAATTTGCATTTAGAGGACATAACAGTCACTCTAAATGCAAATCAAATTTGCATCTTCTAGTTGCATGTCAATGGTATGGGATGAAACAAAGGTTCTATAGAATTTGGTACTAGAGGAAGGCATTAGGCACCATCTCATTAATATTAATAAATATACAAATATAAATAAGGCTTCCACCTGTGTATGGATGAGGACAAATGCTGTTGGAACTGTTCATACTTGTTTCACAATCAGATAATCATCTTTTCTTGTGATGTACCTGGGACGTCCAAATCCTGTCCACAATATATGGTGCCCCTGACCTATTCATTGTCCCAATACCACCATCTCAGTTCAATAAGAACAATCCAATGGCAGGAAATTCAACAAAACAGCCACTATGCTTCTATTAGCCCAATGATGCAGACTTTCTGAAACTCCATCAACTGTGTATAGTCTTTGATCATGTTGTACAGGCAAACCTAGTATTCAAAGACCTCCTGTCTGAAGGTCTTTGATCTATCTGCTGTCTTCCTAGCATTTCAGCCTTCAAAGGCTAGGAAGACAGCAGATAGATTAAAATTCTGAACACAAGCTTCCATGAGCCTTTTTTGTAAGATACTGGGGTATTGACTTTAAGTCAATACCCCAGCAATATCTGGCATGCAAAGGTACAACAAATATAACCATTTACATACCTGTACCTGTCTGGGACAGCTGTTTATTGCATTTTGCAGTAATTGGGCAATTCAATCTGTATGCCTTGGAGTATACAAAAAACTCAATATTTGAAAATTACTAGAAATACAAATATATACATCTACTGAAGCCCGATGCTTAGCAAACACACACCTGCGATTGATGTAAATAATTGGGCTAAATTTTGGAAATAATAATTAGTAATTACAACAGAATTTGGTACTAGAGGAAGGCATTAGGCACCATCTCATTAATATTAATAATTACAATATTTAATTAATTTTAATACGATATGTTGCCTAATACCTTCCTCTAGTGCCAAATTCTGTTGTAAATACAAATATAAACATCTAAAGTCAAAAGAAGACATGCGCCATATATGAGAGGAAGTAGTTACTGACTGAACATGCCAAAAATGGTTTGTGAAATTAGCACGGGTGATTTTTCTCTTGAAGATGCACCTCAGTCAGGATGGCCTTCAACCCTAGATGATGAGTCCACAGTGGTTTTAATACAAAATGATCAGCATAAAACAACATGAGATAGCAGACACCTTAAAAATATCCCAAACATCTATTGTCAGACATTTGACTAGCCTTGGATACACTTTCTGTTTTGATGTTTGGATTTCCCATCAATTAAATGAACAAAACATAATTGAGCAAGTTTCTATTTGTAATTCTCTTTTAAAGTGCAATGATGATGATCCATTTTAAAGCAATTAATAACATCTGATAAAAACTTGATTGTTTACAATAATATTCAATGCAAGAGACCTTTGAGTAAGCCAGGTGATCTGCCAGTGCCACAACCTAAAACTAGTTTGCATCCCAGAAAAGTAATGATTTCAGTTTGGTGGGATTGAAAGGGGGGTTGTTTATTACGAGCATTTACCCAACAACCAAACAATTCCAATAAATATTGTCTCCTCCAACTGGATGAACTGAAGGCTGCTGTGCTTGAAAAATGTCCAGAACTTGCAAATCAATGGGAAGTGGTATTCCATCAAGATAATGCAAGGCAGCATGTACCATTGAACATGGGCCAAAAACTTCTAGACTTTGAATGGGATGTTTTGAGTTACCCTGCATATTCTCCAGATAATGCTCCCTCAGACTATCATCTTTTTAGTTCATTGCAGAATAATTTAAATGGTGTGGATTTCAATCTTTAGAAGGTATCAAAAATCATATTGATAATTTCTTCATTCAAAAACCTGCCCAACTCTACACAGATGGAATTATGAAATTACCCATCAGATAGCATAAGATTATAAAATAGAAGGGTGAATATATTGTGGATTAAAGGTTTTTATTTATTACAAAATAGTGTATTTTATTTCTGTCTAAAAACCAAAAAACTTTCTGTTCAACCCTATATAATTATAATTAAAACATTTAAATTTCAAAGTTTTCTGCAATGTTGGCATGGGAGGGGTGAGATGATTCTGGTAACTTTGACTGTATGCCAATCTATCTCATCCTTGTTATCCGGAATATAACACATCTTTAATACTTTAATTTTAACAGATTTTGCAAGCTCTTCTTTCCTCAATATGTCAAATGTAGTATCTGTAAATATCTCAGATGCTGCATTGACATATTGAAGTAGAAATGAACATGTTTTAAATTTAATTATCTATCTTATCACTTAATGAGCACTTTTTTTATAAATTGAGTTTTTCATTTTGATAATTATAAAACACAGATTATACAATGTGAAAATAACAACAAACATTGAATTTACTTTAAAAAATAATCATATGCAATAATATTCAAACAATATAAATAGAATGACTAGGTTCACCATACCATAATATTATCCACTTAAAGAATGAAGTAATTACTGTATATCAGCATTAAATGATTTTTTGCTGTCACTCTCAAAATAATATGCAAGGAATTACAGATTATTGCAAAAGCAACCTGCAAAGTGGGCTATATGCCTGCAAAATTTAAATATATCAATCTCCAGGTATGCATGTCACTCTCTTCACTTACAGCATTAATTAATTACAAAGAAAAGGGATCTGGCACTCTTTACCCCATCCATTCTGTACCTAAATGAATAATTATAATAATTAATTTTTAATAAAGTACTATAATTATTCATTTAGATAAGAGATGGCACCTAACATCTACCTCTAATGCCAAATTACTTAATATCTAATTATTAATAATAGCAAAATAATAGCCCAATTAACTATGCTAACTTAAAAATATTGCCAGAACAAAATTATCAATACAAAAATCCTTAAAAAAGATTCCTCAAGACAATACATACAAATGTGTCTTTATTCCAATCCAGTCCTTTCAAATAAACATTTGAGGAAATGTGCATTTGTGCATATGTCATCAGTCGATGCCACCATGAAACTATGCTAATTGTTTAGTTTAGTATCAGTACATCAGGATTCGGTATGTTTATTATATTTAAATAGATTATTTACCTTCATCACGACTGGAAATAATTTTTTGTAATAAGCACAGAATGAGATCAAGATCAACTTTGTCATCATCAAAACTGTGGTAGTATATATCTAGAAGTTCTTTATCTTCTTCACTTATAGCTTCTTCCAATAATGGGATATTTGAAGATGAATTCATTCCAATCATTTCAAGCTGTCCCATTTGTGAACTGGAAAAAACAATTATGTTATATTAAAAAAAAACATAAATTGAGCATAATTTTAAACTAATAAGATCTGAACATAAACTGTTATCTATTAGTAAACTAGGATATATTGAGAGAGTTGATTTATGAAACAGTAAAATTAGAATTAACCCACCAAATGTCTTTAAAATCCAACAAAACAGAAATTTAATCAACTATTTAATACAGCCAAAAATATAACCGTATTTCACGGACTATAAGACGCACTTTTTCTTCGAAAAATTGCCTCCAAAATTCCGGTGCGTCTTATAGGTATTTTTTAAAAAACTGCTTAAAAGTTCAGGTGCGTCTTATAGTCCGTAAAATACGGTAGTTATCATAAGGTTTTAAGTATGCTAGAATGTGTCTGCAGCAAAAGAGGTGTGGTGAAAGTTGCTAAATGAATTGAAGAACAGTAGTCTCCTTCTGCCTGCTGCTCACTGTTTTTGGATTATGAGCATGAGGATGCATGTCTGTCATCAGTTTTGCTGGATTGTAAAAAGTTTTTCATATATAATGCAGGGTATCCCATAAATTTGTAAATAGTTTAAAAATTCATAAAAGTTGAAAGAATTGGTATATTTGAATGAGGTTTGCTTAAAAGTTATTCTCATAAAGGGGGATTTTTTTTTGGGTAGAGGAAAAAAAGATAGTTCAAATTTTTGTTGATAGAGGACACCAAATGCAAGAAAAATCAATGGAATTGTGCAAATCTGAGTCTTATAAAATACAGGGTGTACGATTAACAGCTCATTTCTAAATTTTCCTCTTACTAGCGCTGACAAAAGGTTTTCATTATGATGTTGATGTTGGTGGATAAAGCACTATTGGTGAAGTTGTTTTATCTCAGCCATAAATTGCCAGCTCAAACTTTACGAAGGTTTAGAGCACAGAAGAGAATGAAGAAATATTCAGGTCCAATCACTATTGCCAGATTGGTTTCCATTTGTGAAGCCACGTCGGAGGTACGAACCTCTGATAAACGTGGTGCACCACTGCGTGGGCGATCACACAAACTTCCCGTTTCTTCAAAACGTTGTATTAGGGAAACCAATTCGGCAGGAGTGATTGGACCTGAACCTTTCTTCATTCTCTTCCGAGTCCTAAACCTTCATAAAGTTTCATACGGCGATTCGTGGATGACATAAAACAACTGCACCAATAGCACTTTATCCACAAATGTCAACATCATAATGAAAACCTTTTGTCAACACCAGTAACAGAAAAATTCAGAAATGAGCTGTTAATTGTACACCTTGCATTTTATAAGACTCAGATTTGCACAATTCCATTGATTTTCTTGCATTTAGTGCCCTCTATTGACAAATATTTGAACTATTTTCTTTTTCTCTACCCAAAAAAAATCCCCCTTTGTGAGAATAACTTTCACACAAACCGCATCCAAATGTACCAATTCTTCCAACTTTTATGAATTTTTAAACTATTTACAAATTTATGGGACACCTTGTATGTGTATATATATACACATACATACATACACACACCATATTTACTCACATACACATATAAGCCAAGCTTTTTTTTCATTTTTCACTGCTTCTAAAACCTAGGTCGTCCTATATGCACGAGTGAAGGATTCTTTGCATTTTTGAAATAATTTTTGTGAGCCATGTATTCACATTTTTTACTGTATGCTCACCCTCTGGTGTTTAAAAACAAAAGTGTTTTATCTGGGTTGTTTGAATCACTCTTGTGTATTGTCAGGAGTAAAGGTGAATAGCAATAGGGAAAGCAAAGCTTTCGAATTGAATTCCAAATTGAAATTCCAAAATCACATGAGAGTCCAATATAAGTTTTAAATCCATTCCCACACAAAAACAGATGATTACTCAGAAATCAGAATTCGGAAAAACTCACAAGTGCAATCGACAGAGAGTGGACTCAACTGTTAAGAATTGGAAAAAAAGGTTCCCAATTGTCCAGCTTTACATAAAGAAATTTTGTTGATTTTACGAGATTTTTTCTTAAAGTTTAAAATGTTAGTAATTTTTGAAAGACAATGCGTGCACTTACGTGCATTTGATATTTTATTTGTGATTAAACAAAATAAAATTAGAATTGTATTAATAAATTTAATTTTTTTTATTCTGATCTTTAATTAAAGTCACACCTCATCCTATATGTGAGATCATCTTATATGCAAGTAAATATGGTAATTCAGAAGACTTATACTTAAAAAATACATCAAACTTAATTGTTTTATATAGTAAAGTAAAAAAACAAAAATATGTAATGTTTACAATATATGCATACATACATATTATATAAATGTATGTTTATATATACAATTTCACTATCCTTATTTTTCATTTTTCAATTATTCAATTATTATAACTTGAAGCTAAGAAGTAAGACCTTCATAGTCTTTATTATTATTAAAACCTAAATAAAATTTCCCTCTTATTACGCCTACGTAATTTCGTAACTTTCACAATCATTTAATCAATAACTGAAGATGAGGATATCTTAGATATATATAAATGCTAAAAAAATAATATAATTGAAAATTCCTGTTATGTAAAACAACCAATCAGTATTCTATTGCACTAACAGATACAATCCATAAAAATGCCTACCACATAAAATTCACTTTTCAGAAATTTCAGTAAGAAAAAAGGGTTAATGTTACCTTAGGATCCAAAATGGTGGCCAGGGAAATTTTTCCCTACTTCGGAGACTGCGACGGGGAAAAAAATTTTCCCTAGAGTCGCGACGTCGACAACGTGGGGAATATTTTCCCGTTAGGTTTCTACCCTGCGTTCGACGTTGCCGAGTATCCTGTAACCTTGAAACGGAGACGGTAGTGTGTAAATTTGCGACGGTAGAGGGAGCCTTTTCGTGACGTCGGCGGGAAATTCATAGGTGTGTTACGAACGAATATGCAAATGCATGATCTGCGACGTAATTTCTGGTCATTTCTGGGCAATTTTATGCAAATCGACTAGTTTCCAGTTGGAATCGTTTACTGCTGTGTTTCGACGAATTGCATATTGGATTAATTGCTGTTTTTTTTTTCGTAACGATATTTCATTCGCACACAAATTGCTATCGTTGAATATTTATTATTATTATTTCCTCCAGTATTAGTAAGTACTGTTATTTGTTTTATAACAATTTGATCCTGAAAGTTAGAGAACCAAGTAATCAGAAATTAAGGAAAAAGAGTGTTTTTTCCCTATCCTTACCTACCCTCGTTTAGTTTATTGCCAATTGTTCGATAATGACTAGTTTTGCCGATTTGAGTTGCAACGACGAATTTTGGTCGAGATGCACTTCTCGTGATTTCTACAAGTTGATGGAAGACGACTTTTCGGAGCTAGGTTTGCCTCCCCGTATCGATAACGCATCGAATTTTGCTGTAAAATTAGGCATACAGCCGACCGAGTCCGTTTGCATTCATTGCGATGAAGATAAGAATTGCTTCATATGTCAGGTGAACGACAGATCAGAAAACACTGTGAATTGGATCGTTTATAAATACGTGAATTCCAGCAGTACGATAATAACGGATGAATGGAAAGGATATATGCATATTGACGACATAGAAAGAGTAGCGGTCGAACATAGAACTGTCAACGATTCGAAAAATTTCGTCGACCCCCGAACAGGAGATCATACTCAGAATATCGAACAATCGAAAAGTGAGTAAAAAACTCCTCTTTTTGTTGTTTTTTATTGTTTATTTCGGTGAAAAAATCCGCGGAGTCTGCAGAGAAATTCAAGATGGCGGCCGGAATCGCGGCCATCTTGAATGGAGGGAAAAATTTTTCCCCGTCGCAGTCTTCAACGTAGGGAAAAATTTCCCTGGCCGCCATTTTGGATCCTAAAGTAACATTAACCGAAAAAAGTTTTCTAGAATGACACAACACACAAATCCATCAAATTGGGTCAATTCAACCCAAACCAGGACAGATGGAACATTTATAAATGTGTTAAATTTATGTGCAAGCCCAATTAATATGTGCCGCAGGTCAAATTTGGTCCAGAGGTCATACTTCGAGTACCACTGATACAAATGATATATTGGAAATCTTGTAACATGTAAGTTGTTAAAATAATTATAGCCTTTTAAATGTATTTTATTATTTACTATTAAATAAAGAAAAATATCTATTTAATTACCAACTGGCTTTTAAAAGATCTTCAACTTCAGTTTGTTCAAAATGATGAGCCCAATCTAACGCTGTCCATTCATTTGGTGCCCTAATATGGACACTTGCACCTAAAGCAAGTAATTGTTCTACTGTATTTAATTTTCCTCTTCCAGCTGAAACCATTAATGCTGTTACACTTGTTTCTTGATGCTGATAGTCAACTAACATACATAAAATTTAGAATAAATTATTTAAGCTTAACAGTTACAACTATAAAATTAAATACTTAATACACTAAAACCTTGTTATTTCAAAACTCAAGGTACAAAAAAACATGACTGAATTATCCAAACTTTTTTAGAATCAAATTTTTGTAATTCATGAATAAAATTATGACATTATTTTATATAATTTCACCCATTTGGTTACAAATCCATTAATATTATGAGTCATTACTTAGTAATTTAAGCTATTTTGAAAAACTGTCAGTTGGCATATACAGTGTGTCCAAGAAAGATCTTTATCATTCTAAACATTAATAACAAAAATACTAACAGGTGAAATGAAATGCAGTTTGCTGCAAAAGAATGAAGAAATCTAAGAGTTTTTTTACAGTACCTTCATCGTAGCTGTACGTGAGCTCTGTTAGTAGCACGAGCAATGTCGAGCCTGTACTCAATTTCCCTCCAAGTGTTTTTTAACATTTGCAGTGTAACAGTGAGGATTGCTAATCTATCCTTTTCTTTAAAACGGATATATCAGAAACAGGTGTTTGATAAACCCTGACTTTAACATAACCCCCAAAAAAGAAATTCAGTGGAGTTATGTCGGGTGATCGCGGAGGCCAAGGTATGGGTCCTTTGAGACCAATCCACTGTTCGGAAAATGCTATTAAGTAATTCACATACAGAAAATGTCCAGTGAGGCGGAGCACCATCCGCCTCACTGGACATTTGCTGAAATAAAACATTTGGCTGCAAATGTTTCAATTGTGGAATAACATAAAACTCAAGAATATCCTGGTAAACATTACCGTTAACAGTCTTCTCCACAAAGAAGATTAGACCGATTACAGCATCATGTAAAAGTCCACACGAAACGTTACCAAACCAGAAAAAACTCTTAGATTTCTTCATTCTTTTGCAGCAAACTGCATTTCATTTCACCTGTTAGTATTTTTGTTATTAATGTTTAGAATTACAAAGAACTTTCTCGGACACACTGTACCCAGTAATGAAACAACATACAAAGCAAAACATGAAAATAATGTATGAAAGAAGCTTAAGTGTTTCAATAAGAATTACCCGTAAATTTTGTTTAGAGGACCAATGATTAGTTCTATGAAGAATTCACTGTCTTGAGTTTGAGATTACAAAAATCATGTGATCTGATGAAAACACATTCTATTAACAGCTAAAGCTATGAACACATTCTATCATGACTATGCATGTGTATTCAATCAACTTTCAAATTTTAAAACAATATATTTTTGCAAAAAATGTCCAAAATAATTAAATGCCAAACAGATTTCTTCCATAAAAATAAAAATTCTTTCTTCATTGGCAACATGTACAATTTCCAAATGACCACGAACAGAAGTTCAATATATAAACAATATGTAATTAGAAAATTCAAAGACGAAGCTGCCACTCGGACGCGGGAACTTTCCTTATAAATACGTAATATGACAGATTTTGAATTAAACGATATTTATGTGGGTCACCGAACCAGATAACGACTTCACGTTTCATTGTATGCGTATTTCAAATTATCAAAACAAAAATATATACAAAATCCTATTCTTTCGGTCAGGAAGTAGACTCGACTTCAAATTATCCAACATAAAAATAACAAGGTTTTACTGTACAAATATAATTAATATAAATTTTCTAGTTCTAAGATTAAAAATAATATTTATAACTAAGTGCAAGTGAAGCAAGAGGCAAAACTTTATTCCAAATTAGAACAATCAACGAAATTTAATTCTCAAGAATGATTATTGGAAAGATATTATTCAACTTACACCAGTTAAGAAAAATCAGTTGTTCTTTAAACCAAAACTTTGATGCTAATTTGGTCCAGAATTTACTGAGACTTAAATTAATGGTAAGAAGTCAAAAAAGACTAGTTTAAGACTAAAACTGAGTAGGGAATTCTTGTACAAATACTTGGTCCATATTACTGCAAAAGGAGATGTGAAGAGACTATAGACTTCAAGAAGAGTTTAGTATATTAAAGAGATCTTTATAAAACATATTTTTCATTCATTTTTTACATAAACAAAAACTGTTTGTAACCAAATATCCTAAAAAATAGGACAGAATTATGTAACTGTTAAATAAGAAGATAGTGTGTGAACAGCAAGAAAAAATTAAAATGTACCTTATGTAGGTGTATTTTAAATGTAATAGTTTTATTTTAACAATATTGCTAAATGAAGAGAGAACTAAAGTTCCAAAATGCACTTTAGTTAGTAATCAATTTAAATAAATGGTTTAATATTGAGTTTCTTATATTTGACAGGCCCTAAGATATTATTTATAAATAATATTAACATAAGGGCAAAAAGTACAGTTAATAATGGAAATTTTTACATCTTGATCTAATACCCAAATGATAGAGCTGATTAACTATTGTGCTAGACTTTGGCAATTATACTAATAATCAAATGACAGAGTCAAGTTTTATAATGATGTAATAAACTTAAACTACATTATTTTTACATTTTAACTTTAAAATGTTATTTAAAGATAAAATGTAAAAATAAAATATAATTAAAACTTAAAAATGCAGTAGAAATAACTCCATTAAATAAAAAGTTTATTTTATTTCTTATCTTTAAAACAATGCTTGAAAAGTTAAAATGTCATTAATATTTGAATTTGTTACATGTCATAAAAAAAATTATTAGCCTGTTCTACATCGAAGTGTTCAATTTGAAATGAGACAAAATAATCGAAAATAAATAGGTTGACTCTTTAAATTTAACATTGACAAAGTCAATGATTTCAAGACAGTATTACACTTACAAGAGAATAATAGAAACCTTTGCTATTGATCATTACGTTATAATTAGTGTCTAAATTGAGTATCACTACAAAGCAAGTCTAATGTGCGAATCAATTTAAATCAGTTAAATTTATTATAATAAGTTATCAAATTATTTCAATTAAATACAAAAAGTAAGTAACACTCACCTGAAACGTTTTCCACTAATATGAGATGTAACAAATGAGAAAATGATTTCTCAGTACCATTTAGCCAAGCATCTTGTAAAGCATCATCCATTTCTTTTACCAGATGTGGTTCAATTTCCATTTTATCAGAAATTATCTTAAATATTATAATAAAATTAAAGAATAATTTAATTTCATATTAAAATAATTTAAGAATTTGATATCAAATGAATAAATTATATTTATAACCAACACAGAAATGTAAATAATTGTAATAAATTTAATATAACTAAAAATGTTAATTAAAACAAAAATATCCAGATTATTTAAATGTTTAAGCATATTAAGGTATAATCAGACACACTCTTCACAATCAAATCAAATACAATTCACAAATGAAAACAAAAGGAATTTAAAATGAATCAAACAAATAATACTTTTATTGTTTTTCAACCTGAAGCTAAGTCTTTTCAATCTTCTTTTAATATAAACCATCCAATAAGAAATAACATTCAATCTTTTAACTTCAAGTATTTCTGCAGCAATTTTTGCTTTTTTTTAATTATTAAGTAGGTTTCACTATTTAATAATTTAAAAAAGAATTAAATTCCAGCTGCCAATAATTTTCAATTTTAGTGATTTTTGCTTGTATACATTATAAATTTCAGAAGAATCCAGAATAGATTATAGTTTTTTTCTTCTTTAATAACAGTCAATTGATCTTGTGTTAATTTTTTTTTGCTAAAAAACAAATTTTATTTTATATTGAGTATCCCTAAGCATATCAGTGAATTTTTTAAACAAGTTGATTAAATTCAATCTACAGACAACTTATTAAACTGTATATAAACTGGTTACAACTTTCTTTTAACATTCATTAAAAACTAAAAATAATACATATTTTTCTAGAAAGCAATCTTTAATTTACTGATATTGTTGGAATGTAATTGGCATCTGTCGACACATCTTTATCCTTCTACGTCATATTATCTTTTTTTACACGTGGCATTTTTTTAGAAATGTTTATCGTTGTTGTAAATTTTTTGTTCGGTAAATAAAGTTGAATAAAATATAGTACTTGTACAGCTTAGTTCAACACTTCAAATATGTTAACTAAGTTAAAATAGGTTAACACTTAGTTACAGAATAAGCTAGCTAATAATTCTGAATTTCTGAATCCAGATTTCACTAAAAACAAGTTAATTATTAATAGATTTGCAGAGTAGAGAAAGAAACTGATCATAATAATGGAGATATTGTATTCAAAAGATAAAAATGTCAAACCAAAAAAAATTAGAAAGTTCTGCACACATTGTTACAAGAAGGATCATAGCTAAGATGAATTCTGGTATTTGAACAGGTGACAGGAAAAGCACCCTGACAAATATTCTGCAGAAGAGGAGAGGGAATGTTTACAGCATGTAAAAACGTTGTTTTTATCATAAAACAATCTTCATTTGTCATTTTGTTGCCATCATAACAGATGGCACCACAGACAGAAACATGCAGTTTTTCCAGGAAAGTTAAGCAACTTATTGCTAGAATTATCTCATATGAATTACATTTAAATACAAATAACTCTTTGAATATTTTAGATATATTTCTTTACAAGCTATTAACCTTCTGTTACATCAATATAAAGATACTCTGAGGATTTTTATGAGTTTAGTCAGCTTGTCTTATGTTGTTACCGTAAGCTTTCATTTAAAAAATCCATACATACAGAAAAAACCCCCAAATGTTTTTGCATTTCTCAACTTTCAGGGTCCTGAGTCCAAAAATGTAAAAATCTTGGGGGGGTCATTTTTTGACTGATTGCCATACTTTCCCTCTGTTATATCAGAACTGGGAAGTAATAGTCAATTATTAAATTGATAAAATTTTAATTGTGTTTTCTAATAAATAAGTTTCATTGATTAATGTCACTAGATGCAAAACATGCTTGATTCAAATATTAAATTCCACCTAATAAAGAATGTTGTTGTTATTTTCTTATATTTTGTATGCATTATTTATTTTTCAACTATTGTCTCTACACTGCCGTAATATTGAAATTACAAGTACACATACAACTGAAAAATTATCATCTCACTCATATTAATTATCTTTTATTCTAATGATAAATTTTATAAAAGCACTTAAGATTATTTTTGAAATATCAACATTTACAATTCTCTACATGGTGAGTTGAAACCTACTAATAATAAGTCACACCTTCCATACTTTTTCCAACAAAACAGTTTAATAAAAGTTTAACGAAACAACATTTTCAGCTACATTAAGTGATGTGCTTCAGGTTTTTAATAGTCTAAAATCCCAGAAAACATTTGTTTCATTAAATGTTTAATGAACTGTTTTGTTAGAAATAATGTGAAAGATGTGGCTTATTATCAGCATTTAAATTATAAAAACAACAAATTAACTAATACTAATAATTCATTTCTTTTGAAAAGATTATAAATTTTAAAGTTATATTCAGAAATTAGTTCAGTACATATTATAATACCCTTAGAATATTAGGTAAATAATTGTAATCATTAATAAGGACTAATTACCAATTTAAATATCTAAAAAAGTAAGAATATATCCATGTAAATTTAGTAGCTTGGTTATTGTTCCTTTTGGTTTTGTTACACAAATATACTTTTAGTCTAACAACTATATACTGTGCATGTTTATGTGTATAGATCTGTGTATATTTCTTTTCATTGTATTCCATTTTATGTTATAATCTGATCATTACTTGGAAATGTTAATCCAATTAACATTGTATTTGATGCACACTCCTTGGCATGTTCGCATTGACCCAGAAAGGACAACAGGCAGGAATTTTTAAGCAGAAACAAGGGATTTCAAGGGAAAAAATGGGGAGGGTCATGAGTAGATATCAAAGTTTGCTAAAAAAGAGGGAAGAATCAGGTGTTAAAATGGCAGAAGAAAATAAGATCAAAAGAAAGATCAAAAGAGAACAAGAAATTCAGTTAGTTAATCCAGGTTCTCCAAAATCCAAGAAAGAATAATAATGTCAAAAACAAGAAACTTTGTTTTTTCCTTTTTGTTTCATACAAAAAAAGAAAAAGAATTTTCTGGATATCCCAAGACAACATTTGTATAAAAAGACTTACAATTTCTTGGCTTATGACAATCTCTCTTTTAAATAAGATTCATATACTCCTAAAAAATAAATATTTATTCACATATAAGACAAGGTTTTTATTCATTTTTCACTGCTTCAAAAACCTAGGTTGTCCTATAAGTGTGAGCAAAGGATTCTTTGCATTCTTGCAATAATTTTTGTGAACCCTGTATTTGCATTCTTTACTGAATGCTCACCCTCTGGTGTTTAAAAACAAGTATTTTATCTGGGTCATTTAGGAAAAGCAAAGCTTCTGAACTAAATTCCAAATTGAAATTCCAAAATCACACGGGAGTCTGATATAAGTTTTAATCCATTCCCACGTGAAAACATTTTACATTTACCAAAGGATTAGAAGGCCTCCACCAATAGGTATAACCTCGGAAAAAGAAATTTCACACGAAAACAGACGATTATTCGAAAATCCCTATTTGGAGAAACTCGTAAGTGTAATCGACGGAGAGTGGATTCGACTGTTAACAATTGTCAGAAAAGGTTCCCAATTGTCCAGCTTTACGTGAACAAATTATGTCAATTTTACAAGATTTTTCCTAAAAGCTTAAAATGCCAGTAATTTTTGCACGACAATGAGTGAATTTACATGCATTTGACATTTTATTTGTGATTAAATAAAATAAAATTAGAATTGTATTAATAAATATACTTTTCTTTATATTGATCTTTGAAATCACACCTCGTCCTATATACGAGATAGTTTTATATGCGAGTAAATATGGTATATACGTTCAATACATACTATATATATATACACACATACACACCACACACACACACTTATGTTATGTACACAGAAAGCCCTATATACTTTCCATTAGATAATTTGTGTCTAAATGATGTCAAAACTTCCACACACTATACAGTATAACCCTAAATGGACAACAATAACAAGCATAATATATAAAATATTTTTAATATAGTTTCTTATAATTCTTTATCTTTTACTCTTTCTTAATTTTTCTGTTCACTATTTTATAAATTAAACTAATACATACCTGTTCTTTAACTTCATTTTCAACCGGTAGTAATATTTCATTGCATTCGTCACAAATGTCATCCACGTCTCTACTATCGGGAGAAGAAAGATCGGAGGCAGTAGCACTGTTGTTGTCACTGGGTTCTAGAAACTGTGAACACCATGTAGCTAATTGCTGCTGCTGTTGCTTCACTTTAACTAAATCTTTTTTATATCTTTGCATTCCTTTACTCATATAACCAGTGCTAATTTAATAAAGGATTTAATGTTATATTACCATATTCACAGCAAAGTTTTTATTTGTTATGTGTTACAATAAGCTTTACAACAAATTTTGTTAAATATTCCTCTTAATTTCATAATAAAAGTTTTAAAAAATAATAAAAAAATTTTAAATTCTAAAATAGCTTAATAAATTTTTCGTTTGTTACAGTTTTAGTAAAATAAAAGTTTTGAAAATTCCTGTTTACATTAAAACAAAATATTTTGATGAATTTTTTTATTTTATATATTTCAAAGTGAAAATTTTTGAAATAAAATATTTTGTACACAAACTTGTCTTAATTACTAACCTTTTTAAAATGTCTTCTAAAAAATAAGCTTGCACATCATGAATTTTTCCAGGCACTGAAAGAATAAATGAAATGTAACAAAACTCTAAACTTCTTCATTAATAGTTTACTTTTCTGTTTAATTTAAATAATATTCAAACATTATTTTTCATTTTTTCATGTTTTATGCTAGTGCACTTTTTCCAAAGTTGAACTTATCAAACTGGATTAAACACAGAACAGACCTTGAGACAATTTTCTTCCATGTATTTATTTTTCAATATGCATTTCAGGCATAACAAGTCCCCCTTCAGTCTTAATACATAAATCCTTTTTTAGGATTTGTTGGCATATGCAAACATATTTTTAATTTTATAAAAAAACTTCCCAATTTGTCACGTATGTATATACAGAGGGTGATCGGTTAACGAACAGTTCGAACTGCGAACAAATCGGACGACGAACGCTTTTGCGACAGATTTTTATGTTTGGATTGTTTTTATGTTTGGATAGTTGAACCTTAAAAGAATGCAGAAATTACAAGGTATTTGCTGAAGTTCAATTGGCTACAGTTTTTATAATAATATATTCAAGGCTTGCAGAGTTTGTACCATTTCACAAAACAAACACAAAAAGAAGCAACGTAAAATAACGAATACTGATTGGTTTTCCCTAGTTCTCTGGGTAACGACTCGAAACCTTTCGGTGCGCAGATGTCGACACGGATGCTCGATCTGACACCGACTTGATAGTATTCCTTCAAACTTTAAAACCCTCCATTGTAATTCCAGCGTTTTGTTTACCTTTCTGACAAATAGTTTTTTATAGTCTTTGCAAGAGTGTCGGGCACTCGTTAAGTTTTGCGTCGGTTATTATTTTCTAAAGGTGAGATTTTAACTGTCCTATCGGATATTCGTTAATGTTTTAACATCAAAATTTTGAATTTCATTCAGGCTTCACATTTACGTAATTCTTTTGTGCATTAGTTAATTTCTGTTTTCTGAATTTTTGAGAGTGCTTTTCTGAACTTTTTATTTCAAAAAGAAATTGATACCATTATGGAGCCTAAACAAAGTGGAGTGTCAAGAACCGTGCTCACCATAGAAACCAAACAAGAGATAATAGCCAAGAGAGTGGGCAGAAGATGTCTGATGTTGCTAGGCAATATGGCTCAAACAGGTCTATAGTATGCACAGTCTTAGCTAAGAAAGATATAATCAAGAAGACTCAAACAGCTAAAGGAGTAACAAAAATCACATTTGAAAAACAAAGATGTGCCATCCATGAAAAAATGGAGAAACTGCTTTTAATTTGGATAAAAGAAAAGGAAATAAAAAGAGATTAACTAGTATGACTATCATTCAAGAGAAAGCTAGAGAAATCTTTGAAGAACTGAAGAAGCAAATTCCACATTCATCACATGAGGAGATAGAATTCAAAGCTACCACTGGAAGGTTTGCAAAATTTAGAAGGAGAACTGGCATTAAACATGTGGTAATCCATGGTGAGTCTGCTAGTGCAGATAAAGAAGAAGCTGAGAAGTTCTGTCTATTTGAAGAATTCATTAAAATTTGAAGAATTCATTAGAAAAGAAGGATACTGTCCACAAACTTTCAATTGTGATGAAACTGGTTTATTTTGGAAGAGCATGCCGAACCATACCTACATTACAAAAGAAGGGAAAAATATTCCTGGGCATAAACCCATGAAAGACTGATTGACGTTACTTTTGGGAGCTAATGCTAGTGGTGATATGAAGCTTATCCCGCTTCTTGTCTATCACTCTGAGAACCTAGAACATTCAATTAAAAAAAAAAGGGCATGGGTCATATAGGCTCTTTTCAAAGAATGGCTGTTTGAAGTTTGTGCTCCAAACATCAAAAACTACCTTCAGACCAATGAATTGCCATTGAAAGCACTATTGCTATTGGACAATGCTCTAGGACACTCAATAGACCTTGAAGATAACTTGCCGAATGACTTTCCCTGGCCGACACTTCAGTTTCTGCTTCCGAATATCACTTCATTGATTCAACTAATGGATCAAGAGGTTATTGTAGGTTTCAAGAAATTGAACATTCGAGCACTGTTTTGTTGATGTTTCAAAGCATGCCAGTTCTCCTCAACAATGGCATTAAAAACGTTTTGGAAAGAAAAATTTGATATTCTTGAAGTTATGTGGCTCATTCAAAAGGCATGGTCTGGAGTCACTCAACAATAGTTGAATTTGCTTGGCAAAAGCTGTGTCCCTCCTGCATTCAGGGAGATGGAAATTGATGTCCCTGAAATTATGGATGAAATTGTGACTACTACTAGAGATCTGGAATTGGAAGTGAATGAAGATGACATTGAAGAGCACATAATGGAACCTGAAACTGATCTACTGACAGAACTCCAAGAACTCTTGAATGAAGAACACCAAGAAACTCAATGTGAGATGTGCTTTCTTCCAAAAAAAGGAAGACGAAAGAGAATCAATGCCGACATCTGCTATTAAAGATTTTGAAGAAGTGGGAGGATGTCAGAACATCTTAGAATGGCATCCAAACCAGGTTGAGGTTAATAGGCTTGGGGATCTCTACGACAACAATGCTATTAATTACTTCTGAAAAATCCTGAAGAAGAGAGAAAAGCAACTGACATTGGACAGATTCTTTAACATCCCACAAATGAAAAAAAACATTACTGATAAAAATGCAAGACTGTGTATATATGTATTTTTATTATTACATAAACAAACATAGTAAGAATGTATATAATTATTTATTTACTTTTTGGAGTCTCCAGAATGAATTAATCAAATTCCCATAAAAATCTATGGTAAATAATCAGTTAACGAACAATTCGGGTAGCAAACATAGTCTTGGAACAGATTATATTTGTTAATCAATCTCATCCACTGTATGTATGTAACAGATTATATTTGTTAATCAATCTCATCCACTGTATGTATGTATGTATATGATATATATATATATATATTGAGAAAATAGAAAAAACATTGAGAAAACACTTCTTTGAGAAAAGTGTGCTGGAATAAAACATACAAAATAAGACAACACACAAAAAGCAATCCGAATAATCATTTTTCATATCATATCAATATTTTATTTTCACTTCTGGTTAAAAGGAAGAGAAGAAAGTATAACCACATTAGCTTCAATTATTAATAAAAAATCAAACTGGGTGAATCCTGATTGATTTGTCATCTAGTAGAAATATAACTGCTTTTTCTGAAATTTATTCTAATATCAACATTTTCAAGTTATTTCAACTTATTTAGGCTATCATCAGTTTATACAATGTTGGCTAATCTTAGGCCATCATCTTACACAAAATATATAAACATATGTATATATAAATATTTGAAAATGAAATATCCATTACCAAATTATAAACAACCATATCATACAGTAGCTCTCGTTACATTGCAGATTTAGATACATTGCATTTTTTTTTGAGTCCCTCCTAATTTTAAAAGCACTTGAGTCAATAAATTTTAAAGTTTCAATTGCCATAGAGTTTGTTTTTGCAACAAAATAACATATTTTATTCCTACCATTGTCCTTAAAATTACCACTGCATGTGAAACAATAAATTCCTCAAGATCTAAATAAGCAAAACTGATGGACAGATCAATTATCACTTATGTTTCCTTTTGATATTAAAAGCTGTTTATATATGGATTTTAAGTACTGTCTCCTCATTTACAAGTTTTCGTGAATTTGAAATTTCACACCTTATGTGAATTGACCCAATACTGTCAATTCACATAAAAATGTGAAATTTTGAATTCACTGCAAAATGAGTAAGGAAAAGATTTCTTTATTTATTTTTTAAATTTTCAATTACTGTATTTATACTTTTTATTGAAAACTATAAATTACACGAGTTTTCAATAAGCAATTTATTATAAAATATAGTACTGTGTAATAAAATTGTAACTGATATTTTGTTTTTATATAAACAGTATTTGTATTTAAATGTCATTATTAAAGAAATAATAATGCTAAATGGTGTTCTTGATATTGATGTTTATGTAAACGTCATTTAATACGATTTAACCACGATTAAAATTCGGTATTACAAAACTAAGCTTAATATATATCAGATAAGCTTGTTGATGAAAGAATAGAAGATAAAGATTCCATAGCATGTATCATCTGTTTAGTATGAGCCCAGAGTTTTTAGTACTCGATTATACTGCACCACCACATCTATTGCACTGTTTCACCACATATATTGCACTACAAGGAAACAGTGTAATATATGTGGTGGTCCTGACAAACATGATAAAGAGAGGGACTACTGTATTATAAACTAAATATGTAATTTAAAACAGTACAAAGGTCATGTGGAAAGTTTTGTCCTCCTAGACTTACTTTTTAGTCTTTCAAAATACTCTCCACCACACTCAATGCATCTTGCCATATGCCAAACCTGTCGTCAAACCAAGCCTTCGACTTTTCTTCTGGGAAATAACACTCTTGATCCCATGCTGCCAGAAGCTCATAGTCACTTAAAAAATACCTTTGAGACTTTTTGACTTCTGGAAATAAGCCAAAGTTGTAGGGGGCCTTTGCCTTTATCCCACAAGGAAGTTTATGACATGCTGAAAAAAATAGCCTATGGCTATGCAACTATTAGCTGTCCTGAAGTTCTTATACCAATATAGCAATTAAAAAAAAATTGTAACTGAATAAATTTTTAAAAACAAAATTCTAAAGCAGTCCAGGATTGATGAGTTTCTCATAAAAAAATTGAATTTGTTGCATTATTTTGTTTAGAATAATGTACATTCAATTGTTTCGTATGTTTTTTGTATTTCATATTAAATTTCCTGTATTCAAGGTTTTTGCTTATTTATACTTATACGATTTGATTCAAGAACACCTACATCCTTCTTTCTGTATAAGGTGACCGTTTTTGAGCTGCTTTCTACAATGATCACATTTGCAGGCTTCACTGTATAGAGTTCCAGCGACAGACCACAGATTCCAGTAAAACTTGAAATACATGATTTTACCATATGATTGTTACAATAGAGACTGATCAAACATAAATATAATATTTACAATAAAAAACCAACTATCACTCTGGTCATTTATGCTTCTGAGAACAACATGCAAGCCCATCTCAAAAACACATCTCTGATCGGATGAACTAAACGCATGGATAAAATCTGGGCCCTTGAAACCTTAGGGCAAAAAAGATAGAGACTGCATTAATTTTAAGAAAAAAGTATTTATTTATCTTATGCCTGGCAATCACTCTACAAGAATCATTGATATAAAACATGCATACCTAACCATTTACTGTAAATCATATTATTTCTCTAATTTTGTGTGGGTGTTTATTATTATTTTATTTTGTCCATATCTTATATGCTAAGTGATATATTTTTAATTCATAAATGTTCTCTCTACATTAATTTATAATTTAGAATATGTTCAAAACTCAAATGTATTTGAAATGTGTTCCAATTTGGAAATTCAAACCTGAAGATGTTCTTAATCAAAATTTGAAAATGTTTGTCCATTATTTTGCTTCGTTAAAGTTTTTACCAGAGTTGCTCTGTGTTGTTTCATATTTTGTTACTTTAGCCCACTGAAGATTCAAAACATAGTAAATTCTTCTCTTTTAAATACTGATTAACTAAAATAGTAAATATGTACATTTAGAAATACTGTATCATTAAAATTAATTTTAAATTACAGTAGAGCATCGATTATCCGACCCCCGATTAACCGACTTATCCGTTAATCGGGGGTCGGATAATCGACCGCGGTCGGATAACCTCAGTTAACCAACCGCGTTCTAGTCGGCAAATTCAAATGTCCGGTAGTGATGTGACGCTACAATATTTGGTTATGTCTTGGCTACTTTAATATTATTTTTGTTAAATTTTTGCATGTTTTAGCTGGCAGCACTGGCTCGACCATGAAGGGAGGCTAGTATTTAAACCAGGTCTAATACACTATACTAATAATGTATTTTTTCATACTTTTCGGTTATCCGACTTTTCAGTTATCCGACCAACCCCAGTCCCCAATTAAGTCGGATAATCGATGCTCTACTGTATTATAATTTTCAGGAATTTCCATAGCTTTAGAGAACTTTAAATGATAATAACCATAAAACATAACCACCATTTACTACGCAATGAATGTTTATTACTCTGTTTTCAGTCTTCTTAATTGACTGTCTGCAGGAGATCTTTTGTAAATTGCAAAATTCAAATAACAAAGTTGCTACTTATTCTATAATAGTTTCCAATGTTTCATTTTTGGAATCAGATAAAATTTTACAAATGGACATGTCAAACTTTTATATGTTGAATGGAATATTACAATAAGTGATTAAAAACACAACCAAACTACACAAACACACAAAAAATATACACATTATGACATAAACCAAGCAGTAAAACACTAAATTATACTTAAACTTTACTCCTGTATTTACAATCTCCATACTAGCAAACTAATCACTGTTGTGTAATATAAATACTATCCGTCCTGTAGAATCCTCTTAATTAACTTGCTATTAGGTTTTTATCCAGAAATACTTTTCACACAGCTGAAATCATAGTATTTTCTCTGTAATTTAATACCTGCACTCTCTCTGTACCCTTATAAATGTGCCATGCTTCCCCACATTTAATACATCAGTTCTCCAAAACCTTTTTTGGATTGTTTCTGCTTGATTCCATTCTACTGTTACAGAATCTGGATCTGCTATTTCATAGGCCACTAAGGCTGTAACTGGCTATTCCTTCTGGATGTTATCTTTATGTTCTTTTATCCACTGTTTTAATGATCTTACACATAAGTCACACACCAACCAAATGCCAAAATTCTATTGGGCTATATATGGCTAATAACTAAATAAATTACATAACCAATTTGGTGCTAGAGGGAGGCGTTAGGCGCCATCTCTTATTAACTTTAATAATTATAATTTTAATTAATTAGTTTTAAATAATTAATTAATTAAATAACCGACCATCGCAAATTTTAAATAATTTGCAAATGGCCAGTTGAGTGCCTTATAGGACGTGGGCACTGGATGTGTCCCCAGCCGGCATTGTAATAACCTTTGTACAAATTGAAGACAAAGTCACTCTAAAAATATTTCAGATGATCACCATTTTTATTTAGTGTTCTAGAACAAATCACAGACAGCTGGACCTTCCTTTTTAGGCTACATAATTGCCCACTCTTTAAAAAATTCCTTAAAAACACAAAACCAATAAAAATTAAAAGAATTTTTCGTAAAATTGGAATGGTAAATCTTATGATGTCTTGTTAGTTCATCCTTGTCCGTTCGGGGTTTCCGGCTCCTTTTATCTACTGAGGATTAGCGCTGTCAAATTGAAGACAGCGACTTTGTCTTCAATTTGTACAAAAATATTTATTCATCCGATGGAAATTCAAACATATTGTAATAACCGTCGATGGTTATAATGTTAGCTTACATGTGCTGAAGGAGGAGATGAGACTGGAGGTCCAGATAGCATAACTGGCAACGCATCTGCATAGTAAGCAGGAATTGTGGGTTCAAGTCCCACTCCGGGTTGATTTTTTTCTTTCAGCAGTTCTAAATTACTTAAAATTAATTAATTAAAATTATAATTATTAAAGTTAATAAGAGATAGTGCCTAACGCCTCCCTCTAGGGCCAAAGTGGTTATGTAATTTATTTAATAATTAGCCATATATAGCCGGATAGAATTTCCGCATTTGGTAGGTGTCTAGCTTGTAATATATCAGGTCTAGTGATTTTGTTTACACATACGTCAATATGCATTCTTTTATTTTACTGGTATTCTGTACATTCTAAGTATGCATGTAGAGTCAATAGCCTCTTTGTTCCGTATCAGCATATGTACTAGGATTTCTCTTAAATATGATTTTTCTGTCATGCCAATTTCTCTGTAGATGTTGCAAAGGGGTGCCATGTATTCCATAACTGTATATTCCAGACATGGGTAAATGTGGCTCTGAGAGCCACATGCGGCTCTTGCCAAAAGTGTTAATTTCTGATTTTTATTATTATTTTTACAATTTTATTTTTATAATTCTGTGATATTAAAAAAATTCAATATTTGTTTTATATTATATTTATATTATATAATAAAATCGCGCACCTTGCCATACTATCCACCACGACAGTACAGAACTGCGGCTCCCATGCATTTTGCAAAACCTACATTTCAGCTCCCACTGAACTCTGCTTGCCCATTCCTGGTACATTCATTCTGCTTCTCATGTCTCCTTGACCTTCTCTATCTTCTTTCTTCCATTTGTTAATAATTTCCCTTATCATATATAAACATTTTTAAGTCCCATAATTCTATTAAAGCCAAACAATTGCTGGATTAAATCAGGCTTACCACTACTGTTAATAATTGAATACTGAGTAATTTTGCCTAGAGATAGACATTGGGTGCCATCTCTTATTAAATTTAATAATTATAATTAAATTAATATTTATTAAATAATTTTAAAAATTATGCAAGAAAAAAATTAGCCTGAAATAGAACTTGAGGGCAATGAAAGGCCGCACGTGGAGTCAAAGAGGTAAAATAGTCCATCACCCATCCGTTTCGATCATTACCAAAACTGCGTATATCTGGATGCGGTAAGCAAGTTCTCGTAAGGTCCACAACTACTAATTAAACCATAACAATATTTAATCATAAACAATTGGTACAAATACACTTTAGAGCTACACGTGCTCTAGACTGTTAACACCCAACAAAGACTAGCGTGTCTCCAAAGCCAACAGAATCTGCTTTATATGTGTATGAGGCTAGAGAGAAAAAATCTCTCGAGGAGTGGCGCCATCTCTCGAGTCCGTAATAAGTTAACTGGTTGCCGCAAACTCAAACTTGCATCTGTATGGTAACTGAAAGTTGTGGGTTAGCGTAACTAATAACATATCTGTATGGTTAAATGACAATTCAGGTTTGAGTCCAAATCCAGGCCAATTATTTTCTTCCAGAATCTTCTAAATCAATTTATAAATATTAATTTAATTTTAATTATTAAATTTAATAAGAGGTGGTGCCTAATGCCTACCTCTAAGCAAAATTACTTAGCATTTAATTATTAATAGCAGCAGTAATATTGCCCAATTTAATTCAGCAATAATTTGATTTTAGCATAGTAAATGGTTATGTTTTGTGATTAATATTGACGTAATTACTAAAAAGATTAATGTTAATATATGTAAAAAGTTTAACTTCTTTAATAGATCATTCTTTAAAAATATGATTACAATTTATCATTTTTATAAATTCCAGAAAAAAAATTTTGTTACAAACTGAAAATTTGTAACCTGAAAATAACATCATTAAAAAATGTGATTATGTCAAAAATATTCACTGAAACTACATCTACTTTTTCAAATGATAGTTTGCATAATCAAAAAAAGCATGGTACAGTACATAAGCTATGATTGTACTATATTTCACACATTGCAAACTAAACATTGCTGCATTACCTATATGTTGATTCTAAGCCCAAAACAATTTGTTTCTTTAATTTAAAACATCCTGCATTTTATGACACTTCAAATTTTAAAATAAGTACTAAAGAATTCAATTAAAAAATTTTTTTAATTTAAAATGGTTCATTTGCATAAACTGATAATATAAAATTACTTTTATACCTTCTATTACTGGACAGGAACCAAAATACTTGACAAAAAGCTGAATGTCTAAAGTTGCAGACATAAGAATTAATTTCAGATTTCGAAACTTAAGCAAAACATCTCTGATTATTAATAAAAGAAAGTCACTGAATCTATCTCTTTCATGTACTTCATCCTAAATAAGAGGGGAAAAAATAATTAGTAATTGTAATTATAATCAATCATCATTAATTAAGAAGTTAGTTACTTAAAAAATTATCATAAAAAGTTAATTATATAATATACAAAATAATATTTTCAGACCATTTTCAACATTCAAGTTGCAATATCAAGTGTATTTTAAGGTACAAGATTAAATTCAAGGAGTGATAAATCATTTCATTATAATTATAAAAATTGAATAGAATTTTATTATTATTTAGTCCTTAGTTCTAAGCCAATTTAGCTTCTTCAATAAATTTAACTCCATGATTTCAGCTTAAACAAAGTCAAAATATTGAAAACGTTTTAAAGCCAGAAACTTTAATTTAATAAACACTTTCAAAATAAAAACATTCCAATCCCATTTTCAGATCAGTAAAAAAACAAATCAAATCTTTCTGGGCACTATTTTATTTATTTGCTTGAATTCTTGCACCCAGTAATTAAAAGATATAAATTTCTTTAAGTTCAATTTTCTGGTTTCCTCCAAAGCCATTGTCTAATATGTCTATCATGAATTGTAATCAGTTTTATCTGGCAGTTGTAAGCATTGTCTAGCAGTAAAAAGAAATTTTTTTGGTATTTTTTCTTGATTAGTTCCCATTTCTTCTCAATATTTTCTAAAATTTGTGATGTACTTATCATGTTTAACTTTCCTAAACATGTGTTCAACAGACCTAAAAGACTGGTCTTTATCTTTGTAGTTTAATACAAAAATCAATGTAATCAAGACTGAATGTATTACTTGGAGTTTAAAAAGTATCAAAAGCAAGTGTAAACTCATTTTCTTCAATAGTTGTGTATAGATTAACATATTAGTGCCACAAATAAATAGATTTATTAAGCCATAAGAACTGTGTTTAGTTACTTCTGACTGTTTCCTGGAATTTTGCCCTACCTAATTCTCCCATACAAGATCTCTCACTCATGTTCAAATTCTTCAATTGGTAGATGTTACCTATTTGGTTCAGGACCTGACATAATTGTGAGCATCCAGATCTCACATTGGTATCAAGTTGGTCATCTAAGACTTTCACATAAACATGTTAATCAATCAACATTACCAATGCTTTCACATTGGTTGTCTTTGTGAAGTATACTCAAAGATTGATTATGTTAATTACTTGACTTATTACCATGTGTTCATCAAAACTTTAAACCAACTCATTTTTGGCACTAACTTCCATCCGTTATCATAGGAAGTGTTGTACTTAATAATTTTTGACATTTCATAATTTAATTTTTATTTTGTCCTAACAGTCAGATTAAATACACAAGACTAGCTTTCAGTGTTAAATTTGATATTCATTATAATCAAAAACAATAGTACTTTTGAAAAAACATATTCATTGTCTTCAGGTGAAAGATTTTAAATACTTTATAGAACACTGAACATAACAGTAAGTTGGGACAAATTACATGAAGAATTTCTAGCATTTGCTCAACAATTAGTATCAGTATATACATTGATAGATTTACTATAAAACAAGAGGGAAAAACAATAAGATAAGATAATAAGATAAGAATAATAAGATAATAATAAAGATAAAAACTATAATTTTTAGACTTGTCTCTGCATAGAACAGCTACAAGAATTTCACTTTAGTGTATACCTTAAGTTCAACTTTCCTCCCATTATCATTTCTTTGAAATAATCAACCACTCATTATATAAATGCAGTTATTAGTGCTTTGATATGACATGCTTATTTATATTCTTTGCAACACCTGACAGAGTGAACTAGAGTTGGTTCTCGCAGTGGTAAAAAATATAGAATACTCTAAGACAGTGGTTTCCAACCTTTTTGTACCTGCGCCCCCCTTAAAAAAAAATTGTTGCGTTCCCTTAATTTTTCTAACAATCTAATTTCATAAATACTCAACTGATATTATAATTTATTTAATGGGCTACAAAATAATATACAATATTATGTAAAAATATACATAAAAAAATAATTATTTATTATAAGAAAAATAATTTTAAATGTACTAAAAATAATGTACTATTATAACAGTTATGAAATTTACCTCAATATTAATTTAGAAGTTACCAAAGCGAAGTGTTTCATTCTATATATCAACGTGGTTATCGCAAGCACTACTAACGAACTAATTCCGTTCATAGACAACAGAAAAAAAAACAGATGCTTCTGTTTACTGAAGTTTGGCGCGAGTAAGCACGAGAATACCCGGGATGTTCCGAGTGCTTGTCTTTTGTTTCCTCGCCCCGCCGGTGCTCGGCTCCAAACGCGAAAGCGAGATGTTTTCGTTCCAGCAAGAGTATGGATGGATGTTTTAGCATTTGTACCCGAAAAATTCGCGGCGAGGATTGTGGATTACGTATACCTATTTTGCCGATTCATTTTTTTGACACCTATTCGACTTTTTTGGTTTGTATTCGAAAATGATATTTTGGAAACAGCTGCATGCCCCCCTTGCAACAGTCTCGCGGCCCCCTAGGGGGGCGCGCCCCACAGGTTGGAAACCACTGCTCTAAGACAAAGTTCAGTCATCTCACTTCAGAGGTTATGACATTTT
Organism: Centruroides vittatus; assembly: GCF_030686945.1. NCBI lineage: Eukaryota > Metazoa > Arthropoda > Arachnida > Scorpiones > Buthidae > Centruroides > Centruroides vittatus. The sequence continues at coordinate 1,231,682 of NW_027122389.1, read as the reverse complement.
TATTCCCAGTTTCTAATATGCAAGCAAAAAGGGATATGAAATCCAAATAAGTAACTATCCCATATCCGGACCAAGTTTCATTACACCTTATGTGTATCTTCAAAAAATATAAATATATATTGTACCTATATTTCAAACCTCAACTTTCATTACATGGGTTATTATGCAATGACAGAGATTATTATTCGACACAGGATCTACAAATTTCCTTTATAATTAACTTCTAAGGTAGCTAGATTTGCATACATGGAAACTACTTCCAGAATGCTTAAGAATAGGTTGACTAAGCAGCAGGACAATATCTCACATAGTAAATGCACTACAGAACTAGCTAATAGGATTTTTGAACATGATTTTTTAGCAATTATGATCAGAAGTGAGCATAATCCAGAGTTGCACAGACTATAAAGTATTTATTATTTCATTGTGCATCCTTACTACTATGCAACTGGCTCACATTTGAATTATATAACCACTAAGTAGCTCAATTTAAAACTGAAAAGGAAAACCTCTATTAGCTTGTAACATTTCAGTCCTCAGTTAATACTTAAGTAGTAGTTTGCAATTCTGTTTTGTTCTAGAGTCAATATTCAGGACTTAATTTTATATATTTTTATTAACTTTATAAATTTTAGTAAATTTTGTTTTCTTCATTAATTTTTGTTCTATGACTGATTCAAATTCTTGTTTACATTATGTTTTAAATTTAAAATACGTTCCAATTTCAAACTAAAGTAAAAAGCCATTCAACATTCTATTTAGAATCTGTTACCTGAAGACAATGAATATGCTCTGTTGAAAGTACAGTACTTTTTTAAACTCTTTTCACTCAGTGGGCACTAAGAGGGCTTGTCAAAGTATTAGCATTTATGGTTATAATAAACATCAAGTTTAATATCAAAAGACAGTCTTTTGTATTTAAAAGGCTGGCTACATAGGTTTAAAAAAGGACAAGACTGCAAAAGTATAAAAATTAATAGAGAGACAGAATTTAAAAATGAAGCTGTTGCCATGTTTCCTCAATACTTGAAGGAAAGCAATGAAAATAACAATTAGACTCGGCATCATATTCAAAAATATGAGAGAAAAAAATGCTTAATCCTAGAAACCAAATTAAATTTTATTCAAAAATGTTTTCATTCTTTTATATGATCATCATCAGTTGTGAAGTTGTCAAGTGTATTAGAATGAATACATTCAAAAAAGAGTATCATCTTCAATAATTATCTTCATTAAAGATAGTTCATAAAATCCAAGGCAAATCTTCAATTGCAATAAAACAATCTTTTTGAAAAAACAAAAACATGCCTAGTAGAAACTACATTCATAGATTTTATTAAATTTTCTTTAGTAGCTGTATTTTATGTTTATCAAGTGGTAGTCTCTTTAATCTGATTAACGGTAGACTGTCTCACAGCTAGGCAGGTTTAATAACTCCTTTATTGGCTTTTTTACATATGCATTTCGGATCAGTGTTATCACTCCTGATCCCTCCTCAGTGCGTAGAAATAATAAAACATAACAATAATAATGATTTAGTAAATCTGTCAAATGGGATGCAAATCGACCAACAGTGGTATTACGTAATAGAGGGCGCAACAGGCCGATAGTTTATGTAAGTGTTATTGTAGAAGTATGAAAACTATACTGTGAAAAATGTTCTAGAATTGTAAAATGTAGTGTTTGTTGGATTATTTTAAAAGAGTGTTTATAAAACTATTTTGAAAAAGGTTTGGAATATTTTTAAAGAAGGCCAGTACATACGTATTTTTATAAAAACTTTGTATATAAAAATATATTGAATGGTTAATTAGTTTTAAAAAACTTTATAATTACTTGTAGTATTACTGTTGGTACACTGGTGAAAGGGAAAATAAACAATATTGTCAAACGGATATGTAAACAGAACTCGGAGAGTGCTGTATGGGTGTTGGGGAGTATATGAAGAACTTAAAGGTACTGGAGAAGGTTTTTTAGGAGTTTTATTGTTTCTTACTCACGTTAGTTGTGTTAATATAAAACCTTTGTTTTTGTAGCACTGAGGGATCAGGAGTGATAACACTGATCCGAAATGCATATGTAAAAAAGCCAATAAAAGAGTTATTAAACCTGTATAGCTGTGAGACAGTCTACCGTTAATCGGATTAAAGAGACTACCACTTGATATACATTCATAGAACTGCAAGGCAGGCTCAGGGCATAAATAATTTATGGGCAGACTAGCTCTGACACTACGAGGCAATGTTGCAAATCACACGATAAAATCAGACATAGAGTACAAAGAAAAAAAATCATCACATTCTCAAAAACAAAAATTATATGCCCATGTTCTGGTAACACAACAAAAAAGCATGGGTCACAGCAATTCTCTTCATGGAATGATTCCATCATACCAGAGGAGAAAAAATATTTGAAAGGCTACTATTTAGAGTCCCTTTAATCCCATTGACAATACACCTGGTCATTGCAGATGAGGATAAAAATATTCAGGTCTCATTCTTACCACCAAATATGAAGTCACTGCTTCAACCACTATACCACACACCTGGTATTTGATTGAATTTGGCCAGCAATTGATGCAGACCCTAATATTGAGCTACTGCAATGCTGGAAGTTCTGAACCATTACAAATGCAATAACCTTTATTAAAGCTACAATAGATGAACTAAAGTCTAAAACAGTCAATGCTTATTGGAAATCCTTATATAGAGTGATATTATGAATTTTAAGGCTTCTGTAGCATTGATGATGAAATCAGAAAAACTGTATGAGCAGCAAGACAACTTGGAAATGGCAAAGAGGATATGCTGCCCAAAAAAGTGAAAAATCATTCAGGAGAGTATTGTGATGAATTCACACCTAAAGGGTTGGAAGAACTTGTCAAATTGTCAACAGAGAAAAAATAAAGTGAGAGACAACTGCAAATTTTGACATTAGAGAAATATATAGAATGGCACAGCAGTTGAAAGTTATAAAAATGTACCACGAGTGTCAGAAGATGGAATGGAACGAGTCATTAAATCATCGGGGCATAACCAAAGACATGCAACTTCTCAAAGTCTTTAACAAATTAAATAAAGGGAAAAAAAATCAGTTAATTGGTTACAATAATCTTCAAAAGCATAGCAAGATTCCATTTTAGAAAATCCACAAATTTCAATATCTTCTACTTGACATCCAGTGATTGTCCTGATTTTCTGTAAAACTATCTTCAAGATGGTTGAGTGATAAACCTGGATTGTCTGAAGCTGACGACCCTTCCAATGTAGTTCAGAAGAATAAAAATAGTTTATCACTACTGTAGCACATTGCTTATGTATCTACAGTTATCCAGTAATTTGTTCATTTAAAGCAGTGGGCTTGCATATTCATCATCATCATCATCATTTCAGATGTTCAAAGAAAATGTTTAAGTACAGTACATTACATGAATAGATAAACAGAAAAAGAAAAATTAAAATATTTTAAAGTTATTTTTACAATTTATGGTATCATACTATTTATTGTTAACAAAGTATTTATTTGCTTTATTTATATTAAAAAAATGTATGATAGGTATGTTAGTGTAGGAAATATACAATAATTAATGGGTTTCACTATTTTACAAATTTCCACTAATATAAAGGGTCTTGGAACATATCAGTTGTGTATGGCAGGTATTAATAAACATATTTTAAAAGAAAAAACTTTGTAAATCAATGATTTAAACACAAAATTTTATTTTTGATTCCTGTAATTTTTTTAGCAGAGCTGAAATTATCTAAAGAATTACTGGAATCAAAAAAAAACTTGCACTTTGCCAGGCACAGAACATTGAGAAATTTATGAACTTCATAAAAAAATGAACTATTTAATAAAAATAATTAACAAAACTTACAACAATGATATGAGTCACTGTAGCTATTGATGCATCACCACCCATCAAAGTTCTTAGAAGAACACCATTAGTACAAAATGTCAATAGTGTTTTTGGAGAAACTCTGAAATAAAATTTATATTTTAAAATATGATATAATGTTTCTATTTAAAATCTAGTTAATAAATTATTTAGCAGTGGGCTTGCATATTCATTTTATATTTCGCACGTATACACTGTACAAATACATTATAATAACCTGCCTCGGACGTTGCCTCCGAGCCGGCATCACACTTTGATCCGGTTACTACCGTGATAAATATCTCCACAGAATGTGGGTGTGGTCACTCTTAGCTTCATTTCTCCCCACAGACCTTACTGGCATAAGTGTCCCTACCAGGAACTTGTGCTCCAGCCTGCATTGCCCTATGGATCAGTAAAATTACTGGGCTCTCCCACCACAACCAGGTGGTGACCATGGCAGAGTTATTATTATTATTATTATTATTATTGACATTACTTATGATGATTTAACAAAAGACAGTTGGCATAGTAGAAAATACCATGAAAGATTAAAACTGTTCACAGAATCAAATCTTATTCTGGATTGTTTTGTCAATGGAACTGACTACTTTTATTTTTGATTTTTATTTTGTTTTCTAAACAGTAGAAGTAAACATAATTATTTTTTCATACTATTTTATATTATATATTTTTATTTTATTTTACTTCTGATATTTTAGATGTACTATAATTCATTAATTTATACTTCCTCACTTCAGTAAAAATTAAATGAAATTAATCCATTACTACAATAGAAGAACATGACAATTTTAAATGCAATAATTAAAATTTCATTTTTTAAAAAGGAATTGGAGTTTTGAGTAGCTTCTGTAAAAATAAACAACTTTGACTTCTTTTCATGATACATGAACTTCTGACAAGCATTCTAGAATCTCTAAAGAGATTTCCAGTGCAATTTTTACAGCAATTTCATGATTTGCAGTCATCTTTACTAAAATAATATCCAAAAACCAACAATAATAACTGTTCAGTTCAAAATTCATTTATAATTACATCCCAACCAGTAAGCTTCATTGCACACAATTATAAAAGCATAATTGATTAAATTTCTGACTGATTTAAACAATATTCCAAAAAGGATTTCCCAAAAAAAATTTTTTTGAAATAGCTTAATGAAAGAGTACTTCAATATAGCTAAATGTACAATTTGAATATTACTTTCTTTTGTTACAACTTATTTATGTAAAACTAGCTTTTCATACTATACTGCAATAAAAAACTAAATGTAAGTGTAAATGTAATAGTGACACAAGGAATCAATTTTTAAACATTACTATAAAATTTTAAATTAATACTGACACACAAAACACATCTTATATACTTACTCCAGTAATATTTAATAGAAATTACAAACATTTTCAGCTGCACTGAGAAGCCTTGCTGAGGTAAAAAGTTATTTCACAGCTAGAACATTCAAAAATGGAGAAACATTCCAAAAAGACTATGATGTAATTTGAAATTAACATTATAAATTAACCAACTCAATATATTATAACATTTACATATGATAAATATAATGGATTAATAAAAATTTTAAATTAATAGTAAAAATATTAGAAATAAAAACAGATGTCTTGTAGGCTTATGATGCATTTTGAAAATCATAAGATAAAGTATGACTTGCTTCAAAACTAGACAATAAAATAAATGATAAACATTATTAACATTACAAGTAAAAAATAAATTAAAGTGTGTAATATAACTTTTAAAAATAAAACCAAAAAAAACTCAAAAGAATGTAGAAATTGGAGTTAAATGAATATCTAATAGGCTTATGAATTAAAGGTATATAAAATGTATTGCTAAGCTTGAGATAAGAGAATGTAATCGTTATTGATGCAACCTCCATTTAGTTTAGCTTTATATATTTCTATAGCTTTGACTATTTGTAATTTCTCTCTATAAAATATCTTATGCAGCTTCATTCCAACAGAAGGACAATCCAGACTCAGATGCATATTGGGCCAGTGCAGTAACACAGTTATGTTTGGAAGTATCATAAAAATGTTCTTTAATTCTCAAATCTAGAAATATATAAGAAGAGTCAACATATGTTAATGGTATGTTGAATCTGGAATCAACCAATAGACTGAAGTATACCCAGAAGCTTGTAATTTGTTTAAGGCATCTTTACCATTAGTAAGTAGCCTGTATACTGTAAAAAAATCTTTTATAAGTAAGATGGAGGTTTAGATTTTTAGCAATCTTCGTATAAAATTAATGCATTTACAGTTGATAATTAAAATTAGGCATTTAGTCACCTTGGTATTCAGCAATGCTTCTCTGGTTGATTCTCTTTCCACAGATCAAGCTAGTCTATTGATTAGTTATGCATTGTAGTTAGTGAATAACTGCAGTCTGTTTAATGTAATTTAGTTCTTGTATTATGCCTTAAGAGTAGGTATGTTTGATTGTTAAAAATACCTTGTATTCATGGCCTTTTTTAAAATTCTTATGCCATTCATAATTTGTGCATGCAAAATGGTGTCATTATCACGTTTTTTAAAGCAGATTAAATGCTTCAGTAAAGTTTCTATCAAGTTTAATGCAGAATTTAATGACGATTTACTGCTCATTACACATTGTTTCAGAATTCTAATGGCACTCATCTACATAGTCCAATACTTTGATGTTTATGTGCAAAAATATCCATCTACTGCATATATATCTTTTTGCATATCAAACAAATAATATGCCTAATAAGATGTTTGAATACTCGTGTGCTAATAATTTAAGCCATTGCTTGGCAAAATTAAAATTTCAATTTCTTTTTAACTCTACTACATATGTTGTTGAATAATGCAGAAGTATTGTGTTCTTTATATAACTGAAATCTAGTATCTGTTTAAACTAAAATTAATGAAAAATGAAACTGTAAAAGCTCTTTACCTGCTTTCTAGTCGAATTTGATATCCAACAGTTTGACCAACTTTCTCATCTCTTTCTGCTGCAACTCTTTCAGCCACAGATAATGTAGCAAGCCGTCTTGGTTGAGTGCATATAATACGACATGGTTGGCCAATTGTATGACAATGATCCAGTATAAACTGTGGTATCTATCAAATATTATCACTTTATATTCATGTAATTATAAAACAAGCATCTTAAAAACCACAACTATATTATCAACATTTTTATTTCATCTTTTAGATAATTTTATAAAATATTTATATAAACAATGTAACAAACTTTATTAAAAATTATATTTTATTATACAAACATCATATTTTCAATAGAAGAAATATGTTCATTATGCTTGAAATTGCTTCTTACAAGGCCAAAAACTTTAAGAAAAATATTAATACTGTCTATTGGCATTATTATTTTTTATTTGAAACATTACTACAAATTCTTTCAAAAAATTACAGATTGTCTTCTTTGGGCATAGAATAATGAAATCTTAATGGAACCTTACAATTAAAATATATGTTAATATGTTCCAAACAGAAAATTTAAAACACTCCATAGGATGAGTCAATACATTAAAAAATAACATTAACAACAACAACAATAGATTAAATAAAAATAAAAAGGAATGGACAAAAAATGTATAATTTAGAATTAACTCAAGTGAAAATTATCATACTAACCTCTTGTATAATGTGTGCCATATTTCTGAAAGGTTGAGCATAGGTTTGTTACACAAACTAAGTGTTGTTATGTAAAGTAACTCCCATATGAAAATGATCCTGAAATCTATGCACTGTTGAAATATGGTGGCATTGACCCATAATACGAGGGCTATTTTTTAAATACGGTCCGTTTGTGAATGAAAGTGAGAATAATGCGCAATCACGGCAGTATGCATGCGCTTCTGCTCCGAGCAAGCTTGGCGCGCGTTTTGACACCATTTGCAGCCATATCGTCTGTCTGTATGCCGAGCTGTAGAAGTTTAAAATGTTCAAGAAAATTGAGTCTCCCGCCGACTGTGAGATACAATCTGTTACTTGATTCTTGAATGCAAGAAACTTGGCAGCAGCGAAAATTCACCATCAGATTTGTGAAGTTTACGGTGATAATGCTACGAGTGACAGTAAAGTTCGAAAATGGGTAAGAATGTTCAAGGATGGGCGAGTTAATGTGCATGATGAGCCACTCCCTGGCCGACCTTCTCTAATTTCTGAAGATTTGATTCGTGATGTGGATAACAAAATTTGAGAAGACCGACGATTCACGATTTCAACATTATCAATTGAATTTCCACAGATTTCAAGGTCAGTTTTGTATACCATTGTTTCGGAGAAACTGAATTATCGAAAATTGTTTTCTCGGTGCGTTCCAAGACTGCTTTCTGACGTTCACAAAACAAAAAGATTAAACAGTGCTTTATCGTTTTGACTCGATACGATCATCCACACAGTCCAGACCTTGCACCCAGTGATTTTCACTTGTTTCGATACTTAAAGGAGTTCCTTGGTGGTCAACATTTCAACGACAAAGAAGAAGTGAAAACTGCAGTTGTGGATTGGGCTTCTTGACAGGCGGCAGATTTCTTTGAAGTCGGAATTCAGAAAATTGTTAAGCGGTATGACAAATGTTTAAACAAAAATGGAAATTATGTAGAAAAGTAGATAAAAGTATGTAAAAAATGGAAAAAAAATATATTTTTAATGATATTTACAGTATTTTCTTCTTATTAAAAAACGGACCTTATTTAAAAAATAGCCTTCATACATTGTAACCATTTTCTAAAGTGTGAAGGTTCGAATATAAGAATAACGAGATTCGATTAAAATTTTATTTTATTTGCCAACCGATTTTCGACAGTTAGGGTTAAATCAAACACAGAAACAAAAAAACGGAAAAACACCGACAAATTTTCTCGTAAAAATTAATCATAAACTATCGTTCCCACGGTAATACTTCCTTGTAGAAGATGAGTTAACTGTTGAAAAATAATTATATCATGTAATTCACCATTGGTCAAAAAGGACTTCCACCCTTGACGTACTTCACAAAATCTCGAACCCAAGATCCCGAAATAAAAGGAAAAACGAACGAAGATGACGCAGAGAGGGAGAGAGAGAAAGAGTTTCGACAACTGTCAAGTGTGTGTGTGCCGTGGATTATCATCTCCCGCCGTTGAAGCCGTCCATTTCATCTATCTACAGTCCATTGACTCTTATTTTCAAGCGAACTCTCGTTCCTCGGACTTTGTGCAAATCTCAGGATCACAAATCTCCGGATCACTAAGGTATTTATCCTGCTCGCGATGTTTTGTAAACTCTCTCTCTCCGATCACTCGAGACGCGGTTTAATAATTCGATTCGATGATATAAATACTTCCAAATATGTTAATTGATGTATTCCCTATCAATCTCAAAATAAACGGGTATTTTTGTTTAATATTAGAAGAGTGTGCGTTTCTTCCTCCATTACCCTCATCATCGGCATCTTATGCTTCCGAAAAACGCGTATCTATCCGCGAGAAGTTTGATAGATTGGTGTCAGTTCCTGACGTAAACCGGATCTTACGATCCCAAATCCGTAACTAATCATTGACCGCTCGAGCCTTAATCATCCTTTTCGACAACCGAGGTCGGACCTCAAGGTCTTGTGCCGTTAAGAGGTAGAGAAGATAGGAATCATCCTCCATCTCCTACCCTCGGTTAACCTCACAAAAGCATTTCTGGCAAGTTCGGCAGAGGTTCTGCAATCTCTGATATCGTCTTGATGCTCTTGAAAGTGGCAAGCAATTTTCTAGTTGTGGCCCTGATATAAAATATTTCTTCTCCCATTTGTGTCTGCTGTAAAGAGACTATGTATACCCCTGACTTCTGCAAAACAGTAAAACTATCCTATCCCTATCAATACATAGCAATCTGCACAAGAAAATCTGTGGTTTTTATAGGAAGCACATACAATACGATGCATTATGGCCCCAAATATCGAATGGATAATTGAGCAAACACCCGACTCTACTTTTGTTATCAATCTTCTAGCAGTTAGTGGAAAAAGAGCTGCAAACAAAATTATTGATGTATTTGAACTAGGATGTTGTATAACCAGCATTGTGTACTGCTGTAACAACCTGACTCAATTCTTTGTGTATAAGCAAAAGTGACAAGGGTATAAATATGCCCTGCAGATAAGAGCAGTACTGGCCACGTTTACATATCTAGGAAGCTGAAAAGAGTTGGTTGGTATGATATAAGAAGGTAGTTCGAATTTGTGGTGCACTGAGAACCTTGATTGCATGGGATGGTACCACCAAAGAATTGTTAACTTTCAATCAATCCCTAGCCAGAGTTTATCCCTCCATTTCATTCTCTATGGAAGAAGAAAAGGAAAGAAAGATTACCTTTATAGATATGTCTATACATAGGACATCTATGCAGCTCGGGTTCTCAGTACACCACAGATTCGAACTACTCCCTTATATCATACCAGCCAACTCCTTTCAGCCTCCCAGATATGTAAACATAGTCATTGCTGCTGCTATCAAACTTAATGCCTCCCTAAACCACAATGCCCAGTGTGATACAGCAAAAAAAGCTAGCATGTTCGTAGTTTTCCTCGGGATACCACCACATCTGTCGACAGCTGTCATTCTGCCACAGACAAAAGTGGAATTCATCTATAAACAATACTCAGTACCATTGAGTGGTCCAGTCGCAATAATGACAACACAAAGCCAGGCATGCAGCCCCGTGTCAAGTGGTTAATGGCACCCCCATTACTGGTTGTTGTGTGCAGCCTGACTTCATGCAACCTGTCATGAATGGTTTGGATGGACACAGATGCATTTGTTGACAGCGACAAGTGATAAGTGGCTTTAAATGTTAAATGCCATGGTAAATGGCTGCCAGTCTGTGTGCTCTATCATCTGCCAGTGCAATCCACTCCCATTTTAGCATGTTCACAGATATTCCTGTATTTATCATGTCACAAATTGCTGGATAGTACTCATGTGTCTAACAGGCATGACAACTGCACGTATCAACAAACCAAGGTCACAAAGCTCCAGGATATGGTCTCATTCCCCAGCAATTAACTAGTGGTATTCAGTTCACTGTTGTCTCCTATGCATTTTTCTATGCTTCTTCAAAAGTTCACACCAATCTGATGCATACTCAAACTTAATCATCTCTGTTATCTCTACCGGTCCTGCAATGTACATGTGGTTATGTGCATTCCTTCATGGTGTTGCGATTTCCATTTTGAGGAGTGTATTTATACCATGTAAATAATTCAAGACTTTTAGCATCGATGTCCTTCTGTTTGCTTCTTCCGATATCATCAGATACTCATCATTAAGGCTATTCTCATATTTGAATGAATTGCTGGAGTTAAACACTATATACCGTGCATACAATCTTCCAGCAAATAATATGTATTTGAATTAAATACAAAACAGAATGTTTTCAACCTCTTTTAGAGACCTGCATCAAGCAACAAACTTTCTGTATTTTAATAAAAGATAAATCTAAGAAACTATCTATTGGCATTAAAGGTAAATACTTTTAATTGACAAATACTTTTGACAGCATATAACCGTCTTCTTCGGGTAATATGGCAGATAGAACATTAGAACTGATAGAAAACATTTTTAAATTGATCTTTGTGCACAAGCATGGAAAATAAACATTACAGATATAAAAATACAAAATTGTATGTTGTTACAAAATAAATATGATATACAATGGTTATGACTAATAAAATAAATGAAATTAATATACACAGAAACAATTGATAGCAATACAAAGAAAATATAAGCACAGACATTAGAGTGCCATTGACATTGCTATGTTTTTGTCACATAACTGCACAACCTATAACTTTAAAAGGTTAAACAGCACAACCCACAGCTCAGGTATATCAAGTGTGGGGTTTTGTATTTAATTAAAATACATATTTGCTGGAAGATTGTATGCATGGTATGTAGTGTTTAATTTATCTATGTTCCAGCTGTTATAGACTTTTATGTTAAATTCCTGGAGTCTAGCATATTCAATTAATGCATCTTGTCATTCTAATGGCCTTCTTTAGACAGAAAAAAACTAATTTAGGAAGTAGTGCCTCACATCCTATGGGTATACAAATTCTGAAGATGGGCAAAAGGAAAACTCAGTTCTTTCTGCATTCTAATAAAAAGTCTAACTTTAAAACAGCAATAAATACATCTACCAAAGAACCTTAATTAATTCCAGAGAGGTTTAATGTGAAACGAAAAACTTTTACACTAATGTTTTTAATCTGAAAATGGATATTTTCAGGTCCTTGTATTCTGTGATGGAATGTACAAATAGAACAAGGATGTTTTTGAAAAATTAAATGAAATAACTTTTGAATACATAAAAATAAATAGAGCAAGGTACAAAAGTGACTAAAAATAATACAAAATTAGAAAGTAATAAATTAAATTATATAAATATACATGAGAATATTCAGTTATACTATCACTACATCATGATTGTTACATCATAGTCAATCACATGGCCATGTACTGTATTTTCATGGAATGACTGGCATGCCACATAAAAACAGGGAACCCAGCTTGCTAGAAACCCCAGGTTACTGACATACTGGTTAAACTGCAACTAAAATATAAAATAAATCAGATCTAACAAAACTAGTTGTTAATTAAACATTAAAGAAAACATTCTTCCAAGTACAATGAAATAATAACATTGTAATTTGACTGACTTAAAATCAGAGAGTTTTTGTTTACAAGACAACAAAACAATTAATGACTTGTTGACAGCAGCACAGCAGCAGTTGTTGTTGTTGTTAGTGTGTCAGTTTGGGCTACACTGACCATCTACCTCAACCTTAAAAATAACATTTTCTTCTCAAATTTCACACAAAACTGATGTTTATTGCTGTAAGCTGAGATAATTTACAGCAAGTTTTGTAAATTTAATGTGTTTATTTTTGTGTTTTTGAGTCAAATAACAATAAAATACACAAAAAAAGCACTTTCGCAATTCCACAAGTATTTTATGTTGTTAGAAAGAATATAAAATGAAGAAATTAGCACCCTCTACAGAGGAATGTATAACATTACTGAATGTAAAACATCACAGCATGCTGACATTCCCTGGGATAAATCAACATTCTGGTTTTTACTATACAAAAGTATCTGATTTCATGGTCTCCCCAGATAAACTGACATGCTGGTCATTCCGTGAAAATATGGTAGAAATTGCCACACACAAAAGTTGTTGTTTGTCTTAAAATTAATACAATGCCTCTTTTCCTCAGATTTTAAAAGATACTAAATAACTTTCAGGAGCAATCCTACCATCTTTAGCATTCTTGGGAATGGAAAAGATAACATTACTTAGGACATACTTAGGATACCAGGAGTGTTTAAAATTCCTTTGATGGACAAGTGATTTAACTGCAATCTTGACTACATTCGTTCAATAACACAGTCTCTCAAAACAAAACTAGAACACAAACATGACATTGATAAAAAGAAACACACCACCACCTAGCCAGTAGTGCACCCAGGGGTGGACCAAGGGGCCCTGGCACCCCGAAAATAGAAGGAACGAAACACTAGTAAATTTTCCAAAAATATTTTTGTAATTAAAATGCATTTTTTTTATTTATACTATGTTCTATCTTCTATTTCTATATTATTTATGAATTAACAATTACATAAGATAAAAATTTTATTAAATTTACATTAAAAATTTTTTTATCTGTTCAACTCGGCTCCCCCCGAAATTAAATCTTAAGTGCACTACAGACTCTAGTAATGTAAAACTGACAATGACATGTGAGAGGTCGGAATTGACAAAATTTTATTCAAAAATTTTTTCAAAAAAAAAAAAAAACACGCTAGGGATATGATTATATCTTTTCCGACAGACTTGCTTCCTTGTTTGTGGGTGACACATCGAATATGTCACCAGGAATCAAATGCAAAAATCACCATTGAACGTGAAAAACGATTTTACCAAAAAAAAAAAACAAGAGTTGCAAGGGGGAAGACCTCCAAATAAAAGAAAACGTCCAATGACACGACAGAGGCGTTCGTCGTCATCCAGTCGTCATCAACTTTTTTCCTAATGTGTGTCTTCCGAACTGCCGTTTCAGCCGTCACCACTTGCCACTGTCCAAGAAAACGAGAAAAAAAGATTACCCTCCAAACTGAGTTGCCAACCTTTCGTCGATTTGTGCATTGATACGTCTAGGACCCACGAGTGTTTCAAAGTATTTATCATCTCACGAACTTACTGTGAGCTCTCTCTCAGTTAGGGTCACATTAGATTTATCCCTTTAGCAATTGTGCTAAGCATCTAAAATACTTTTTAGCCATTGTGCTAAGCTTCTGAAATGATTGTAAAACTTGTAAACAATAGTGAGGTTGAGGTCGAAGTTTTCAATGTGAAAACGTGAATTAGATGGCATTAAGTGGCGCTTTTCTGTTAGCCTAGAAGTTTGGCAATGGCCTTTGGAATGTCGAGCATAATTCCACTGACTCACTTAACTTAAATGGAGCAGTCCATCCTTCCTGACAGTTCGTCAGGAGGTTGGTACTCCAACTTTATTCACGACCTTGCTTCGCATCTTGCTTTGCAAGGGTTTAAATACATACATGCGGACGTAGCCGCTATATTATTATCCCGACATTGTTATCTAATTTATAATTTATTTGTATCCGGATAATGTTGATGAGTTCGAAAGTTCACTCATGTTAGAATGTTTGTTAAGTTTTTGAGTAGTGACAGTTTGTCTTTTCCTTGTCTAAGCTCCTATGAACTCCCCTAACATATTGTGCACAATACTCACTTCGGTATTAAGAGGATCCTTATGTCTTATTGTGTTGTTCTATGGTATTAGTGTGTATTTCTTCTTCCTCCCCGTTGTGTTTTATCGCTGTTTTCCTGTCCTCCGTTTCGTTGTATTCCATCCTTTCTCATCGTACTATTCTGTCGTTCCCATTGACATATTCTGTCGCACGTTCTCGATACTTACTTTGGTGAGGATAGGGGTTTCCCGTCTTTATCGTTGTGTGCTATCATAGTATTCTGTGATTATTCCTCCTAGTTGTTGTGTTATATCTTTCTGCTGACATTGTATTCTATCATGGAGTTTTATTGGTATTTTCCCTTCGTTGTTAATCTTGTAAATGTGTTTGCAGTTAGTATTTCATATGAAACCATTTCTTGTTTCAGCGCGTTTTCTCAGAACGCACTGGTTGAGTTCTTACATGTATTCCATTATATATTAGTTGTCGGTTATTATGGTTATAGAAACAATAATAATATTAATTGCTTTATAATACAGTGGAGGGTGTATCACTATAATCTATGGTCGGCTACGAAAGTTTATTTCACAAACTATTCCAATAGTTGATAGGAATATGTTAGATAAGGCACCTATGTGGTGCAGGTGGTTTTGATGATTTAATTTACTTAAGTGAGCAGTGCAGAGTATATCACTATAGTCTAAAGTCTGCTATGAAATATATTAGCACCGTCTCATACTATTGATGTTGAAGAGGTGAACAATTTGGCATTTATGTCGTTCAAATGATTTAGTTATGTACATTTGCGGAAAGTATCCTAGGCAATTTGAATTAGTGTAGAAATCACCTATGTGTTACGGTAGAGAGGTGAAAGTCCCATTGCAGATTTTATGTATTTCACCGAACTTTTGGACCTATTTTATATATAGAGTTCAGCAATCCCAAGGAAAGCACTGAGAATTAACTTATAAAGAGGATGGAGGTGAAATGGAATGTCCTAAACTCAGCATTGAATGTGAACACTAAAGACCTGTTACCAATTTGTACTACCCTAACTGCTACAACAGAAACATTCACAGACTGTATTCATCCCTTAGGAAGAGCTAGTTTTTATCGAGATAATTTCGATTATAGAGGTTTCCCAGCATAAATTAGCTAACTGTTATTTACTTATGTGAATATATTTTTTTTTCTATATTTTTTTCTATATTCTATTTTTATAGCTTATTTTAATAAATTCATTAAAATGATAGTAGATATGCTCATTATTGATCAAGATTCGTTTTCGTACTGGCCATTGATATCCTTCTTTATTGCATATCAGCATTAAATTATGTCTTGGTAATTCATATCTGATACAGTCCATTAGTATGTGTGTTGGGGTTTCCTCAGTTCCGCAGTTTTCGCAAAGACCGTCACTCCCATGATTAAATCTTCTGTGGTAGTCTGCAAAATCTCCGTGTCCTGTCAGAAATCTTGTATTTTTATGGTGTATAATAAAGTAACTATTCGTAACTCTTTGGTTTATATCCGGTAGATATTCAAATAGTTCTCTGCCTGTTCTTGACTCTTCCCATCTTCTTTGCCAAATGATTAAATATTTATTTTTTATTTCTCTTTTTATATATTGCTCTGACAGCTTACTGTATATTTCCTTTAGTGTTAAATCACTGGCCTCCTTTGCCAAGTTATCCGCCTTCTCGTTGCCAATGTTTCCCATATGGGCTTTAACCCAACTAAGTTGTATCTTATTTATTCCAATTATGATGTTTTGTCTAATACTGTTTATAAGTTCATGCGTATTGTTTGGGTCATTAAGTGCCTTTAGTATTGATTCACTATCCGTGCATACTAGTATTTGTAGATTCTTCTTGTTTGTATTGATCCACTTTATTGCCTGGTGGATTGCAACCAACTCTGCTTGGTAATTATTACATCTGTTATCTAGTTTAAATTTTTTGTGATATTGCTCACGTGTTCTTGTAAAATAGATGAAGGCGGCACCCACTCCCGTTGAACTTCTTGAACCGTCCGTATATACTCTGTGAGGGTGTGATTCATTGTATTGTATGATTTTGATATGTTTCCATTCGAATCTTTTCAGATGTTGATGCACTTTTAGTTTCTGTTCTATTATGTCTCCGTTTCTGAGGATATCATGGGAATTTATATTCTGTTTAATTATATTTCTGGTGTCTCTTCTTTTATTCACTTCCAGATCCAACGGTAGCAGTCCGGCCATTACACATAAAGCGTCGTTAGATGTAGTGCTATATGCACCTGTAATTCTTAGTAAAATTTTTCTTTGGAGACTAATTATTTTTCTTTTTGTGTGTATTAGATTTACTCTTTTCCCCCATACTTGTGCACCATACGTGACAATTGGTATGATGACACCTTTATAAATTTGTATTAATGCTTTCCCACTCCTGCCCCATTCTCTTTTCGCTACCTTGGCAATCTCTTGGAATAAGTTACCTACTTTATTCTTTATTTGTTCTATCTGTGGTGTCCAGAGGAGTTTATTATCTATTGTTATTCCAAGATATTTTATTTGAGTTGTGCATCTGATTACCTTTCCATTCATTTTTATGGTTGGTTGTCTACGTTCAATTTGACATTTTGTAAAGGCAATGGCGTTTGTTTTGTCCGGGTTGAATTTTAATTTGTTCCTTTTCCCCCAATTAACTATTTTTTCTAAGGTCCTATTGCATTCCTCCTCTACTCTTAATCTGCTACCTGCCGAACAAACTACCATTATATCGTCTGCGAAGGCTGTAATTTTGTTATCTTTTAGAGAATTATCATTTAAGAGATCGTTTAATATTATAGACCAGAATAGCGGGCCCGAACACGAACCCTGCGGGCATCCCATAGTCATGTCTTTTTCTATTATAATATTTGAGTATTCTATGAAGGCCTTCCTGTTTGTTAAGTAGTCACATATGAGTGCGTAGAGATTACGTGGGCAATTTAGTTCTTCTAGTTTTGTATGGAGGAGAGGCCACCATGCATTATCAAATGCGCCCTCTATATCTAAGCTTAAAGCTATGACCCATTTGTATTTTTGTTTGTCTGTTTCAATTTCGTCTATAACTTTTGATATGGCGTCTTCGGCTGAACAGCCTTCTCGAAACCCGTATTGATTTTTATTTATCCATTTCATTGAACCTAGCCATGCTGTAAGACGATAGACTATCATTTTGTCTAGAATTTTCCCCATTACCGGTAGAAGGGAAATTGGTCGATAACTTCTCGGATCCCGTTTGTCTTTGTTTTTCTGTTTATATATTGGTATGATTTTTGCTTGTTTCCATTCTGATGGAAATATTGCGTATTGTAGGCATTTATTATATAGAGTGTGTAATAGCGATGGAATCTTATTATTTATGATATTCACCATTTCTATTGTTATTAAATCGTGACTGGGAGCCTTTCCTTTCTTAAAATTCCACTGACTATCCAAACACCATTGTCAAACTTCTAGGCTTACAGGAATGCGGCGCAGAACGTCCAACATACACGTTTTCACGTCGAAAACTTCAGCCTCAACCTTGCTAATATCTTATAAATCATCATAGAACTTGTAAATAATGTCTATCAATAAACAAATATTTTTGTTAAATGTTAATTTGCGAGGGTGTACTTCTTCTGGCCGTTTCCATCTGCCTCCATTCCGAATCCGAAAGCCTACATGCATGACCGCTCATGCAACTTCTAACATAATGGCCATCGAAATTTCCATGTCCAGAAGACACGGCGGTGTCAGTCCTGACAAGGCATCAAAGAGGTACCGACCCTGCGGTCACACATGTGACCGCAGGGTCAGGCACCTCTGCATACCTTCCTAAACAAAGCTTTCATCATCAAATGCTGAAGACATTCTGACTCCATCAAGATACTTAGTCTTGAAGATTTTAAATCTGAGAAAAAGAGGCATTGTATTAATTTTAAAGATAAGCAAAAACTATCTTATGCATGGCAATCCCCATATGACCATGCTACCAACTAACTTAGGACGTAACATCATGATGTAGTAATAGTATAACTGAATGATCTCATGTATATTTATATAATTTGATTTTATTACTTTTTGGACTGCAATTTGAAAAAATTGTAGACCTATAAATTCCTACTGCCATCTGTTCGTCTTTCCTTAATGTTGAGAATACAGTTAGATAGATGAAATCAGAGAATGGATATTGAAACCTTAAGTACAGGAGGCCCTGATTAACTATATGCAAACTTACTATGCAAACCAGAAGTCACATTATTCAAAACTTTTCCTCTGAAAGCAGTTAATAAATGACTGGCACAACTCTATTGTTAAAGAAAAACTATGAAGTACAGGAGCAAGACACTCAGTACTAATTTGGGATAAAAAGCATATATTTTAAATTAAATAAATTAAAAATATGAATAAAAATTTCAGCTTAGCTTCATGATGATATCACAATAAAATTCAAGAGTTCGATTTTACACTGATCTTTGGATAAGCAAGAGAAGAGAAAATTATCATACAGGCGTTAAACTACGTATAAATATCACTATAATTGCTAGCGCTTTCTACAAATCTACTTCCATCATCATCAAGCAAATAAAAATATTTAAAAATCCTTTTCCGAACAAAGATTTTGATTTAAAAGTAACAGCATTAGTCATTTGGAACAAAAGTTAAGTTTAGTTTTGTTCCAACTAAGTTTGAACAACAAAACGTAAAGAATATAAAATTGACCTATGACAATGCACATGCGCTATAATTTGCTGAGAAGTGGAGCTAGAGATGGTGTTTTAATCTTTTATACAAGTTGACCCACATAACAGGCAACTCAAGCATGGGGGAGTTGCACAGATTTAGTAAAACGGTAAAGAGGGCCTCTCAAATATACACCAGGCTCCTGTTATCGCAATGCCTGAGCATTACAACATGGTCCCACAGCGAGGTGTGATGGTGTTGTAATACCATACTTGCTAGTTCAGTGTCACACCTGCCTGTCCTGATGGAATGCTGGTGTCCAGAGATGCTGCAAGATAACATTCTGGTTGTCGGTTCTATGTAGTGGGTGTGAATACCAGACATTGTGTTTTCCAATGGGACTGCTATGCAATGACAAGGATGCTGCTTCCATACTTGAGAAGTCCTGAATATACTCTATCATATATCCAGGACTTCTCAAGTATGGAAGCAGCATCCTTGTCATTGAGTAGCAGTCTCCTGAGATTTGGCCGTGGAGTGACCAGCAGAAATAGCTCATGTTGTCTAAAAATAAGGCAAATGCGAACAGTGAATTGGCCACAGAACGGCAATGAGGGATGGATTATGGTGCATTCCTTTGGGTTGTGTAAAGTGGTGGCAGGAAAAAGATGTTTTAACCTTGTTCAAGATAAACTTATATTTGTAATTAGTATAACCTGCCGCATTTACTGCTGAGCGAATGGCAGTAAGTTCGTTATTGATGCCAGCTTGTGTAGAAGGCAACAGGAAAGCCCTTCTAATTAAAGGGGCTATAGCTGCATTGATATAGTGCTGCGGATGGTATGCTGTAGCAGGGATTACAGGGGGTATGTTGTTAAATTTATGAAACACGGAGTACATTATACCTCCCTGGGACTTGGAGATGTTTAGATCAGAAAGAAACACTCGGAAGAGATATTATTTTTCTAGTCTTCCTTAAAACAGTAGGAGTTGGGTCAACCTGTAGAACTACCACATGTGATTGGCTGATCTTTATACCTCCCTGGGATAGAGATCTAAACATCTCAAGTCCCAGGGAGGTATAATTAACCTCTTGTAAATTTTGGCTGGTATCACAATATTTGGAAAATATAAGTAAATTGGAAAAAAATAAGATAAAATTTCAAAGTTCCATACCCATTTTATTGTTCCAGCACTTTGATCTAATGCACAAAAGTTTTCAGCCCTCTTGATAGATGACCTTCGTGTATATTACATATATTGTGGCAATAACATGTAAATTTTTTATTAGTACTTGCCATCTGTTATTAACATTTTAAATTTAGCTTTTTAATTTTAAATTTGAAACAATCCTGCATTCAAATTTTGGCTTTGGAAAAATGTCTAATACAGTAATATACCCGAAGATATGCATTCTTTAGGGAGCTAAAAACATTTTACTATAAACCCCTTCAATTTTCTTTCCAATGGGACAGAGAAGGTTTTAGATCCTAGAAATAACCCTAACACAATGATAATGCTAGTCATACTACTCATATTTTCTCATTAAATGCTGACAACTGAGTCATAAAATCATATGGTTAGCTATTCCTAACTATTCTTACTTTCATAAGAAAAGGGTACCATGTTTATATAAATATTATTATAATGTATACATTCTAGATATCTTCACTAATATATATAAGATGGACCATAATCATGTCCCCTATTTTATTTTAAAGCACCATGTTGAAATTCACACACACACAAAATTACATATTACAAAATACATCCTGGTAAAGGATTGCATATATCACACCATGCAATGTTCTTTACAAAAATATTCTTTAAAATATTTTGAGCAACAGTATTTGCTCAGTAATGAAGTCTTCCTTCTTGAGATGAAGCTTTACCTTATTAAATATGAGAGATTCTTGAAATTCCAAATAACTCTTGCCCAGATAATGAATTGGACACAGTAGTGATATCCCACAGTGGGGAGAAATAATAAACTCATTATAAAAATATATATATATATATATAACTATTTTAATATAGCAAATAACGATATCAAAAATGAGATATACATATAATAAGCAATAAACCTTTTACAAATATGATAATTGCACAGCACCAACACAGTAAGAGGATTTTGATTAAAAATAGTACACTCAACTCAGTGACAGAGCTGGAGAGTCTGTTAATAACAGCCCCCAAAATCATAAAATTGACAAATCTTACATTAATTTTTAAGTCTGGTAATTTCTGGCAGTCTGCTGTGATCACTTCTCAATTGCTGCACACAATCATAGGGTGCCTAAGTTTCACCTATTCTTGATAAGTACATGGTCTGCAGCACTCTCCTCTTCACTCTCTCCACATGGACTTGTTACAACAAGGCTCTGTTTTTCCCTCCCCCCAAGTCCCTCACACACTTCCTTTCATCCTCATATTCTCTGGGTTATCTTGATGCTACTGGTTCTTTCACTTAGACCAGATGGGGGTGTCACCAATATTAAGGCATAAGACACACCATGACCTCTGAGACCATCCAACATTATCCTGAAAGAATCTTCTGGGGTTTTATGATTACTGTATTTTCTGGCATATAAGACGACTGGGCGTATAAGACGACCCCCGACTTTTACAGTTAAAATATAGAGTTTGGGATATACTCGCCCTATAAGACACACCTGGCACATAAGACGACCCCCGACTTTTGAGAAGATTTTCCCGGGTTAAAAAGTCGTCTTATACGCCGGAAAATACGGTAATCACATTTATGCAACAAAGCTACTCTATTCAAGAGATTATGAACAGAATTATAGCAACTGTGCATCTTTTCCCTCAAAGAATTTTGACATTTCTAGAATGTTGTCAAAATTCTTTGAGGAAAAAACACAGCATGAGCACATGTATTAACTTTGTAAATGGCCTTAATTGAAATGAAGTAAAACTCAAAAATCCCTCAATAATAATATGTTTTGTAATACCACATAATTTAATTTATATGAATTTCAACACACTTTAAACTAAAATAAGGGGCATAATTATGGCCATACTGTGCATTAATATTAAATTAAAATAATTTAAGTTAATGAAAAATTAAATGAAATGAGATACTTAATTTAATTTACTCTACTGAAAATACCTGAGTAGTTTTGCCACAACCAGTATCGCCAGTAATTAATACTACTTGATGGCAGAAAATTGTTTGCACTATCTCATCTCTATATGAAGCAATTGGCAAATTTTGTTTAAAGGTGAAAAGATCTGAATCTCCTCTTCTAGGAGGAATTTGAGGTATACCATTATTTAACCTTCCAGTAGTTCTATTCACATCACGAGCTAAAAAAATAAAATTAATTTTTGCAATTCTTTTTAATAACAGTAATAATAGTAAATAAAAATTTTCAAATATTTAATTATTAACTAACACACAACAGCAAATGTTCATCACTGTCTTCCAATTCATATATATCAGTTTTTCAAAAGAAGACTGTCTTGATGGGAAAAGCCTCTG
Organism: Centruroides vittatus; assembly: GCF_030686945.1. Taxonomy (NCBI): domain Eukaryota; kingdom Metazoa; phylum Arthropoda; class Arachnida; order Scorpiones; family Buthidae; genus Centruroides; species Centruroides vittatus. The sequence continues at coordinate 1,208,842 of NW_027122389.1, read as the reverse complement.
TGTCCTTGAGTTTTGGGCTTTTTAAAGGTTTCACATCCACAATCAGATGTTCTAGTTGGTCAAAATTACCTCAATTGGTCCATAGTTTGTTGCCAGGACTATTCAGGACCTAATTTGAAGATATGACACCAGTTGGAGATGTTATTGAATTGTTGTAATTTCCACCCGTAACCGAAAGTTAAGCATATTTTCCCATTATACATATCACAAGACGCATTCATATGACATTTGGTTTCATTAAACATTTCATTTGTTGTTTTCATGATCATTGGAGAAAAGGTCAAACTCCCATTTGACACTCTCTCTCACAAAATGACTTTTCTTGCAATGTTTTACCAACCAAGAATATTTTAAAATAAATAATTCTCTCTTTTGACATTTTCTGGTCTGACCTTTTTGCCACGCTCCGTTTCTCTGTACTAAGTTTTTACCGTATTTATACAATTGCACTGTTTCAAAATAAATAACTTTATGGTTTTCATATAATAACTTTTCTGTTTAATTTGATATATAATATGTAAAGATTCATTGATATAGTTTGGATTTTAGATAGTTTAAATTTCATGTAAACAAATGAATATAAGAAAGTTTTGGTTTTTTCACATTTGCATTATTCAAAAAGTTCATGATGGAATTTGATTGAATGATGTTATTTTTATTCTATCGGACACTTTCTAGTATCTGACAAAAATTTACGATGGCACGTCCAATAGAGATTTAGTTTTTGATTTTTTAGAACACCATTCCACTTCATCAGAGTAGTTCGGCTTAGCACTCCATAGAAAATACATTGAACTGCCATAATTATGACATTTTGTTTATCCTTAGTTAAAGTCTTTCAGTTGATATAAAAAAAAACAAAAAGAGTTTTTTAAATTGCAATTGCAAAACGAGTTTTTTAAAAAAAAAACTCTTTTTGCAATTGTTTTTTGGAATTATATATCCATATCCAGTATATGAATATATCGATTCTATACCGACTGCCAGCCATGTCTAGTAAAACATTAGTTTAATTACTTATTATGTCTTTAAAGTTAATTTTTGTATAATCAGATAATAAAGTATTTACTTTTTGTCAAATGCAAGTATTAGTACGTGAAAACTATCGTATGTCTTCTTCATTTTAATTTAACATTTTAAATTTTTTTGTTTGTCTAATTATCAATCATGTTGCACTTTTCTTATGTTCATTATTACATTAATGTAAATTGTTTTATCCTACAGTATATTTCAGACGTGGACAAATGCGGCTCTTTTTGCGTTACGTGCGGCTCTTGCCGAAAGTGTTAATTTCTGTTTTTTATTATTATTTTTACAATTTTATTTTTATAATTTTGTGAAAATATGTTTATTAAAAAATTCAATATTTGTTTTATATTATATTTATATTATATAATAAAATCGCAAGCCTTACCATACTATCCACCACGACAGTACAGAACTGCGGCTCCGTGCATTTTGCAAAACCTACATTTCAGCTCCCACTGAACTCTTGCTTGCCCACACCCCTGGTATATTTAATATAACTTTCAATTAATTAAATGAATTAAATGACAATTATTAATATAAACTAGATATTTATTTAAATGTTTTAGAATTCTTCTTTACATGAAACTGTGTCAATCTTCTTATTTGATTATTTCTCACAATGAAGTGTAATATATCAATAAATGACAAAAAGCTTTCTTTACATCTGTTTAATTCTTTTTTTACATTTGCCAAGACAATTTATTTTAGAATTATATCTGTTGTGAAATTTTCCTTTGTTCTTTTAAAGGAATGTAAGGCATATGTTCATGGACCTCACAGGGAGTACAAAGTCGAATGTATGTCATACGATATTGGACTAGAAAGTGTTAAAATAAATTTTGGTTGCCGTTTTAGATCCTGGTTGGGGCCTCACGTATGGTTACAACACTTCTGAATGTAATATGTCAATTGACACTTGTAGCACAGTCAGATGTAACAGTCCAAATCCTTGTTATAAAAACGTTGAAGTTTTTCATAATTCCACACACATTTACATCCAAGTGGCAGTTGGTTCTCTGATCTGTACGTGGAAATTTGACCATGCACTAATTGTAAGGATGGTGACTTCACGCCAATCACTGAATAGGCAAGAGACGAGAAAATTAACATTCGGGCATTAAACTATGTAGGAATATCGCTATAATTACTAGTGCTTTCGACGAAACTATTTTCATCTTCGTCAGGTAGATAATAACGGTTAAAATCCTTTTTCAAACCAAAAATTTTTTGAAATAAACAAACCGCTTTAGAACTTTGGAACGAAATCAATGCTGGAACAGAGCGAGAAGAAATTTAAACATGCGTGCGTGGTGACGTAGCGCATGCACTATAAAATACTGAGACGTGGAACTAGAGGCGTTGCCTTAATCTGTTATATAAGTTGACCCACATAACAGGCAAATCAAGCTCGAGTGTGTTGCACGGATTTAGTACAGCAGTAAGAAAGGCCTCCCAAATAAACACGATGCTCCTGTTATTACAATGCCTGAGCATCACCACCTGGTCCCACAGCGGGGTGTATAGGTGCTGTAACACCATTCTTGCTAGCTCAGTATCACCTTTGCCTGCCCTGATGGAAAGTTGGTGTTCAGAAATACGACAAGCCAACATTCTAGTTGTCGCACCAACGTAGTGGGTGTGAATACCGGATGTAGTATTTTCTATTGGGATAGAGTACACTTCAGACCTCTCTAATATGCAGGTAACATCCCTGACATTGCACAGTAGCCTCCTAAGTTTTGGCCACGGAGAGACTGGTAGGAAAAGCGCGTATTGCCTAAAAACATGGCAAATACGAATGGTGACTCGGCCACAGAATGGTAATGTGGGAAGGACTACCGTGCATTCCTTTGGAACATGTAACGCCGTGGCGGGAAAAAGTGATCTTTTGACCTTGTTTAAGACATACCTGTACTTGGCATTAGTGTACCCCGCCGCATTTACTGCTGAGTGAATGGCATTAAGTTCAATGTCGACAGCTGTTTGATTGGAAGATAACAAAAAAGCCCTTCTAATTAATGGGGCGATAACTGCATTAACATAATGCTGCGGCTGGAATGCTGTAGCAGGGATTAAAGGTGGTATGCAGCTGAATTTATGGAACACGGAGTACGATAAAGCTTCCTGGGATTTGGAGATGTTTAGATCTAAAAATGCAATAGCCCCTTCATTTTCTTTTTCCCAGGTAAAGCTGATGGTAGAATAAATCTTCATGAGTGAACGAAGACGAAAATAGTTTTGTCGAAAGTGCTAGTAATTATAGCGATATTCGTACATAGTTTAACGCCTGAATGTTAATTTTCTCGTCTCTTGTATATAGCACCACCTAGAAACAACATCTCAGTTATTTAGAGCAGATAGAATTTACAAGGCCACTTAAAAAATATTGCCATTAATTTTTATGATGTAGATTCCTTCTCCCTGTATGGAAGATGTTCTATGAATTGTAAACTTCCTATCCTCTCCCCCTCCCTCCCTCTTCCCTTTTGACACTTGTATGGCAATCATCCATTGTTTTAATAGCTGTACAATCATTTAGCCAGAGAATATCTGTTTAACACAGGTAAAAATGTTATCTCCGTCACTCTTTCTGCTGGTTTTTGGTTTTGGTCACTGCTTTTATCAAGTTAGTCCATTTGTGAGTGGCTGTTTTATACTAATATTAATTAAACACTGAGATCGGCATTACCTATAATGCCGATCTCAGTGTTTTCTCCATTTTATTACACAGTATTTGGATGTGAAAATCATCTCATTGATCATTACTAATATTATTTTTGTATGTTACATTTCACTTATTTTATAATTGCATCTACAATAAATTGCTAACAAAAATAAAAAATCCAGCAATAAGTTGCTTAAGTTTCCCATCAACAATATTCAAAAATTGCATGTGGTGCCATCTGTTATATTCTTTTTTAAAAAACTTTTTATATAATCAATTATTATAAAATGGCAAAAAACTTACCTTTCAGAGTAGAGATGAGTTTTATAAAAAATTGTAAATGCTAGTAACAAGTAAAATCTTCATTAAGTCTGATCCCACTCAAGATATGACACACCCACTACTCTCTATCTCCCTAGCCGTCGATCTTGAACCAATAAAATTTAATAGTATCATCTCCCAAATACACAAACCTGCCTGCAGAATTTCAGAAATTTTCAACAAAAGGCACAGGAATTATTAAGCTTCCAAGTAGGTGAATAAAATCATGCCCCCTCATACACACACATATCAATACATATATAAAAAAACCCTCTAAAGTCGTTTTTGTTTCTCTTCATTTCAGGTCCAGAGTCCAAAAATGTAAAAATCTGAAGTGGTCATTTTTTGACTGATTTCCATACTTTTGTCTCTGTTATATATAAGAGCTGGGAAAGTAATAAAAAAGATGAAAAGAAAAAGCAATGTCTATGATAATACCTTCTGAACTGGATGTAGCTTAAGTGACAATGATAACTTCAGAAGTGCAGAATTTAAGGTCAGCATGTCATTTGACATTTTTACTTTTCTTTTAGCAATTTTCTGTTGAGTACACACTGATGCAGGTTATGGTCCAGAAGCTTCCAAATGCCCTCAAGAAAAAAAAGCTTTCTGGTGTAGCCTTTAATGAATTTTGCACCACCTCCATTACCCTGGTGTCATCAGCAAACTTCTGACTTAGCAAAACTTCTTTCAAAGATCCAAACAAGTGAAAATCTGGTGGTGCTTTACGGTGGCTATTTCATCACCTCAAATTTCAGATTAGTTAGTTTATCCCCTGTATGTGCAGCCATATAGGACTGGGCATTGTTATGAAAGCAGCAAAACTCTTTTTTGAGAGAAGTCTCTGATATTTTTATCACATTGCAGCTTCAACTCGTTCACCACCATATCATACCAAGAATTAGTCACAATTTGACCCTTTTCCTGAAAGTGCACCAATATAGGGCCATTAGGATCCCAAAATATTGTCAGTATGACTTTCCCAGCAAAAGCCTGGGTCTTAAATATTTTGTTGACTGGAGATGACGTGCTTCCACTGCATCTATTGTCTCTTACTCACTGCTTCATAATAGTGCATTCAAGACTTGTCTCCTGTCACAATTCAATGGAAATCTCCTTCACAAGCATAACCAATTCAAATGCTCCTGACAAATGTCTGCCATACATCTTGTGATCAATGAACAGCTGCCTTAGGACCAATCTGCTATACACTTTCCTATACCAATCATCATACAAAATATTGTACATAGAGTCATGACTCATTCCATGGTAATTTCATCAACAGTAACCTGCCTGTATCCACAGAGTCACTGCTCGATCTGCTGTTTCACAGTCTCAGTTATTATGCAAACTGGTCTCTTACTCTGATGTTCATCACTAACATTTTGTCTTTTGTTTTAAATCTTTCCACTCTTCTCTGACTCAACAATTGTTTCCATACTGAACCTTCATTCCTAAAATACAAATGACACTTCATTGATCTTCCATGGTGCAATTTGACAGTATTGTGTAAGTATTGTGTATTGTACAAGTATTGTGCAGATGCATACTGCTCAGTCATCATAACCATGATATGGCATACCACTAAGAGTCACTTTGTGTCCTGCAATAAGAGTTTTTGCACAATTCCTGTTATTTAATGACTTTCCTTCAAACAATGAAATTTTTAATCTTCCATAAGAGTCCATTTTACAACTTAGGTTAGATTAGAAATTCACAACTTAAGATATTCTCAATTTATTGCAAGAAAATAATTAAATTTTTTAGTAGTGTTAAAATTTTTAGTTTACTAAAATATCCTTATAAATAAAAATTATTTGAAAGTATAAAACATGCATGCAAACAATTTACTATAAGAGCATTTCATACATACCATCTTGACTCATTAATCTATCCCGTTCAGTTGGTGGCAATAACTCTTGTCGTTCACGTGCACTGACAGGATATCGCTGCAACAAATTTAAACAATGTTGTCTTGAAACTCTCCCAAGTTCAAAGACAGCATCAGCTTGAACTATAGTTGAACCTTCTTTCTTATAAACTGTTAAATAACGATTTGCACCTTTCCTAATTTAAGAGAATTTATTAAATAATATCCATGTATGCAAAATATATATGTATATATATATAAATAAAATATTTTTAATAACTAATATACATATATATATTAGTTATATTAGTTAATTTAATGTATATCATATATATATTAAATTCAACCTATTCTTCAAAAGTTTGATATTTAATATGAAAGTGATCACTTTTTTATTTCATTTTTTTTTACTTAGATCTCATTCAACATTTCATTAATTGGGATGCATGCTGGATGCCAAAGATGCAAGTGAACTTTTGGTGATGATCAAATATTGGTTGTTATCATATTGGAAAGCCAGTATATAGCAAAAAAATGGTTTGATCGACAAGTTGGATATTTCTGAATAGATCATCTCTAAACTTAGTTATGTGTTTATAGATTTGTGCTGGAATTGAGCCTAATCGAGGACTTTTACCTCATTCTGTGCAGTAAATGTCTCAAGCGGTTATGCAAAAAAGGGAGCAAGGTGGATCTCACGATCCACCTTGCTCCCTTTTTTGCATAACCGCTTAACCGAGGATAATTCCAGAGAAACAGAAAAACAAAAGCAATTGGAAGTTCTAAGGAGTGAAGAATTTCGACAAGAAGAGGAATATTGTACTAGTAGTAATAAGGGTATGTACAAAAAATTCAAAAATAAATGAATATTTTAAAAGCTAAAAGACACTGAACCAGAGGTGGAGGTAATCCCAATATACATTAAAATCCATATACTCATATGACTTAATTCAGGAAATTTACCTAATGCCGTAAACCACGACGAAGGTGGAAACGAACAAACGATACCTGGTCGAGAGGGGAAAACCGTCTCCGACATTCGCAACATATTTGAAAAGGTAAAAGGTCGCCTCTGGAAGTGTCGCTCTGGATGTGCCACACAAATCGGAGGGGAAAAAGGTCATCATCTTGACCTCCCACAGAAAGAAAAAAGGAAAGTTGGAGAAAAAAGGAAATAATAATTTATCTCGGATACTTTAAAATTCACGAAAGAGCTTAAAATCTCACATTATCTTTCAAACACAGATAAGTCACAAATTTATCCACACAAAATTACAGTAATTAAAATTAAAAAACTAAAATCCAAAATAAACTTATAATTAAATGTCAATTAATATCACACTACCACCTACATGATTTTCAAACCCCCAGAAAATTATCAATAAAACGAATAAAACATTTTCAAAAAATTGTCACACTTTGTACAACTGTTCAAAATGTCTCAGAAACAAATATTTAACATTAATGGAAAAAGCTGATAAAATAACATTAAATAAATAAAAAATTAAATGTACACGATTTTTCAGCTTAAGTAAGTATCGAAAAACTTAAGTACACTCTTGAAATCTAGGGCAAAAAAAATGAAACTTAAGACATTAAACGTGTATTCCTTAAAACTACCATAAATGCCATCATATATGAATGCAAACAGCAAAAAAAAAAAATTGGTGAAAATTTTGGATTTTACATCTTAGTTTCAATCTTTTTAGATGTTTACATAAAAATTTATTTTTATTAACTTCTATATGTTTAAGATAGTAAAAGTAACTTCATTTTCTTGTTTACTTCCCAATAAAAGACAATTTTCAAAATGGACATTTTACAATTGCTCAGTGATATTTGTTATTGAGAAGTTTTTCTCTATATATTATTTTAAAATTTTCAATAAGATCATAAACTTCACAAATAAATGTAAAAATAAATTTTAAGAACTTTTACAGAAATTTAATTAATTTAAAGATTGTTTCAACAATAAATAAGATCTATCTTGAGGAAACCGTGTTTTGTATTTTCGTTTCTTTTCTTTTCTTTCGAAGACACAATGTAGTGACGTAAACTTAAACACTGGGCGAATTTTTCATCCTTTTTATTCGGTTATTATTTATTTAATGTTACCAACCGAATAAAAAGGATGAAAAATTCGCCCAGTGTTTAAGTTTACGTCACTACATTGTGTCTTCGAAAGAAAAGAAAAGAATAAATAAGATGTTTTAGGACTTTATAAAAAATTAGTCACAGATTCCAAATGGATTTCATAAATTCAAAACACTTCACCTCTTTATTCTCCAGCAGTTTATTTTTGTAATATTGTTTCAGTTTTGAAATGGATAAATGGCATTCTATTTTTTATTTAATGTGTATTTCAAAATTAAGTAATATTCCAATTTCAAAATATAATGTTCTATGGTCAAATTAATGATTTGTTGGTAGACATTATGTTTAAATTGGTTGGAATAAGCGTACCTTTTGAATTTAAGTTGCGTTATTCAACGAATGGGCGTCTGAGGATGGGCGTTACATACATCCGAAAATGTTAACATGAGAAAATAAATTGTCAGAGAATAAAGGGGTGAATGTTTCGAGTTCATAAAATCAAATTATTTTTGTAATAACTTTTATGCATTAAACTTATGTTGATGATAACGACTTTTTCTCTTATTACTATCAACTTTTAAATAACGACAAAATATTTTCAAATATATCAGATTTAAAATATTTACCCTCGACTTTTTGACTTAAGTCCAAGATGCTGGCAGTACCGATGAATGTAGGCTCTTTCTGCTGATGTGAGAGAAGAAGGAAATTCAAACTCTAAAAATAAAAAATGGCAAATTATTAGAAATAAAGATTACACATTTATCACTATCAATAGCTTTAATGATTTAGTAATCAAATTTTTAAGAAACTACAGAGATAAATCATTTAAGATATAACCTAAATATAGTGGGGGTGCTATTGAGTCGTCTTGGCTGTTGGTGACTTTTGCTTTGACTTTACTTTTTTATTAATATACTAGATTTATTATCTTTGATACACCAATCAAGTTAAACTGACAGATATTAAGTAAAACAATATCCTTGAAGCAAGTTTTGTCCTGAATTTTTCTCAAATATGTTTCCAAGAACTTCTCTTAGTAATATGTTGCAAGGTCAAAGTGGCAAGGAGTAAAACACCACTGTTCTACAAGAGATCCAAGAGCTAAATGTCCAAAGCTTGAATATTATTTTATAAAAAGAAAATGTTTTGGAAGCTGATGGTAAAGGTTTAACTTCCTTATGGCAATACCTGGAATCAACCTTAAGTGCAGTTGTGTTGAAACTGACGACTATTGAAGATAGGCTCACCAGTTTGGAACAGGCTTATCAGGCTACTTTGTCTTTAGTCTTTTAGTCTCATGTTCAAATATTTGATCACAATTAGATAAACTAGAGCAACAAGAACAATCAATTTAATGACATTGTTGAGTTGCACTGCTTTTGCTTACAATACTTATTAACACCATGAGCAAAACCAATTTGATGTTATTTAATTATAGTGTTCCATGAGAGTTAGAAATTATTGATTATATGGTTAATTTTCTGTCCAAAGGTTTAGAGGACCTTTCTAAACAAGATATAGGTGATATCTCCTGTATACAGGGAAAAATCAAGAGTTTTATTGTATTCAATTGTCATCTCGGAGAACCGAAATCCTTTACTTCAGAAATTCAGAATGTTGTTCCAATGAGTTGACAGAGAGAGATGAGCAATGTTTAGTTTGGTGCTGGATTTGTCTGTCAATTTGCATTTATGCCATACAAAATTTTTCTCTTACTTAAAAGATTATCATTCTGTGGGGAAACAAGTCTATTTACGTGACAATGTTTATTTGTAGATGATAAGCATTATACTTTTTCTATCTCGGAATCCTGGCTTGTTGAGCTTCCTCCTTTTTTATTTTAAACTTATCTCATATGTCAGTCTATCTGATGAGTCTCTACAGCACACATCTCTCTGGGACTTGACTTGGATCTGGGTTGAGCTGTCGATCAGCTTCCTTGTCTTTCTGGAATTGTAATGGATTTAGTTCTAAAAGCTTGGTGATCACAAGTTTTATGTGTAACTGCCCAGACCTGTTAAGTATGGGTTTCTTTGCTTGAGAATGATATCTTGAAATGTCAAAAGTATTTTTAAAATTTAATTCATCAAGTAAATAAATTTAATGCCAATAGACAGTACATTTTCTTCCTTATTTTATTATTAATCTTTACATGCCAAATGCTTTCACAGTTGTGCTCCATTGTCAAGGTTTCTAACATAACAAAAATAAATGAAACCAAATTGCCAAAAGATAAAACAATCTCTTCTCTCTATATCACTTCCTTTTAACTTTGACAATCATTACATTCAAAAAAGTCAAACTTGCACTAAGATAGAAGAGAAAAGAAACAAAAAGAATGATTTATATGAACTTCTAAACTTATAGTAGACAAACACTTTTTAAAAATGGCCCAGAGACTCAGTTTTCAGTTAACATAATTTTTCTACAACTCATTATTTGTGTTTTTACTTAATAATCATTTCCATATACTAGGAAAGCTGTCAGATAGTGGATCACACACAAAATAGTGCATAATGTGTATTTCATCCATAATGAATGTTTTTATAGGCAGAACAAAAATGTGCCAATAGCAGGGTCTTTAACTGAATTTACATAACAGGCAGAAGAATTGAGTTAGATACAAGTTTGGTCTGAACATTGAATTGATAGTTAGGTATATAGAAACTTATTAGTTATAGGGAAGGATGTTAGGAGAATTTGTAGAGTTTTCTGATTCTATGTTAGGACTGAAGCTACAGAAAGAGAGTTCACAAGTGAGATTTGGTATCTCAGAAATTGCATAGCAGTTTCTGAGCATATGGGAAGCGGTTGGTCTGAGCATTTGTCTGATGATATTATTAAAAGATCACAGAGTGAGATATTGGAAAAGGGGGAGAGATGCAATAAGATGGACAAATTATATGTTCCGAGACCGTGTCTTCTTTTATTTGTTTTTTCCTCGCGACTAACTGCATTAATGGACACAAGGCATTCTTACATCGTCTTTATTTCCGAACCTTCTATATGCCGATACGCGTTTCGGCAAAGGCCCCTCATCCGTCGGCTACACAATAAGACATATTATAAATTTCTTATATTACAAGTGTTTTATCATAATAAGTTACGACATACCACGACATCCGGGAATTTCTTTTTGTTGTGTTGATACATATACATTTCATTTAAAATTACACATTTACAGTTAAAAATTGTTAAAATATCGTTGCAGTTTTTAAAATATATTTATGATTTAAATTACTATTACGACGAAGGTTTCGTGGTTCGACATCTAGCTTCCTCCAGCATATACCCTTGACACAAGTGTTAAAAGAATCTTTCTTAATCTCGTTGGCAAAATAATGCTTCTTTAAAAATGATTATACTATAAATCAATTTTTTAAAAATTATTATTAAAACATTCTAATTACCTTTACCATTATTATCATAATTATTTTTGTTGAAAGTATTATAAGTAGTATTACAATAATTTTAACCAATTATCATGGATTTTTACACTTAAGCTTTTGTTGATGTTATTGGCTTAACTTTTCATTATTTCATAACTTTCTTTGAATTTCCTTTTATACCAATTGGTTTCTTTGTGTAGTATTTTTACTTCATCTTTGTTTATATTACAATTATTTATTGTACGGTTATGAATAAGGCCCTGCTATTCGACATATAGAAGATTCAAAAATAAAGATAATGTAAGAATGCCTTGTGTCCATTAATGCACTTAGTCGTGAGGAAAAAAACAAAGATGGACCAAGTTGTTTGTTTGGTAATCCACTGTGGATGTTATCGAAAGAATTTTTGGAGGAAGCTAGAGAAGAAGACCAAGAGAAAATGGTCATTATCAATAATGACAGTTTTTGATATATTTCAAAACAAAAAAACCAAAAACAAATGATAAGACATGATGATTAGACAAGATAATAAGGTCCCTCTGAGAAAAGAGGAAGAGAAAATAGAGTATACAGGATGCATAGGTAAGTCCCTTTAACCAGAAAATTCTTGCGAACGGAGAGAGCTACAGCTATGCAAGTGAGGTAAAAGTATAGTAAAGCAACTACACTCAACCTAATGCAAACAACAGCAGCACCCCTAGTGGCAAAATTTGGAAGATAGGCAGTGCAAATCAAAAACGAAAACAGATAGAGCAAACTTTCCAATTAGAAAGTTTTAGAACATCAATTAATTAGTACGAAATGACATGTGGTTCACACGGATAAGATAAATTGTCGCCTGTATACCCAAAAATGTCCGAAAGTAATGCACACCATTTTGCGTAAACATTTGAAAGGAATAGCCATAGGTATGAAGAAATATGCACAATTTATTGCATAAAATACGTACTTACGTCAATACAGTTTGATAACAATGGCGTGTATCGTGAGCAATGGCAAACTTTTCAAACATACTCAACATTAACTTGTTATCACTGTGTGGCAGTTTGCCTTTCGGTTGTTTTTTGTGTGATGTTATCAAACTGTACTGACGTAACAATGTATTTTATGCAATAAATTGTGCCTATTTCTTCATACCTATGGCTATTCCTTTCAAACGTTTACACAAAACGGCATGCATCGCTTTCTGACATTTTTGGGTATACAGGCGACAATTTATCTTATCCATGTGAACCACATGTTGTTTTGTACTAACTAATTGATGTTCTAAAACTTTCTAATTGGAAAGTTTGCTCTATCTGTTTTCGTTTTCGATTTGCACTGCCTATCTTCCAAATTTCGCCACTAGGGGCACTGCTGTTGTTTGCATTATGTTGGGCATAGTTGCTTTACTATATTGTTACCTCACTTGCATAGCTGTAGCTCTCTCCATTCAGTTAAAGGGACTTTCCTATGCACCCTGTATATAGGGACCATGAGATGCAACTTGAGTATCAGAAAACATCAGAACATAAAGAAAGGCAGAATAAGAGCAACATTAGTGGCAGCAGCATATAGTAGGAATGTAGAAGTTGAATGAGTAAATAAAGTTAGTGATGGAGGTTAGGGAAAGGGAGAATATCTTGATGGCAGAAAAGGTAGTGCAAGAAAAGTGAGTGAAAGCTAGGGACATCAAAGATTTTCTTAGTGTATGAAATGATTGTTATCGTACATTCCGGCATATAAGACGACCCCCAACTTTTACAGTTAAAATATAGAGTTTGGGATATACTCACCATATAAGACTATCCCTCTTCTAATGCACACCAAATAAAAGTAAAAAAAAAATCAGATTTGATTTCAATATGGTAATTTTAATTCAAATGCTTATGACATGCAGGTACTTGGGTTAAAAAGTCGTCTAATACGCCAAAAAATACAGTAAGTGAAAAATAAATTAAATAGTGAGTTGTAGAAAAACTACATAACTGAAAGAGGGTGCTCTGGGTTATTTTTAAAAAGTGTTCATCTACTATAAATTTAGTAGTTCATATAAACTGTTTGAAACCAAAATGTTCTTTTGTTTCTTTTCTCTTCTTTTTTAGTGCAAGTTCGATTTTTTTTTTTTGTTTTTGAATGTAACAGTTCTCAAAGTTAAAAAGAAGGTGTTAGGTTGCATCTGGCAGCACTTAAATGTTTTTTCTTTTTTTTTTTTTGTATTTGGTAACACTAGCAAGATAGGAAAAACATGTGAATGCACCAAAATATATGGATATTGAATTAAAATTATTATTGTTAATTGTGAAGGTTAGGATTTCATTCCTTTCTTTTCTTATATGTGTATGAACATTTTGGTCTGTCGAGACAGATTTGGAAGTCTACATCTAGTGGTAACATAGTCCACAGGGCAAACTCACATCTACTACTAGTAATAGTTTGATTTAGAGTTATCTGCTTATTCCAGGTAGACTGTGAACTTGCGAGGATAAAATCTATCCTCACAAGTTCACAGTCTACCTGGAATAGGCAGATAATTTTAAAAGGCAATGAGTCTCAGTGAAAGCCAGAATTTTGTGTGGGGTACATTTGCTAATAACAGCTTGCAAGATTTTGATACGGAAGAGATCATTGCTAGGCTTGATGGTCTACACTCTACTTGGAAAGAGTATGAAAACCTTTACAGTCAACTCCTAGCAATTTTTCAAGATAACAAGGAGGAAAGCCACAAGCTTCATTTTAGTGAAGTTGAAGAGAAGTATTACAAGAGAAAAGCTAACATGAGTTGATTAATTAAGAAAATCTTTAATACTAATCTGATGGACATAAAAGATGACTAAAAATGTTAATTTTTTTGCTGCTGTTTAGGATTGTATGTGGATGATTGTATTGTTGACAGCTTATGCAAATTGTCTTTGTTCTTTTCCTGAACTTCTGTATCTTGTATGTGTTTCATCTTCCTCAGGTTGATAGTCACTTCTAATGATGTCAGCCAAATAGAACACTCACAAAGTGTCCAGTAGGCCAAACTCAGAACGAGTCTGGCCTACTGGAATCCTTAATATCTGTAGACTTCATCCACATCAATGAATTCAACGATGTCTCCATTTCAAAATACAAAAATCATTTACTTTAGGATTATTATTATTAGCATATTTTTGCAGTGTGACTGGAATGCCACATATAACTGGGGGGAAGACCAGCATGCCAGTTAAACTGCAAGTAAAAATAAAAATTAATCAGATCTAACAGATTAGATTAACAAAACTAGTTGTTAAATAAATGTTAAAGAAAACATTCTTTCCACAATAGAATTGTAATTTGACTGACTTAAAACTAGGAAAAGAGTTTTCCTTTACAGGGCAATAAAACAATTAACTTATGACATTATTAGTAGTAGTCAGTCAGTGTGGGATACACTGACAATCTACCTGCCCTAGAAAGATAACATCCTCCTCACATGTTTCATACAAAAGGGATGTTTATTGCTGTAAGTTGAGATAATTTACAAAGAATATGTGAAATTTTATGTTTATTTTTGCATCTTTGAGTCAAATTATGATAAAATAAACATAAAAATAGCATTTTGTGGCTCAAGTATTTTAAATCTTTAGCAAGAAGATAGAATGCAGAAATTAAACATAATCGTAATTTTTAACATGCTGACAGTTTTAGAATAAAAACTGGCATCTATGAGTTTCACACACCCTCTGGAGAGGGATGTGTGAAACTTCACTTAGACAGACATGCTGGTTTTTACCAAACAGAAATATCTGATTTCATAGTCTTCCCAGATATACCAATATGTCAGACAATCCGCAAAAATATGGTACCTCCGCAGTACAAGATGGCAGCCTTTAAGGCGCTACTCAAAAGGGCACTCACGCATTCCTCCTCACAAGCTGCCTTCAACTCGGAAATGCGGCACATCAAGAATATAGCTAAACAACACGGATATCACAACATTGCACGCAAAAACAACTTTGAGGCACTACGGCTTCTTTCCACCCACACCCCTCCTTCCAATGGTTCCCCACCTAAATTTATACCGATCACCTACAATCCGGCACTGAAGACCATATACTACCAAATAGCGAAGAAAAAGGATATCCGCTTAGCTTTCAGGAGATGCCCAACGATTTTCGAGTGGCTTAGGAACGGAAAAGACGCTCCAGATAAAAACAGACTTCCGGGAATATACTCTATACCCATCGCCGACCACAGAGATAACAGCGAAGCCATCTACATCGGATCCACCAAACGCAACATACAGACGAGGATCAAAGAGCACAAAGCGGACATATTACACCATAAACAAAACACCGCCCTAGCAGTCTATTCATCCGATCCAGAAATAGAGCCTCTTTTCACCCGTGCCGCAATCATTCACCCCACGTTTCGACAAGATCACCTCAAATGGCTTGAAGCTATATACATCTTACTCAACACCCGCAGTAACACGCACTGCATCAATTTTAAAAAGGAGATCATCTTATCATCGGCTTGGGAAGCCTTTCTCAACAGATCCCTGACGTAGCGCTATACTCACATCGCGCAAGTCTAATATGACGACATCGGCTACACGCGACAGCGTTCCAGAATGCAAATTTTTTCTAAAATTTTGTCGAACAGAATTCCGTTACGCCTGACGAAGAACCAATGAGGTTCGAAAACGTTTGCGTTTTACAGAGAAAGAAGAGAGAAGCACACCGGTCAAAGGCACTAAAGTTGTTGGTTTTCATTTATTTTCACTCCGGTGTTGTTCCTTTATATATTTTATATATTATGGTACCGTTATTACTGTGCCTCATTCACGAGTTCAACACAAATACTGATTTAATGATGATACTGTAACTGTCTGAAAAAAATCCAGCAACAAGTTTTGTAGCTTTCCCAAAAAACTATTTAAAATTATGGTGATGCTATCTGTCATGTTATTTTATTTAAAAACTTTTTTATATTATTAATTATTACAAAATGACAAAAAGCTTAACTTTGAGGGTAGAGATGAGTTTTATAAAAAATTGCAAATGCTAATAATGATCAAAATTTCGTTAAGTCCGATCCCCACTTGAGATATGACATACAACCTTTCCCGCTAACATCACACCCCATGACCTTTAACCATCATTTAAGAGCACCAATCCCCCAATACACAAACCTCCCTGCAAAATTTCAGAAATTTTCAAAAAAAGACAAGAGTTATTAAGCTTCAAAGTGTATGAACAAAATCATATCCTCTCACACACGTGAGAATCGGGGGTTAAGCGACCAGGCTTACTCGGTTTCCATTGACGGGAAGGTGAGTCCTACTCACGGGGTCAGTGGATGGCAATTTAGGAGGGCAAAAAAAAAGAACATCTCGAGTGGGAGGTCACGGATAAGTCAATAAGGTGTCGATCGTGTTCGAGTAACCACACGTATTTAAGATACTAAACATATTTAATAAAGATACTATACAAACAATACATATACTAGTAATAATAATAATAATAACGACAATAACCCTTAATGAAATTTCTAATAAGGTGGTTGGCGGGGTTATGCTGTACATATTTGCAAGCAGAGAAAGGCTTTTAACCCCCTTTCTCTATCTATTCTAAACTAGACCTAGATCAACTGAGAGAAGAGAGAGAGTTCTACTTAATAAGTCAAGAATTACCTCGCTATCTGTTGCCGTCAGCGTCAATTAGTGTCAAAGGGACGGAGGATGAAAGTTGGTCAGTCCTGGTCTGGGGTCTTTGACGTCACCCTCCCTAATGGGGGTGCGAGCCCTCTTTATACCAAATTCAAGAGGGTGAGAACTGTCATACTGTCAGGATTTATATGCACACCTATGGTGTGTTCATGTCTGGATCTGGCTAGTACGGACGCCAGCAATTGAGATGTTTGTTTAAATTATAGACTTAAGTGCTTTGCAGAGGTGAATTTAAAATATAAATTTCTATAGATTTGGCAGCTCTCACCTATAAATTAGTGTCTAGCTGACAATAATTTCTACAATTTGATGAACAATTTCGATATTGTTTATGTCAAATGTTGCGGTCGACGACGAGCTAGGTAATTTATTGCTGTAGCCATGTGTCACGTGCAACCAAAGGGGGGGATGAAAAACATTGCCTATTCCCGTCTTGTTGACTCTATCGTCCATCGAGTTACCGTAGTACAAACGATTGTTTCTTTCTTGTTGATATATATATTTTAACAATTATTTTGAAGAGATCATTGTGGTCGTTGACCTTGGAAGACCTCCTTAAAATTCCTACATAAAATTAAGAGGTTTATAAAAAAAGCAATACTATACAAAAAGGGAAAGGGGGGGTTTCAGACTCTTGCTCACACATATCCATACATAATAGGAAAAAAATCTGCAAATTTTTTTGCATTTCTTGGCATTTGATGATCCTGAGTCCAAATATGTAAAACTCTTAGGTATCATTTTTTGACTAATTGTCATACTTTCCCTCTGTTATATATAACAGCCAGGAAAGTGAAAAAATCTGTTACAGCTCAGATACTTGAATGTCTATATTAAAACTGAAAATTTCTATTCTTAAATGTATCTGTATGATTTCAAAAACAAAAAGATATGGGGAGTTGTTAAGTTAGACAAATTACAAAGCCAGAGTTCATTTGTATATCAGTGATTTTTAGTTGTAATTTGAGTTTTTCATACAGTGGCATAGCAGCATTGAAGATATGGAAGATAAATCTTCATTCTGAAAATACTGTAAATATGTACTAATTATTGATCTGATACTCTTATTAATATTACCTGTCCATACTCTGTAATTGGTCAATTTAAAAAATTCTGGCAAGGTTATAATTTACTAGCTTTATAAGTAACTTATCACTTGACTGTGTATTTTAACCAATATATTCTCTTTTAAAAAATTTCACCAAATCTCTAAATTTAAAGATTTTTTTCCATGGCAGCAGGCTCCCTAGATCCACTTTTACCTGCAGAAGCCACCCCCCTAGACCTGATGCAGCTTTCCCACAATCTATAAAAGGGGAAAATTCCTTATTCATTTTTCTTGGCTCTGTATCTTCACCTTCAAAAAAAACCTGATGCTGTATCACTAGTATGAAGATATATATATATATATAGAACACTCATAAATAATATGATGTACTGTATATTTTCTATTACATTAATTTTACGTAAAAAAGACTGTCTTTTAAAAACCAAATCTTGCTAGGTACCTATTAAAACTACCACATCCAGTAAAGATGTCTGTCGTAAAGAAATTAAGATCTGCAAATGGTAATGTTATAGATAATTCAAAAGTGAGAAAAAATTGTCCGGTTAAATGGACGTTAATAAAGCAATGCAATCGATTATTCCAAACATAAAAAATATAATCAAAACTACTGGTATATCCATCTAAAATGTTTTTGGAAATAAGTATATATTTTAATCCTATCTTATAATTGTGTGCTAATGATTTGGCAATGTGATCAGCAAATTCATTACCTAGGACACCTATGTGACCACAGGCAAGAAGCATCAGCTAAATATAATAAGCACATTTATAATAATATAATACATTTTATAATTTCAATGTATTTCAATATTGAATCAATTGTAGGATATAATCCTTTTTATTTTTTTAATTTTTGCTTTTTTAAAACTGATGTTAATTCATTTATGAAGCTTAACTAATATCACATTCTGAAAACATTACAACACAAATTCCATAATCTAACTGGTAACTTAAATATAATCAAAACACATTTAACTGCATTTCATCATCAGAAATCTTGCTTTTAAATTTAAAAAATTTGGCTGTACTATAGATTACCAACCTATGAAATTTCAGGACTTTGAGTATATATTTGAACTCGGGGGACTGAGACGAGTTCAATGGTACCCTACTTTTGGACTGGAGACAAAAAATAAAAGTCATTATAGTTTTTAAGTTATACATTTTTAATGCTATCGTGCAGACGACACCGTAGTTGCTAGTATCGCCATCTTGCGGTAAAGTCTGCAAATCACGATGTCGGACTACGGTCATCTCCCGGAGGGATAGGTAAGTTTGTTGGACAAGCCGTGAAAGTGGCGCATAGTACTAGCCGACACACTCGCTATCGTGCCAGTCGAGGAGCGCGGGGCATGCGAAAAGGATTTAACTCCAACTGCAGACGATCGGTGTGCTCGTGGATCAACAGCTGCCTCTGTTGAAGGTATATATGGCTGACTTGCCAGACTGCCTGTTAATCATGCGATAGGCTTAGCGAAGAGAGTGGCGCAACTCCCGATCGTCGCGCAATTGCTGAAAAAAGTATGATAACTTTTTTATTTTTTCTCTCAGGTCCAAAAGTAGGGTATCGTCGAACTCGTCTTGGTCCCCTCAGTTCAGATATATGCTCAGTCCCGAAATTCCATAGGTGATGATCCATAGCAGTGATTCTCAAAGTGGGGGTCGCAAAAAATATTTGGGGGGGAGTCGCTGAAAAAATGATGCCAGATTAATTTTTTCAAATATTTTATAAATTGACTATGGATTCATGTTTAGAAATAATAGAAATCAAAAATATATAAAATAATTTTTACTTAAATAAATTGCGCATATAAATAATAAAAACAGTATAAATATTTAAATACGAGCCTAAATATAATATTAATAAATTTGTGCGCTATTGGTGCCCCGAGTGCCACTCTCCGCCTAAACTATGATAGAACAATGTTGTCGTTTGGAACGGTGTTCGCTAGCAGCGTTGCGTCTATAGAAATACAGTAGAGCGTCGATTATCCGAAAACCGATCAACCGAATGCGTTTCAGTCGGCAAATTCAAATTTCCGCTAGTGCCGTGGTGCTGCAATATTTGGCTATGTTTTGGGATACTTCGATATTATTTTAGTTGATATGTGTTTTTAGTTGGCAGCACTGGGAGGGTACCATAAAAGGGTCCTCAAGGACGTGCCATAAGACTTTTTTCCCATCGTGAGTGGCAAGTTTTGCTTGTTTTTCCGAGGACTGTGTTGTGCCAAATTGGAACGTTTCGAGACTACATTATTTTTCAAAACATAATGTTTTTGTTTTTACATTTTTCAAAATATTTATTTTGTTTGCAAAAAATAAAGAAATAATTTTTTTTTTTAATTTTATTAATTTAACATTGACAAAAATTCAACGCAAAGCGACACGCAACGGATAGAAATTTCAACACGGAATAGATTAATTAAACAACAGAGATCAACTGCTCCCAAATTTAAATTGACCCACTATCTCCAGGATGTTTTTCTACACATACTCATTCTTCGGGGGTCCTTTGAAATTTTTAAATGCAAAGGGGGCCCCCCCGGGGACGAAAAAGTTTGAGAAACACCGATCTATAGTATCCCCAAAAATTTGTATAAATATAATTCAAATTAAAAAAGGATTCTATTTACCTTTCTGTTCTTCTTTCAGACGAAATTTCTGAAGAATTAAAGTAACTGCAATCTGCAATTCTTCACCAACACATATTTTTTTCCTTTCTTTCTTTGTCATACTTTATACCTGATTCATTAAAATAACAATATTTGTAGAATTAGCCAATATACAGACTTTAAAAGCCAATAGAAGTTTTAATAAATATTTAGAGAATTTCGAATATAACTCAAAGACTAGCCACCCTTTACAGATCTCCCCGTAAAGAGCAGCTAGTCTTCTGTCGCGGGTAACCGCTTCGTACGCGACATCACGGGCGCGAGCATCGGGGTAACGAAGACAAATTAGACCTCCGACGACGTCCGGAGAGTAACCACCTCGTACGGAATTCGGGACAACGGTCGGGAGTTCGACCCCGGCAAAGGAACCGCAACTAACGGTAGACGCACGGCACCGTCGCGGCAGCGGGCTCGTAGGACGCCGTCCAAAGTCGTCCAGATTAATAGTTATTTATATTTTATTTCTCTCCGCCCAATTTTCGTTCCGACGGCACACGTAACTTTTCAAAAAGGTCTTTAAATTTTCCCGTAGCCTTTCGTACTCGGGGCCGGAGACGGCGTTTACCACCAAGCGAGAACGAGAAGAGAGGGTTTAAAGTTTAAACTTTAACTAAAATACGACACGCGGTTTACGGACGAAGTGTACGAAGTCAAAACAAATCTGTAGAAATAATTCATTCAAATAAAAATACGTATCCAGATAAATTAAAGGTATAGAACGAAATTAAATAAATCGGCTTTTTTTAATCTTGTAGAAGTTAATGTACTGCTTTTTTGAAAATTTGGTCTCCCGAACTTTTATGACATACTAATATGGGAATAACAATAAATTTATCATCAAACCACTGTCAATTACAGAAAAAAACAAAACCCAAAGTACTTTGGCTTAAGTTAACAAGAGTCTACCACGAGCATTATAATTGCTATGCCATGTATCAATAAAACCCCGAAGATAAATTAAAAGACGAGGATATATAACTTATACGACATTTAAGAATAAACGTTTTACCGTCTTCCGAGATATATCTTCTACTACATAAAATGTCAATGCGGCCTCACTCGCCGTTTACAAACATATACATAAACATTCTCGCTTATACGGTGCGCCCTCTGACTGTAACAATTGAAAATAAATTTTAGAAGCGAGAGTAGTCTGAAAATAATAAAGTTGAGAGGTTCCAATTAATTATTATGCCTTTTTGTCCTTTTTAACTCTATTTAAAATTTATTTTGTATACTAGTACTTTCTATATATTGACAGGACTTATTATACTGGAAATGATGGATGCAGATATTTTGTCTTACAGATCAAAAATAATGTTCTTTATTTAGTTTACCTGAACTAAAGGTATGTTGTTGACGTCGACCATGTGTATGTTGATTGGGTAAATCAAATTTGCAATCAATAACTTTATTAAACTAATTTTTTTCGCATTTTCTCGTTAAGGCATGAAATATTATTTTGTACCTTTTATGGACAAAATAATATTGGTATTAAAATATTATAATGTACTCAAAATGTACTAAAAATCTAAGTATACTTTCAATTTACTCGAAAAAGCAAAATGTACTAGGAACGGCAACATGGGCGGGCGGTCTGCACGAGTTTTATATTCTCGAGAAAGCGCCGCCTGATTTTCGTATGCAGCTCCAGGTTACAATTATTCAGCCGCCACAGTCGGTATATTTTTGCGCAACGAGTTAAGTAAATATTCGTCGGTTAATTGTGCCTTCTTTTTTTTTATAGTTCTCGTACCTGTCGGATGGGTCTTTTCGTGGCTAGCGATATACGAGGCACAACTTTTTTTTTTAACTCTTTCCGCCCTGTGGGCACCGAGGGCCTCTCTTAGCAAGCCCATTGTGGTGTCGGCCAGGCCCACAATGGGACGGCCGGATGGTGAGGGACGGGGCTCGACGTATCCGGACGGAAAAATTCCTGGGTATTTTTTCACCCGTCCGGATTCGATCTCGAGTCTCCAGAGCGAGCGGTTGGATGGCCGAGCGGTCCAAGGTGGCAGCCTACCTCTCTAGGGGACCCGGGTGCGAATCCCGACGGGTCGAAAAAATTCTCAGGAATTTTTCGGGGGGGTGGTCCGTCCGGATATGTCGGGCCCCGTCCCTCACATATCCGGCCGCTCTATTGTGGGCCTGGCCAAACCCATAATGAGCTTGCTTAAAGCTCAAAGAGGCCCTCTTAGTGCCCACAGGGCAGAAAGAGTTTTAAAAAAAGGAAGTCTCCAGAGCGGTAAGCTACCACTGCGACCGCTCGGCCATCCGGCCGTCAAAGCACGACATATCCTGTCAAAAATGTTCTGCGATTTCTCGTCCGGGTTGCCCGACCATTTGGCCTTACGGTAAATAGTGTCATTCTATAATCGGAGTAGAGCAGCGTTTCTCAACCAGCGTTTCTCAAACACGTATGATAAGAGTTTACACATTAGAATAAATTATTATTGGCATATTTGTTCTCGTATAAAAAGTACATCGACAGTGAAAACTTTCCCTTAAGAATGCGGCGCATGCTAAGCAAGCCCAGAGAATTCGCCCCGAGGATAGGCAAATGGAAGATCGAGCGGGAACGTCTAGAGAAATTTCTGTCCTTAAAAGAATTCGGACGGTCGGCTCGGGCAAACCGAGTTAATATTTACGGCCAACAACTCACTCCCGCCGACAGATGGCGAAGGGGTTATCCCGGTGACCCGATTACCCTATCTCACCAGGCGTCTCTTTTCTCCGGTAAGTTTTTCCATCTGTTGTTAAATACGAATGCGTTCCGCGATCACCGAGCCGTCTGTGGTCGTCATTCGGCTGCGCGCCGTTGCATCTGCGCCGATACTTCCGACAAGCGTCCGGAGAATCGTTCGTCCTAACAAAACAAACTTGTAACGTCTATCACACATTACGAATTTGGATAAGATAAACGAATGGCGGCACTCCCGCGACGTTATCCGTTCATTTTATCCAGAAAACACAAGAAATAATGCCCGATGAACTGTAAATAATAAATTTATTTTACGAGAAATGATGGCGTGCTCCCTCTGGGCAATTTTTGCTTTGTTACGACTTGCAGTTATAAAATTTACCATTACATTTAAATTGTATACGTTATAATTATTACGTTTTATTTCGAAAAAGACGAAATTGATTTGCAGAAGCACATCGAATCGGGAAGTTTTCAAATCGTTATCTTTTCGATCGTGACTGATTATCGCCGTGCTACCATTACCATTTGATCTCGACACAATGTTTAAAATTACTTATAATGCACAAAAAGAAAACCTTTTTAACGTCCCGGTGCGAAAAGATTTAAACAAAATGAACGTTTTCGACCGTAGACTCCTCTTTGTCGGACGACCGTTATTTACGTGTGTTGCTTCGTCCTTCTCGGGGATTGTGCGAGAAGTTGTTTTACTTAAAACGTTTTAAGGTAATCGTCCTCTTTGTTCGCCGGCGCGTAATTCCGTCTCGGTGGGTGATAGATTTCCTTCCGGTGGTGTACGATTAAGGTTACCGTAACCGTCCGAGACGAGATGTGGACGCATTGGCGTTAAGAGTACTCGGATGCCGAGGCAAAATAAAAGGAATTTATTCGTATTTTTTGATCTAGTAAATGTGGACGTATAGAGCTTCCGTTTACGCTTTCCTTCGAAGCACGAAATGCGATTTTATGTACGAGAAAACTATTTTACTGCTTGGACGAGAAGTGCTGCCAAATTAAAAAAACGCCGTTACCGGCGTGCACGCGTTCTCCCGGCTGTGGAGTCGTTGGGTTTGCTCGTACGGTGTTGCCGCGTGGCCGACGAATGCGATAATAATCGTCAAATATTTAGCACTTGTCGGATTTAAATCTAAACGATTACGATTTAACCGTCGACTGTGCCGTCGGTCGAAAAGTATGGACGTTTTCTTTATTTTAATTCTTCAATCCGTAGCATACTTAGAAAAAAGTATGTTACGGATACGGACGGAGCCTCGAGAGTACGGACCGCCCGTACTAATTACCGTGGCAACGCCATCGCCAATTTACACTCGGGAGTTAAACGGTTCGCCGGTACGAAATTAGCAAAGCGGCTGGAGCTAAAAAACGTCATATCCGATGCACCGGACACTCCTAGAATGTTTGTGTTTGCAAAAACCCACAAGCAGGGGTACAAACTAAGATCTGTGGTTGATAAAGCCAGTGCGCCTGCTATTAAACTAGAGAAGGCCACGCGCAGGATGCTGTCTCCTCTCCTGGAAGGATACCAATACATCCTCACCTCTCCTGTGGATGTTATCTCCAAGATTAAAGAGTTACCTGTGCCACCTAAGTACGTCACCGTCTTAGACTTTAGAACGCTATACCCGTCGATTAAACTCCCACCTGTATTCTGCGCAATCGGGGATACCCTATTTAGCATCGTAAATGATAACGCATTGCACCAACACATCCTTGAAATGGTGCATTTGCTTTGCCACAACTCCTCCTTCCGGTTCAACGGAATAACATATGAGCAACAAAAAGGGTCCCAATGGGCAGCCCCATTGCAGGGGACCTGTGTGAATTAGTAGTGAGGAAACTGGAATCGGAATTCATCCCAAAATATCTCCCTAACCTCCTATTATATAAGAGGTATATTCATGATAGTCTGATCCTGTGGAAAGAGGAACCGAACACGTCTGACCTTGTGGATGATATCAATAGCAACCCGTATGGCTTAACGATAGAAATAAACCAGGCACACCCTACGGAGGCTCACTTCCCGGACATCGACATTAAGATCGAACGTACCACCATCCACGCAGCAGTTTACCGCAAACCGAGCGATGATTGTTTATACATACCGGCAGGATCGCGTGACCCTTCGCAATACAAAGTCGCCGCGTTCAAAGCCTCGATTAGGAGAGCACACACGCACTCCTCTTCCCAACGTGCTCTCCGGTCCGAAATGAAATGCATAGAAGCCATAGCCAAACGGCACGGTTACCACGGGCTTATTAAGAAACCGAGCAACAATATGCAGCAGCAGGAAGCGGATCGTAACCTACTTCCCGACATTACTCCAAGTAACAACATCCCTATTACGTATAACCCGGTTCTCGAGTCCTTGTACAAGGAGATCACCAAGAAAAAGAATATCCGTATTATTTTTAGAAGACAAGCGACAATTTTTGAAATGTTAAGAAACGGAAAAGATGCAGCAGACAAAAACAATTATAAATTATTACTTGATATACTGATTTTTTGTCAATTATTTTGACTCAAATTTATGTTCTGAAAATATTTATGTAACAATACTATATATGTTGAATTAATTATTCATTTTAAATACTTTTTATATTATGAAATATTAAATGTTCTGTTTATTTTATTTTTACAGAATAATCCTTAAGACAATGAGTTGCAAGAGATTCCTTTCTTTCGTCACCGTAGAACCTGCACTGTTCCTTTATATGCTTGCTATATTTTTAGAAACTAGTGTACTGCAAGATTTGATTTCGACAAAGATATGTATGAACCAAACTAATTTTAGTGAGACGTTATGTCGAGGTCTAGAAAATAATACGTTTTATAAAAATTTGACTAAAAACAAAATTTACGAAGAAGAAAGAACAACGTGGATAACTTACAACAATGCTATACTTTATGGTTTAAATTTAGTTGTTGCGAGTTACATGGGATCCTGGAGTGATAAATTTAGTAGAAAATTAGTAATGTTAATTCCACCAATTAATTCAATTCTTGCGTGTATAAATTTTATAATAATTTCTAATTATTTATATTCGAGAATGGAACTTATTTTTATTAGTAGTATTTTATCCGGTTTATCGGGTGGAACCGTTGCTTTTATAGGTTCTTGTTTTGGTTACCTCTCAAATATCACAATCAAAGAAACGAGAAATAAAAGAATAGCCTTTACCGAAGCCATGCTTATTATTGGTGGCACGGTGGGATTTTATATAGGTGGTGGAATGTTGAAACATACAAATTATGTTGATATATTTATACTTGAACTCTGCATCCATTGTCTTTCTGTGATATATATAATATTTTTTATTAAAGAATTAAAACACGACGACAAAATACAAAGCGGAAATTTGTGCACAAAATTTTTTTCTGTTAAACATATTATAGAAATGTTCTCTATGATATTCCGACAAAGAGAAGACAATAAGCGTTGTTATATAGTATTGTCTCTGATTGCTACAATTTTAGTATATTATGGTCTAACAGGTTAGTATTAGGATTAATTATGTTTTTATTTTAATCAAAAGATTATCATTATTTTAGTCATTTTTAATTCAGAGTTGCCAACCTTCACAAAAAGAAAGTCCTGTAAGATTTGGAGAAAAATGCTGATTTCAAAAAATAAATGCCAGCCATAATTAATACATATGTTCGATACAATATTGCACAACTCACAATATACAAAATTAATTATTTTTCACTTCTGCATGTTGACCAGGATGATGTCACTATGTTTCACCTATTAGCTATTTGTGTTGAAACCATGATCTGTAGATAACCATATGGTTATGCCACTCCTTTGTTTGCCTAATATCAGTAAGATGCCATGTATTGCCACTAGTAGCACTCCGATTCCATGTCGCCCAATTGTTGTAATATATATTACAACAATTGAAAAGGTTTTTTTTTTGCCATTTTCTCAAAGTAATTTAACTAAGGTGAATGCATATTACTACAGTAAGTACAATATTTCAATCTAAAAGTACAAACAATGTAAATTCATATTTTATTTTAGTTGAAATTGAGAATAATGCCCAGCTGTTTTGCACCTGGTTGTAAGTCAAGCTACACTGTATAAAAAAGGTGATGAAAAACCCGAAAAAAAAAGCATTTTTTAAGTCAGATTGGTCAAGTAAATCTGCAGAATCATCACAATTTGATCTAAAGTTAACAACAAAGTCAAGTACTGTACTGTACATGCAACTTTCATTTTGATCTTAGGTTTTTGAAAAACATTTAAGCACATAATAGAATGTAACGTTGAGATTTCTCGTGGGAAGTGGGATTTAACACCCGATTCTACTCTCACTATATTGTATAATGTCTTTTTACTTATGTAACAAGTTACCTATTAAAAAATCTTCATTACGAAAACAAACATGCAATCAAATCTGAACCATTATAACACAACCCAGTTAAATTACCACATATTGATACAACAGGTAAATTTTCCCATGACATTTACGAAGTTGATTAATTCCTTTTAATTTTTTTAGTAATTGAATCATCACATGGAAGCACATCTCAAATGCAATTACAGTAGAGCGTCGATAAGTGGAACGTCGGTAAGTGGAATGGCCGGAAAGTGGAACGATTTTCAGTCGGACTGTGTCGTGCCGAATCGAATGTTTTTGATACTAAATTTACTTCTAAAGTATAATTTTCATGTTTTTTATATTCTTTAATATATTTATTTTGTTTGTACAAAATGCAGAAATAATTTTTAACGATACGATAGCCTCGATGATTATTATAAAAATTTTCGTTAGGCTTAAAATCGACGAAAATTCAACACGAAGCGACACGCAACGGAGAAAAATTCAACAGGAAGCGATACGCAACGGAGAAAAATTTGAACATCAGACAGGTTAATGTATTTTTTCGTACAAAGTCGGAAACTGGAACAAATCATTAACTGGAAGGACCCCAGTCCCCAATTGGTTCCACTTATCGACACTCTACTGTAGATTTTTGTTTGAGCACATGCAAGAGCAGTTCATCAGGAAATTCTTATGCTACTACCTCTACATTTAGCCTATCGAGAAGTATATTACTTTAGCATAAAACATAAAAATACCAAAAAGTAATTCCTAAAAAAGAGTGCTCCTGTTGTTCTAATATGAGCTGGTACTCTTTAGAGTAATAGGAAAGACTTGAACTGTTGTAGGCCTGAAGAAAGGTAGCCTGATGTGACATTGCCAAATTGTGAACCCAAGTCAGGATGGAAGAGAGATGGAGATTCATGTGTTAGTGTGACAGATAATGACACAGACTCAATGGTTACAAAATATTCATCCCGATTTATTGATATTATTGATTATTATTTCCTGGTTTTCCCAAATTTTATCAGTTCTACAAGCATCAGAGTCAAGCATGAACTTCCTGGTTCTGATACATATTCTATTCTCATCCAAGACTTACCTTGTTTATTTTATATTATCACAACAGGTTTCGTTTAATGAATTTCTTTCTGTAATAACCATTTTTAAGCTCATTTAATGAGGGATTTGGAACCTGTGTGGAGACTCTGAAAGATTTGCCATCTAATATGCATCACCAATAAGTTTTTTGAAAGATTTAATCAGCCATCACTCTGTCTCTGATTACTAGATATGAAACCAACACTAGTCTCCAGCTTGTTTCATTTATTCTTGATTGAAAATAATATTACATCTGCCCTTTTGAATCAACATACCTTTGGAGTTATTTTAAAATAAATACCTTTATTTTGTTTTGTTCTTAATTTATTTAAAAATTATTATTAATTTTTGCTGCTTGGTTTGTTCTTAACACCTATATCAATGGAGCATGCCATTGACTGCATAATAATAATTTTTTAACAAGCATGATTTTTAATCATATTTTTAATTTATTTAATTTAAAGTATATGCTTTCCACCTCAAATTAGTACCGAGTGTCTTGCTCCTGTACATCATACTTTTCCTTTAACAATAGCGTCGTGCCAGTCATCTGTTAACTGCTTTCGGGGGGGAAGTTTTGAACTGAAATAACATGACTTGCATTGAAAGTTCATAAATACAGTTCATAAAATGTAGTTAATTGGGGCTCCTGTCCCTAAGTTTTCCACATCTGGTCTCAGATTTTATTTACTTTGTTCTCAAGATTAAGGAAAGACACGAATGGAAAGAATAGAGATGGACAACAGTGAGAATTTATAGGTTACAATTTTTTCAAATTGCAGCCCAATAATTTTTTGTTCTGACATTTATTCTATTGTTTCTCATTTTATTCTATAAAAGAAAATAGTAAGAAATAATCATAGAAATAATTCATAAAGTCTTGTAGTTAATAATTCTTTTTGTTGTTCTGGAAAAATAGATACAATACTTTATTAATAAGTATGATTGGAGGAAAATGGGCTAAATATGATCAAATGCCATCTACTAGCAGAAAGTGACATATTACCAATTTTACAATAGTGACATGACCATGGTTATTTATAGATTATGGTTCAAATTACAGAAGCTACTTGCTGACAAAATAACCACTTGAGGGTGCACATTTTTTGCACAAGATTTAGGTGGTGTTTTATGATACTGGTGCAAAAGATATGTTGATAATGCAGATGCATTAAATCAGTGCCTTTTTAAACTAATGTAAGGCAAATTTATCATTTTGTAAAATTTGACCACTAATTTTTGAAAATTTTTGACATGGAAATAATGCAATGCTGCTGGCAAAGTACAAAACCACTGTTAGCTTTCATTAAATGCTGATGGTTGACAACTTTGTGAATGCTATTGCAAATAAGAATAGATTTAGTAATTCTAAGTGTTATTTTATTAAAAATATTTTAATTTTCTTTTTTAGTTCAAATTGCTTTGTTATATTTATTTGTGACAAGTGAGCCATTGCAATGGAATCAAGAATTATATAGTTATTTTTCTGGAGAAAATTTTGCTATTAGTGGAACTGCACTGCTTATTGGTTTGCCAGCAGCTTACCATTTTTGTAAAATTAAAGATACCACTGCAGGAATAATGGGTATTTCATCTAGAATGATTGGTTTAATATTTCTTGGATTATCATATACCAAAGTAATGATGTTTATAAGTAAGTTTTTATTTATATTATAATAACTGAGTTCATATCTGTAAAATCAAATATCTAAAGATTACTTCAATCAATAACTCTTCTGCACTTTAATCATCAAAATTAGTTTAAATGATTGAAGTACAGCCAAAATATAGAGCAAAGTAATCTGGCTTTTAGATATTTAATATGCTTTAATTACATAATGAACAATTTAAATTCCTAAAACTCACAATTTCATTATAGAGTAACATTGTTGAAAATATGCTTTTTTGAAGTGATATAAATTTTACACAGTATTATTTTAAGTTGCCAAAGTAGGGAATAGTTAATAATAATGTTTATATTTCAGTAACACTCCAAAACTGGAATCATATACACACAGACAACCAAACCAATACCAGCAACTATGTAATTAATAAATAAAGAAAATATTTACTGACTTTTTCATCTATTTAAACTTGCATCCTCTAAGTAAAACAGACACTGATGCTGAACCTTATATGTATTTTACTTATAGAGGTTTATGATTTTTAAAGTTGCATCCTGGGTTCTGTAAATATTTCAATTATAAAGTAGTTTATTTTTTGATTTGAGCTTTTCATTTGTACTGAAGAGGGATACAACAATACTGGTATTCATGATATATATATAAATGGAAATATAAGGATGGTTTACTAAGGTTTGTCCATTGTCCATTGTGTGAAACTATATGACTGTTAAAAATCAGAATAAGAAGACACTTTGGATCAGCATTTAACTGACATTTAAAAACTCCTATAAAACTTTAATTGTTTTTTAAACAAATAAATCGAATACTATGGAATTATAACAATTGTAATAATGGAAATGATGTTTACAACCTGTGTGTTCTAAGCAATCAGCCAACACTTTATTTGGAAGAATGATGTCACATTCCTCTCTCAGTCATTTGTCATTAATCCAAAAATCAAGTTAATAGCTGTTTCTCTGTGTGATAATGACATTTCTACCTATCAAACAGGTATCATTTATTCCAACACGATAGAAACATTTCTAGGAATCTTTGTGTGGCTGAGCATTTCTTTTGCTGAAACATGATTGTTTGCAACTCTGCCATGAAAGGCAACACAAGATATGCATTTCCTGAATGTACCAGTGCTGTAAATATTTCTCACACTACTGCTAGTCAGCACACCTAGTGTGCTGGGGGCAGTGTGCTGTTCAACAATAAAGACAGGATTGAAACGTTAAGCAATGTCTTCCATATTCTTACATGATGGTTTTCAAATCCAAACAAAATCAGAATTTAACACTAGAGATGATACCAGGTTGTTCAATAAGTTTTGTTGTTCAATAAGAAAAACACAATTTTATGGTTCGAAATACATTTTATTATTCAATATAATCTCCCTGAACTTCAATACGCTTGTTTCAGTGATCTTCTAATTTATGGATTCCATTCCTGAAGTGAGAATCCAGAAGACTTGAAATATGCTTCCACGGCTGCCATTACCTCTTTGTTTGATGAAAATCGTTTCCCACACACCAATTTTTTGAGGTGTAAGAACAACCAGAAGTCAGAGGGAGCTAAATCTGGCAAATAGGGTTATTTGCCAGATTTAGCTCCCTCTGACTTCTGGATGTTGCAACAATTTGTACTTTAATTCACTGATTTTCACAATGGTTTTTTGAGCTGTGTGAGAGGGTGCGTTGTCTTGATGAAAAATGATTTTTTTTTTCTTCTGTAAACCAGATCTTTTCTCACAAATTTTTACATTCAGCTGGTTTAAAAGGTTACAATAATAATCCGAGTTTAATGTTTTACTAGTTTGGAGGTAATTCACGAACAAAATTCCCTTTTGCATCCCAAAAAACTAATGCTAACACCTTCTTGGCTGATTTCTGCACCCTAACTCGCTTCAGAGCCAAAGTACCAGGCTCACACCACTCCTTAGCCTCTTGTTTTGATTTCGGATCATGGTGGTAGACCCAAGTCTCATCCGTAGTGATGAAACAACGCACAAAAACCTTTTTATTGTTTCTAAAACGCTCCAAATGTTGCCAAGAAAGTTGCATTTGAATGTGTTTTTGTTCGATTGTTAGTGACTGAGGCACCCATTGTGCACACAGCTTTCTGTAACCCAAAACTTCAGCCAAAATATTGCTCACACTTGAGCAATATTTTGGCTGAAGTACTAATGAGATTCCTAGGGTTTCTACTAAATCTCTCTTGGTTAATCAACGATCTTCCAAAACCATATGCTGTATTTTTGCTACAATTTCTGGTGTTGATGCACTTTTTGGACATCCTTCACATGGATCATCTTCAAGACTTGTATGACCACGTTTAAATTCAGCAACCCATCTTTCTACCATTCTAATTGAAGGTGAAGAGCCCTTATACACTTTTAACAATCGTTCATGAATTGTTTTGGTGCTACACCTTCCAAAAATAAGAATTTTATCACTGCACGATATTCAATTTTTTTCATTGTAAAAAAATACAGTGACACATCAACTTTGAACAGCTGTAAATATACGAATGAGTTGACAGATCTAACTGAAACTTCACACGTGTTCATAAAAAAGTAGGACCATTTTTAAAGCCGCGGACCTACTAGCACCATCTCT
Organism: Centruroides vittatus; assembly: GCF_030686945.1. Lineage (NCBI taxonomy): Eukaryota > Metazoa > Arthropoda > Arachnida > Scorpiones > Buthidae > Centruroides > Centruroides vittatus. Next base: position 1,175,662 of record NW_027122389.1, on the reverse strand, counting down.
TATTGAATGACAAAACTTATTGAACAACCTAGTACATTGCCAATCCATACCGGTCCATGTTTCTCTATTACGGCACCACTGAAAACAAAGCCATTATTGTTTGGGTGCTAATGGCAGGCTGCATAGTAGTCATCATACATAAAAGTTTGCCTCTGCCTTTTTCCTGCCAATGACACAGGAAGAGACAGGGTTCAGTAGCAGGGCTTTCATATATGTCTGAAAGATGAACAATGACATTTGTAGTTGTGAGCACAACCAGCTGTAACGCTTCTCACCATCTTTCCTTGTGGCCTGTCTGAGACATCCAGAACCAGTATGCATGTCCTCACATACCCACTACCCCAATATTTGCTCACAGTCAAGTCAGAGCCATCCAGTAATGAACAGTTTTTTCAAAACAGTTATCCTGCTTTCCTTGCCCAATGATACAGTTTTAGTTTATCAGCTCTGCAAGTTGTTTTAAATCTTGATCTGATCATTTTAATGTATTGATTAAATAATAGATAAAGAAATGTATCTGTTATTTAATCAGAATATTAACAAAATAATTTATAATAATTAACACAAAAAACTAAAAGGTAAAAAGCAGTATAATAATAGATAAATTTTATTCATTAATAGATTTCAAATATAATCATCTTGACCTTTTCCCAATTATATGGTGTTGGCACTTCAAGTCTTTCTCTTTCATTCTTACCTGTCCAAAGTAACTTATGCAGAGACACCTCAATTTTTACTTTATTAAAAGATTTTAATAAAGTAAAAATTACATTACAGATATTAGTCGTATCTTCACTGCTTGCCATGTCCAATCACCAGGAACAACTATTTTCCATAGTGCAGAGGCATAGCCTCTAAAGAAAGGTTGTCTCTGCAATGGAAAATAGTTGTTCCTGGTGATTGGACATGGCAAGCAGTGAAGATACGACTAGTATCTGTAATGTAATTTTTACTTTATTAAACTGTAATTTTGCCAGCCCTTTTTACAAAGGTATTAAAAGACTTTAAAATCAGTTTATGGTTGTTTTAACATTCACCTTGGATGAAAAGTCAGGAAAGTGAAAAGGATAACTACAAATTTTTATTGAAGTTTTATCAAAATTTATATATTTTTAATATAATTTTAAGTATTTCAATACCCAACTTTGGTAAATACAAGAGGAATAATTTTTCTTAATTTTTTAAATAGATTTTATATTCGGCCTTGCCAACTGCTCTCTTAGTTTATATTTTGGCTTCTTTATACTTCCTATAATCATCCATTTCTCCTGTTTTTTGCCATTTCTTGAACAGTTTTCTTTTCCTTAGTAATTGTCTGCATTTCCTCATCCCACCATCAAGATTCTTTCCCAATACATTAGTCTCATCAACCATCTTTCTTCCCACCATCACAATACTTTCAGTCATCTTTTTCCATACAGTATTTCCATCCAATTCTAAATCCTAACAGTCCAACTGGAACAGTCTCTCCTTTTTTCACCCTTCAATTTTCACTATCTTATCTTCAGAGAATCAACCTGTCCTCTGGCCTCTTCCTGTATTTTAATCTTCAAATCCATTATAAGCATCTTGTGTTGAGTGCTCAGGCTCTCTCCTGGTATCATTTTGTAATATTTACACATCTTAAGATCCTCCCTTTTGATTAAAACATAGTCAATCTGTGACATTTTCCCACCACTCTTATAAGTCACCAGATGCCCCATTCTCTTTACGTAAAAGGTATTTACTATGGCCAAAAGCCATTGCTATCTCAAGAGTTTAGATTCCTTCCTCGAGTAGCCTTGTCTCATAACCATTTCTTTTTCTCCCAACGTGCCCATTTAGGTCTTCATTAATTATTAACTTCTTGCATTCCTTTTCTTCTCCTAATCCTGCTTGAGGAGCATATACACTGAGAAAGTTCCAAGCTATCTTTCCAAGGATCACCTTGATCATCATAATTCTGTCATTTATAATTTATATATATATTTATACTTCAAATATAATATCTAAATATATTCATTTTTTTTAGGTCCTTTGTTTTTCATCTTCTCTGATTATTCAGTTCCAGCTCTTCGCTCAATATTATCTAAATTAGTTAATGCAAACGAGACAGGTAAGAGTTATTTACAGTTTTTGATGAATATTATGGTTTTATTAATTGATTAATTAAATAAAATAAGAAATTAATAATGAATTTAAATAATGTAGTATATATAAATCAAAATGAAAGTTGGATATGAAGCATTTTCTTCACTTTAATGAAAGTTTGTTGTCATGCAGATTTCTACTTATACTTTTTTGCAAAAAAAGTTGTCATTAACCAGATGAATTACTATTTTCGTTAAAATAAATAGCTCTTTTCCAGGAATCTTAAAATTTTAATTGATTCAATGTTTTTGAATAATAAATCTTATCATTTTCAGAATCAACAAAACCTTATATGCTAATAAGAAATGAAAACAGAATATAGAACTTTTTTCATTAGAAAAGAATGAGCAAGCTCTTTGAAGAACATTGAAAATCAGTAATTCATAGTGAGAACCAGGTACATGAAAAATATAAAGTGGATTTTTAGAAAACATCATAACCATAAAATAGTTGAGATCGATGAAAACATGAAATGCCCAAAAAGTGTTTGATCTGTTCTCAAAGAAACATAAATACATACCATAAATAAAGAGAAACAGAAATTTAGTTACAGCATGTGCAGAGCTAGATAGCATACAGAACAGATTACTGGTAGCGTGATAAGTGTCCAAATTGGAGGTGGCAAGAAATTTTAAAACGATGGTTGTAACAAAGATGTTTTCAAGTACTGTGAGTTTTGATGACAAATTTCATGTCTTAATTAAGAAGGTTAAACACTGCAAAGGCAGCAACCCACACATTGTTAGATATTTAAAGTTAAAATTTTTACCATCGGGAAAGATGAAGCCACTGAAGAACTACTAAAACATGTAACAGAAATACAGTATAATCCCTAGAATCAATTAAGGATCCAATCTCCGCATTAGCCATTAATTTGAGGTTAAAAACAATTAAGAAACACACCAAACCTCCTATCTGTTTTAGCTTATAGGATACTGATGAAGTAGCTTATATTAGATTATTTCATTTCTGAAAGACACACAAAGAGAATTTACCAATTAAACACAATGTTGAAAAATAAGGAAGCCTCATCTTTTTCTGTGCAGGTTGGTAAACTGCATACTTAAACATGAAAAGCTTTCTGCATTTCTATGTTGCCACACACCTAGAAGATCAATTGTTCCCAGATTATTTGGCATGGGTAAAGAAGACCCATAAACAAGACTGATCCTATAGATCTGTAATAGAGAAGACATTTACTCCCATAATGTGCTTGTAATCTACTCTACATAAGGTACTATCAACTATGATCATTAAATCTTCCCACTCTATCAATAATACTTTGAAAGCCATTCAATTCCTATGCAGCTTGGAATCTAATGAGGAATAGGTTGTCATGGCTTGTGATTATGTCAGCATGTTTTCCTTCATTAAAATCAAAGTGATCCAATCTCTTACCAGAAACTTTATTTGTCAACAACAAAAACTAAGTGCTTCTGCATATAGAATAATTTCTGATTACCTACATTTCTTTTTATATAATTCTTATTTCTCTTGAAACAGCAACTTCTATATACAGGCATCAGGAGTCCTATGGATTCTCCAGTTTCTGATCTTGCAGAAATAGTAATCTAGTGAGTGGAGTAATTCATTATCAAAAAGTACCAGATCATGTAAAAGTTTTTTCACTATCTAGACAACTTGTTTGTCATCTTGTATTCTATTATGCATTTGGATTCCTTCTTAAAGGATAACAATAGTAATAGCATTGGAATTAAACTAAACTTGGAGATATCTAAAGTCCCTGTAAATTACTTGAACATCACATTTTTACTTTCCTGGCTGTTATATATAACAGAGGGAAAGTATGACAATCAGTCAAAAAATGATCTCCCTCAGACCTTTACATTTTTGAACTGTGGACCTCTTGAAACATTAAGAAATGCAAAACTTCAGGGGTTTTATCTGTATGTATGGATGTTAGTGTGTGGGAGAATGATTTCATCATTCTCCCACACACTAACATCCATACATACAGATTGAATCTTTGAATCTTAATAACTCTTCAGCTTTTTCTGAAATGCTACTTGATATCTTGAGAAATTATAAACTTTTCTTTGATAATTATTGAATTTGTCTATCTTTTTTTCTGTTTTCATCAAAAATTTAGCAATGGTGAGAAAATGGTCTGATGCATCATAATTTAATATTGATCATAATCTGCACATAAATCCAGAAATAATTCAGAGCAAATAGTAAGATCATTTGTAAAGTTTCCATTATGCTCTACACAAGTAAATTCAGCAGACCATTGAGTATGTTTATTTTTAAACTTAATTTATAATTATGTTTATCCTTTGAAATTTGAGTATTTAAAATTAGGTTATTAGGACCATTAGACCAAGAATCTTTCATTTCAGCAATATGAGAATTAAAATCCCCCAAAAGAAGAATTAATGGGGTAATATGTTGCCAGAGTACAAGTGATTTAAAAACTTCTTTTAGTATGTCTGTCCTATTTGGTAGAATATAGGCAACAGCTACAATCATTAATCAGACCTCAGAGTCACTCACTTTTTTTACTTGTACTGAATTTTTTGAAGTATCCTCACTTTTCTCACCTTTCAGGTCATTTTCTCACTTTTTTGGTCATTTCCACATGCTTAATTAAGCTGTGGGACCAATGAAAAATAATTTTAAAGCCAAACGATCTGCCGAATTATTGAACTATCCAACTAGAATTTTCTGGAAGAAAATACTCGGCCCCAAGCGGGACTCAAAACCGCAACTTCCACTTAGTGTTGTTAGTTTGTAGGAAACAAAAATTCCTTTCGTGTATGTAAAATTCTTTCGTGCACTTAAAAAAATGCCTCTCGTTACGAATTCAGAAGCCAATATTGAGTAAAGTTATGTACTCGCGCCATATTATCATTATTAGCTAAAATCTAGTTCTTTAGAGTTGCATTTCTATCTAAGTGGATTAAAAATAAGTATTTTAAACATCCCTATGTTTTTGGCTGTTTTCTAAGAAAACCCCTTTGTAGGAGAAAACACACTATTTTGAAGGATTAATCTCTCAAGCTGACAACACTGCTTCTGCTTCTAAATTTAAATTATATTATAATTATTAAAATTAACACGATATAGTGGCGTAACCTCCTACCTCTAGACAAATTATTTCATTTCTGACTATTTAATTATTCTTGTTGTAGCCCAATCATTTGGTTTTAATTAACAATCGGGTTATGGAGTTGTCATTTACAAGAATATTTTTTAAAATTTTATTTATCTTCAAATAATTTCTTAAACATGAGTTAAATAGAATAAAGTTATTTTAATGATTTCATAGCCTATTGTTAATATTTAATCACATCTATATATTCCTAAATGTATGTTTAAATTAACTACAAGTATAATTATTCCATGTAGTAAGTATTTTCATAAAATGTGTGATTATTTGTGAAATATCCATTTTTTAATTTCTTCTCTTATGTTGATTATAAGTGTGCATTAATTGAGACTAAAAAAGCAAACAAAAATGTAAATTCATATTTACACATCAAATCTTTTAATTTATTTGGTAAATTTTAAGTGCTGTAAAAACTAAAACGTGATTGCTTGCGAGAAAAATTTTCACATGTTTCCCAAAAATTAACAGCATTGAAAGGATGTTGGTTTTTATTCATCTGCAGGAAAAAGTTCCTTGTTATTTATGAAATCATTAATAAAACATTATTTTACTTAAACTATTTGAAATCTGTTTATTTCAGATTTATTAATTTATTTTGAAATCAATATTTACACATCTCGAAGCATTAAAAAATAAACAGTTTCTTATCGTGATAGATGTTCCGGTGTAGCCAAGTTAGTGAAATCGGCACTGACCCTCTCTCGTGGCAATGCCGATGTCAAACGCGGATTTTCGGTTTCGCGCCGGTCACTTCCTCCCGATAGAGTATCAATGTCGGAAAGAGTGCTTAAACCAGAAGAAAGTGAAATACGTGTGACAGGCCAAGTTTTGTTAAAAGCAGCAAATAAAAATGGAGGCCATTAACAGCAAGAACGTGAAAGAAGTACGGGCAGCACATGTAATGCTTGTTAGTGTTAAAAGTGTTCAAAAGCAAGAGGAACCAAAAAAGAAAGAAACTGAAAACATCTTGAATAATCAGAATGAAAGAACATCATTTTTCATTACTGATTATTTACAGATGCCAAAGACTTTTTAAGTATGCATGGTTACTGTTTAAGTTATTTTTTATTTTTGTTTTTTAAACTTTAATGTTGTGAGGGGGCGCTTTTTTTCGCGCGTTTTTTATGTGAGTCGTCTGTCGTTGTCGCCATGTTGTTTTGTGTATCGGATTCAAGAGGGATCCAAATTGTATTGCTTGAGTCATTTGAGAGAGTTTAAATCAATAAAGATCGTTTTATTGAGCAATTATTGTGATTTCGTATACAGTGCATTTTCGTCGTGAACAGTTACAGTAGCTCCTTGATATATCGTGCTTGTCGGGAGACAAAGAAAAAGCACGATATAACAGAGTACAAAAATATTCTGGGCTTATACTAAACAGATTATACATGCTATTCAATCTCTATCCTCTATTCTTTCATCAGCAAGTGTTTTTGATATAAAATAACCAAGAATAAAGTTCAGTATTGAAAAACTAAACCTATGTCATATTAATTGATATTTACATAAACGTCGATACCACCAATACCCATTTAGCATTGTTTCTTTAACAATGACATTTAAAGACAAGTACTACGATATAAAAACAAAATATCGGTTACAATTTTATTATACAGTACTATATTTCACAATAAATCGCTTATTAAAAATTCATGTAATTTATGTTTTTCAATAAAAATTATAAATGCTGTAATTAAAAATTTTAAAAAATAAATATGGAACATATGATAGAACATCAAAACTTACAAAATTACAAAGAGTAAACATTCTCTAAAAAGCAAAATAAAGTTACTACTGTATAAAAACTTTCCATTCAGAATTAAAGAAAAACATCAATACAAAAACTTCCTTCATATTGTTAAGTTCTGAGAGAAAATGTGCCAGCAGCTTTGGCAGTCACGACACACCCTCGTTCATTACAATTATTTAACTAACAAAACCAAAAACAATTTACGTCAAAACATAAAAGGAATATACTTCAGACTATATCAGACTATATTAGTAGCATGATTGCACCATATGTCTACTAGTATAAAACTAATCAAAAGTCTAATTTTTTGCTAAGTAACTTAAATTTTCTGATTTATAATGTGTTATAATTTGAGCTCTTGTAATATTGGTATTAGTTATATTACCGAGAGGTATACTTTTCATCAAAGATATACATTTACTTAGATTTTCTCAAATTTTCAGATGGCTTTCTTCAATTCTATCTAGATCTACAAGTTTTTCAGATCTACAAGATTTTTGCATAATATATTATAAGGTACTAATATAAGAATTCAGTATTATGTTCATTTGAAATATATTTTAAATAGAAAATGTTTATAATTCACCAAAAAAAGTATTAAAAATAAATGTGTTTACCATGTAATATATTTATTATACAGTAGAGTCCCACAAACTTGACTTAGTGTGGACTGAGGAGGTGACAAGTTACCAAAAATGATCAGTTCTGCAGCATAGCAATGATGCTAGTATAAATAGCAGAATTTTTGTAAAGGTATAATATGTGCAATTCATATACCTATTATTTGTATACTAATAGTGACTATTTCTATTTGTAGTTAAATTTTAATTAAAAAATATGGACTACTTGATGGCTACTTTCAAGTTAGAGATATTTGTATCGGGGCGTTTTGCAGTGGTACCTCGGAAAAATGGTTACATTCTTAACACGTGTGTGACCGTAGAGCCAGTATCTCTTCGATACCGCATCACGATGACACCACTGTATCCTTAGACCAATACAGAGATTGTAAATTCGCGCGAGCGGTTACGTATGGGTTAGACCCGGAATGGAATGAACGGAGAGAATGGCAGAAGAAATGCACTGGGAGAAATTTTTATAAATAAATAATACCCATTTATTTAGACGTAATTATTGGTTAGATACAGGTTATTTAGTTACATTCCTTGCTATACAGATTTACTGGTTTTCTAGACGACTATTATAAGTATACATAATTTAGATAAGAACGCGATCGTCATCAACTTTACAAAAGGATGAGAGAAAGAGCTTACAATTAGCTGCCAGTTAGATACCTTAAGATAATACAGTCGAACGTATTAACAGCAGGAAAGTCTCCAATTATCTTCAGAGTAGTATAAGTTGTTCGGGAAGGAGGTCGAAACCTCGACGACGATCGGTTCGGCAGAAATCGAGTCGACGAGGGTGGACGGCGGCGGTAGATATCCAACAGAGCACAGACACACGTCATGTGATAACTTCCACCGTCTTACTCATCGTACACCCTTTTTATATGGAGAGGTGTTTTGCAGGCCCTTCCTTGATTTCGTCAGAGGAGACGATCTTCTTGGACCAATAAAGTGATTGGTGACATCGTCGTGACAGAAATTTTACTCATCTTAACAAGGAACTCAACTCGTGGGAATCGAATTTAAACCTATCTTATCAGAAAGTTTTATCAGTTGATTTCCCATTAAACTAACCCTTTTTGGTTTGCTTTGTTCCGTTTTTGTATAAAATGTAGTTAAATATTTTAATTAAAATTATATAAAGATGTTAAAGTCCACAATATAAAGATCCCGATCTTCACATGTGGAATTGATGCTATTATCATATGTCACCAATAAAGAATAATAACTTTATTTGAAAATTAGATTCTGCATATTTCTATTTTTTGGACACGACAAGTTTTACAGAATGTCAAGTTATCAAAAGTCAAGTTTTTGGAATTCTACCATACGAGTATTCATAAGCTTATCTCATCAGAAGTTATCTGTTGAATAGCAGTTTGATTTAAATTTACTGTATAAATTATAATTAATTTTATTAATATTTCTTGTTTACTGCTACTCATTCTTTTCCTTCATTGTTTCAATATTATAATAATTTTTACAAAATCTTCTTATTTGATTATTTATGTTATGTTATTATTTATTGACCAAATAAGTGAAATCATTTATAATTTCAGGAAAATTATTTGCATTTATGGCTTCTCTTCAGAATATTTCATTTTTAACTGGAACAGTTTTCAATGCTATTTATCTTCATACTCCAAATTACTTTTGTTTTGAATTGGTTGCAGGATTTCAAGCAATAGCATTATGCATATTGATGTAAGTATTTTCAATTTTTAATTCTTTTAATATAGCAAACTGTGGATAAATTTAAAATAAAGAATCATTGATATACAGATGGATATGTGGTAAGTTGTAATCAATGTGTCATCATTACAAATATTAATTGAAACAAATCAAAGTCCAAAATGTCAAAGAGAATGGTCCTTGCATCAGAGTTCATAAAATATTAAACACTATTAATCTATAAATGACAGTACTGAGCTTTCTGACGGAAAAAACAAAATTTATAATAATTAACTTCAAAGACACCTAAATTCGGTAAACATAATTTAATAACTGAACTAATGTTTTTGACTTTGTTTAAAGATCATCATCTTCGGGTTCTTAGGATAGAACAGAAAACAACTTTAAAGATACAAGTGATTGAATGATTTAAAACCTTTAATCAGCACCAATTCCATAGCTAAACTTGAAGTTTAGCTTGCTATATCAGTTTGACAAGTCTTTTTATACATTGTTAATTTGCATATTGAGCATGCTTACAAGTGAACAAAATGTTTCCTAACTAGTGTTTTTACTATTATCTGGTTACAAAATATAGTACAGTATTATTTACTATTTTAATCATTTTTAAATCTTAAATTAGTGGGATACAGTTCTATTCATTATGGAAATGAAATGAAGTATTAGTTAGAAATTGTTAAAATAGCAGTTTGAGAATTAACATAACTTAACTAAACCCCAAACTAGAAATAACTGAAACAAAATGGAAAGTAAACAACCTAAATAACTAAATATAAAAAATAAAGTCTCTCTTGCTACTACCCCATGAAAACCATTATATTTATTTTAAATTAATATGAATTCATATAAAGAAATACAGAATATATTTCATAAAGCTGTCAGCTAAAATATTTATTCCTTAAGTTCTGTCTATTTAAAAATAAATTATATCTCAAAAGCTGAGATTTGTGAGATATAATGGTTTTAAAATCATAAAAATATACAATCCAAATAATAATAATAATTGTTATTGTGTAAGGGTAGGCTACTATTTAAATCACTATTTAAATCATATAATTAAAAAGTCATACTGAATAGAAAATGATTTGTGGTATATTGAAAATTTTAACAATTTTCTGATTCTCTGAAAAAATAACTGTATTACTAATTGGATACAAATAAATGATTAAAAGAATTTGGTGTTAAAATTAAGCATATTACTAGTTGTCAATAATTAAATTTAAGTTTTGAACTTATATTTTAATTAAATTTAACTTAAATTTAATTTAATTATTTATATTTAACACTTTTACTGCCATCATTAAAAGAAAAAGATGCACTAAATATGTCAATTTATTTTTTTTAATAAAGTAACCTATGTCACTGCTACAGACAGAATAAAAATATAAACTTTTTCATTTCAAGCAATATTTATGAATTGTGAGGGGCTAGCCGGGGATAGAGAGTTGGGAAAATACTCTTTATCACTTATTCGGCAGTTAGTCTGAAAGATGTTTTCTTCTAATTAGAGATATCTGTGACGTCCGAGCGACAACGTTCGTATTAAATCGTAGGAGGGTTATTTCGAGTGGAGCGTTACGTGAGTGGTAAATCTTCCGAACTCGATTAATGAGACCGTGTTAAAACAATAACAAAAATTTAATAAAACTAAACTAATGATTGAATACAAGTAAATACAAATGATATACAGCTTATGGGAATTACTAACGATATATTCGAGACTTATCTCTCGAAAAGATCAAACTATCTAAACTTAATCTTAATTAACCAATTATGCAAGAAATTAAATATCGAGAGAGAGAGAGAGAGAGAGAGTTGCATCAATCTAACATTATACTACCTTCATAGCATGAAGCTGTTCTTGTCTTCGCTTCCTTTCGGAGATTGTATGGAGTAGTTTTACTTACGGCCAGTTCTGTCTTCAAAGTGCGACGCAATTACACGTGGCTACCTACGTATGGAGATCTACCAAAGAGCCTTCCTATGGCCATCTTCATAGAGATCTGCCGGGTAGCCTTCGTCGTACGATAGTTTCTTCGAAGGACTATCTTACGTGCCGAAACCTTCCCGGTACGGAACTACCCCGACGGCGAGGAAAAGTCCCCTATTTATACCTTTTAATTTCTCCAGATCTCTTCCAATGGAGATCGAGCTTAAGGATCATCTGACCGGGTGTGGTTGATGCGTCTTTCGGATTTAGTCACCCTTTTAGTCACGGGAGATAAAAATCTCTCTCGGGAACTTAAACCACGGATTTCACAAAATTGTGTGTGCAAAAGTGAGTCACTGGCACCTACCCAAGGACAAATGATGAAAAATTATTATATTAATAATTAAACTTGTTATGAGAAAGTATGAAACCAAACAATACAAATGTAATCTCTACAATGTTTCTTACACTTCTATATAGAAAGAAAGAACATCCAAAAAATAATGCATGCAATTTACCAAAACTTTCAGTGTCCAAATGATGCAAAAATTACATCATTGCCATATGTGGTGAAGGTCACAACACAAAATTGCATTAATTGGTAGTGAAACCAAATTTTAATGGATAAGCCAGTCCATTAAATTTTGATGTATAGGTGTAGAAGAAAAAAGTGCTGATTTCAGAAATGCTTAAATTTATTTGAATACAAAATAAAATAAATTATTACATTTTATCCATACAGGTATACTTTTAATGATAAAATTTAATTTAACTTTACTAAACTGACATGTAGTTATATGTAAATTTATAATACTTCATGAAAATAATCTGTTATATTTATATTTCAGTTTTCTTCATAGGAATTTGGAACAGGAAAATATTAACTATAAAGAAATGAATGAAGGTAAGAAAAATATCAGTCCAAAGTAAATATATCTTGCTAAATTTATTAATTTATTACATCAAAATTGTGTAATAATATAAAACTAACAAAGTAATATTTGACAATTGTAAATACTATCAAATAAATTTAAAATTTTTAAGTACAAAACAAAATACGTACATTTGAAACAAAGCTAACGATTGCATTTACTGTTTAGTAGTTATTATTTTGAAAATAAACTTTTAAAATTCATTTATTAAAACTACATTTAGTAAAATAATTTTAATGAGTTTTACTTGACAAATTGAAAATATATTTTTGAAATTTTAATGAATTGAAAATATTTTACTGTATTGATAAAATTGCCAGGACATCAAGTATAAACATAGAAAATTTATAAAAAAATTCTCCAAATAAACAATACTTAAAAATGTCTTCACGTTATTCTGCCATTTTTTGTACATTTTTAATTGGTTGTGCCATTGCCAGAGGAAAGGTTTTAACATTTTACATATAGAGGTGAACGAGTAGCCTCTAAAGAAATGTTGACTCTGACTGCGAGACCGTTATTTCCCGAGATGTGAAGACACTTTTAAAGTATTGTCTATTTGGTGAATTCTTTATAAATTTTCTACATTTATTTTTAATATAGCTTATGTATTAATAAAACCAGAAATTAAATTTCATTAAATTGGGAATTCAAAATTACTATACTGTATTATAAAAAGTGTAATAATTTTTAATAATTTCTTTAAAAAGATAGTATTTTGAAGGTTAAAGTTATTATCTCAAATATAACTTGGATATCATAACTCAGATATTGAATGTTTGTATTAGATGAAATCTGTTCACATATATTTGCTGTATTTTATTTGCATTTTGTTCCAATAGTTGTTGATATATTATATACTATTTTATCTACAATACAACTCTTATAATACAAAGAATGTTAGCAAAATTTTTTCAATAAATCATAACAGTAATGTATGAAAGAATATGAAGTGTTTGAACCAAATGCTACATATCTAAAAATGTGTGTGTTTGTGCATGCATTTACACTCCTGCAAACTGAAATTGCAACACCATAAAAGAATGTGCGTAGCCACCTGCAAATTGCAGGACCAGTAGAACTGACAGAAATATGCAAATGATTAAGTTAGCGTATGCTTCGGATATAAAGACCGGCAGCTGGCTCGAGTCGTAAATGCTATCGACGACGGTTCGTAGCAGTCGAACTTTAGAAGAAAAGTAGAAAATGCCTCGGAGGTAACTGCAGACTGAATACTACCAGTTAACAGCTGGGAAATGAGATTGTATTCCAGAACTGCACAACCTTGGTTTGTTGATGTGCACGGTTGCCACGTGTGTCGGGCGCAACACGAGTACCATCTGGCAATGACATGATGGACACGGGAACATCTGCAAACATACTATCAATTAATCGCCTATTTGATAGTAGGCCTTACCATACAGTGACCTTTATAGTTGCCTGTGTAAGTCGTATTCATTACCAAATAAAGAGGTTTCTGTTACATGTCATTGTTTCTTCTTTTAATTATTTTCATTTCTCTGTCACCTCTACCAGTCCTTCAGTGTGCCCTCAAAAGTGCATTCCTTCATGGTGTTTAATTTCACTTTTGAGGAGTGTAAAAATGGTTGGAAGATCAAATATTCTGATATTAGATGACAGTATATTCTTGATTATCCATAAATGTTTTCATCTTGATAAAAATTGATGTCAGGAAGACAAATATTAGCATTAGAATTAAAAAATCTGCATTGTTAACTGTTGCCATTTAAAATGGTATATTGAACATCTGAACTACATTCAGAAAGTCAAGGTTTAAATTAAATGGCCTAACAAGTACAGTAAATGCAGTTGATTCTTGAACAATACAGCTTTACTTACATGTATACTGTATTTTTTCTTTTCATTAAATAAATTGTAAAATTTCCTGAAGAAAATACTTTGAATCATTTCCTTTTCAATAAATCATTAATATCACAAATTTAACGACATTTTACAGTGATATCTAGCTGGCACCTGCATTCTCGGTTAATAACGCAAGAAATTCATAGTTAACTGCAAGGCAAAATTCAACAAATTCTTCTGAATTTTCTGTTTATGTTGAAAGTTTTATTCAACTCTGATCACATCTAAAGCTTATTAATGAATTAATTATCTTTCTCAAAATGTATTTTATTCATAATATATAAACTATTATATTAGATTTAATATGAAATTAAAAACTAAATAAAAGAAAAATCAATCAGCTGTCATTAAAACAGACTTGTAGATTATCTGTGTTTTCACATTATCCATGCCTCCATTACCAGTGAATTAAATTAAAATACAAATACAATAAATACTACTGCACTCCCAATTACCCAGGCATTAGTCTGGGTAATTGGGAGTGCAGTAGTATTGTATTTGTATTTCAAATTTAATTCTGTTTGAACTCCAAATCATTCAAAGTCCAAATTAGTTTTTCCCATTAGAAATAATGGAAAGTCAATTAATCCATTCCTAGACCCTGAACAATACCCATTTTGATAAAATTAAAACAGCAAATTTGCATAATTTAAGGTGGAAATAACACAATTAAATACCCTAATAATAAATTAAAATGTGAAAACAAGAAATAAAATGTGAATACTGTATAATAAAATGCAAATACTGTACAATAAAATGAAAATTGCATTTACTGGTCGCACACAGTCAACTTAGGAATCTTAAACATTGCTGCTAGATCTGCCACACACTGCTTTCACACTTTGTGATAACTTTCTTTTTCACCAAAATCATTCATATTACAACCTTCCTTCTTAACATAAATGTGGATTTAATTATAACAGTTGTGAAATTTAACACATTATTGCTAAGGTGAGATTGTATTCTTTGTGTAGAAGGTTATTTTAAACTTTTACTTCACATTTTATTTGAATAAAATAAAGTTGAAACGTCTTCAGATGAAAAGCATATTGGACATATTATGCTTTGAGTTTTGGAAAGGAAATAATGTTGTACAAACAGTAAAAAGAATTGTAATGTGTATGGGGAAGATGCTCCTAAGCTTCAAAGATATCAAATATAGTTTAAAAAGTCTCATTTGGAAATTTTTAAACTAGAGGATACAAAATGTACAGAGTGCCCAAAAACTGTCTACAAAGAAAAATTGAGGGAGAAAATTATCAAAACTTGACAAATGACACACAATATACAGGGTGTTTTTTTTATCTCGAGACAATGAAATAACTTAATTGGATCTCATTATTTTGAGAAAAAGGTATAGACAAAAGTAGGATTTCGAAGGGCCAATCAAATGGTGACCTTGACCTTCAAGTCTGTTTTTTCAATGGAAACATATTTTCGACCCCAGCAATGGAAAGAGTGGGAAATTTCACAACCGATATACCTTTGACCTTATGATCTAGGTCAAAGATAAAGATTATTTTAAGGTTTAAATTATAAGCTTTTTCTAATGGGAAACCATACTTTTTATTACTGGAATAGGCAGGGAGGTAAAAGCTACATTTTTTCGTGACCTTACTACTTTGAACTTTAAAAGCATTCACTACTTTCAGCACTACCCAGGAGTAACAATGTGGACATAGTAGTTTTCTGCTCCTTTTGAGATGCTTATTTTCAGTCCCCTTGCCTCTCACTATCGCTGTGCTTGTTTTCGGTGAGTCACTTTATTTCTCATTACTTTTCTTACTTTACTTTTCTTTACTGTTGCTTGAGATGTTTGTTTCGGGGAAAAATTTTATAACAAATGTTCAAAATGATGCCCTTCCACTTTGATGCATTTGTTGAGCTGCGCTTAAAATTATCATGCTCGAGATGACCTTCAGAGGTCAAATTTGGGGTACTCGAGGTCAGGGCCGATTGTGAAATTTCCCACTCTTTCCACGTAAATGTAACTTTTACCTCCCTGCCTATTCCAGTAATAAAAAGTATGGTTTCCCATTAGAAAAAGCTTATAATTTAAACCTTTAAATAATCTTGACCTTTGACGTAGACCATAAGGTAGGTCAAAGGTATATCCGGTTGTGAAATTTTCCGCTCTTTCCATTGCCTGGGTTAAAAATATGTGTTTCCATTGGAAAAACAAACTCGACCCCGAAATGACCCCGAAGGTCAAGGTCACCAATTGATTGGCCCTTCGAAACCCTACAACTTTTGTTTATACCTTTTTCTCAAAATAATGAGATCCAATTAAGTTATTTCATTGTCTCAAGATAAAAAACTCACACTGTATTTTGAATATCTGTTTTCATATAATATAAGAAATATTGTACTGTATAAAACTTACTAACTTATTAAAGTCACGATTTACGATAAATTATTCTTTGTGCCCAGATATTTTTACGTTCCTTCTAATAAATTCCCTTTTCCCTTCGAGAAAGCAGACATTTTGTCCCATCAAATCAATAAAACAAATAATAATATTAAACGGCTTCAATCACGTGTCGTTACTGCAAATATATATTTAATCAATAAAACGTCATATTCATTTCATTATAATCTTGTATGTTTAATTGCAAAGAAAAATAAATTTGGACATTTACAAAGTATTAAGAAAACTTTTTCAATATTGGACAGACCATACTTTCTGTTACCACAAAGAAATATTACCCGCAACGTACTGTACCTAGAATTTCGAAACTTTCCCGAATAGGACCTCCAGAAACTCCGGTTACAGGCGAGCATTATACTTAGGGTTGTTGATATCAAAATACATTCATTCATTAGTTTTATTGTACATTTAAAACAAGGTACAAAGTCCTGCCCTGCAGTGAGCATTACAGGAGCATATCCGTTACATAGTTCCACCAAGTTACAGTATGCACTAATGAACAAAGCAAAAGGGAAAAGAAAAAAAATAAAAATAAAAAAATAAAATAAAACACAAAATACAGATTCAGATTCAGATTTCACATTTTTTATTAAATAAAACATACTACAAACAGTATATACTTGGTGCCGCTTTCACATAACCAAGTGTTGGTACAGAACAGGTGCACAGGATTTGAACAGTTGGTGTACAATGAATAAAAGTTACAATAAAAGAGTTGAAAAAAAAACAAAGAGAATAAATGCAGAATTAAACTAAGACTAAAACTAATAAGCAGAACATGAAAACAGTACATAAACATAAAAGACATAAAATACAAAAGAACAATGAAAATACAATATGTACATGACTAGCTTGTGGTTACAGGTAGAAGGGACATGAATAGGACAGACTAAACAAAGTATACATGTATATTACACTGCAAAACTAGTAGCCACTCACAGTGGTGCGGGAGAAATACATAGAGATGAGGTTAAGGAAGGCCTCATAAGAGTCTTTGTCGCGTAGGCAGGAGTCACGGTCGGTCCAGTTGTGCCCATGGGAGTCGATTGTCGTCCTTAGAAAATGGCGTTCTAGTTCGAGCATGGGGCAGTCATAGATGTAATGTACACTACTGTCACCGACACCACAAAGAGAGCAGGTAGAGTTGTTTGCACCAGCAAATCTGGCGAGATAAGACCAAAAACGGCCATGACCGGTGAGAAACTGCGTGATGTAATGACTTGGTTTGTACCAATTGAAGGACATAAAGTTACTGATGCAGAGAATGAATTTGTGGGTGACAGGATGGTTGTGGAATTTGGTTACTCAAATCTTTTAGTTAATATGTTCGTATTGAACATATTAACTAAAAGATTTGAGTAACCAAATATATCAATATATCAATTAAATCAGGAAATAAATTGTCTATAGAACTCAAAATTTCATAGTTGGTACTTAGTGTTGCCACCTTTACAAAATCGCTGACCCAGACGGCAAGTCAGGTTTGTTCTAACAGAAGTACCCGACACATGCGCAATGTCATTTTACAATGCAAAGAATAACATGCATGCCAGTTCTAAATCAGTTACAGTTAGGGACTAGGGACTTGTGTAGGAGTAACATATGTAACCTAAATCAAGAAAGAAAGACTAGATAATTTAGCTCCATAGAAGACGTGTTACGTACAAGCGAAAAAAAAAAAAAAGGTCGAGAGGCAGGTTGCATGTCACACGTCGGCGTAAACAGAGTAATGTGGTGGAATGATGAGTGTGAGGTCTTTCGTTGTTCAAATGGTGTAAATTTATAAAAGTATTTGCAAGAACGTTGTTTCGTCGTAATTTCACAATTTCTACGAAATTCCCAGACAACATTAATAGTTCACCCAGACAGTGAGTCAATTCCCAGATGTCTGGGTGGTAACACTATTGGTACTTAACTATTCAAAGGCTGGAAACTCAGATTATTTGTTTTTTTTTATTAAGTCTCATTTAAAATGAAAAGATTCTACATGCAAATAAAATTGAAAAGTTTTTATGTCATGATAGACTTATTTTTAGAAGGTTAAAAATGGTATGTAATAAATAATAAATGTCATGACCTTGACATGTAATGTCAAGGTCAATTTTCTATTTTTCATTTATGTTGTGAATATAAAGATTTACAAGATCTTAGAATGTAAATTTTCCAGTGAGTTGTGATTGCTTAAAAATGTAATGATACATTTTTTGTTTCAAAGAAGTTCAATCTTGAGTTTTATATATATATATATATATATATAGTGGGTGATAGGATAACAAACACTTTCGCGAAAGATTTTTATGTTCGGACAACGAACACCTCACAGAACAAACGGAAGAAGTGTCGTAAAATAACGAATATCGATTGGTCTTCCCTCGTCTTCGGGCAACAATTCGAAACTTTTCGGAGTGTGGGAGACGTCGACATCGACGCTCAACCCGGTATATACCGATCGGATAGTACTCCTCCGAACTTTGAAACTCTCCCTTGTAATTCCAGCCTTTTATTTTTCTAACAGAAACAATATTTTTATAGTATTCGCAAGACTGTCGGGCAGGCACTCATTAAGTTTTGCATGGGTTTTTCTTTTCGAAAGGTGAGAGTAAAATAGCAAAGGTAGAGTGGGCAGAAGATGCCCAATGTTGCTTGGCAGTATGGCACGAACAGGTTTACAGTAGACTGCAGTTTAATCTTATTTAAGAAAGATACAGTATAATCAAGAAGACTCGAGCAGCTAAAGGAATAACAAAAATCACATCTGAGAAATAATGAGCTCATAATGGGACCTGAAACGGATCTGACGAGAGAAGAACGCCAAGAAACTTGGAGAGATATGTTTTTTTAGGAGGATGTCAGAACAATGATCTTAGATTGGCATCCAAACCAGGTTGAGGATTGGAAATTTCTACAATTATAATACTATTAATTACTTCTGAAAAATCCTGAAGAAGAGAGAAAAGCAATCGACATTAGACAGATTGTTTAACCCCCACAAACAGAAAAAACATGACTAATAAAAAAGCAAGACTGTGTATATATATATATATATATATATGTAGTTTTATTATTACATATAAATAAATGTAGTAAGAAAGTATATATTTTTTATTTTTTGGGGTCTCCAGAACGAATGAATTAAATTCCCATTAAAACCCATGGTAAGTCGATAATCGGTTAACAAACAGTGTCTTGGAACGGATTATGTTCGTTAACCGATCACCCACTGTATAGTATTTTTTTACTGGTTATGTTAAAGTAGTTACAGGACCCTTGTTAAAAATAAAAGAAAAACCTCATTGTCTTAATGACAATGAGTAAGAGAGATTTCTTGTTGGGTTTTGAGTGGATATGCAAAGTAAGGTTTGTTTTTGTATAGTACTCATTTCTACTTTTAACTATTTTATCATGGTATAAAACAAAATTACATTGGGAAGAACAATTTGCTGATACAAAAATATTGGGAGGATATGTCTTCCTCTGTGAAATAGGTATAATAATAATAAGAAAAATCAGTTTATTGATGTCAATTAGTAATTCATTAATAACATTTGTTATTAATAAATTGCTAAATGACATCACAAAACAATTTTTTATCAGATTTATACATATTGCAGTGTAGTATTTGTAGTATACCACCAATACTATATACAGGTACTCCTCACTTTACGGCAGAGTTCTGTTCCGACGACTACGTCGTTAAGCGAATTGGTCGATAAGCGAGGAGCTTGCACCGGGAATATAGGATTGTTGTAAAATTATCCAAATTATGCGACAAACTTCAAATTTATTTATAAAAAGACTATTATAGTACGCTTAGTGCACGTGTCACCAATCGCCACTGACGGACACTTAAGCCGAGAAAGGGGATTCCCCGAATTGCAGGTCGAAACTCGATTGGTCATAAGTGCGAGTGGTCGTTAAGCAGATAGGTTGTAAAGTGAGGAGTACCTGTACTACAATTGATGTGCATTTTCATACCTTCATTTTCGAATTAATGACCATACCACATTAAATACAGTAATTCACTAGACAAGTAATTTAAGTTTGATTTTTGCAAAAACAAAAAAAAAAAAAAAAATAGAAAAGTTTAGTTTTTGTTCTTTGTTTAAAAGAAAAAAAACATTTAATTGTTAGGTTAAAATATTTGTAATTTGAAGATGTAGTAAAGACAGTAATTTTTAATTATTTAAAAATATTTTTATATAAATTATATTTTGGAGTACAAATATTGAAAGTATTAATTAACTAGCAATCTAACTAGCAGTTGTGTGCTCTGTTAACACTGTATTGGAAATCATGTATGTTTATTTCAGCACAGACCCTGAAATTCGTATTGCATTCAATAGACTAGTGACTAGTATAATGTTATTTATATAATCATTGTACGATATACGATATAACGAATGAAATATCTAATTACTAGCATGTAGGCCAGGCATTGCTCGGGCAAAAGTAACAGTAGCGAAGATTAAGATTATTACGTTATAGTCAACCTTACCCGTTTTCACAGAATGCAAGAATTGGGACCTCTGTTTCCAGACTAATTAGAGAATTTTTAGATGGGTCTAAAATTATGTTCAATTTCCTGCAAAAACGAAAAAACTGCATCTGCGTCTTGCACGTCGCTTTCTCTTAACACTTCCATTGTCGATATTTCCATTGTTGACACTTCCATTGTTACTTAACACTTCCATCAACAATGGAAGTGTTAAGACTTAATCCTGTCCCTCTCCTCCGGTGGGGAGAAATTTCGAAAAATCCCTTCTTAGTGTGTGTCCTCGTGACATGTACCAAAGTTCAACTTTCAACTCCTAACTGTTTGGGCTTTATTATTATTATTATTTTAATTATTATTATTATCATCATCATCATCATCATCATCAACAACAACTCGTCTCGATTACATATATATAGATTCTTAATATAATGTTTTGCTATATCTCCCAAAAAACTGTTTTTTGCCCCCAAAATATAAATTGTTACTAATCACCCCCAACATGGAAAATCGCCCACATGGGGGTGATATTGCCCCATTGAGAAACACTGGTTTAGAACAAAGTATCTCCATGCTACAAGAGAACAATAGACCAAGAACAATACTAATCTGGGCAATATGGCTTTGCTTTTATGGTATTATTTACATATTTTTGGGTGTCACCTTACTCACGGAGTACATTTTTGTTTCTCTTATCTCTAAAATACGGCCGGATTTCGGGATTGCAAGATTGGGCCGAGTAGCAGATCGAGATATTTGTAGGACTGTAGGCTACTATATTTTGGTCCACTTTAAATGTAAATCTCCGATAATTTGAAATCGCAATTATTTCATCCTTTGAATTTTGAACCAGTGAGGATTTCCTGTATCTCTAAATGTTGTTTTGTATTTATAACATTGATATAAGTAAAACAAATAGTACAAATGATTTGCACTAGTTTTTAAAAAGCAAAATTCTTTTTTAAAGTGAAGATTTAAAATATTTTAATTATGACTTTACGGTTTTTATGATTAATTTTTAATAAACTGTTTTGTTTGTATAATGTACAATATTAATTTCACAAAAAATTAATTTTTTTCTCTTTATAGAAATTGAATCTGCGCACACGGAAGAAATTTCTTAGACAACTGACTGAACAAAAACCTATGGGACCACGGTGTTGCAAAGTAGAATTCTATCTCCAATCAAGAGTTGTGAAATTGTGATTCAGATTCATATTAATAAGGTTGTTGTGATGGTATATTTTAAATATTTTTAAATTTTTAGTGTAATACTTATAGAGCTAGTGGAAGGAACGGCAAAACTAGATCTAGGTGCCTCTAGCGGCGATGCCGGGTAACGGAATCGGGGCTACAAAGGCGGCGCCAGTGTTGTCCCACCTAGTACTTTTGTACTAATCTAGTACCTTTTTACTTGTCCCAGTACCAAGATACCCAACACCATTTTCCTAGTACCATTCATGAAATCCTAATATCTTTCCTTTCAATTTAGTACCTTTCAAAACATTCATCTTTTTTTCTATATTTCTATATTTTTCACTTTTATTTTGGCAGTAAATAGATGTTTTTATTGCTTCCTCATTCATGTGCAGCAATTGAACATATTTTTTGCAATTAAATTTAATAAAAACTAAACTACAAAATAGAGTTCTTACCGATTCCCGTGAAGCACCAATTAGCAAAGAAGCTACTTAAAAGCAACGACGATAAAATTTTACACTCGGAAACCGTCGTCTGCTTCGACCGTACAAAAACATTCCAGTGAGGAAGATTCGGACAACGATGTCTTATCGGTGATTTTCCGACGTGATAATTTTAAAGTTTAGTACTTCGTGTTCATTACTTTTGTTTCGACATTTTGTTCATTTGATTGTCGTTGAGGAATAATAGCATTCTTGCAATATATGAATTTATCCTGTATGAATTTTGTATGTTACGTGTAACACTACATATATTTTAATAAATAGAAATTTGATAAATTATAAATTTATATATTATTTATAAGTATATATTAAAAATAATATATAATATATACATACATTCGGCAGTTTACGGTCAAAGTAATGCCTGCATTAGTCAATACAATCACTTCTCTACTTATGACGGGTTCGGTTCCGCAACTTCGTACGTAAGTCGAGATGCGACTGTACTTAACAACAGTTAGCCATCTTACACAAGCACACGCGAAGGGTAACTAACTGCAGAACAAAACTAAAGATGCTGCAATCAATCGCCAGAAATGTGCAAGATATATATATGCATATGATATATATTTGATGAAAACTATAAAAAATTGATACATTTTAAAAATTTTTTTATGAAATTTTTTTGTCGTAAGTGCAAATGGTCGTAAGTCGAGGTGGTCCTAACTCGAGAAGTGACTGTAGACCATTTTGATTTAATGTATTGATTCTGCACGTACGTATGTCGTATTATCGATATTAATATCAATTTAAAAAAAAAAAACTATCACACATTACTGGTTAACTTTGTACCTGGCAGTGCAGTAATATAGGTAACACTACAACCAAACATACAGAATGAATAAAACAGCTACCATAATAGATATTTCATACAACAGTTATTTTTTGAAGTTTTGTGTGGCAGAAAGCTGTGATTCATTATCACAGAGTTACAGAGTAGGAGGCTGTCTGGTAGACTTAGCCTGGCGAAGGATGGGGGAGAAGGATGGGAGAGGGTATAGGTGGAAAGTAAGAAAGGAAGGGAGTGGGAATAAGATCTCCTGAGATCTTACATCTCAATTATTTATGAAAATAATAATAAAATACATTTTAAGTAAAATTAAAAATGTATTATTGTGATTGTGGCTAGGACACCAGATGACGCTTTTATCATACTTTACATATTTTACTACGGAGGCAGTAGCCTACAAGGAAAGTCGTCTCCGTGAGTTTTGTGATTTTATGAACTGCGGATGGTGCAAACAACGGAATGAAGGACCGAAGCAAAGTTTAATCTTTGTTAAAAGTTGTAATTATATTTATTATATTATTAAAAATAAAATACATACAAAGTGCCAATTTGGCAGAGATGAATGTTGGTACACTTACATACAATATATGCAATCAGTACAGCGAGTTACATAATCCAATAATACATTGTAAGGAAGGAAGTAATACAGGAAGAAAATGCGTGTACAAGAAAAATTAAAACTGTAATATACAATGAGAACAAAACAAGAGTTTAACGGCTGGTACTGTACATGCATACACAGTATGCCGTAGGCCGGTTCGTTATCACGGGAAGAAAACAAGCATCGCGTTTCGGTGCATATCCAACCCAAAGACGCACATGTTTTCCCGAAGCAGTTTTCTTTGCCTGCGTACAAGTAGCGCTCGACTCGGTTCCACTAGCTCTATAGTATAAAAAACATACATAAATGTTGCTTAATTTATTTGAAGTAGACATTCTATTCCGTTATTTTAAAACCAGTTGATTATAAAGCAGAATGGCTCAAAAGCATTTCTGATAAAAGGACTTCTGTATTTGAATCTGTTTTGAGTTAATTAATTACATATATGTTGTACGGTACGTATGCCGTCTGTATAGTCGATTTTGTTTATGTCAAAAATATATTCTGTAAATGGAATATGATAATAAAAATACAAATAATCATTTCCAGTACAGATATATATGCAGTCATTCCCTATCTGTTGCAATAGGGGCATATCCAGAGAGTGCTTATGGTGTTGCAGTACCCCCCCTCGATATCAAGGCACTTGGGTTTGGTATTTTAAAATACAAATAAATATAATAATGTATATTGCATGACTTCAATGGCAGAAAGTAACCTTAAACAAACAGGAAAAAAGCAAGAAAATTTAAACTATTTTTCAGAAACATGTTGAAAAATGTTGAATACGGACTAAAGATAATTATGTGAATTCAAAATAACTGCAATTTCAGTAATTTCCAGTGAAACAGAAACGTAATGATTTTATACCGTTTCTACTCCTCTTTTTGAATTACACAGACGAGGAGAGGGTCAGATATTTGGGTCTCCGATTCGAGCAGAACTTGGCGAGCACGTAGTCATTAACACAAACTGCTGCTCGTCCAAATAATAGACTCTCGATCGCTTCCAAAAAACTTGCCTCTAAAAATTGAGCATTTAGCTTATAAGGCTTTGGAAGTTTCATATTCCCTTGGAGTGACAATAACGAAATAAACATTTTTTTTTTTTTTTTTTTGCTCTTTCTGCCCGTGGGCACTAAGGGCACAGGCCCACGGCCGTTAAAAATAAGCAAAACTTTTCACTCGAGCTAATATAGCAGGAAACAAATTTAACAAACATTAGCATTATAAATTTGAATTCCACAATTTACAATGCAGACATAATGCAATGTGTACTTCTGAGATACTTAGAAGCAAGCTTTTCTGTAAATCATTCACTGTTTTGTTTGACAAAGTCCATTTTTTGTGTTTTTGATTTGTGTAGTGTGTATAAACATTATAAGAGATCTGAGATAAAGATAATATTAATTATAATGTATATAAAATCAGGAATCAAGTAATACATTATTTTAATAAATAATTTTAATAATTACCGTGTCCTGTTTGTATTTGAAATTTATTTTTCAATATTTCAATAAACACTCGGAGTTTTGAATATTTTGACTCAAACACCTTATGCCTCCGAGAATTAGTATTTATTACTATGTTAAAAATTTATTATTTTAGAAAAAAATTTTAACACCGTAAAAGCATACGGCGGATAAATTTATTATTAAATGAAAACATGATTTTGAGGAAATTATAAACGGTGGAGTGAGTACAAGCGGTTGTTGTAATGTTGCTTCAAATGCATTTCGTACAGAAGACAAAATTAAATACAGTAAAATAAAGAAAATTAAATAGGCAATATTTGGACATGGAAATGCCCCTTTACTACAAAGCACTCAAGTCGTGCTTCGAAAACTAAAGATTATTTCAAAAGATTGTTAACCAAGTAAAATATTTTGCAAAAACTCGTAGCCGAGTTAAATGCCGTAAAGTTAAAACCACATACCGTAGCTAGGGTGACCGACCGTCCTCTATTTCTGGGGACGGTCCCCGTTTTGTCGTTTCCTCGTGGTACGAATACTGTATAAAGTACAAAGAAAATCATAGTATAATCTAATATAAAGGAAATCAGTTTTCTTCCATTCGTACAGACGTTTTTGCCAATTTGACAAAAAACTTCCTATTATCACGCAAAATTTCTTCGTAAAATATTTTATACATTTAGATAATTCTCAATCGTAATAGATAAACTCCAGCAGTATCCGGTGTGATATTTTATATTCTTTTGGGCTTTTAACCGATAAATTTTTATCCCGTTATGTTACGTTCGTACAATTTGTATTTATGGCCGACGGCGAAGTCGTCGTAACGTATTAACCAGTAGTCGAAGACCGATCGACGACGTATTTTTATTTCGATTCTTATCGGAAATTGGTCGTTCCGGACTCGGAATTACGTCACTAGGAACGATTACGCACCGAGCGTCGAGACGGTTCCAATCGGAACTACCGATGCAGTCTTCGTTTTGTACTTTTACGAATACGGTTTTTCGCGGAATGGCAAACTCTACTTCTATCTCTATCTGGATTTGTATTCGAAGTAAATGAAATGTTCCACGAGTTATTAGGAATAATCAGATTTGTTTAGAGTATTTTAAAACTTTATATTTTTATTGGTTTGAAATTATTTGTTTTGTTAGTAACTACAAATATGTCTGGCATTGCATGGCCACAGTCAAAAAATGTATAAAGATGGCTAAATGTTAAAACAAAAACAATAATATAAATTTAGTTATTTTAGCCTATATTTGTTGTTCTTTTTATCATAAAATATCAAGCAGATCAAACTCAGGAAAGGGTAGGGTATTTTTCTGAGTCCCAGAGAATAAGTATGAAAAATATGATGCAGATCAGACAAAGGGTTTAGGAGTTAACAAGGAATGAAATCAGGAGGGGATAAGATGTTCAGGTTTCGTGTTAGTCCCTACTTTCTTCAGAGTCTGAGTTAAGCAAGAATAATTTGAAGCAGATTGGCCAAAAAGCTAAGAACAGAGAAAGAGAAACATTCTAATTATATACATAAAACAGACAAGGACCATCTAGCCTAACTGTTCCAAAGAAACTGCCTGGTTCAACAGTTCCCAAATTTATGCCCACAGACCCCTTCTCACAGCAAAAACCTGGCCAGGAACTCCTGAGTGAAATAACTCTACACATCTACATAATAGTAAAATTACAAATTTAACTTTGATGTCTTGAATGGTTATGTAAAAATAAAATATTTTGATATTTAAAGTAATATTTATTGAAATTACTAGCTAAAGCTTGTCTGTTTAAAAAAATGGGTATAATGTATTGAAAACAAAAATATATATATATATATATATATAATTTATTTGTAATTGAGTTATTAATTACATTACAAAAATATAAAATTTATTATTTATGTATCTATTCTTTATGGTATGGTATAGTTTAATAATGACTACTTATTTATTTTTAACTTTCATAATAATGAAAATGAGTCTCAATCATTTTATTTTTTATTAAACCTTTTGCAGATATTGTCCGTGCATCCCCAAATTAATTTTAATTTGCCACGGACCCCGTCGACGGTTCCGGTGTTCTGTAGGAACCACTTTGGGAAACGTTGGTCTAGTCCAGCTGTTCCCGGGAACAGTCTACTGAGCAGTTCCTCATTCAGATCAGTTCCAACAGTTCCAGTTTCGGTTCTGGACATTACATTAAATCAGAATGAGTGATTTCTGTCTCTAATTCTAATTAATGTTATCTTTAACGTCTGGAATTTCTTTTGTCGATGCTTCTTAATTTTGACACTATACTATTAATTAAAGTTTACAATAGTCTTATTTTATATGGGACTGATCCTCTGAATTCTGGCATTCCAGAATACTACTAAATGCCATTTGGAGAGGCGATACCCTGGTTTGCATGTATTTTTATTCAGTGGCATACTCAATACAGTATAAGATTTTGTTCTGTGTATTCAAAAATGTTCTTCATTATAGTAAGAACATATATATACACATATTATAATTTTAGAAAATACTGCCAAGATGAGTATGTATAGTGTACAGTATACTGCCAAGCGGTGACCAGATTTCCACGAATGGAGCTCTCGATCATCTCGACGCTTGCCACGGCGAGGCAAACTTCCATTTGTACCATATAGTGTTACTATGTTTTAACCTCATTTTAACATTTTTGTTGATCGTAAATGGTTGCGTCTGGCTAGCCGAGAGCAACCCGCGGCCCGCGGGCTTTGCGTGGCTCCGAGATCTTAACGTGCAACCCCGGGGCTTTGGCAACAATTTCGTTTTCGTATTTTCTCCCCCATGACATTATATAATTCTAATTAACTAGATATTTCTAACAAAGAACATTGAAATTAATCTTGACCAGTAAAAAAATGAGAATGAACTATATACAGGGTTCCTATCAAATTTTTGTTTCAAATTCCACAACTTTGACTTCTCCCGACCCTTGCAGCCCCAAATGTATGGCACATTGACAAAATAAAACAGCATTTGATTTACTATGCACATAGGCTATTGCTTTTCCAACTTTTTAATTATCATTTATATATTTTTTATAATTGCCAAATTATTAAAACTAATTTAATAAAACATTTTATTTTCAAAGTAGTTTATTCTAGTGTTGCAACAAATAGTATATTCGGCCTCGGGCCGAATACCAAATATTCATCCAGGAGTGTGGCCAAATAGCCGAATATTCGACCAAACTGTTCGGCTTGATTAATGCACGTACGAAAATTGGCACACAAACCGCATTATGGCAAGGACCCTGCTCTCTATTGACCCGCTATCACTACGCTTCGTCAATCACATTAATTCTTGACAGTTGTAGCGGATAAACGAGCGTCACGGCAGTATGTTATAAGTGATGATATCAAATGTGGATAACAATGAAATGACCTACACGTGTAAATAATGGAAAAAGAACAGAGAAGGACCGCAAAGTGAAAATGTGAAAATAAATATGAAATTGAGTTGATAACATAATCGAACGAGTCGAGGCAGCTTACTGGTGCAAAATTTGCGGCCGTCAATGCCAAATAATTGTTCTCGTAGACTTCGGAAAGCTACGTGCTTGTAATAAAAGTCACTTCGAATGCACGGGCGAAAGCCTGGGGCCAATTAGGCTACCAAGCTGTCTCGAATCTGTGAAATCATAACTGTGACTTATACCCACGTCCTATCTGTCTCTTTTCTCTGTTATCACCAAGCTATGAGTCACGTAACTGTAAAATGGGAAATCTATGACAGAAAAGTGACGAATCAAAAGTATCGTGC
This sequence comes from Centruroides vittatus, assembly GCF_030686945.1. Taxonomy (NCBI): domain Eukaryota; kingdom Metazoa; phylum Arthropoda; class Arachnida; order Scorpiones; family Buthidae; genus Centruroides; species Centruroides vittatus. Next base: position 1,146,309 of record NW_027122389.1, on the reverse strand, counting down.
GCACGCATTATGATGTATGCATAGGCATAGGTGGACTACAGCGATAGAGGAAACAGAAAGGGAAGAGCGCTTAAAAAGAAGGATAGGCAGGGTCAGATCCTCAGATGTGCGACAATTCTCGAACGAATAGGTGTGGGTGTGTGTGTGCGCGTGTGCTGATCTTTGTAATTATAAATTGTGAATACATGTGACTAATATTATTTTGTTTTTTATTTTATGCAGGTTATAAGTTATAAATAAATATAAACAAACACCACTAACCCGATAACATTAAATCTAAATACCAAAATGATTAATTTACTGTGTTTTTGTTATTTCTTACTCCCGTTTTTAGGTATTCAGTATTCGACCGAATAGCGAAAAACAGGCCAAATACCGAATAGTAACCGAATATTTGTTGCATCACTAATTTATTCTGTTATTAATTCACAACCATAAATCTAAATGGCTTTAAAAAAAACAATAACCAAAAACCTTTATTGTTGCCGAGAAAGTTTATTTAAAACAAACGCTTTTGACCTATTCCACAGGCCATCGTCAGGTTGAAAACCCTAACGATGGCCTACGGAATAAGTCGAAAATATTTGTTTTAAATAAACTTTCTTGGCAACGATAAAGGTGTTTGGTTGTTGTTTAATATTTTGCTGAGCACGTTCTATTTAATTGAATAAATAAATAAATAATGACTTTTTTCTTTTTTTTTTAATGACTTAAATCCCTCTAAAATTTAATTTTATCCGCAATAAATATGTAAAGTAAGATTTCAATGACGACAAATTCAAACACAAGAACCAAGCACAATTCTCATTTTTCTTTTATTTTTTTGCTTTTTTACCAGCTTTCTTTTTCCCTTTTAACTTTCTGATGGCTCTCTGATTCATCCAGACGGGATAGGTTCCATACTCATCCCGTTTTGTCTTGGAACTGTATTTTCTTTTGGAATCATCTTCCATGGGAACTGCCACTGAAAAGTTATTCTTTATAAATATTTTTATAATAATAAAATTGACAAATTAAAATATAAGTTAAAAATAAATTTATGAATAATTTTGTTTCATTGTTAAAAATTCATCAAGTATTAGTCATTACTAGACTTCATTCTAGATGAATGGGAAAACTTCATTGAGCTCTTAAATTACAACTAGCTATGTAAGTCTGATGTTGCTTGAGCTTTTGAGAGGGTGGAAGATTGGTTGGGATGAGTTGGGAGAGGGTGATAAAAACAATGGTCTTAGTAACTAAAATGTTCATTTACAATTTTTTAACTGCAAAACATAAAAAATTGCTTGGGCTAAAGTTAGCAGGAGGTGGGACCCCGACATGATTGTCTTGTAGATTTAACATTCGTACATTTGCCACTTTGTCACACCTGAACCATTGCACCTTTCTCAAATCTCTTTGGTGGCATTATATACAGGATAAGAGCTTTATTTTCATACCCGAACTGTATTTTTAGTCCTAGCAATTTACTCAAAACAAGTCGGACAAACTGAAACCTTCTTTCAATTAATACACTCCTCAAAAGTGAAATTGCAACACCACGAAGGAGTGCGTGTAGCTATATGCAAATTACAGGACCAGTAGAGGTGACAGAGATATACAAATGATTAAGTTTGAGTATGCATCCGATCTGATCGTGTCCAGTTTTGGGCTATAAAGACCAGCGGTCGGAACATGCCATAAATGCTATCGGTGATGGTTTGCAGCAGTCAAACTTTTGAAGAAGCATAGAAAATGCCTCGGAAATGACTGCAAGCCGAATACCACCAGTTAATGTCTGGGGAACTCGGGTAACTGAGGTCGTGTGGCTCTCGGATACAGAAGTGTGACCTTGGTTTTTCATATGCACAGTTGTCACGTGTGTTGGGCACAACATGATTACCATCTAGCAATGTGTGACACAATGGATGCAGGAATCTCTGCAAACACATCAAAGTAGGAATCCAAAGTGGATTGCATCGGTGCACAGACCGGCAGATTTGCCGAATGGCCCTTCGGGACCCATTGGCCTCGGCACGCGATGTCCGAAGCCACTCGTCACCGTGAACGGACGAATCTGTGTACACCCAAACCGTTCGCAATGGGATGCACAAAGTCGGGATGCATACGCGGTAACCAGCAATGGGTGTCGTCAACTGCACGTCCGGTACCACCAAATGTCATTGGGTATTGTTTATGGATGAATCCCACTTCCGTCTGTGGAGGAATCATGGCCATTAGTGGGTGTAGCAGTATCCCCAGGAACACTACATACTGACCCTTTTCACCAAGCATCACACAGGCCTCACACTGGGTATCCTTGTTTGGGGAGGCATTGTATTTGGTTGGCGGATAGCCCCGGTGCACATTTCCGGTACTCTGACAGCAGACTAGTACGTCACAGAAATTGCGAGGACTGTGGTTTAGCCACCAGTGTAGGCCTCATCTAACACGGTGTTCCAGCAAGACAATGTCCGACAGCACATCACATAGCAAATTTTCACCAGCCCGAACAGAATTCACATCGTTCCCCGACCAGACCTCTCTCTCGTCTAACACCCACGGGCAGTAGTCCCCGGCGACCCTCGTCCGACACGGAGGTGCACGGGAGACTGCCACCACATATCATAGGCAACATGCATGCCACAGTGGACTCGGCTTGGCAAGGGATAACTCGGGCACCCATTAATTGCCTCTTTGAGAGTATCCTTGCCATATAGAGGCCCGTAGAGCTGCCCACGGGGATCGTATTCATTACCGAATAAACAGGTGTCTGTTGCATATCTGTCACCTCTACTGGTCCTGCAATGTGTACGTGGCTACATGCATTCTTTTGTAGTGTTGCAATTTATTTTTGAGGAGTATATATAAAAGATAATTGGTAATATTGCAAGAATACAAATATATTTTGATTTTTGCAACGTCATTCACAATACAGGGTGATTCAAAAGTCACAGAAATTTTAAAAAATTAATAGCTCGCTAACTATTTACATTAAGACGATGCAGTTTTCACAGAAATGCTTAGAAAGAAGTAGGATTTTTTTTGTGTGTAATAAAAATTTTAGGACCAAAACAGTTACATTTCTTGCCATAGATAGCACTTGATAAGATTACATAATTTGTGAAGTTGTTACTAGAGCTTACACTAAGAACATTTTTATTTTTTATTCTTACTTTAACAAATTTACAAATCATTTCAGTTTTTTACAGCACCATCTACGGCAAGATACGTAACTATTTTGGTACTAAAACTTTTATTACACACAAAAAAAATTCCACTTTATTCTAAGCATTTCTATGAAAACTGCATCGTGTTACTGTAAATAGTTTGTGAGTTATTAATTTTTTAAAAATTTCTGTTACTTTTGAATCACCTTGTGTATGATGACTCCAGAACAAGAATGATTCAGAGATTCATTCCTAATTTTGAGATAATTAACAAAACCTCTTAAACAATATTTCCCAATTTTCTTCTTTTTGGGTCTGGGATATAACAAATTTGCTCGATCTGTTAGACTTTAAAAACTGAACTTGAATCACTCTGAAGTTGCCTTATATGGTTTCATCATATTATATAATAACCAAAAAGTGGAAATTAATTATTATTAATTATGTAATTAATTATATTCTAATCATTAAATTTACTACAAAATGGCAATAATGCCTTAATACCAAATCGTTTAATAAGTAATCTGAATTACAATGTAAAAATAATCTGTAATTTCTAGCTACTCAATAGACTATTGTTATAAATATCAGACTATAACCATTGTTCTCTATGGAATCATACAATACATTAATCCCAAATGATATTTATTTAAATTTGAAATATTAAATAATTAAAAATATTTATTTATCCGAGTCCAAAGGAACAATCACACGGGGAGGGCACGACCTGGGAAATTCACTTCGGGATGAGGCTTGGTATATAGGTAGTACTCCTTAAGAGTGTTCAATCCTCAAAACAAGAAAGTGCAATGGCCAGCCAATTTTGAGAAAAAAGCCTTTAAAAATTCAAGCTCAGCTTATGTACTAATAAGTTTTGTTAGGCCGGCAGCTACCGAACAGCTTGGTCGATAGCGTTCTTGGGTATTGCCAAGTCGTTCGGAGTTCAAATCTCGGTCTCTATTATTATTATTTTTTTTTTTCTTTCTAATAGTTTTTTAAAATAAGTATTTTTAATATATAAATATTAAAATTTTATTATTATAAATAATTTCATTTAAAAAATGTTTAATACATATTACATGTCATTTTAATTGTAATAATACAAAATAATTAATAAGTGTATTAATAATAATAGTTATAAATGGTTATTATAGCAAGTAAAAAGTTTAGATTGTGCTATTTGTTACTTTTACATATATTTTTTATTACATACAAAAACCTGAATGATAATTATCATAGAAACATGGGAAACAATACATTTTTTGGCATCTAGCACAACGAATAAATGACGAACACTTATAAGAGCAATGTTCTTTTAGAAGATCAGTTGGAAAGCAAACTTTATTCACATTCACAAATATCTCTCTGTTTTCGGCAAGTTTAGCAGCGTACCAAGCATTTCTAATCATTTTATCAAAAACTGGCAATGACAATTGATGATGAACTATTGGTTGTATTTTAATACGGTCTTCTTCAGAATTTATTTCTCGATTTTGTTCGAATAAATAAGCAGAATTTTGAAAATTTTTGATTAGATTTTTTACTTGTCTATAAAAATAGATGCCAGAAGATTGAACGAGAGGCGTACACTTTGGAGTAATCACTTTAATCGTACGAGTAGGTAATTTATTGTCATCCTGGACGATTTCGTCATATAATTCAGGTTTTGTTTGTCCTCCCCAAGAGTTGATAAGTAGAAGAAACTGTTTTTTTCCCATGTAAAGTTTTAAACAGTTTTGAAGGAATTCAATATATAATTCTGTCGTAAGTTTTCCGGACTTTGATGATGTTATTATAACATTTTTATATTTTTGTGTGTATTCTTCTACTGTTTTCTGCACTCTTGGACCAAATTTACCGGTCGATTCTTGAAGACGTACAAATACCCGAGGCAATAGTTTTCCAGATAAGGTGAGTGCATATTGTGCCGTACGTGAATGTGTCACTTTATTCGTATCGTGTCGTTTAACAAATACAGTTTTACTACCTTTTTCTGCAAGAGTCCTATTAAAAGTAGATTGGTACCGGCACCCTAAAAACGATAATAGCATGAATTATATAAAATGGATAAGTGTACAATTAAAATTGAGCATAATTTTAATACTTATTATTTTGTATCATTATAATTAAAATGACAAGTAATATGTATTTTAAATAAGTCGAATTTGTAAATTGCTTAAGTGTAACTACGTAAATAACAACTCTATACGATATTTATTATTATATGTGTATTGTACATATATTATTTGTTACTTTTGTAAACAATTCTTTTATACATAAGAGTGTCCAGTACACTTGTTTATCTGCTTGCAATTAGACTGAAAAGTAAAGGATTAACAGTGCAATAAAGTAATAAATTGGTAAAGTGCAAAAGAAAGAAAGGAAGAGAGAGGGAGAATGAATGAATGAATGTTTGAAATATAATAATTCTTTGTAAAATTACATGTTACTCTACTCAGATTTTTTTCCAATTTTTGAGATTTACATTTTACGTAACTGCAAATTTACATAAGTCGCAAGTTACATCACTCGGGGTATTGCCGTAATAATTGCAATAAGCACAATTTGACTATTTTGACTGAGACAAAGTCAAAATTGGAATAAGCCACTGCAGAAAGAGTAACAAAGAAATGCAGAACTGTGTTAAAAAAGCCTGTATACCAAAAAAGAAAGAGTCAACATTAGAAGACTAAAAAGAATTTGTCCAAGATAGATTTCATTCAAATTAAATGAAGATTGTCGTCGACACTAAATACGGAACCCGTTACTGGTGTAAATCGTGCGAAAAAACCTTTCCTCGCAAACATTTTCAAACTTTTTACCGAGGAAGAACTATTTTAGAAAGTTTGAAAACGTCTGCGAAGAAAGGTTTTTTCACACGATTTACACCGGTAACGGGTTCCGGATTTAGTGTTGATTTCACCCTCCCCGGTGTTAAGGTAATGTTGAATTTCTTATTGAAGATTGTCATATTCATAATCATAAATTTAAAATGGCAGATACTATTTGTTAGATAAATGAAGTGTGTTTTGGATTTGGAAAGTTAAAAAAAAATGAAAATTGATAAAGAAAAATGCACACATTCAAAATGTTATGGATACAACTCCACACATGCTTTCACCTGCAATTTTTGCATTTGATATGACAATGATGGATTTTGTGTTTTGTTTCATAAAGCAAGTTTTGTGTTTATTATATAAATACATTCACAGTCAAAATAATCTCAAGATATACTGGAATGAAAAACTATTTTACAATGAAACACGCCTTTTCATTTCCGGCAGTGTTTTACTAAAATAAAAATGTTTCGACCAATTCGTAGGTCTTCCTCAATTAGGACTAGTGCAAAGAACACACAATACCATTTTTAAAATAAAATTTGAACACAAAATTACAAACCTGGATGTTCTAAGACTTAAATTACATAACTGAGGAAGGCCTATGAATAAGTCAAAAATGTTTTTATTTTAGGAAAATACTACTGGAAATCAAAATGTGTTTCATTATATAATAATTAGTGATGTAACGAATATTCGGTTACTACCCGGTATTCGGCCTATTTTTCACTATTCGGCCGTATACCGAATATTTAAATCACTATTCGGCCGAATACCGAATATGTAGTCACTATTCGGCCGAATACTGAATACCTCAAAACAGGAGTAAGAAATAACAAAAACACAGTAAATTAATCATTTTGGTAACTTTTATTAATGCTGAAAATTAAATTATAATTATTAAAGTTAATAAGAAATAGCATCTAACTCTAGTATTAAATTATTTCATAATTAAATAATATTATAGCCTTTATCTAGCCCAATATCTTATGGCATTGATGGCGTGTAGGTTAGAACGTATCGGGCATTAATGTTATTGTTTAGTTAATTATGTTATATTCGTATTCGCGTATATTTTTATATTTTTTACGATATTTTAAAATGATTTACGAAACGTTTTATTGAAACTTATCGTATTTAATGAAAGAATTATTTATCTATTTCTAGAAGATGAGTAACTAATATATAATTTATTTTATATATAAAACAAAGAACGAGCATTTTTCATTATATGCAAAAGATAACATTTGAAATCGTGTTAATTTTAAAATATATTGACAAAAACGATAGCAACAAAATATCACAAAACTTCACAAATAGAAAACCCCGAATAATATATTTGAACTGTTCCACATCTGGGGAGAAACTAGACCATACGTCCCCACTAAAGTATATCCTTAAGGCACTATTCAGTCTACAAATACGTAGTAAAAACAAAATTTTAGTGCTTAATTAAAAAGGTTAAAAAGATCGATTGCAAATAAAATAACTTATAAGTTATAACTTACATCTAAATACCAACAACTGCCGAATCGTATCGGGCTATTTACGGCTATTACATAAATTATAAACCAATTTGGCCCTGGAGGTAGACGTTAGGCTCCATCTCGTATTAACTTTAATAATTATAATTTAATTACTTAATTTAAATAATTTAGACCTACCGGAAGAAAAAATCGTAGTGACAGCGGACAAATAGAGAGCAGGGTGCGCGATCCTTGCCATAATTTTTGCGCACCAATTTTTGTACGTGCGTTAATCGAGCCGAATAGTTTGGCCGAATATTCGGCCATTCGGCCACGCTTCTGGCCGAATATTCGGTATTCGGCCACTCTCCTAGCCGAATATTCGGTATTCGGCTGAAGTCGAATATACTATTCGTTACATCACTAATAATAATAAATACATTATTTGGTTTTATATTTTGTGTTACTTTATATATATATATTATTGGGGTACTTAGTCAGTTTTCCTAAATAAACATTGAAAACCTTTCATTAATTTTGTGAAATTTAGTAGGTTATGACAGCATTATTCTAATAAGTGGGGGACCTGCCCACAATATAGTCGTCATCCTCAAAATTTTTCTTTGTGGGAAAAGTGTTAGCACAACTTGCTATGCCTTTTTATGGGTCTTAAATGAAGGAACAGATCACATGTTTATACAAAATTTTCTGCGCCTGCACTATTAATATTTGGTAACGACAACTTTTTCTATAAGAGTGGTGCCAAAATTCCACTTTATCCTTACTTAAATAGTTTCAATTTGCTCCATTTTGCTTATTTTATAATTACATCAAAGAAAAAAAAAAGATTTGAGAAGATATCTTTTAAACTGCATACTGATAAATACCATGTTTTCAATCTCTTCAGAGATGTGAAGTATATAAATAGAATCTTGATTTAACAGATTGTGGAACAATGGATTTCCTTGCAATAACAGATTTTTTCCTAGTCCCATTTATTGTAAACTTCACTTTTTTCTTTTTTTTCGACATTTAGTTCATATTTGGATGTTTCTGGGAATTTGCAGAGTTCAACGAAGTACTTGTTACATCTGGGATATGTACAATTGAAGAATTGTACGAAGAGAGTCAGAAAACTAATAGAATCGAGGAGAAGCCATCTAGCGAACATTCCGACGTCGGTCCAAATTTAGTGCCAAAATTTATCGAGGCCGTCGGGTCTTTCCGGGTTGCGAAGACCTTCCCGAAGAGTTTCACGTAAACAAACAGGCTGTACTGTACGTGACATTGCCAATATCAAGCAGTTGTTGTATTCAATAGGCAGAAAAGAGACATCAAAACAAACCAAGGTGGATAAGTTTTTTTTTAACAAATTGTAAAGGGAAGTGCTAGTGAGCACATGTACTTTGCTTCTTTTTGTGCTTACAGTGTGTTTTTCTGTCAGCTTTGTCTTACACACATTTGACATAATATACAATCTTATAACATAAGTGTTTCTATAGCATAAAGGATAGAGATCTCAAGAGACTGAATAATTTCAAGTAGACATTTTTAATATGTAGTGTTGAATAACAGAATTTTTTATGAAATAATGGATATTTTTCCAGGTGTGTGTAAAATCATTGTTTGCAATATAACATTCTCAGAACAATGGATGATTTTTGGCAGCCCGAGCAGTTCGTTAAAACAAGATTTTATTGTAGTAGTGTGACTCATCCAAAAGTTTTGGTTCAGTTTTAACAATTTTCGAAACTTTACCTCATTCGTACTAAAATAAGATAACTTTCAAATATAACAAAATTGGTACCCGAATCAATATCTTTCATCAAAGTGTCTCTTGTTTCTTGCAAACTTAGAACTTTCTTCAGAGCCACCAATTCCTTCTGCGCATATCTCTCTCGTTTGATCTTTTTCATTTTGCGCTTCCATTTACTTCTCAAACTCTTTGCCATATTTCTGTAAAATATCAAAATTATTTAAAATTTTACTAAAATAATAAACAATCTTACGTAAGCCCAATAAGAAACCGATAAAGTCTCGGAAAAAAATTTTCTACCCTTACCATTTTTTACCCGTCTTTGAAGGGTAATAAACGGATCTAAAAAACATCAGTATATTTTCTAAAATTTCATTTGAGAAGAATGGAAAATTTGGAATAATGAAAGTGTCTAAAATTTAAATTCAAAATCAGTTTTTGTTTTCTTACATCACTTATCATCTTTTATAATCAACTAATCCATTTAAAACATACCACTACGATATTTGAATCGGAATACCAACACAAATACGTCGGCATCTCGATCGTCCATAAAACACAAAATAATCGGAATTAAAACGGGCAATCATATTATATTTGAAGCAGAGCATTAGCAAAGCCTCTTCTACATAACCTATGATGTTGCATTTGATCTCAAAATTTAATGGATCAAATTTGATAAAATCTTGCCACGATCCGGTCCGCCTAACGGAATTTAGGGGAGAAAAATAAAAAACGGCATTGCGTGCACCTAGCAGGAAACGGGTACAAAAACAAACGAAACACGAGGATCTACTCGTCTCGATTCCATCGCGACACGACAATGTTTCGGTACGGGTATTCCTCCTATATCCCGGTAGTTACATTCCGAAAAAATGCCACGTTATGCAAATCTGTGCTATACAGAACAAAAGACTAGTGCAAAACCTGGAGTTAGGTTCCAAAAGTTAACAAAAGTATACTCTTCTTTTTTGTTACATACAGACATTATGTTTATTAAAGAAAGTGATGATTTATTTCCAATCAATAATTAACTAACAATCACAATTAAAATAATATATTATGCGTCGATATTAATTTTAATTAACGAGGGCATTTTGTTTTTACAAAGTATCGTCGTTTTACGAGCTTTTGTCGGTCTCGATCAGAAATATCTGCACCGTTTTCGCATTTTTTATTATCCGCAGCTTTCTCCGCAGACGGATCGAACCGCATTATTTCGCCAAACCGCCTAAATTTTGCCAAGCATAAATATTTTTATTTCGCTAGCGTTTCAACCTATTTTCAATATGTCATCCCGGTATTTTCTTCTTATAAAATCTCTACAATGATTTATAAAAGAGCACCCAATATTTATAGCTCGCTACGCAACGATAAAGACTGTATAATAAAATATCATTTGAGAACCAACATTTACGAATTGCGAAGGATTATGCGGGTGTGACTAGACGAAACCTTGCAGTAGGTCTGCCAGAACATAGATACGACTTCGAAAAAGGACACAACCGTGCAATCTTGGCAATTACGTCACAGACCGGAGGGGCCGTCGTAAAGCGGGAGGAAGCAAACGTCGTTAAGACGACGCACTCGTCACCCATTGCATCGGATACGGAAAAGGAAAAATTTACAAAAGCAAAATAAAAAACCATTGCCTAAATGCTACGGATGCCAATGTGCTTCCAACAGCACAGGAACACAGGAACATACAATAGGAAAAAGAATGGGACTTAAAAACCGTTAAATCACGTATTTGTTGTGGTTAATTTTGTTTACTATATTTTTATTTGTTTATTTTAGTATATGTAGTTCTTTTAATTTGTTTTAAATTACATTTCAAATTTAAAAATGTTATAAATTCAAAAAGGGTACATTCCATTCCGAAACATTTACATTTTATTCTAAAATCCGAGGACGACGTATCGAAAATAGGTCGGAAACGTTAACGAAATAAAGTCTACGCTCGGCAAAATTTAGGCGGTTCGGAGAAACGACGCAGTCCGTACTTTTATTTTTTGTCATAAAAACATTTTTACGGACGACAAAGTAAAAATACGTTATTAATCAAAAATTTGTTCTAGAGGAACGCGTTCATTTGGTCGAGGACCGAGCAACTTTACCAAAATTTGAGTTCGAACACCGAATCGTCGGAGTCTCGGGAACGATTCGAATACCGAAATACTGCCGTGTTTCTTACCTACCGTTAAAAAACATTTAATAGCACTTACTTAAGAACATTTAAATAAACTTTACCGACACAAAGATTAATCTATAAAAACAAAACGCGATAGCGGTCTTAAAGGCTAACGTCCGAAAGCAACGACGGCAAAACGCCTCCTCTTCAATTTCCGACCGCTTTTAATGCAATTTTTGTTTCGGCACGGTCAAATTCGTTAGTACGTCGTCACTGCCGTCGTCGCATCTAATTAAGTGTTTCGGTGCATTCCGACAGATCTTCGACCGTAACGAAGAATCGGCCTTCGCCGAGGCCAGACAAATATATTAAATCGGCATTACGCTCCCCGAACCGGTCCGGTCCGTTACAAAATAAGCACGACGGACTCGTAAGCCGTCGAAGTAAAAAACGACGAGGGGGAACCGCGCGTCGTCCGGCGCTCTAAGGCAGTCGCGACTCGGCGACGCGTCGGGTAGCGACCCGCGGATCCGAACCGGACCGAGGACACACGCCCCGGGCCACCGTAGATTCTCCGGTGCCGGGAACGGTTCCTCGGACGCAAGCCAAATCCCGTCGTTCTCCACCCGCACGTCAACAAACATCGCAACAAAATCCGACGAATCCCGATTCACCACTCAAGTGACAGTTTTTCCAGTTAGCAACAAATTCAGTTTGCAGTCACGGGCAAACAGGAAAAAAAAACTCTCGCAGTCGGCAAACTGCAACAGTGACGTGCGAGACGCGTAACAGACATCGGAAACAACTCTATGCTCGATGCAACAATTTCAAAAAGCGACCAGGCGAAGACGATCTTCGTCAGATTCTTATCCCGTTCTCTCGTCCGACGTTAAGGCAATCGATCCTCGGCATTTTACTTAATAATCTTAACGGCGTGGGAATTACTAAACACCTATTTCCCGACACCACGGGTCTCGCCTTCTTACTCTTACCGGAACACGTCCAAACAATTAGTACAGAATGCGATTAATTAAGCCTTACCGGCGTTATTTTCTACTCGAATCTACAAACGCAATTCTAATCCCAATTTTATATTACATTATTACCTTTTCGACAAGGAACACGTGAATTCTCCCGCAACGATCTCTAGCGCTTTCTGCAATGTTGCCAGCTACTAAAAATGTAAAATTGGCATTAAAAAAATTATTTACTACGTGTATTTTTCTCAAATGTCTTCGATAATTTATTGTTGTAAATTTAAAACCATCGTTAATAAACATCAACGAAGATAGAAAAAACTTATCGCCATTCGACTTGGAATGGAGAGGTTATTATTAATAATTATTTCGCCGAGTACGTCGGTCGAATTAAAATAAAATACGGAATAAGAATTTCTGGTAGGAATACTGGACCGTCTCCGAACGAACACGGCTCCGCCGAAGGCTTTCCTATACTCCAGCTGCCTAAGCGACTCGCCGGTGTGCCCTAATTGCGGCACAGAAGAGAGATTTTACCAATACCGGCTCCACTACGAAGGGCCCGGACGTACCCTCGGCAAGAATCTCTCCATAAATCCCAACTTTTCGTAAATAAATGTCGCTACATTTTAAAATAAAAGTCGCCGATTTCGCCACAGATATTTTGAAAAGTCGCTACTCGATAAAAACCAAATTTTCAAATCGTCGAAGGCTTTATTAGAAAGCAAAACTTATCGATACAATACAAGGACGACGCCAGCCAATGGGTAAGGGGGGGCAAGATGATGTAAACTGATAGAAGATATGAATTTTATGTAGGTAAAATAGAAACGATTCATAAAGTTTTAATCATTTACTATGTACCGGAAAAGAATTATCTCAAATAAAACATTTTCTTTAACTTACAAGAAGCCTAAGATTATTTTAATTAAAACTTAGCATTTAAATAACTTTTTCGAATTTCTAGGGGAGGGCAACTGCCCCTCTGCCCCTCCCCCTGGCGACGCCCTTGATACAATACAAGAAAAGTTGTATACATAATAGTTGTGTTAAAAAACAATTAACAAAAATAATTGAATCGTTAACAACACGAACGATACATAATTATAATACATATATAACAAAAATGGAAAAACGAAAAAGTAATAGGTTTTAAAACAGACTTCAGACAGAGTTACTTTCGTCTTCCGACGACTGTATGCCAGTGTCGGCTTCTCTTATTTTAAATGAATACCGTACATAGTTTTGTTGATTTTTTAAATGTTCTCGAGTAGTTTCGTAATTAGTACAACACGAATTTGTACTATGTAACTCAATTTTAATTCTTAACAATGCCGAAGTTAAATTAACTGCGAGACGATTTCTTTTTTTGGTTTTAATGTCAGCCAACATTGAAAATACTCGTTCCACACCAGCGTTTCCGTGCGAAATAACGAAGGCACTTTGTGCCACCCGTACGATGTTTTTAAACAAATACTCGTCGTTGAAAATTTTTAATTTCTGCTATTTGGGTCCGTAAATAATATGTATTATTAGGAGCTTCATCAAATTTTAAATAAAGTTCAAGTTTTTCGTATTCATTTTCAAGTATGCGGACATTAAAATTAATGTCAATTTTCATAATTTCGGTAATCGGTTTTAAGTTGCATATTTTATTGGCATTAATAGTATTGTTTTTATTCAAAAAAATTAAATTTTTATTAAAAAAGATTTCCAATCGGAAGTCTTAAACGCTTCACTAACTGCTTTTTGGTAAAACTTTAGACATTTCAAAATAAATAATTCGGTGTCAGTTTTACTTAAATCATTGATCGGTGCTCTCGTGGTTATCCCAACATTAATTTTTAACAATTTGAAAAATTTCCGGGACAGGTTTATTTTTGTTACAAAATGTTACTTTTACAGATTTTTAGCTTTGTACACCATAGAAAAATCTAGAATTACAGTTTTGTTTATCGTGATAATATTAGCGTTGCCAGAGAGAGCTATAAGTAGAGAAAAGTCTGTAAATTTGAAAACTATAAAAATAAATTTATATTTCTGAAACAAAAAAAAAATCAAAAATCGCTATTTTTGGCTGATTTGTTTGCAGTCGCCGCTACGTCGCTACGTCCTTCTAAAAGTCGCTATTGTTGGGAATACTGCCAGTACATTACTTCCGATCTACTGGCCGACGGCCGATATACCGGCGAGCCAGCAAGTGGCTGCCTCGGAACAGTATACAGCGGAACCTCGCTTAACGAGCACCCCGCGCAACGAGTATTTCGCATAACGAGCAAAACAACTTCTAAAAATTTACCTCGCTTAACGAGCGATGTTTCGCGTAACGAGTAATAAAGAGAGGGGAAAATCCCGAATTGTTCGCACGCGGCATGCTCCATCAGTCTGTGTTTAGCACTCCTTCCGGTTCCTTGTTAGTGTCGCTCGCGATCACATTTTTCCAAACTTGTGTTCACACATATTACGTATAAAAATCGACGACCATAGCCCGTTATATAAAAACACGCCAAACGATACGTTACACACACGATACGTTACAAACACGCCAAACAATACGTAAATAATGACCGATTCCAAATTAAATTTTAGAAATGTCTGAGTTAAAAATCACGTATTTATAATTATTAAGTTTAATACTACACGGAAACAACTGCCTACCTTTAGTCAAATTAATTAATTTCTAATATTTAATTATAGCCAACCCAGCTTTCTTTCAAAAACTTAATAAAACACTTAATATCGCCGAGAAAACTTATTTAATCACGTACGTTTTCGGCCTAATGGAATAGGCCATCTTCGGGTGACTGGCAATCGAACGTATTTCAAAATTGTATTAAATTGTATTTAATACAATTTTGAAATACGGTTGAAATTTTGAAATACGATATTAGGTGTTTTATTAAGTTTAAGTTTTTAATTATAGCCTTTACATAACCCAAGAATTTGTCGTATCGTTTGAAGCGTTTATCAAACATATTAGCTGTGATTTTTTTTGTTTTTTTTTTGTTTCTGCAAATCGAATTCTCATTCCAGGATGGTTCGTTCCGCGCTAGAAGAAAAGATGACGACCATTCACGCTCCTTACCAGTGTATATTGTACAATTTTTTTGGATAAACGTTATACATAAAACATTTGAGTATTTTTTCTGCGTGGAACGCAATATCGTATTTCACGTTAATTTCTACGGGAAAAATTCTTTCGCATTACGAGTAAGACTCTGGATCGAATTACGCTCGTTAAGCGAGGTTCCACCGTATACGACAAACGGGCCGCTTCCAATAACCGCCGGGCGGCGATCATCGGAGAAGATAGCCAAAATGGCCGAAATCTCCAGATAAACCCAATACAAGATAGAAAGAATTTCTGGTATTTTGGCGAAATACGAGTCGGTGTTAATAAGAATTCTCACCCCGTTTTTACAAAAATTTTCGTTTTTTGCCCGTATTATTTTACAAAATCTTTCGTTTTTCCCTCTTCGAATTGGATGGTTAAAATACAATCTCCGGCTACATTAGTTACCACCGGACAAACGATTCCGATAAAATTAGATTTTAAAGTTATTTTCGGATTTAGACTTCGGAGATGTACGCAAATGTCTACTTATATTTGGTAACAAAAAAACAAATTCTAAAAGAAATGCCCGTATTAAATCGACGGTCGCCCGCATTTCGGCTCCTAGTCGATTTTTCTACGTCGGTTACCGTACAAAAACAAAATTTGGCTTCGGCATTTGTAAGATTAAATCGGCTAATTTACTCGTTTGAAAATTCCGATCGGTTTATCCAATTCTTTCGTACTTCCGACATTGCTCCGCGTCACTTCAGAAAAGTAAATTCGATTTCGATCGAATCGAGTTCGAAATAAGATCGATACGTTAATATATTAATAAATTTAGCTAATTAAATTTTTATATTTCTCCATTCCGTATCGACGTTATAGCAATTAATAAATAACAATTTTCCTGCCGTTTCGAAAATGGCGTTTACCAACCCAACGTATATCCCGATATTCCGGATAAAGAAGAAAAGGAAAAACTATCGAGGCCACCCGCATACGTAATATTTCCACTCATTCGCGGTAACGAAAAATAAAGTCGAATTTTCCAATTTTTCTTTACCCGTTTAATTCGAAACTTGCCACAAAAAAGGGGAATCCCCGCGACCATCGCAGTCGTTCGCCTCGCTCCCGTCCCGGATAACCGTCGGTGGCAGACGGCCGGACGCCCGAGCGGTCGAGGTGGCAGCCTACCGCTCCGGGGACCCGGAATCGAATCTCCGGGAATTTTTCGGGGTGGTCCCGTCCCTCGCCACCCGGCCAAACCCTTAACGGGCTAGCTAAAAGAGGCCCTCTTACCGCCCGTAAGGCGAAAAGTTTAAAAAACACCGTCGGTGGCAACTCGAGAGAAAATCTACTCGGTTCCCGTGTTGGAAAACGCACGCATACCCCGTTAACAGGTATACGCGTGATTTTTCTATTTCTTAAATATCAAATTATTTCTAGAAACTACTTAACAAAAACGGGAAACAGGACGGCGTGGCACGACGCAGACGGTACTTTTTCGATAGGAAGATATCGAAACCTCGGTCGGGTCTTCCTACAATTTTTTGATCGAACATTGTGTTTAGAGACGCGACTCCCGAGAATAACGTTGGCTTTTACGTCCGACGAGATAGTCTCTCGTCTCGAATGTCGAGCCTTCCGTTTAATCGTAAAGACGAATTTTTTCGTAGTCGTCGAACCGAAACCAATCCGTTGCCGTCCGTCGGAGAAACGTAAACGATTGTCATTTAACGAGTTTGGCTAAAAATGCAGAAACGACGAACGTATACCGTGCCCGTCGCGCTTCGATAAGTCCTAAGCCCCGTAAACCTAGAAGGCGCTCTCGGTGGCAACGCGGGGACCATCGCTTTTATACGAGTCGAAATATTCCAGCCGGTTGCCTTTCCTCGATAAAAAGGCAAATGGCCGACGCGCATTCCGTTTTCTGTATTCTAGCTCGTCGGTTTCCGAGAATTCTACCGAAATCTTCGGATCGATTCGGCCACTCGTTACAAAATTGCGAGTTTCGAGTGATTTATACTCTTTCGTGCGGTTAAAGAGTTGAAAGTCGGGTTATTAAGACGAGCGCCGCCGTATTCCGTCTTTGGCCACGACGTGCCGCACGATTCTCTAAGAACGAATTCGAGTGATCTTACGGATCAATTCCACCATACGGTTTTACATTTTTACGGTAAGAGTGGTTAAATAAACTGGGTTTTCCGTCTACAGGTAATAAACGATCAAACTATACGCGCTTCTACGAACGGCGCGGCGCGGCGCGGCGCGGCGCGGCGCGGGGCGGCGCGGGAGGCGAAGCCGCGACGTTCGATCGCGCCGGATGACGTTCGTCCGAGTTCTCTATAGACGGCGCAGTAAAAGAGTAGACTCCAGTCGGCGGGACGGAAGGAATGGAAGGAGACGCGGGAAAGTCGAAACGCGGATCCGATACATTTCGGCCGTTTTGTTTTTTTTACGTTTTAAAACTATCTTTGTCGTAATATTTTTACAAATATTACTGCAATCCACGTGTCCACGTGCAATTCCGGGACGACAAATATCGAAATACGACCCCGAAGATGGTTTTAACGAAAAGACATTTTTCTCCGACGTTACAATTACACGGACGGCGGGCGAATCCGTCGACCGCTTCCTTTATCCTCCCTCTCTACGTAAAACACTTAGACGACACCGGTTACGAAAGAAGAAAAATAGCCACCGGAGCCGGCGAGGAAATTTTCGAACCGGCGGGCCGAGCCTCCTTAATTAAAATGCATAAAACATTACCGAAAACGTTCAAATGTTAACAAAGTCGCGGAATCCGATTTTTTTCGGAATTAAAAAAATATTTACTAAACGAATTCTTTTTCATTCCGAACTTCGGTCCACGGCGGGAGGACGTTTCGCTTATAAATAAGTCGATCGCCGACGTAATCGTTTTCCGCTTATTTTAATATCGATATTAAAAATTTCCGCGGAAAATTAAAATAAAAGAGGCTTTTTAATTAACGCCGAGAAGGGAAACGAAAAGGCCGAACAATTATTTTAGCGAAAAATTATTCGCGCGGCAATTTTTTCCCAGTAGAAACTCCTAAATTGGACGCGGTCCTCGGCCTCCTCTCTCCCTATCGCGTACGAAAAAAGGAAATAGTCCTTCCACTTTCTTAAGACTTTTTTCCATCCCGCCGGACAAAACTTTAAAAACGAGCGACCGGGCCACCTAAACCATTTTCTTACGATAACGGGTTCCGACGGGCTCGTACGAAAGAAGACCGTTAGAAGATTTCTTCCAAAAAGTAGAGATTCGGCTAATTTCGGTCGACGAAACTTTAAAGACGACCGAAAATCACGCGGCGACGAATTACGTAACCTTCCCCGCGACAAGGTTAAAATTGTGTGGCGCCGTCCGTTACGAGATTTCGTTTTACAAACTTTTTGTCTCGTCGATTATAAAGCGGCAAAAAGCTCAATTTCGAGGGTAGAAGCGAGTTTTATAACAAAAATATTAAGCGCTAATAACGAATAAAACCTTGGTTAAGTCCTACCCCACCGGAGACACGATCGGCGACTTTCCTTTATCTCCCCATCCCCTCGATTTTTAACTCTTAAAATCGAATAGCGTAGCATCCGTACGTACAGGAATCCCCCCACACACTTTTTGCATTCGTCGACATTTCGAGGTGTCCGGAATACAAAAATGTCGAAATCTCGGGGATTTCCCTCCATTATATAAGAGAAAGTAAAAATGACCGTTAATAAGGGACCTCGCGGACCCTCCTTTTTCGGATATCCCGAAAAGCGCCATCCGAAATACTCGTAATAATTGTTTCGAGTGCGACGATCAGTATAGCCGTATCGTTTGCCGTCGGCATATACGGTCCTCGACAGCGCGCGCCGGATAATCTCCGCGGTGGCGAACGATTTAAGGGTGCGGCTCCGCGGAAGCCAATTTAGTGACCGAGGAAAACGAGAAATATCGCCGGCCGGAGCCAATTTTCGACTCGGACGTATCCGACGGGATTTGATATTTATCGACGACCGTCTCGAATCTTTCGTCTACCGTAGCCTATATATAAAAATATTTGTTTTTCCAAACTACAGATGTACTTAAAGTCGTATAGATTCTGTTTTATTAACGAATTATAATAAAGTTCTTTATCCTTTGGCCGTTCCAGAGAGGAGGAACGTCCTTTTTACGCGTTCCTTACGAAGTAGGGCTAACCCTAATAACGAAAATTTTTCTCGGCGAGTAGTAGAACCGTTTTCGTATTTACTTCCGTACGGTGCAATAATTCGGGCTTCTCCGCCACCGGTTCGACGCCGACGTGCGACCTGGTCGTCTCCGCTCCAATTTTGCTCGCGTCGGTGTTGTCGTATTGTACTGTACGTACCGCGCACCGAGAGGTAGTTACGGACCGCGCTCGAAGGTGTAACCCCGGAACTAGAAACGGAAAAAGAGGCTGGAACGAAGGGGAAATAAAGCGCGATAGGATAGTGGGAAAGAATTCGAGGGATCGTCGTATTGTACCGTAACCGGGCGAGAAACGTCGTCGCCTCTTCTCGCTCGGTAAATTTGCTGGCTGGCGTCCGCGTAGTCGCGCCCCAACGGTTTGACTTTTTCCGACGAAACCCAGACGAATAGACGGGTGCATCCTTTGACATAAAAATACAATTTTCTCTCCGCTAATTTTCGCAAATTTGAAAATAAAATATTTTCCAGTTCGTTCGTCAATTTATGCCATAGGAGAGTTTACCCGGCGAGAAACGACACCCACCCGTCCGTCGTCGAGATAAAATCCTCCGTTCCCGCGCGAATCACGAAAATAACGATTCGGACCGTCGGGACCGAACTATTATTTCCGTTCGAAAAAATACTCCGTGGCCTATCGGAATCCCGAGAGGCGCGTTCTCGCGCGTAAGACACACTTCCGGTTTTACGTTCTTCGGATAAGAGAGGTTTTCTTCAGTCGTCCCGACGATTTTATCATTCCCAACGGTACTAGGACAAATCTTTATTTAATTAACTCTAATTGCCTCGTCTCTCGCACTCGACTCGGTAGGTCTTCCACCGTTGTTTTTCAGTTGTTTTTTGAATATAACTGTAGGCAACGGCGCGATGGTAAAATATCAATTTGTCCGCATTTTTTCTCCGTCGGATCTATCCCTTTTCCCATTTTGACAGATTTTATCGTAAATAAATAAATATATATATATACAGATTAGCAACGAGCAATTATTTACTGCCACGCGATCGCGATGCCGGGCTGCAATTTTTAATCGTACTTTTAATTTATTCGACTTAAAACATATACTCTCTACCTCGAATTAGTACCGAAGGACACGTCGTACTTTCCTTTCGACGATCCGAATAATGTCACTTCCGATTTGCGCGGGAAGTTCGTATATAGTTGATCGGGGGCCTCCTGCCCCTAAGCTTTCGGTGTGTGGTCTCGCCTTTCGTCTATCTAACTCCGTTCTCGAGATTAAGGAAAGACGGAGTTTTGTAAATTGCGGACCAATCGCTTTACACCAGTGCGCATCCTTAATTATTTACATTTACGTAAACATTTTCGGCGGTTTAAAGTTTCGTCGGCTTAAAGTAGCCTTTCGGTATTGCGCTTTCTTAAAGCGTACGATCCGGACGCAACCAATAATTCTAATAAAATTGTTTAGGTAAACTCGTTGCCAGCCGTTTTAAGCGCTCGGAGGCCTCCGGCCCCACCACGCGGAACAAATGTAGAACGAAAACGCGAGTAACGAGCGGCCGGTGGCGAGAATATTTTTAAAGCGCGGTGGCGCGGTCGTTTCTCTGAGTTTATTAACTTTATTTACGCGAAACTTTAATTTAACGCTAGAAAATTATACTCCGTTCGTTTCGTGGTCTTATTTTCCCCGACGTTTAGCCACGGTTTTATCCAAACAGTCGGGAGATTTGCGGAGAAATCGAACGTTTTCCTATCCGTCGGAAAACGGACGTCCGTTTCCCGCGCCGGAGGAGGGAGATCGGCTAAATTCGGGAAAAACGAACGAGCCGAAGAAGTGGAAAACTGCAGCCCGGCGGGAGAAGAGCCCGGTTACGGGTGGTCGCGCCTAGTGGGAGGCGGAGAACGTTTTCGCCTTCTCTTTCGGAAGAAATCGCGCCCCTCGACGAACGATAAAGGCGAACGGTCGGAGACCCTTCTTTATTAGTCGAAAAGCGGAAAGGGACGTCCGAAGTTGTTACGCTTTTTCGCTCTCGGCCCGATTTGCTTTCTTCCCGTCGTTGTTGGGACGGGTGTCGTCTCCGACCGGCCGACTCCGGTTTAAATTCTGGTCGACGCGCCTCCCATTGGTCTAAAAAAGCCCTTCCGGCGCGCCGCCTCCCGTAAATTACCCCGACGACTTCTTCTCCGCCGTTTTTCCGGTAGCGCCCGACGAAACCGGTTACGTCGCGTCGCTTCGTCGCGGTCTCTACCCGGAGCGGAGGTCGCGCCCCTAACGTACACCGGCTTCCAGTTTCGGCGTCCGTTGGAGCCCGGAGAGGCGTCCTCCCGCCATTGGCGGATCCGGTCACGTGGTGGCCGGCGGCCACCGTTTCAACGGTCGTCGGCGGTACGGAGCTCGCGCGCGGTGGTCTGGCGCTGTCCCCTCGTCCCTTTAAAAGGACCTCAGGTGAGCCCTTTCTCTCTTTCTTCGGACTTTCTCCCCAGCGCGCTTTCCCCTCTCCCTTCTCCGAAGGAAGCGAGGTCGACGGTCGATTCCTACGGGTGCTTTCCTTCGCCTTTACACTCGGGTGGAAGAGTCGGGAAAATCCCCTCTTCCTCTTCGCGGACACCCGTTTTTAAATTCGGCGGTTCTTTCTCTCCCCTCGCCTCGCCCACCCGGGGCCACCGGAACCGAAACTCCGGCTTTCCGATCCGACCGTTGACGTCTACCTGCACGCGCAAAACTATACCTTTGTCGAACGCGGCGCGTCGGATCCACAACCGGAAACGGTTCTCCGTTTCGCGGACTCGTCGTCCGCCAATCTCGGAGTCGGTTAATTTCGCCGCATTCTTCGTCGCACCGCCCGATAACGATCTTTCGGATCGCGACCGGAAGCGGTAAACTATAAACTTCCGGCGGCGGGCTCCCTTCTCTACTTTCTCCTTTTAGAATAAAACGGGAAATTTCTTTTGCAGATCGACGGAAGAATGAAAGATTTCGGGCGGAAAGGATCGGGCGCCGGCCGGAGGACGAGCGCGTGGTAGGAAGACCCGGCAGCGCCTCGGCCGAGATGTCGAGCAGCGTCAGTCTGGAGGCTTCGGTCTCGCCCACTCCCCCCTCGCACAAGATGAACGGAGGCCTCCCGCATCGATCCGATTTGAACGTCGGGTCTCTGGGCGCCTCCAAGTACAGCCTGGGCACCGGCACTTTCGACGCCGGGCCCCCTCACGACGGCTCCTGCCGCCCCCTGCTGGACTTGTCCGTGGCCGGGCTCTATCCCCCTCGCTGGCCCGGAGGAAGACCGGGATCGGGCGGCCGCCCGAATCCGAGGAAGAGGAGGAACGGGGAGTGTACCGGACTCTGGCCTCGCTGGCCCTGTTGTGTCTGCTGTCTCTGCCCCTGTCTTTTCTGGCCCTCTTCTTCCTGCAGAGGGCCGGCCCGGCCCCTTCCCCGGACGGCTCGGAAGCCACCGTTTCGGGCCGGGACGGCGCCACCGTCCACCAGGTGTCGGTGGCCCTGGGCACCCTGACCGTGTGCCTGGACCTGTGTTGCCTCTTCGTCTGCTGCCTGCAGTTCCTCTTCGCTCTCAAATTGCTGCAGACTCCGCGCGGAGTGGACAGGTGAGTAAACTTCTCCGCTACCTCTTTCCTACCCACGTTTCGAGATCCGTCCCTTCCCTCGGGACGAAAGACAAAGCGC
Source organism: Centruroides vittatus (assembly GCF_030686945.1). Classification (NCBI taxonomy): domain Eukaryota; kingdom Metazoa; phylum Arthropoda; class Arachnida; order Scorpiones; family Buthidae; genus Centruroides; species Centruroides vittatus. The sequence continues at coordinate 1,123,072 of NW_027122389.1, read as the reverse complement.
CCTTCTCCTTTACGGAACCCGGCGTCGGTCGGGCAAAAGTTTGCTTTTTCTTTCTAGCCCGGAAGCGGAAGGCGTTTGCGGTCGGAATACGGACGCCAATTTCTCCTCGTCGTCCGGTTTTGTAATTTTCGTTGTCGGTCCGTACCTTCCACCGGTAATGCCGAGGGTCGTAGTGTCTTTCCTCCCGTTTCCGTTTCTAACGTCCCGTCGATTTTCGCTCGGCATTTTCTTTTCCGCGGCGGTCTTCTTAGAATTTTCACGCTCGAAAAGCGGGATTCGGGCCATTTTTATTTTTTTCTTCGGCTAATCGGTGGTTTTCTTCCGCAGGACGGACAGGTTCCTGAAGAGAAGTTCTCACACCCGTCTGCTGGCCATCGGAGGCTTCTTCCTATCCATTCCCCTCTTCTTCACCGGTAAGTCTCCCCCGCCGCCTCCTTTTAACAATTTCTCCACTAATTAAGACCTTTATATCGGTTCCTTTTCGGCGGTTCGGATTCCGTCCGAGGCGAATCGAAAAAGAATTCTTTTAAAATTTATTTTGTATACTAGTACTTTCTATATATTAACAGGACTTATTATACTGGAAATTATGGATGCAGATATTTAGTCTTACAGATCAAAAATAATGTTCTTTATTTAGTTCACCCGAACACGTACACTTTAAACAAGTGTTTCGGACTCGTTCGTCCCTGCTCGGCAGGTCTTTAAACGACACTTTCTACAATTAAGAATAAAAACAAAAAAATTAAAGGCCTGCCGAGCAGGGACGAACGAGTCCGAAACACATGTTTAAAGTGTACGTGTTCGGGTGAACTAAATAAAGAACATTACTTTTGATCTGTAAGACTAAATATCTGCATCCATAATTTCCAGTATAATAAGTCCTGTTAATATATAGAAAGTACTAGTATACAAAATAAATTTTAAATAGAGTTAAAAAGGACACAAAGGCATAATAATTAAGCATTCTTTTAATTCCTCCTTTTTGAGGAAACGTTTCTTCCCTGCCCGGTCGCGTAGGGAAGCGGATCGTCCCGTACGGATCGTACTCCACCCCGGTTAACTCTAACCGGTAAGTTAATTGTATCGTTTAGCGTATAAACCTAATTTTACGGCAGGGAACGGCTTCTCGAGTATTTCTTTCGCGGTCGATGTCGACGCCGGTTGTCCGCGTAATTACGTACCCGATTCTTCCGGCCCGGCGTTTCTAAAACCGAGAAGGTTTAGGAATTTGCGCGAGATTCCCCCGCCTCCGTCTTAGATTTAAATTCCTTTCGTTTCGAACTGATTCGAAATTTTCCGACGTCTAAACCGGGAAATATACGGATTACGGGTATCCACCAAAGTCCGTGGCGACTTTTAACGGCAGCGATCGTATGTTTATAACTGCGGGATTAATAAAGGAACGGGCGGCTCGGCCACGCGTTTTAAAAGTTCGGAAGAAGGTCGTGGCGGTTTCCGTATCCGAACAAAGCCGAGTCGTACCTAAGAAAAGTCTTTAATGGCATTAAGTGTCGAGTGGGCTTCCTCTTTCTTCTTTGGCTTCTTCCTCCCGACGCTGAAGGCGACGGGAAATCTTTAATCCTCTCGCCTCTATTAAATAAATTAACTTTAAGCGACGATAAATGGATTTACTGGAGCGTCGTCGCCGTTTCTTTACGTTTTAAATGGCCGGGTAATTACCCTAATCTTTAGGGTTTTTTTACTGTCGTAACCAATGTCTTACTTCCAAAAATATCGTTTATCGTTACGACTTAATTTACACTTCGAAGGAATATAAGTCGATTTCTTTTGCCGAAATATAAATTAAATACGGGACCGAAAATATATCTTACGTCTGCTGCTATTTGGAAACGGTTACACGTACCACCGTAAATACTATAAAATAGAAGATAGACTTAATTTTAACCAGCAATTATTTATTGTGACGTGGTCGCGACGCCGGACTGCAATTTTTAATCCTATTTTTCATTTATTTAATTTAAAATACGTGCTCTCCCCTCAAATTAGTAGTGGCTTGCCCCGTACATTATACTTTTCCCGTCAGCAATAGAGTCGCGCCGATCGTCTATCTAGCACCTTTCGGGGGGGGGGAATTTTTTAATTGAAATAACCCGGCTTCCGGTTTGCGTGGGAAGTTCGTAGATAGTTAATCGGGGCCTCCCGCCCCTAAGCTTTCCTATTGCCGTCTATCTAACTAGGATAATGCATTCGATAAAAATGCGTTCGATATTTAAATCGTGATGGCCGTACTTACGCGCAGTCGGAGTTTCGCTGGAACGAAACGAGACCCCGATTTAACGTTGTCTTTATCGTTGCAGGCATCATCCTGTTCGGCTTCGTCCACTTCCAGGAGCTACCGGCGGCGGTGACGGGAGCGGCGGTGGGAGCGGGCATCGTCTTCTGCGGGGTGGCTTCGGTTCACGACGTGTATCTGTGGCAGGGACACAAGACCGACGCCAGTCGAGCCCTGATCGAGAGCAGATTGAGTCGAATCAGAGAAGCCAGCCTCCCTCCCGATTCGGGCCCGCACGTGGCCGAACTCTCCACTCTGGTCTGAACCGGCGCCGGAGGACGGAAAGACATTTTAATAGCGAAGTCGAGGCCGAAGTTTTCAAAGCGAAAACGTGTACGTCGGACGTTCGACGCCGCTTTCCCGTAAGCCTAGAAGTTTGGCAACGGCGTTTTGAATGTCGAGCGTGAATCGACCGACTTTCCAAACGCCATTGTCAAACTTCTAGGCTTAGAGGAAAGCGGCGTCGAACGTCCGACGTACACGTTTTCGCGTTGAAACTTCGGCCTCAAACCTCGCTAACGACATTTGTAAATAGTCGTCGAATAAAACCTTGTAAATTTTGTCATTTTTCAATTCTGAAATTAAAAATCCTTTATTAACGCGTCAAAACCCTGGAAAACCGAACACTTTTTCCTCGGTCACTTTCCTAAATCGCTGCAAAAATCTCGCGGTTTTGCCTAGGGTAAATTCTGCCGACGTCGCGAATCCCGGATGAAGTAGAAGCAAACACCGGAAAACATTTGGAATGGGAAACGAGAGTTCGAACGTCCGAAAATTCGGCCGTTTTCGAAATGATCCTGCGGCCGTACTATAGATTACCACCTACGAAATTTCGGGACTCGGAGTTCGACGGTACCCTACTTTTGGACCGGAGACGAAAAATAAGAAGGTCGTCATACTTTTTAAATGCTATCGTGCGGATGGCACCGTAGTTGCTCGTACCGTCTCTTGCGGTAAACTCCGCAAACCATCTCCCGGAAGGATAGGTTAGGTTTGTTGGACGAGCCGCGAAAGCCCCGCGTAGCACTAGCCGACCGCCAGCGACAGCGAGCGTGTCGGCGGCCGAGGGGCCGTAGGCTCCGAGGCGGAGGAGCGCGAGAGTGTGCGAAAAGAACTTAACTCCGACTACAGACGATCGGCGTGCTCGTGGATCGACATCTGCCTCTGTCGAAGGTATATATGGCCGACTTGCCGGACTGCCTGTTAAACACGCGATAGGCTTAGCGGAGAGAGCGACGCGACTCCCGATCGTCGCGCGATGGCCGAAAAAATACGGTAACTTTATTTTTCGTCTCCGGTCCAAAAGTAGGGTATCGTCGAACTCGTCTCGGTCCCCTCAGTTCAGACATATACAAGTCCCGAAATTCCATAGGTGGTTTTCTATCGTATCTCCGATTCTGCTCGAATGAAAAATTTGCCATTTCGACAGAATTCGCCAATTACAATACAGCGAAAGTTTATAAAATTGGTTTTAGTCGTAACCTTAATAACGAAGCTTCGGTAGACCAACTCCCGAACATAACGCGTTTGCCAGATTCTTGTAATTAAGGGACGAAAACCATTTTTAAGACGGTTTATTCTCTTTTTGAGTCAATGAAATCGCGCTAAAATTCCACATTTTTAAACGTACTACGTCAACTGCGTAACGGATATTAACACGAAGTGATTCCGAATTCAAAAATTGTACCTCTGATTCCGCGGAGTTAAACGGATTCAGTAAACGTCGAGTGCGGATTCTCCGTTTTCCGTTTCTTTGGTAAACTTTGAATTTTTCAAAACATTCAGTAAACATTTGTAACGAGTCACACAATAAATAATTGTTTAATCGGTACGATACCCTGCGCTCGGCTCCCTCCCGCACCCCGTTGGACATCGAAGTTATTAAAACGAAATTTGAAAAAAATTATAGACCTATAAATGAAGGACGTGCCCGCTAGGGGCAGGGAGGATCAGCCGCCCCTACAAGAAAAATTAAAGTGTAGTGATTGACGCGCAGACAAACAGAACAGACGTATCAATTTAGTATCGGTTTGAATAATGAATATCGTGACTGGGCTAGAGCCTAGAGCCATCTGTCGTAAAATCCTAGAACTATTTCGCCGTTCGCCGCTATCGCGTCGAAAAGAAACCGAGTCGGCCCGCTCTAGTTCGGATCCTGGGTATGCCGCTCTGTAAATTCCCACTGTCGTCCGTCTTTCCTTAATCTCGAGAACGGGAGTTAGACGGATGAAAGCCGAGATCAAATATTTCCATATCTGATCGGGGGGAAGCTCGGGGGCAAGAGGCCCCGATTAACTGTATACGATCTTCCCAGGCAAACCGGAAGTCACGTTATTTCACCGAATACCAACACTTACTCGTTAGTAGTCGGAATAATTATTTGTAACCGGAGCCGGCGCTACAGTTTATCTCCTCCGAGGCAAGACACGCATTTCGTGTCTCTAATCCCCCTATATAAAATTTAAAAAAAACAACAAAATATTTTAAAAAATAATACGCCTAAAAATTTAGCGCGCATTGGTGAAAATTTACCATCCTTGGCAAATACAGGGATTGAAAAGTCGCAGAAATTTTCAAAAAATTAATAGCTCGCAAACTATTTACGGTAAGACGATGCGGTTTTCACAGAAATGCTTAGAAAGAAGCGGAATTTTTTTAGGTGTAATAAAAATTTTAGTACCGAAATAGTTACATTTCTTGCCATAGACGGCGCTGTAGCATTTGTAAATTTGTTAAAATAAGAATAAAAAATAAAAATGTTCTTAGTGTAAGCTCTAGTAACAATTACACAAATTATGTAATTCTATCGAGCGCTATCTATGGCAAAAAATGTAAGTATTTTGGCCTTAAAATTTTTATTACACAAAAATCCCGCTTCTTTCTAAGCATTTCCGTGAAAACCGCATCGTCTTACCGTAAATCGTTTGCGAGCTATTAATTTTTTGAAAATTTCTGCGACTCGAATCACTCCGTACTTAGTTTGCCCGTACGGTAACGCCGACCCCGTTTGCCACTGCATTTGTATACGTGCGCTTTTCTCGTTTTCTATTACGGTTCGGCATAATTACGAATCTAATTACATTTTTAAAATTCTCCGTCTTACGGACACCGAGACCCGGTTTCGGCTAGCCCGTTAAGGGTTTGGCCGGGTCCGCCGCGGAGCGGCCGAGTGGCGAGGAACGGGACCCGACGTATTCGGACGGACCAATCTCCAAAAAGTTTCCGGGGTTACCGATCCCCGAGCCTCGGAGCGGTTAGAGTAGTCGTCTACCTCTCGGAGCGGGGAGTGATGGTTTAATTAATTGTTCTATTACATTTATTTAAAAATAACGTTTCTGTATTTATTAATCCAATGAATTAACGGTTTTGCTGATTATTCCCAACCTATATATTTACTATTTTTCTTGCCATGTAATTGTTTCGAGGTTAGTCTTTAAACAAAGCGTCTTAACGGTCTTAAAATATTGCCAAAATGTCGTTGTCTTTCGCCGAAGTGAGATTTAAATTCGACTCGCGCCATCGGCATTGACGTTACACTTTCGGAGCGACGGTGGTCCGACTTTTCCCGGCCATTTGTAATAAAATCGATTTAAAATAAAAATGGCCGGTATATGTGATTTTTTTACTTTCGATTTAATTTCATTTAAAATAACAATTTACGAAACTTTAGAGGTTACCTTTAAAACAACCTTCTATTTTCTTATATGTAGCGACGTACTTTTTAATGGGCAGACTTCCAGGCGGTTGCCAAACGATTTTCTAATTAGTTGTGCTTTGACGTGCGGTATTGCGACATATTTTTAAGTTCTGGCTTATTTAATACTATTAACACGCGCGCGTCAATATTTTCGAGAAGTAATCGAGTTTTCAATTCTGTGAAAATGAAATTCGTTCTACGAAACCTCTTCCGCATTCGGTTTTAGCTTTCGTACTATCTCACCACGTAGGATCTACCGTCGGCCGATGATCGAGGGGTTAAGGTGTCGGTCTACGGCTCTGGGGAACCCGAGAACGATCGGTAGGCCGAAAAACCCCAGAAAGTTTTCGGGAGGTGATCCTACCGGCTACGTCGAGGCCCCTCTTTCGCCGTAAGGCCATTCACCGTGGGCGTGATAAAAGAACGCGGAGGGTACGTCAGTGGCCGAGTAGAAAAAAACCACCGAACACTGGTATTGGTCGTAGGTTTGCGACTCGTCGACTGACTGGCCATTTTCCTCGAGTTACACCTAGATAGGGGCTAGTTTCCACAGAAATTCCTATGGGGAGGCATTCCCCTCGGCAGATCGCTCACGTATCGCGTTGCCGTAACCTAAAAAATAAATAAACTTAAATCCGCAGGGTGGAAAGAGACAATAGTAATAATAATAATCATATCTATTTATCTCCTTCCCAGCAATATTAGTTAATTATAATACCAACGCACCCGAATTTAATTTGCCGAGTTTTTTCTCTTTATTCCAAACGTTTTCGGCCTATTTTTGATAGGCCGTCGTCGGGCTATCATTCATCATTCCAAAATGGAACGTTTTGTTCAAATTCATCTTATTCGAATTTTTTAAAACAGAGTCGACAAAAAAACTTTTTGTATATTACATAAACAAATAATAAACATTACTAAACACGCTATTAATTAACGTTACATAATTAAATAACAAATTACACGAGTCTAATATTATTAATAAATTAAATTAACGTATAAGTTCCAGTTCGTTCCTTATTAAAACCCATTATTAAAACCCATACTTTTTTCGATCTTGTATTTCCACGCTGTTGGTAAAGCATTCGCATCATCTTTTGCTTTTAGGCAGCGGTTCCTCATTTTACTTTTGTATATCTCTATTTTTTCCATTTCCATCGCAATAGACTGTGAGTGTAACGTTCTAACGATCTTTGCCTCATTCCATTTAATCCCATTTAACCATTGCTCCGTCCGACCGTTCCACGCTTGCCAGGATCGTGTTATCGAGGCCTTTATTCACACTGTATTTGTGTTTCTTTACTCGTACTGCTAGGTTTCTTCTGGTCACCCCTACATATTCTTTATCGATCCCTATTTGTTGGTTTTCTGTACCCTCCCGCTCGTTCCTCCATTCTTATTTTGTCCTTATCATTCCTTAATAAACTATATACATTGGGCGCTCGCTTGTAAATTATTTTTGCGTTTTTGTACTTTCTCAGTTCATTCGCTACGCTTCTTGTTTGTTCATTGTATGTGAACTTGTTAAACGCAGTTGTGTCGTTATGTGTTGTAGTTGTAGTTTTCTGTTTACCGCAACTGTTGACTAGGCCTCTAATTGTGGAGGTTTTGTATCCTAAACTCCTCGCTACCTTTTGAAATAGAGATATACAAAAGTAAAATGAGGAACCGCTGCCTAAACGCAAAAGATGATGCAAATGCTTTACCAACAGCGTGGAAATACAAGATCGAAAAAAGTATGGGTTTTAATAATCCATAAGGAACGAACTGGAACTTATACGTTAATTTAATTTATTAATAATATTAGACTCGTGTAATTTGTTATTTAATTATGTAACGTTAATAGCGTGTTTAGTAATGTTTATTATTTGTTTATGTAATATACAAAAAGTTTTTTTGTCGACTCTGTTTTAAAAAATTCGAATAAGATGAATTTGAACAAAACGTTCCATTTTGGAATGACGAATGATAGCCCGACGACGGCCTATCAAAAATAGGCCGAAAACGTTTGGAATAAAGAGAAAAAACTCGGCAAATTAAATTCGGGTGTGTTGGTATTATAATTAATAATCGTATCACTATATACGTTGATGAAGATGGACATCATTCATTCTGCGAAAGGTTAAAGAATATTTCGTTCTCGTTAATTCGATCGATTTGTGGACATTAAGCAAACGGATACGCTACGGGCCACATACCATCCGATTGGCCACAGAGTAGGCTAAATCGAATGGCGTAGCGGTATACTTTTTCACTACTTTCGAAAAATTACGCAAACCCGAAAGGAATTCGAACTCGAAGACCCGGAGTCATCCGGGTCATCTCTTCGACGAGTTCCCACGTCGAATCTGTGGAGATTCTCAAATTATATAAAAAAGACGTTCGATTCGATAAATTTATAACAAAATACATAAGAGAATACCCTAAAATACCGAAAAGAATTTACGACTTTCGGTTTCGGTTTCGATTTGTATAATTTAGAACGATTTCGCACGCGACTCTAGTTTTTATTTCCCTTACTTTAAATTTCGTGTCCAGCAATAATTATTTAAATTTCGTGGAAAATAAACCGTATTTTAAAACTATTTTATAGTAGACCCCGAATAAGTCGAACTTCCTTAACTCGAATTTTATTTTCGTTTCGACTTAATCCCTCCAGACTACGCATGGCGCGCTTCTACGAAGGAAAGATGCTTGGAAATTTAAAATCCGGAGACTCTTTTTCGTCGTCCAGAAGACGGACAAGTCTAAGATCGGCAGTTCTATTAGAGCCTATTTATATTTGCTCGCTCGGCGATAGACGTATCTGGTTAAAACATAGTTTGCGTAACGAAAATATTTCCGTCCTTGCCGCTCCGAGTGGTAGAAAATGGTTCGGAAATTATCCGAAACCGAAACAAAAACGTCACGGCTTATATCCCGGGAAATCCCGTGGTTTCCCCGGGAATTTTTCTTCCAGTATATAAAGCGGCAGGTGGCGCTATTTTCGACCTCGAAAACGTCGGACCGACAGGAAGTAAACACAGTCGGTCTGTGGCCAGCGGCATCGGCAGAAAAGTAAGTTAAACGGTTTGTGGAAAGGGATTTCGAAAGGTGGCTAGTGGAGGGAATCCGGCTTCTCGTCCTTTTCGACGTCCCTGGCCGTCGGTCTCCGTTTCCGGGCGGAGAGCGGTCCGTTGGACGAATCTCCGTCCCGGCTTCGACGCAACCGCGTTCTAGATTTTCTAGTTCGGTTACGGTTATCGAACGACCTCGGACTAACCTTTACCTCGCTCTTTAACCATTCCCAAAGACTAAACGTCCCGATGCTTTCCGTCTGTACGTGTTCTTCGCTCTTCGTTTCCGCCTCCGCCTCGTTGGCGGAAAATTCTTTCGTCGACCCAACCTATTTGCTCCGCATTCGTTCGAGAATTGCCCCCAACCGTTTACGTCGACGAGGGAATCGACCCGGATTTTAAAGAACGTCCTCTAACGGGTCGCGAGGAAAGTTTTTATTTTCCACCGTCTCCGTCCGTATTCTCCCGCCGTTCCCGATTCGGACCCGGTTGCCGTCCGTCCGCGAGAGGGAGCCCTCCTCCGTTCTCGCGGACTCCGGAGGTCTTCGGCGGGTCCCGGAGGAGGGCCCGCCGCCTCCGCTCTTCCGGATCGTGCCGCGGCGTCGACGGTCCGTCGCGGCCGTCGTCGAGAGCGCCGGTCTCTCGAACCGCTCGGTCGAAAGGAATAGAGCGGCAGATTTTGATGAAGTTTAAATGCTTTGAGGTTAAGATTATTTTAATGCTCGAATACGAAGTGTCGGACGACGAATGCCGGCGGAACGGGAGAAAGATTTTTTCTCGGCCGGGCTCCGTCGGCGCTTCCTACGGCGGCGGTCGTCTCTATGCCGGCGAAGTGTCGAACGGAGCCGTGCGAAGCATAATCTAAAACCGTTTTCTCTTTTTAAAAGATACTTTCCGTAAATATCGGTATTATGTACAAAGAACTACGATAATTCTACTTTTAGAATTAGCTTATCGTTTGTACGTAAGTACGTTACAAATAGAAATGGCTTATTCCGATAATATAAAAATTCTTTCTGGCGAAAAGCTTTCTTGCGTCGTGGAATGTGTCTTTTGGATTTCGAATAAGTTTTTGGTCCGGAGGATACGTTTTACCGGAGCCGGAGAACGGACTCGCCGGAACGTCGGTCCGTCGAGCGAAAGGAGAAGAGTCGTGGTTGTTGCCGATAGACGTGGCGTAATAAACGATTCTCCCGATTATTAAAGAAGGAAGAGTTATCTCGACGAACTCGCATTCGAGAAAGTCTGTCTTTGATCCGGAAAGTCGAGTGCTTCGGACCAAAAAAGTGTTCGATTATACCCGTAATTCCTTTTTACGATTGGTTTTGTACTTTTTGTTTTCCTAACGTTAACATTTTTTTTTTTTTTGAAATATCAAAACAGATAGTGAACTGTATAAAAATTTAATTAAAATAAGTTCTACAGAACTTTATACAGTAAGACCCCGCTTGATGCTGCCTCGCTTAACGCCGATTGATATAATGTGGTCTGCTCGATGCCTAAAAATCGCTTAAAATTTATGCCGATTCAAATTAACGCGGTATTTTGTCGATTCGTGTATAATACGGTTATTCCCAAACACGAACCGATCGGCAAAAAGTGGCAATTCGTCGTAGCGCCGTGCTTCCCTTAAATCTATGTTTGTTTTGTGCAAATTTGGAAAAAATTTAAGAAAAATAAGAATTCTCGTCGAGAAGAGCCTATCGTCGATCGTTAGTTTGACAAAATTGTCAACTTCGTTGATACGGGAGATGTAGACGAGCCGGATATTGGGGAGTTACTGCAGGTTTCTGGCGAGAACCTTACCGACGACAACCTTCGAGAACTGGCAGAACAAGAAATTTAAGTAGAACTGAAAAATAGTGATTCTGAAAACGAAGAACCCAAAAAATTTCTCTACAGTTTTTCTTAGTAAAAGTTTGGTAACGATAACCGAAATCGTCGATCAAATTGTACCGAATGATCCGGATTTTGATAGGATGCCAAAGTAAAACCAGGTGTTTTGGATGCGATCTTCTGCTACCGACCTTTGCTTAAGGAAAAAAAAAGGCGACCAATGAAACTACAGGACTTCATTGCAAAAAACAAGAATTTCAGAAGAGCCAGGACCTTTGTCACAAAAAATTAACTTTACATTTCTGTGTGCATATGCTTATGTGTTATTTAACATATATTATTATGCAAAAATTAATATAAAAATAACTTTAAATTATAGTAAAATTTGCTTATTTTTTGGTCGTGTGTTCCCCTATCCCGATTTACTCTATTAAAATGGTCTTGCTTAGCACTTTGTTGTCTAAGAATGCATCCCCTGCATTAAGCAGGGTCTTACTACGCTTTACTAATTACATTTATTGTTGTTTTAACTGTTATAAAATAGATCATTAACTTGATATTTTTTTAAAAGAATCATTCATTTGTCATCTTATATTTTGGATAAACAATTATTTAAAATTTTCATTCCTTAAAAATACATTTTGTAATCTATATATATAATCGAGACGAGTTGATTAATAATAATAATAATAATCAGTGCAGAGCCCAAACGGTTAGGAGTTGAAAGTTGAAATTTGGTACACAGTTAGGGTACGTCACAAGGACGCACACTAAGAAGGGATTTTTCGAAATTCCTCCCCACGGGGGAGAACGTCAGGATTAAGGCTTAACACTTTCATCAACAATGGAAGTGTCAACAATGGAAATATCAACAATGGAAGTGTTAAGAGAAAGCGACGTGCAAGACGCAGATGCAGTTTTTTCGCTTTTGCGGGAAATCAAACATATTTTTAGACCAATCTAAAAATTCTCTAATTAGTCTGGAAACAGGGGTCCCAATTCTTGCATTCTGTGAAAAAGGGTAAGGTTGACTGTAACGTAATAATCTTAATTTTCTCTAAAACTGTTAGGAGTTGAAAGTTGAAATTTGGTACACAGATAGGGTACCAAATTTAAGTACCAAAGTGTTAAGTAACAATGGAAGTGTTAAACAACAATGGAGAACAAGAGAAAGCGACGTGCAAGATTTACGGGCGCTGGAGGAAAAAAAAAGAAAAAGAGTAATATGTTAGAATATATTCGATTTTCAAATTTAAACAGATTAGTTCGGTTTTTCTCGACTTTTCTTCTTTAGAACATTCGATGAAAATCGAACGATATAATCAGAACACGTCGTGAAAATCGAACAATATTAGAACATTCGATTTTCAAATTCGACCTTTTTTAGAAATATTTAGTTTGTTGATGAAATTACTCTTTTTTTTTTGTGACTATAACGTAATAATCTTAATCTTTGCTATCGTTACTTTTGCCCGAGCAACGCCAGGCCTACCTGCTAGTATTATAATATGATTTTACTTCTTGTAATATATGTCACTCGTAAATTATTATATGGATATTTTTTAATCTTACGTACGTATACCGATTTATCGACAACTCAATATTTATGTACGAATATTATGTTTATATTTCAAAATAGTGAGATTTTATATTCGACGGAGTAACGACGGCGAATCGATAGCGAAATGTGAAATCTTTAGTCCATAAAAATACTTTAAAATTCCATATTTTTTAGATTGAAGTAATTTCGAAAAGGTTATTTTCGACAACGAATTAAATTTATAATGAATTATGTGTCGTGCCAAAAATGTTTGGGACAGAAAATAAATTTGTAACTCCATGGCCATTCTATATTTATCATTTATGTATATACTAATTGTTTTAAAATAGATTATTAATTTATAGTTACTTTAAAATGTCCTTTGGACTTATAAATTAGAGAACAGTATTGTAATTTTTCATAAATTTGATGTGGTTTATTCATAAAATTTTTTATATTTTAAATATAGACTATTCCGAAACTAATTTTGCATTTCGGTGGGATCGGCACACATTTGGGAATACCTCGCAATTTATAAACTAAATGTGATAACTGGAAATGTTAGTTTCACATGTTTACATTTGAAGTTGTTATAGAACTTTTGCTTCTGCAATATACTTTTTGAAATATTTATAAAATGTTTGTGATGTATAGAAGAAAAAATGCACCATCTCTCGACGTTACGCTTATTTATTTACGAGTAGGAAAACAAATGTAAGTACTTCGATTTATCGTCGTCGTCTTTGGGTAAAAATTCTATTTACAACACGGAATAACTATTCAAACTGAAAACGGTAAACAAGTGTTCAAATGGACTTATCTATAAGGTGCCTGCAATAAGTAGCTAATTTACAATAGCTGTCAGGTGATATATATTTAACTAAATCCTAATATTATATTTTTACTTAATAGCTGTTGTATATGATTCCAAATTTTATACTTTCAAGTACATTATGTATAATTATGTCCATCTGAAAAGTTTTTGATCGGTTTTTAGTCTGCATACGGTTATTCTGTGTTCTAAATAGAATTTTGCCCGAAGAAGACGTCGATAAATTTGTCGAAAGTATTTGTAATTTTTTTTTCTACTCGTTAATAAATTAGCATAATGTCGAGAGACTGTGCATTTTCTTCTCTGTACCGACGGGCATTGTGTCGGGTGCACAAAAAGTCTTTAATATTTATGACCGATCACTCTACAAAAAATAGCAAATGCATGTTTTTCTACAGCTTAATTTTTAAGATGAGAATATTTTCATCTTGCTAATGTATTATAAGTTAAGATTATTTCAGGTCTGGTAAGGACAGGTATGGTTTTTGTTTCGTGTATTTTGTTAGCCAAAGCCAATCAGGCCAAAAATATTTCTCAAATAAATTTTTATTTCCTTGAAGAGCAAATTAATAACTTAACCTTTTTCATATCATCATCATTTCAAATTTTAATAAATTCTAGTCATTGATGGAATTGTAAAAGTTTTGCAAAATTTAGAAATTTTAAATTACTATTCATTTAAACAGTTACAGAATGAATAGTGTGAAGCACTGCAAAACAAGGAAAGAGGATAGTGGTAATAACCATTAAATAATATAGGTCACATATGATGTAGTAGGTCAACATAACTAGGAAGAACACTACTCGAATTTTTAACTACTCTTGAATAGCACTTTTAGATTGTTTTGTGAAAGGTTTAACTATATATTTTGAAGTTTTTATACGAACAGTGAAGTGTTGTGTATAAAAACTAATTTTTTTATTTAGTCTTGCTTTTTTATCTATAGCAGTTTTAGATTCAAAGACATTGATTACAAGTTCTGACAAGGTAACAGTCCTTAGTTATCAGAGCATTTATTAGTTGAATAACTTTTTTAAAATCTGTTAACTGTTGTATTTTTTAAATTAATGATTAAAATTGTTTATTTAAAAATATAATTTATATGTATATCAATAATTAATATTTAGTTTAAAATGACTTGAATTCGTTGAAGCAGTAGACAAAAAATTACAGTGGACAGTCCTGTTATGACTTACTTTATGGTCAATTTAGTAAAGTTACGGTGTCTCTTAGGGAACAATATTTGGCAAATTATTTATAAAATCTAAGAACTATCAATAAAGATACACTTTAAGAGATGGACACTTCCTCTTTTGGATAAGATGGAGAGAGATTGTTATTACAATAAATAATCATTCATTCACCTATTAAATTTTTGTTGTAATGTTTTGGTACTTTAATTTAAAAATATTTAAAATTTATTTATGGCATTGATTATTGTTAAATCATTGATTGTTTTTAAGTATAATGGAATTATATAAAAATTGGATAATAATTGAAGTTGAAATGAAAATTATTGTTCATTTTTATAAGTTTGCTTGGAATAATTCAAAATAATTGAACCCAGAGCACACACTCAAAAAATTTTATAAATAATATTTTATAAATTTGTTGGATTTGACTTCTTAATTACAAATTTAGTGTGATTTAAATCTGCAATATTGGTTTTTAATATTTGATTTTATTACATATATAACATTAGACAATTATTGTTATAAATTCTGTTGAGGTCGTGATCGATTATTCTTTGTTATTCATTTACAAATTTTACATAGAATTTATAAATGAATAGTAAAATAAATTTGTAATAAAATAAAATCCGGGAAAGCATTTCTCGGTAGTATATTTATGCATCCAGTTAAGTGTTTTCAAGTTTTTGGACAATACTGCTTTTTAATTATGAACTTGCACCTGTGGAGCAATGGCTGTTCCTATAGGTGCAGCACAAGACAAAAATACAATCTATTGTATTTTTGTGTGTATACCCCACAGTAAATTGCTAGGACAAAAATTAAATCTTTATGAAACTCATCCCATCATATATCCTGTGCTGCACCTATGGGAACAGCCATTGCTCCAGAGATGCAAGTTTGTAATTAAAAAACAAATACTTCACATAACTAAATGATAAAACAAATATCTAACCACAGTACCTTTATCTAGTCCAGCAACTTTATTTTTCTATAAAACAAATGTTTACGCAAGGAAGATAGATCTTAGAAGATCGAAAACATTTGTTTTACAGAGAGATAAAGTTGCTGGACCCTATAAAGGTACTGTGGTTATGTACAGGGTGTTTCACAGTTTCTCCACAAAGTTTTCTTTGAATAACTTTTGAACCGTGCAGTTTTCAGCCTCAATTTTTTGTAGGTGGCACTTTGAGCAAAAAGAAATTGCTTCTATCACAAAATCACGTTGCTTCAAAACATTAGATTTTTCTGTAATTTTTGGCAAAATGTCCAGATATTCAATCGAAGACCGCGTGAATATGATAAAATTTTGATACCAGTCGGGAGAAAACTCAACTTTGTTCTGTTGTAAGTGGTCTAGTACCTTTAAAAACTCTCCAACTCCTGATAGAACCACAGTCATGGCCTTCTTACAACCCTGATTTGAGTCCACTAGACTTCTTTTTTTGGGGATACACGAAGGATTAGGTGTTCAAGAATAACTCTACCACCCTCAGTCAGATGAGAGAAAGCGTCGAGAGCATCATTAAGGGCATCTCAGTTCAGATCACATCTGATCTGTAGTAATGTGATTGCTAATTTCCAAGAGAGACTGCACTACTGCATCTCCACAGAGGGCAGACATTTTGAAAATATCTTGCATTAATTTCCTTTTTCATCTTCTATCTTTGCTGAAAATTTCATTAAAAAATTCAAATTTTCAAAAAAGTTATTCAAAAAAAACTTTGTGGAGAGGTCGTGAAACACACTGTATTTGTTTGTAATTGAAATTTAAAATCAGTGTATGGTGTATGACCTGCCTCACTGCATAACTTGCACATTTCATTTCAAATAATTTAAAACGCTTATAACCTGCAGGTTATATGTATTTAAAAACAATTTATCAAATAATTTATTAATACAAAAATATGGTATGCATATAAGTATATATTCATATCTTTTGTATGGAATATCTACAATTATTTATTTTGCCAAGGTCTTACTAATCATGCATGTTCAGGCCTCAGTATATTGTACTGTCTACACCTAGCTACTTCCACCACTGATTACAATATCTTTTGTTTAATTGCTAAACTTTATTATTTATTTTCATTAAAACACATGGTAGCATTGTTTTGATGTTTATACACAACCTGTATTATTCATGTAAAAGTCTCATAGGTAGTGTTGCCACCTTTACAAAATCGCCGATTCAGACGGCAGGTCGGGTTTGTTCGAACAGAAGTTCCCGACGCGTGCGCAATGTCATTTTACAATGCGAAGAATAACGTGCATGCCGATTCTAAATCAGTTACAGTTAGGAGGAACTAGTGACTTGCATAGGAGTAACATATGTAACCTAAATTAAGAAAAAAGGAACAGATAATTTAGCTCCGCAGAAGACGTGTACGAGGACATACAAGCAAAGAAAAAAAAAGATTGAGAGGCACGTTGTGCGTCACACATTGGTGTAAACAGAGTAACATGGTGGAATGGCAGATGAGTTTCAGTAAGCGTGAGGTCTATTGCTATTTAAATGGTGTAAATTTATAAAAATATTTGCAAGAACTTTGTTTCGTCGTAATTTCACAATTGCTACGAAATTCCCAGACAAAATTAATAGTTCACCCGGACAGTGAGTCGATTCCCAGACTGTCCGGGTGAAAACCGGACGGGTGGTAACACTACTTATAGGCCTATTTTATTTTTAGAATAAATTATTCTCATTTCATTAACATGATAATTTTTAACTTAAAACTCATTTGAGATTGAATGTTCATTATATTATATATCATTTTTAAACATCATATTATGCAATGTTGTTTAAAAATGATTATTGTGTAAAAATCCATATAGGGTAGATGTACCAGTTTTGGCCAGTGTACCAGTTCTGGCCAGAAAACAAATTTAACTTAAAAATATAATTACCACATATTCAAATCTGTCTGGTGAAACAAACTTTTATTGTTAACAACTGTTCACACAGTTAACAATAAAAGTTTGTTTCATTTGTGATTATATTTTTAAGTTAAATTTGTTTTCTGGCCAAAACTGGTACATCTACCCTATACATATATTTTTCTTTTTTACAGAAGAAACATCAGTATGCTTTCTCATATATTTTATTCTCATGGCCACATGTGTGCTTCACATCCTTGGGAAGTCATACTTGCTTTTATAACTGTTACAATTAGTATGTTATTTATGGATGGTGCTGTATTCAATCATCATAAAATGGACTGGAACTGCAAAGCGTCTATGATGCAGGTAACTTTGGTTTAGTCTATATAACTTTGGTTTAGTCTTTATGTATGTATGAGATGTTTAGTATTGGGTTAATTTTTAGATAAAATTTAATTATACTTTATAGAAATATTAATGATTTTGATATTGTTTTTTAGATTTCAATAATTTTCTTATTTGGTGTTCTTTTATATGTATTTAATCGAGGATTATTGTATGTTTATTAAATAAGAAATAATTATTTTATTAAAAAAGCATTGTATTCTTTTAATAAATAGTAGAATTTTCTTTTTTTTGTCCTCGGGAACTTGTAACTTGTTATTAAATTGGCACAAGAATCCAAGCTAGAAGTTTAATTTTATGCATTTTTTAAAAAATTCTTATAAGCATTCTAAGATTTTTTTGGAATAGCTTTTTTATATATTGAGAGTAACTGAATTTTATAGATAAATATATACGATGGTTTTCAAAAAAAGCATTAAAATGCTAAAAATGCATTTTTCAATAAAGTAGGCCTATTTAGTAATTGATTGAAAAGCAAATAGTTCACAAAACTGGACTTCATAAATAAATAAATAACCACAGTACCTTTATCTAGTCCAACATCTTTATTTATTTCTTTAATTTTCTATGTTCTTATTTCCTGTAATTAAATTATATATTCTCTGATTTGTTCAACAGAGATGTATTATCTCTACTGAACAACTCAGAGAATTGGAAACCCTGGAGATTTTTAAAGTGGACCAACTCGGAGGATGTATTATTATAATTATAAAGAAGAAAAAATGTATTTTTCTTGAATGGCAAGCAATTTCAATAAACATTTATAATTTAATTAAGTCATTCTTATACATGCATCTGATTGGAGTTTTTGAATTTGAAATACATTGTATTCTTCAGACGTTTCTATTTTTTCAAATGATACCTGAAGAATATTTTAGGGCAAGATCAAATACATTTGTTTTATAAAGAAATAAAGCTGCTGGACTAGATAAAGGTACCATGTTTATTTATTTAGTAATTGTTAGTACTATCCTATACGGGCGGTAGGCAAAAATATTGCGTTGGACTATATCTTGCTTTTGATGCACACGAGAGTATAGGTAATTGGTAGTGGGCTATTTGACGGAGTAGTTGTCGTGCACCCCGACCTCCTTTTAATGGAACTGATAACTATCGTCGTAGAGTGTCTTGGAATTAGTACAAAATGTTTTTGTTCGGTTAAAATACTCGGAGGAAAGTGGCCGAACACCATAAAAAGTGGGTGGGAGAAACTGTGCAAGGCCTTTTTGCCAGACCTCACACATTCAAGACTTGCCTTTATTTGAATGTTTTACTATTAAGAATCGAGATAAAGATATCGATTTTAAAAATTATATAATTAATATATTCTGAATCCATTCTGATGACACGATACTTTCTAATAAGCAAAATATTAATAACAAAGATATTTAGTTTATTTGTTATTACTTCAAAATGTGTTATAAATATGTGCTATAAATAGTATCAATATATTTTCTGTGGAATTGAATTTATATATAGTATTTTATCTTTGAAAATTAATATTTACATTAATTAAAGATTTATAATAATAAATGCTTACTGGAACAAACAAATCAGAAATTAAATCTATTACACGCCTTTAAAGTATCTAGCATACTATTAAATTTTCATAAGAACGTTTTCGATCACTTTTAGAGATCTTCTTCAGTTACCCATTAAAAAGAACGAACAAAATTCGAATTTAAAAGATCGAAGTTTCGTTCATAATGACGTCATCACTAACGTGAAACATTAAAAAATTAAAATTAAACAAATCAAATAATTCTAGTTCCCGTGTGTAAATAACTTAACGGTAAAAACGAAAAAAGATGAGAATGGAGAGAAGCGGCTAGTGCGTAGAAGTGAAATTACGTCATATCTGTTATATGGAAAGACTTCCAGGCAGTTGCTAAGCTGTCCAAGTCTCTATGATTAAGGCAGTGTTTGCTGAGGTGCGCTGTGTGTATTTCCATTTTTTCTATGTGTTTTATAGCTTGTGTTGATCTGGTAGGTTTAATAATCGCAGCCTTGTCCCAATAAACCGTCACGTCCTGCTCCTTGGCGAATGCCGCTAGTACCGTACTATCAATGTTTTTATTGACTGCGTATTTGTGTTCCTCGATTCTTTTTTTCAAATTTCTCATGGTAGCCCCTACGTACACAAGGTCTGAGTTGAATCTCTTATCTCTCAACGGTATCGAGTAAACTCCCGTGAGGGTGTCGTATCTATATCTTTCCTTGTCGTTTCTCAAAAGTTTATAAACCGTGGGATTACGTCTATAAACTATGCGGAAATTCCTTTTTCTGGCTACTTTCTTAGTGACTTTGTTTAAAAACGGTATGTAATTAAGGACAATCCTTTCTTTCTGCTCATTTTTCTTTATACGTCGGCTGTGTGGCTGGTAGGTCTTAATAAGGGTATCTATCGTTTGTCTTCTGTACCCATGTTGTAACGCTATTTCGCATATGTAATCTAACTCTCTGTCCGTATCATAAATGCTAGTACAGTGCGTATGAGCTCTCTTTATCCATGATTTAAAAGCCGTTAATTTTAGGTGTTCCGGGTCTGATGAATTCCTGGGAATGATGTAAGGTTGATAAATCGGCTTGCGGTATACTTTTGTTACTATGTGTCCCTCTCTGCATATAATCTCCAAATCAAGGAAATTAACCCGTCGCTCACTTTCTAGTTCTAGCTCCAGTGTGAGACCATAGGAGTTATTGTTGACCAAGTTTATAAAACGGTTTATATTCTGTTTATTTTTCCACAAAATGAAGATGTCATCCACGTACCTTGTGTAAATCACTATATCTTCTTGGAAGAAAGGTAGGATGTAGTTTTCCAATTTATGCAGGTCAAGCTCACAAATTAGAGGCGAAGTGGGGCTACCCATTGGAACTCCACGTTCCTGTAAGTATGTTTTTCCTTCAAAGCCAAAGAATGACGTATGAGAAATTAAATGAGCCAATTCTAATATGTCCTTATGATGTTTCGATGGATTCTCGATGTTATTGAATAGAAAATTTCTCAGTTCACAGAAACATGGAGGTAATTTAATGGATGGGTGTAACGCCTTATAATCTAGTACAGTCATGTATTCGTTATCCATTAGAATGATGTTCTCAAGTTTCTGGAGCAGTTGTATGGAGTTCTTAATTGAAAAGGGGGAGTACGGTATTCTTTCTCGCAAAAACTTAACTAACTTCTTTTCTATTAAGTAGGTAGGCGCATTGCATTTCTCTACTATTGGACGTAACTGTAAACCCGGTTTGTGTGTTTTACCGAAGGCAAATATTCTAGGAGTCCTCGGAGATTGTATGGTGGCCCTTTCCATGTGTAAGATACGTGCCAAAGGAGTAGCGACAAATCTCCTGACCCTTCGCCCTTAGAGACAGTACAACGAAGGGTCAGGAGATTTGTCACTACTCCTTTGGCACGTATCTTACACTTCTACGCACTAGCCGCTTCTCTCCATTCTCATCTTTTTTTGTTTTTACCGTTAAGTTATTTACACACGGGAACTAGAATTATTTGATTTGTTTAATTTTAATTTTTTAATGTTTCACATTAGTGATGACGTCATTATGAACGAAACTTTCGATCTTTTAAATTTGAATTTTGTTCGTTCTTTTTAATGGGTAACTAAAGAAGATCTCTAAAAGTGATCGAAAACGTTCTTATGAAAATTTAATAGTATGCTGGATACTTTAAAGGCATGTAATAGATTTAATTAAAGATTTAATGATAACTAGTCTGTTACAAATAGAATCTAGTAATAGTTAAGACATTCCTAAAGATTTTTGATGTTAATATTTTCTTAATGTCCACAAAGTGGAAAGAGTTGAAAACTGAAAGAAACTAATCCAAACGATTGCCATAATTAATTGGACTATTATTTTGCTATAATTAATAATTAGAAACTAAGTAATTTGGTACTAGATGTAGACATTAGGTGCCATCTCTTATCTAAATTAATAATTATAATAATTTAATAAATAATTTGGAACATTCTGGAAGAAAAGAACTAGCCTGGAGCGCGATTCAAACCCGCAACCTCTTCTTACCGTACGGTGCGCTTGCCAGTTACACATTTATTATAATAATTTAATAAATTATTAATTTAGATAAGAGATGGTGCCTAACATCTACCTCTAGTATTAAATTACTTAGTTTCTAATCATTAATTATAACATAATAATAACTCGAGTAATTACGGTGATCGTTTGGCTTAGTATCAATACGTCGGGCATCAGAATGTTGATATATGATAAAAGAAAGAAAAGAAAAATGTATTAATTAATTTGAGTAAACCGTTAGTGATTTTTGTTTAATAAAATGAAGAAAAGAAGCAATAGAATCTACTTAACTTCAATGTAGTAAGTATTATGAATTTAGTGTAATATTAAACACTAAAATATTTTTAATGATTTTAATAAAATCTATTAAATTTTGCCTTTTCTAAGAAATTATTAAGTAAAATTAATGCTTTTTTTTAATTACTGATAATTTTCAATTTAATGTTTAAAGTCACTGGAATCAAACTTTTTAAACTTTTAAAATAATTTATTAAAATTTAATAATATTGTGTGTATTATTTCAAAAATATTGTTGGAATGACCCTGACATTATCATTAATATACAACCCCTGGCAAAAAGTATTTGAACATGACATAAGAAAATAAAATTGTTTAGTTTGAGCTCATTTTACAAAAAAATAAAAATGTGTATTTTTGTTTCCAACATTACATTTTATTCACTGGGTTAAGTGTTAATCACTTTTAATTTCAAATGAATAAATCAATTTTTCACTGCTTTATGTAAAAATTCATTTTCCAGAAAAAGAATTTTTACATAAAGCAGTATTGGATAAGTTTTTGAACATCAACAATAATAAAAGTATATGAAAAATAACAGAAGTTTATATTTTGTTGGTCTTCCTCTTATTACAGCTTTTGTGTGTCAAGACACATAAAAGCTGTAATAAGAGGAAGACCAAGACTGTCAAAATTAATTCATTGTCGCCATTGGATCCTTGACTGTGGGCAGGTTTTACCGACCTGTTAACTGAGAAAAAGGCGGAACAGTTTGGACATGAAGTTGTTTTACTCCGGCTAATTTTAATGGCTTCTTTAAATTCATCTTTATTAGTTGACTCCCTTTCATCAATCAACATTTTCAACTTTGCTCATAAATTTTCAATAGGGTTTAAATCTGGGCCCTAGATTTTAAAAATTCCTTACTTCAAATATACTTTTTAATATATACTGGATGAATTATAATTCTTCACTCCATGAAAAAACCTTTACAATCCAGTGATGCGTGCATCCTTTTTCCGGTTCAATAACAAAATGTATGTACAAAAACGAGGTGTCCCCATGGGCGGCCCTCTATTGGGGGACTTATGCGAGCTAGTGATCAGGAGACTGGAACAACAAATCATCCCTTCATGCCTTCCTAACATCCTCCTGTACAGGAGATATGTCGATGACATCCTTATCATATGGAAAGCGAAGCCGGACATCAATAAGTTTATCAACGTAATGAACAACAACTCGTATGGGCTAAGCGTTAAATTGGAACAAAACAACACCTGCGTGCATTTCCTCAACTTGGACATTCAAATAAGGGATAATAAGACCACTCATAGGGTATTTTATAAAAAATGCCATGTACATTTGTTCATCCTCGCTATCTCAGAAGATCTGTATTCGTATAAGATTGCAGCTTTTAGGCATTAATTAAGCACGCGTTCACACGCGGCTCAAAGTATGAAGACACGTTGGCCAAGCTTCAGCATATCCAGGAAGTGGCATCACAACACGGTTATGATAGGAACATAGTGTACAACATAACTCGCAATTACACACAGAGAAATACTCGTAACAACCTAAATGCCGGGGTGGGATCCGTTGATAATATTGCAAGAAAAATAGTAGAGTACAACCACCATCTGGATGCGGTATACAGAGAAATTTCATCCATCGCCCAAAATAAAATAGCTTATAGGAGGCCAAGGTCGATATACAGCTTACTTCGAAATGGGAAGGGCAGTTTGGACATGAAACACGCACCGGGGGTATATGCGGTTCCGCTTTGGGATGACAGATTTAATAGCAGTTTGGTCTATGTGGGTCTGACCAAACGCTCTCTCCATCAGCACCTCCGGGAGCACAGGTACAACATTGCCAACAATAAACAATCTATCACACTGGCAACTTATGCCACAGAACCGGGAATCACAGCAGACCTCCAAAATGCTCGTATAATCAGAATGTCACACCGTACTGACCAACTCAGAACATTGGAGACTCTGGAGATATATAAGGTGGGATTGCAGAACACATGCATCAACTACAAGGATGCAATTGTGAGAATCTGAATTGATAGACAAAACAAAGATTTAAAATTCTGTTATTCCATATTATTTTCTTCATTTTTTTTTGTTCTTTGTACAAATTTCGACATCAGAAACTGAATTCAGAACCAAAAGTTGAAATTTCTTCAGAGTATGACTGTATTTCCTCTCCTCTTGAAACTCGAAACTGAGTCAGGGGAAACTATGGACAAAATTTGCTAATTGGCGAGAAAAGTAATGTGACAAGATGAAATAAAAAGAAGGGGCGCGAGGACAGAGAGGGCGTTTGTGGCTCCCACCTCCATCCGAACTCGAAACCCTACAAGTCCCACCGACGCCTCTCTGCCGTCGACGATTCGATTCTTAACGTACTCCATCCGCTCCGCCGACGATCCCTTGATGAGGTATGATGACCAATATTCTGTAAGCTTTCTCTCGGGTTAGTAACCCCCTGTATTAGTATGTAGGGCTAATATATTCCTATCGATGTTAGCATGTGTAACCGTTCTCTATTGTCTAGTAATAAATTCTGTTTGTTGTTTAACTGGTGTCATTTATTCGAATAGCACTTCTGTCTTATTGACAAGCCCACTCGACCTGACAAGTAAGTCCAGACCGGAAACTGCCATCCTTGACTTTGGGCAGGTTTTACTAACCTGTTAACCGAGAAAAAGGCGGTGATGTTAATTGTGTGGGATCTCCCGGTGATCCCACACAATTAACATCTCGCACGCCTGGAAATATTGTTATGGGGGAAATGCACATCCCAACACGAGCATAATGTTCCATCTTATTTTCCAATTCCATGATTTCAAATATTGAATAGAATTCGCTTTGGTTATTTGTTCCGTTCCATTGGTATTTGAAATCTCTTATGAACTGTGCCCGAGGAAGACCCCGAAGGGGTTGAAAACGTTAGTTGTTGTAGAAACATGCATCACTGGATTGTAAAGGTTTTTTTATGCAGTGAAGAATTCTTTACTTCATTTGGCTCGATGGAATGTGACATTATCATCCTGAAAAACAACATCGGCATCACCAAAGTGATCTTTGATTCTTGGAGTCAGAAACAATTCTAAAATTTCCTCTACACTTCTGCTATTACAGCCTCATTAAGAATATATATACAGTAGAGCATCGATTATCCGACCTAATTGGGGACTGGGGTTGGTCGGATAACCGAAAAGTATGAAAAAATACATTATTGGTATAGTGTATTAGGCCTGGTTTAAATACTAGCCTCCCTTTCATGGTCGAGCCAGTGCTGCCAGCTAAAACATGCAAAAATTTAACAAAAATAATATTAAAGTAGCCAAGACATAAC
Source organism: Centruroides vittatus (assembly GCF_030686945.1). Lineage (NCBI taxonomy): Eukaryota > Metazoa > Arthropoda > Arachnida > Scorpiones > Buthidae > Centruroides > Centruroides vittatus. The sequence continues at coordinate 1,097,680 of NW_027122389.1, read as the reverse complement.
CAAATATTGTAGCGCCACATCACTAGCGGACATTTGAATTTGCCGACTAGAACATGGTCGGTTAACCGTTAAGTCGGTTAATCGGGGGTCGGATAAGCGATGCTCTACTGTACTTTCAAGTTCAAAACCTGATATGCAGCCACAAATCATTAAACTTGTTGGAAACTTAGTGTGCCTATTCAGGCAATCTCCCTTAAATTTCTTATCTGGACATCTCCAAATGAATTTTCCTGCATTATCACCGCATTCAATGCATATATGACTCTCATATGAAAAATTAACCCATTTCCAGTCTTATATGGTGTAATTTTTGTGCCGTCTTGACTGGCAAGACGGCACAAAAATTAAATAACTTTTAAATAACTTTTTGTTTTTTGGCCAAAAAGAGTTTTGTTTTCACTTTGCAAATGAATATCCCATGTCATTCACTCTATTTCTTACTGTTCTGTTACAAACATTTGTTTTATTTTTCTTCCGTTCTACATTTAATTGTTTGGAAAATATTATTTGATTTTTTTTACAGCATATTTTTTCAATAGGTGATCTTGAGCCTTATTGGTTTGTGTCAACTGTATCTTAAACTTTACAATAGATCGTTAGCTGTTTTTGTATTTAATTCTATCCTATTTCACATTTATAATTTTAATCATTTTTTTAAAATGTGGCGTAATCAAAATTATTGAAGCAAAGAATGAGAATTATAATTGAATAATAGCGAGGTTGAGGCCGAAGTTTCAAACGTGAAAACGTGTACGTCGGACGTTCAGTGCCGCATTCCTGTAAGCCTAGAGATTTGACAATGGTGTTTGGAAAGTCAGTGGAATTATGTTCAACATTCCAAATGCCATTATCAAACTTCTAGGCTTACAGAAAAGCAGCGCTGAATGTCTGACGTACAGGTTTTCGCATTTAAAACTTCGGCCTCAACCTCGCTAATAATTCTTTGGCTCTTTCTTCAATGAAAACTGTATTTGAAAAGCCAGCAAAAACATTGCATTTATTGTTAAAGTTATAATGAAGGATACAAAAATTTTGTCTTCACTACCAACCAAAAAAAAAACAAATATTCACGGCAGATAGTGAAGACAAATTTTTGTATTCCTCATTATAATTGTAAAATATAAATTACTGTTGTCCATTTTAAATTAATTACATTTATTGATCAACGTTGTTATGTTTATCTTTGTATGAAAAGTGAATATCTTTTATTTACCTATTGTTTTTAATAGTTTTGATGAATATTTCAACCATTAAATGAAACAATTTAATATTCATCAAGATCAATCATTTTAATATTTAAATATTGTTACTGTAGTCATAATATATATGTTCTACTGATAATAATATGTTTTTTTTTTTCTTCTTTAATTGATAGTTTCTCATGTGTTTCAAAAGAATTATATATTTATTACAAAAACTAACAGTACCCACCACACATTGCTGTGGCTCAAAATGTATCTATTATAAATGTATAACACTTCCCCTGCGGGGGAATTTTGAAAAATCCCTTCTTTGTGTACATTCTCTTGACATACCCTATTAAAATGCAATCAAAAACGCAAAAAGCCACAACTAAAATAGTATAATAGAAGCCCAGTTCTTCACGGTAAGCCTTAATTTTGTCCCTCTCCCTGCGGGAGGAATTTTGACATTACATTATATAAAAACACACGTATTCGAATGCAACAGTGTGTCAAAATTTCAAAACAATCGGTGAAGAACTTTCGGGGATTAACTATTAGGAACAAACGAACATGTACATTTTAATTTATATAGATTAATTTTTATATAGATTATTCTAAGACATAGTTTGATATAAGAAAAATGTTTAAATTTAATACTTTTAAGTGAACTGGAAAGTGAAGTTAATACTGTGCTTGTGTGTAGTTTGTTTTAACAATTTGGAATACGAATGTGTAGTTTTAAATATAGTTTGATAATCAAAAATAGTATAAAAGTACAAATTTGGTTTGAACAGTGATTTATAATTGTTAGGAAGCTGAAACTGTCCTAAAACAGCACAAAAACATTCCTTTATGATAATGTTAAATAGTTGTTTACCTGAGATTAGCATTTAATACAGGTAAAAATATGAAGCCAGAAACAACACAAGATGATATTGGATTTCACAAAGATCATGAAAATTCCATTGAATGTAGTTATTAATTTGTATTTTAGATTTAATATGATTATATTTGTTTAAGTGCATAATGTCTCATTAATTAATATAAAAATTTTAACTTACATTTCTAACTTGAAGCAACAAACACACAGCCATTAACAGTGCATTAAGTATTTACTAATCAAATGTTTTCAGTCTTCGTAGACCTTCTTTAGGAGATATATGCCTTTTACAACTTAAAAGGAACAAAACTATCCACTATACTAAAACGGTTTTACAACATTCCATTTTTGGAATAAGACAAACTTTTAAATGTACTTGCTGGATGTTTTACATATTGAATGAAATTTCACACAATATGAAACAAAATATATATATAAAACAATGTGTATATTATGATATATAAACCAGGCAGAAAAAACTAAATTATATAGCATGTTCCTAAGCTTTATCTATCAATAATTTCCACGATGGTGAAATTGTAGTGCTTTCTCTCTAAATTACTGGCTGGCCCCTCTCTAACCTTACGAATGCGCCGTGCATATTTGATCCATCACTTATCCCGAACCTCTCGGATTAATTCTGCTCAATTCCTTTATATCGTTACGGAATTTGGGTCCACTACCGCGTAAGCCGCTAATGCCGTAACTGGCTGCTCCTTTGGATGTTATATCTGTTTCTTGATCCTCTGTTTTAGTGATCTTACAGTGGCTTTGTTCTTTTTAAGTTATAAATATTTTGTGCAGTTATGGAAAAGATCTAACTTGAAGCATTCAAAAAATGAAAAATAATATTAAATAGCTAACAAATAAATATTTAAATTTATTAATATGCTTTATTTAATTTATAATTTTAACTATTTATATGAAATAAAATTAGATATTGTAATTAAAATTAAGTATAATATTAAATAACAATTAATGCCAATTCCAAAATACTTGTAGGAGGAAAAAGGAATTGAAGTAATATCTTTGACAATTACTCGTTGTATGGCTTTGTTATATATTTATCATCAATTTAGAAATCTTTATAAACTTGGATCCAAATATTTAATAGGTAAATATTTATAGATATATTTTTTATTAAAATCTGATTGTTTTAAATTTTAGAACAATACCTTAATGAGACAAGTGATACATAACAATTTTACAGCATAGAATTTTATTAAAATTTTATATTTTTTCTGCTAAACTTGTTTTTAATTAAACCATATTTCGTAGCATTGGATATTCAAAATTTTTATACCCCTTTTTCTTAGAATAATTTTTTTAAATGTAGTAATTTAATTCTGAAATTTGTTTTACAGGTATAGCGGGACTTTTTACCGTATTTTCCAGTTTTGTCTTCAGCAGTAGTGTCGTAAATTTTTTTCGTGGAAATTTTGCAGAACTGAGGTATATTAATTTCAATATTTTGTAACTAGACACTTGAGTGTAAATTTTCAGTTAAGTGAGAGATTCTTTGATTAAATCAACATTTTTGTTTTGTTTGCTTTGAAGATTAATGATTTTTATTCTTTCAGATAACATATAGGTTTAGCTCATATGATACAAAGAGCTGAAATTGTTGTTTTATTTTTTTAATAAAATGAAGAAAAATGCTTGCTATTTTAGAATTTTAGCAAAGAGAAGCTTTACTGAGAGAATATTCATAATTACTGATTTACAATACTCAAATTTTATATTTCTTGTGCAGTTGCAGTTGTAGTCTTTTGTAGTTGTTTTTAGGATATTAACGTAATTTGGATTAATAATTAACAAAGGTTTTTGTTTGTTGTAGTAAAACATTAAATGTGTTCAATAACTGCAAAATCACTTTTAGAATAATAATATTACTTTTTCATATACCATATTTTATGGCGTATAAGATGCACCTCCATTTTGGCACAAATTAGAGAGGTTGCGGTGCAAGTACAAACATTACTTGTACGCGGCAAACAGAATACACGGTTTACGTTTTAACTCCAAGAAAAAAATTGTTGCAGTGCACGTTCGCGTCGCGTGACTCGGTGAATGTCGCGCATTGACTCGCGGGAAATTTGTTGAAAAAATGGCAGATACGTTTAACGTCGAGGGTTACCGGTGAAGGTAAATAAACAAATTAAATTATTTTAAAGTATTTATAGGACGTTTAATAACACTAAATAATTATTTTAAATTAGTGTGGTGTCTCCTACCGTACGATCGGACGATAGGACTACCTCGTACTTTTGTCGAAGAAAGTAACGGCTTACGTAAATTTTAAAGCGGCTCGGAAAATTAATTTTTAGAAAATTTACAAGCCGTCGATGGTAGAAGATGCCGTGGAAGAACAAACCTACCTTAAGATAAGCTATTATGAAGGCAAATATATGTAAATTCTATAGGCACTTTGCATCACTTGCTAAAAAATTGAATAATTAAATAATTTCTGGATTAAAATCGTCTGTTTCTTTACAATATTATTTGTAAATGCTTAAATAATCATTATTTTAATAAAATAGGTCATAATTTTAACCCCAAACACAAAAAAAATGAAGTTTAAACCAATCTTCTACTCTCCATTCTAGACGTAGAAAACGCCGTTATCGACCGTCTAGAATTGCCAGATGGCGGTGCTCGACGGTCCGCCGTTCCCATTTCGGGCCGAATACGACGGCTGCAACCTTCTCTATTATTTCGTAAAAAGTATTTAATGTATTTAAGTCATCGTGCACCTTTGGCATTTGGCACCAATTTTTTTACTCTGTTCCAATTGAAAAAAAAAGTATAATTAGAATGAATTTTTTTATTTATCAGGGGAAAAAACAGTTTTAAAAAAGTCATTTACTATTAAAATATTCAACATGAATACAATCAACACGATTACAATCATTATTATAACATTGTTTAATTAAACATATTATGATAATCATTTTTTCAAGGGTTTGAGTTAGGTAGAGGTTACCTGTAGCCTATCGAAAGCCATTTGGGGAATTTATTAGTTTACGAGAAATTGAATATATATATATATATGATACAAGGGGAATTTTTGATTTCTCCTTTAGTTAACAAAAGTTACGTTTTATAAGCCATATTATGGCATATATTATGTTTTGAAATTAGGCATTTGTCTTATGTATTTAAGAATGTGCAATATATCTACAACTGAAAGTGATTTTATGTAGTTTAATTATGAAAACATATTAAGTTTTTTGTTTCAGTATGTAAGCTTTATTACTATTTTATTGATAGTTTGATATAGTAATCTCTCACTTAACACACATTTGATTAGTGCATTTTTTGAATAACACATTTTATAAATTAATAACAAGTTTCAAATAGCATAGGAAAAAATTTAACTAACACTGTTATTTTTTGAAAATAGATTTACATGTTACGTGAAAATAGCTATGGCATTTGGCTCGAATACTTGCATAACGAACAGGGTTGCTCGGGCCGAGTTTACGGCCAAATTTCTCTTAAACTAGTTATAAGTAAAATTTTATGGCTGTGGCCACACATGATAGAATTTTGGTTGTATTTGGTAAAATTATCATATTTTTGTAATTTTGTGTTTTTATTATAATAAATTTTTTCCAATATTTTTATGATAAATAAATTAATATTTTATAATTTACTAGATTAAATAATTAATAATTAAAGTTAATAATTAGTAAAAATTATTAAACTAGCTTAAAAATAGCCTGATAATTTAGCAGATCATTTGGATTTAATTAATTAAATTAGGTTATGAGGAGTTACTATTTACATAAAAAGTAAGCTCAAGGGTCTAATTCCATATTTTTCTTTATTGTGTAAGGGAATTCCATATTTTTTTAGAAGAACAAATTTTTAAATTATTAATTTAAATAATAATTTAATTATTACTATAGCCAAATTAAAAGCATGGTGTTGCAGCAGCTACTCAGATATTTGATAATCTGTGTTATGAAATAAAATTTGTATTTTCACTAGGTTACTTGTTACGTGACTGAAAAGTTAATAATTGAAAGCCTTGGATTAATTAAATACGGTATTGGATTTTCTGTTATTTTGATTAGCGTACACTTTTAGTGGGATCGTTAACCGAGTTCGTCGAGGAATTACTGCATATAATTTTTACCCATCAAATTTGAATCTCGGTAGATAAAGAAAATTAAATTATATATTAATTAATTCTAATTATGATCATTAAAATTGTTTTGTCATATATTTATTACTTTGATAAGGTATTTAAAATGCAAACTTAAGCAATTCTTAAATAAAATATTTATTTACAGCGAAGCCCTTCCCGTATTTCTACTTTTAATCGATTTTTCAAAAGCCGGTCTTCTGACACAATTTGCACTCAGCTCTGTTTCGCAGGTAAAATAATAATCAACATTTTTTCTATGGTTATGAAGTCTGATCATATTTTAATTTATAAAGTTCTGTTATTTATTTATAATTACTAAAATTGATTGTTGTCACAGTAATAAACTATCTTCATTGTAATTTTGGAGAAGAGAGAGAATTTTTAAAGTAACATTAACAATGAAATTAAGATCAATATTGTAATGATGATTAAAAATGAATGTCACAACTACAGCTTAACAAAAGCAAATTCAATCATTTTGTTGAACAATAATTGCTAAGATGATGATCTTGTTCATAGAAGTAAGAAATCAATCATGGGTAGATGATCACATCTACTATTCTTTGATATAAAATACAATAAATATTTTAATAATAAAAAAAAATTCATTTGAACACGTTTAATTTAAATAGTTTTCCTAGGATAATACATTTTTTATTTCAAAGATATTTTAAAGTAATAAAGTTTACATTCATATTTAATTTAAAATAGAGTTTAAATATTTAGATGATAATCTTTAATTGTTTAATTGAAAAATAAACATAAATAAGAATTTATAAAATAAAATAATAGTAATTGGTAAATCAAAACATTTTTAAGCAAATACAAAAGTTTTTTCCTTATTAAAACTCCCATATTTTTATCAGTTTCAATTTCCTTTACATAATTGGATACCTCTTAAGTAGATATTTCCTAGCTATTTTAATTAAGTTTTCGCTATAGATTGATTATATATTTATATGAAAAATAATAAAAACACTTCCAAATCATTATAACTTAATTTTTTTCAATATTATTTGAAAGTATCAATGACCATTCAGTTTCTATTTATGATATGTTTTTGATTTAATAAAAAATCAATTCAAAAATTTTCATGTAATTACAAGTTTAATTATATCAAATGCTTCAAATTATTAAAAGTTGTTATTAAAAGAAAAGTTTAAAAATTAAGTTCAAAAAGATTCAAAAATGTCTTGAAAATTTTAATGACTATTCTTATTTGACTGTTTTCTCTGCATTTATTTTTGCATTGTTTCATTTCATTTCTTTTTGTTACATGGCAATATCCTTTTCTTTACATTTTCTCAACTTCAGGGACTAAAATATAGGGAATAATTACTTGTTTTTTCCCTCTGGATGCTGTATATGGCTTTCTCTCTTGCACAACCCTTTGTGTTTTTCTTCTTATTTTTTGAACGAGGACTCTCCCTTTTTCTCAATTCACTGGATTTCTTCAATTTGCCAATGATCATCACTTGTAATAATCATGATTTAAATGACTATAATCAGAATCTCCAAAAATCTGTTAATAACATCATAATTTCCAAATTGAAGACAAGTCTGCCCAAGAGGGACCACCATTTATTTTGCGCTCCAGACTAAAAACATACACATATGGCGACAGGCCTTCCTTTTTAGGCTTCATGTCGCCAAAGGTAAAAAAGTCCTTTGGCGAAAAATCGACAAAAAGAAAATTTAAAATACCGACGCCAGGGTGCAGCTTTAAAATTTGCATTTTCCAGCGCTTGTTCCAGCAGATAAAAAAGCGGAAACACCCACTGGCTGGATGGTTGAAGAGTAAGACGTCTGTGTGTCACCGACTCCTAGTTTTAACTGGATGTTTGTGTTTTTTAAAGGACTTTTTTACCTTTGGCGACATGAAGCCTAAAAAGGAAGGCCTGTCGCCATATGTGTATGTTTTTAGTCTGGAGCGCAAAATAAATGGTGGTCCCTCTTGGGCAGACTTGTCTTCAATTTGATTAATAATAATTTCGCCATCGGTCGGAAAAATCGATCATAATTTCCATTATTATCTGCTTTTTCATCTATTCATGTAGACATTGAAGAATATATTAATCATCAGCCATCATGTTTTTTTGTTTCAAATGTAAGAGTTGTTATATGTGTACCAAACAGCTACAGAAACTAAGCTCAAGTAAAATGTACTTATTTACTTATATTAGGTTGCCACTAAAACACTGGGAATTGGTGACAGGTGTGTTTCTTTTACAAAAGGATATTACAGACTGTGTTAATGGAAATCTGGGAAAGTGGGGTTAAGGAGTACCAAAGGGAAATCAGATGAAGTGAGTAAATTTTACTCACGGTTAGTATCTTAGGGTTAAAAAAGTATGTTTTAGAATTGCATAAATATAATAACATGAATGAACATCCAGTTTTTTTAAAGCAAAATATTTTGGCACAAAAATGGACTGAATTTTGGAAGAAAGGATTACTTTGCCTTAAATCAGCCTCAGTTGTCACAGATTACTTGAAGAATAAATTTGATTTTATTTACAGATATATTATGTGACTAGCTGTTAAACTTGTAAAAAGAATACATCTATTTATCAGTAAATCTAAAATATAAATCTAAAGCTTTTCATTTTTGTTTTATGATCTATGGCTTTACGCAAAAAATCCAAGAATCGTTGCTTGTAGAGAAAACAGAATCAAAACTGAACAAAAGTAGTCGATCAGAAATGAAGCAAAAACTAAATACAGTGGAACCCTGGTTAACAAACTTTTATTTTGCAAAAATTTTGTCTTGGATAACGAACTTAATGGTTTTTTGTGTCAAATTTGTAAGCTTGCCTACTTTTAGGGGGGAATCGGTTAATCGCATGTTGGTGATGGTCTAGGGTCCAATCGTATGTTGGTGGTGGTGGAGGAGACAAAGATGACAAGTATTTTACAGTGAAAATCGTTTATTAGAATGGGAAGATGCTTACATATTTGAGATAGTTGGAAATGATTTATGTACAGTATTTTTTCCCGGCACTGAGAAGTGGCGCATCAGTGGACCTATGATAGTGCAAGCTGATCGGTCGTAGCCCCGGAGTGAACTAGATGGGTTCGCTCGGTCACAGAAGCTATGGTAGGTGATGGAGCTGCGGCGACCGGAGCACTCCGTGAGGCACAACACAAATTTTAGTAGGCACGACTTCAAGCTTAATCCAGATGAAGACGACACGGATTAATCGCAGTAGAATTTTTAGGAGAACTGAATTTTGACCTTGAGATTTGGAGTTTTTATAGTATTTCTTTCTTGAATCTCGCCTTTTGATTGGTTTTGCATCTCATTCTTTGCTTTCCAATCATTTTCTTCTTTGTCTACAGGTGAAAACCGAAGTCAGATCGGGTCACGAGAAAGATCCATTCCGAGGTGTCTATTTGACACCTGTTTGTCGAGTCTGATTGGAGATTGTCGATAAACCTATAAGCCTTGCGCTCATAATTTAGCCCGTTGTTTCTACTATCTGTCATTTTGGAACTTTAACGATCGTATGCAATGTTTTTATATCTGTCAAATCTTTCCCCTTTTCTGAAAATTTAACCTAGATCGACTGTTTATGAGCCCATTTTCCTATATTTTCATCAAAGAAAACCCATTTTACAAATAAAATTACAAAAATACTGGCTGCTAGAATGGATAAATTGTATCTGCATTAATTTCTATGGGAAAAATTGCTTCGGTTGACAAATGAAGTCGTGGAATGGATTAAGTTCGTTAACCGAGGTTTCACTGTATAATGTAAAAGTCTATGCTGAAAAAATGATTATAAAGTAAGTTTTATATTATTTTTGTATTTATTTTTTGCAAATAAAGTAAATATGACAAAACTATGACAAAATAAATAAAACAATGACTGACAAAATAAAACAGCAACTAAAAAGTTCATAACAACAGAAGGATGGTGGTCTGTGGAACCCAAAAAATAATATGTAATAGCAGTAATCCATTATGTGAATTAATTTTCTTATAATTTTTTATACTTTTGGCTGGACCAACATTGGCCGTCTATAATAACACAAGGTCTGTAAAATCAAGCTATCACTGTAGTTAGTTGTAGACTTCTTATATAATGTGAATTTTGAAAAATTTATATGAAATTCAAATTGAATATTTAGTTTTTTGTTATTTTTATTACATACTTACATAGTTAATTATTAGTTTTTATTAATTAATAATAATTGATATTTTGCATTTCAGGCCGAAGTACAAGAAAATATTGCACAGGGAATGGCAATTCTTGGACCTACAATAACATTAGATACAATCGTAGAAACATTGGTCATCGGTGTCGGAACTTTATCGGGTAAATTATAAAATAAACCTAATCGAGTCGCTTTAAGTTTGAGAATATAATAAAGGGTTTTTATGTTTTATCAAATTTTGCTTGGTCACACACAAATTGTAAGTTTAAAGTTTTGAAATTGAATAGGAAGAGAATTAAACTAGCATTAAATTTTTTATTAATAAGTTTATAATTATAATTTATAATCCTATGAATACACTGACACTTGCATGATTTTTCTATTACAAAAGAAAATACTTGGTTTGTTGTTGGTTACAATAAAATCAAATTATAAATTAAAATTATTTTAGCAATTATTATGTTAGAATAGCTAATAATAGTTGTAATAATAATTACAGTTTTTTAAAATTAAAAAAAACTTTTAAACCAAAATAATAAAAGGTAAAAAATTAATAAAACTGTCAATTCAATGATAGATCTTAATTCTAGTGAATGTCAAAATTATTTCTGTAAATAATGTAACTTAAAATAATAAATATTCATAACCTCTGTATGTGATGATAAAAAAAAGAAACTTTATAAAAATAAAACATTGCAAGATACATATGATACATTACTTTGAAGTAATCCAAAGAGAGAGAATATCCTTAACTTTTAAATCTATGTATTTTTAATATTTAATATGATGAAATGTACTATATATGTATGTATAATTGTACTATGTTTTATCTTATTAAACACATTACCATAATTTTATAGGGGTTAAAAGATTAGAAGAAATGTGCTGCTTTGCATGTTTATCAGCTGTGGTTAATTATATTGTGTTTATGACGTTTTTTCCTGCATGTTTATCTCTTGTATTAGAGGTAAGTTGATCTTTCAATATATTAAATAAAAGTATAATTTTTATAATGGAACTAGGGGGCTTTGCCCATTTGTTCCTAATACAGTCAAACCTGTTTTTATGCGGGGGATAGGGACCGCATTAAAAAAAACGCATTAAAAAAAATCTCACGAAACTTCACGAATGGCTGTAAATAATAGTTTTCGCGACACAATTAAAAAATATTTTTTTTTATGCGGTCAACAGGGACCGCATAAAAAAAGTCTCACATAGAAAATAACTCAAAACCGTACGAAATAGAATTTATTGACAACAGATGTCAGCACTTGACTGCATCGTCTGGTCTATCGTCTGTTTTACATATTTTTGTCCAGGTGGTGTTTTGTTGACTTAAAAAGTAAATTATTTCATTTTTCGCATATTCATGCAATAATATTACTATAATAAGTGCATTTATGCTATAATAAGTTTATTTAGCTATAATAAGTCAACGTAAGACATGACGAATCGCACGAGACTAGTCGCCAACTATACCGCACAAATTAAAAATTCGCATTAAAAAAATCGCACATAAAAAGAGCGCATAAAAACAGGTTTGACTGTATAGATTATTCTTAACAAAAATTTCAACAATAAGTATATCTTCATCTGTCTAATTCTGAGTAAGGATTTTGTAATGTAAACTAAGTTCAGATTTTCTTTGAAATGCACCTCCACACTCAAATTAGTTGGAAAATCACAGTTATTATATAAATTAAATAACTTTCAGGTTTTCTGCATCAAAATTGAACATAGACCAACTTTTAGGTTCCAGAATTAAAAAATTTGTTTTATTTCAAATCAGCAAATGTTACAATGTGTTTGAATGTTCCACCGAAAAATGTTCCAGTTCTGTGGTTACGGGGTTTGTTATGCTCACTTGTCCCGTGGGCTTTGCCCGCTTGTTCTCGGTGTAGATTATTCATAACAAAAAATTTGTGACAGTTCGATCTCCCACAAGGGCCCAACCGTGCTTGGACCATCCTGCACTTGTTTTACTTCTGTCCTCACTCCACTCCCTTGGCTTTATATCCCATGAAGCAGTTGGCCCCAACTCCTAGTCTTCCACTATCTTTGCTCCCATCTCGTACCCTACTTGCTTTGTTTCCCCTTTATTTCACTCAACCCTGCTCACTTCATTCGCTTATTCAAAAATTTTGTAAAGATTTGTAGATTCCTGGTGTCACTTTTTTTATGATGGAAAATGTATCGTGTCAATTTCAAGCTTATTATTTTATATATATATATATAAAATAAAATAACAGGTATCTTTTTATCTTTTATATATAACATTATAGTTGTTTCGAAAATGTGATATGCTATGTGAATCTATGCTATATGAAACAAAAGACTAGTGCAAAACAGGGTTAGGTTCCAAAGTTAACAAAAGTATACTATTGTTTTTTATTACTAAGAGACATACATTTATTAAAGCAATTGATAATTTATTTTCAATCAAGAATTAACTAATAATCACAATGAAAAATACTATATTAATCATGAATATTAATTCTAGTTAATGAGGCCATTTTCTTTTTATAAAGTATTGTTGTCTTCTGAGCTTTTTTGTCAATCTCAAACAGAAATATCTATAACATTTTCATATTTTTTATTTTTATCATAAAAAAATTTTTATGGATGACAATATAAAAATATGTTATTAAAAATTTGTTCTAGAGAGTCACGTTTATTTAGTTTTGGACCGAGTGATTTTTTTCCAGAATTTGTGTTCGAATACCAAATTGTTTGAGTCGGGAACAGTTTGAATATGAGATACTACTATATTTTGTTTGTCATTTTTTTATCAATGATTACTTACCTACAGTTAAAAAAAGGTTAATAACACTTACCTAAAAATGTTTAAACTTTGTATTTAGTAAAGTTTATGTAACATCAAAACACAGTGACAGTCTTAAAGGCTATAATCTGACAATGACGACACCTGGTTGATAGAAAAGCAAGGGCAAGGAAGAAAATTTTACTCTAGGTTTAATTATATAAACAAGATACAATTTAGTTAATATTATTCTAATTGTGTCATGTTTGCAACTTTTGTTATTTATTTACCACCTCACAGAATCAATTTTTCTGTTTATAAAGAAAATTCAATAATAATGAGTATAAATGATTATAAATATATTTGTATGAAACAATTTTAAACAAAACAATGTGTTTATTAAAGACTTGCCATATATATATATACACATATAACTGTCATAGGAGAGCAATGCTGGAAAGTTTATGCCACATGTGAGCAGGGTTTTTTGTGGGCATGTGAGCAGGCTTTGTTGTATGAATAGAGCAAACCTATCAGTTAATTTGTTAATGCCAGAATTCAGTGTTGACAATTGAAAAATGAAACCAAGTTAAACAGTAATTACCGGGTAGTATAAGATAGAGTACAGAGTACAGATTACAGGTTTAAGTATCATTACAACTAAACACTGGTATCTGATCTTAGTAATGCACAAGTAAAGCCTGTGTTCTCAAATGAAATCTTGGCTTAAATTACTATCTCATTTGAGCACAGGCTTTACTACTACCTCACTGAGGGTGGATACTAGTTTGAACATTGGCTACTATTTTTGATTCCAGTCTGCAGCACTACTCCTTTTTTTCACCATGTGGACTCCACAAAAACCTAAAACTCCCAGTCCTCCACACACTTTCCTTCGCCCTCACGTCCTCGGGAGTTTTCCCACTCCCGGGACACACAGGTTGTCCTCCATAGGTTCTTTCACTTAGACCAGACGGGGGTGTTGCCAGTATTAAAGACAAGACATACCACAATCAGAATGGTTAGGTGGTGAGGAAAAAAATCTAACATATCCAAGACAGTCTACTTCAAAAAAATTTCCAGGGTTTCTCGACCATCCGGATTCGGTTCCCAGTTTCTCCATAGTGGCAGGCCAACGTCTTAACTGCTTGGATGTCCAACCTTTGTCATTTTCACATTATCCATTTACATAACATAGAATTCATTGAACCAAATATAATTAGAGTAAGATACATAGGATTTGTTGTAGAGATCGATATTATTATTAATTTGTCGTTTTGTTATAGTTATCAAGAGATAGACAAGCAAGTAGACCAGTTTGGCATCTCAGTTCTTTGACTAAAGTACTTCAACAAGAGGAAGAACAGAAACCTAATCCTGTACTTCAGAGAGTTAAAGTTATAATGGTAAGAAAATTATTGTAAAAAATAAACTCTCATCATTTTTATGTGAACAAAAGATTTTATCATGCTCGCTGGCCCAAATGAAATGATTAATGCTTGAAACTAAGTGTTAGTATTAAATAACCACAAAGATACAAATCTGATTTTAAATACTTTTTTTTACAAAATTTAACAAGTTTTAAATATTAATAAGTATTAGTTGTTTTTTGGAGGTGAATTATAGTTATCCTTGTGTTTTGCTACACATTTATTTTAAAAAATTGTTTGAATGATGATTGAATAATTTGAACTGTATATAATCTAAAAATATTAAAAAATTGTTAATATTTTTAATGTTTTAATATTATATACATTTTGTAAATCTTATATTTTATTCTTAAGTTTTTACAAGGATTTTATTATTTCAATCTTTTGTTATTTACATTTTTATGGGCAAATTATTTGTTTTGTTGGTGATAGTTATTGCATGCTATATAGCATTACCTTGCAGATGTAAATAAATAAATAAAATATTAGAACAAAATTGTTATGATTTAAATATTAAAATTTGAATATAAGCATATTGATGTAATTACCTTTTAGTAGTTATAAGATTTTTATTATATTTCAAGTATAAACAACCTTTCTGTAGTAAAAATTAACCTGATACTGTTTTGATAAGAGATTTGGCTAAAACATTAAAGACATTGAGTGTTACGGAAGTTTTATGTAAAAGTTGATTATGTAAGATTATGAAGCGAGTAACAAATTATAATTTTTCTTTAACCTATTCCGTGTTATTCCCAACATATCTCGAGGTCGTGACCTCTGACCTCGACCGGTCGACCCGAGATATCTCGTTTTGGCATCGGATTGTTTTCGAAACTAGATGTCGCTAGTCGTTATAATTTTTATATTAAGACTAACTTTCGAAATATTATTTTTTGGTTATTACATTTAATTTATATCTATTTTGTTTGAGCAAAATAAAAAAATAATTTCAGATGATACAATAGCTACAATTATTCTTTTCAAAAATGTGTAATTTTTGTTAGGCTTAACATTGATGAAAATTCAACGTGGCGTCAAACGCAATGGAGAAAACTTTCAACGTCGGATAGGTTAAAACTGTACATCTGAAGTTTTTCGCTTGGCTGACTAATTCTTCATAAGCTGGCCGAGAGCCACAGAGGGCCATAAGTACTGAGCCATCTCTGTGCCTTACGTGACAAGTATTGTTATCTCTAAATTAATTAATAGTTCTGGAAGTGTAGATTGGACAGAAGTCCTGATATCATAACTGCACCATTAGTGGGATTTATGGGTTAGAGTCCCACTCCACTGTAGGTCTATTCTTTTCTTCCACAATATTCTAAATTTAAAACAAGCAATTATTTATTATGACATTGTCACAATGCTGGGCTGCAATTTTTAATCATATCTTTAATAATTTTTCAGTTTAAAATATATGCTCTCCACCTCAAATAAAAGTGTCTTGTCCCCGTACATCATACTTTTTTGTTAGCACTAGAATCATGCTGGTCATCTAACTCTCTTTCAGGGAAAAATTTTTGAATTGAAATAATCTGACTTTTCCTTTGCATAAGACATTCGTATATAGTCAATTGGGACCATATATAAAAAGATTAGGGGCAAGAGCTCCCTAATCTTTTTATATCTGGTCTTGGCTTTCATCTGTCTAACTCTGTTCTAGAGAGTAAGGGAAGATGGACAGATGGACAAAAGTGGGAATTTATAGGTCTACAATTTTTCAAATTGCAGCCCGATTAATTTCATTTCATTCTAATTATTAAATTTATTAAGAGATGGCATCTTAACTGCTTGCCTCTAGCCAAATTGATTTGTATCTAATTAGTTATTACCCTTGATATACCCCAATAGATAATCTGGAAGATCATTTGGCATTATTAAGTATTACCCTACTTCTTAGATTAAAATGGTTAGCAAGAATTTTCTTTTGAAATCTGGAATTTCAAAAACAACATTAGTTTTAGCATGTTACGTAACTCCTGATATGTAAAGAATTCATTTTTAGAATAAAACACTACCCTTGCCAATAGTGCTGCAGTGGAATGTTTGTTCTTCTTGTTGAACAAATTTTAACACCTAGATAATGCAGAATGTTAAATGAAAAATTTCAAAAATTGATATCCTCGTTAAACAGTAATAAGTTTATCTATTAAATAAAATATTTGTTTTCATTATAATCACATTATAATATTCTTTTCACTTATATTGCATTTATCATTTTTTTGATAGAGATTAGAAAGTTAAATAAGCAAAAATGCTTAAAAATATTACTTTATTTTTTTAATATGTTCACAACATTGTGTGTCATAGATGATGCAATGGTATACCACATTTACCTGTGTATAAGGCGATTTTGCGTGTAGGACGAGGTGTGACTTTAACGATCAAAATAAAGAATTAGATTTATTAATACAATTCTGATTTTATTTTGTTTAATCACAAATAAAATATCAAATGCACATAAATGCACACATCGTCCTGCAAAAATTACTGGCATTTTAAACTTTAAGGAAAAAACCTTGTAAAATCGACATGTAATGCTGGACGATCGGGAACCTTTTTTGCCAATTCTTAACAGTCAAATCCACTCTCCGTCAATTACACTTTCTCTGATTTCTGAATAATCATTGTTTTCACATAGGAATGGATTAAAACTCATTTCAGGCATCTGTGTGATTTTGCAATTCAATTCAAAAGCTTTGCTATTCATCTTTACTCTTGACAATACACAAGAACGATTCAAACAACCCAGATAAAATACTTTTGTTTTTAAACACGAGAGTGAGCATACAGTAAAAAATGTGAATACACGGTTCACAAAAATTATTGCAAAATCGCGAAGAATCCTTTGTTTGTGTGTATTGGATGACCTAGGTTTTTGCAGCAGTGAAAAATGAATAAAAACCTCATATGTGAGTAAACATGGTATTTTGTATTGTCTGTCGTCTTTCACCATTGGTTCACCTCCACAGTAAATGTCATCATTACTTAGCTTGGCTGTATTTATTATTAGAAACTGTAAAAAGAAATGTTATATTAGAAGCTTATCTTGATTCGCAGCCAAAAATAAAGCACCTTTTCAATTGTGTACTGTATTTGTAACACAAACATTTTTAGTAAAACAAATTATATATGATGTGAAATTACCAGATACATTTATGTTGATTAAAAAAAAAACTGCCATCATTTTATAGTACAGCACTACGTGTATACCAAGTAGGCAACCAATGTTTATTTGAAAATTATCTAAAAAACGAAACAAAACATAAATCATTTTGTTTTATTTTTCCAGGATAATTTTTGGTCAAAGATGAAGGCCTAATTGCCTAACTTCATTAATGTAGCCCGAAAAATCCAGTGTATAAGTTTGCTTTTTCTTTTTATTATAAATAATGAAAATATTTTTAGTGAGAGCCACAAGAGGTATATGACTGGTGAAGTTTAAAAAATATAATGAACTATCACATATGTGATCACACAAAAAAGGACCTATTGTAAACAAACTCTTCAGAAACATCATCTTTCTGCTCAAAAACTAATTTTAAATGCACAAAATCCAACAAATAGCAAAAAAATTTATGGAAAAAGCAAAAAAAAGGTCATTATTTATTAAATGTGTTAATTAATCAAATTAAATATTTGACTCGTGATTTGGAATTACAAAATTATTAATTCAATTTTGACCCACCTTTGCCACTGCTGTTCTGTGGCATGCAATTAGACCACAACTGTAAGCATTTACATATATGTTTGAGATATAGCTGTATGCAGGGTTTTACAGTAATCAAAAAATTCTATCTGGGTGTATATAACTTCTTTGTCAAGGATGTATTTGCTATTTATGTGTTGTTTGCTAATCAGTAATGTTTTTCTACTTAAGGAAAGTAAATATTAATTTTTTTTTTTAACTCTCTACCCCACGGGCACTAAGAGGGCCTCTTTTTTAGCAAGTTCATTAAGAGTTTGGCCAGGCCCACAGTGAGATGGTTGGGTGGTGAGGGACAGGGCCAACGTATCCGGACGGACCATCATCCAAAAAATTCCCAAGGCTTTTCGATTCCGGGTTCCCACAGTGATAGGTTGCCACCCGGACCGCTCGGCCATTTGGCCAAGAGTGTTTTTGTGGTTGTGAAGCATGTGTGAAGACATCAAATTTTTATTTGTATTTAGTCTTCAATTTGTAATGTTTTTAAATATCTAAAACTATTGGACTATGAACCCAAAGTTGAGTTTTAAACTAAACAATTGGCTTTTTTTCCATCTTTATTTAATAAAAAAAAGCCAAGTGTTTATTGTAAAACTCAACTTTGGGTTCATAGTCCAACAAATTCATCAAACACTGTTTCAAAGAGAAGATAAAAAATCTAAAACTATTCTTTCTTTTAAAATTTATCTTTCTCCCATCCTTTCTCCTGCGCATTTGATATTTTATTTGTGATATTCTCTCAATTCTTTACCATAAGCTTCTATTTAATTACCATATTTTACGGACTATAAGACGCACCTGAATTTTGGAAGCAATTTTTTGAAGAAAATAGTGCGTCTTATAGTCCATAAAATACGGTAATTGATAAACATTAATAAACTCAAAAATACGTATAAACTGTAACAAATAACTTCTAAAGACAGTTATTAATAAATTTATTAAGATTAGCTTATTACATACAGACATTAGTATTGATATAAAATTATATTTATAAAGAGTTTTATCATTAGAGTCGGACTGCTTAGAGGGTAATGAGGGTGCAAGACAAAATACATATTTTGAAGTCCTTACTGCAAATTGAATTAAATTACTATGGGGCTACTCGGGTTATGGGCTTAAGGGGTTAATGTGAAGGAAGTAAATGAAAGAACTGAAAAAAATGAAGCAAATATAAATGCTCTAAACATTTTCAAATCCTAGTAGAAGTGTTTTTGAACATAAAATATTTTAAAAATAAATAATACATAAATGTTTGTGTAAATATAATCAATTAATTTTAAGATAAAAATTGTTCAAACAAGGTAAAATATTCAATACATTTCTAAATTAGTTAAAATTTGTATAAAATTTAAAATTTAGTTGTAAATATTTTTCAAATGTTGTTTAATCAATATCGTGTAGAGGTCTACTTATTAGTGGCTCAGAGCAATTGCTCCTTTTGTCCTCCTTTCTGTGCATCCATGCAGTACAAAATATGAATGAATATAAATATATGAAGTCTGTTCAAAAAAGACCAGACTTTTGTCATACAAACTGTATTACTGTGATTACAATATTTTATTTGTTTGTCCCCCTTCAAAGTACTCCCCTGCTTGCAAATCACCATTCCCATTATTTTTGCCACTGTTGGAATTCTCCTTGAAACTTGTTTTGTGAGATGATGTGTAGCTGTCTCTGTGAATTTTTTCAAATCTCACCTACAGTTTGAAAATGATGCCATTTTCAACTTTGGAAAAGTCTGCAGGGGCCAAGTCTAGAGAGTACAGTGTGGAAAAGGATGGCCACATTGTTAGTGGCAAAAAATTGGCCAACAAGTAGAGATGTGTGACATGGTGCATTGTCATGATGCAGTACCCAGCTCTTGTTTTCCCACAGCTTGGTCCTCTTTTGGCCCACTTCTCTCAAACCTTAAAACTTCTATGTAGAACTCCTTGTTAACAGTCTGACCTTGTGGCATAAACTCATAATGGATTTTACTTCAATAATAACAAAAAAAATCAACATTGGTTGTCCTGATCTTGAATCTTCCTCAATCAATATTCTGCTCAATTTATAAACCACTTGTGACACTGCAAATGACTCACACAGTCCTCTTAGGCCTCCAAATCAAAGCCTGTTTCAGTAAAAGTTTTACTGGTTTTAAAACAAAATTTCATCCAAACATGTTATTCCCGAAAGTCTTTCATCTTCACTTCATAGAGTGGTCACTGTTCGTGTTTACTTCGACAACTCTAGATTGCCAATCAATCAGAGTACTACAATGTGTTAAGTGCTATTTTGTTGCGAAAGTTTTTGGCCACGTGGCACCACTTGCCAGAGTTTGATAAGTTTGACGGTTTATGTACTATGACAAAAGTCCAGTCGTCAGACCTCGTATATACAGTATAACCTCTGAATAGTGGACGCAGTCGAGACTGGGAAGTTTGTCTGCTATTTGGAGATACATGTTGGCAGCCATACTGTATTTTAATTCGGTCATTATACGGTAAAGAATATGATGAATTACGAAAACATAATTCATCGTATATGTATATCGTAAACATATGCATTAGGAATGTGAAAATACTGAAAGGTATATATAGTATATGTAATTAAATGTATATACAGTATTAATAAAATCAAAGACAAAGTCTGCCCAAAAGGGACCACCATTTATTTCTTGTGTTCCAGATTATACTCGTTCGTGGAGACAGACCTTCCTTTATAGGCTACATGCCGCCAGAAGTTAAAAAAGTCCTTTAAAAAACACAAACATATCCAATTAAAATTATAATTATAGAATTTCTAAAAAAGGAACTGGTGATATACGGACGTCTTATTTTTTAATCCATTCATCCTACGAGGGTTTCTGCTTTTATTCACTGAAACAAGTGCTGGAAAATGTAGATTTGGAAGCTGCTCCCTGGTGATGATACATTTAAATTTTTCTTTGTCTTCGATTTTGCCAGGGAAAAAAAAAGTCTTCGATTTTATTAATAATAACCTCCATCGGACAAAGAAATTTACAAGGTATATACAGTATGTTATTTATCTTTCCAGCTGTAAAAAATCACATTTTAATTGAATTCTGAATAGTGAACAGATTGAACAGGGTACTTTAAGTGGAGCATAAAAATTATGACAGAACATTAGCGTCGATTAATTATTAATTCATCAAAAACAACCCGAGCCGAAGTAACAAAAAAAACGAAACTGTTGTTATGAACAGAAGGGTGGACAAAAGTCGGTTTCTGCGACGAGAATTTGTTTATTTACAAAGGCGATTTAACTCTCTGCCGGTACACATACGATAAAAAAAATCACTCGAATTACCTCATGTAGATATTAGATGTTTAAGTAAATGATTTTTCTTTTTCAGTCTGCCGGTTTAGTAATCGTGCACGCTCATAGCCGGTGGACCGTAACTATAGATACCGGAGCGGGTTTCGAATCACCTTCTTCGTTATCTACGTCGTCGGAGAAAGACAGAAATTCGTTTCAGGATTTATCAAGCTGGTGTTTCTTTTTTTACAGGTATTTTTTTTTGTTTTAAATTTGCACTGTTTTAAAGATCTTTCTTCATTATTTGTGTGTTCCATGATTATTGCATTTGTTTAATGTTTTCCTTATTATAATTATTACAATAAATTTTTTTTGTTTTTGATTCTGTTCTAATTTAAAGTGTTAAATAAAGTGACTGATTATATGCAATGATGTAACTAGAAATTTTAATCTACTTAACAAAATATACCAAAGGGTTTTTTGATGCTTTGGGCCTAGCCCTTCCACATTTATGATGGTGTAGGAAGTTTACTTAATTTAGGAAAGTTTCTGATTTTAAAATGTCAAACTGTAACAAAATATTATATAGTAGGTAATTATGTTGAAATTTCTTCTGTTGTAAATAAATTTAAAATCAAACAAAAAAGGAAAAAACATTTCAAGGTAATCAAGAAAAGATTTATAAACAAAATGTAAATTATTAGTTATAACAAAAGAGTAAGAAAGATAAGAATTATAAATTCACAAAAACAAAAAGACAAGGAAATTACAAAAATATTCACAGCTGTTGCATAAGGTTATAGCCAGTATTTTGATTAATAATTGGATTAATAGATAAATAATAAATATATGTTCCACATTCACCAAATTAGAATTTCAAAAATATTTTCTACTATTTCATCCTCAAAATTTTAATTAACTCTATTCTATCTAATTTTTCAGCTTCTTCAATTACAATTAAAGATAGATAATATAAATGTGTCTGGTATATTAAATTTCATAAGTAGTTTTAATAATTTTTAATGTACTAAAAGACCTTTCTGTTATTGCCACCATCACTGGCAAAGTTAAATATAAAAGTCCAGGGAAATTGCGCAACAACAACTTACATTTAGGAAATTGCACAATAAATTATTAAATTTTATGATTAATAATTTGGCAAATTTTCCTATTGTTTTTATTGTATGTATTTGCAATTTCATAAAACTATTTTTTACAATTTGTAAAAGTTGAAATGAATTTTTAAGAAGATACCACAAAGGTGGGTGAGATTACAATAAAAGCACACACTAATATCTGTAAACCAGTTAAAAGGAATCAATTTATTATAACAAACATTTTCAAATGTCCTTAGCATTATCATCAGGTTATAGTCTAACATAGAACAAAATTTAAATAAAATGGATCTCTTTAAATTCGTGCTTGTGGTTGCATACACAGAAGAATGGTAAAGAAAAATTAAAATAAATTACAAAACAGTAAAACAAGGGTGAAATAAAGTACACATAAATAAAAGTAACAAATATAAAAAAAAAATAAAAATAGCTTTTCAAGCATGCAATATGGAAGATGTGTCCTTAAAATTAATTGTAAAATCTTTCTTAATCACTTCGTAAATTTTGAGGTTTGAGATACTCGAGCTGTGCGGGAACAGACGTGCATTATCAAAAGCCGGTCGGACGTCGTTTTCGTAAGAAAGGCTGCAAGGGCAGTCTTGCACAAACTGTGTGATAACGTTCCTCGAGTCTAATATTTGGTTTCCTGCAGTAAGTTCCAATGTACTCGTAGTGTCGATTTGCCTCGTTATCAAATGAATCATGTAAATGCCAATTAGTGAAGATCGTTTGTGTGTCTTTATCAGTCAGCAAGGAAAAAACTGCTGGACTTCTCTTAAATGCAATACTAATGTTGGCTAGCCAAGAGAACCCTGTTAAAAGTAATGGTCTTTTAATTTTGGAATAAAATATTCTTTGACATAAATTGTTTTTTAAATCATAACATGTGTTTTGATTATCCAATATAACCAAAAAATTATAACAAAATAAAATAGAATACAATTAAGAATAAAGTAAAAATAAAAATGAAATGAAAATAAATGAAATAATTTTACTGGGTATGATGACACCATGGTATTTTTTACAGCGTGTGATGTGTTTGATACCCTCCTGTTTTAGGGGTTATCGAGTAACGATCGTCGTATGAAAGATAGTTTCTGTATAGGACATATGCCCAAATTTTGGCTGTTTAAAAATTTAGTTGGAGTTTCATACTTGATTTGGTATTCTGTTCTTTAAGCTTATGTAACTTGAAAATGTCCAATTGATACAGATGAAAACATTTGTTATATTAAATATTTTTGGTGTTTGTTTAACTGGTTTGGTGTACTGGTTGTTGTTAGATGATATATACTAGGGAGGTGCTTAAAATAGGGAAAAAATAAATTGCTTACTTTTTTGTGGTCCTACCCTCCAGAACTGTTCCAACTGGTCTCAAATTACTACAGAAGAAATCTGAACTTGATATATTAATATTTAGAGGTAGCTCAATGACTACAAAGATTATAAAAAGAGCAATATATGACAAATGAAAACATACAAGTCCTGTTTTGGTAAACCAGACTTGGTTCACTTTCTTGAACAATTACAGACAAATTAAATAATCATGTAGACTCTACAATATTCAGAAACTTGTTGGATTACAAGCCAAAATGCAACAAAAAAATTTTTAAATGTCACAATTCACAAAATTTGAAATTTTCGGTACTATGTTCAATGTAACTTTATCAGTTTATTTTGGTAGCGACAGAGAGTGTCTCTTGCTGTCTGGATAATCTGCCTCCAACTGCTTCCTCACTAGTTACTCTGTCTTCTTTACAGCTTGCATCTTCTTCTTCAGTATCTGTGCTGCTGTTTGAGGATATTAGTTCTGCTATTTCTTCACCACTTCTCTTTAAGTCTTCCATTCTACATTTTCTGTTAAGCATCTGTTCCTGTCTTTGTGCCAATCGTTTCTCCTTTGCAGCCAATTTTGCATCCACACCTACCATTGACCCTTTACGTCCTTTCTCGCGCCGAGCTAACGAGAACGCACGATCCTCTGGAATTTTTATCATTTCGACTGCTGTAAGATGAGAAACATCAAAAAGTTCGTTTAGTTTACTAACAAATTCCATCTTATTTGTTTGCTGTGTTACAGATTATTGCCTCCTATTTTTCTTCAGTAAACACCATTCTTTAAATATTTGTTCTAGTTTAGCTATGCAGTTTCTTGGATTGGGATCCTTGCCATTTCATAAAATATTGCCAGCTTTTCGACTGTAACAGCTGAGGACTTTCTGTTAGTTTGTTTCAGTTAAAGATGGTGATGTAAAAACAAACCAAGAGCCTGACTTAAGGATGGCAACTTGTTGCCGATTAATTCGGTTACTGTCGAACCAAGGAGGTACAATTCGGTTTTAGATTTAGTTGCAGCCGCCGCCATATTTATTATTTAATAACTTTGTTGAAATGAACAAAAATGTATTATGTGATTTGCTTGAGCAGTTTCTGGATTATATAGTCTGTGCATCTGATGATATCAGTGATGTGCCTGAACTTGTCCATACAAGCCGAATAGCCAATAGATGCTGATGTAAGCAGTATGAGTCACTGAGTCAGCCTAAACCAGAAACAGGGAAAAACATTTGCAGCAAGACTTCATGATGTCAGTAAATAAAGATTACGAGTCACGACAGAAATTAATTTTGTGGGAATGTCGTGTAACTAATGTGTGATTAATTTAATGATTTATTTATTGAGATGACCAACTACAGTTTTACAAACTGTTGTACTAAAATGGATACATAGTGGTTGAAGTTTGTGATTGCCACATGCTCATCCTAACTATTTGGAACCTATAAAACTTCAGTGACATTGAGCTACCAGTAAATGGAGTCCCACATTAACGAGATAAATTTTAAAAATCGGGACAAGAATATGGAAAAACTTTTTATTTATTCAAAGTACACGTAAGAAAGATATTTTTGGTTCGGTTTTAAAAAATGATGTCGTCCAATTGTTGGCCTTCACATGCAATGCACATTTGGAGCCGTTCCTTGAAGTTTTCTTCAATTCTCACCAGCATATCTAGAGGAATTTTGGCAATTTCCTCTGAATGGCCTCCTCGAGTTCTTGTAGGGTTCTCCGCCTCGAGATACCCCCACAAGAAAAAGTCACGGGGGCTCAAATTAGGGAAGCTAGGGGACCATTTGACGGCTTCTCGTAAAGAGATTAGTTGACCGGGGAACATCTCTGTCGAAATGGCGCGAGAACGACAGTTCGTACGGACCGTGGCTCCATCTCGTCGAAACCAAAAGTCACTCGTATCGTATTCTTTCGTTTTGGGATGCAAAAAATTCTCTAGCATGTCGCAGTATCGTTTGGAATCACAGTAACAGTGATGCCATCCTCTTCAAAATAAAATGGCCCCACGATGCCTACAGAGGACAAAGCACACCAAACAGTGACTTTTGGGCCGCGAAGAGGCGGTCGGGCCGGAGTTCTCGGAGTTCCCGGCAGCCCAATAACGAAAATTCTGGTCGTTCACCGTGCCCGACGGAGGAAAACGGGCTTTGTCGCTACTCAACACAATACCTCTAGGAAGCACGTCTGTAAAGATTTAACAATATCATTTTTAAAACCTAGCCAAAAATAACTTTCTTACATGTACTTTGAATAAATAAAAAGTTTTTTCCATATTATTGTACCATTTTTTTAAATTCACCTCGTAAATGCGAGATTCCATTATGCCCCACCCTATATTAAGAACGCATCTGCATTTGGAAAGTAAAAATTGCCAACAAGTTTTTGCATTGTATTAAATCTTATAATTTGTACCATATAAAAATCTGAAATTTTGGAAAACATGTGCATTCTAAAATTACCTTTGGCTTTTCTAAATGTGATATACAGTCAAACCTGTTTTTATGCGGGGGATAGGGACCGCATTAAAAAAAACGCATTAAAAAAAATCTCACGAAACTTCACGAATGGCTGTAAATAATAGTTTTCGCAACACAATTAAAAAAATAATTTTTTTATGCGGTCAATAGGGACCGCATAAAAGAAGTCTCACGTAGAAAATAACTCAAAACCGTACGAAATAAAATTTATTGACAACAGATGTCAGCACTTGAATGCATCGTCTGGTCTATCGTCTGTTTTACATATTTTTGTCCAGGTGGTGTTTTGTTGACTTAAAAAGTAAATTATTTCATTTTTCGCATATTCATGCAATAATATTACTATAATAAGTGCATTTATGCTACAATAAGTTTATTTAGCTATAATAAGTCAACGTGAGACATGACGAATCGCACGAGACTAGTCGCCAACTATACCGCACAAATTAAAAATTCGCATTAAAAAAATCGCACAAATAAAAATCGCACATAAAAAGAGCGCATAAAAACAGGTTTGACTGTATTTGCTTTATTCATCAAAAAATTTCTTTGGTATGGAATTTTGTTTTCGTTAAAATAGTCATAAAGTTTTTATTTACATGCAATTTTTTTAGCTTCACTTTTACACTTTTTAAAAGATTCTCTTAACTGGTGCTTCAGATGTTGATTTTATAGCAACTGATGATTTTTTGCACATCTGCATCTTTAGATTGTAACAGTTTCAATTAAATATTCACTTTATTTTAATAATTTCAATAAAAAGAGTGCAAAGAAACACAAATGTCATCTTTTTTTATTTTATTTGCTTTTTCACATTCTTTTTTCTTGTTACTTTTTAATGTCATATCTGTCAGAATATATCAGCATAGTCATTTAGTATATCAACATATCATATATCATGTTTTATCTTCAATAGTGGCATCTTGTAGAATTTAACCATTTGATTGTTGTAATCTGCAGTTTTACATATAAAGCTAAAATTTCTCATCTATTCAAACTAACTATAGCCAAAATAGTTAAATATACTTTTAACAGTATCAAAAAAAAATTGATGCTTTTACAATGTTTTTAATGCAATTATTTATTACTAAATTTAAAATATGAACTGTCCATTGTGTATACTTTGGCATTAGGTTAAATGTTTGAATTTTTTTCTTTTTTGCACACTGTTATATAAATCACTCAACATTGGCAGTGTCAAAATTTTGTCCTCTTCATTTGCTGAGATCTATTTTGTGAATTTGAAGTAATTGTATTCGTTATACTAGAAACTGAACAATTATTGCAAGCTAAAAACATCTAAAAGAACTTCTCTAACTTTACTATTAATCGGAATACCTTCCGAGTTATTTGATACGTAAAGTATCGGTAAATGTTATTTAATTGATCAATTCTCTTAATATCTTGAGTAGTATACATAATGATTGCATAAAAAGCAGCAAATTTGATACTTTTGATCAGCTTTTTTTGTTCTAAATTTTTTTCCAACTACATTAGTAAGTTCATTTTGAATTTTTGCACTTAAATATTTAATAGGTCCCATTTTTTAATTCGGAATCTGATTTACACCATATCATACTTCACTAAAACTTTGACCTGTTTGAAGAAAAGTCTGTTTTATTTTCTTTCTATATCCTCTGTTTGTCCCCAGAATGGAAACAAATTTTTATCGAATGTCGGTTACGTTTATCGATCTAGCACTTATTATAACCGCGCGTACTCCTCGTGCCCGACGGCTCGAATTCCCTCGAAGGACGGACGTTTTCGACCGACGAGCACTTAAAGTACGGATAAACGATTCGAAAGGTAATTTCGAGTCTTATTTTTTCTTTAAGGTCTTCGTCTATCGTTTCGTTTCCGTCTTTCACACGTACGGCAAACACGAATACGAGCTCGTAAAATTTCGTGATCTGCAGTTTTTAAAGACTGGGTTTTTCGAGTTGTACTGCCATTTGTCCAATTACTCAAAAACGAAAAAACCCGGTATGCTCGCAATATACAATGTCTAAACCAGAGGAATGATGTAACCACACCTTATTAATATAATCATTAGTTACTTTTACTTTATAATGACTTTCTGAAATTGATCTGTTTTTTTGTTTTACATTTTTTGGGAAAAGGTCCTCCTGGATTACACAGTCTTGAACTGATTATTAACCAGTTAATTTCATCTTTCAATATAGAATTTGTAAATACTGTTTCAAAAGCTGTTTCTTTATTGAAAAAATTCAACTGTATTTATCAATTCTGATGTTTCTGTGGATTTCATTTCCTCTAAAATTCCTTTTATTTCTGACTGATTTTTCTGTATCATTTAAAGGTTTCACATACTTTTTATTTTTGAAACGATTCTTCTGACAAATTTAAAATAGATGCAGAAGCATTTTCATGAAGAAGAAAACTGAAATTTTTGGTATTTTGTGTAATCTCTCCTTTTCTCTTTCCTTCCTTCCTGTTTGTAACTTCACTAGTTTTACTTAAATGTTTATCAGCCTTGGATGACTGAACTTCAATAAATAATATGGGGACATCTAAAAATTATCTTTTATTATTAATTTATATTAGATATTACTTTTGCAATATGTATTATAATTAAAAATTTAGGAGTCAATAACAAATATTTTTTGGCCAGTAAAAACAAATAGATGAGTAAACAAACCATTTGAATAAAAATATCGATTTAAGTGCGAAAAAGGAAAAAACTGACGAGTAAAGCATTTTACCGATTGCAAGAAACTTGTTCGTTTACGTGGTTCCGAATCCAAACAGTTCTGGGATGATTGGTTTTGTGGAACAATTCTGGATCGCTCAGAACTGGTAAATATTTGTATATATTTGTATTAATACTTTGTATCTTTATGATGATAAATTTAAGTCTGATCTGACAAAAAGTTTTATTAATTTTTTTATATCAATGTAATAATGTGTAATTATATAGATAAAATATTCTGCGTCGGGGACATACGAAACACCTATCAAATTGACAATGAATTAAATTTAATCGGTGTATCAATCTTTAAATAATACTGAAATAAGGTGGATTTCATTTTTGTTAAATATATCTCATATTAGTGATGTCATTCTGTATTGTCACATTATTGGCTACTACTGTGATTGGACCACGTTGTTCTTCAAAACTGCAGAGTGCAGCATTTTTGAGAAAAACAATAAAATAGTTTTGTAAATGAAATTGCTATTTGCATTATATGTTTAATACACATTATTATAATTTAGTGTAAGGTTGTATCATTTTTATTATGTTGAAATCTATTTAACTTGTAAGCCAAATTAATAATAATTTTGATATTAGCCAGAAAATAAAATTTGTTCGTAGAAACAACGAATGCGAGTTTGTTGCAGTTAGAGACTAGTGACATTTGGAATAGAAGGTTAATACCAAAATTATTATTAATTTGGCTTAAGAGTTAAAAAAGGTTTTTGACATAATAAGTTACAATGCAAATCCCAGAAAAATGTAATTAATGTTATTTTGCAATTGTGCAAAATGACGAGCATAATCGGAAAAATAAATTGTAAAAACCGTCTAAAATAAATAGTATATGTTTATTTAAAATTCATCATTCCTAGTCATAACAAACAAAATAATATTAATATTTTCCTATATAATTAAAGAAATTTTAATATTTTTAGTGTTCTGTAGAAATGGTGTCGGGGTCTGGTCTAAACCACCTTACGTCACGTGTCATTAAGCATCGCTTAACAGTAGTTACATTACTATATGTTAAATAAAATAACAAAGAGAAAAAAGGATTTACGGAAGGAGAGATTGTAATTAAGTAACTCGTCGACGTTAAAAATAGCTTTTTAGTTTTTTATCGTTTAATAGTTTATCATCACAATTCCAAGAGTGGCAGAAGAAAAGAATTTTATTTAGAATAATTCCAATTTATTGTTTTAAATATACATAATTATTATGTCTTGTAAATGAGATACAAAAAATTACCTTATTGACTTCCAGCAGTGAGTTTAATACATTAAAACATTTTTGACCTATTCATAGGTCTTAGAACGCTCTAACATATCAAATACAAAATTAACATTCTAAAATTAAAAGAGAAAAAATATAAATAAAAATTTGATTATCAACATTTAAATTTTAAAAATTTAATGCCAAAAAAAATCATTTTTCTCACATCTAGTTTGTGCTAAGAATATTTTAATTAAATCTTCTCAAAAGCAGATAAAGCATTTTTCATTTTTGATAGTGAATACCCTATAAATTTAAAAACTGTACATAGTAATACAATTGAAATAGTTGTTTGTATGTTGTAGAAAATGAATTAAAAGCATAAAAAGCTTTTTTTTTTTATTTTGGAGGAAAATTAAAAATAAATCTTGTATGATATGACTGTTATGCATGGTAATTTGTAGTCATTTAAAATCATTATTGTTGAATTTATTTTATAAACAGTAAAATTGATTCTACAAGATGGGAAAATAAATGCCGGAGGTTGCAAACGTGATCTGATAACGATAATATCGATCAATTTATATGTTGTTTTGTCTAACGTCGGTCTCCGAGAACCTATCGAGGACATAAAGCGAGGATTTGCAGTATATCATTTTACAAACTTGGTGTTTATTTTTAATGCATAATGATTTATTTTAACAAATTTATACTAAAGTAGACATTGTGATTTCCTTAGATTACAAAACTGTTATTGGGAATGGTGCTCAATAGGAAAAAGCATCAATTTAACAGACTAATGTAATTGTTAGCACTGATTTTTGTCTTTAATCCTTAACATTAAATAAACAATGACTATACATAACATTTTTCAAATTATATTTATATCTTTTGTTGTATAGAGGAATATATATATATACTAGCAGATAGTATAATAAGAAATGCTTACTGGAACTATATTCGTATAAACTCTATTTTCCGCCTTAATTTGTCCAGCATACAGTTAAATTTTCATAAAAAACGTTTTCGATCACTTTTAGCGATCTTCATCAGTTACAAAGAACGAACAAAAATTCGAATTTAAAAAGATCGAACGTTTCGGTGAAAAAACGCAACTCCGTTCACAATGACGTCACCACTAACGTGAAAAATTAAATAATCCTCGTCCCGGTGTATAAATTCGGCAATAAGTTTTCACATCCCCTTGGACATGGGGAACACCCCATTCAAACAATATTGTAACAGAAATTCGAATTTCTGTTACAATGTCGTTTGAATGGGGTGTTCCCCATGTCCATATATCGCATTAAGCTACCAAGGGGATGTGAAAACTTATTGCCGAATTTATACACCGGGACGGGGATTATTTAATTTTTCACGTTAGTGGTGACGTCATTGTGAACGGAGTTGCGTTTTTTCACCGAAACGTTCGATCTTTTTAAATTCGAATTTTTGTTCGTTCTTTGTAACTGATGAAGATCGCTAAAAGTGATCGAAAACGTTTTTTATGAAAATTTAACTGTATGCTGGACAAATTAAGGCGGAAAATAGAGTTTATACTAGCAGATAGGCCCGGCGTTGCTCGGGCAAAAGTAACAATAGCAAAGATTAAGATTATTACGTTATAGTCACAGAAGAAAAAGGATAATTTCATCAACAAACTAAATATTTTGAAAGTCCGAATTTGAAAATCGAATGTTCTAATATTGTTCGATTGTCACGACGTGTTCTGGTTATATCGTTCGATTTTCATCGAATGTTCTAAAGAAGAAAAGTCGAGAAAAACCGAACTAATCTGTTTAAATTTGAAAATTGAATATGTTCTAACATAGTACTCTTTTCCTTTTTTTTCCTCCAGTGCTCGTAAATCTTGCACGTCGCTTTCTCTTGTTTTCCATTGCTACTTAACACTTCCATTGGTACTTAACACTTCCATTGTTGATGGAAGTGTTAAGCTTTAATCCTGTCTCTCTCCCCGTGGGGTGGAATTTTGAAAAATCCCTTCTTAGTGAGCATTCTCGTGACGTACCCTAACTGTGTATCAAATTTTAACTTTCAACTCCTAACCATTTGGGCTCTGCGCTGATTATTATTATTATTATTATTATTATTATTATTATTATTATTATTATTATTATTATCAACTCGTCTCGATTATATATATAGATGAATGATTTCTATATTAGTGCGTATTAATTTAAAATTATGATAATTTATTTTTATGCAGATGGTTATCTGTCAGTCCCGAACAAATGGTTATGATAATAATTGCCGGTGCCTTAGCCGTGAAATATGTATTTTTTGAAAATCACGAATTATTAGAACATCTTTCGTCGTCGGCAGTAACTTCGTCAAATAGAAATATTCGAAACCAGAACAACCAAACGATGTTTTCGATAAACGACTATCCTTCGAAATTAGAATATCGACCATTTTCTCCCGTTCGAAAAGGTAATTCTTAGTATAAGTTAACGTAGTTTCGAAACGTGTTTACGGTAAATAATTTAACAGATTATTAACCGTTAATTTAACAGATAAATAATAACTAGTTATTAAAATCCCTATTGAAATCAGTTATATTTATAATTCTTTCTTTGATGAAAAAGTACTTTAATTGAAAAGCAATATTTTTCTTCAAAAAATATTATTTTCACAAGGATCAAATTTTCTGTAATTTTATTTATTTTATTTATTTGATAGTACGAAGAAAGCCCTGTATGTACGGGCAATAAGTGAACAAACAAAAAAAAAAATATTACAATTATACATAATAGTGTAAGAATACAATTACAGTATCTTCTACCCGAGACACGTGACAATCAATCTATGAACAAAAAGAGGTATAAAATTATTCGCATCACATCCCTGCTGAAGTCAATAAATGTTCCTTCAAAAAGCAAAATGACAGATAACAAATAAACACACAAAACAAGAAAGTGGCAACGATTGGTCGACACACACAAAACTAAAAGTAATTATTATTTATTTATTGATGAATATACATAAGGTACATGCCCGGTGCCATTAAGTACAAAACCGGGTGAGAACATGAGATACATTAAGCAGTTTTCTGAAGAACAAGAATTATCTATAGTGGTATTAATAGGTTTAAATATTATAAAATACATAAAATACATCAAGAATAAAGACAATTGTAAAACGCTTCATCAAGAAGATGAAGCAGTATCACAAGACATGGTGCACAGATTGAGGACGAGACAATAAAGGCTCGCGTTTAACATATTTCGATAATGCATTGCAGAAGATGGTAACAAAGGATTAATGCCTTGTAGAATGTCATACATAGATGTCATTAGCACACGCGTATGCGACATAATTACACGTAGTGTACATTTGAGTTATTACATATATAGCAATTGATTTACATCTTATGAGCCAATATAAAATACCAACCAGTGCCAGTATATCGAAGCATATCGTCAGCACATATCTTATTATTCAATTTAAAATTAACAATTCGGCATTATATAGACATTTAGAGCAACAGCACATTCATGACATCGAACATCATAACATAAAGAAATAAAATATTAATTGAAATTAACAAATATGGTAATATCTTTGTGCAAGCGTCATCTATGTGAATATATCACATAGAATAATTTATGAACCATATAAAGTATTATAAATATATATAGCATGAGAAAATAAATATCATGTATAAGTAACAACAAACATATTAACTATCATCAAATAAAATATTAACAGCAAATAATAACACATATATACAACATATATAATATAGTAACCTGAATTTAAATAACAAAACTTAAAATAACACCTAAATGTAACAAGTGAACAACTTTTTGTACAAGTTAAGCTGTACAGTCCATCACTCTTCTGTAAAGATGGGTCGGCACAGGTAGAATTCTGTGGAAGGTTGTAAAGCAGAAAAGAACAGCCAGTGTGCAACTGCGCCGTCCAAATTGAGTAGTAGGTTCTGTGTTCACGTAGATCTGAACAGTTCTAAAGTTGCATAATGATGGATCATCATCTGTCGGAGTCTGAAGAGTTCCTGTATGAGTGAGTCAGCACATGTCAATCTGTGCAGTCCAAGTAGTTAAAAAAAAAAAAAAAAAATCTTTGTACAAGAAATCTGTACAGTCCGTGAACAAAGTAAAGCGTGTATCTTGTTCACTCAAACCAATCTGCAGTGCTGTCAATGAGGCGGTATTGAAGTTGGAATCAGCACTAATGTGCAGACAAGCCAGCTCGGTCCCTTGATGTTGCCTTGCAGAGTTTGCAAAGATGATCGGTACAAACGAGGTGCGAAGCCAAAATTTCTTCTTCTTCTTGCTTGTATTCTGAATTAGGTGGTCATCGTTGAGAATATACATCGAACAATAATTGAAGAATCATCGTAAAACGATCCAATTGTGTATTCCTGAGTTATCTGCTGATGTAGGCTGGGACAGTAGTTCTTTTGAAGTACATGTTGACAAGCCGGATAAATGCGTCGTATGTGTCTTTAAAGATAAATAAACTTTCCAAGTTAGGGGGTGGCCAAACAAGGTTATGCGCTGCAGCAAGAGTTTTAAGCACAAATCTCTCAGGCTCAAGCATGGGGCATTGTAGAATGTAGTGTTTGCTTCCATCCAGGCACTCGCAAATAGTGCACATGGTAGTGGTGGTGCCCATAAATCGAGATTGGTATGTAAAAAATCTACCATGGTTAGTTAACATTTGTGTCAGATTGTGATTTGGGTAATACCATTTAATAGCGAGAAATTTTGGAATATCAGGAATAAAGTGATTGGTAATTGAATTATTATCCTCCCATTTTAATTGCCACTTGTCGATCACTTCCATCCATAAACTAGATTTGATTGTTTGTATGCTAATGTTTTTGTACGCAATTGGAAGATCAGTGATAGTCGAAGCCAGACGTGCAAGATTATCAGCCCGCTCATTACCAAAATGACCCTGATGGCTTCTAATCCAATTTATGAAGTATTGGCAGGTCGAAGAATTCATGATATTTTGGATTTCATTTACAAGTGGATGAAAGCTTCTTGTCTTAAGAGAAGCTATAGCAGAGGCACAGTCAGTTATAATGTTAATTTTTTGCTGCGAAAAATGATCTCTACACCAGGATGCAGCCATGCGTATTGCATATAGCTCAGCCTGAAAGCTTGAGCAACTCTCACCTAATCTGAATTGTTGATGTTCAATTTCCGTGCCTTCCCGAAAAGCCACGAAGCTGCATCCTACCAATGCTTCTGACTTAGATCCATCAGTAAATATTTCAATATCCATATTATCGTTAGAATCAAATTGGATGTTGTTTATCATAGCAGGGTGACTAGAGCGAGAGAACAGAACGGGTCTTTCAAAATCTGCTGCATATACGATTTGGTCGTTGATGTTAATATTCCGTCCCCATCTGATGTACCAAAGTTTTGTATAATATTCTACCACATTCGTTATCGGAGGTGTTCTAGCCAAGACCTGAATGGAGGCATTCGGTGAAGTGCGATACGCTTTTGTAATTTGAATAAGAGCTCTCCGTTGAGCAGCAATAAGTTTTTTGTAAATGTGTACCTTGTGAATGTCGTGACCCCAGCTACCACATGCGTAGGTGACGATAGGTATGAAAATCTGTTTATATATTGTACTGACTGCCTCTGAGGCTAAGCCCCATCTTCTTTTCGCCATGCTAGCGAAGGTATTGAAGATTCTGCCAGTGCGTTCATTGAGATATGACACATGTTCCTGCCAGAGCAGTCGGTGTTCAAGTATTACCCCAAGGTATCTGATGGTTTTTTCAACCTTCACAGTGTTTCCGCCCATTTTTATAGTCGGAACCCTCCTATATAGGTGCTGGTGTCGTGGCTTATTGAAAATTATGCATTTAGTTTTCTTGGCGTTAAAACTGAGTTTATACTCTTTCCCCCAGAGTAAAATGTTTTGTAAGATATGATTGCCATTTTGTTCAAGTGCAGATCTTGAGCGTCCCCCATACAAAACAAGCGCGTCATCCGCATAAGCAATAATATGATGTTGTCCAAAGTCTTGTCTCAGAAAGTTATCAAATACTACATTCCATAAGATTGGGCCGCAAACCGACCCTTGCGGGCATCCACGTTCGACTTTCCTTTGAATGGTGTGTGCCCCGCAACAAAGATCTGCGTATCTGTGATCTAAGTAGTCAGTTAATAAACGATATAAGTTTCTAGGGCATTGTCGGCTCCTTAGGCTATTCAGTATCGACGGCCACCAAGCGCTGTCAAAGGCCTTGGCAATATCAAGGCTAATTGCTAAAACGTATCGGTTATCTTCAAGTAATGAGTTAATACATTTGATTACACTCTCAATAGCAGCTGGGGCCGAGCGTTGTGGTCGGAACCCAAACTGACAACTATGTAAGTATTGATTGGTCTCGAGGTGCCAATGTAGTCTGTTGGCTATTAATCGTTCTAATATTTTACCAAGTACCGGTAAAAGTGAAATTGGCCGGCATTCGTCTGTAGTTGCAGGTTTAGGTACAGGCACAATGCGCGCGTGTTTCCAAGAGTCAGGGAATATACCTTGATCGAGACATTTATTATAAATGTCTGTCAGTTTTTGTGGTATAATTAGCCATAAGTATTTAGCCAGTTCCGGCGAGATATCATCATGTCCTGCTGCTTTCCTGATGTTAAGATTAGCAAAAGCCCAGGCAATTTCCTCCGTTGTAAACTGAGGAGTATTTGGTGTATGTATTTCATTGTGAATATTTGCCCTAGTTTCCCGTTGATTGTCAGTGTCCTGCGACTCGGGATCCGGGATGCAGAAGGTGTCCATCTTTTTGTTGGCAGCCTCGGTAAAATTTTGACCAGCATGTGTCGAATGTAAGATTTGTCGATGTTTTAATTTATTAGTGCAATAGCGTGTAATAAATCCCCATGGATTGGAATTTGCTGCAGCACAAAACTCGTCCCAAGAGCGTAGCTTAGCCTGTTTTATTGCCAATTTATATTTCTGAAGATGATCTACAAATTGTTTCTTTAGATTAGTGCGGAGTGGCTCTGTATGACAATTCTGAAAATTTTTCCTTAACCGAACATTAGTAGCTCTCAAAGATGTCAGATCGCTATTCCACCATGGAACAGAAGTTTTGTTATTCCTATATTTAGGGATAAATTTCCTGCAGGCCTCTTCGATAACCCTAATAGAGTTATCCAGTTGTTGTCTAGTCATCTCAGTGTCAGTATGATCACCCAGCTGAAGATGTAAATCTAGATGTGTTTTCAAACCGTCCCAATCTGCTCTTTTTAAGTTGTATTTGAGGCGGGGTTGCCGTAAGTTAGTTGCATTATGGTGTTTGATCTTAAACGAGATCATAGCATGATCATCCAGAGAATCGTCCAGAATCCTCCAATCGCCCACAAACGAGAGACATCCCAATGAGCATGCAGTGATGTCAACCCAGCTTTCCCCGCGGCTGGACACAAATGTAGGAGGGGAGGACGGATCGTTAATTATTTGTATGTCATTCCGGGCAAAAAATTCCTCCCAACATCTCCCACGAGGATCAAGTCGGTCACCACCCCAACATGGAGAGTGTGCGTTAACATCCCCTGCCAATATGAAGAAAACATTAGAGAAAACGTCCATAATATTCTGTAGATTATGTAAATATTCGTCAAGATCACTATCATTTGGGCAGTATATATTTATAATAATATACCGGTGTCCATCAACAAGAATTTCAGTACAACAGACGTGTTCGTTACTGATATTACTGTGGTGTAGCATTGAAAGGTCTGTGTGTGGGGCAACAGAGGCAGCCCAAGGGTATTCCTCAGTACCAGTCAGCATTACACATGAGGAGGGAAGACAGGCTAGTTTAAATTTGATACAATATGGTTCTTGAAGAAGAACAAAGTCATGATCATTAACGACAGAGGCTAACAAGGAGGTTGCAGCTATTCTTCGTCCCGTGTTATATTGCAGAATACTTATTTCGTGAATGTTATGTGCCATAGTCAGTTCTCTTAATCAAATTGGTCTTAATCCTTAGAAATACAGGGCATTGGTTATCTCTTGCATTGTGCGCTGTAGATGTATATCCTTCATGTTTACAGTTGCAACAAATTGCAAGTTTATCTATGTGACTGCACTCCTTAAAGGTATGCTGACCCGAACAATGGCTACAAGTAGATATCTCCTGGCTACACGATCTCGTGGAGTGTCCAAATCGACAGCACCGGAAGCATTGCAATACGGGACAAAAGTCCGCTACTTTGCATTTAGACCATTGCAACGAGACCTTTTCCATGCTTAAGAGAAGTTTCCGCAGGCCGGGCGCAACCTGTATGACCCAGTTGTAAAAGTGCTTATTTTTCCTGCCCATTTGAAACTTAATAGTGCAGGACGCATGAAATTCCTCAATACTGTAATTGTCACTTATGTAGTCATTTTGCCGGTACAAAAATGTAAGTAGCTCCTCCCGGGTAATCTGAGCAGGGACGGAAAAGATTGCGAGATGTGGGAGTCTCTTTTTGGGTTTTCTAAGCAATAGTTCAGGAACTTCCTTACGTATGCACTGCTCTAGCTTATGAACTTCCTCTGAGTTACTCATCTCGATAGCAACACCTCCACCACTGATGTTTCTGATTTTGTCAATTCCTATTCCGAGTTGGACAGGTTTAACTCTTTCATAAAGAGTTTGGCGCAGTTTGTTACAGCTTCTTTCCTCATCAGTGCTGTATAAGAGCAGAACTTCAGTGTTCGCGCCATTATCTTTACGGCGTTTATTAGTAGTGTTATGTAGCCCTGTCAGGAGTGCTTCACTATATGTTTTAGGTGGAGTGTTGTGAGCATGCATGCCCAGTTTGTCAATTGTGTTCAGTATATTTCTTTGATTGTTAACAATTTCCGTCATTGGCCCAGCAGTCAGTAAATGTTCCAAGCTTGTTGAAACCTTGTCCGTGACCCCTTGGACAATGTCAATGTGCGAGTCACTTGCTATCCGAGTGATCCCATCATCAATTCTGGTATTTACCCTAACCTCCATCTCTGTTAACTTTTTCATCACTGCATTATGTCCGTTTATGGTTGTGTTCAATTTATTTCCAATTTCACTAAGTGTTTTCGAAATATCCCTATGCATTTCAGCTGGATTTCCATCGGAGGCAATTCGAATAAGATTCCCTTCCATTTTGTCCAGCCTGTCCTGGATAGCATGTTGTGCCCTGTCAATTCTGTTCAGAATAGCACATTGTGTGTTATCAGAATCACCAGCCCCAATGCTTATTGTAGGGTCTTGCATATCCGTTTTTCCAAGTATAGATGCATTCAAATGCGCTGAATGGCACAGAGTGTCAAAGGCAGTTTCAGCAGAATCAATTATTGTATTAAATTGATCAAGTATGAAATTCATGTGCTTTGTCACATGGAATGTCCCATTTGGGTTGGCAGTAGCATATGCCTTTATTTTATTTAAAATCTCTTTAGCATTTGCACGGAATGTATCTCTGGCAGATTCCATAGTTTCAATTATTAAATGAATTTAAAAAAAAAAAAAAAAAAAAAAGAAATAGGCCTTTCAACTATTTAAAATGCGTACGTATGAATATAATACTCCAGGGGCCTAAAAATAATCAATTAATTATAATTAACGGGTTATATAATTATCCAATATTATTATAATCCAGCTAAATGGAATCCTTGGGTCCTCCCGATTCCAAAAATATATAATATGTATAATGTTAATTAAAAACTAAAGCTAATATATGCCGTTTAATAATTTATGGGCGAAGAGAAGGTCAATGACCGTTGCCA
This sequence comes from Centruroides vittatus, assembly GCF_030686945.1. NCBI lineage: Eukaryota > Metazoa > Arthropoda > Arachnida > Scorpiones > Buthidae > Centruroides > Centruroides vittatus. The sequence goes on along the minus strand of NW_027122389.1, from coordinate 1,057,491 downwards.
TGACGACCAAGTTCAGCAGAGATGTTGAAATAGAACACGATTTAAGAATGGCCATAATTTAAATTCTAATGGGTGGAAATTAATGAAGATTTACAGGGAGGGTGCATAAAGGGTGTAGAAAGAAATGCCCAAGTATGATTTAAAAATATTTAGCAGGGAGCGAGAAAACTGCGTTCCATGGCCGACCGGAAGTAGCCCCAATAAGCAGCGATATCTCGGTTAAAAATGGTCCAAACTCGGCAAATTTTGGGGATGATATTTACAATTACGATCCACATTTAGTGCCAACACTAAATCCGGTTATCCGGCAGCGAAAATCCCGGTTAAGCGATAAAGGTGCGTTTCGATCAGAATTTATAAGTTATTAGAAAAAAAAAGTCATCCTACTTGACAGTATCTTGTCACCATATACTTCCGACATAAAATTCAACATAATTCACAGTGTAGAAATCAATTTTCCGCACAAATATCCAAATTTTTAAGAGCACAAACACAGCAAACCATATCAGACTCGAGACATCGAACATCATTCCAATTCGTAATAATAAAACAAACTAAAAGTAATAATAAAACAAAGTAAATTAAACAGATACCTGAAAAATATTAAAGTGTTAATTAATAACCGCCCAAAAGCGCCGACCATAAACGCTGCCAACTAGCCAACACCCAGATGTCCTCTTAAATACTGTAATCACACCACCTGTTGGACAAACTTCTGAAAAAGGAAAGAGTAAAAAATAGCTTATTCCAATCAAATCAGTCTTGTTGATCGTTTATCTTAGTAATAAACCTATAAATACAGTAATATTTGTTATGGTCTTGCAACAGTTGCCTATATGATTGAATTGACAAATAATCTTCTCCAAAGCACTTTTGTCTATCTGCAGTTAAAACTTTACATTCAGCTACCACATGGTAAGCATCAAAATTGACGCAAGAATCACAGAACTCACAATACTCGATACACGGAGAACTCATTTGTCTAAATGTATTACAACGAACGTGTAGCACTGCTTGTATCATAGAAAATGGTCTTTTCATATTTAAATAAGTCAGCGACCCCCAATCATTAAAAACATCCCGATACCACTTATTATATTTATAGTTGGCCGCTCTGTCTTTGAATTCGTTTACATAATTGATCGCAAGCCGCATTAAAATATCAGAGGCAATAGTTTCATTGACCATTGTCTGATCCATTCAATAACCGAACTTCTGCATCAAAGACATATGAACGAAATTAATAATAATTTAGCCGACTCAGTAAGCTTACTAGCAGCCTGTTTATATACCCATCTTAAATTACTTTTTATTATATTAAAATAAAGGGGAACCCTTTGAAACTCCAAATATATAATATACGATGGAATCCATCTTTTTAATGAATATAGACACTTAATAAAATTAATTTGTAGATTATCATCTCTGTCTTTCCAATCAAAACCCCACACCTCAGACCCATGTAACACTACTGACTGTATAAAAGCCTCAAACAATTTTAACTTATCTTTCCACCGTACCAGTCTACCAGAAACACATACCCTAATAATCTTATCTATTCCTATATTCACTTTATTATGAATATACTTTAAATGTTTAGAAAAACGACCGTTGGACTGGAAGAATACACCCAAATATTTATACTCATCAACTACTTCTATTTTACCCTCTTGTAAAAACCAATTTTCCCTTTTAGAATGTTTTCCTCCGTTTCGAAAAACCATAATTTTAGATTTATTAATATTCACAGAAAGATTTAACTCTTGTAATGCCATTTCCAAAAAATCTATCAATCTCTGTAGGCCCAAGGGCGAGTCTGCCATGACCACCAAATCATCAGCATACGTCAAAATTTTCACTTCAGTTCCCAAAAGATCAATACCCCCTAATTCAGAAGCAGTCAATTTGCTCACCAGTGGAAATAAATATAGATTAAACAATAATGGGCTCAAAACACAACCCTGTTTCACACCCTTAAACGTATAAAAAAGATCAGAAATACCATCTTTACCGGACACACCTGCCTCTGTATTAGTATATAACTGCATCAAAAAATTTACAAATTTATAACTCAACCCAATCTTCAATAGCTGTCTCCACAAAATGTCTCTATCCAAGGAATCAAATGCAGCAGTCAAATCCACAAAAAAGACGTAAAGTTTGCCTCGTTTCTTCCTTAAAGACTTCTGTATTAAAGCATATAAAACAAAAATATTGTCCAATGTTGAAAAACCCGACCGGAAGCCAACCTGGAAGTCCGAAAGAACTTCAAACTTATTCAACCACATTACCAATCGCTTACCTAAGATTTTACAAAACACTTTAGAAATAGTCGGTAATAATGAAATTGGTCTATAATTTTCTGGCAAATCTCTACGCCCCTTCTTAAATAGAGGAATGATCTTACATATGCGCCAATCCAAAGGAATTATTCCTGATTGATAGACATTATTAAACAAACCTGCCAAATATCCAACCAACTCTGGATGATTCTTATACAGCTCCACCGGAATACCATCTATACCTGGAGCAGTCCCATTTTTCATGGAAACTAAAACCTTTTTGACTTCCTGTTCCATTATCTCTGTATCCAACAACTCGTCCTGCCAATTCACACACCAATTATATACAGCGATATCTGGTAAATACTGCCTAGAACAAAATTTCCGAGCAAAATACGATACCCAATCAAGAGCCGGAAGTTCACTACGTTTCCTACCAATAAAGAAATTAATAGATCGCCAGAACTGTTTACTATCACCAGATGCCAGATTACTATTCAACCTTTTCAAAAAAAGCTTTTTCTTAGCTCTACATAAATTACGAGTGATATTCCGTTTCTTAATGAAATTACCCACAGCAATACTATTTCCAATCTTGGCTCGCCTCATTCTTTTCAATGCCTGGTTTCTCCTCGCAATACTCAATCTACAATCAACATCAAACCAAGAAATACACATACCAACCGACCTTTGATACCAATCAGAAAATGATGATTTAATTAAATAGTCCAAAATCTCAAACGTTAATACCGACTGACTCCGGATTGCAGACAATAAATCACTATATTTATGACTCATCACCTCCTTACTTTCTTTCCTCCAAAAGATTCTCACTCTACTATCTCTAGACCTGTTCCACCGTTCTTTAGTTTTCTTTTTGACTTTACACTCCAAAGTCACTCCAATTGGAAAATGATTACTATAAACTTTATCCAGTACAAAAAAAGTAGATACATCAACCAATCGAGTCAACTTGACCAAAACTAGATCAATAACAGAGCAACCTATTTCTCCTACATAAGTATAATAATCTTTAGAGTCCGCTGTACCTGTATCATTCAAAATTAAATATCTGCGGATTCACAAAATTTCAACACTAATCTACCACGATTATTTATCAGAGTATCCCGCGATACTCTTGACGTCCAAGTCCAATCAAACTCTTCATTACTATCAAAAATCCATTCCTGTGGCTCCAAACCTGTACGAGCGTTAAAATCCCCGATCAAACAATCCAAATCATAACAACCAGCCAACCTAACCACCTCCATCCAAATAGTATTCCATATAGCCGGTCTTATATACACAAAACAAAAGGACGTCACTAGATGCGCTATTGTCACTTGCACAACAACCCAATACCTATCTTTTTCAAGTATATTCACTTTCAACGAATTTGCTATCAATAGCATCCAACCGCCAATGAAACGCCCTCTATCAGTCTCACGATACCCTGCTTCCTGAATAACCATAAACTTGTCCAAACTGTCAACATTAGACAAAATAGTCCTACCATCCCACCACATCTCCATTAAGAAAACAATGTCAAAAGTACACAAATAATTCCAAAAAGAGTTAGGTTTATTGACGACCCCTTCGCAATTCCACGAAAGTACAGTCGTACCTGATCCCAGTCAAGTTGAGGTTAGCTCTTCCATTGTCTTGGAAACAATGTTATATTTATAAATTTTATCGTCAACTTTAACCGCATTTCGATTATTTAAATAAGTAATTACAGCTCCCATCTTCTTTTTTTCTTTAGCGAAATTACTAGTTATTTTCCTTATCTCCCAACGGAGGAAGGTCATCCATTAGAAATATCCTAGAACCCTTTAATTTGAATGCCATTCTTCTAATCTTACATTTATCGCCATAGTCCAAAAAACTTCAATAAATCAATCTAATTCTATTTATCTGTTGCTGCCCTAATCTGTAACACCGGTCCAAACTGACCTGATCGACATTTAATTTATCACGAAAAAACTCCAACACTACTTCCTTAACCGGCAAATTCTCATTTTCCGATTCAGGTAATCCAGAAATTATCAAATTATTACGTCTTAAAAAACACTCAAACCACTCCTGACTTAGAGAAAAAATTGGCTGAATTTACATTAAGTCTATTCCATCGACCGATACAATCTTACCGGCATCACGAGTAAGTTTTTTCTCTAGGACCTCGATTCTCGATTCTAAATTCACAATGGCTTCATCCAAATTTTCCACCCAGGAATAAATTCTATCGATTTTGTTAATCATTCCTTCCAATTTCGAGTTCTGTTTTAAATTTAATTGAATTAATAACGATATCCCGTCCTTGATGTCCAGTTTTCCCTGAAGAAGTTCCAAAATCCTCGTTTCTTCCAAGGGGTCAGGATGGAACACCTTAGATCTACTATCCATTTGACTAACCGGAGAATAAGTCTTCCTTTTCGACATCACGAAAAAATCCAATTATCTTACCTGAAAAATATTAAAGTGTTAATTAATAACCGCCCAAAAGCGCCGATCATAAACGCTGCCCCTGTAATTTTATAAAATCCTAAAAGTGATTTTTTTTCTTAATAAAACAATACAACTTTTAATAATTATAATGAAAGAAAGATAATAAAAATGGCAAAGCATTGTGAAAAAAATATGCCCGAATGTGAAGGTACTTATTTAAAAAATTGTTAAATTGATTGCAGGCAAAAATAGACGAACTGTCATATTTGTTCTAAATGATAGACAAATTATTATAATAATTTATATTATGAATATATTATAAAATTTTATGAATAATTTATATTAGTCAAAATTTTCATAGACTTTAATAGGCTAGTAAATAAGTGTAACTTCAGCACAAGTTTCCATGCATATTCTGAATTGTTCCAAAAATCTGTTTCATTATAAGATAGGCTTTATGAAAAATGCATTTATTTATTTATTCTTTATTGAATGAAAGAAAATGAAACAGAAGGAATAATTAAAATTAATCGAATAGCAAGACTTTCATTTTTCGAAAAAATGTCATTTCTAAATAAAAATATAATTTAACATTTTCGGCCATCCCGCTTTATTAGTTAAAGGATACAAAGTTTATAATATCCCCCCCCCGCGACTCCGGCCGCCGGGAAAGTACGATTTCGGTTCGCTCGTTAAGAAGCTAATTTCCGAGTTTTCTCTCTTTCGGTTTATTTTAATTCCGAATGTTATTCATTTTATTTTATGTTAATTTTTAATGTTGTAGTGTTTATTTTTTAATTTATATTTCAATTTTGCTTTATTTTAAACTCTATCCAAAACTTAAGAAATCTATTTAAATTTGTATTTGTTGTAAGCCAAAGATAGCGACAAAATGACCGAAAATATTTCTAAATAAAAAATGAATTTAAAAAAAGAAAAATGAAAAAATTCGGTTATAAAACATAAGACTAGTGAAACTTCACATTTTTTTTCTTTCCCAGTAATGGAGAAAACAAGTTGGATGACTTATGTATCAGAAGCCCAAGGAGGGATTAAGAAAAATTTAATCCAAAATGCATTGCAGTTTATAAAGGAAAATAATAAAATAGCTGTGTTTTAAAAAATCTTGGTCTTTGATTTAATATGGATATTGGAAAAGAAAAAAGATGTGAGATATCATTAGTCTTATGTTTTATAACTGAACTTTTTAATTAAAATTTATATCTGTTCCATAAAAAAATTTTTTAAATTGGTTTTATCAATTTTATTGAAAAGAGTTTTTTAAATAAAAAATGAATTTGATTTCCTGGATGCAACAATTTGTTGATTCCAAATTTCACTTAGTTTTATATGTTACATAGTATATACGAGAAATTTGAAAAAAACACGGAGAGAAGGAAAAATACACAAAATATGGAAACAAGAAAAATATATACATAACCACTTTGTAAACCTAAATTTTTTAATATCAAAATTAGAAATTTCATTGTCAAACTTGACAGAATACTTTTTATAAGAAAGTAGAGATTTTAAGAAATTCGAGAAGAGTTGCTAGTATAAACTACTAAATTTGTAGAAATAATGTCTGTTGTAACGTAAAGAGCAGGAAAACAAAATTTTGCCTGGAGTGTTACAAAAGAATAGGAGTTATAGAGAACACACAAACAAATTTAGGCCTTTATATTAAAAAAAATATTAAAATCTTGCTTTTTTACACTACGTTCTGAGTAAACATGCAATTGTCTTTTAAAAAATTTCCTTGCTGTTTTCCTTTAGTAATAGTAGTTAGTTAGTCAGTGTGGATTACACTGATTATCTACTGGGACTGTAAAAATAACACCTTCCTCCCAGATCTCGCACAAAACAGATGTTAATTGGTGTAAGCTGAGATAATTTACAGCTGCTTAAATTTAATATGTTTATTTTTGTGTTTTTGAATCAAATAACAATAAAATACACATTGAAAAAAGCATTTGGAATTCCAAGAGTATTTTACATTGCTAAAAAGAAGACGAAATGAAGAAATTAAACATATAATCATAGTTTTTGACGTAATGCGGACAGTTTTGCAGTTTTAGAATAAAAACACATTCGTTTTTATGTGATGTAACACGTTAATTTTTTTTAATGCACCCTCTAGAGATGGATGTATACACTCGCCGAAATCGGCATGCCGGTTTTTACCGTACGGAAATATTTGATTTCCCGGTCTTCCCCGGATAGAACGGCAAGCCGGTCATTTTGCGAAACTACAGTACAAGCAAACAACTACCGTCTATTAGAGAACACGTGCACGCTCGTAGCGGTTTTTTAATTCGACAGTACTCGTCGTCTAAGCTGTAAAATAGTTTTCTTATATTTAAAATTGCATTCTGTGCCTCTAAGGAAAGTGAAATCGAAACTTTACATTATATGCCTACATTTACTAAATTGAAAAATATGAATAAATTCCTTTTATTTTGCCTTGCCATCTGAGTACTTTTAATGCAAATCTGTTTGTATTTTGCCTTCATGGTAACCCTAGTAATAGCTGCTATAGAACAGGTGAGTTATTCCAGTAACTATTTTTGAAATCAGGTAATCTTTGTTCTGCTTCATTAGTTGAAACTTTCAAACTTTGGAATTCAGGTGCATTTACTCCACCCAATCTTAGCTCTTTAAAATATTATTTCTTATGTTGAAATATTCATCATTATTATTATTTTTTGTATTGTTTGGAACAATGCAAAAAAATCAGTTTTCTATTTTTTCCTGTTAGTAGTAAATTGATTTGGTGCAGCTTAAATTTTATTTAGTAATTTATAAAAGGTATTGTGGCATATTATGATTTAATGAGTTAGGTTAATTAGTTTTGAGGATATAAAAATTATGATAAGCATATATACAGTCAACTTGCATTAATACAAATCTCTAGGGGAACAGTTGGTAGTTCACTTTATCAAAAATTTGCATTCAGTTTTTAGGGTTAAGGTCAAGGTTGTATAATTTACAGAGTTAAGGATTAACAGGCAGTTGAAATCTCTCAATTATTTAGTAAATTAATTTACTAAATAAAGTTAAATAAAATTTAATTTATTTACAAAAATGAATAATCTAAATGATTTTCAATCAAACAAAATGAGGAGGGGACAGTATTTGCTATTTTAAGTTTGAAGCAGTATACCAGAGTGGTTAAACAAAACAAAGCTATTGTAACTATGTTCTTCACAAAGCTAAAATAGAACCATGATTTTTTTTATGTTGAAGATTTGGCACCAAAAGATTAAAAAAGGGGTCAAATTTGGCATCACTGTATGTACCTTACTGATATGCAAACTAGCACATATCTCTGTGGGACCACTTCCATTTAAAGGGGTGATCGTCCTTAAACTTTAACCCCTACTTTCTGAGTACAGTAGAAAGATTCGCTAAACCCAGATGTTTGAATTGCTCCATAGTTGGAGGTCAAATCCATGTTTGCTTACTAGGAGAAGAAAATTATTCTATTCAAATTAGAACATTTATTACAGTACCACTTCGCTTTTTAAACTTTTTGACATGAATAATAAAATCATTATTGGAAATAGGGTTATTTCTTGAGGGTTGTAAAGTTAATTTACAGTTTGGTTTAACAAATTCTGATAAAATTTTTTGTTTGCTTTATTGGGTGAAAATTAACGTTGCGTCGATGGCATTTTATCGGATCGTCGGCAAAATTTGCTTTATCGGTGTTCGTTTTAAGGCGAGTTGACTGTATTATCTTTAGTTGTTTTAACGTTTTTAATATTTTTTTGTTACAATTGTTTTTATAATAATAATTTACTATATTATATTAGTAAGCTGGCCATTAACAAAGCAGGAATATCAAGGAAGAAATCCATATGTATCGTCGTCGCCATCTTATTTGTCACATCTATATGCAAGTAGGTCGTTGTCATTTACACTGGACGACAGCAATGAAACTGTGATTACTCATTTTAAAATAGATAAGGAAGTTCAGACAGAAGAAAATAGCAATTTAAACAAAGTTGAAAATATGAACAATCAAGTATCAGAGCCTCGCACTTTGGAAGAATGTCTGAGATTGTTAGATCTGAGGGTGAGATATGATGTTATTAACTGTTTTAGAAATCTTTTATTATTTATTAATACTATTTTAAATTATATGATTAAAGTCTGAAGACTAGAGATTATTACCTCCAATAATGAGATCCCTGATAAAATCTAATAAATAACAATGCAAAAATACAATAAAACATCAGGTTCCTTAATCTAACATTTGATTCAACTCACAGTGCCAATTCTCCTTACCAGAAGTGGCCCACTTGACACATTCATCATGAAAACTGTTTGGGTCAGGTAACCAAACTTCTCCCCCATTGAAAGTTTGATAATAAGGTGAGGTCATTTCGGTTCTAAGGCCTCTAATCATTTGCTTTACAATAAAACATATAAAGAATATCCTAGGACATTGCATGACTTTGTATCATGTTAGAATTGAGGTGGAGCCAGAAGGAAAGAAGTGCAAATGAATGCAGACAGATGAACGTTGCATATGCTGTCACAAAAAAGACATTTTTTGTACTTGCTGGCCATGGGAGAAGCGATCCTTGCACTGGCTGGGTACAGAGAGACTATCCTTGCACTTGCCAACATAAAGAAGTGATCCAAGAACAAAGCAATTGTTCTTGTGTTTTGTTTATTTTTGATGCTTATTTTTCAGTAGGTGCACATAATGCCATTCTTATTGTTTACCCTATGCCTAAATTCTGTTAGATGTGCTCAGTTGTGCTAGAGAGCATAGACGTTGTTACTTTAATACCTCTGTATGTTGAGTCTGTACATTGAAAATGAAGTCCTATTTTTTTACATTTAAATGGGCTCTTATTGCATTTTTGGACTCATTGTAATTAATGGAAAATGGCAAAGTTTTATCAAAATTCTCCCATTAAATTTTGAGAAGAAACTCAATTCTATAAGCCAGGGGAACCTGTACATTAGGGATCTTGAGGCATGTGCCCCCTTTTGTTGTCAGGTTGCTCTTTTCTTAATCCCTAATGGAGCTCTAAGATTTCATTTTATTTTTAAATTAGTTACTCATTTTTATCACAGAAAACTTTTTTACCAATGACGAAATGAAAATATTTGTTATTAACCGAAAATTTGTTTTAACGGGTCATGATTGTTTTGTAGAGTGCCAAGATACCAGTGTATTTGATATACACAATAGCATCAAGGGATTAATTAACTGAGTTAATCAAGGAATATCTGTGTTTTATATATATACATACATACATATACATACACAGTAGAGCATTGATTATCCGAAACAATTTGGGACTGGGGTTGTTCGGATAACTGATCATTTACAAAAATATATTAAACACAAAACTGTACTGTATATATTTTGTATTGCACGTCTTACAAATACATACCTTACATAAAGTAGTACATTAAAGTACGCCTACAGTTTAGGAAAAGAAGTCCGAAATTGTCTTTTGCTTCGCAGCTGAGACTTGTTTTTTTGCCATTAAATTTTGCACACATTTTAAAGACAGCAATTGGACAGCATTGCATTCTTCTTGCCATTCCAACCATTACATAGATGTCTCAAGGCAGTGAAAAGCTTCCTCACTGGATGGTCCTTTTTTAGCACGGTCATCATTGCTAGGCTCTTCCTCATCATTACAAGGGTCTTGGTCTTTGATGACACTGGCAATGATTTCATTTTTTGACAATACTTGATAGTCAGGGTCGTCGATGCCACATTCAGGCCAGTCTTGAATGTTTTCCATGTCACGTTCTTCAAATCCAGAACATTCTTTAATCGGTCCAAACAGTTGTGATACAAATGAGCTGTTTGGTGGTTCTTTAGGTGCAGTGATGGACTCATCTGATGGTAGGAGCTTATTCCAAGCTGTTGCCAGTATAGTGTTTTTGACAGTAGCCCAAGCTTCTGCTGCCATGTTCACAGCATCCTTCAAGTTAATTTCAGTGTACACTTGCTGAATTTTTTTTTATGTTCTTCCCAAATTATTACCATATGCAGCAATGCCTTTCTGTAATAACGTTTGAAGCTTTTAATGACCCTCTGGTCAATCAGTTGGATGACTGAAGTAACAATGGGAGGCAAGAAAACAACTTTAAACTTTCCATTTTCTCTTTCTAGTGAAATGTTTGAGGGATGACTTGGGACATTATCAATCAACAACAAAATATTTCTAGAATTCCCGGTTTTAAGCTGAAGCTTTTAACTTTAGGATAAATACAGTTGCATATTATTCTATAAAAATGGTTGTATCCATCCATGAATTCTTTTGATTTTTGTAGGTGACCAACAATTTTTTCTATTCCCTTAAAGCACCATGTATTTTTAGACTTTCCTATGATAGCAAAGGTAGTCTGTGTGTTCCAGTAACATTTCTGCATACCATAACAGTGATGCATGATTTGCTTGCCTTAAAACCAGGTGCTAACATTTCCTTCTTAGAAACTAGGGTTTTTCTTTGCATTTTCTTCCAATACAAACCAGTTTTGTCTGCATTGTAGACATTGGTTTTTTTTGTAGCCCTCCTTATCAATCATGTTTTTTAAAAGACTCTTTCAAACATTCAGCTGCTTCAGTATCAGCTGACAGTTTTTCACCCTGGATGTCCAATTCCCAAATTCCATGCCTAGATTTGAAATGCATAAGCCAGCCGGTAGTCGCTTTAAAATCAGCATTACCCCCTAGTTTCTTGTTTATTTCAAGAGCTTTTTCACTAATCAAAGGGTCACTATTGGTTGTCCTTGGCTACGTACCTACATGAACCATGTATAAACTGCAGTGTCTAAATCCTGGTTTTCTGCCATTTTCACTGTTTTCTGTGCAAGCATTTGTCTTCACTGTCAAGTACACTCACAAATTTTTTAATGACATCACTGTTCTTTTTAATGTCCGATACTGTGGCATATCCAAATCCATATTCCCGAGCTAAACTTGATCCACTAGCACCACTCTTCAACTGGTCTATTATTTTAAGTTTATCGAAAACACCGAGAACAATGTGTTTATGTTTAGTCACCATTGCGAATGGTACAACAACTACAGTACATATAGCATGATCTGTTACAAGTGTGGAATTCACAAACCCAAACTTATTGTCTCTAATGAAAACAGATTCTGATTCCATCCTCTATACATGCACGGGACACAGTCATCAGAAAAACACCATACAAAATGAGCAAAACTCACCACTCCACACAAGGGGAAAAAAGCCTTGTTCAAATACTGGCACATCTTTAAGTACTCTCTTATGGTCATGCCAGCTGCCAGCTAAAACACACACACCAACAAAAATAATATTGGAGTAGCCCAAGACGTGGCCAAATATTGCAGTGCCACAGCACTAGCAGAAATTTGAATGTGCCGACTGGAATGCTTTCATTTAACCGATGTTTTGGGTTGATTGGTATTTGGATAATCGATGCTCTACTGTACATAGATCTTTATATATATATTCCTTGATTAACACAGTTAATTAATCCCTTGATGCTATCGTGTATATCAAATACAACGATACCTTGATACTCTACCAAACAATCGTGACCTACTAGAACAAATTTTTGGTTAATAACAAATATTTTCATTTTAACTTTGTCATCAGAAAAAAGGTTTCTGTGATAAAAATGAGTAACTAATATATATATATATATGTACAATGTCCTTTTTTATAGCTTGTCTCCTTTTTTTTTGTAGTTTGCAGGAACCATTGCTATAAAGCCAAAGAAGACATGCTAGCGGCCATGGAACATTGCCTGACAAAGTCATGCAATTCATGTGGTATTGCTTTGTCATGCATGCTTGTGCTATGACCTTATATCTCAAAAACAAAGTCATGGACCCCCATTTTTTATTATGTTTTTGGATTCTTCATTGCAATTAATGCAAAATGGCAAAGTTTAATCAAAATTGATTGAACAGAAAACAAACAGAATTCTGTAAGCCATGTAGAAGAGGCTTTGCTAATGTTAAAAAACAGCATAGTTTTAAAGTTATAGGATGTTTAATATATGCATAGACATCAATCAATGTGGAGGATGATATGTTTATACAAACTTTTATTGTTGAAATTGTTTGAAGAATCAGCCCCTGAAATTTCTCAAATAAAAATTGAATAACCGTATTTATAGATAAAAGTGCAGCAAGACATTTATAGATATACTATATATACACAAAGAAAGGGAAATAAAAGTATAAACAGCAGCACTAGAAACCAATGAATCATTACAAAATTTTTATTACAAATGGTCTATATTGGGAATAAGAGGTAGACTTATGAGGACTAATGAGCAAAGTGAGCAGAGAGCAAAGCTCCCTAGTATCTATATATCTGTACATGTACTGTACCTCTAAAAGCCTGTTACCGGTGTGTAATTAACATCAAAATGAAAAAATTAAATTTATATTAATTTTTCTTTAAATACAAATAATAATTGTATTTAAAGACGTTTCGACAGAAATTTGTTGCCTCTCGAAAAAGAACCTCGGAAGGTTCTAAAACATTCGTGAAATTTAATTTTTTCATTTTGATGTTAATTACACACCGGTAACAGGTTTTTAGAGGTATGTAATTGATTATATTCTGGTGTTAGATGAAGTGAAGTTATATATCTATAAATTTTAATTAGAAGATTTCTGATAAATATTTATAAAATTATGAAAAACTTTGGTATTATTAATAAGATATTTATTATATATTTTCTGTTATGATGAAACCTTTTGAATTTTGTTGGTATAACAATATGCATAATATGTAAATATTGGAAATTATTACAAAGGTTTCAAAGACATTTTTATCCATATTCATTGTATTCCTGTCAGATGTAATGTCATGTTATACTCTTACAGATTAAAAAAATTTATCAGTATCATCAAAATTAATCTGAAGTAAGAATAAAACATAATCCACTTAATTTGAGAGGGGTCTTCTATCTCTGCTATTTTTATACAGTTCATTTCATGGAACCAAAGAACCCATAAAGATGATTTATTGATTATTTTTGTTGATCATAGATCTTATTTCAAAATTATTTTTTCAGAGAGATTTTTCAGCTGGAATTACTATAAAAAGTATTGATAGCCAGTACTACTAGTTGCTCCAGCAGTTCCAGCAGTGTTTACCAGCAATTGCTCAGTAAAAACAATTCTGTCATCATAAATGTGTACTGACACTAATTTTTTTTTAGACAGAGATGAATCTCTGTTTTTCGTTCCAATATTTTTCTGACAGTGTTAGAGTGGAATTTAATGCACTAGAAGTCTATTCCTTTAACTCAATCATATTGATAAAACATTTATTGTAGAATGTATTTTGTGTGTTCTGAAATAAAGCATATTTTACTTTCCCAGTGACTTTTTGGTTAGATTCAGAAAAATTTATCCAATAGAAATATATTGTCAGAAACAAAAAGTGATTGAAAATTAATAAACTGATAACTTATAGAAAGATTATTTTATAATAAATTTATTTTACATTTTATATAGGCTGATATTCAAAATTTCACAGATGAAGAATTATTAATTTTACTCAAAAATAAAAAGTTGTCCCTTCACAAACTGGAGAGTGATCTTGGAAATTGTGAACGTGCTGTCGTCGTTCGGAGAAAATTTATTTCTAAATTAGTAAATTGTGAAGATGCGTTAAATGAGCTTCCTTTTACGAATTATAATTATGAAATGGTAAGTTTTTCTTCCCCAGAAATAAACTAAATAATCTATTTATGTAAAATTTAGAGTTTAGTAGTAAAAATAAATTTTCACTGTGTACGGCACTATTAATAGTTTTCTTTTCGAGCGCTTTCGACAAATATACTTTTGTCGTGTTCGGGCAAAATAAAAACTTTTAAATCGAACATATACGTTCGAAACGGAAAAGGAATGCATGTAATTTTAAATAAAATGGTTTTGGAATAAACTCGATATGAATCGGCTATAAATTTCGAATACGTGCGATATTATTCGTGCAATGTAATACGGTGCATGCGTGGTGCCGGTCCACGTCGACGGTGTGACAGACGACGTAAATTGCCGTTTAACCATTTATATAGGGCGATCCACGTGTTGGGCAGTTCCAGAGTGGGTGTGTTGCACGTTTCCGAGGTTCTTACGAATAGAGCCTCCCATATAAAGAGGAATTTTCGGTCTGCAGGCTCCGAGTATTGTAGATTTGGTCCACAACGGGTCGTAATTCAGATCGTGCATCTTTCTTGCGAGCTCTGTCGTATACCTTCCTTTGGCCACATCATCCTGGTGTTTGGCTAGGCAGTTAGCAAGCATTCTTGCCGTGGCCCCAATGTACCTCGTATTGCTCCCCATTACGGGATTTTCCAACGGTACTGCGTAAACTCCTCATTTCTTACCTTGCTCTATTCGTAACAACCTCGGAAACGTGTAACACACTCACTCTGGAACTGCCCAACGTACGGATTACCCTATATAAATGGTTAAACGGCGATTTACGTAGTCTGTCCCACCGTCGACGTGGACGTGGACCACGCATGCGCCGTATTACATCGCTCGTATAATATCGTACGTATTCGAAATTTATAGCCGATTCGTATCGAGTTTATTCCAAAAAAATTTTATTTAAAATTATGTGTTCCTTTTCCATTTCGAACGTATATGTTTGATTTAAAAGTTTTTATTTCACCCGAAGACGACAAAAATATATTCATCGAAAGCACTCGAAAAGAAAACTATTAATAACTCCATACACAGTGAAAATTAATTTTTACTACTATTATTACTCGGTGTGAGTATAACACTAAAACTGTATTTAGAGTTTAATTTAAGAAATTAATTTCTTAGATTTTTTTAAGCTCTTACATTTTAAAATAAAACTGAGTTAAAATGCAAAAAATGCACAACTTACAGAAAAAATATTAATCTTATTATATAAAAATACAATACAGTTAATTTAGAAATTTCTAATTAGAAACATTTTGACGCTATAGTTTTGAAATTTTTAGAACCAAACGAACTGCTGAATTATTGGATTCAAATTCTAGAATGTTCGAAGTTAGAGTTGTTTAAAGTTTGAGGTACCACTGTATGTTTTGCTGAAGTAAATATCATTTCTTACAAATTATAGATAAAATACTCTTGAAATGATCTCTGAATTACAAAGAAATAGAATTACAAGAGAAGTACAAATTCTCTTCCAAATTAATTTTCAGTAGAACAAGACAAATACTTTTATGGTAGAAATGAAAACATAGCAGATTTATCTGTTGGGGAAAAAGATCTGTTTGGGGATGTACTGAATTCTTTTGATATTTTTAAGAATTTAAAAAATTTTAAAAAGGATTTTTTGTAATAGAAAGCCATAAAGATTTTCAGAAAGATATTATTAATTAATAAAAATGAATATCTTTCTGAAAATCTTTAAAAACACTTATTTCAGATATGAAAATCCTTGATAATCAGGACTTTCTGTAGGAACCTTTGTCTCTTCAACTTCAGTTGTTTTAAATAATTAGCTAGTTTTAGATTCTTTGGTAATCTTTCAATTAATTCTCTTAAATCTGCTTTAAATTAATGTGTTTAGCGATTGAGAGATCATCAGAATCTCTTTAAATATAGCTTTTATAAGAAAAATTATTGCTATTAAAAAAATTTAATGAAAATAGTTGTGCAGTGTGCAGTTCATTATGACATATATGAAAAGTATTTGTAATAATTTTATAAAGCTGAATTGTTGTTTTTATTATTTCAAATAATAATTGTAATATAAAAGTAATAGATATAATCCAGTTATAATTTTATTATTTATCTGCTGATGAGAAAAGAAAATAATGAAAATAAATCTAAACATTTTTGAATGTTTAAAATTGTCTTTTAATTGTACTATTGCAATTTTTTTCGATATTTGTTTAAAGTTCTGTATGATCTTGGTAATCCGACGCACGAGTCTGGAACAGTGTTAGACTATTGGACGTTCACACATTTTGATAAAGTAATGATTTAAACACAATAAAAATGTGATAAAATTCATCACATTTTTATTGTGTTTAAATCATTAATATGACTCGATTGACATAATGAAATAATTGAGCACATAAATGAATTTAAAAGCATGAAGTCAATTATTAATGCAATGAAAAAAGTTGGATTATTGATAAAAATATTTGAATGTGCTGTTATTGCCAAGTTGGTGGATTCCACTAAATTTAGTGGGAGATACAGTATTTTTGGTGGAAAATTTTGGAGGTCAATACTATATTTATATAGTATTGTGTTTTCTTTTATGGTGTGCCCAACAATCTTTAATATCGTGCCCAAGCTCGGGCTTGATATCATTCCATGTTTAGTAGAAAAATGGTCAAATTTAGTAGGAACTAGCATTTTAACTACAGATAAGAATTACACAATGCAAAATTTCTAGCAAAAATTCAATATTCAAACGTTTTCGGCTACTATTTCGTCGGCCCTTGTCGGGAAATGTAGAATGGAAAAATCGTTCTATAAATAGAATGCCATTGCATTTTATTTTTAAAAAGTTTCAAATACGTTTTGCATTTTAACTAGCAGAAAGCTTGTCTATCGTCCGACGGCTGTACCGGTAATACCCGAGAGTCTAGTGTCGGATTATTGGTATGCCAAATTAACGTATGGTCGGATTATCGAGATTGTACCGTATATTTGCTTTAAAACTAAAGCAAATCGTACACTTTTAACAATTGTTAACAGTTTATGGAAATGCAAATGTTTTCTACACAGTTATTGGCCATCTTTTGCCGTAAAAGAATGTAAGAGGACTGCCAAATGTCTTTTATGTCTAAAGATGGCCTGTTGACCAATTCAAAAACTGGAAACTGTTATATATTGTCAAAGATGTACAGTTTGATTTGTTAAGTTAATTGCTGTGGCTAGTTTGACTTAGTAGAAATTTTGTAATATAAATTTGTAATAAATTAATATTTTGTAAAAGTTTAAAGTAATCTTTTTATTTTTAAATTGTAGTAGAAATATGTATTAATATGAAGATATTTAAATTGTTAAATAGGTAATGGGTGTCTGCTGTGAAAATGTAATTGGATATATGCCACTTCCAGTGGGAATTGCAGGACCTTTGTTGCTGGATGGAAAGAATTATTACATTCCAATGGCAACGACAGAAGGTTGCTTGGTTGCCAGCACTAACAGGGGATGTCGTGCAATTAGTGTAAGAGAACTTTATTAAATTTCTTCTGATGATTGATAAATTAATTTATTTTTATTTATCTTTAATGATAAGTCTGTTAAAAATTGAATTATGAATTCTGTCAACGTAAATTATTAATATCCTTAGCTTTTATTATTGAATTATAAAAGTAATGTTTTGATAGGTATGTGTTTATGCAGAGGATTGTGTCTGTTATGCCTATATTATATGCTTAACAGATAAAACAACTAATCTTGTTAACATAATATATGTTAACAAGATTAGTTGTCAACATTAGTTGTTAATGTTAACAGTACAGTAGCATGTTTTAACATTCTAATACATGCATACAAAAACTGGAATATAGGTAGTCCTCAACTTTCTAAGGAGTCAAGTCTGAACATTAACTTTTATTTTTGGGGCTTTTTAGTTATTGTTACTATTTATTTTGGAAACATGTTATTTTGTTTAAAGGATGAAAATTACACACCATCTCAACAAAATTGTAAAATAATACATTCTAAAAATTCTTACCATTCACGTGACAGACACTTGTAACACTGATGTCATCAACCAAACAAGGCATCTCAGAATAGAGTAATTAAGCAATCTCTGAATAGAGTTAAAGAATTGTTTTTTAATCCTTTTGTCACTGATTTACAAAAATGGAGAATTTCTTTGAAAAGATAGGAGACTAGTATAACTAAAAGATTGCGAAGAAAAGAGGATAATTGGTAATGCATAAGTATGTAAATGAGTTAGAGTGGCATAGCTAATTGTAACATCACACCAAGGTGTATAATAACCCCAGTAACGATGAAGACAACGAGGTGAAGCTTTCGAAACCATGAAAAAATGTTTCAGAACGAGTGAAAAGAAGGATTTTCTGATGTTTCTTTGGTGTGACGTTAGGCGATTTACACGGTAAAAATTTTCTTTTGTTGATTTTAATCAAGTTTCTGCCTTTAATTTGTCACTATTTTATGGAGAATTAAATTTTAAGTTAGAGTTAAGTTTTCTTACTGTCTGGAAGTTTCCTGAATGTTTGTTTTGGTTTCATTTTTGATTGAATTAATTATAGTTATGAATTTTATACTTTTTATGTAGTTTATTATCATTAATGCATTTTTGGGGTTTTTTTACTAATTCGTTTACTTATAATAAATTTTGTTTTTCATTGATACATAGTCAATTAATTTGGGACTTTTACACTGATAATAACAAGAGTTGTTATTGGTTAGGGAATGATAATTTTGTAGGTATTTTAAACTGTATTTACTCTGTTATTAATTTTCTAACAAATCTACATCTATGAGTTAATATTAAAAGTCTATCAACATATATTATATATGTAAATAACTAACCTCTGTAATGAGCATATGCTTAATACGTTCAATAAAGATTGTTGTTATTATTGTTTATCTTTTATAAAATAATAAGTAAATAAAATTAAAGCATTAAAAAATAATTATATAAAATTTTATCATTTGCAGATGGTTTAAAAATTACAAAATTTATAATCAAGTTAAAATAGGAAAACAAAATATTTTTTAAATTACATAGAATTTTTATTAATTTTTTATAATCTTGATTAAGTTTTGTATGTAGCACTTCAATATTTTTATATAAACAAAATTATATTTAAATTGATCTGTATTCAGCTTTCAGGTGGTGTAAAAAGTAATGTTACCGGAGACGGCATGACAAGAGGTCCCGTCGTAAGATTACCTTCCGTTCAACAAGCCGTGTATGTTGTTTTCAAAATTATTTAGTCTTATAAAAGTTGTTTAATTTTTTTTTCTATTAAGGTGTTAGAAAAAAATTATTCAAATAATTTTTTTTCTTGAGATTAAATAATTTTATCTTATCTGAGATTAAATAAATTGAATAAAGAATTTAAAATTCCTAAACTTTTGTATGTAGGCCTGTAGCATTTTTTATCTGTTTATTGTATTGACATTAATCCTATCGTGCCATTATTTAAAAATAAGAATTAGTCTTTTGTTATCAGGTTTCTACCTACATAAATTGAGTTCTTTCAGTTTCTTTTTGGATATACACATGTGCAAGTGAGCCTTATTGGTGATAAAATGCCTAAAAGAAATCTGCAATTGTCGTAAAATACATCTGTATCAAGGGACTGTTGGAAAGCTTACTGCAGTTCGATTTACATTACGTAAGATACCTTAAAACTCTGACTCCTCATTCCTCTCTGATTTTATCTTCTGTACAAACTCCCAATTTGTTTGACTAATCTGGACTAGATTCCACATAGTTATTCTCCCGTTCCCCACAAGGAACATAGACTACCATAAAACTAGGATCCCTTACTCTTTCTCTCCAATTTCATCTCCTATCTCCCAAATATTTTGAGCGAGCTGGACAAATTTTGCATAGTTAGCAATCTCTGCAATCCTCCAAAAAAATATGTTACTTTGTAAAACTTGAACCCTCATTTTTTCCTGATTTCATCTTCCACAAATTTCCAAACCCTTTGACTGAGTTGCACCAAATTTTGCATAATTACCCTCTGTTAGTATGTGGGAGACATATACTCATTACAGGAGTTATGTGTGATGTGGGAGTTCCTACGGGGACAACTCGACCCCTTCCCCGAGTTCCTGGGAAACACTGGGCATTTGTCGCTAGTTTAATTTTGATTTGTTTTACATCTAGGCCAAATTACTTGGCATTTAATTAGTAATTAGTAGGAGTAATATAACGTGATGTAATCTTGTTGTCATTTGGCATTAATTTAAGTCAGGTTTATGGATGTTTATATTTGTGTAATTTCTATTTCTGTTTGAAAACATTGAAAGCTTTTACTATTTATACAGTAGAGCATTGATTATCCAAAGGATCAATTAACCAAAATTGGCTTCATATAGTACAATTTCAAAAATGACAGTCTACGTAATAACGATTGTCGACAATTTTCTATAGGCCCACTACTGAACTATCTTGTTATTTTACTATTATGTATATTTTATTTTGAATTCAAAGTTTCATTGCTACATTATAGATTGAAAGAAAAGACTTGTGCTACTTTTTAATAAATTAGATGAATTTTTTATTATTTCTAAACAAATAGACACCACAATTGCCGTAAATAATTGGGCTATATTTTGGAAATATTAATTATGAATAACAAATAAATTTGGCACTGGAGGGAGGCGTTAGGCACCATCTCATATTAAATGTAATAATTATAATATTTAATTAATTAATTTGGAATAAATTGGGAGAAAAGAATTGGCTCGAAGCGGGGCTCGAACCCGCAACTCCCACTTACTGCTTACTGCACGGACGCGTTGCCAGTTATGCTGCCCGGACCTTCGGCTGATCTCCTCTTCCAGTATGTATAAGCCCAATGTACAATCATTGACGGTTAATATGGTGCCAATTTGGGACACATCCATGCCCTCTGCCATAAACATCAACTTTGGGTGGTTAATACGGTTTCCGGTCGGTACCATATTAACCATTGATGGTTGTATACATTAGGCTTATATGTACTGGAAGAGGAGATCGGCCGAAGGTCCGGGCAGCATAACTGGCAACGCATCCGTGCAATAAGTGGAGTTGCGGGTTCGAGTCCCGCTTCGGGCCGATTCTTTTCTTCCAGTTTATTCTAAATTAATTAATTAAACATTATAATTATTAAATTTAATACGAGATGGTGCCTAACGTCTCCCCCTAGTGCCAAATTTATTTATTATTCATAATTAATATTTCCAAAATATAGCCCAATTATTTATGGCAATTGTGGGTGTCTATTTGCTAAGCATTGGGTTTTGGTAGATGTTTATATATGTATTATTTCTAGTCATTTGTACATATTAAATTTCTATTCCTTATTTTTTTTTTTTACTTTGTACTGGAATTGAATTTAATATCTTCACTTTATTTTGGTATTCATCTGTACATTCTTTCCCTGCTGAGTGCAATTGTTCTTTCGAAAGTGTTCCATCCCAATTATTTCGGATACTCAGAATTATTAATTAATTATTAAAAATTAGTCATAATATAGCCCCATAATCCAGTAGTTTGTTTGGTTTTAATTAGAAATTGGGTAATGTTTAAATCTTTATTATTTCAGATAATTAGTGCATTGAAAGCTTTTTCAATTTAATATAGTAATGTTGAGAAACAGAAATGGAAATTTACATATTTTCATTATTAATAAAATGTGTTCTTATTCAAAATAATTGAAGAAAGATTTTTTTCCTCAGACTTTGATAAATAAAATATTAAACATTTTGAAGAATTTGATATAATTAAAATTATTTAATAATAATTTCTTTTATAATTTATAGAAATGTTATGAATTGGTTAAATGAAGAAGAAAATTTCAAATATTTGAAATCAGTGTTTGATTCTACAAGCAGGTAATTTTGTTTATCTTAAAATAAACATTTGTATATTAATTTATTAGTCAGATGCTAATTGAAAATCTCAATCAACGAAACCTTTAACATCCAGTGATGAAATTTAATGTAAAACTTGACATATGTTTTCAGTCTTAAACAAGATCTGCATTAAGTAAACATTATGTCCAACTAGCTTCTACAAGACAAGACATTACCCCACGTGTCTAGCCGAACAATTCCATTGCTTTCATCTTAATACTAATTATCTTATCTTTAATCTTAATGCTTTTATCTTTATGCTAATTAGTCTTTTATATTAATTCCTTATTGCTTTTAGTATTTAACACTATTAATTCCCTATAAAATGTGTTTTTGGTATATATTTTGGAGTGTCTAGAATGAATTAATTGGATTTACATTGATTCGTACGGAAATAATTGCCTCGGTTTTCGTCGGTTTCTGATTTTGCCGATTGTTTTCGGACGGATTATCGACGAAAACTGAGGTATCGCTGTGTATAAAATACAGAAGGTACAAAAACGTTATTTCTGCCCTTTTCAATACCAGGAACTAAAAGTCTTCTTTGGCAGAGACGACCTTTTATTGTTAGATCGAATTTTGTTAAAATATTTATTAAATTTATTTTGATAGAAATTTATCTATTTTACAAAATTATGTGAAGTTGAAAAGGGAACTTCCTGTTTTGATGGAGGAAAATGTCCCAGTTCCTCCAAAAGCAATAGTTAGTGTGGGATTTCTCACACACTATCGTTTAACTTCTGCCATTTGTCGGAAGTGTGGAGGGCTTATTTTGAATAATTCAATTGGATGGAATTTTTTCATAAAAGGTGATACGCACTTGGGGACACAACAGATTGCATTTACACTTTGAGTGCATTTTTTGTCACTACACACAGTTTGAACTCTGAGGCAAATTTTTGATGAATTTTTCTTTCAAACTCTAAAGCGTTTGAAATACAAGGTACCACTGTAGTTAATTTTCTATGGATAGCTGATTAAACTTGAGTATATAATAGAATTTTAAAATATGAATTTTGGAAAAATACCAGTCATCTTGAATTAATGCATACAATCCTGCCCCAAGAACTTAAACCAATGAATAATAAATTATCTGTAATGATTGTATTAATTACATTTTTGCAGTTTTCTTTTCCACTTTTAGTTTGTTGCAGCTAGATTCTGATCTTGTTTTTTTTTTTTCTGTTTACTGTTTAAAAATTAAATTATGTTATAGAAGCAGTGTTAAGTAGTCATAAATATAGTAATTCTTAACCAATAGAAAAGCAGTGAAAAAACTTAATTAGTCAAATTAATCAAATTACACATTGATATTCGAAGAACATCTGAGATGTAAACAAATATTGCACTAAAAACGAAAGTCAAATTTTTTTAGGAGTTACTCTTTGGTGAAGATAAGCTTGGCACTTTGACGCAATACCATAAGCTTTTTATTATTGTCTCTGCACTTTGCGTTCATGCTATAGTAACTGGTTGAAGCTTTTGAGAACAAATTTCACAGACATTCTTTGGTTTTCTCAACACATTAAAAGCTGGCTTCATGACTGTGCAATAGTTCCAGACTGCCATTGTGAAGAATCTGGAATCAAATTTCGATCGAGACTGAGCAGTCTCTCGTTACGATAAAGACTGATGCACCAGTGGCTAAGCAGATTTGATTCCTAAACACTGATAATAGGCTTGAGTTCAAGCTTGAGCCAAGAAGCTGATTTGTGAAGTTGTCCAGGTTTTCTTCATGTTCATAAGGAAAACTGGTCCATTTCCAAAAATTAAAAGATCTCCAGGAAGACACATACCAAGATAAGTGCCTTTCTGGAGATCTTGATTGGCAGATCGCGCTCTGTTGCATGCCAGTGTTTAAAATCTAATCAATCAATACACTCACATATTGAATGTACATATTCTGTCATACTCCAGTGATCCACACGCATATAAACTTTCAACTTTTCGACCACTGATCAGAAGAGCTTTTCTGTATTGTACTGGCATTAATGACAGAATAAGCTCTCTTATCTAAATCACCGTAACATTGGAATACAAAAAGAAATTGGTCGAAGATCTCGTCAAAAGTTTAAACTTATCTCGTCTACTAGTACTTTATGAATTAACGGGACTTATTATACTGGATTTATGGATGCAGAAATTAGGTCTTACAGATTAGAAATAAATTCCATAAATCCAGTATAATAAGTCCTGTTACTTGATAAAGTACTAGTAGACGAGATAAATTTAAATTAAGTTAAGGACACAAAGGCATATTAATTAAATCTCTTTAAAAGGTTTAAGAAAGACGAATGAAAACAAAGAAGGAATGAAAACAAGAAATAATAAGATATCTAAGTTCACATATAATAAAAACTTAAAGAGCATCATGAATGAGATTGCAGATTGTAAAGAATCGGAACTGGTATTCAAAAGAGTGCTCACCATTTACAGACATCTTAGAAATGACAAAGGAAAGACAAAAAAAAAAAGAAGCACGAGCAGGAGTCTATAGAATTCTGTATGAAAACAAACAGTTAGGTTCAAGAAAGAATCAGGGTCACAAAAAGAAATCTCAAAAGTATGCTTTAAAGAACATAAATACATCATCAAAAAAGACAGTGTTGTGCAGTGTTGTCCATCGTGGCACACGTTGAAGGCTCAATTGTAAGGGGAAGGGAGTAATGGGAGAGGACTGACATCATAAAACCAGTGCATTCACTATTGATAGCAATGAAAAAGTTAGAAATATACAAAGCAGGGTAATGAACAGGTGTTCTGAACACTAAGGATGCTAAAGGGTTACAGTCAGCATGGAAGTACAGTACATTGTGGAGAGAAAACTAAAAGATACCAAGTTGTAGATTGCCCTTGGGTCAAAGTAATCTTTCTATATATTTTTCATATTTGGCTTCTGATTGTATATTTACACATTGTAATTATATTATATGTTTCATCCTTTATAATTAATTTGAGTGGTTTTGTGTTCTATAATTCATATTTAAATTTGTTTTATTTAAAATTCCATTAGAATGTTATATTCTAATGATAGAGTGTAATGTAATGCTTGAAGATGGCTTGTAGACCAAGCTGAAAACATTTGTTGTTATTAAACATTTTCCTTGGCAATATAAGGTGGTGTATGTGATTTACATTACTGCTGAGGATGTGTGGTTGAGAAATTAATTAATTATAATTAAAATTAAATCAACTGAAAATTAAAACAATGTTTTTAAAAGCCATTTAAAAGTTATTTGAAATTATCAACTTATAAATCAAATTAATTTTAAAATTTACATTATTTGCATGTGGCAGTGACGGAACATTTTGCTTTTAATATACATACAGATTTTATTACTTATTATGTTTATTTAATTCATTATTTATCTTATGCTAATTAATTCTGTGAATTTTAAACTTTTTAATGTTTTTGATTACTGTAGATGAAAATTCCAACATGCTTCATTTTGTTAATGCAGTAGTTATTCACAATAAACAATAGTATTTAATTTAATTTTTGCAGATTTGCCAAGTTGAAAAGACTTCATGTGAGAGTTGCAGGGCATTACGTTTTTATCCGATTTATTGCCACTACTGGAGATGCAATGGGAATGAATATGTTATCAAAAGTAAGTAATGTTAACGAAAGCCAAATGCAATAAATTTTATGAAGAAAGTTACGAATATACTTTTTATTTAATCTTTGGTTTTTGGTGCTAAGTTTACAACAGACTTGTCATGCCCATTAGAAGTCTGACATACTCAATAATTTTATTATATGAAATACATAAAAATATAATTCAAAACAATATTATAAAATATTTTAACAGATAATTTATAAGAAATTTAATATAAAAATCAGTAAACAAAGTTAATGGAATTTAAATTTATTCAACTCTCAATTTAAATTCAAAGTTTTACCCTTTCTCTGGGTAACTTCTTATTTTTAACCTTTACAAAATGTTTTTTGGCCCTATTTATGGATTTTTCTAAAATGAAAAAGAACACCTGAAGAGGTGTTAACACCTTTTTCATTTTAGAAAAATCCAATTTCAACTGTTTTTAAAAATATTAAATTTTGGGATATCAAATTTTTTACAATTGATTATGTGTTTTGCAGAAAATTAAGTGGTTGTATTTTATTTTTATTTTAATTTGTTCTAAATATTTTTTTTTGATGGCATATATTTATGCTGTTGGAAACTTCTCTACGTCCCTGGCATTTATGAATTTCTGCAACGTAAAGGTGAACATTTTGAACCATAGTGTGAGCAGGACAAGAATGAATAAACTTAATAATTTAAATTTCTGTTAATTTTCTTCTCTTTTGTTTGCCGAATTCAAACAATTTGAAGAAATTAACAGAATTATTATAATAATACTCACTCACATAATTTGAGAACGGCAGTTAGATAGATGAAAGCCGAGACCAGATACGGAAAGCTTAGGGCAAGACTATTAACTATATATACACTTCCAATGCATGCAAACAGAAAATCTCATTATTTCAATTAAAAAATTTTTCCTGTAGGAGTTAGATAGATGACCGGCATGATTTTATTGCTAACAGGAAAAGTGTGATGTATACGGGCAAGACACTACTAATTTGAGGGGGGAGCAAATATTTTAAATTAAATAAATTAAAAATATGATTAAAAATTGCAGCCTGGCATTATGATGTCACAATAAATATTTGCTCATTCACAATTAAATTCAAATTTACATTAGACTTTTCTTGTTAATTCTCAGATGTTTAAATTTATTTAACATATCTAACTTGCAAGCATTTTTAAGTCAGTGCCTTTAACTTGTTAATTAAATTAAAAAGCTTGAAAACTGACGAAAATAATGTTTAATGTTAGTATGTATTAAAGTGTGAGAAAGTTACAAGTACATTTGTTGGATTATTCTGATGAGGAAGAAATTTGCATCTAAAAGTATTTAAAAATATTTAATATTTTTAAGTAGTATTAAAAGTGTTCCAGAAGTAGTATTAAATTTCTACTAATATAATACTACTACTGGAAGTAAAAGTTTTATATTTAAGATTAGAAGTATTGTATTTATATTAAATTAAAATTTATTAAGATTATTTAAATTAGCTTGTAAAATTTTGAAATACATACAATAAATGAGCTGTTATTTGTAATTTTGCAATTTTTAACCCATTTTATTAATTTATTTAATTTAAAATATATGCCCTCCACCTCAAATTAATAGTATCTTGCCCTCGTGCATCGTACTCTTTTATTAGCAACGGAGTCGTGCCAGTCGCGTATCTAACTCCTTTCGAGGGAAATATTTAAATTGTAATAACTTGAAATAATACAACAGTTTGCATCGGAAGTTCGTATATAGTTCGTTGGGATCTCCTGCCCCTAAGCTTTTTATGTCCGGTCTTGATTTTCGCGTACGTAACTCTGATCTCGAGATTAAGGAAGGACAGACGGGCGACGGTGAGAATTTATAAGTCTACAATTTTTTTAAATTGCAGCCCAATTATTAAATTATTTTGATGTAAAGATTTTTATGTAAAGCTTAGAATTTGTAAGAATGACGATAATTTTTAATGTATAAATTTAATAGCATTTAATCTATATATAGGGCACCGAAGTTTGTTTACAAAAATTACAAAACAAATTTCCCGAAATGGAAATATTAAGTATTAGTGGAAATTACTGTACAGACAAGAAGCCTTCGGCTATAAACTGGTAAGGAATAATTTTAATAAGTTTAATACAAGCTACAATCTTTTATTTTTGAATTATGAAATTTTTAATTTGTATGATTTTTTACAGCATTTTTGTCTAAAGACAGAATATTTTAATTATTGTAAAAAATTAAATAATAAATATTAATTATTTTAGTGGAATTTAGATTATAAATGTATTCTGTTGTTTCTTTCTTAATTTGTAAACCAAGTGATTTTGGTACAGATATTCTATTCTGAATTTCAATTGTGTAGAACCACAGCAACCCAAGTAACTACTCTGGCATTTGATTCATTTTTTATTATTCTCTCTCTAATATAATTGCATTTCGAATCACAGTGTCTTAGTGATTTTTTTCGGTATTACATCTAAAAAATAATACAACAGAACAGAAAAGAAGAAACGGTTCTATCGTTCGACAGAGAATACCGTTACATTTAAAATAGAAATACCAAACATTCAAAACAATGCTCGACACGAGCGGCGGCGACGGTTTAAATTATAATAATAAAAATAACCGGAAGGCTTTCGCTTATTTTTATTTTTATCCTTTAAATGCTTCGATTCGAATCGCGCGGTCGCCATTCCCGTCGAACCTCGTTTCGAATATTTCGGATTTCTATTTTAAACGCGACGGTATTTTCTGTAGAACGATAGAACTGTTACTTTTTTGTTTCGTTTCCAGACGAGGGCCTCTAAATTGCGGAGGAAAGGTAGAACACGACAGTTATTTGCCGGAAATTACACATAGGTGTTAGTTTCACTGTTGTACAGTTCCAGTTTTTAGGTATGCTGTTATTTAAACTTTCAACATTTAAAACATTTCACAAACAAACAAACAAACATCCAAAAAATTTGAATGATACCCTTATCGGAGGTTGAGACTTTGAATACGGTTGCTACACTATGCGTGTGTGTGCATCTGTGAATAGCTGTTTAGTTTATTGAAAAAAAGGAAGAAAATGCTACGAATGTCATAACAAAACTATTATTATTTGATAAAATAAAGTTCACACCATATATAAATTCCAGCAACAAGTTTTTAATAAAGCAAAAACATCTTCAACCTAAGTTGATAGATGTTTCTCAATTGTCCAACTGTTGAACATACAAAATTTTGAATGAAAAGAACAAATAAAATTTAAAACATAAAATAGATCATATAAAATTTAAATTCAATGAAAAAGTAAATGTTGTGTATTATGTTTTAAATTTTATTTAATTTTATATTTATTTGAAATTTATTCAAAATTTCATTAAATTTAGATCTTAAATCAACTTGGGGCAAAAACATTTTTGCTTTATTAAAATCTGTTGGTGGAGTTTACATAAGGTGAGAATTTTATTTTATTGTTGACATTTTTTTAGTTTCTACGATACTCTCATTTTTATTATTTGGTAGAATCATTTTCTCTTGTAATAATGAACTGATACAAGAACTTGGTAACTAATGTATTTATAATGTTTTACACTAATAGATCCGTTCATATTTTTTTTGTGGAAATTTGAACGGACAAAACTTTCTGGAGTTTATAAGAGACGGACTAGTGGTTTTGCTCGAAGATGTCGATCTTCACGTAAGGCAAAGAACGTGGATTCGGTTAGACGGAGCAGAGTCCCACTATACACAAATTGTAATAAGTTATTTAAATAGGCACTCGCTTTAATAGAGGGTGGAGTGCACAGTGAGCACCGATACAATGCCCAGCATAATTGCTGGATTTGACTTGCTCGACTTTTGTTTCCGGTGATATTTAAAAAATGTCTGCGAACAGGAACCAACAAGTAGAGCAGATACGAATGTGCAAACATACCTCGAAACGTTTGATTCTCTGTCGGAAATATTATTAATAAATCTGTACGCTCGGTATAACGGAGACGTCTTCGAGCATAGTATGCCATAGGCGAAAACTACGACGGCTACTCGTGCTAATTTAGCATTCTGCTAAAAGTTTAATTAAAATAAAAAATGTATTAAGTAAATTTAAAACGACCTCAAACTGTGGCACAACTTTTTATATCGGTTCATTATTTGAAGAAAAAGAATAATTCCACCAAATAATAATAGTTTTGTAACGATTATTTTTAGTATATTACTTCCTTTTTTCTCAACGAAGTTCACAGATATTTAATTGATGCAGACTCGCGAATAGTGTGGCGACGGCATAAAAGTTCAGACGGTGGTAACTTCCGACAAGAGCATCTTTCAAAAGAATATTTTAGATAAAAGTTTTCGTTTTTGATCTAGAATCATAACGTGCAATAAAAAAATTGGGGTTTCCATTTAAGAAAATGAAGTCGACCCATTTTTACCGATTATAGCACCATCTATGACAAAACCGGTAGTCCCATCTTGTGGCCCCCTCGAAGTTAACATTTTCGGTTAAATTTTTTTTATTAGGATGCACATTTTTTGAATTATTCCAGTGGATTGATTAAAATGGACCATCCCGTATATCGGTAGCATTCGTATCGGTACGAATACCCGATACTTCTTTGTATTCTTTGAACTTTATTTAAGAAATATCGATTTTTGAATAGTACACTTAATCGCGAATGTTAAGGAATATTTTCTTTTATTACCGTTAAAAATGAATTATAGTAACTTTAAAATTTCTTTAATTAGGATTGAAGGAAGAGGAAAATCTGTAGTGTGTGAAGCAGAAATTCCTGGAAAAGTTGTTAAAGAGGTGAGAAAATTTCGTTAATTTTTACACTACAATAGACTCCCCCTACAACACGGTAGATACGTTCCGTGTTATACGAATTCGGTGTTGTACGAGTCACTTAAATACACGAGCCGATCACGGCCCGGCACTTGTGCAGTTTAGGGGCCACGGCCGTTCGAAAGGTTTCCTTCCATAAAATTAATCGATTCTAGACTAATTTGACTCAAAATTTCCAAATCGCATCTAATTTTTTGGGAATAATCCATATAAACTATTCTATAAACAAAAAATTGTAGGATTACTTACCGAATGTGCACCGTTCGACGACGCCATCGCTTAAGCTTGTTTTCGGCGCGGAGCGGTTCGTCGAACGGCGGGCGCGTATTTCCCGATAAGTTATTTTTCTGCGAAAAATTCGTCGAACCTCGGAGACATCATTAATATATATATAATTTTTATGGCCGTTAAATAATAAATGGCATTTAGTAGATCCGCCGCTCGTTTAAACTCGACGGTTTGTGCAAAGTCCCGTATCGGTCCAGATTCGACCAATCCTGTCGCGGCACGAGTCGGCGATGATGTTTTACCGTGTTATACGAGTCTCTTTAGCGTGTTATACGAACACGATGGCAATTTTTTCGCCGTGTTATACGAACCCGTGTTATAGGGGTCTACTGTATAATACAGTCAAACTTCGGGGTTAAACAAAGTTTTGATTTCGTGTTTGACCCCGGTTGCCGTACGACCCACTGGGTCTACCGACTACTAAATACAGTACTGTAAGTAGCCAGTTAAAAATAATAAAATAATAATCGAAACTCCGGTTTTTACACCGAAACTAAAAAATAAAAACATAATTAATTTAAAAAACGTGAAATAAGAAATTGCCGGAAATTTAATCGTATTTTTTAACGACGATTTTAAGGTTCTGAAGACAACGGCGCAGGCCATGATCGACGTCAACACCGGTAAAAACTTAGTGGGATCGGCCATGGCCGGAAGCATCGGAGGTTTTAACGCTCAGGCTTCTAACATCGTCACCGCAGTTTACATCGCCACGGGTCAGGTGAGCGGCGCACAAAAACCAAATACGGTATAAACGGAGTAACGCGATTAAAATACATCCCGGCTTAAATCTGTTTAGGGGTGACGGAGTCGCCGTTTCGGTAGTTAACGCCGGCGCCAATCGAGACCCACGGTACATTTATCGTTAGGATACTCTTACGACGTTTTTCCGTCGTCGTTGTCGGTTCCGTTTGATCGCGTCCAATTTTTTCCTACTTAAATTAATAGTCGAAAGGAGTGCACCGAGTAACTTCTTTGGGACGAAGGCCTATTTTAAAGACGCCAGTGCCCCGGCACGGTCGGCGTTCGTCTCTTAGGTCCGAAAAACCCCATTCCCTTTTCGAAGAACTTTAATGCGGGCGTGCCGTTTTATAAATCGAATTTATGTCCACAAACGTAACATACGTAGGAAAGTTTTTTATTTACTTCAGTCGCTTCACTTTCTATTTTAATATTCGATAAACTCGTGTTATACGGTAAACCCTTTGGCGCAAATGAATTGAACGGAACATAGACTTCACTTTCGTTACTAAGTGTTGTCCGTTCTAGACGGACGGACAAAAGTTGTAGCGTAAGCGCTCGACCACTATAGTGGAGCGTGCTAAAAATGAATAAAATGATCATTTCGATGGGAGCGAGGGCGCTACGATCTTAAAACCGACTGCGATAGTGCGTCCCAACGGCCAAAAAATTAACTATAAAATAATTTCGAAGAAAATTCGGAGGAAAAGATAAAAGTGTCGGAAACGGTCCCGAGTGCGGGAGATTTTCCGGTTTAAGAAATCGGAAGGAATCTGTTTGAATATTTCGAAAAACTCCTTAAAGGAGGATGCACACGTGCGGGGTTGCGAACGCGTCTTGGCCGCGCGGCAGCGCAACCACACAAGCGGCAATCCGCTTACGTTTCGGCGCACGCGTTCGGTATTCGAGACGCCGAACGATACCCACACCGCCGCTATCCACGTGTTTACAAATTTGGTTTTGTACGGCAGATTTTGGATTAGAGATATTTTCTTGGATGGAGAAAGAACTGGTGTACAAAATAGGCTCATTCCTCGATAAAGAATACTATTTCGAGTAAGATTCGGTTGTTTCGTTCTTCGAGTTAAATTATATATGATTATTTATGTAGAATTCGTGTTATTTATTATCTTTTCCTCTTTATTCTGATATTTGTTATCTCGGTTAATCGAGTCGAACTTTCCGCCATTAAAACGCCACGTGGTTGTATTTTCTCACGTGACTACCAGACGAACTGTTATTGGCCGATAGAAACGCGTCTTGGTGGCGGTCGCCGCAAAAGATAGAATTCGACCAACTTTCGAGGCACGAGAAAAGCGGCACAACGTCGACTTCTGCGGCGTGAAAAAGTGACGTCGTTCTGCCGGTTTTCCTCGCCGCGCCGCACGTGTGCATCCGGCTTAATATTGCGAATACCGCGGGAAGAATTAGAGTTAAATAACGGTCTGGAATCGACCGGGTAACGCGATTAGGCGAGTTACGGGCTAACGTTTTTTTTTTAGACTTTCCGAAATAAGTCGACGAGGCGGTAATCTTAAAATTACCCGGAAAACCTGGGGTGGCTTTTTACCTTTAGCGTTTACGGATGTCTTTCAGGATCCGGCGCAGAACGTGGGAAGTTCCAATTGTATAACGCTGATGGAATGTCGCGGACCCGAGGGGGAGAATCTGCACGTCAGCTGCACCATGCCGTCGATCGAGATCGGGACGGTGGGCGGCGGAACCAATTTACCGCCCCAGGCCGCCTGCCTGTCGGTAAGACTTTTTCTCTACGTTTCTACCGTCGTCGGGTGCCGGCAATTCGGTCGAAATATCTCGGATTTTCTACCCGAAAGCGCGGCTTTCTTTTAATTAACGTATATTAAAAGACAGTTTAGTAATTATCCCCGTAGCCGGTCGGTCGAGATAACTTTTAAATTAACGTTTCGAGAGGCGACCGGCCGACGACATCGAAAGACAATATGTAACGAAACGGTATTGGAATGCCGCCGGCTTTAAATGGTTGGACGAAGATCGCTCCATTAGTAAATCCGTTTAATGTATTAAACGGGTAGAGCGAGTTAATTCCGCTAAATTGGCGGGTACCGAAGGAGCCGGCGGTTTCCCACGGTCACCCGTTAACTAAAGTTTCGTCGATACCCGTATTAAAATTTTAGAACGGAGCGGTGCGGGAAAGGGGGAAATTTACCGGGTGATAATCTCTGCCTGCTAGAAATAAAACGACGGAAAGAAATTTAACGATATAGGGAAGGAGGAAAGGGCATTTCCGCCAAAGGGTTTAATCGAAGATCGGTTTTTATTGCAGCTTCTGGGCGTCCGGGGTCCCTGTCGGGAAAATCCCGGAGAAAACGCGGCGGTTCTGGCTCGCATCGTCTGCGCCACCGTCCTGGCCGGAGAACTCTCCCTGGTGTCGGCACTGGGCGCCGGACACCTGGTCAAGTCGCACCTGACCTACAACAGGTGAGTCCGTCCTTCGTCTTCTCCTCTCCGGACCAATTTAACCTCCGGTTTCTCTTTTCAGGCCCCCCACCGGAAAAGAAAAGCGACCAGAATGCGGCGGGAAAGAAGCCTCGGCCTGAACCACTACCCCCGGGTGCTTTTTCCTTCCCACACCATTGCACGCCGAGACTCTTAGCGGGCGTTTGGTTTAAGAAGAAGACGACGTTTGGAACACCGTTACCGATTTACCGGGCGCGAGTGTAAAATTTTATGCCGCCTTTCCGGTACTCCGGTGGGAAATTTAATTTCCCGGCCGTATGTTTTTTAACCATCCGATTAAAATCGCGCTTATTTTATTTTTTTACCCGTTTCGTTTTTTTACCATTCCAATAAAACTGGTCAAACCTCCGTCCCCAATCTTCCCCGTCCTTTCCCTTTTGTTTATTTCGCCCAACGGCCCTCCTCCGTTTTTCCTACGGCGGGAGAAAGACTGCGCCCCCGACAGAAATTTCGGGTTCGTCGGGTCTCCGACGGACCGGAAATACTCCCTAAAACTAACCGGATGCGATGCGTATTAAAAAAATATTCGTTCTTCCGTCCGCGGAAAACGGTACCCGTTGCGAAACTCCGTTACCCGGGCGGCAGACTTTACCTTTCTCCCTAAATTTAGGTGCAAACCGTTTGTCGGCGGCGGCGGAAGACGTATCTTCGGCGCGACCGTAGTATCTAACCGGAGCGGCGGCGCTCTTCCGGCCGGAAGCCGAATTTCCGGCGAGGAAATTCTCTTTCGAACTCGACGCGGGAAAAGACGAAGACGTTGGACTAGACCGATTTATCGTTGACGTTTCCTAATAATACGTTTAATGCCGTATTTTTTAAACTCCGCTCTGTGGGCGCTAAGAGAGCCTCAACCAGCTCATTACGGGTTGGGCCAGCCCACAATGGGGCGGCCGAGTGGTGAGGGACGGGCCCGACGTATCCGGACGGACCTCTCCCGAAAAATTCCCGGGGATATTTCACCCGTTCGGATTGGAATCCGGGTCCCCCAGAGCGGTAAGCTGCCACCTCACCTCGATCGCTCGGCCATTTTAATGGGTGGCGGTGGAAAACGGAGAAGCGGGACAGAAAGACTGCGAAAGGGCGGGAATAAAAATTTTTTAATGCGACGAATTAACGAAAATAAGTTTTAATTTTTATATCGTACCCAATATATACGTATTTTCTCCAAAGTTATATTTCGTAATCGCGAACGGCCGAACGTAGTTAAAAGAATGATTAGTCCGGTCCCGTGCCGTCCGTTTACGAGTAATTTCTGGTAATTGTACGAAGTTGCGGGATGGCGGCATTTCCCGATAATAGGGGGGTCCCCGGTCCGGCACTATCTCTCGCTTCCGGGAATACCTTCCCTCTGGGTTTCTTCATAATCCATCCAAATGTCGTATATCTCGGCAGATAAGACGAGGTATAAATTTTCGTCAAAGTTTTATAGTTTTAGCATATATCTGTCCTATAAGACCACCCCCAAACTATCGACGGTCTCTGAATTTAATTTAGATCGGCGATCGTCGTCCGAATAATAACACTATAGCTTATGCGGAATTATGTCCTATTCGTAATTTTTCGAATGAACAAATTTTCTTTTCTTCCTCGCTATTGTTGCAAACGTTCGCACTGACGGACGCAAAAACGTCGTACGGGCTATTCTATTTTGTGGACATGCCCTACTCTCTACTAGTAAATACGGTTTGTCCGTTTTTTATAATGGTTTTAATTTATATAAATTTCAATCTAATTGTTTTTGTATCTGTTCTATAAGACGACCCGGATTTTGGGGGCCCTTTTTTTATGATTCGACTATCGTCTTATCTGCCGAGATATACGGTAATAATAATTTCATTCGACGAGGAACGCGACTATAACAAAAGATCTAGCCTCTACTAGGAGTACCTTTCGCGCTTTATCCGATTTTCCTACGCGGATCTCGAGTTACGCCTTATTAACCACACAGAAGCGTACGAATCATTCTAAGCCGAATTTCGGAGCAGTGACCGGGCCGACCCGAAGATCCGTTAGGCCAACCTCTCGAAGTTTACGTTTTCCCCCAGTTAATGTTTGGTTATAACGGAACGGAAACGTCACAAATACGGCGCCGGGAAAAATGCACACGGGCAACGCGTACAGTACCGTACATCCGGGACTCCAATACGTCACACGCAAGTTGTCTATACATAACCGGGGAAAGTATTGGAATCGTGCTAGATTTGACCCTCCGAGTCCTTTGCAAATCTTCACGTTTTGAGACCTAAATCCAAAAAATCGACAAAAAATTCTGTGTTGGTGTATCTTTTAATATCGCGGGACGAAGTGAAGATAAACGAAATTTGGCACGGTACTTTGTGTATATTTTACAACGAAAGGGGCGGGAGACCGGGACTACTCGGAGGTATCGCCCGGGATGAAAAAAAAGAGAATAAGAGGGGTAATGGATAAGATGGGGTGAAAGACGATGGAGATGGGAGAGACCGTCGGCGCGAGCATCGCAGTAGTTCAAATAGAATAATGCGTGTGTTAGGCTCAAGACCGAAATCGCTCGTCGAGCGAAAAAACGACCACCACGCGTTGTGGTTAAGTTAGGCTAGGTTACTCGGACGGGTTGAAATTGGTTCGGATGTTTTAGTTAGAGTGCCCGATGTTGATCGGGGACGTGCGGCTCCCGAAATGTTTTAGCTGTTACGAGCATTAATCTATCGGGTCTCTATCTGTTAAGAAACGAGGGTCTTCTCGATCGACTTTACGATCGTAACGAATTTACAATTTCTGAGAGTAACTTTATTAATATTCGGGACGTACCCTGACAAATTCACTCTTCGCTCGGCATCCACGTTAACATCTGGAAATAAGCGAGGGTTTATAATGTGTCACTGTAAAAGATACTATATTGATTAAAAAAAAAAAAAAAAAGTCGCTTAAAGAACAAAATGCAACTCGAAACGTCACGTCATAGTTTTTGTAAAAATAAATAACTCTGCAACATTTTCGATTCTCATAAAAAAGACTGATTTATTAATAAAAGTCCCTGACAAAGTAAATTAGTTAGTAAACGACATCTCGAGCACCGCGACAGATTTTTGTAAGACCGCCGACTTCCAGGGGAAAACAGTTAATCACGCGTCAGGAAAACCTAGGGTCGAAAACGTACGTGGGTGGTGGCGGTAGGAGACAAAGATGACAAGTGTCTTACACAAAACCGTTTATTCTAACTACTAAGTTAACTTACATATTATTGGTACAAATTGCGATCTAGATCGACTCTTGTGGTGATAGAGATCTCCGGTTGTCGGTAGTCGGATGCGGTCCGTCTTCCGAAGATGCGTGCCCGGGGCTGGGATGACGAACTGTCTATTGCACTGGACGTGTGGCTTGGACGGGGGTCATCAGCTGGCGGACGTAGGTTCTGGCGTCTATGAGGTAACACTGGTCCAGAGGAGAACTGCTGCACTTCTTCTAAGAACGACGGAAGGAGGGTCCACCCCCTTGACCTTGCGACTCGGGAGTTTTATAGGAGTTTCCCCCCTGAATTTCACCGTTTTGATTGGTTCTATTCTTCCTCTCCCTTACCCCGATTGGTCATTTCTTTTGTTTCTAGGCGAAACTGGAGACCGATCTGGGTCGGGAGAGTTCCGAGAGGTGTTGACGGAGTCTTTGTTTCGTGCTTGTATATTCCGGCCGTTATGGCCCTCTCTTTGACGTTTTTGACCTCACGCGGTCCGCCAGATGCTTCGGTGGCCATTTACCCCCCTCTGTTTCCCGTTTCCGACACTCGTACACGAGCACCTGGACAAAGCTCCCTCTCTCTCGGTTGACATCCCCTCGGTCGTTCATTATCGTGTCGCGTTTGTTTTAGGATAAGTTTTGGGAGAGTTTCTTTCGTGTCTGGTTTACATCACCAACACATGTTCCTGACACGATTTGACTCTCGAAACTTTTTGACTTCGGAACTTTATAATTATTCACCATTTTTTCGCGTTTTTGCGATCCCTACATTTTCACAAATTACGTGTCGAAAAGTAACCTAACCAACGTAACCAGAACGCTTTGTTGCCGTTCTGAAGCGACCACGAAGCCAACATTTTAGAATTAGGATGTTATACTTAAAACCTAATTTTTTTTATTTATTTTATTGAGTAGAAAATTAATATATATTTTTTTATTAGAAGGTAAACACGTACTTGATATATTGTTAAAGTAACACATTAATTACATTTGGCATATCTAAAAATAATAGTCCGATGTCAATTGCAAAAATAATACATAAAAGTAAGAATAACCATAACACATACCAACATTAATAATAATAATAATATATATTGTATCTGCTACAATATATAGTATAAATATAGAAATTTGAAAACTAGAACAACTGAACAAGTGTGCCAGTTTTAAACCAGTTAGGAACTTGTGTTGGAACAAACCTAGTATTTGCCAGAGATATTTGCGAGTTAGAATTTTAAAAGTCCATTTTCTCTCACTCTTAATGGCCGGTGGTAGGCCATTAGGAGTGACGGAAGATATTAATTTCTACGAAAATCGGAAAAATTAATAATTAAAATTTGGACCACGAATTTAATTCTAATAAATGCCCTCCAGTAGCCGAGTGTACGAAACCGACTAACTCTGGTAGTTAGTGGGGGTTCGGGAATGGCTAACGGCCTGGCCACGTAGAGTTTTCCGGGTTTTCTTCACTAAACAGGGTCCGGCTTCCCATAAAAGTCTTCCCGGAATACATCCCCCGACAGATCGCTCTCGTGTCGCGTTGCAGTAACCAAATAAACCAAACTAATTCTAACGAACGATTGTTTATTGTGACAACGTCGCAATGCCTGGCTGCAATTTTTCGTCACAATGTTCTCGGTTCGTTTAGCGGTGTCTCGCCTCTGTACTGTACATCGTTTGCAATAGAGTCGTGTCGGTCATCTATCAAACTTCGTTTGGGGAACATTTTGAATCGAAATAACGTTACCTTTTTCCAAACCGGACGTTCGTATATAGTTAATCCGGGCCTCCCGTCCCTAATCTTTCCACTCGTGGTCTCGACATTTATCTAACTCCTTTCGCCAGATTAACGAAGGACAGGCAGACAGCTGGACGATTGTGGAAATTTTATAGGTTTACAATTTTTTCAAATTGTAGCCCAATAATTTCTTTAAGGTCGACAGCAAATGTCATATGTCAAGAATATATCGAGCCTTACGCGGGAAACCGTAAGTAGTCAAACACGTAATGATGTAGAAAAACAAATTAATCGTTTTAGGATAGTAGTAGTATTGCATTGACAAAAATAATAGACTGAAAACAAAAGTAATTATATGTGGAAAGCAAAATATCAAAAAGACATTTACGAAAACAAAAAGACAGTTTATAGCTATAAGGAAAAAGACTGGGGATCGCGGAGTTAATCTTTAACCTTCTTACGAGCAATCGCACTCCACGAAAAAATTGGTATGCGCTTACGCGAAAGCCAAGCTACAATTTGTATGGGTCACACTACGAAAAGACGTATAGAACCTCAAAATGAGACATTGGTTCGGGAGAACGGTACCGAAACGAAAACGTTCTTTAAATGAGGCTCCGATTGCGCCGCTAGAGAAAATCGATATAAATAGCATTCCGGCAGTAAGAACCACAGCGGTGGGCAAAATTTCGAGATATTGTGAAATGCGGTTTGTAAAGGAGTCAATGTCCGATCATTAATTCTTGTTTTGGGGCGTTATTTTTATTTTGTTCTTTTCTTTTTCTTGGTTCCTTTTTTTTTGTTGTTACGGACAAACTCCCAAGCACCAATGACCAAAAGAACAAAAAACGAAAATTTTTAACTTAGTTTGCATCGGTGCCCGATCCTGGAACATCATCCTATGTAAATTAAACAGTGCGGAGCTACACTGGATGAACAATTAAAAGCGGAACAGCCAGGACCAAAAGGAGAGAGAGGTTCAGGTGACCAAGGTGGTAAACGTCAGTGATAAGTTCGAGGAAATTGTGTTTGGCTGTACACTATTTATAGCTTGAGGAGGAGATAAAACGTTTTCTTTATTATGAGAAAGCTGTACAAGATTTTGATATTGTCTGTGGTTTGTGGAAATTATTAGTTTTAAATAAAGTCCTGGTCTGGTACTTGCCTCATTATTATGTAACCTATTGTTGTTTCCGAAAACGGTGAGTTACAGGTTGCCGAAATATAAGCGATCGAAAAGCGCAAAAAACTATTTTCTTCTCTTTCTTCATTCGGCACTTTTTTTTTGTAACTCTTTCCGCCCTGTGGGCACTAAGAGGGCCTCTTTTAGTAGGCCCATTATGGGTTCGGCCAGGCCCACAATGGGGCGACCGGGTGGTGAGGGACGGGGCCCGACATATCCGAACGGACCACCCC
Source organism: Centruroides vittatus (assembly GCF_030686945.1). Classification (NCBI taxonomy): domain Eukaryota; kingdom Metazoa; phylum Arthropoda; class Arachnida; order Scorpiones; family Buthidae; genus Centruroides; species Centruroides vittatus. The sequence continues at coordinate 1,016,878 of NW_027122389.1, read as the reverse complement.
GGAAAAATTCCTGGGAATTATTCGACCCGTTCGGATTCGATCCCGGGTCCCCAGAGCGGCAGGCTGCCACCTTGACCGCTCGGCCATCATTCGGCACTGCAGACGCCGGTAGAGAAAAACTATTGGGTTCAGAAAGCCCAAATTTTAAACTTAAGCCTTTCTGGTTATCGGCCAAACTTTCGGGTCGATAGGTCAAAGTTCACGGGACTTTCCCTAAGAGCTATTTCGGTTTAACGGCTTAATTTTGTGCTTATAAAGATAAAAATTGCACGGAAAGAAATGAATTTTATGCAAAATATTGTCACACGCGAGTGTCCGTTAGACACCTGGTCTGGCTGCCGATAGATGGCGCCGAGCCTAGTCTACGGCACGTGGTAGTTTTCCTTTGTCTAGTTAGTTCGTGTTAGACTTCGTGCTAGAGCACGTGTTATCTAAGTGTCTCTTTGTGATTCTCAATAAAGTTTAAGTATTCCGAGTAGTTCGACTGGACTTCTTTAAAGTGTTCAACGTAACCAAACGTTACAAATGTTACTCGGAATTACAAAAGCTCAAATTTATGCCAATTAAAATTTTTTATAAAGATTTTTCTAAACGGTGTAGCGAAAGCATTTGGTTGGCAGCCCGTTTAGTCACCCGGCGCCGCCGACCAAATGCGCCCGAATCGTACAGTACGTGATCGTCTTATGTCTCGACGTAATGATACTATTATTATACAAAAACACCCGAGATGTAAAAAATCCTAGGTAAAAATTTATGACAATTGAAAAATTTTCTTAGCAGGATTTCTTTGGTCAAGATAAGCTCGGCGCTCGGAAGAAAATTTTTCGATTGTCATAAATTTTTACTTGAGATAATTTTTTACATTCAATTAATGATCTTAATTCGCAGACTGCCAAAAATTTAGTACAATTTGTGCGTGGAAGTTTTGTATTTTTTATAATCTCGAAGAACTATAGACAGCGTGCAATGAAATGCGTTTTTGCAAAACAACCAACTTTTTTCGGGTACCGTCACGAAAGTGTGGAGAAAAGAATTCGACGAAATGTGGAAAAGCTACGAAACTGAGCAATCCGAAGTAGTACATTTGCCAAACACTCGGCAAGTTACCAATAATTTAAAAACGATTCGACGACGTAACGATGACGTTTCTCTTTGCCCGGATCGGGTTACCGACGCGGGGGTAATTACCCAGGTCCGGGCGGAGAAAAGACGGACTCTGGTCGCTTTTAACAAAGCCGGAAAAGCCAGCGACGGACGAGGCCCCCACCGATTTGCCGTTTAAAAAAGACAGCAAATACCGGCCGGAAACAAAAAGGTAGACGCCGGCCGGGAGGGGAGATCGACGTCCGTACCTCTTCGGTCTGCGGAGAGAAAGAGAAAATAATCCTTTCCCTTCCGTAAACTTCGTTTGGACTTTTTAGTTTTTGCCGACTTCGGCCATCTTTTGCCTCTCCGCCGATGAAGGCGGAAACCGCGGAATTGACCAAGAATAATAACCCACCGTTTTACCCGTTTTATTTTATTAAATTATTTAAATATTTCCCATAAGAAACGGTGGGTAATTTTCTTCCGTCCGCCGGGCAGATTTTTTTCTGGCGCGTTTTTGGCTATGTTAGAAAATTCCGAAGTGGGAATGCGGACAGACATGGCGGCGCCCGGAGCGAGTATGACAATTTAAGAAATTTCGCCTTTAGTCGGGTTTTAGTATAAAACAATTCGGGGCCTTAGGCGTCGATCCGAGTTCGGCAGTTATCGTTTTGTCGGCGAAGTATTAAGTACGATAAAAGGCGAAAAGGCCGTCCCGACGTACGGAAGAATAAAGGTTTGGAGAATTGGATCGAGGGTGCCGGTTAACGGCATATTATCATGGAACTGAAACGTAAGTATGCTTTTTAACGGTAAATGGACGTTAGCGTAGAGCTTTCTCGGTCCGAATCGGGCGCCAATTAACTGCAAAATCGACGGTAGTTATTCCCGTTTCGACTGCATTTACGTCTTAGTCCGTCGGCCGTCGGCAGGGAAACGAGCCGCGACGGAGTGCAGCGATTACCGTCCCGAGCATCGGTAAAATTTACGAACCCGGGAGAAAATAATCGAGCGTGGCCACTCTGTGCCCCGGGCCGACTACTTAATCTGCCTATTGTAACGTTTTATTAAATTGGTGCCCGTTTAATTGGCGCGGTTCGGAGGGTTTTACCGAAGGTTGGTATTATCGTCGTACCGTCGTCGCGTTAGACCTCGGACGGAAGTACTATACGTTTCGTTGACGTCGACGATCCTTTTCTGCCACCCTTGCCGTCCTACCCGTAGAAGGATGGAAATTGTAAAATTTAACATTAAATCGTTGTTTTTAATACGAATTACGGTAAAACAATTTACCGCGTCGGACTGGAAGCGACTCGTCGACAAATGACGAAATCGCGTAGATTATAGATGTATTCGTTCTAAATGCTCGCAACGTACGAAATGCGCGAACCGGAAAAAGCGGCACGCGTGCGAACTTGCCAAAAAACGAGGCGTCCGCGGAGGACGGACGGGGGTGCCCGTCGTTTTCTCCTCTACGGGTGTCGTACCGTGCGAGCCACGCGGAAGTCCGGAACGTTACGATCTAATAGAAACGCGTGCGTGGCGTTACGGAAAGCCGCCGCGTCGAATACGTTCCCGTCGTTGGGAAATTCCCGAAAACGACGCGCGTTTTGGTTGCCGTGCCTCGACTCCGGTCCGGCGTGACCGCGGCGACCAAGCGTAACTCGCTAAACCCGAAATAATAATAATAATATAATAATTATACTATTACGATACGGTATTTTGATTATTTCGAGAAGACTGCTATATCTATATATATAATCGAGACGAGTTGATAATAATAATAATAATAATAATAATCAGCGCAGAGCCCAAACGGTTAGGAGTTGAAAGTTGAAACTTGGTACATAGTTACGGTACGTCACAAAAACACACACTAAGAAGGGATTTTTCGAAATTTCTCCCCACGGGGAGAGGGACAGGATTAAGGCTTAACACTTCCATCAACAATAGAAGTGTTAAGTATCAATAGAAGTGTTAAGTAACAATGGAGAACAAGAGAAAGCGACGTGCTAGATTCACGGGCGCAGGAGGAAAAAATAAAAAAAAGAGTAATAGGCTCTGTTAGAACATATTTGATTTTCAAATTTAAACAGATTGATTCGGTTTTTCTCGACCCTTCTTCTTTAGAACATTCGATGAAAATCGAACGATATAATCAGACACGTCGTGAAAATCGAACAATATTACAATATTCGAATTTCAAATTCGACCTTTTATTAGAAATATTTAGTTTGTTGATGAAATTACTCTTTTTCTTTTGTGACTATAACGTAATAATCTTAATCTTTGCTATGGTTACTTTTGCCCAAGCAACGCCGGGCCTATCTGCTAGTATATTTATAAATGTTTTATATTAAATTTTTAGAATCGTTTAAAATATAAATTATTTTATTTACAGATATATTTAAAAAAGTGAGAGGATTACAAAGAGTAAAAGTTATCTATAATTGTTGTATTAAGAATTTCTATAGCACTACTGCGTCGCCAGTTGTTTGTGAAGACGATGTTAAACATTTTAGAACGTTAGAATCAAATCCGGTAAGTACTTTGTTTTGTTTTTTTCTAGTTTGGAAAATTTGGCTTAGCATATGTGAAAAGAGAATCACGATGTGCAAAATTTCTCTTTTGTCGTTTCCTTGTCGAAATTAAATCAAATTTACGGTGGGATGTAACAAATTGCTGGAAATAACTGGATATTTCGGCAAGATAGTGTCCCCGATCGTGTTTCTCGCTCGACTCGAACCTTGTTTACAAAATGAAGTGGCCGACTAGAAGCCCGGACCTTGAACCCTATTGAAAATTTTTGGGGCATTATATCTAGACGGGTATATTCCAATTGCAAGCAGTATTGAACCGTACGTGACCTAAACTCTGAAATTGAAAAGCTTTGGAATAATTTTCCGGACAAAACTATTAAAAATTGTATTTTAACAATGAGAAATAAAGTTTTTGAGTTAATTTTATATAAAGGAAAAGTTAATTAAACTAAATATAAAATGTATTAAAATAAATCAACAAATGCCATTTAGGCTGCTGGGATTTGCTTTTATTTAACAAACATTTTCAAATATTTAAATGTAGTTATTTTTATTTTCGTACAATATTTAATGGTATAATATGTTCCGAGAAAGATCGTTAGCCCGAAGATAGCCTATTAGACTAGGTTGAAAACATTTGCTAAATAAAAGTAAATCCCGGCAGCCTAAACGGTGTTTGTTGATTTATTTTGAATTATTCTGCCGAGGTCGATCGAGACGATAAAATGTATTTTCTTAGCACGATGTTGCCGTCGAGAACGTATCGCACGGGAAACACTTTCGGAGAAAAAAAGGTCAGTTTATTGGCGTGAACGGATGTGCATTTCGGGCTTAATGCCCCTCTTCGGTCCTATTATTACATATTTATCGGCTAATTGATTACGGGTCTAAAAATTTACAGAATGCATTGAAAGTATTAGGATACGCGTACAATGGTTTAAACAATAAATCTTAATTACCGGAAATAGTGACGGTTAAATCAACACGACTTGTAAGAAGATATATACGTAGTTCAAAAAAAGGAGGTGAAAATGGAGCTAAAAATTCTTTCGGCTCCACATTTATACACATTAGGACCATATAACATGCGCTAAAACAAAAAAGGGGTAAACTTAAATCTAAATTTAAGTAAATATTAAGAGGCAGAATTTTTATAAAATTAATAACGGAATACCTGTAGGGTGTGAAATAATTCTGATGCGATGTACACAGAACATAGACAAGATATGAGAGGTTAAAAAGAAATGAGTATTCTCTGTATCGTACACTGAAAGTTTGGCGTGACTTGCACAGTGGAGTATGATAGAGGGAGGGCGAGGGCTTTTTCCTCCGAAAGTGTTTCCCGTGCGATACGTTCTCGACGGCAACATTGTGCTAAGGAAATACATATAATAGAGAACGACGAGCAACCAAGATTTAACGATAAAAATGAGGAAAATGGAAAGCAGAAAATTTTACAGTGTTAGAAAACTCAGAGGAGACTAACAATAACACTTCTCATAAATACAACTCTATTCCATATGTACGTGATGCCATTGAAATAAAGACGACAGATTTATGATCTGTAATAAATCTAAGATGGATTGATGGAATGTAACGTCATTTTTGAAACACGTTCTTTAGCGAAATTATTTGCGTTTGGGAAGTCGAGGACAACTATGCACTTTTATTCGCGAGAGCCAAATCCCGAAAGTACTTTAACAATTACAAAGAAATACAGGTGAGGAATTGGTAATTCTAAATATGTGGCAATAAAGATCATTAAAGATATTTTTCTACGAGGAAGGCGAGAGTTATGCTTTTCTGAAACTACACGAGGGAATTTCCTTCCTCAAACCAATTCGTTATTAAAAACAGTAAGGTAGTCTCGAATAATCATTATAGAACGATCATTTTTCTTATGCTTCTTAGCATAGTTTTGATTTAATATTTTAATAAAATTCTCATCATTTTATATGAATAAATATTTTCTGTTTTGATATGTGTGTTCTGTTTTGACCTCATATTATTTGGAGTGTTTTTAATATAAAATATACACTATAATAGATTTAATAAAGTAAATCTTAAATTATTTGTGTTTATATTTATATTTTTCAAGATTATACATAAGTGATACCATTTAAATAAATATTAGAAAATATTTAGAAATAAAGTTTGAAATTAATGAAAGTATTGTTTAAATGATTTGCAAAATAATATATATTCATTTTAGAAATATTTTTTGTCAGATGAATCATACACTGCAGCATGAAGGCAAATTTTATTCAATCCCTCCCAAAACATACAAGAAACTTTTTACTCTTGGAGGATTTTCAAAATCATATGAAGTTCAGGTAATAAATTGTTGTGTGTCTTCTATATAATATACTCTTTTAAAAAGTATTTTTATCTATAAAGAAACAATAATAATAATATTTTAAAGGATATTTATTATTGTGCTGATAATTAAAAAATGTTTTTAAAATTAGAAATTCTTCTGCATGAATAATTTTTCAAAAGCTATATTTAGAAATACTGGACACAAATGTGCAGAAATTTGCACATATTGCACAAAAATTTTAATGCTTTCAGAAAGCCTACATATTTTAAAACAAATGAATGGATAGGATTCTCTGAATTTATTTAGATAAACAATGTTCTGGTTTTAAGAAAGTCAAGAAGCCACGTTCATTTACTCCAGTCTACAAACATACATCAGATGGCAGTTGATGCATTTACTCCAGTTTACAAATTACTAAATAATAATAGTTTTGAAAATTTTTTTTTTTGAAATTGTTTACCATCACATCATATTTACATGCATTTCAGAATTTCAATTTTTCATAAAAAGTAATGAAAATATAATGAATAGTAATCATATTAATAAAATATATCATATACATATCTTTTTCTTGAATAGTAAATAATGTTTATATATGAGGTGAATCAAAAATTCTTTGCCAACAATGTTTTTCTAGAAATTTGACTGTTATTTCAGAATTTCAATATATATATATATACATGTGAAAGTCCTGAGTGTATCCTGTTTTTCTATGTAGTTTCAGAGACGAGTCAAACATTTCTTCAATTGTGGTGTAAATTTTTGGATACCATTTCTGTAAAATGTGTCCGGTTGTGTATGCAGCCAAACTTTTTTATGCAAAAAATTTGAAGACAACAGTCAATACTTTCAGAGCAGTGAGTGATCTGCTAAATCCTTTTTCAGGAGACAAAAAAGGTGATAATCACTAGAATACCAGATCTGGGCTGTATGAGAGATGATGAAAAATGGTCCAACCTGGGGTTTCCTGGTACTTATCATTCCATTTCTAAACTTCTCACACGGCTAACTTATACTTTGAAATAATTTACAATTGTCCCCATGCGTGGTATTTTTTTCTTGATAAATTTTGCTTGCATTCTTAACAGGTGCACACAAAAATCAAATCACACTTCTGTATTCCTCCAGAATGGAAATTCACAGAACTCCCATCATTTTTGAATGCCCATATTTCCACCACATCTTATCAAACAGTATTAGAAACTGCTGAGACAATGTATAAGGAATTTTCCTCTCTTATGTATATTTTAGTTTAGAATTATAATTATTTTTTCAAAAAAATCAGTTGGCAAAGAGTTTTTGATTTCCCTCGTAAGCGAGAAGGGGACGTAATCACACGAGACCGACTTGATTACGTCCTTATATTCCTTATGCGATTAGTAGACGTTTTCTGTATCGTTAACCGAAGTTGCATCACTCAAAATCATGATTACAGTGACTCTCAATAATTTCATTAACTAAATATAAATATTTTTTCAGTTTTTAATTTACAACAAAAGAATTATAATTTTGATATTGTCTCTTTATTAGAGAAAAATGTTACTGTTTTAATAATTATATCTAATTTTATTTACAAAAAATATATTATGCAATAAATGAATTAGCAGTACTACAAAAAACTTTTTTTAGATATTGATTTAGAAACCATTATTTTTTATATCTTTAGATTATTTCTTCTCAAAATATTTTGTTATTCGTATACAGTTTTAAGAGGATTTTGGTTAAGAACTATTTAATGTTGTTTGAAATATATTATTTCTGTTATTTATGTAAATTAAAATAATTATTTTAAATTATTAATTACAAATATTAATAATACATGTAGATATAGATTAAAAAATTAATTATAAATAATAATTCAAATATTTATTAAAATAAGTGAAAAAACATTTTGCAAGAATATTTTCTATAAAATATTAATATCAATTACCAAATGATCATAAAATTTGTGATATAATTTGGCAATTGAAAGATAGAATCATTGCTTACAAAAAGTGGCACTTACATTAATGTTTCACAAATTCAGTAGAATTTTTGTTCAAATTGTTCTTATTCCTTATATACTTTTTGATTAGTTTGTTTTTTAAAAATACAGTCAAGTTTGCATAAGTTGTCATAGGTCTATATAACTATATATACTATAGGTCAGTTAAGTAGTCAGTTTTCTGTGGTCCTGACTGACTTACATAAGCATTAATGTTAAAAAAACTCTGGTTTGCTCGACACCGATTAACTCGTCACCACTGGATAAATCGACATACTTTTTCTGCCCTACACTTGCTTAGACATCCGATAAGTCGATTTCCCTCCTGAAAAAACTGAGTTTACACCACACGGCTTAAAGTTACGGCAGAATCCAATTTTGCATTTTCTCACCTTTCATTTGTTCGTTATTTGCAGCAAGTGTTTTGCATTTCTGTTAGAAACGAGTGTCCAAAACCTAACGATGCTTACGCCGAAGGAAAAATACGAACTTGTGTCTGAATTTGAATGTAATAAAACTTCATAAGCCGACAAAACAAAACAAGAAAATCTTCCAAGAACAACATTAGTGGGAATTCTAAAGAAAAAAGAGGAAATTAAGAAACTTTTTCTTGGGTTTTTGTCCCGGCTGTCTCGAAAATGCCAGAGAAAGTTGCCGTACAAAGATGTAGATGTTCTGGTACCTCGGCTAAAGCAAATTTGTTTGTCAAATCTTCCCGTTTCGGGGCCGATACCAAAGCAAAAAGCAATGGAAATGACAAGTATTTGGAGTAGAAACGAACTTTAGTGCCAGTGATGGATGGTCAGAGAGATACATTGCGTGTACTGTATAAAGCACTACTGTATTTTCCTAATTGTAGTTTTGTGGTTTTTTCAACTTCATTTTAGTCGTCATATTGAATAACTCGACACGTTTCCACTTTCCCTTGAGATGTCGACTTGTGCGGACTCGATTGTATGCCCTGTTTACAATGATAGAAATTGGAAAATGGTAGGCAAACAATACTATGCTATAGGTACTGATTTATAGTTTTTGTCAAAATATTAGCAGTGTTAAATTTATTTTTCTTTATAAAAGATTGTTGTTTTTTCTACAGTCGACATTGCTTTTTCAATAGAATAAAGGTTATTATTTCTCTTTATTTGATTCGTTAATAAACTAACACCAAATAAACAAAATTCATTAACATATTTTAATATGAAATTAGAATTTTTTTTACAGAAAATAATTCAAAATTTGTTCTTATTTTTAGAATAACATAATTATAGTTTGTCCAATGATATCTAATCTAGAAATTTATAATTTAAATGAAAGAATTGAATTTATTTGATAGTTAAAATTTTTAAAAGTAGCGAAATCAAAATAGAATTATTTGATAACAGCTATAATCTTTCTTTTCTTTTTTGTTGTCGTGCATATTGTAATTAATGATGTAAGAAACGATAAGACGAAGTTAATGAAAGAGTTACTGTTCTAAGCTGAAGGTTTGCGATTCATTTATATTGTTTCACGAACAAAAGAAATATTCTAGTTGTTTTCAAATAGGAAATAAGAAACCAGCATCCAATGAACAAGAATAAAAAGGGTGTTTTTTATGGGTTGTAATATTTTTTGGTAATTTATTACATTAAATTTATTTTTTAAAAGATCTGTAGAAAATATTTAAAATTTTTACATTAATGATTTATGTAAAATAATTAGTTTTTTTATCTTTACAAAATATTATAATGAAAACTTTATATTGTGTAGTTCAAAACTTTTAGAGAAAACTGTATTATGGTGCGTTACCCAGCTTTGCAGATTATGAATTATTTGGAGACTGCAAATTATTCTCTTCCACCCGTTCATTATGTGATTTGTATCCTTTGAATGTAAACTTATATTAGTTGAAATGTTATTTAACAATTTATGATTACATCTATGAGATTTATAACTACCCTTAATGTTCTAAATCGGTGGTTCCCAAAGTGTGCACCGTGACTTTCTCACGGGGGCACCACAAAATGTTATAAAATTTTTATAATATTAGAATTTAATGTACTTGTTAGAATTTGACATAGGGCACCTTGGGAAAATCTGCACTTAGCAAGGATTCTGAGAATCAAAAAAGTTTAGGAACCACTTCTAAATAATAAGTAGAGTGTAAAAATATTACATTTTTACATCTACTTTTAAGAAAGATAAAAAATTTAGAAAATATAATATACGACAGACAGCTTTTTATGCATCACAGTGGAACCCGTATCGAGTTAATTAATCAAAAATATTGGTTAAAGCACAGAATAGATAATGAGCTATTATTTGTGTTATATATTTTGTAGTACCGTATTTTACGGACTATAAGACGCATCCGAATTTTGGAGGCAATTTTTCGAAGAAAAAAGTGCGTCTTATAGTCCGTAAAATACGGTAACTGTTTTAGGTCCAAATATTGAGAATTAATAACAACAATTGCATTTGTTAAAATTATATTTATTATTATATTATTATTAATTTAAAACGTTCTGTTTATTACTTTAAAAATCGTTATATATCGATATCGCCACTTAAAATTTCACTCGGAGATTATCTTAAATGTAAAAACAAGTTTATTACAAAAATCTTTGAAATGAAAATTCCAACAGTTTACTTCTTTCTGCCTGTTTCGGGCAGAAAGAAGAAAACTGTAAATTATTGGCAAATTATTGGTTTCCCTTCCAATCGAAAAATGATTGCGTATGTTGCATTGCGATACAAAAACGAAGTTAGTTTCTGGAATAAAATTTAAATATGCTACAGACTCCCACTTTTATCACCAGTATAAACATTTCTAATGATTTTAAAATGCTGTAAGCTTTTTGTCAGTTATCTCAATGCAGTATTGTAAAGTTCAGAGTATTTCTGAAGTAGAACTTTCAGTTCACGAATCTGAATTCATGTTCCCAATATCTTAAATTTGAAAATGGCTATGGTGCAACTTAAAATTGACAAGTTTTATTTTTTAGCATGCCATTTTCGATGGATTATAGCTAGTTCAATCAATGTAATTCTTCTAATTTTTATTTCTTTTGAATTTAAAGACATTTTATTATTTCGTTGTTATATTTTATACAATGTCGGCATTTTCAAAGATTGGGCTTATAAAGGAATAGAGATGTAGAGCTTATAAATTACAGCAAAGCAGCAAAAAGCTGGTATCCAATAAAAAAAACAAACAAATATTGCCCATATAAAATTAAAAGCTCAGAAACATAACAAAAGTAAAGTGACAGAAAATTATTTGCAAATTAGTTTAAGTGCATTTCATTTTTTACATACTTTTCTGTAAGTAGTAAAATTTATATGTAAAAATTTTTATATTGGTAATTGATTAGCATCCTTTGTAGAAAAAAAGATCTCTGGTCAGTGGAGTGTCTAGTAAAAAGACAATGCAATAAACTGAAGAAACTCAAATAAAAATTTGGGAAACAGAAATAAAAATTATTAGATGGAAGCAACACAATGAAAAATTAGTAAATACTTTCAAGAACTGTCTTCTCATTCAAAATTATAAGATTTGGAATTAATAAAAGTAAAAAATTTTATATAACAATAAAGAGAAAAACAAAATTTGCAAAAATTCATTATTAATATTGCACTAAAAATATTACTTGAATTTTCTTTTTAGAACAAACATCTAATGATCAGTGCTGCTTATAAGTTATTTATTTTACAAAATTACACCGAAGGGCATAACTAGACTAATTATAATAGATGTTTTTCTAGCAAAATGTGGGATGATCTTACCGGAGGGGAAATAGGGTTCTGGTCTTATCCCCTAAAAATTTTTAAAATCTAATACTATTAATGTGCATAGGCTACGGAATGGTGCAAAAATATTCAAAATTTAAATGTTAAAAATTATATATTGGGTTGTTTGTTTGGAAAGTAATTTCATTTTTTTATTACTAGAGGAATTAGTTGAATTTTTACCAGCCAATTTCATTTTAAACCACATTTTCATTATATATTTTGACAGCTGACATTTTAAGACTTATTTGTAAAAAGCATTGTTTGATTCTGTACAATTTTTTTTTCGGTGTCCCGTCGAATATGGATAATCGGAAGCATCGTTTTTGGCATATTTTGCTTTTTCATTACCAACAAATACCAACAAATGAAAATGCTGTTCAAGCAAGAAAAAAGTTGTGGTACACATCTGGAGAAGTGTTGAGAGAAAGACAGTGCCAAAACTGGTTCACAAAAATTTGTTCTGGCAATTTCAATATTAAAGATGCACCACATTCTGAATGGCCAGTTGAAGCCAATGAAAACAAAATAAAGGTACCGATTGAAGCAAACTGCTGAATAATAACACATGAAATCGCTAAGAGATTAAATTTGTCGAATTGAACCATTTATGATTACTTGAAATGAATTGGTTTCATTTCAAAGCTCGATATATGGTTCCACATGTTCTTAAAGAGAGATGCTCTCTTTGGTGGGATTTTAAGGAAATTTTTTTTTTGAGCTTTCACCAGACAATTTAACAATTGATTTGAAGGTGTACTGCCGTCGAGTAAACAAATTGAGTAATATCATCAAACAGAAAAGGCCAGAATTGATCAACAAAAAAGATGTGTTTTACCACGATAATGCCAAATTTCACGCAAGTTTGGTAACTCCTCAGAAACTGTTACAGCTTGGATGGGATGTACTATCACACTCACCATATTTGCCAGATCTGGAACCCTTGGATTATTACTTGTTCTGGTCTTTACAAAAGTTTTTAAACAGTAAAATATTTACTTTAAGTGAGGATGTCAAAAATCACTTGGATCAGTTTTTTGTAAGCAAAAATCAAAACTTATGAATGTGTAATCATGCTACTACCAGAAAGATGGCAACAGATATTTGATCAAAATGGTCAATATATATAATTCAATAAAATATTTATATATTATAAGAAAATTGTTTTTTCCCCCATGAAAAAAAATGAAATTACTTTCCGAACAACCCAATATTTATATAAAAAAACAAATGATCAAACAAAATTTTGCCAGGGGTAACCTGACCACCTCCATCAAAATTCTGTTTGATTATTGGTCGTCCTCTAGCTAAGGGCATGTGTCACACAATGGCCGTAAATGTGTGATGTTTGTAACGAGAGGTACATAATTCCACGAGCGAAATGGTACAAAACAAAGCTTAATGTTATTCACAGTACAAAGTAGTTTTATTCTCTCCGAACAGGTTCTTTACATTGGATCCCAACTTTACAACTTTAAGAATTTTATATACATAGGCATTAAGTACTTGTCCTCAAAATAGTTAATTCGCACATGCACGACAGTCAGATGAGGATCATATTAACTTATACTAACTTATACTATCTTAAAACTAAGGAAAATGGAAGAATAGAAGAAATAAGGAAGGTTAAGGAAAGGAATAGAAATACCCGGGGTTTTCGTAGCCACGTGCTTTTGGGTAGGACACAACTTCAGATCTCCCTCTTACTTGTGATTTTTTCCTTGTAGACCTTTCGTCTATTTTTTTTTTTTTTTTTTTTTTTTGACTTTGTCGTCTTTTCTCGATGGCCCCTCGGCAATTCGCAGTCTTCGATCATCCTCCTCCCATTTTGGAGCACTGCCTCTTTGCTGCCTCTCTCTTCGGGATTCTAACCCAGAATGCCCCTTTTTTTGTCCGTTTGGCTTCAGGGCCCACTTCCTCTTTTGTTCTTAACTTCGTGGAAGAGATAATTCTACCCAAGGGCAAAAGAGTTCGACAAAGAAAGTTCTAGAAAGAATTCAGAACAAAGAAACAGGAAGGAAATCTAGGATTAATTCAAAATAAAATATACAAAATATACAATATCATGGCCGACGGCCACAAATGTGTTTGGGACAGTTTGTGAAATGAATAGATTACAAGACAGTCGTTGATCATTAGACAATTGTTATAAAATGAGAATTTGAAGATTTAAGAAGTACAGCAAGGTTTTGGCTTAGTGAAAATGTTATTTACCAAATTATTATTGGATATAGTGTATGGAATTTGATTAAAAAATACATACATTTTTTATTAGTCCCTTAATATCTGTAGATGGTCGAAATGGAACAGGAAAATCTGCCATTCTCAATCATATAGTTCATTATGCCTCAGAGAAAAACTGGCTGCTACTTCACATTCCTTGGGGTAAGCGAATACAAAAGAATTATTTTATGATAAATTTTAGTGTATTGATTTCAAAAGATATTTGCGAGGTTGAGACCAAAGTTTGAAATACAAAAAACGTGTATGTCAGACATTTGGCACCGTTTTCCTAGAAGTTTGACAATGGTGTTTGGAATGTCAAGCACGGTTCCACTGACTTTCCAAACACCATTCTCAAACTTCTAAGTTTACAGGAAAGTGGCGTCGAACGTTCGACGTACACGTTTTCACATTTAAAACTTTGGCCTCAACCTCCCTATTATTAAAAGTAAAATTGTTAACAAAAATTAATATTACTATTGAATTTCACATAAATTTTACAAATCCATATTCATTTTAATAATGCTGTTAATCTTACCAAGAATGTGCTTGTTATTAGAACACAAATGGTGATGTCACGATTATTTTATTGTAAATTATTTTGTAATTTTAATAAATATGACACTTTTTAACTTAAATATTATACACAATATATTTTTTAAAATTTTAACCTTTACATTCAATCAAATACTGGATGAATGTACTTCTTCTGATATAGCCTTATCCTTCCAGTTAATTTCTTTTACGTTTGTTCTAACGTTTTCGGCCCACCCTGGGCCATCTTCAGGAATATAATGAATGCACGTGTAGAATTAGAACGATTCGATGTATACGTTCTAATTCTACACGTGCATTCATTATATTCCTGAAGATGGCCCAGGGTGGGCCGAAAACGTTAGAACAAACGTAAAAGAAATTAACTGGAAGGACTTAAGGCTTAAATATTATACACAATATATTTTTTAAAATTTTAACCTTTAAATTCTTATTTGTACAAATATAGATATAACAAATAGAAAATATATGTTTGTCATACCCCGTTTTTTTATTTTATCTTAAATCCTATTAGTCTCTTTTTCTAACACCGTGAAATAGAATTTTCTGGCAAAACAATTCTTCATAATTTAGAAATTTCTTCTATCTCCTATTTTCTTCGAAGAAAGTGTTGTTACATCCCCGGTGTTCCTTGATGTATGTAGATTTTTACCGAAAGATTTGGCCTTATGTTAAAATATGGGAATTTTTTAACCAACCTTCTGTAATCTTTCAAAGCAGATAGTGTTCATATTAGTGAACAATTGAGATCTGCTCAGCTTACATAAGTAATTATACACCGACTTCTGTGTATTATGAGATACCAGAATACTTAAGCTATATAATTGAATGCATTTAATTTTTTTGTTACTATGATCATAATTAGATTAATTACAAACAAGATGTCAGTCAATATTGAATAGACATGTTGAAATTATTTCCATTGTTATAAAACAAATACAGTAGGGCATCGATTATCCGACCCCCGATCGACCGACACGTCGGTTAACCGACCGCGTTCTAGTCGGCAAATTCAAATGTCCGCTAGTGATGTGGCGCTACAATATTTGGCTATGTCTTGGCTACTTTAATATTATTTTTGTTAAAATTTTGAGTGTTTTAGATGGCAGCACTGGCTCGACCACGAAACGGAGGCCAGTATTTAAATGAGGCTTCATTTTATTTAACGATGCTATTTAATTGCTGATTTTAAAACGTGTGCGAGATTTAGCGGCAAAAAACGAGGGTCAGCTGTGAAGCAAAAGAAAATTTTGAACTTCTTTTTCTGATTATTTATTTATATATTTTTTTTTATACTGATGACTTTCTGGCACGAAACGTAACGCCTAATCCTGATACCCCTCCTGCCTACAATCTCATTCCTAAGTCAAGACTTAAATACCTTATCTGGGACAATGCCTTGGAGACCTGGCAACTGGATTGGGACAAGATCCCAGAACAACACATAACAAGACGTTTTATCCCAAAGGTCAAGGAACGTACTCACAGCAAATGGATTCAACCCACACATGACTTAGTCCAATTTTTGACTGAACACGGGCGCTTTCGTGCTTACCTGAAAAGGTTTCACCATTCTAATTCTGACTGCTGTCAGCTCTGTGGAGTGCGGGACGGTGTCATGCACTATCTATACAACTGTCCTATGCTGGATGACATTAGGCATCAGTGCATGCAGCATGCCAAAATAAGCAATATAGACTGGCCAGTAAAGCCTGATTTTTTTCTACAAAACAACAGCAACTTTAACTTGTTAAAGAAATTTGTTGCACTCTACTCCATTAGATGTGGGATCCGTTGACCTGCTCTCTTGTGATCTGACTCACTCTAGCCTTGATGCCAATGTTTTTACATGCCTTGCTCTGCTATCACAGCATCTAGACTTTGATGTACAGTAATTTTATTTTAGTTATAGTGCACTTTTATTTTTTTAATCATTTATTTAACTTTAATTTTTTTTTCATTTTAATTCATTTATGTTATTTATTTTATTTTATTTCCCTTTTCTCTGCCATTTTATTGTATCCCTTGTATGACTAACAGCATGTATCTACTATGTACTTTTTGTATTTCTGCCTGGCTGTGCTCAGCGGTGCCAGAGAATAAAGATTATTTTGACTGACTGACTGACTGACTGACTGTATTTTTCAATAAACAGTAAAGTACTGTATTTATTATGTGCAAAATAATGAAATAATTTTTAACGATACAATAGCAACGATTATTATTTTAAAAAAAAACTTTTGTTAGGCTTAACATTGATGAAAATTCAATGCGAAGTAGGTTAATAGCGATATACTAATTACATGGGATATACTAATATACTATACTAATAATGTATTTTTCATACTTTTCGGTTATCCGTTTTTTCAGTTACCCGACCAACCCCAGTCCCCAATCGAGTCGGATAATCAATTCTCTACTGTACTTTAAAAGAATCAATTCGTGCAACATAATTGAATGATAAGGGATTGCAAAGTAGTCAAAAAGACTTCACTTGTTTTCTGCTTGCTTTTCTTCTTCACTAATTTTTGTTTTGTCACCACGAAATAAAGAAATGTCGGATAACTTATTTGCTTTTCATTACGTCATATTCAGTTTTTGTATTTAATATTCCTTTTATGTCAGTGAATAGTTTAATTGACACTGTTTATTTTATTTTATTTTGAATCATTGATTGATAGGTAAATAAGTGTTTTATAGAACATTAATGTTATTTGGAGAATGCAAGGTAACTGAGTTATACTAGAGCAAGTTACAAATATATAAGTCACAAGAAATAGTAAATTTGTCTTGATATGATATGTTTATTTAGAATAGATTTTTGGGCACAAAGTACATGGTCTGTTCCAAAAGTAAGTACTGCTTTTTTATTTGATGATTATGCAGCTTAACACATTATTAATTGGTAATTTCATGTTGCTAGATATGCTGCTTAGATATCTAGCAACATGAAAATACCAATTAATAATGTTGCTAGATATCTTAGCAGCATATCTAGACCTGTTTCAAGTTGATTGGTTAATTAAGTCAAATGTGCACAATCCCTGTTTGTGTAAGATAGTGTTTTAATACATCATTACATTTGAAATGGAGAAAAATCTTAAACAATGTTACGCTATCAACTTTTGTGTGAAACTCAAGAAATCTGCAATCGAGACATTTGCAGATTTAACTGAAGCTTATGGAGATGCCACTTTATTGAGAAACATGGTGTTTAGATGGCACAAAGATCCAGGATAAAGACAGTACTTATTGTTTTTTTTTTTTTTTTTTTTTTTTATAGCCGTGGAATTGTGCACAGAGCATTTTTATCTTTGGGACAGACAGTTAATCAGGCTTTCTACAAAGATGTCTTGGAACGACTTCGAAAACGGGTCAAGCAAGTCCTCAGAGACATTGCAGAAGTTTGAGTGCCCCACTACGATAATGCACCTGCTCGTACGGCACTATCGATTCGAGAGTTTATGGCCAAGAAAAAATCCCCACACTCCCGTAACCTCCCTACAGCCTGGGGACTTGGCTCTGAGCAACTTCTACCTATTCCCTAAGATAAAATCCAAGTTGAAAGGTTATCATTTTGGGACAGTGGAAAACATCAAAAAATTTGCAACCGACGAACTAACATCCTTACAGAAAATGGCTTCAAATACTGCTACGACCAGTGGAAAAAACTTTGGAACCACTGTGTGACCTCACAAGGGTTGTACTTTGAAGGAGATTATTTGTAGTTTGATGTAACTCTTGTATACTTTGAAATAAAATATTAGTACATTTACTTTAGGAACAGACCTTGTATGCTTGAAAATCAGCATTGCAATATATTGTCTGAAACTTGAGGTGCTGTCTAAAAAATCATCATGGAGTTGGATGGAATATGTTTCAATATTTGCAAATGTTAATTATTTCTATGATTGAAAAAATCCAGTAATGAGTTTCTTGACTCCCGCAGCAACATTTAAAACTGTGTGTGGTGCCATCTGTTTACAATCTATAATGATATGGTATGGGTTGTTCATTTTTGGTGTCATTCTAAACTTTGTTTCTGTTTTTGTCTTCACTATCAATAATTTAAATTATAACAATAACAAAAGAAAAAACATTTTATGCAGATATGTATTAAAACAGAACACACAGAGAAACTTTTTATTAAAAAAAAAACACCCATTGAAATTCAATGGGCACATATGATAGTGTGTATTATAAATATAAATAACTAGTTTCAGTGTATTTTGTTATACAAATAAGGTGTATTAATTTCACAAAGTGTTTACTTTCTTAATTACGTAATTTTTCAGAAGTTTTGTAGTTATCGGTACTTGTTTTTAAAATAAATTTAAACTTTCCATTTTTTATTATTGCAAAAGTTTTATTAATATGTAAATAAAGACCATTGTTTTCAGCTCCAAATTGGACTCGGAGGCCTAAGGACACCGCAACTTCTCTTTGGGATCAGGGTACCGACAAAATGGATCTCCCGATCGACTCGGCTCTGTGGCTGCAGCATTTTCACTCGCAAAATTCTTTGTTGCTTCAAGAGTTAGATGTAAGTTATATTAATTATTTGGATCTAATATTTTTTAAATTAGAAGTCATCTTTGATTTCTTTATTTAATTAAAAAGATGATGGTAATTTCTCAAAAAATCTTAACTTTGATACTGAATTTAGAGATTGTTCTGAATTAATTATTTGAAAATCTTGTTGCAACTAGATCTTTTTAAAAAATTTCAATTTATCATAATTGCTGTAATAATTTAAAATATTAAATAGTATAAAATAATTTTTTAAATTTCTGCATGGTAAATGCCATGTTTAGTTTATATCAATTTGAATTATCTTGACAAAGTCTATGCAAATTTTTTATTTGGTGAATATATTAGATGCCATGCAAGGACTACAGTGACTATTACAATGGCATGTTTTTTCAATAATATATAATGCATTTTTTTAAACCTTAAGTAAATTTTACATATTTTTTTATTTTATTTTGTATATAATGGTATTATTTGGAACAAAATTATAAATAATTAGCAGTAGCAGAAACTGCAGATTTATGGATGTTCAAAGCACTAAGGCATTTTAATGCTTTATCTGTGAGTGTATAAAAGTCATTTGATTAGATATAGGTATATGTTTGCAAATAGTCAAATTTCTAGTAATTTTATATACTAGTTTTTATATTAAATTCTTTTAGAAAACATTTATAGATGAAAAAACTTTGAAATAATATGTATTTGATAAAGTAAAATCATCATGCCTATTTGACTCTTAGTTCTTATGCTAGAATATATTTTTGATTTAGTGTGAGGACATACAAGATTTGGAATTAATTTACCATATTTACTTGAATTAAATGATGAACATTTTTTAGGTTTTATCATCTCTAGAAGATAGGGTGTTTCTTAGATTTGATGTAATACGTCATAATGATGATAATCTCTAGTGTCATATTTCTGTCACTAGAAACCATTAATTTCATTGTGTCATTTTAATGATTTCATTAGACCAATTTACATATTAGCAAATATTTAAGAGGTTAACTTAATTCAATCTCATTATAATAACACCATAAATACTTGAATGAAATTTGCAGAAAAAATAGTGCAGCACTCTTTCAAGAAATCTTGCATTTCCAATGCTTTAGTCAACACTAAGGATGATTGCGCGTGAATAGACGTGACCGTGAAATCCAGTGTCGTTCAGAAGAACCTAACATAGAAAGTGAAGAGGTTTCTGACTTTGATACATTGAAAGATAGTTATATATAACTTACTTTTTTGAATACTGAACGTATTTATGTTAACAAAATCGGTTATGTTGTCATAAATACATTTGGAGTTATCTATTTTTTCAAAAAATAATTTTTTGGGGAGAACATGTATAAATTAAGGTGCATCTTACATTTAGGTAAATACAGTATGTCATAGAAAATAAGTAGAAATGGCCAAATAAAAATGAACTGTTTAATTAAATAGTTAATCTGTTTGTTTGTTTGTTTGATTTAAGATAACTTAAGAATTAATACAGCTCATAAAAGTTTGATAAAACAAGATTAATATAAATATTAATAATTTACACAGTTATGCAAATTATATTATAAGAATTCGTTTTTCCTCTGTCCTTATTGTTTTACATTTCTGTGTATATATTGTCTACTTGGACCTTGTTTATTAATAGGACTTATTATACTGATGTGGTTTCTGATTAGCAAAGAGAGGCAATCTTAGTCAAAAGAAAATATCTTTACTTTTACCTGTACCCACTTTTTGTGTGTTTAGACCCGAAGGCCTCTCTTCACTAGGTTCACATTCTATGTATAATGTATAATCTACGTATTCTATGTAACTTTTTTTAAAAACGATGACATTACACCCGACAATAATATTTAAGATAAGATAAAATTACTTACTTTTATTTTATTGTTCAATATTAAAACAACACCAATATTGACATAAAGTATCCAAAAAACAGAGTGTAATGTACCTGTCTTAATGTTTTCTAAATAACACCTGTATGAAATGATAAAACTTTTAAATAATTTTAGTTTTTTATGAAATGTTAAAAATATTTCTTTACTTGCTGATCTTGGTTAGTTATTGTCTTGGCTTAATGTTTTTCCATAATATATCCTTTTTCTGTTATATTTTTCATTGTTACTTTTGCTACTACCCATAATGCTTTCTCTAAATGATACTTTCCCTTGATTGATGAATTTCTTTTCCTAAATTATTAACTTTATTACCTTGTTTTTTTTTATATAAATATGTTCAAATAATTATCTTTTAGATCCATTTCTTATTTCTTTCTTTATTTTACTGTACTTAAATTAATTTCACATTTTTTGTTGCTATTCTTGGCTACTGTTGAATTTGCATTATTTCCTTTAAGTACACTGATATGTTCCTTTATACATATTTTAAGTTTTTTTTTTGTTTTGCCTATGTACATTTTTTTTTGTTCACAACTACATTGAATAGAATATACTACTACTTTTTCTTCTATTATATCAAATAGTCATATAGAATGTGTTTTTCTTAAAATAAAGGTATTACGAATTATCTCGTAGTTGGCTTATGTAACAGAAAGCTCTTCGCTAAAGCCAAACTACGAGTTAATTCGTGCACAGACACGATTCGTCCTGTCACTTCGCTACAGCCAATCGGAGATGTGCGTCTAAATTCATTAGTAATAAATCGGATATAGAGGCGAGCACATCACATTTACGTCTTTTTTGAGAGTGTTATTTTTTATTTATTTTTATAATCAAATTATAAATATCCCAAAATGGATAAGAAAAGACCACTGACTAAAAAACAACTTGATTACTACACTAATCTAAGTGATTCAGAATCTGACAAAATTTTTGGTGAGGATGGGGGAGTTTATTTGGCAGCGAAATGGTCCTGTTACTGTATGTAAATGGAAAGACAAACGAGAAGTCCTTACCATTTCAAACATGCACGTTGTTGAAATGGTAGAGGTGTTCAATCGCAATGGAAAATGTTCGATGAAACCGAATATAATTCGAGATTATAATCATGGAATGTCTGGCATTGACGATCAGATCAAATGCTATCGTACTACACAGCTCTAAGAAAGACTATTAGATGGCCCAAAAAGGTTGCATTACATATTATAGAAATATATATACATAATGCGCACAAACTCTTTCAAAAAGCAACTTCTTCTAAAATAAAACTTATAAAGTTTAGAGAAGCATTCGTCAAAGCGTTGATTGGAGAAGAGATTCAACCAGTTTCAAAAAAAAATTAAATTGCAGAAGCTTCACTATTTACAGAGTATCCCATCTACTCAGAAAAAACAACATCTGACAAAGCCATGTCGAATTTGTACCAAAGCTAAAAAACGCCGAGAAACGCGTTATTTCTGTCCAATCTGTCTTGAGAAGCCAGCCCTTTGCGTAGAAGATTGTTTTAAAAATTATCACAAACAATAAAAATATCGTTTTGCTTTTGATTTTGAATAAACATTTTATAATATTTTCTGTTCGTTTAAATTTATATTTCTGTTTTATAAATTATCACAAACAATAAAAATATTGTTTTGCTTTCGATTTTGAATAAACTTTTTATGATTATATTTTCTGTTCATTTATTAATAAATGTTCTGTTCATGTAAGCCAAACTTGATTTTTTGTTCTTGCCCCTGAAGCTATCTATTCATATTTACACTGATATACTACGAATTACATCGTAGCTGCACAAATATGGCAAGGAAACAAACTACGATATAACTCGTAGGTGGCGTCCTAGGCAGAAACGGTAACTACGAGTCATCTCGTAGATGGCAGTCAACGTGTTAAGTACACTGATATGTTCCTTTATACATATTTTAAGTTTTTTTTTTGTTTTGCCTATGTACATTTTTTTTTGTTACAACTACATTGAATAGAATATACTACTACTTTTTCTTCTATTATTTCAATTTCTTTATTATTTCTATAATATAGATGTTTTTAAATAAATCATTTTTTTGTTTGTATTAAATGTATTTTATTGCTTAATAGTTTCCTTACTCTTTCAAATAATTTAGGAATATAATTTAATTTTGCACATTTCTTTAATCATTATCAAATTGTTTATTTCTATTTTCATTTTTAATTACCTTGTTTATCCATTCATCTAATAAATTTTTAGGGTAATTGTTAAACATAAATACTTTTACTATTATGTTTCTTTTTTTCTGGTTTTCAATTATACTGGTTCTGCCTTTAATTTTATCTATATACATTTTAAATGTATTAAACTTTATATTTATTGGTATATTTGATTTATATACAAAAAACTTAAACAAACACCTTAATGTTCGCTGAGAAATTTATTAATTTAACTAACGTTTTCGGCTTATTCAATAAGCCATCTTCAGGTTTTTAACTTTCGAACAAAAAACAATATCGTTCTATTAAAAGAATACCATAGTTTGAAAAAATTCAAATCATTAGTAACGGTCAAAAAATAAAACAAAGAGGATGAACATGGTAATAAAAATAAATAAATATACATAAATAAATAAAAATGGTAATATAAATAAATAAGTATACAAAAATATATAAAAACAAAAAAAGAAAAAAAGAAAAAAAAGGAAGAACGTGGTAATATAAATAAATATACAATAAAATACAACAAATGTAAGGTAAAAACGTTTTACTCGTGCCCATATATACTACCATCTATCCTAACCAGAAATACTTCCCCATAGAACTCACGTGTCTCTTATAAATTTTTAACTGCATATTTCCAAGCTGAAGGAAGACCTTCTGCGTCCCTTGCGTTAATACATTTATCTCTTAGTTTGCTTCTGTAAATTTCTATCTTTTCAGCCGCTCTTGCCAAAGTTGGGGAGTGTACCTGCTTTATGATTTTCGCCTCATTCCAATGTACTAAGGATCCCTCCGTCTGCCCCATCTGGGCTAATACCGTCGTGTTGGAACCTTTTCTAATATCATATTTATGTTCCTTGATCCTTATTCCTAGGTTTCTAGTAGTAACCCCTACATAATCTTTATTAATACCTAATAGCTGGTTCTCGTAGGGAATCTTATACACACCCGCCTTATCTTCTTTTTTAACTAACCCTTTATCGTTTCTAAGTATTTTATACAAATTCGGAGCTCTTTTCAAGATCACCCTTGTATCCTTAGTTCTTGCTATTTCTTTCATAATCCCTCCCAGATACTTATTGTATGTAAATTTCGTGTATCTGTAAGGCCCGTGCCTGGTGTTCTTATCATTACTGGCCTCAAATTTTCTAATAATTCCCTCAATGACTTTCCTCCTATAACCTAATGTTCCTGCTATCTGTATAATTCTTTCTATCTCTGTATCCCGGTCTATCACATTTTCACAGTATATAAAGGCCCTTCTAACCAATGCTCTAAATGCTGCTAACTTATATTTATAAGGGTCATTAGAGCTGCAGGAACTATAGTAAGGCAACTAAGAGATAAATGTATTAACGCAAGGGACGCAGAAGGTCTTCCTTCAGCTTGGAAATATGCAGTTAAAAATTTATAAGAGACACGTGAGTTCTATGGGGAAGTATTTCTGGTTAGGATAGATGGTAGTATATATGGGCACGAGTAAAACGTTTTTACCTTACATTTGTTGTATTTTATTGTATATTTATTTATATTACCACGTTCTTCCTTTTTTTTCTTTTTTTCTTTTTTTGTTTTTATATATTTTTGTATACTTATTTATTTATATTACCATTTTTATTTATTTATGTATATTTATTTATTTTTATTACCATGTTCATCCTCTTTGTTTTATTTTTTGACCGTTACTAATGATTTGAATTTTTTCAAACTATGGTATTCTTTTAATAGAACGATATTGTTTTTTGTTCGAAAGTTAAAAACCTGAAGATGGCTTATTGAATAAGCCGAAAACGTTAGTTAAATTAATAAATTTCTCAGCGAACATTAACGGGTTCTGCCTTTAATTTTATCTATATACATTTTAAATGTATTAAACTTTATATTTATTGGTATATTTGATTTATAGTTGATTACTTTAAACACTTACACAGGTTTAACATATTTTTTATACTCTAATGTAACTTTTTTCTTTGTATTATAATGTTCAAATAATTTAATATATATATATATATACACAGTCGACTCCGCATAAGTCGACACCCGGATAACTCGTCACCGTAGGTTAATTAGTCTGCTTTCTGTGGTCCCGGCCGAATTACATAGGCAATAATGTTATTAATGTTAAAAAACTCTGTTTACTCGACATCGTTTAACTCGTCACCACTGGATAAGTCGACAAACCTTTTCTGTTTCACGCTTTTTTGACGTCCGATAAGTCGACTCCCCTCCTGAAAAAATGAGTTCACACCGTACAATAAGCTGTGTGGTGTGAACTCGTTTTTCAGGGGGGAGAGTCGACTTATCAGAATTCTAAAAAGTGTGAAACAGAAAAAGTGTGTTGATTATCCAGTGGTGACGAGTTAAACGATGTCGAGTAAACCGAGTTTTTTAAGGTTAATAACATTACTGCCTATGTAAGTTGGCCGGGACCACAAAAAATTCGCTACGTAACCTGACCGGTGACGAGTTATCCGGGTGTCGACTTACGCGGAGTCGACTGTATTTTCCTATTTCAAACTGTATATTTTCCTTAGTTTGATTTGCTTGTTTTATTATTAATTACTCATTTATTTTCGTTTTGTCAAAAATAATTATATGTTATATATAAGAAATATAATATAAATAATACGAAGGCTATTTTTTAAATAAGGTCCGCTTGTTAATAAAAAGAAAAATACTGTAAATATCATTAAAATATATTTTTTTCCGTATTCTACATACTTTTATCTACTTTTCTACATAATTTCCATTTTTGTTTAAACATTTGTCATACCGCTCAAAAATTTTTTGAATTCTGACTTCAGAGAAATCTGCCGCCTGTGAAAAAGCCCAATCCACGACTGCAGTTTTCACCTTTTCATTGTCGTTGAACCGTTGACCACAACGGAACTCCTTTAAGTATCGAAACAAGTGAAAATCACTGGGTGCAAGGTCTGGACTGTGTGGATGATCGTATCGAGTCAAAAACGATAAAGCACTGTCCAATATTTTTGTTTTGTGATCGTCAGAAAGCAATCTTGGAATCCACGAAGAACACAATTTTCAATAATTCAGTTTCTCCGAAACAATGGTATACAAAACTGATCTTGAAATCTGTGGAAATTCAATTGATAACGTTGAAATCGTGAATCGTCGGTCCTCTCGAATTTTGTTATCCACATCACGAACCAAATCTTCAGAAATCAGAGAAGGTCGGCCAGGGCGTGGTTCATCATGCACATTAACTCGCCCATCCTTGAACATTCTAACCCATTTTTGAACTTTACCATCACTCGTAGCATTACACCGTAAACTTCGCAAATCTGACGGTGAATTTTCGCTGCTGCCAAGTTTCTTGCACTCGAGAATCGAATAACAGATCGTATCTCACAGTCGGCGGGAGACTCAATTTTCTTAAACATTTTAAACTTTTATAGCTCAGCATACATACAGACAATATGGCTGCAAACGGCGTCAAAACGCGCGCCAAGCTTGCTCGGAGCAGAAGCGCATGCGTACTGGCGTGATTGCTCATTATTCTCACTCTCATTCACAAACGGACCTTATTTAAAAAATAGCCCTCGTATATTATAAGAAATTAACACTATATGAAACTATTTACTTAATTTATAATTGTATATTTGTTTTGATTTAATACAGTATATTGCAATTTAAGGAATCTTTTTCTGTGATTACAAGAATTAATAGAAAAATATTTAATAAGGCAAAGTTATATATTACAGCTTCGCTTAAGCAAAACTTACGAATGGAGTAAACGTGAGAGTACAAATGAAGGAGAACCACTAACTGCACTCATTGATAAGGTGAATTGTTTTCATTAATGCTATTATTTTTAAGACAATTGTTTTATTTGTAATAAAAAATGTAATTTACTATTAATTAATTAACAAAAGAAATGAAGTAATATGCAGATTTCATCCATTTTTCTTAATTTTGTTTACAGAACATTTTACATTGATGATTTTACATGATTTATTTATGATTATATTATGATTTTACATGATTATGTTACAGTATAATCATTTATTAAAAGTTCTCAATAAATTATCTTTACATTTAAAATTACATTTATTATTAAAATGATATGCAAGTCATCAAAATCTGTGCAAAAGAAACGTGGCTTTTTTCTATGAATGCACTAAGCTTAACCACAGAACACATATGTACCAGTGAACCAAAATGAATAAATGTTTTATTCTAAGTAGGAAAGTAAATTAAATAAAAATTGTCTTGGCGGAATTACAACCAACATTGAATTGTAATTCCACCAAAGTTGATAAAAGTTATTGGTGCTTCTTTTTTCTTTTATCAGATTTTTAAATATATAAAGTTAACACTTTTCGTTAATGTATGGTTCACACAATTTTTTAATGAAACCACTTTCATCCGATTTAAAATAATCTTGAATTTGTGGTTTCATTCCTACTCAAACAAAAATACCAGCCTGTTGGTGTTGAGTGTGCATTTTTAGAGAGTTTAAAAGTTACAAAAGTGCTTAAAATGTAGCAATTGTTATTGTTTGGTAGACAATAATTTTTTCAACTTTCAATATTTGTAGGATAGTTCTATAACATCTTTAGAAAGAAAATCACATTTGATTCCTAATAGTATCTATTTGTACAAATTAAGCTATTATGAAAAACTCACCATCAACCTACACAAAGATCACTTAAATATTGGAAGAAAAGTTTTACTGTAAATTAAAATAATGATTTTAACAGTGGTGTGCCGTGACATTTGATGACAGGGAAGCTGTGTTTCTGTAAGAAGCCGACTTCCAGGGACAATCAGTTAATTGCGCATCTGTGATGGTCTAGGGCAGGGATGGGCAACCTGCGGCTCGCATTCATATATTTTGTGGCCCGCAATGCATAAAATGTGAATAAATATATCAATTTCCCAGCTTAAGGAAGTATGCAGCAAAAATTCAAACATTTATTTCTACAACTTATGTATGTGAATAGTTTTTCCCGCAATGAATTTAGTAAAAATTAAAACAAGAAACCGGCTAACAGCACACGTCGAAACTAATTTAAAACTAGCAGTGACGATATTTAACCAATATTTCCAATATATTACGTTTACATCAGTTCCAGAAGCTAAATTAAGTATACCTTTGCTAATTTATAATTATATATGAATAAATAATTCTGATTTCCCAACATTTTATTTTTCTCTTTCTCTTCTATGCGGCCCGCATCAGTTCAAAAGTCTTAAAATGCAGCCCTTACATAGAAAAAGGTTGCACATCCCTGGTCTAGGGTCCATTTGTATTCATTTGTTCGATAAGCCAGTAAAAACTGTAGACTTCTCTAAATGTATTTTTAATATCACAATTACATTCCAAATCGCTAGCCACGATATAAGGGCTAAAATTAAAAATAAATTATAAAAACTTACTCGGTGAAATAAAATGTGCGGTGGATATACTGTACATACCTGGTACAATATATTATTCAATTGTATTAATATACTTTTAAAGAAAATTATAATTAAATGTAGCTTTGTAAAGAAACGTACATAAAAATAACATAAAATATTCTTTACTTTTTAAATTTTAAAACAATCCACTTAGTCAAATAGTTCGATACGAGTGGCTAATGATGGAATCGGAGACGGTCCAAGTAGGCGTGCAGTGTGTGCGTGCCAAATCCCGAGGGTGCCGATACCGGTCGATGTCAAATGCCTCTTGTCGCATCACTAGTGTACCTGTACCTCAAAGAATGTGACAGGATTGTTGTAAATTTTAAATGTTTCTCACCATAGCTGTAAAAATCTAACTATGTTAAACTTAATACTAAGTAGATTGTCCATCATTTGTTTTCTAACTAATTCGTTTTAGGTCCACAGAAATTTCCAAAATTTACAACTTTTTAGTCACTCTCATTGAACTGGAAAAATTTCTGTCTTTATTATCTAATATTACGAAGAAATCAGTCCCCACTGTACTCGGCTAAAGATTGGTTCGGTTAAGCTTATGTTTAAGTAAAATTCCGGCTTTTTTGGCAGGCTTTTATTTATGTCCCCAATTTCCTAATCTCTTAATTACTTCTTAAGTAGAAATAAGTCAAAACCGGTTACTTTGTACTTGAATATTTGTAGTCTTGGGAAAAAAGTGGAAAGACAAATTTTTATGACAATGTATATATGAATCGTAAATTTAAGGAAAATAAATTCTGGAGCTTTCTTGTACCTTGTGCGCCTCATTCATTAAATTTGGTTGTAAATGATGCTGCCAAAGTAACAGTTAACTTTTTAACATTGTACAAGAATTATACATGTTTTTTCTACATACCCTTATAGATGGAACATACAAAATCGTAATATTATTGGTTTAACATTGAAATTTGTAAGTAATATAAGATGGGAGAGTGGAATAAAAATATCAAATATTTTAATGGATTTTTTTTAACTTTTGTCAACTATACAGAACTATCATAAAAACATCATTCCAGTAAATTCCTATCAGTTGGGTTAAGTTATAAATGTATTGGGTTGTTCGGAAAGTTCGTAGCGATTTTTAAGAGAAATAAAAGAAATTGTTTTAATACTAAAAATATACTTTTATTCCATTATGTATGCGCCATTGTTTTTAATGACGTGTTGCCATCTATGGGGCAGCTTCATGATACCCTCTTCGTAGAACTTTCCAGTTTTTTCCGCGAAAAACTGATCCACGTGGTTTTTGCAAGCTTCCAAACTATCAAAGTTTTTATCATGAAGGGAATTTTGTAGAGAACGGAACAAATGGTAGTCCGACGGGGCAAGGTCGGGTGAGTAAGGGGGGTGGGGTAAAACATCCCAGCCTAGTTCCAATAATTTTTGGCGTGTTCGTAAAGACGTGTGAGGTCTGGCATTATCTTGGTGAAACACAATGCCTTTTCTATTGGCCAGTTCCGGACGTTTTTCTTTAATTGCCATGTTCAGCTTATCCAATTGGGAACAATACTTATCAGAATCAATTGTTTGATTCTGTGGAAGCAGCTCATAGTACAGGATTCCTTTCCAATCCCACCAGACAGTGAGCATGACCTTCTTTGGATGAAGACCGGCCTTTGGAGTTTTTAATGGTGATTCATTTTTCTTACCCCACGATCGTTTTCGGCTGATGTTGTTATAAATGATCCACTTTTCATCACCTGTCACTAAACGCTTCAGAAAAGGGTCATTTTCATTTCGTTTTTCAAGAGAATCACAAATGGAGATGCGATCCAGTAAGTTTTTTTCCGTTAAGTCGTGAGGTATCCAAATGTCATAACGATTCACGTATCCGAGCTTCTTTAGATGTTGAAATACAGTACTGTTTGATGACTTCACTATGTCTGCAATCTCTCGAGTTGTGTAATGAGGGTTTTCATCCAATAATGCTTTGATTTGGTCCTCTTCAATAACAGGAGGTCTTCCTGAGCGAGGAGCATCTTCAAGGCTGAAATTACCCGTTTTAAATTTTGCAAACCACTTTCGAACAGTTGATTCTGATACAGCACTCCCACCATAAACATCACATATCTTTTTTGCTGTTTGTACAGCATTTTTGCGTTTACGAAAAAAGAAAAGAAACAAGTGTCGATAATGCACGTTGTTCGCATCCATTTTTGCAATGAGCCAAATTAAACGCTATTTGAATAATCTTAACGGTTTTTTTGTAACGGACGCGTCTCAAGGTCATTTATCGTAATATTCATTGGTTTGTACAATTCTAATCATTTTTGCGTCAATCGGTGTCTCAACTGTCGGCTATCAAAAATCGCTACGAACTTTCCGAACAACCCAATACTTTATGATTCACATAATCGGGCGAGGGCGGCTAACAGCCCAGAACCGGTCAGGGATAGGATCATTAGAAGCGTTTTACGTGTGTAGCTTCCACCAGCTAAACCATGTGAGGTTGGTACTCTGTAAATGCCTATAATGCTATGTGCCAATGCCTATAATCTAGCTGCTTGGAAGCTAACCCGGTTTTGACGATACAGCGCTTCCATCCCACCACTGATATTCGAATATACAATAGCAATCTTATCACTTATTTCACATGTAGTATAGAAATTTATAATAAGATACATAATGCAATTATAATAAAATATTAATTTTAATTAATTTAAACTACGTTAAAATATGAAAATTTATATTTTAGAAAATACAAGGGAAATGGCGCTTCCACCGTTTCCAATGACGGCATGCCACTGGATTTTAATATATGATTTATAAAACAATGGTCTGTTCATGTATGAAATTAAAATTATATGAAGTTTATCTTTTTAAAACTTAGTATGCCTCTGTGAATGATTTGCACATACGTAAAACAAAAGATTGAATTGAAATGTTATTATTTGAGAAATTATTTTGACTGGAAACAGAGATGTGAAGATTTTGTTTCCATAATTTTCCAAGTAGATCAGTATGGAATATAAATGGTTTTTACTAGAGATGTTTACCGATACTCATATTTTGGGATATTGGAATTAGTTTGTTTTACAAACCAATGTTTCAATCTCTTGTTATTCTTTGTTTTTTGATAGTCACTATTATAAAAAAATATTATTGGATTTAAAAACATTTCAATAAACCAAACTTTTAGGTATCTCAAAACTTAAGACATCTAACAACAACTATAAAACAGCATTCTTCAATCTTTTTACACCTGTGGATTGGCAGAAACAGGAATAATATTTTGCATATTGACAAGGCTAAAGATAAATTTTCTTAGACTTAAGCTGCTTAGACATGGGTGACGTGTATGACTGTCCTAACTGGCCATAACAAGACGCTGGTTACTGTGTATTTTAATGGTGTTGCTTTCCTTTGCATGTCGATCATTTGCTTTCTAGTTGCACACGGCCACAAAAAAATAAGAATTTTTGCAACATGTCGCCAATAAGCAAGCTGATGCAACACTGCAGTGCTGTAAGTGTAACAGCAAGGGTGTACAGCAGGGAAATTATTAGAAGACTGATTCTTATTTGATAACTGTCATGCATAAACATAATTATTTTATAAATTCTTTTAATTACTATTATTATATAGTAACTATAGTATTTTCTAATAATTTTAATATAATTTTGATTTACAATGAACTTAGTTAAACAATTAATAATAAAAAAATAAAAAATACTGTTTATATTAATTACAAGTTTAAAATCTTATTATTTTGTTATAAAATTTCCTACTAGTCTATGAAATTTTTTGTGGACTGGCACCAGTCTGTGGACCCGAGGTTGAAGAACACTGCTCTGAAACATGTTATTTTAAAAGTCTGGCTTAATTAAATGTTATATAAATCTAAATTTTGAACAAATTTATTTAGCATCTTTGAGTTTTGAAAATAAATATCCTTTATGTACACCAAAAGCAATTAAAAAATTTTTAAATCTTATTATACAGGGTAGTTTTTAACCTTCTTAAACAGCTTTTATCATTTAATTAAAGCCAGTGTTTAGTTCATTGCTTTATTCAGTGTTTTAGTGATGTTTTGTTGTTGAAATTTACATGGCAAATGTTAATCCTTACTAAATTACAAATGCAAAACTACCTTAATGTAATGCCCAAATATTGTTTAATGTTCCTTGATTAATATGAGGAAAGATGCTGTAAAAATTTTTATTTTGATTAAGTTTGAAAATTGGCATTTGTTTTTAAAAGTTAAATATTTACCTGTTGGACTATGAACCCAAAGTTGAGTTTTAATTAATCACTTGGCTTTATTTCCATCTTTATTTAGTTGATGTAGTATCAACTAAATAAAGATGGAAATAAAGCCAAGTGCTTAATTAAAACTCAACTTTGGGTTCATAGTCCAACAATCAACAAAACACGGTTTCAAAGAAGAAATAAAAATAAAAAATATAAAAATTAAATATTTACCTCTTGAAATATTGTCCTATGGATACCAAACATATACAGTAAAATCTCCTTTTAACAGATTGCAGAACAATGGATTTCTTGGAATAATAGATTTTTTTTCCAGGTGTTGCCAAATTAATGTATTTTACCTCCTTTTAGCAGATCCGTTACTTGGAATAACAAATTTTTTCTACACCAAATCTATCGTAAACATCACATTTTTTCAATGTACAGGTAATCCCTGTATAACACAGCACTTCTATAGCACAGATTCACAATAACACAGTTTGAGAATTGGGTAAAACCCTTGTACAACATGAAATGTAATAAAAACTATTAAAAGCAAACTTTATCTAATTTGAAAATAGGGAAATCCCCATTCAATAAACGTGATAAAGCTTTTAAGTGCAAAAGATACCTCATTTGACATTTTTCATTCGAGCGCGTATGTACTATCTGATTTTCCTGCATAATTTTCATGAACTATTAGTACGTAAATTTTTTTTCCGCCTTCTGTCAATACACGTGGTCCTTCTCGAAACTTGTTTCATGTTGCCAGATCTTGACGCTTTTGCTTTTGAGATTGCCAGATGTTTTTTCCTTATTCCATACTTGCTTTATTCAGTCACCGGTTTTTAGGCATTGAACCGCGCTTCCGATCGTTGGGACAATCCACACCTTTACAAGTATACTTTAAGACTTGTGTCTCATTTTTGGCTATGTAGATTAAAAATTTTCAGTTAATAGTGCTTAGTGATGACAAAGGAAACATTGTTTAATTTATATTAATACGTATCACTTCTTAACAAAATTTTAATAAAGATATTTATCGTATTTATGAAAATATAA
Source organism: Centruroides vittatus (assembly GCF_030686945.1). NCBI lineage: Eukaryota > Metazoa > Arthropoda > Arachnida > Scorpiones > Buthidae > Centruroides > Centruroides vittatus. The sequence continues at coordinate 983,095 of NW_027122389.1, read as the reverse complement.
TAGCATGTTTTTTAATTTTTGGAACCTAACCCACCTTTTTGTACTAGTTCTTTGTTTCGTATAACACGAATTTGCATAACATGGCAATTTTTTGGAGCATAACTCCCATGTTATATGGGGCATAACTCCCATGTTACCTGTATTTAGTTAATATTTGGGTGTTTCTGGAAATTTGTAGAGGTTGATTATGTACTTGTTACATTTGGGATATGTACAATTGAAGAATTGTACAAAGAGAGTCAGCCGGCCGATACGATCAAGGAGTCACTTAGTGAACGCTCAGTTGCCAGTCCATAGCGCTGAAATTTAGCGAGACCATCAAGTATTTCCAAGTCACGAAGACTTTCCCAATGAGTTTCAGCATAAATGAACAGCCTATACTGTACAGTATAGCCTGTTCGTTAATGCTTAATGTTAGCAATGTACAGTACAATTTTAACACTGCTTAATGTTAGCAATGTACAGTACTGTACATTGCTAACATTAAGCAGTGTTGTATTCAATAGATAGAAGAAAGGCATCGAAAGAAATCAAGATGGACGAGTTTTTTTAACAAATCGTGAAGTCAAGCAAAGGGCTAATGAGTGTATGTAATTTGCTTCTTTTTATGCTTACAGTATGTACAGTTTTTTGTCAGCTTTTTGCACACACATTTGGCATAACATAATATACATGTATGTTATCAACATACATATTTCTATAGGATAAAGAATAGAGATCTCAAGAGACTGAATAATTTCAAGTACTTACATTTCTTATATATTATTAGAGGTTAAAAATGGATATTTTTTTCAAATAACGAATATTTTCCCAGGGGTGTGGAAAATCTGTCGTTTGCGATATAACGAATTCTCGGAATATCAGATAATTTTTGGCGGCCCGAGTAATCCATTAAAACAAGATTCTTCTGTACATAAAAGTTGGATGATTTTGTATCTCAAATTAGCTTAATCCTAGCCACAAACTTATCAAGATTATCGAGAGTGAAAATTTACTGTACTGTACTTAAAAATGTTGGTAAATTCTGGAGACACAGTTAATCTGCCACTAGACTGTACCAAACCTGATTTCATATCTGCTGGTGAAAAGGTTAATGAAAAATGATTTCTTTGAATAAAACATTTGAATTGGAATTTATATTAATTAACTGTTTTCTTTATTTCTTGGAAGAAAATTGAAAATAAATTTATTTGAGATTAAGTATAGGTTAGATATTGTTGAAGACTTTTTAAATTAACTTTTGAAAAATCTTAGGTAGTTTATTTCAATAAAATTAATGTTTTTTTCTTGTTTAAAGGGCGTCAACAGAATGAAGTTTGCGTCAGGTTGTATTGCGGCTCTCTTACAAGAAATTAAACTTCACGTACAAACGGGAAGGTAAAATTGTTTTTTTTTAATATATCAATAATTTATAAAATTTATCAAATGTTAATAGAAATACCTGAAAGAAATATTTCTAAAGTTCTTACTTTTGCATTAAATCGTCAGCATTTTTACAGTCAGTCAATATTCAAATAGAAACACAAAAGAACATTTTCTTTAATTTTGTATTAATTTATATAATGAGATATATTTTCTTTTTTATTTTATGGGAGATATTCATAAACATAGAATATTAAAATATTTTAAAAATATTCAACAACTATTCTATGTTATAGTTGAGGAATTTTGTCCTTTCCTCAACTATAGAATCCAAATAGTCTAAATAGTTAGAGACAATGAATGTTTATTAAAATGACAACTAGATAATACATAATACTACACAAAAGAACTAACCAAATTTTAAAAAACTGGACGAAATAAAATAAAAAATTTAAAAAATGCAACAATTAACAAGAGTAAACAGAGAGACAAAATAAACTTTATTCTGCCCGACGTCGCCAAGCATAGTCAGAATGAATATATACAGGGTGTACGTAGAGGTGACATGCCGAGCAGGAAAACCGACAGTAAGCACGAAAAGAAAAGAAGCTACAGTAAATATAAAATCACGACGTCTCGAGTCGTGCGATAAAACAGGAAACCATTGCAGTTTGAGTGAAGGTTAATCAAAACAAAAAGCTCACGTACATACAGTATGAGAGGATATAGTCTCTGCACAACCCTAATGCAACATTAGACACACAATAAAAGTACATTAATGAAGGCCCGAACAAAACAAACAAAACCACGCACGAACACGGACGCCAGGGCGAAAATGGTGTTCGGACCCCGTACGGTAACAGACACGGAGTAAATGCACAGTACAATAGGCATAAAGATATTATAAGATCTTCGGCAATACAAAGATACCAAAAGTAGGGAAAAACCTTTATCAATGTATTAGTGTTCTGTTAAAGTAAAGTAACAAGAGTAAGTAAAAAGTAGAATGTTGTGAGAGTTCACAATGTAAAACTTGTTCTTTCTACCAGAAAAACTTCCAATTTGAATGTTTGCTTGCACCAATGTCCCACGGCATTCCGTTCGGGCACAAGGTCCGGCTCTACGTGCAGGAAGTTCTAGAGACTTCGGAAAGGGAAATTCCATTTCCATTTTGGTATAAATTACATACCATTTCCGTGATATCATATGCTAAACAGGTTATTACAAATACAGTAGAGCATCGGTTATCCGACTTAATTGGGGACCGGGGTCGGTCCGATAACCGAAAAGTATGAAAAAATACATTATTAGTATAGTGTATTAGGCCCGGTTTAAATACTAGCCTCCCTTTCGTGGTCGAGCCAGTGCTGCCAGCTAGAACATGCAAAAATTTAACAAAAATAATATTAAAGTAGCCAAGACATAACCAAATATTGTAGCGCCAAATCACTAGCGGACATTTGAGTTTGCCGACTAGAACGCGGTCGGTTAATCGGGGGTCGGATAATCGATGCTCTACTGTAATGCATTTTGTATGAAATAATCTATATATATAAAAACGAATGTATGTATGTCTGTCTGTGTGTTTGTTCTTCATGCATTACCACACCATTTATCCGATTGCCACGAAACTTCGGGAAGTTGTTTAATACATTCCCGCGAAGGTTTGTGGCATATGTGAAGACCACCATTTCCCCCCTTTCAAAAATATATTTTTATATGGATTAAGGCTTTTATGTCCAACAGATGGCGCTAACTTCCGACGACCTAAGTTTGCTTTTCTGTGAGAATGGACTAAAGCAGATCATTTTCTATCTATCTATATAAATAAAATATAACGTTCGTTTGTTCTTACCGATTCCTTTGAAATTTTGACACCACGTTGCATTCGAATACGCACGTGTTTTTATATAATATACTTGTCGAAATTCCCCCCACTGGGGGAGAGGGACAGGATTAAGGCTTACCATGAAGAACTCGACTTCTATTTATACTATTTTGCGTGCGGTTTTTTGCGTTTTGATTGCGTTTTAATAGGGTACGTTAAGAGAATGTACACTAAGAAGGAATTTTTTGGAATTCCCCCACGGGAGAAGTGTTATACATTTATAATAGATACATTTTGAACCACAACAACGCGTGGCCGGGTCTGCTAGTCTTAAATATATTAAAAACAAATGCTAAGAATTGTTAAATTTAATATTTGTTAGGAAGAAACTTTCTTAATTTATTTATGGTTTAATTCTTCTAATAAGTAAGATGTGATTGATATAAGAAACTTGATAAAGCAGTCGATGGTAAGTGAAAAATATTTATCTAAGGTAAAATACAGAATATGATGTGGATTTCAATTTTAGCACATGTGCATTTCAAATGAAATTATTGAGAACGAAATCCACAAACTGGATTAGGATTGAACAGTTATCAAAGTTTAATGCATGATTTAATATATTTTTCACTATATAATTGAGTGAATGCTTTTGTTAACAAACCAAGAAAGAATAAATAATAAGCGGGCAAAGTTATATAGTAATACCCCGAACTTACGCGATAGGTGGGACCGAGCGATAACCGCATAAGTCGGGGTATAATTTCGCATATAAATACATACAAGTTATTTTTAACTAGGGCCGGAGACTAAAGAAAACAATAATTTAGAAAAAACTAAGTAATAAAATCTTAGATAATACATATGTATAACAAATTATATTATTAAAACTTAAGGTAAACTAAAATCGATCATAACCAAAAGGCCGGGAAGCGATTGTTATATTATTAAAATCGTAAACCGAAGTTATTTTGATGTAGAAGGCTTCATAAAATCTAACAAATTCGTCTGATGGCTCAAAGATTTTTTTTTCTTCCACAAAATTTCCTCGTAGCGTGCTAATAATTTTTTTTATTTCTCGTTTTGTAGAAAAAATGCGCTCTTCGTTGGAGTCTATATTTTCTAAAATTTGTAACTTTTCCATTGAACTCGGGCTTTCTGTCAAGTTTTCACAGCTACGAGAATTTTTTCTTTACCTTTTATAAATGTTCTGACCGTCGATTCCGGTAGATCAAACTTCTTTCCAATTCACAAATTTTCATTTTTGTATCGAAGTCTTTAATAATGTTAACTTTACATTTCAAAGATAAAGATAAATATTTTTTTCTTATCTTGTTTGATGCAGAAGAATCAGTTCTACTTCATTTAGATGACATAGTAGTCTCTCGAGTCTCCGTAGATATAACAAACGCAGAAATAAATAACACAAAATAAATTGTAGCTATGCGTCGATTCCGCGTGACATGTCCGAACGTGTAAGTTGAACAATAGTGTGGGGGGAGTGAGTAATCGAGAGTTGCGTGGCGCTCAAACAAAAGACGAATCGACGAGATTTCAAAATTGCGTAACTCCGGGTTCGCGTAAGTCGGGGTAGTGTAAGTTGAGGTATTACTGTATATATATATACAGAGCGAGTTTTTTATCTCCAGACAATGAAATAACTTAATTGGATCTCATAATTTTGAGTAAAGGGTATAGACGAAAGTTGTAGGGTTTTGAAGGGCCAACCAATTGGTGACCTTGGATGTGACCTTGACCTTTGAGGTCATTCGGGGGTCGAGTCTGTTTTTTCAGTGGAAACACATATTTTTAACCCAGGCAATGGAAAGAGCGGGAAATTTCACAACCGGATATACCTTTGACCTTATGGTCTAGGTCAAAAGTCAAGATTATTTTAAGGTTTAAATTATAAGCTGTTTCCAATGGGAAACCATATTCTTTATTACTGGAATAGGCAGGGAGGTAAAAGTTACATTTACGTGGAAAGAGCGGGAAATTTCACAATCGACCACGACCTCGAGTACCCCAAATTTGACCTCTAAAGGTCATCTCGAGCGTGATAATTTTAAGCGCGCTCAACAAATGCATCAAAGTGGAAGGGCATCATTTTGAACATTTGTTATAAAATTTTTCCCTGAAACCAACATCTCAAGCAACAGTAAAGTAAAGTAAGAAAAGTAATGAGAAGTAAAGTGACTCACCGAAAACAAGCACAGCGATAGTGAGAGGCAAGGGGACTGAAAATAAGCATCTCAAAAGGAGCAGAAAACTACTATGTCCACATTGTTACTCCTGGGTAGTGCTGAAAGTAGTGAATGCTTTTAAAGTTCAAAGTCATAAGGTCACGAAAAAATGTAGCTTTTACCTCCCTGCCTATTCCAGTAATAAAAAGTATGGTTTCCCATTAGAAAAAGCTTATAATTTAAACCTTTAAATAATCTTGACCTTTGAAGTAAACCATAAGGTCAAAGGTATATCTGGTTATGAAATTTCCCACTCTTTCCATTGTTGTGGTCAAAAATGTGTGTTCCCATTGGAAAAACAAACTCGACCCCGAAATGACCTCGAAGGTCAAGGTCACATCCAAGGTCACCAATTGATTGGCTCTTCGAAACCCTACAACTTTTGTTTATACCTTTTTCTCAAAATAATGAGATCCAATTAAGTCATTTCATTGTCTCAAGATAAAAAACTCGCACTGTATTTTGAATATCTGTTTTCATATATTACATGAAAAATATAAGAAATATTGTACTGTATAAAACTTACTAACTTATTAAAGTTACGATTTACGATAAATTATTCTTTGTGCCCAGATATTTTTACGTTCCTTCTAATAAATTCCCTTTTCCCTCGGAGAAAGCAGACATTTGTCCCATCAAATCAATAAAACAAATAATAATATTAAACGGCTTCAATCACGTGTCGTTACTGCAAATATATATTTAATCAATAAAACGTCATATTCATTTCATTATAATTTTGTACATTTAATTGCAAAGAAAAATAAATTTGGACATTTACAAAGTATTAAGAAAACTTTTTCGATATTGGACAGACCATACTTTCTGTTACCACAAAGAAATATTACCCGCAACGTACTGTACCTAGAATTTCGAAACTTTCCCGAATAGGACCTCCAGAAACTCCGGTTACAGGCGAGCGTTATACTTAGGGTTGTTGATATCAAAATACATACATACATACATACATACATACATTCTTTATTTAGGTACAAAAGTACATTTCTCGGCCCCGCGTATGCATTACCGAGAGGTTTGTAAAATATTAAATAGAGTAACATTGAGTAAATATATATATACATTAGTACAGTTAAAGTAATTAAAGAATAAATAGAATAAGTACATATGTATATGTAAGAACAATATAGTATTTGTAATAATAATTCATAGTGTTTAAATGAATAAATTAAATGAACAAAAAACAAAACAAAACAAAAAAAAAAAAAAGATTATAGTTATTATAGGTAATTATAGTTGCTGAAAACTGTAGGCACATCCGTGGTAGTCATAGTTTTATTCAGCAATTAAAATGTCGAAATGTTTGCCTGTAGGAAAAGCAGAGATCCAAAATGGAGAATGCCTGATGAGTGGTCTACAGGTGATCCAGTATGTCTATAGTTTAAGACACTTTGCCTTTAACAAGGCGCAACTCTCAGACGATGTAGAGTTCACGCACTAAGGGACGACCTAAAAGCAGCACCTCTCAATGCACAACTGAAGCAAACATAAACACATTGGTTTCCACAAAAAACTGAAATTTCGTACTACAGTTAAAAACACGTCGTATACATCAGGGCACGTTGATTACTTGAAACACGCTGAACACTAAGATATCGAGGCACACAGAGAAAACCCATTGCACAGATTTAGGAGCTTGCCGAAACTTATTCGAAGCACACTTGACCCATTGAAAACACCACAATGATATGTTGAGACACACTCAAGCACATTGAATTGATTTAAACATTGAAACACACTAAGCACTAAGCCTATTAGGCACACTAATGCATACGAAGCACATTAAAACACTTATGAACATACTGAAGACACATTGGAGGACGTTGAGGCACTTAAGTGGTAAATTAAGAAAGCTAAACTAAAAGTCTAGAATTCGTTGAAAGATATTATAGACATGTTGATCTCACTAAACCTGCCAAGCGCGTTGAAGGAAATTAATGAACACCACTGTAAAAAAAAAAAAGGTCGGTCGGTTTGCTCCCGACGAGACCATTGAAGATTACAGTAGTTCACCACACCTATAAGTTCAATATCAAAGGAGCACTTCTCCATCGAAACGTTTTATTAATAACGTAGGTTGTTCGTTAAGCATCTCACCCGTAAGGGTTGACACTGACATAGTAATTTCTCTGTTCCATCATAAGCTGTTAAAAGTACATTTCTAGCTGGTGAGTATTACACTTCTTAGAGTGTGCTTTATCAGTACACAGATTGCCGTTCTTAGTGTGTGCTCTGTTAGTACTCAAATTAATAAAACAGGCTGCGGTACAAGCTGGTAGTTAGAACTCGCCAGTACAAATGTATTCTGTCAGTACATATAGTTAATACAGTACTTCCTTTCGTAGGGCAATCACTAAGATAGTTAATGTTTAGTTGATTAGGAGAAAGCACCTGGTCATCGCTTCACTCAAAGTATAGACACTTTTATTAAAGAGAAATTGAGTATAGAATATCAATAATGGATGTAGTATGTAAATGGAATTGAATATAAGCAATGATACACCAAGTTATTTTATACTAAAGATATACTAATTATATATGAGTTGATTTGCAATTTTAACAGTTTGTTTGGCAAGTTTTATAAAAGCATTGTAAACATTTTTGTTTATCCAAATATCTGATAAGTTGCATGGCCATCTCACACCAAGCTCCTCCATCAGTACCCTTAGTTCTTGTCTTTCTCTCTCAGTCATTACACAATTATAGAAGTAGTGTTTCGAGCCATCTATGATATGGCAAGTAGGGCATTCATTCGATGTCCTATTAGTGAATCTGGCCAGATAGCTGGCGAACTTCCCATGGCCAGTAAAGAATTGAGTGGTATAATAATCCGGGGTAAACCATTTTAATTTATAAAATTGTTGTATATCCGGTATGTAATCATAAGTTATATGACTTCTGTTTTCGTTCCATCTATCTTGCCAATTGTACATTGTGTCTTCCCATAACATTCGTCGTAAGGTACGCTGACTGAGTTTATTATAGTTTATTATCAAAGAGGTATTCTCTGCAGCCTGCTTGGCCAAGGTGTCAGCTCTTTCATTTCCAGTTGTTCCCTGGTGGGCTCTAACCCAGGTAACAGTATAATTACAGTTAGATAAGCGTATTAATTGTCTAATCTCCTCAGCAATTGGGTGCAATTTAGTACTGTTTATAATATTAAGTGCTGACAGGGAATCCGTATATATATGTATATAAGCATTGTCATATGAATCCTTAGTCCAATTTATTGCCAATTTAATAGCGAGCATTTCTGCTTGAAAAACCGTGCAGCAAGTGTCTAATCTAATTGTCTGATTATAAATTTCATCATTATTAATATACGCAACAAAGCTGCATCCAACCATACCATTTATTCTTGAACCATCGGTAAAAATTTGAATGTCGGTTTTTTGAACATTATTATCGTCACAATATACTAAGATATCTGGGTTAGTTGTTTCGTAAAATGGAAATGCCCATTCGACTTCATCATATGTTATATTTCGGAAGGTTGTTTGAATCGTATTTCCCCATTTAACTTGCTGTAATTTACATCGCTGAATAACAAACATATCGATTGGTGGCCTTCTAGCTATCACTTGAAGGCTTTGATTATTCGCAGAGCGATAGGCTTTAGTAAGTAGGAGTAGGGCACGTCTCTGTGACGATATTAACTTTCGTTTTGTATGAACTTTACTAGTAGCCCATCCCCAAGTCCCACATGCATATGTGATGATGGGGATGTAAATAGCATCATAAATAATGGCCATTGCGTCTGTGGAAAGGCCCCAATTTTTCCTCGCTACCTGTGCGAAAGCTTGAAAAATAAGACCGGTGCGGTTTGTAATAAACTCGATGTGTTTGTCCCAGCTTAGTCGAAAATCTATAAATACTCCCAGATATTTCAATGTTTTTTCCACTTTGATGACATTTCCGTTCATTACGAGATGAGGTGGTCGCCGGTATAGATTACTGCCTCTTGGTTTATTAAAAACTATTCCCTTTGTTTTGATGGGATTGAAATGGAGTTTATGCTCTATCCCCCAGTTGTATACATTTTGAATCAAAAGATTGCCTTTGTTCTCTAAATCCGCTCTTGAGCGACCACCAATCAACATCATGACATCGTCCGCATAAGCAGTAGAGTGGTCCTGTCCAAAGTCTTCTCTAAGGAAGCAGTCAAAGGTTATGTTCCAAAGTAAGGGTCCGCATACTGACCCCTGAGGGCATCCTTTGGAAACTGATTTTCTTACATAATGCTGTCCATATTGTAGAACAGCCGCTCTATTTCGTAGATAATCTTGAATAAGTTGGAAGATATTGCGTGGACATTTAATCTTTCGCAGTTGGAGTTTGATGAGCGGCCACCATGCGCTATCAAAAGCTTTGGTTATGTCTAAACTAATTCCAAGGACATACTTATTATTCTCAAGTAAACATTTTAATTTTTTAACCATATCCTCTACTGCGTCCTCCGCCGATCTTTGTGGTCGAAAACCAAATTGGATGTTACTGAGGCATTTATTTCTTTCAACAAACCAGGAAAGTCTATTTGTGATTAACCTTTCAAGTATTTTGCCAAGCATTGACAGCAATGAAATAGGCCTTGCTTCATCAGGGGACCCCGACTTTGGTACCGGTACGACTCTCGCAATCTTCCAGGCAGATGGAAAGATTGCGTGTTGGATGCATGTATTATAGAGTCGAACAAAGTGCCGTGGTATAAGAAACCATAATTTTTTCGCAATATCAGCTGTGATGTTATCTAGGCCAGGGGCCTTACCTTTTTTTAAATTGCAAAAAGCTTGGCTTATTTCTCCTATAGAAAACGGCGGCATATTTTCTGTGCCATCTATTAGATCTGCTTCTGTACGGATATGCCTTTGCAAGTTCGTATCGTTCTCTGGATCATCCCCCGGGCAATACGTCTCCAACTGGGAGGTCAAGGTTTGAATTAATGTCTTTGGTTCATTTTCAGTGCCCGTGGGAGCTTTAATGATTTTAGTTTGCCTTAGTTTGTTTGTACACATTTTAGTTATGTAGCCCCACGGCTTTTTAGAAGCTTCTGTACAAAAATCTTTCCAGCTGTTTATTTTTTCTTTCTTAATGGCCTGTTTGTACATCCATTGGTTTGTGAGATAATTATTTTTACGTATTCTGCGCATTTGATCGTCTCTGCACCTTTGGTACATTTTTCTGAGTCGTCGTGTTGTTTTTCGAAGGTTTTCGAGTTCAGCAGTCCACCATGAAACCTGTCTTTTTTGGGGTATCTTTTTCGGGATATATAGGTCACAAGCATTTGTTATTGTATTAATATTATTATCTATTTGTTGACAGGTTTCATTGCGATTTTCTGAATATTGACTTATCAGGTGTGCCTCCAAATAATCTTTCATCTCCAACCAATTCGCACGGTTAAGAGCATATTTTAATGGTAGAACATACACTGGATCTTGAGCATCATCTGAGTTTGAGAAATCAAAAGTAATTAAAGCATGTTCCGTAAGGCTGTCGTCAGTCAGAACTCTCCAGTTAGAAATTTTAGTGTAAGTACTATTGCATCCCACAGAAACATCAATCCAACTCTCACCTCTATGTGAAGTGAATGTTGGCGGAGAGAGTGGATTGTTAATAATTAGAAGATCATTGTGTGTAAAAAACTCCTCCAGTAAGCTGCCACGACCATCAAAAACATCACCGCCCCAAGCCGGTGAGTGTGCATTCATATCACCAGCGATCAAGATGTGTGTACCCCTAAATGCATCAACAATTCTCTGAAGTCTATTAATAAAATCCGCAGAATCAGCGTGACCAGGGATATATACGTTCACCACAATAAGTCTAACCTCATTTATATTAATCTCAACAGTAATTATATACTGATTACTAAACTCAGTGTGGTGCATGATAGATATGTAGATATTTGGGACTAGAATTATAGCCCATGGGTACAAATCAGTCCCTCGAAGTATAGGACAGGTGGTAGGAAGGCACTTAGGTGTGTTCCTGAGACAATATGGTTCCTGGACCAACACTATATCATAATCACTTATATTTTTACTTAAAAGGGAAGTTGCAGCTATGCTTCTTCCTACCTCCAGAAACTCCGGTTACAGGCGAGCATTATACTTAGGGTTGTTGATATCAAAATACATAAGAACGTTACGGATCACAGTGATTAATTACCGTAACGGCGACAAATAGTTACATTTTGGGTTTTTGCACAATATATTAACTCTGCCAGACGTTTTATTTGCCATTCTATCGACATTAACATTACGCTTTCACGTAAAGTGATTTTACGTGGAATGGTCTTAATACATTTACCACTGTTTTTAACGTAGTAAAATTATTTTTACTTTTGCAGGTTGCTGTTTCTTATGTAAAACAGTTATTCATTTAACAGTATGGCATAACTTTAAGTACAAAAGATGGATTTAATCATTTTTTGTACTTTGCTCCGTTTTTACACATGTAATGTTTTTTTATCTTTTCGTGTAACATTTTGAATCAAAAATTACATATTTTGTTTTTTCCTGTTTTTTTTTTAATTTTAGTTTTGATATTCTGTAGTTTTAGATGGCATTACGGGTAAAATTGGCAGAACAAATAGTTTGACCAGGAGGGTAAAGGTGTAATTCAGTTTCTTTTGTAGACGAGAACTAGCTAACATTTCGAGGCAAACCGAAAGCATTCTAAAGTATAATTGTTTTTGAGGAGAAAACTGGCACTTTAGGAAGCTCGGAATTTTATGGAGGCGTTGTCGGACCGAAACCGTCGTTAACGCGATAGTTAAACGTACAGTTTTTGGCGGGAGCAGTTTTCGACACGGGAATACCGCGTAAAATTTTACATAAATATAATTTTGTGGTAAATAATATACCGTCGACTGGTTTTTTTCGTTTTTGAATTTTACAATATTATTGACCAAGGTTTTAAATACTACGTGCAAAAATTCTTTGGATACAATAATAATTTTTTATAGTAAATATAGAAGGAAATTATTTACCGTGTCCGGAATCTATTCTTTCCAAGAAATTGTTTCTCGGGGTAAATTTTGGGAGGTGGCGAACAATCCGACGTTAAGTCAATTAGAAAAATTTAAGTAAAAAAATATCGATATTTTGAATTTTAATTATTTGTTATCATTAATACTAGAATAAGAGATACCAGAACTGTTCCCGTCAATGCTTTCTTTTTTTAATTTATTTTCTCCGGGACAATGGAATGTTTTTTATCATTAGATACGACTTTCTTTTGTTGTTTCAACCGTTGTCGTTATTTTCTTTAAAACGGAATGTTATAAATATCGACAAATACGCGCAATAAAGTATTCGGTTTTCTTTCGAACGCCGTATTTTTTCCGGTCTCGGTATTATAATTTCCGATTTTTTTATTTAAGATTTAAAGACAAGTTACGCGTCTTGGTGGCAATCGACGGCGTAAACTGCTTCTTTTATCCTACGAAATTGAAAAGAGAAGACAAGTCCGTGGTAAAGTATTATTAAAATAATAAAACGTATTACTAAAGCCGTAATACCGACTTTAAAACTCCTTCAGGTGGAACCGGACCAGGTGACGCCGATCCACGCATTTAGGAAACTTTTCGGTAACGACTGGGTAAGTAAGAGTTTTATAATTTCGGAATACGAGAGAACGTTAAGGGCATTTAAATCCGGCGGAAACGTTCTATTTAAAGACACTTCTGTTGGACAAAAACGGGCAAATATAATACAAATACCGTATAAATATTGCTTACGCGTTTGCCAAACCTTTTTCCGATTTTTAGAACATTTTTTAAACATTTCGAAATAACCACGGCCGTAAAAATCTTTTATTTTTCGAACCCGGCCGAATTCGAAAGACGCGTAGATTGCGCGGATTGACCAGTTTACGGTTATTACGTCGACCTGGGCGTTTTAAGATTGGCCTTTCGTTAGTCTTCTACCGGGGGAAAGAAGGCCGAAAGACGGCGCCCGTCGTTTAAGAAGAACGGACGTCTTTAATTCGTATTCGTAGATTTAAAATTAATTCGACGATGGTTACGTCGTCGGTTAAACGTTTTCCGTCGCCCTCCTAATTACCGAAACTTCCGGACGCGGATAAACGAGAGTGGCCGCCGAACAATTAATTATTCGCTTCGATTTCCGTATTAGCGGAGTGGAAATCGGACGGTCCCGCCGCCACCCCATCGCGGATCCGTCGGAATTGCCAGGTAAGGCCGAGGAAATGGTTTGTTGAGTGGCGATTGACCCATTTGTTTTTTCCGTAGACGGACGCGGCGGTGGTGACCACGGTGGATCCGGTGGCCTCGGCAGATATAAAGACCGCAGCCTACACGCCGCACGCTCTCTTGGGAAAAGAGGTGAGTCTCCCTTAGTCCTTCCCCACCCTACCGGAATAATCGTCTTAACCATTCCAAACTCTTCGGAGATTTCCGGAATTGCCACTACCGGGACGGAGTAATTTAAATTTCGACGGGGAAGTTCCGCGTTAAATGGGGGTTTTTACCATCGACCCCTTAACTTAAGGGTTCGCGAAGGTTTGAGAGGGGTCGTACGACTTGGCGAATATTAAAAAAAAAAATTATTTAAAACTGTTAAAAATTTTCCGCAATTTTTACCTTTGAATAAATGTACGAATATGTTTTGAGAAATTACGTAAGAGGCTATGGTGTGTGTGTGTGTATATATACAGGGTGGGCCAGCGAAAACGAAAACGGCAGTGTGTTCGTGTTCGTCCAAGCAAAGCGCTCGGACAGGTCGATTTTACTCTCGAGGGGACATCTTTTGCAATAAAGTTTTTGCGATTCTGAATATTAACTAAACAAACATTTTTTTCGAAATAAATGCGTGTTTAGTTATTACAAAATAAATGAGTTTTTAAAATTTTTTGTCGTCTGTTGTATTCAAAATCGCAAAAACTTTATTGCAAAAGATGTCCCCTCGAGAGTAGAATCGACCTGTCCGAGCGCTTTGCTTGGACGAACACGAACACTCTGCCGTTTCGTTTTCGCTGGCCCACCCTGTATATGTTCCATAGCCTGTTACTTTTATATTCGCGACGGGACGGTTAATCGGAATCGAGAAATCTCGTCGCCATTTCCTATTAAAAACGATTCTTCCACATTTGATAAGAAAATGAATTATTTGTTTCATTCGATTAAAATTTTTTTAAATTACGATATTAACGATTAATAATTAGTTTATTGGAAATTTTCGTGTCCACGAACTAGAGAGTATGTAATGCCCCTTCATACGCCAGGTGACGTCTGTCACGGCGGCTCTAACTGTCCCCATTTTGGGGGAGATACGGGACTTTAGGGTTATCCACGCTTGACCGGCAATCTGTATTCTGTATCTGTATATACAGGGTGTAACAGAAAGGTGATTAATGAATGAACGTACCGTGCACGTAATGTAAATCGTTAATTTTTCTAAATTAAAATAAACTTTAGAAGAAGAAAAAGAAACTTTTAAAAGAAATTTTTGTATCCTCCCATCACTACTTTATCTATACTGTATACAGGGGAGTGCAAAAGTAGGTATACAGCTGATAATCTGAGAAATCCAAATGTTTGGTGTTCATTATTATTTTTATCATCTTTTATTAGTTCGTATTCCTTATTTATTTGTAATTTAATTTGTAAATAAAAATAAATGTTTTTTCTCCCTATCTTCTCCTTTTATGTTTCTTTCCATAATAGCGAGGTTGAGGCCGAAGTTTTCAACGCGAAAACGTGTACGTCGGACGTTCGGCGCCGCTTTCCCGTAAGCCTAGATGTTTGACAATGGCGTTTGGAAAGTCAGTGGAATCACGCTCGACATTTCAAACGCCATTGTCAAACTTCTAGGCTTACGGGAAAGCGGCGCCGAACGTTCGACGTACACGTTTTCGCGTTGAAAACTTCGGCCTCAACCTCGCTAAAAACGACTGTATACCTACTTTTGCAACCCCTGTATATAAATGAATGTTTGTTTGTTTGTTCGCTATACACTCCTAGTCTATTCGTCTCGTCTAGTTTGTCGTTGTGTTCGTTTGTTTTTCGCGCTGTTAAGTAGTATTAAGATGCGCACTCACGTTCAGTTTCATTAGTATTAAGTAGATATAAGTCCTCCTACAAACAGCCACTTGGCATTACCTTCTACGCTTTACTATTCGTGGCGGCACTGAATCATCGGTGTTCGCTACACTCGGGATTTCTTTTAGACCCTTCCGGGGACTACGGCTTTGCAGCCTAAAAACTGCACGCCAACTTCAAACGTAGAGGGTACTGTAGCCAAACGTTTGTTCGTTTGTTTAGTTAAGTTACGGCAACGTAACACTTGGGCGATCCGCTTAGGGGATTGCCTTCCGGGAGGTCTTTTTCGGGAAAACTGGCCCCTATTTAGGCATTCGGATGTAGAGAAACCCGTCCGAGCGAGGCACAAACCCACGACCGAATTCCCAGTATTCGGGGAACGAAGACTGCTTGGCCACTGGTGGGCCGTAGCCTTACGTACTGTACGCCGTTCAGAGGGATTCTATCTTTTTCTTCTATCTTATCTCCCCTTCCTCCATCCTTCTTCCCCTCCCTTTCCCTTACCCTATTTTCTGCCGGCTAAACACCTCGTGTACGGTTGAAGTCTTTCTCGAATGTATGTGTGTATGTATACACTCCTAGGCCTTTCGACCAATTGCTACGAAAGTCGGCAGTTACGATCAAATACTTCCAACTTAGTGTCGTACAGTACATCTCACTCCAAAATGTCTGCGAATCAAATTAATTTTTATTTACATTAGATTTTCTGAGTTACACGTAGCGCCATCTCTTGGCAAAAAACTAACAAAATAGTTAAACTAAATATAATTCTTACAAAGAAAAAGGATATAGTAGACCCTCGATTATCCGCATTGTTCAAAATAAACAAAAATTTTACAAATTTGCTGATCTGCACTTGGCAATTGCGACACTGTTTATGTACTGTACGTGATGGAACGCATAACTTTTTTGTCCCAACAACGTCTCACCCGGCACAGTGGTCCTAAACTTTTTAATACATTTTGCGTCGTAATAAAAATATAACTCGACATACATCTTATATATAAAATTCTCGTGTCACAATGTTAGTTACCTTACTCCTCCGAAACGGCTTTACCGATTTTTACCAAATTTTATATGCATATTCAGTAGGTCTGAGAATCGGCTACTATCTATTTTTCATACCCCTACACCATTTCCTTCCTTTCAAAAATATATTTATATATGGATTAAGGCTTTTATGTCCAACAGATGGCGCTACCTTCGGACGACCTAAGTTTGCTTTTCTGTGAGAATGGACTGAAGCAGATCATTTTCTATCTATCTATATAAATAAAATATTTAATATAACGTATAATACGTATAATATAAGTATAAACGTATAATATAAGTATAAATAAAATATAACGTTCGTTTGTTCCTACCGATTCCTTTGAAATTTTGACACAACGTTGCATTCGAATACGCACGTGTTTTTATATAATATACATGTCGAAATTCCCCCCAGTGGGGGGAGATGGACGGGATTAAGGCTTACCGTGAAGAACTCGGCTTCTATTATACTATTTTACATGCGGTTTTTTGCGTTTTTAATTGCGTTTTAATAGGTTACGTCAACAGAATATACACTAAAAAGGGATTTTTCGATATTCCCCAGCGGGAAAAGTGACGGGATTAAGGCTTACTGTGAAGAACTCGGCTTTTATTATACTATTTTAGATGCGTTTTTGATTGCATTTTAATAGGGTACGTCAGAGAGAATGTACACTAAGAAGGGATTTTTTGAAATTCCCCCCACGGGGGAAGTGTTATACATTTATAATAGATACATTTTGAGCCACAACAACGCGTGGCCGGGTCAGCTAGTATTTATAAATAATTTATATTCAAATTACATCATTTCTATGGTCAAGGGCGATGTAAGGCACGGGCGACGTGGGCCACTACCTACGGCCCGGCGGTCCGAGGGGCCTCGCGCTTCGAAGGTTTACGCATTACTTAAAAGCTGTGAACGCGACGAAAAAATTTTACTCGTCATAAAACGATAAATAGTTTGCATTTTTACGAATAAAAATTTGTCAGTTTCAACTGCTTTTTATTTTATAAAATCCGTCTTCTCGCGCCACCAGAGGGCCTTTAAACAATAGGCAGCGTTAGTGCCGGTCAGTAGTAGTACAAATTCAAAACGAACGTTTGTTTCTCGAAAATTTGATTACGATTTAAATACAGTCAAGGGCGTCACCAGAGGGGGGCAGAGGGGCAGTTGCCCCTCCCTAGACATGCGAAAAAAATTATTTAAATGCGAAGTCATTTATTGCCCGATTTATAATTCCCGCGCGATGCGACTTGAAACGCACACCTATGCGTGTTTATGTTGAATGTAAAAACGATGCCATGCATTTGTAATAAATATAATTTTTTTAAATCATAAAGTGAGCATTTAAAGAGAAATTTAATTATTCATGGTTGGAAACGTACTCGCCGTGGTTGGTATATTCTCGATGCCAAAAAGGTGGCTTTTGTAAATATTGCACGTTGTTTCCGCCAAATCCGAGTTCCGTTAAAGGTGTATTAGGGTCATTTATCGTAAAACCATTTCGTAAGTTTAATGATGCTCACGATCAATGCAAAAAGCACATGAAAACACACTTTCATAAGGAGGCACTGGAAGCTGCTAGATCATTTTTAGGAAATTTGCCTGTCGATGTGCAACTCAATAAATACTCTCAGAGCCGTATTGAGGAAAATCGAAGAATTATAACGTCGATCGTTTCTTGTATTACATTTTGTGGATCCCACGACTTAGCGGTGCGAGGTAAACATTATGGTGAAGGAATTCTTGAGGACTTGTACCAGCTGCGAATTGATGCGGGAGATGTGGTTTTGAAGAAACACATCGATCATGGGAAGAAAAATGCAAGCTATCGATCGGTTGATATCCAAAATGAAATTATTAGCATTTGTGGAGATGTGCTTAAGGAAGATATTATAAAAGAAGTAAAAGAAGCAGAAGCATATAGTGTATTAGCAGACGAAACAGCTGACATTTCTGGAACAGAACAGTTATCTATTGGACTGCGTTATTTTCATGAGAAAAACAACGAAGTCCAAGAAGTGTTTGTTGGATTTGTTGAGCTAAAAGGTCTGGATGCGAAATCTATCGCACAAACCATTGATGAATTTTTGACAAAAGAAAAACTTATTCCAGTAAAATGCGTTGGATTAGGATTTGATGGTTGTTCGACAATGTCCGGAAAAGAAGGTGGTGTACAAGCAATCTTACGCAAAAAATACACTAAAGCTTTGTTCTTTCATTGTTCTTCGCACAAACTAAATCTAGTAATCAATGATCTCAATGCTCTGCCTGAAATTCGGAACACCATAGGAACCACGAAAGACATTATTTCATTTTTTCGGGAATCAATTTTGAGGAGGAAGTTAATACCTAATATTTCCACGCTCTGCGAAACAAGGTGGAGCGAGAAACATAAAACCATCAGAGTTTTTAAGGATAATTTTCATGTTATAATGGAGGCCTTAGAAACTTTATCGCGTGATGGAAACAGCGCGACTCGAAATCGTGCATTCCAGCTCCGTGCCGCCGCTTCGAGAGTTTCGTTTATTCTGTGCCTTTTGTCGATAGCCAAATACTCGGTTTTGACGGAACCCGTGGTAAACGTACTCCGGTCTGTAACTTTGGACGCGATCGAGGCCTCGCAGCACATTACGAACATTATGCAATTGCTTAAAAGACACCGCGATGATGCCGATAAAGTCGCGGATGAAATTTTAAGGGATGCTTTTGTCATTGCAAAAACACTCGGACTGGAGGAGGACGTGACATCAGTGCCGCGCATTTTTGGAAGTCAAAGTTATCGAAGCAACCATCCAGCAAGAAGTCCTTCAGAATACTGGAAAAGGTCTTTAATAATACCATACCTGGACTCCATTATTAATTCTCTTAAAGGACGATTTGCAAAAGAAAATACTCCATCAGTCGCATTATCTAAATTACACCCGGCGCAAATGCAAACCACGTCCATGGAAAGTCTCACAAAAGCTTGCCAAACTTTCTCTCAATTTTACGATTTACCAAACATAAAATACGAAATTGAACTGTGGCAACAATTGTGGCAGGATAAACCCAATGTAACCGAGCTGGCCGTCGTGGATGTTCTTAAAGTAACGAAAACTTTCTTTCCCGAAACGAGTAAAGCGCTAAAAATTTTGATTACTCTACCGTGCACAACGTGTATTGTAGAGCGATCTTTTAGCAGCCCGAGACGGACGAAAACCTGGCTAAGAAGTACCATGGTGGAAAGTCGCCTCAATGGTCTCGCAATGATGAGTGTCCATAGAAAGATCATCAATGAGAACATAAAGGATTTTAATAATAAAGTAGTAGAAAAATTCACCAAAAACCCAAGAAGATTATGTTTTAATTAAAATAATCTTCTTAAGCTTCTTAAAATTTATGAATCGTTTTTATTTTACCTACATACAATTCATATCATCTATCAATTTATATCATCTTGCCTCCCCTGGCCCATTGGCTGGCGACGCCCTTGAATACAGTACAGTATTTTTCGATTATCCGGACTACCTTCACCCCCAGATAGTCCGGATAATCGAGGTTCTACCGTAATTTTCAGAAGTATATATTATATTCACCGACCTTCCGCGACAACGATATACCGCGAAATAGATGCGCCGTTAATGCGACAGCGCGTGCAGCGCCGCCCCTAGATTTTGCGGGGCCCTTTCTAAAAATAAACTAAACTATTAGTAAAAAAATCAAATAAGTAAAATAATTAACGTTAACTGTTCAAAAATTTATTTAAACAAAGTTGCGGAAATTATAAAACAAAAAGTGTAAAAAAAATTTTTTAAATTGTATGTCTGTTTTTATTTATTTTTATCTTAATTTTTTAAACGAACCTTTCGCACTATTTTATGTACTGTTAATTTTGCGGGCTTTTGTTTCGGCAAAACCTTTTATCGAATCATCGCATTTAATTTTTCACAGATTTCGTGCTCGGTAGACGAAAGTGTCAGATTTGTTAATCGTTCCCGCGACATTGTTGTCCGTAAATACTTTTTAATTAGTTTTAATTTAGAAAAGCTTCGTTCTGCCGATGCCGTCGACGATGATATTCTTAAATAAACGGCCAGATTTGGAAGAGTCGTGCGTATTTCTCGGCATATTCGAGCGCTGCGCCGGTGTTGCATTTTCACTATTAGTACAGATCGAACAAAAAATTTAATTTTTTCGTATAAACCGACTCCATTTAGATCACGATTATCGCGCCTTAATTTTAAATCTAAATCCGTGCAAAACTTTTTAAGTCGGTCGTCTTTCGTCGTTCGCAATACGGCGTAATATTGTAAAGAAATCCGAAAATAATAATCTGATTTTCTCGGAGGGGTGGGATGTTCCGGGATCGTCTTCCGATACGGTTGATAATTCTTTAGTTTTCTCGTTTGCGCTAAGAAAAAAAAATCTTCTCGACCTTATTCGTCATTTATAGCTCCATCTTCATTCGATAACGAAAGTAATTCTTTGTACGTAATTTGTAACTCTTCTTTATTTTGTACCCTAGTTCTAGCTATAGCCAGATCGTTTTCTTCGTTATCAGTTTTTAAATATTTTAAAAGACTATCTTTTTGGTGACTTTCTTTTTTATTTTCGACACGTTTTCTTTTCTGGTTACCACTTAAATAATTTGTATTTTTATCACGATCTTTATAAATTAAAAAAGTACCATTAAGCGGCATAAATTTGTTCGATTAAAACATTTATTAGCTTACGATATGCTCGAGTGTATAAATGTCCCGCGCGACGCTAACTACATCGACCCGACTCGGCGCCTAGTTTTGTTGGTAGGTTACGTACTGCCAACTTACAATTTATATTATGAAAACTATTTCTTTTCTCTCTATTATTATTTTGATTCTAGAAATCGAGATTCTTGAGACTTTTTCGGTGTACCTCGCAATTATATTTTAAAATGAAGTTTTACGTCGAAATACGAGTCGTTCCGTTTTAATTATAAAACATTATTACGCCGCATCCTCTTACGAGCGGGGCCCGGAGCGGTTGCCCCAATCGTCCGGCCCCGGGGAC
Organism: Centruroides vittatus; assembly: GCF_030686945.1. Classification (NCBI taxonomy): domain Eukaryota; kingdom Metazoa; phylum Arthropoda; class Arachnida; order Scorpiones; family Buthidae; genus Centruroides; species Centruroides vittatus. The sequence continues at coordinate 961,517 of NW_027122389.1, read as the reverse complement.
GGCCCCGAATGCGTGGAATGTAGTAGGGTTTTGCCCTCGTACTGTCCGTATACGTCGTGCTTTTTCCGTTAGCGATAGAGTCGAGCCGCTTATCTAACTCCGTCGGGGGAAAATTTTGAATCGAAGTAACGTTACTTTCGTTCCGAGCCAGAAGTTCTTATATGGATTAATCCGGGCCCGCCGCCACATCCGTTCTCGACTTTCGTCTATCTAACTCGGGGCCTGGCCGCCCCAAATTGTTTCGCGGGCCGCTTTGATCGCGCGTAACGTTACGGTGGGTCGCAATTTAGTCAAACACGCTTTTAAAAAAGTAAAACGAATACAAAATGAATAAGATTTTATTGTTATACCGAGAGTTCGTACTCGCACTCGCGCGTTATAACAGTGATGCAAATTTTCATTTATTTAATTGTTTTGGTGTAGGCGTAACGGGAAAGAAAAGTTTTAATACTGTAGATATATGATATCGCTTAGCGGGCCACGCAGTTTAACGCGACGGGCCGCGGGTTGGCCGGGCCCGATCTAACTCTTTCCTCGAGATTAAGGAAGGACGGATAAATAGGTGACGACGGTGGAAATTTATAGGTCTACGATTTTTCGAAATAATGCGAAAATGCGATTAGAAAAGCGAACGTACCGAACACCCGTATAAAGCAAATACTGCAATATAATATAACAGAAGGGTTAGAAGTACGAAAGAATCTAATAATCGATCTTTGCCGTTACTTTTTGCCGAGCAACGCCGGGCTCGTCCGCTAGTTTATTATATTTCGAGTGCCGGACGGAAAAAACTTTTCTATAAATGGACCGGGACCGATGGGGATAAATGTCGGGAACCCGCGTATTAAACGTATAAGGCGAAATTCTCCGGTCGTATTTTATTTCTGGGACGAGCCCCTACCCGTAACGACCGTCCCGTTACGTCCGGGGCAACGAGTAAATAAGCGTGGGATTAGCGGGAAGTAACGACCGGGACCTTAAAAATAGACGCCTAATTTCGAGAACTTATTATTTATTAATAGTAATTAGCAGTGACGATCCGGTGTTTGCCGGCGCTTTGTGCCCGACCGACCGGTAATGCTACTAGGAAAGTCTCGGGCCATTAAACTTCCGTGCCGACAGAAATTAGGATGGAAACCACTTACACCACTTACGTAAATTTATATTTATCAAAACGAACCTCGAAGTCCGGCGGGTTACGGTCCGTACGTTTTTTTAACGCGCGAAGAAAAAGATTTATTTTTACTTTCCCGGCCGTCGGTCAAAAAATGATTCCCTCCACATTTTTACACTTTTTGACTTAGGACACCTCGAAACGTCGAGAAATTCAAAATAAATAAAATAAAATAAAAATTGGGGAGTAATTTCTGTACGTATGGATGTGTGTGGGGCACGATTTCGTTCACCCTCTTCGAAGCTTTTTGTCGAAAATTTCTGAAATTTTACAGGAAAATTTGTTTATTAGAGGATCGACGCTATTAAATTGTGGTGGTTAAAGATCGAGGGGGTGGGAGATAATGGGGTGGGGTGTATTTCCGGTAGGGTCGGACTTAATGACGATTTTTACCGGTTATTAGCATTTACAATTCTATTTATAAAACTCGCCGTGCTCAAAGTTAAGCTTTTGGTCTCTATAATAGTTAAAAATATAAAAAGTTTTAATAAAATGTGATAACGGGTGGCGCCACCAAAGTTTTAAACGTTGCCGGTTTATTTATTAAGACAACTTTTTTCGGCCCGTCTTTCTACGCAATATTTTTATTTTTTTCTTTCCTAGGAATAAGTAATAGTAGGTGTTAGGAATAGGAAATACTATAATTTGGCCAGTGGGAAAAAGACGCGCACTCCGTTGTTTAGCGCCGGTTTTTTGGACGTTATAATATAGTAAATTAATACGGAGCCGGGTAAATTCCGGTACCGGCGACCGGCTTTTGTTTTTCTTTTCCGGAAAATTGCCGTCTAGCGCCGGAACTCGGTCTTATTAATAAGACGATTTGTAAAATGTTCCAGGGATTCGATTGTTTGGATCCGTTCGTTCCGATTTTGGTGGAAAATTACACGGAAAAGGAAATAGACAGCTGCCTGGACTATTACGTAGACAGAATGTGGATTCAAAATGAAAACGGTGGGTTTAATTCTTGAGCGACGCGCAAATTAGCTTTGGGATCCCACTCGAGATTAAGGAATAAACCAGTAATTCTTTGTTTTTTTCCCCTCAGGTCGCGGCGAAACGGGAAGGAAAGAATTAAAATTCCTCAGCGGCTACAATCCCCGAAGTCTGCAGAAAATCTGCGCCCCTATCTGAGGTCTTTTCCGACCTCTTAACCTAATTGTAAACATTGTTAAATATTTGTAACTTGGAAAAATAAAATGGAAACTTTTACCCGCGATTCCTTCGTTCTCGGCGCCGGCGAATAATTCTAACCCGGGAATTCTTTCCTATCGAATTTTTCCCGATAAACCCGAACCTTCCCCACCGCCGTTAGACGACGACCGTTCCTTAATCGTAGACGAATTAACCAAAGGGCGCGACGGTCGTTCCTCCCCGCCCGGAAGAGTCCGAGTCGGGTCGCGGGCTGCCGGAAACGACGCGTCTGAAGCGTTCGTTCCCCTTCGGACGGACGACAAACCGGAAAAATGCGGGTCGGAGGAACGGCCGGAGCTTCCGTCCGGAGAGACGGGAAGGAGGCCCGGACGGTCCAATTAAGGGGATAATGGGGTCCAAGGTCGAGCCGCGGACGGCCGTCAGAAGGGTGGAAATGGCGACCGGCGTCTATCGGCATCTGAGACTGGTCTACTCTCTGCTGGCGCTACTGGGCGCCGTCCTGGCCCTGGACTTCTACCTGACGTTGCGCTGGGCGGGGGAAGGGCCCGCCCGGGAAGGAGGCCTTCGCCCTCCCCCTCCGGAAGGGGAGGCGCCGGCCCGCCGGATCAAGAGAAACGGACGACAGTACGTCACCGAGGAGAACGAGCCCAGCGTGGAGTTCTTCCCCAAGCCGCAGCCCACCGACGAGGCCGACGGATACGTCTGGCTGACCTCTTACTCCAGGATCCCGGTGAGTGGCCGGGGCCGGGGCGGCGGGCCCCTCCCCTGGGCCTCCCGCCCGGTCTCTGACCGCTCCTCTCGTCCCCAGCTGGCCGTTCTTCAAGAGTTCTGCTTCTCCACCAAGGAGTTCTGTCCTCCGGGAGATCCCGGACCTCCGGGCATCGCGGGTAAGTAGCGGGGGAGCGGTCGGCGCCCCTCCGCCCTCCCTGACCTCCCCGTCCGCAGGAACGCCGGGTCGAGTGGGAGAGAAGGGCGACCGAGGAGACAGAGGACTTCCAGGAGACCACGGACCCCGAGGAATGGCCGGACAGCCGGGCGGACCCGGGCCCCTGGGGCCAAAAGGTATTTATTCTTTTCGTTTTTCCACCGGCGTCGGCAAACGACGATAAAAGCGGGTTATCGCCGGTTTCTCGATTTATGGATTTCGGCCAGAAGTCTGCGGGGGGGAAGATCTTCCCCCCGGCTACGGAAACGGAATTCAATTCTCGTAATTGTAAAATGTTTGCGTCAATATCGAAAAACTGTTTCCGGCGCGGACGGTCGACCTCTTTATCAGACTTTAATCGGGCCCTTCCCCGAACCCAATTAAAGGATTAAAACTCGTTCGTTAATTGCCGTTAACTGGGACGTGAACGAACGCGTCCATTATCCTTCGGTCGGCGTTTCGATTCGAGTCCTTGGTTCGGCGTGGGACGGGTCGACCGGAAGAGAGGGACGAAGATCCATCCTTGGGCTCGGTTATCGGCTCCGGCGTCGTTTCCTCGATCGACCCGGGAGCGGTCGACCTCGTACTTACCGAGCCGAAAGTCGGTCCTCCGTGGCGAGGGGAAAAGGGGGCGAAATTACGAGACGTAATCCTCTCCGCCTCGGAAAACAGGGATGCGAGAGCGGAAACGAGAAGGTCCGACGGAAGGAAAACGTAAAGGGCGGGGGCATTATCGTCCTCCGGCTTTCCTCGTTTTCTTCTCGTTGCCGGCCACCGGATAACGGTCACGCGCCGCGCCCGCTCGGGCGAGAAAGCCCGACACCGGCCCTTTCTAATCGATTTTTGATCGACAGGAGAACCGGGAATTCCGGGCACCCCGGGTCTGGACGGGAGGGACGGACTTCCGGGAGTGCCCGGTCTGGACGGAGTGCCGGGAAGAGACGGAGTGGACGGAATTCCCGGCAGAGACGGCATTCCGGGAATACCCGGCACCCCGGGGAGACCCGGACTCAACGGGACCAACGGTAAGAATCTCCTCCTCCTCCTCTCCGCTCCTTTTCTCTCACCCGACTTTCTCTTCCCGTTGCAGGAATCCCCGGCTCTCCCGGACCCAGAGGACCGGTCGGACCGGCCGGACCCACAGGTAAGCCTTTCTTCGTCTCTAATAACAAACCGAGGACTGCCGCCGGTTATTTTCGTTACCTTAAAACCGTTTACGATTACGGATAAAGGCGGCCCGGTTCGTCTCCCCGCAAATTCTCCCCTTTCGGCCCGACGCGCGACTTGGCTTTTTATCCGGACCCATCCGCGAGACGGGAAGGAGGTTTCTGGCAAAATGTCGGTTTCCCACCGCCATTCTTTCCGATAAAAGAAAACTCGGCTTTAACGAGTTTCCGTTTCTTATCGGATTTATTTCGACTGCCAAACGGAGCCGAGTGCACCGGGGTTTTTCGTCCTCCGTACCAGAGGCAAAACGACAAACAAAAAAAAAAAAAATGTAAATACTAACGACGAATAAAACGTCGTTAAGTCCGACACTACCGGATATAAAGTCCATTTCCTTTATCTATTATCTGTTCGACGTTTAACGGGGCCCGCGGGCCCGAACCCGGAAAATATGCAAAATGGAATAGAGCGACGAGTAACGAAATTATTATAAACGTTAAAGGATCGAAAGATTGGTTGGATAAATTTTATTAAACATAAATATAACAATACGAAAGGCGACTTAAATCGAGAAACGAAATTAGAATCGACTTTAGTTAACGACGGACGACGGATCTAAAGTTTTTTCTACGTTTTCCGGCCGAGTCGTTAACTAAACGGTGGAAATTGAATTCGTTTAATAAACCGCGTAAGAAGCGTTATCGTAAGATCGGTGTCTACGGTTCGAAACATTTATCTTATTTTCTTCTAGAAATGGCCTAAATATTCGGCCTTACGTCCTTCCGTAGGAATAAATTTCAAAAAACGTTCGGTCGGGCCTCGACCGCAAACGCTAATCGACGCGTACGGAATACTATTTCGATTGCCGTAACTCTTCGACCACGAAAGAAAACGTTTTCCCTATTATTTCTTGGCAAACGTTGGCGGATAAACGAGACGACGCACCTCGTCTTTCGTTACCGTAACTTTTTAAGCGTTCTTAAAAGAAAGGATCGTATTCGTTTAAGTTCTGAATACCTAAATAATTTCCATTCTTAGTAGATCCGAGCCATCGATTTGTAAAAGGAAGTCCTCTAGACGCGAGAAATTCTCTCGCTTCCGTCCGGTAATGTTTTTCGTTTCGTAATCGAGTCGTAATTCGCGCTTCGATAGAACCGAGACTTTTTTCGCTCGAAATAAATAGTTAAACACTCTTTTCGAGTTCTACTTTGTTGGCGAGATTCGATTCGTTCCGAACGCTTCCGACGGTCGAATCCCGAAGGCGAGAATCGATCGTGGTTAGAAAATAACGGACGAACGCGTCCGGTCGACGGCGAGTGGCCGAGCCGTCGGCGCCCTATTAATTCTCCCTTTCGTAGACGACGTCGGAAAGATCTTACTTTCTGCTTTCGCCTCTCGATAAACGCCGACCGATTTGGCGAAATTTGCGTCTTCGTTACGGCAAACGCCGGCGTCGAGTTCTTAGCGCGTCGTCGCTTTTCTTTCGTTCGGCTACGTCGGCGAATAAAAGCGTAATCTCGATTCCGCTAAGAAATTTAAAATTTTATAATCGGCGTCGTTATAATAATAAAAAATATTTTTGACATTCCGCGCGTAAAATTTGACTATACGCGTTGTTTTTAGTGGGTTAAGTACGATTATAAATACGAGAGTGCGCGAAAATGGTCTAAAAAAGCGCGTCGCAACCGAAACGATACTTGTAGAGTATCGTCCGGACGGTAGACGAATAGCGTCGGCAACTCCGGCGCGCTCGTCGTCGGCTCCGACGGCGCTTCGTGCCCCGCCGTCGTCACGCGCGCGATCGAGCGACGTTGGTCACCGCCTCCACCCGCACTCGCGCCCCGGTCGCCTAAAGTACTAGTTTGAAAATTCGAGTTAAAACGGAAAAAACTTACGAGTATACGGAGTAAAAAATTTTTAGCGCGTTCTACGTTACGCGTAACATTTATTTTATTTTACCTTCGAAGTTACCGATAATAACAGAAATTTCCCACTCGTCGGAGTTGGGAACTTAAAAGCGCGTTCGCCCGACAGATCCGCCAGTTCCGTCGAGGACCGAACTGGCGCATCTTTCGCGTAACTACGGCTTAATAATGGAGTCGTATTTTTAAAATGTAATTAACGAGTAAAGAATTTTTAAAAAATTAATAAAAATCGGATTGTCGCGATACGCTTTAAGTCATTCTAACGAACGTAAAAAAACCGAATAACGTTTGTAATAAATCGTAAAGTAATTTCTTCTCGAATATTTTTTTGCCGATCGGAGCGTAAATTGAATTTTTCTCCATTTGTGTCGGAAACCGCTTAAATTTTTTATGGCCAAAGACGTCATTAGTCTCTTATTTAATCGTTTTTTAGTATTATTTATACGGGTACCCGTTTTTGTCGAATCGATTATCGAAACTTAAACGACGTGCGGTACCCGTTACGCATTTTTGAGCCATACGGCGAGACTGTTCGTCACCGTTTACATTTATCTCGCCGCGCCATTCCGGAAACGGTGTTATTTTTGGCAACTTGGATATTTTTATCGATTCTTCCGCCGCTTTTCGCCACTCCAAGGAACGCGTTCACGCGTTTTTCCAGTTAATTAAACGTTAAATAATATCGCGTATAAAAATACTTGGCGGTGTCGATAAAACCATCCGACCGAGTAAGATTATTACGGAAACGCTAGAGCCGGTATTGTAGAAAAACAACGTCTTTCGTTTCGGTCGTTCGTCGTTACGCGTAATTCGAGTCGGTGACTAATTTGAAAAATGTTTTCTTTTTTGGCCCGTCTCGTAAGACCGCCTTTATTATTGGTCGATTCTCCAACTTTTTCCAATTTTGAATTCGTTTCGACAAATTATTGACTGTTATCGAAGTCGGTAAAGTGCGCGTACCGATATTACCGACGATCCGATTAATTAATTTTAAAAAATGTCGGCGAGTGTACTTCCCGGTCGGCTACTCGTTTTTACTCAAACGTTTACGCGTAGAATTTTTGAATAAAAATGTGATTATTAAATAAACGTACATTTAATTAATGGCAGCTCGAAAATGTTCGACGAGATAATCGCTTACCGTAATTAATTCTTTTAATTAAAGGAAATGTTTAGCGGAGAAAGCTAATTGAAAAAATTGACAAACGTTAACCCTTCGTTACGAATTCCTTAAGGGGGCCTCTCGGCTTCGCTCGGCCCGGGGCCTGGCGCGTACCCGAGACGGGCCCGCGTTTATCGCCGAAATTTAACGGCGGCCGTCTTTCGAGTTTGGCGACTTTCTCCGGGACGTAATCCGAAATGGCGGGAGGAGCCGGAAATCGACTTCGTTTCGCCTTCCCGTAATCCGTTTCCGTCGCCCGGAGTGGAGCGGGGCCGTCTCTTCGTCGACCCTACGTTCGCTCGGACGCGGGCGGTTTCTAGAAATAAAACGACGGACCTTCTTTTAGTAATCGAACCCGGACGCGGTGCGCTGACGGGAAAATGTCTTGGGTTTTTTAGGACTTCCCGGAGCCAGAGGACGGAAGGGCGTTCCCGGAAAAGCCGGAACCCCGGGTAAGTAAAGGACTGGGAGGAAAGTGGCGCTACCTAGGCGTTTTGTTCATTCGGCCGTGGGTTTCAGGGGTACCCGGAATCAAGGCCTGGACCGTCAACGGCACGGAAGCCACCAAATTGCTGGGTAAGAAGCGCTTTTGTCTTTAATTCCGAGGCCCGCAGTCGCAATTAGTCTTTTCTCGGGTTTAGTTCCCCCGTCCATCGTGGACGTGCAGCAGCAGACCACCGTCAGCGTCCAGGAAGGAGAAAACGTGGCGTTGAAATGTTCGGCCACCGGAATTCCCGTCCCCGGTTACTCCTGGCGAGCGACCGACAACTCCACCATCGCTCTGGACTCCTGGAGACGTGAGTAGGCTCGGACGGGAGGGATCTGGCCGCATCCCACCGTCCCCTTCTTCCTTTGCAGTGTCGTCGGTGGAGGGAAATCGCCTCGACTTGACTCGAGTCAACCGAGACCAGATGGGCACTTACGTCTGCATCGCCTCTAACGGAGTTCCTCCTCCCGCCTACAAAGAAATCAAACTGGAAATAAACTGTGAGTCGTTATTTACTTTTTCAAATTTTCTTTCCTCTAAATAGGACCGGGCGATATTATCGCTCCGAGGTTCCGTTAAACTCTGACTTCCTCCGTTTTTCGATTTTTCCCACCCGACGATTTTATCGGAATGGCCGAAATGTCCGGTTTAACTCGCATCAGTTCCTCCCCTGATCAAGATTCAGAATCAAATGGTGGGCACCAGAAACGGAAGTTACGCCGTCTTAGAATGTTACGTGGAGGCTTATCCCACCGGCGTCAACTACTGGTTGTACGGAGAAAGCAGGCTGCTGAACCCCAACTGGAAGTACAAAATAAGCCACAAGGAAGACGGTTATCGCACCACCATGACCCTCAACGTCACTTACGTCGAACCTTCCGATTACGGACTCTACAAATGCGTCAGCAAGAACTACAAGGGGAAGACGCACGGTGTTTTCACCGTCTTCGGTGAGTGCCGTTTTTCCGTCGGTTTGCGCCTCTGCCGCCCGTCGCCGTTCTTCGAATTTTAGCCCGGGAGACGATAATAAGTAACCCGTTGGAATTTTAAATTTAGAAATCGACCCGTCCATCCCCACCAGGAAGCCGCCGAAAGAACCCACTTTCGTCGTCTACGGGCAAGGTGAGTATTCGCCCGGCGTTCTCTCTCCGTTCTACCCGACCGTCTCACTCCGATCTCGTGGCAGCTCCGCCTCCTCCCGCCGTGGAAACCGAATGTCTTCCCTGTCCGCAGTGTCCCATCACCCACAGCTGTCCGTCGCCGGATCAAGGTTCGATTTCTTTCGGGCAAAACCCACCCGTCGCATTTCTTACTCGACCGTTTTTATTTCGCTTTACAGCCGGACACCCCGATCCCGGACACGTGATCAACGTGGGACCCGTCAACGAAACTCTGTGGAGGTCGCTGCCGGCCCGGACCGAAGGTGAGAATTATCCGACATTTCGGTAAACGATAAGTGATTTTTGAAGCGGGTAATTTTTAACGGTTCGTTCTCTCCAAGACTGCATCTTGAGCCAAGTGGGAAAACCCGTGTTCTTCCGCTCGACCAAAATAGAATACGGAACTTGGATGCAAGACACGTCGCCTCTGTACACGGAACAGAACGAAAAGTTTTGGGTGACTCTGGACAACGAGAAAACGTCCCTGTACGAGTACGACCGGAAGGACGACGCCAAGAAAGACGGCTACAGCCGAAAATATTCGCTGCCCTACGCCTTCACGGGCAGCGGCCACGTCATCTACAACGGATCTTTCTATTATCAGCAGGAGGGCACCAACAAGATCGTGCGCTTCGAGATGGCCACGGAGACCACGGGAGCCCTGGTCATTCCCGACGCCCCCTACCGCGACTCTCGCTATCTGTACAACACGCGCTACAACTACGTGGATCTGGCGGCGGACGAAAACGGACTGTGGATCGTCTACGCCAATCCCGTAAACAACAACACCATGGTCATGAAGTTCCATCCTTATAAACTTCAGACGGAATTCGTGTGGAATCTGACTCTCAACCACAGGAACGTGGGCGAGATGTTCGTGGTGTGCGGCGTGCTATACGTGGTGCAGAGCGTGACCGAGCGGAACACCAGAATATCGTCCGCTTTCGATCTGTATAAAAACAGATCGGTGGAAGTGAATCTGGATTTCACCAATCCCTTTCGCCAGAACATCATGATTTCCTACAACCCCAACAGCGAGGTCATTTACACGTGGGACAAAGGAAATCAGCTGATCTATCCTTTGAGGTTCGTTCCCAGAGGAGACGAAGAAGACAACTGACCTTCCTCGAGATTTTCTTTTTTTTTTATTTTTACCGATTTGGGCACGGCTTAATAAAAATTGTTTTTAATTTTTTAAATCGCCTTCGACCGTCCGTCCAAAACCTATTTTTCGTTTTTCTTCGACGCGGTAATATCGGTTTCTTCCGTCTTTTCGAGCTCTTTCCGCCGGCGGGCACCGATACGGCCTTCGTAATTACCTAACGGCGGCCACGAAATTTTCCCAAGGATCGTCCACCAAAAGTACGTCGATGCCGATTGGGCCACTGCTCCGGTGGCGCGTTATAGTTTCGCGGGGCCGTGGCCAATTTGATTTTTGGGCTACGGGGCCCCGTAGGGTGTCGACTCGGGAATTTGTCGGCTCGAATCTTTTCTCGTAAAAGATTGGTTTGGGGGCCCTTTATTCCCGTAAAATAACGCGCCACTGTACTTCTCGCCCGTGGCGGAGCCGGTGTAAAGCCGGATGCACACATGCGGCGCGGCAAGGAAAAGCGGCAGAACGACGTCACTTTTTCTCGCCGCAGAGGTCTATTTCGTGCCGCTTTTCTCGTGCCGCGAAAGTTGGTCGAATTCTATCTTTCGCGGCGGCCGCCGCCAAGACGCGTTTCTTTCAGCCAATAACATTTCGTCTGGCAGTCACGTGAGAAAATACAATCACGCGGTGTTTTAATGGCGGAAAGTTCGACGCGGTTAACCGAGATAACTAACATCAGAATAAAGAGGAAAGAATAATAAATTTAACACAAATTCTACACAGATACAGTAATCATATATTATTTAATTCAAAGAACAAAACAACCGAATCTTACTCGAAATAGTATTCTTTATCGAGAGATCTTAATCGAAGAATAAGCCTATTTTGTACATCAGTTCTTTATCGATCCAACAAAATATCTCGGCAAGATTCTTGCCAATACGACATCTCTAATCCAAAATATTCGTTCGAATCTTCGACGAAATCTTCTAGCTAAATAAAACGAGCCGTACAAAACAATTTGTAAACACGTGGATAGCGGAGCGTCGATATCGTTCGCCATCTGGAATACTGAACGCGTGCGCCGAAATGTAAACGGTTTGCCGCTTGTGTGGTCGTGCTGCCGCGCGGCGAAGACGCGTTTGCGTTACCGCTTTTCCTTGCCGCGCCGCGTGTGTGCATCCTCCTTAAGGCGTTAGAAATTGCCCTCCGCTCTGCACGTACTACGCCGAGCGGAATCTTGGCATTTCAAACAACAAACGTGCCCGCGCATATTCTAGCCGGTCACACGAGTACGAAAACTAGAAAACTACTTCGACGACGTCTCGAATCTCGCGGAAGCGAGGAAAAAATGCAGACCGAATTTTCATTTATCTAAACCTTTAAGATAAAACGATAATCGTCGATCAATCTAAACTCGCCTCGCTCCGAAATTAATCGAAACGAAAAATGACCCGATGAAAGAATTTTTCCTAAGGCCTCCCCGGAATAAGAACGAAACCGAGGTTAATTTGTCCGCGTTCCGCGGTAAACCGTATTTATGAAATTAAGCACCGGTTCAGAAATATCTGCCATTTTGTCAGGCAAAATCATCTTACATTTTCGTCTATATAATATGTATTGTTTGTTTGTTTGTTTGCCACGCCAACTCGCTTCTAACTTTCACCGTGTCGTACGTACCATCCCGTAATACCCACTTGGTTTTTATATATAGATTCGTTCGTGTCTACGCGTCAGATTTGCTGGCTTTAATTGTAGCGCCATCTGTTGACAAAAAGTAAAAAAATAGTAAACCAAATATAATTCGTACAAAAAAGGATATAATCTATATATATAAAAACGAATGTATGTCTGTGTGTGTGTGTGTGTGTGTGTTTGTCCTTCGTGCATTACCACACCATTTATCCGATTGTCACGAAACTTTGGGAAGTTCTTTAATACATTCCCGCGAAGGTTTGTGGCATATGTGAAGATCACCATTTCCCCCCTTTCAAAAATATATTTATATATGGATTAAGGCTTTTATGTCCAACAGATGGCGCTAACTTCAGACGACCTAAGTTTGCTTTTCTGTGAGAATGGACCTAAGCAGATCATTTTCTACCTATCTATATAAATAAAATACAACGTTTGTTTGTTCCTACCGATTCCTTTGAAATTTTGACACAACGTTGCATTCGAATATGCACGTGTTTTTACATAATATACGTGTCGAAATTCTCCCTACGGAAGGGAGATGGACAAGATTAAGGCTTACCGTGAAGAACTCGGCTTCTATTTGTACTATTTTACACGCGGTTTTTTGCGTTTTTAATTGCGTTTTAATAGGTGACGTCAACAGAATATACACTAAAAAGGGATTTTTTGAAATTCCCCCACGGGGGAAGTGTTATACGTTTATAATAGATACATTTTGAGTCACAACAACGTGTGGCCGGGTCAGCTAGTTTTATATATACGTTACGTTATATCGTATTCACTTAATTACTGCCACGGACGGATGGTAGCACTCGCGCGCGTCTAGTCGGAAAGGTTACGCTGTAAAAACTACGTACCGTACTTGGTTTTCCGCATTTCGGACGTTTTCGTTTTCGATCGGTACTTTCTGTAAAAAGCGGTATTTTCGCATTTTTACAAGAGGTTGTTTTATTACTTTTCCGGCCGTTACGTTAGTGTATAACGAATACTAAATTTAAGCACCGTTTAATTAAAATTTCGAGCGCAATCGATTTGTTTACTATAATCTATTCTATGTTTATTAAATAATTAAGAGATCAGGGAATAGGGACATAAATAAAACCCTGTTGAAAGAGCCAGAATTTTACTTAAACAAAAGTTTGACCGAACCAATCACTCGCTCAGTACAGTGGGAAACTGATTTCCGTGTACACCTGGTATTAAAACAAATTAGTTAGAAAACAAACGACGAACAAGCTACTTAGTATTAAGTTTAACATAGTTAGATTTTTACAGCCTTTTTTTTTTTTTTTTTTTGTAACTCTTTCCGCCCAGTGGGCACTAAGAGGGCCTCTTACAGCAAGCCCATTATGGGTTCGGCCAGGCCCACAATGGGGCGGCCGGGTGGTGAGGGACGGGGACCGACATATCCGGACGGACCACCCCCGAAAAATTCCTGGGGATTTTTCGACCCGTCCGGATTCGATCCCGGGTCCCCCAGGGCAGCAGGCTGCTAACCTTGACCGCTCGGCCATCCGCCCGCTTAGATTTTTACAGCTATGGTGAGAGACGTTTAAAATTTACAACAGCCCTGTGGCGTCCTTTGAGATATACTAGTGAGCGACAAAAAAAAAACATTTGACATAAAGTAGATACTAGCTCAGCCAATAATTAGTCTAATTCACAAAATAACACCTTTTACTTATAGCTTAGAATATTTTATTGAGAAAACTAAACGTTTTCGGCTTACTCAATAAGCCATCTTCAGGTTCTAACTTTCGAAAAAAAGAACATTATCGTTCCACTAAAAGAATACAATTGTTTAAAAAAATTCAAATCATTACTAACGGACAAAAAATAAAAAGGAAGGACACGATAATATAAATAAACAAATATACAAAAATAAATAAAAACAATGAAGGAAGAACATGGTCATATAACCTATTGAGATCCACTACTAAAAAAAATTTTTTTTTTTTTGATGTTTTGTTATATTATTGACCTTTGGGTGTCACTTGTTAGTAAATTATCATTTTTTTCAATTTTTTTGTATTCGGTCATTAAAAAATGGTATGTGTCATATATGACACAATGGATCTACTTGTACAAAATGCAAACTGTTCTGTTCATGTAAAAATGGTTTATTTGACTGTTTTTATACAATAATTGACATTTTATATTTACATATGACATGCTTTGAAGCACTTTTTATTTGTCACAAGGCACAGATGGATTTTGCATTTGATACAGTACACTGTAGCTCATACACTTTTATATCAGTGCATTTGGCTGCAGTGATTTTTGCCATTTGCAATGATTTCTGGCATGCGTTTTGCTCCACTTTTGCATTGTATTTTTCTGGGATGTAAAGTTGAAGTATTTTTTTATTATTTTCCTTTTCTTCGTCATCTTCACTATTCATTTTTTTATTTTCTGTACTATCTGAATGTAATAGCCATTTTGACACTTTTACTTTAATTTCAAATATTGAAGTGAGTTATTCTTCTTCTTTTTTATTGCTCTGCTATCTCTTCTGTAAACTATCCAAAAATTTTCATTTCATCAGCAGTAAAGTTCAAAAGTTATTCCAGGTGAATCAGTGATATTTGATTTGTGCATGTCATCATCAAGCAATGACATCAAAGAGATTTTCAGAAATATAATTTAAGAAATATTCTTCAGACTCACACTCCTTACCCTTTCGGGGTTCTTCCTGAAATGCAGGAGCTGGTAGCAAGGGCTTAAATCTATTTGTATGGTGCCATGGTGGAGTCTGTTACTGCACCGATGTCAAGAAATCTTCCTCTATTTACGTAGCTGAAGAATCATTTTCATCATCGTCAAATGTATCATCTAATGACTTACGTTCTTCAGGACAATTTGGTTGATAAATGTTCTGACTGGTTCAAATGTTTGGTCACTGTCTTCGTCACCGGACCTGCCTTCCAGTCCACACAAAATTCTATCAATATCAAGCGTCCTATCATGTTCCTTCCTTATTTCATCTGTTCACACTGAAAAATTTATAATAAATGTCAATGATTTAGTTTTAATATATGATTTATCATATTAATAATTTATAAATTCTTAACAAACAAAATCCTGCAGACCAGATAAATAACTATACAAAAACAAATGACAGAAATTACTTTATTAATTTATTAATGAAAATAAATAATTATTTTTATTAATAAATTAATTTAATAAAAAATGAAAATAAATAATAGAATACATATTGCTGACTAAATGACAAAATAACTATAAAAGTAAATAACTTGCCAATATGAAAATAGTTCATAGGCTGTAATGTAATTATTGTAACACTAAGAACCAACGTGTCATATACGACACATTCAAAAGTTAGCTCATCTCATGAAATACTGTTATTAATTACTTTTTAAGTAGAAATAAGTCGAAACCAGTTACTTTGTACTCGAATATCTGTAGTCGTGGGAAAACATTGGAAAGACAAATTTTTACGACAACGGATACTTAGATCGTAAATTTAAGGAAAATAAATTCTAGAGCTTTTTTGTACCTTGTGCGTTTCATTCATTAAATTTGGTCGTAAATGATGATGCCAAAGTAACAGTTAATTTTTTAACACTGTACTAGAATTGTACACGTTTTTTCTGCATCTCCTTACAGATGGGACGTACTAAATCGTAATATCACCGGTTTAACATCGAAATCCGTAAGTAATATAAGACGGGAGAGCGGAATAAACGCGGAATAAATATATCAAATATTTTAATGGAGTTTTTTAAAACTCCTGTCAACTATACAGAACTATCGTAAAAACGTGCCAGTAAATTCCTTTCGGTTGGATTAAGTTATAAATCTAGTCCAGGGTGGGCAACCTTTTTTATAACACGGGCCAGAATAAATTTTACGTTTTTTCCGCGGGCCGTAGTAGTTAATCGACGCCTTCTCGCGACTCGTAATTTTTTAGTCCGCAAATACGAAATAAATAAATAAAAAGTTAATTACTACATTTATTTTTTTTATCGTTTTCGAAAATTACAAAGAATTGGAAAAATAACTAATTAATAGTTATTTTTCCAATTTAATAATCTATTAAAGATCTCGCGGGCCGGATAGAAACTTTTCGCCAGCCGTAGCTGACCCGCGGGCCGGGGGTTGCCCGTCGTCGATCTAGTCTGCTCGCGATTCGCGTAATCGGGCGAGGGCGGCCGAATATCTAGCAGGCAGGCGGCTAACGGCCCACAACCGGTCCGGGATATAAAATTGAATGCTTGATGGTGTGTCGCTTCTACCGGCTAAACTGTGACGTTGGTGCTCCGTAAAGCGCACGCGCCGATGCCTATAATCTGGCCGATTGGAAGTTGACGGGCGGGCGGCTAACGGCTCAGAACCGGTCCGGGATATAAAATTGGACGCTTTACGCGTGTATTGCTTCTACCGGCTAAACCGGGTGAGGTTGGTGCACCGTAAACCGCTTGTGCGAATGCCTATATAATCTGGCCGATTGGAGACTGTCCGGTTTCGACATTCCTTTCGCCACCGAATTATTCGAATATACAATAGCAATCTTATCGTTTTTTTCACACGTAGTATAGAAATTTGTAAAAGATACATAATGCGGTTATAATAAAATATTAATTTTAATTAATGCAAAGTACGTTAAAATATGAAAATTTATATTTTATAAAATACGAGGGAAGGTCGTTGGAAGGTGGAAGGGGCGCTTCCATCGCTCGCAACGACGGCACGCCACTGCCGCGGTCACTCTCGGTACTGCGGAACGGCAATTTTGATGAATTCGGCGCCGTAAAAGCGGGAAAGCGGTTTTGTCGGTGAATTTCCGAACACCCGTCGTACTGGTTTTAATTACTTTATCACGTTTTATCGTCTGTTTCTATATTGAAAATGTTTTATTGATATTTATTTCCGTCGATATAGAAAAAGTAAAAACGTTTTAATGAATCTAAAAGTGTGCAATTTTAATATTTATCGAATCTTTAAAAATTAAATTTCATTTTAAACTTTTTGTTTTACGCGGTTAACCGATTTGGCCGGCGAGCTTCTACAAATTATACAATTCTGTCCATTGCCGTAACGCAAAACATTTGTGAAAACAGAGAAATCCATAACCTCGAAACATTTCGTTTAATTAAACTTTAGACTATAACGGTGCAAATTTCCTACGGGATACGATGCGTAGGCCTACACGAACTATAGCTGGGAAATACCGATGTAATGTATTTATTAATTTCCGTTTTGCTTTCGCAATTCCATTGGATTTGGGCTCGAGACCGAAAAGTATGTCCCAAAATAAGAGCAAAGACCCCTTTCGTCGTCTCCGAAGAAATCGCGCGACGACGACGCGACAACGAGTCCGGGTATTTATCGACTCGTTCTCTCTGTCGGTTCGGCACGCTCGTAGCGATAGACTCTTCCGCCGTTCTACGCTTTTGTAAAATAGTTCTAACTCGGCTAAATAAATTGTTGTTATTTAACGTTTAAATGCGTAGTGGAGCGCGTCGTTTCCGGCGCGTGGTCTCTCTACTCCCTCCTCCGTCTAGAACCCGACTATCGTCGTCGGCCACCGCTGGCGCCGGACTTACGTGCGGACTTAAAAGTCGCAATTCGGTTAACGCGACCCAATCCCGAGGACTTCGGTGCCAATTTCTAATTCGATACGCAATAACGAGGATCAAACGGTAATAAAAGCCAGAATATTCTTTATTGATATTTGAATATTCGAATTACAAAGTTTTTGAGACGATCCGACAGAAATTAAGGAAGCGAAACCGGAAGATGGCCGATATTCGGTCCACCTCGGAGTCAAACTGCAAATATTTTAAATTAAAATTTTAACGCTTATAAATGGAAGCAAATAGTAATTATCGTATAAACAATTAAAACTAAAGCGATTTTATTCCGTAGTAAATGAATAAAATTCTGTTTTATTACGACGGTACCGACCTCCTTCGATTCTAGTTAATTTTCTTTCCTTCGTCGTCTGGTAAACTACCGCCGGCTGGACCATTGGCCATTCTGGGCTCACGTCCATATATAAAAAAATCTCTAATCTTCCTTAGAAGGTCAAAAAATCCCTCTAAATGTACATAAAATCCTGCGTTTCTTGCTTCCACGTTAGGTTCGTCACGTCCTTCGCTACTTTCTACGAAAATAATCACTGAAAAAAAATATATTTTTCTTAATGACTTTAGTTACAAATAAAGTTAAAACCTCCGAACGGCGGCCGGCATTTTCTAAGAATTCTTCCTACAAAAACGTTTTCGAAAAAAGGCCACTGCGTACGGACGTCCATCGATGCGGGTTCGACTATATTAAACTATTATAAAGTACGTCTAAAGTTACTTTATAAACGTTACTTACCGATAACGACGAGTGTAAACACCGACTTGTACATCTTCGCTAGTTCCGCTTCCGATTTTCCCGAAGGTTTGCGCCCAAAGAATACCGAAAGCGCGCAATTCGTGCCGCTTTATATAAGAAAAATATGCAGTTTAGTCGGAATTTCGTTGGTCGAGTGACAGCCGGATGTGGATCAAATTCGCCCGTGTTGCGCGTGGCAATGTGAAAACGTCCAATCGCGCGACCGCTTATTGAAATTTACGTATTTTGCTTCGGTAACTAACCCGATTCCGTGCCGTAAACGTGTCTACCGAAAGAATATTTCTATCCGTATCGATGAGAAACCGGAAGACTTTTACCGAAAAAATTCGCCAGCGGACTGCTCAAAATTTTTCGTACGAATGTCGAAAACATCGAAAGCTCTTTATAAACTTTAATCGCAACAAAATTATTTCTCGAAATATTTCTTGTAGAGAAATACCAACCTTAATAGATATTTCGGGCTCTGTTTCCGGAGATGGACGTAAACTCGTTGTGGCTTTAAGCCGTAATATAAAGTACAGAGGTTTCGCCAGTGGACGAATGGAGAAACCACCGAACGTCGGTCGTAGGTTCGCGCTTCGCTAACGTGCCGACCGCGTAAATTTTTGAGGTTATTCGCGTTTCTAACAGCTAAATAGGAGCCAGTTCCCCCGTAGAAAGTCCTACCGGGAGGAACTTAACAGATACCCGTTGTGTCGAGTTGCCTATTCCGTTCGTCCTATAACATACGACGGGTTCTTCCCCACCGAGTGACGATACGTATAAAAAGTATGACACTTTACCGACACATCGCGGGGCCCGACGTTATCTATCGTTAGATGTAGTTTGTTTATTTTTCACGCTTCCTCGCCCTTCGCTCGCTAGCTAATGGCCTTAATTGTAGGCCTGCCCGAACCCCCGACGGGTATAGGAAAAGGGGATTTGTTATTCGCGGGGAGGAAGAAGAAGTATTGATGGGATTACCCAACGCATTACGCGGGCGATCTGTCACGAAAAAGAAGTTTTCTACAACATCGACTGCAATTTATAAATAATTAAAATTAATCGTGTACTGTACTTCTGGTACACTCAAACCTGTTTTTGTGCGGTCTTTTCTTGCGCGATTTTTTATACGCGCGATGTGTTTTGCGCAATTATTTTTGTGCGGTATACCAATTCGATCGAAATTCATATACCGCGCACAAAAAATCGCATAAAACAAATCGCGCAAAAAAAGACCGCACGAAAACAAGTTTGAGTGTGTTTAATTACAATTCTATTTCGTTTTCCTCTAATTCAAAATTGCCCGGATTACACGAAGCTATAACGCGCCATTGTCGAGGGGTGTACGCCGATGCTCCGAGTTTGCAATAATTGGCATTTCGGTGAATTTCTCCTTTGGTCGACCGGCGGGAAATAGATGAAAGTTAAATGAAATTTAAAAATACGGCAACGAGCTACTGAACTTTCCCGGCGACCTTTAAAATTTTGGCGACGCCATCTGTTACGATATTTTACTTTAAAACGTTTTTATTGTTTTAACTCTTATAAAATGGCAAAAAGCTTAATTTTTAATAAGTTTTATATTAAAAAAAAATTCTAAGTGCTCATAATAAATAAAATCTTCATTAAGTCTTTTCCTATTGGAGATACACACGACTGCAATTGTCTGCCCACTCCTTCGACATTTAACGGCATCGATATCAATAATTCACAAACCCGCTTGCAAAATTTCAGAAATTTTAGATGAAAGACAACCGAGTTATTAAGCTTCGAGGGGAGTGAACAAATCGTGTTCTATACACACAGAAATCCACACATACATAAAAAAAACGTAATCCTTTTGCATTTCTCGGCGTTTCGAGGTGTCCCGAGCCCAAAAACGTAAAAATTTTGATGGTCATTTTTTGACCCACGGCCTTACTTTCCCTCTTTTGTATATCAGCCAGGAAAAAAATTCGAATGTAAATAATAACGATGGATAAATCACATATTACGCAAAGAATGCGGGGTAATCTCGACTGATAACTCTAATTATACACTATGTAAAGAGACGTTTAGCGGACCAAATGCTACAAAATCTGCTATGGTGAAAATTGCAGCCGTTTGGAAGATATTTGCGTGAAACAAACACGAATGTCGGCTCACCATTACGGTTCTTTAGGCGCTTCGAATTGTGAAAATTCTTTTATTCATTCAAACATTATTCTCGAGAATTTTCTTTATGACATTTTACGTCCGAAGGTTTTTCGGGATCTATTCAAAATAATAATTTTCGGCCAGAACATCGCGAGTTGTACCGGGCCAACTGCGAGGCAGCCGAATGTCGAGAGGCGGGACCGACGTATCCGAACGGAGAAGACTCGAATCATCCGACTCCTCCGGTTTCTTACGAGATCCGCCAGAGCGATCCACTAGCACCCGGCCATCGAGACGCGTGGAATTTTTCGGCTGTCGAAATTATGTAAAAAGGGGCCAGTTTCCCCATAGAATATCTTTCGAGAGTACTTTACTTAACGTTGTTTGGGAAATTGGTACCTAGATAGATGCCAATTTCCCGCGCAATGTTCTTTCGGGAGTCATCCCCTTCGTACGTGGCCACGCGCACGTTTTCGTTAATCCCATCCCATTTATCCTATAATTCCATTCATAGAATCGCTCGCGAATCGTATAATCGATTCTACGAATCGTAAAAGGCGAATAATACACGGCAGAAGCCCTTATACTCAGTATTCTGAGAGGAAAATAAGATATTATAGTATTTTTAAGTGTTTATTTAAAATATATGATCTTCGACCGAAATTAGTACAGTCTTGCCCCCGTACCTCGTACTTTTTCGTTAGCGATAGAGTCGTGCCGATCATCTATCTAACTCCTTAAGGGGGAAGACTTTTTAATTGAAATAACGCGCGACTTCTGGTCCAAAGCCGATGTTTGTATATAGTTAAACGAGGCCTTCTTCTTCTCGTGTCTCGTCTTTCGTCCAACTGTTTTCTCGAGAGTAAGGAAACACGTACGGACGACAGCGGAAATTTATGGGTCAGAATTTTTTCATATTGCTGCCTAACGAATTCGTAAATATAACAAACATTGTCAAAGTTTTGCACTTGCCGACGTTGACAACATTCAAAATTTTGCAATTAACTGACGGAGTGAACAGCTGCCCGACCACGTCCCATCGCATTTCCGTGTCTGTTGTTTAAAACCAATAAACACAAAAATTATTTTTAATAATAAATTTTTTAAAATTTCGTGTTTTTCTTAATTATTTCTTAAAGTATACACGAGAATGCGATTTTAAAGTAGGGTTACGGCCATTATCGGAAGTGAGCCGACCTCTTTCATTAGAACCCATCGTCTATATTTTTAAATAATCCTTTCTCGATTTAAGTGTGGTTCGAATGTTTTAATTACGTCCGAAGTCGGAATGAGCTAAAAGTTTTCCCGTATTTTATACATTTTCACATTATAAAGGTAACTTGGAGTAAGATTTACACAATCTTTTAATGTAAAATGTATAAAATACGGGAAAACTTTTAGCTCATTCCGACTTCGGACGTAATTAAAACATTCGAACCACACTTAAATCGAGAAAGGATTATTTAAAAATATAGACGATGGGTTCTAATGAAAGAGGTCGGCTCACTTCCGATAATGGCCGTAACCCTACTTTAAAATCGCATTCTCGTGTATACTTTAAGAAATAATTAAGAAAAACACGAAATTTTAAAAAATTTATTATTAAAAATAATTTTTGTGTTTATTGGTTTTAAACAACAGACACGGAAATGCGATGGGACGTGGTCGGGCAGCTGTTCACTCCGTCAGTTAATAGTAAAATTTTGAATGTTGTCAACGTCGGCAAGTGCAAAACTTTGACATGTTTACCATTTTATAAGTAAAAATATTTTAAAACATAAATAATAAAATGGATAAAATTAAGCAAGTTATTGATGAATAAATGATTATGAAGTATTCTATTGTACTGTACTGGTCAATGACTTAAATTGAAGCATTCAATAAAAAAAACAAGCTTTATTACGCCGTAAACAATGAGTAGACAGTTGTTTCGCTTCTTTTCTCGAACTTGCTACCAAGAAACAACCGATACAACTCTTAGAGCAACGGCAACAAAATAAATTAATAGAAGTAATCAAAAATAAAATACATTCCTTAAAATAACAGTACAGGCTTACTATAGTTATCTAACATTATTCGTTTACATTCCAACAAACTATAAAACCTATAAGTATTGTGACAAATACGTATGTAGTAATCGATGTTTTGTTCCGTGATGCCGCGGTTTGTACGAGACAGAAATGTTACGCGTTGTATTGGAAACAGTTTAAACGTGGTTAAACATTTCGGCAATGCGATTATATAAGATAGTTGCATCGGAAGCGCTTAATTTAACAAGACCAAAAAACTATCTCGAATGACGTCGTCTTTTAAATACCTTACAACTAAGCGTAAGTGTTTTGTCGCGGTCCGATCCGTCGATTCATCCACGATAAGGAAAAATTTCTTATTTCGTAAATCTTCACAAACCCGAAGAAAACCCTCGTTACCGGTAAAGTACTTCGCAGTGGCTGTTGTTTTGGTTCTGCTGCCTGCCAATCCTCGAGTAATCTTTGAGTCGGGACAAATGTTCGTAATTAATCTCGGCAGATGCTCCGTGACTAAGAAAGACAGGTTGCGCTCTGCTACGAATGTCGAAAGGGGTATTTCCTCCGAATAACAAAAAACATTAATACTGTAATACTAAATATAACAACGGTAACGAATCGATTAGTTTAATTTATTATTTTTAAACTGCCACAAAAACGTACTTTCTTTAATTGATGCCTCCAATTGTTTTTTTACTTGGGTTAGCCACCCTTTGAACTCCGGCAGGGCTTCCCACTCGTGTTTGTAGAATTGTTCGTATTTTATTTTAGTAACACCGGTAGTACTAGAGCCTTTGCCACCACTATCGTACTCTCGGTCACTCATTTTTGGATTTCTAATATTTTTTTTAATTATTCGCACCAACTCTCGCGACAGTTCACTCAACGAATTATAGAATGACGTCAAAATAATCTGTACTGCTCCTATTTATATCTTCGGGTGCTGAAATTTTTCGGAGATTTACAGAGTTTTGTCTGGTTCTGTTAAGATTAACCATATTCGTTATTGTAAACCGCGCTTTAGTTAGGCGCTGTCTGTTCATTTTTTTGTATGTCCGACCATCCAAAGACCGTTTGTTTATAACTCGAAACATAATCTTGTCAGTTGTATATACAAAAAGTAAATTGTTTATCATCTGATAAATGTATGCTTTTATTTCGTCGATTGTTCACGATAGCGGACGTTTTTTGTGTAGAATCCAAGTCGGACGCATGTAAGCTAATAAATGTTCTCGTTAATTTTATCTCGCCTTTTGATTCGTTCGCGGTTACAAGAAATCACCGCAGGTTCATTTTAAAAAATCTTCTTTTAATTAGTATGCGCTTAAAAAGAGTACATTTCTGGCGATTTCTGTTATAATGTAACCAGTGATTATGTTACTACATAATAGAGGGCGCTAAACAGATCGGCAGAAATAACTTTCTATCGCAATAAAGTCTTTTACAATATATAAGAAATGAAGGTAAGAAATGTTTTATTGAGAATTTTTAGATACATTGTAAATAAAAAGTTTCTTTTTTGAATTATCGTCGACTTCTTGGTGGATTTGGTGCTTCGATCGGTAGATCGGTAGAGCGGACCCAAAATCGGTAGATCTACCGAAAATTCGGTAGACGTAGTAACAGTGGATAAGAGTTAAATGTATCCGCCATTTTTTTTCAACAAATTTTCCGTGAGTCAATGCGCGACGTTCGCTGCGTCGCGTGATGTGAACGAGCGCCCGAGGTCTTTTACTTGGACTTAAAACGTCAAACGTGTACTTCTGCTTGCGGTACAAGTTTAACGTTTGTACTTGCGCCTCAACCTCTTTATTATCTCGAGAGAGCTATCACTCTCTCGTGGTAATGTTTGGTGCTTTCTCGATGTGCTATAGTAGGACAAAGACGTGTGCTCGGATCTCGTATCCTCACAGTTTTTTGAAAAATCTTGTCTTCAACGATCGAGTTTTTATAAAGTTTACTACATTTACTACTTATTCTAAGACGGTTCAATGTAGTACTCGGATATTTTGACGCGAGTGCTTCCCTGTCGGGTCTACAGTACATCGGGTCTTTGCTTCAAAAAAGTGCTTACAATCCTCCGTAACACCCGGACATAGAACGAGCACCATCGGTACAGATACCAATGCATTTGGTTCACTACAAATTATTTTCGGATATAAAAAGGATCGCGAGCCTTAGCACCGGCGGTGATACTGTTGCAAAAGAGTCTTCTACAACGTTATTACTATCTATAAACCGTACGTAGCGAATAGAGTAAGCGTCGTTATTATTATCCGTGTCCTCAATCAGCTGCTACCCAAATTCCTTCCTTTTATTTTTTCAATTAACTGAACATTGGAAGTCCTTCGCTATGTGCCGTATTCTGTGACTGATGGTGTTATTGGACAAAGGCACTTTTGAAAGAAGCTTCCCCGCAGACCGATCGTAACGTTCGCCATATCTACAGCTGCCCGGTAGAATGATTTTTTCTGCCACGGTACGAGGCTTTTTTACATTTTGCGATTCTATGTGCCACCTGTATTACAGGGTTAATGATTTGCACCGGGTTTGCACTCTTATCACATCCAATCGAAAGTGGAAGTAAACTTATGAAAATTTTATATTTCGTGGCGTCCTTGTGAGGAAGCCGCGGTTTCCTAGAGCGTAGGGCGCCGCGGCGCACACTTTGGGAACCGCTGGACTAAGGTATTCGCGTGCGATTTTAATCAATAATCCGGCAAGTCGGAAGAGAGAGAGAGAATTCCGAACGTTCTGGAAACTTCTACAAAGTATAAATTAAAATAAAAAATAAAACATATAGATACGGCGGGGTGACCGTGGCGGACATTTTTGTCGATAGAACGTAATAAATTGTTTTACGTTCCTTCGATATTTGCATCTCGCAGTGGAAAGAATTTTAGGCACGCTTCCGACGGCCTGTAATTATTTTTGGAGAAAGCGCGGACTCTAAGGCTCTACTTCCGACCTTAGTTTCGGCGCCCCGGCTGGGTGCCCGTCGGCCCGCTCCTTAATCCGGCACCCGTTACGACCGCCGAGGAAATTGTATTATTCGTTTTGCCGAGTTAAGGCAAGGCGAACGATATCGCCGGGTGGAAAAAGATGCATTTTCCACGCCGGTCCCGACGACGTAAGACGTTTAAACTTTTTCCCTAATTGGTTTGGCGCCTATCGCCTTTGTCTTTATATGGAAACCGTGGTTCTTACAAGACGTACTGTACGTTTTTGAAATTATCCTTTTTGAATTCGGAATTCGTTTCTCTCCAAAACAGTGGCGTAGCGTAGTGGAGGCGGCATTTTTCACAATAAATAATAATATCTTGTAAAAATTTGAACCATTTCATTTCATATTTTTGTCGCACCTACGATTGAAATGAGCACGGAATTTTCCATTACTTATTCTGTGACGAAACTGGGGAATTCCCCTTTCTTAAATGAATGTATAATAATGACATCTTGCTCATTGTAGCGACTGACAACATCGTCTGTACTGACTTGTAGGGATTCCCCGAATTTTATTTAAGGGGGCGAAATTTTAAGGAGTCGGCGAAATTTTCCTCCGCCCCGGGCGGCTGACACCCACGCTACGCCGCTGCTCCAAAAGATTCGCGTACGTAATAATGCAGTTACCGGTTCATCTTTCCGGTACTATTTCCCGTCCGGTAAAATGTTTTAATAGAACCTAATGCGGAGTGCCGATAAATCCCGAACGGGATTTATCGGCACTCCGCGTTAGGTTCTATTATGTTAGTTTTACAAACGGACTGGCCAGAGGGCGACGAACGCGGTCGCTGGACGGGAAAGTTTGACATTGCCTTCGTTCGCGGACTGTAAAAGTTGGTTTTCTTAAAAAATATTTCGAGTTTTCTGGTAAAGTCCGGTTCTATTCGGTGGTCCTTTGCGATTATAAATCGCCAGGTACATTACACGCGTGTAATTTATGTGTAAATCGATTTGTTTCGTGTAATTCTCCTAGATTTACCATCGACACGTTTTCTTACCTTTCGAACGACAGTCGTTTATTAAGTCAATCGTTCGGTTGCTACCGAGCATTTGTTAATAGACGTAATGCTGAATGGTAATACAGGCGGCCCTCGACTTTCGCACATAATTGGTTCCTGAAAGTCGGATGTTCGAGAGTAGAGGGATGTAAAAAAATATGCACCAAAAACTGTGTTTTAAAGTATTTTTTACCAATATGTATACATAAGAAAGGGTTAATGTTACCTATGGTAGCGAACGTGGCGGCTCGTCTCCGAAACGGCGGGAACGCGCGTTCTAATCTAACCTAACCTATTCTAATAAATTACCATAATTATTGCCAACCAAATGATTAGAATAGAGTAATTTATTAGAATGGGTTGGGTTAGAACGTGCGTCCCCACTGTTTTGGAGACGAGCTGTCGAGTTCGCTACCGCGGGTGACGTTAACCTAAGGAAGTTAACGAGGCGCGTTTAAGTGCTTTTGGCTGTTTTCTTTATAAAGTTGTCGAGAGTTAGTCGAATACCATATCTCCAGGTTGTTTTTTAACCCGGGAAATTTTTCTTATCCTGGGAAATCTTGCAAATTTCTTAAAAATTCACTTTTTTCTTATTTTGTGTTAAGGTTGAGGAAATTTTGCAAATAGAAAGTATAATTAACTCAAACTGTCAGAACACATTTGTATTTATTAATTTTAAACCTACTTATTAGTTTTTTAAATTTTTGCCGGTTATGGCACGTCGCAAATGGTCGATAATCGATACGTGGCTTGTTTGTGGCGGGACTCTCGAAATTCTTTACCCGTAATATCTGGAATAATTGTCCTTACGCTGTCGTAATTTTTAACCGTGCCCGGTAGCCTCGACGACTGCGTGATGCCGAGTTGTGCAAATCGGGCGAGGATGCGGAAGAGTACGAAGTCTGCGGATGTGAAGTTTTTCTTCGTAACCCGATCGTTAAAGACGAACGAACTGCCGAATTATTGGGCAACGACGTTTCCGTTAAAGCAGTCGAGGTAGACGAATCGAGAATACTTGAGAACAAAGGGAAGTACTACGATTTCGAAAACAAACTAGAAATCTTTCGGGATACGGGTGAAAAACACGTAATATTTGTCTTCTCTTAAATGCATTAAACACGATTTCGATTGCGTCGATTGAATAGGAAAAGGCATTCTTGGTAGAGAGACTTTTTGTTACTAAAATAAGAATTACCGTATTTTACGGACTATAAGACGCACTTTTTTCTTCGAAAAATTGCTTCCAAAATTCGGGTGCATCTTATAGTCCGTAAAATACGGTAGGTCGTGTGATCGAAGTATTGACCATCTTTGCTTTTTAAAATCTTATAAAAATTTACAATATTTTGTATTATATTTTATTTAAAAAAACAAAATTTACCTTCTAAGTTAGAAGTTTGATTTAAGTTCATTTTTTTTAATTTTCAACTCAATTCTATGCATTTTTTTGTTGTCTGTTGTCATTGTTGTCGTTGTCATCGTTGATGCAGTTTCCAGCAAACTTTAATAAATTTTTTCTATTTATGAAAATTTCTATGTAATTCAAAGATAATTTTTAATATATATTTTACACAGCATTATTAATATGATTTTGGAGGTTACAGAATGTATTAAACATTAAAAAACAAAAAATAATTATATCATTTGATTTCATGATATTTTGTATATCTTAAAAATAATTAATTTTGTTCTGGGATCCCGGGAAACAGTTCACTTTTATCCCGGAATCCTGGAACAAGCAGAAGACCGGGAATGAGAAATCTGGTACAAACGTCCAATTGAAGGAAAAGATTCGCCGTTTTTGGAACGTTTAATTATTTCCATCTTTGTCTCGATCGAATGAAGTTTACGAGTCCTAAATTTCTTTTTGTTCGTATCAACACTGCAGTTTCTCCGTTTCTCACTCGTGTTTATCAATTTATAAGGATGAAATATTTAAACATAAACAAATAAAATTGGCAAAAACACGCAACACATTGACGCATGCCCCGAAACTGTTTTGACCTCTTGCTCGGAACAAAACTGTAGTGATTAGGATTTCGAGAAGTTTGCTATTGTAGGAAGTAATGTGTGTCTCGAGAATGTAGAGCGAGCTACTGCACTTTGTAGTGTATGAGCGATTCTGCATGGAAGCAAATTTTTTTTCATTATCGACAAAAATATTTAAAAAGTCAAATTTTTAAAAAACGTGCGAAATAGCGAAATTGTGCAAAGGTCGAGGGTTGCCTGTATTATCGAAGTATTTACCTGAATTCCAGGACGGAGCTCAAAGATTGTTGAACGCTGCACCGAAAACCCTGTGTCGATCCCATAAGAACGATTGTTACTCCACAATTTCTCTAAATGGACAAAAGCGTTCGGACGAACCGTCTTACGTCATTAACGTAGGGTTTTCGGTTCAATTAGAGCGTTCGACATCTTCAATGACACCGAAAACCCTGTGTTAACCCTATTTTTAATGAACCTTTTCTGGACTGCACCTCTGTTTTCCGTCTTCTCCACTTCTTTAAATGCTTCTACAAAAAAAATTCCACATCCTGGGACGCTGTCGGGGTTTCACACCTTCTCTGAAGCCGGGGCTACAGTCATTCCCTCCAGAAGAACCGGAGGGACGGAGCAAACCCGTTCTGCCCAATGCACTTTTCGGCATTTTTCCATTAACAAGACTCCGATCACGTACGTACGGTGACGGATGAGATTTGAGCTCCGGTTGAGGGGTTTGGCAGCCCCCGGAATTGTCAGTTCCCGTATACTGGCAAAAAACTTAAAGGAACCTTACGTGTACGTGCGACCTATTGCCGGATATTCTGTTTCCGGAAGGTCGGTCATTTGACGTGTCGTCGGGGACACCGTTTGTTCTCTGTGCTCCATCTAGTACCTCGGCCGGCACCTTCTCTAAAATGTTTTTCGGGTCTTTCCGGGCCATCCGCCACGAGTTTGCGCCATCGGGCAGTTCATATTTAAAATAACATAGACGACGCGTTACGCTCGTAGTATCGGTCGGTAAAACTTTTTAAACGTTTCAGGTAAAAGAAAATGCCGACCGTGTTTCTTTTGGATGTCTCTCTTTCCATGACCAGGCCGATAACCGTGCCGGACAGCACCGAGCCCTATCAGCTGCGTCACTTGGCCATCCATGGATTGAACTTCATGATAGATTACATGAGTACGAACACGAAATTGGAATTTTCGGCTTTGGTATTTACATTTTTTAAAAAGTATTTTATAATTTATTATTATTATATTTTAAATATGATGTAAAGTTAACGTTAGCTGTAATATTTAGTCATTGCATGTAAATAATGAAAAACTGTAATGAGAGAACTGTGGGGACTTGATAAAGATCAATTAAATGAAGAAGTACGCCCTTTGATTTCCAGCAGTAGTTTAATACGATAAAAACATCTTTGACTCGTTTGTCGATTTTTCTTGGTCGGGACTAACGAATCGAATATAAAAATAGCATTTTGAGACCAAAATGGAACAAAATAGAAATTTACAAACTTGGATATTCTAAATTTAAACAAATTTATAAACAAATAAATGTAAAATTTAGAATTGATGTCTGGAAAACCTTGTCGTTGCAGCGTCGACTCAGAAACTGTAATTTAGTCCTGGCTCTAAATATTTTAAAAACCGACTTTTTTTTAATCCCAAATGCTATTTTTATATTCGGTTCATTATTCCTAACCAAGGAAGATCGAAAATGTTCTTACGGTATTAAACTACTGCGGGAAGTCAAAAGGTGTGTTTTCTTATCTAATTGTATTAAATCCGATTCGCCTTGAGAATACTTTGATTGATAAAGATATATGTATAGATCAAAATTTTTACTTAAAGAAATTTTTGTTAAATAATTTAATAAACATTTATTAAAGCATTTATAAATGGCTGCAAAAATTTTGTTAGAGTTAAAATTTGAATAATTAAATTATTCGGGTTTTATGTTATGCAGATTCTGTTCAGTCATTACATTTTCAATATTACTTTTATATTAACAAAAAATGTATTGCCCCTCTTCAATTTTTGAGTGGTTACATTACGTATCTAGTGGCTCGTTTGGCAAGTACAAAATATTATATTCATCAAATTGAGTTTCTTTTATAAATAATGGACTTTGTATGCACTCTTTGTCAGAAAAGTTCTGGGACAAAGCTCGTAAAAAATAGAAAATTGCAATTACCAAGTAACGATCCTACCTCCTGTCAAAGTAGTCTCCTTGGCTATCTATACACAATTGCCGACGTTCCTGGAGGTCTTGGAAGCAAGCAGAGAAAGCTTCAAGTGTGATGTTTGTTTGCACAGTCCGTTGGATGTCTGTTGGATGTCTGCATATCTTGACGAAATGTCCCTTTTGGTTGCAAACCTTTGTCGGAAAAGTGTGATTTTTTTCTCGTTTCCGCAAGTAAAAAAGCAACCAAAAGGGACGTTTCGTCAAGACGACGCAGACGTCCAACGGACTGTGACAAATGAGCTAACAAACATCATACTTGAAGCTTTCTCTGCTTGCTTCCAAGACCTCCAGAAACGTTGGCAATTGTGTATAGATAGCCGAGGGAACTACTTTGACGGGAGTTAGGATCGTTACTTGGTAATTGCAATTTTCTATTTTTTACGAGCTTTGTCCCAAAACTTTTCTGACAAAGGGTGTACAAATTAATTTTGTAGAAATCACAGAATAGATTGAAAATAGAATAACTTTCTTAAGCCAACTGCATTAGCTTATATAATAGCAACCACAGTATAAAATTGAATCAAATATTTAAATCTGTAAATGACAGAATTGGTTGTATTTAGGCAAGTATTCACAGTTGTTTAGATATGAATACTGTTATTATAACAAAAATTTTCTGTAAAAATGATTTGCTTTTAAAAACATATTGTAAATCAAATTGTAATGATTCAATGAGTGGTTATTTAATTAAGAGACAGACAGAAATAGAAGAGATGAAGTGGTGGGGTACAAGCCTATATGTGCAATATTACGCCCGGCACCTCGGTTCTGGGCTGGTAAGCCAACATCGTACCGTGCACTTCTTACGGGTGGTGCACCAAAAATTTGACTAGATTTTTCTCCCTTAAATGAAAAATTTCTTCCAAAAAACTTTATCATTAGGTATAGAAGGAGAGTATCGATAAAAATTATGTGAAAATGGGTGAAATCGAAGGGGGTGTTTTGAGCTATTCGGCTTTGAATGTGTTAAAACTTTGTACAAAAAATGTTTGAATTAAACACAAACTGAATTATTGTTTCATTCCTTTACCTACAAAATGCAAAAAACTGCATGTTTGTATTTTACATACTTTCTGAGATGTATGCATTGAGGTAAATGGCTTTTCCAAAGAGTTTGAAATTTGGTTTATAATATAAAGTTGTCAAAAATGAAAATTTTGCAAAATGATATGGCATAGCTTCATACAGGTGCAGAATGAACCCAGTCTTTGAAAAATGTCAAATCCTGCATCAAAAGAGCCAATTCCTATCTGACGTGAATGACCCAGTTGTAATGACAAGTTGGTAAATAAATCTAAATGTAGGAAATAACATGTAGAGGAATAACATAATATTAATAATGAGGAATTAGTCAAAAGATGAAAATGGCTGATTTCGTATAACAATGATAAAAAAAATTATATAATGTTTTTCTCTTTATTTGGAGAGAGTATAAATTTATAAAGTGATGGAAAAAATTATTTAAATTGGCTAATTTGTACACTTATCCAAGATAACTCATTTTAAGCTATTAAATGTCTCAGTGTAATACAACAAACTGAAATGTAATACAACAATACACTGCCAGAAAAATTAAAATTATTTATAAGTATTGCATTAATGGTTAAATACCAAATTTGCAACAATGTACAACATCTACCAAAGGCAAACTTATTCTGTGAGTTCTTCCTTTTTGAGCTCTGATGATTTTTAGCTTTCCTTTAGAGGTCTGCAATCTTTCTTTAAAGAGTACCAAAGGTTTTTGAAGTAATTTTTCACGAGAATGCACCATGGATCTTATAGGTCAAATTAGTTTTGGTTTTGCACCATCTGCACAATCTACACTCTACGTAGTGGTTGTGGCAAGTGCATCACTTATGATATACACCAAAAATCATTCAAGAGATAGGCAACGTAGCAAACATACTTAAGCTACGATCACAATTTGTAACAATAAAAAACTGCACTTTTTTGGCATGTTGTTCTCGTTTTCTCCTCTATACTACATACATACGGAGAAGAAACTGAGAAGAATATGTCAAAAAATGCAGTTTATTACATATAATTATATTGAACTTAAGTAAGCGAGTATTGTTTCACACCATAGGCTCACCAATACTATCAATTAGCACTATTGCACGAACCCTACTGTTTACAGTTATGAAAGTAAAGGAAAAATGTTTACAGCATAAGTAGGCCCGAAAATCAATATGAACACTCCCCTAATATTCTGTATGTCCACCTCGAGCTTTAATAACAATTTTGCAGCGCTTTGATGTAGAATGGACGAGTCTCTTCGAGTGTTTTATATCAAGCTTATAATGCCAAACTTTCCTAATACAGTTTTACAGTTGTTTACTTTTAGATCTCTTCTCTGCAGTTTTCATGCCCTTGGTATGTCAGTAGTTCTCAATATTGTTGAGATTACAACTGTTACCTGACCAGCATCTTATCTGGCTTCTTGCAGGAATGCTTTGCCTAAACAATAATGTTTGTGTCATTTTAAGTGACAATAATGCTAACAAAAACTATAGAGAACATCCAGCAATGAGTCCCGGCAACATTTAAAATTGCATGTGTGGTGCCATCTGTTATGGTATTTTATTTTTAGAAACTTTATATTTTTAATTATTATTAAATGGCAAAAAGTTTCATTTTGAAGGTAGGGATGGGCTTTATAAAAAATTGTAAACGCTAATAACGAGTAAAATCGTCATTAAGTCCGATCTTATTCGAGATACAAAATTCGACCCCCTTTTTATCTCTCACCATGTTGACCTTTAACCACCAAAATTTAATAGCATTGATCCCCATAATACACAAGTGATCTTTAAAGGAGCCGAAGAAAATGGCGTGGAAGTGGAAGGAAGTCGATTATTTGTCAAAACAACAATATTCCGGAGATTCTAGTTTATGCATTCAAATGATGAGACGTCGTCTATTGAATGCTAAAAGTTTATATCGAAAAGATCTATTCGCTCGTTACGTCTGCATTAACGCTATACAATTTTCGGCTAATGGAGAATTGCTAGTGTCTGGTGGTGATGATCGAAGTGTTTTGCTTTGGAATGTTGAGAAGGCTATTTCAGGAGTCAGTCATCCAATAGCAATGTTAGGAGAACATAATAGCAATATATTTTGTTTGGGATTTGATACAGGCCATACAAGATTATTTTCTGCGGGAAATGACAAACAAGTTGTGGTTCATGACATTGAAACAAAAAAAACTTTAGATGTCTTCTTACATGAAGAAGCTGTTTATGGACTATC
This sequence comes from Centruroides vittatus, assembly GCF_030686945.1. Taxonomy (NCBI): domain Eukaryota; kingdom Metazoa; phylum Arthropoda; class Arachnida; order Scorpiones; family Buthidae; genus Centruroides; species Centruroides vittatus. The sequence continues at coordinate 927,579 of NW_027122389.1, read as the reverse complement.
TGTTGATCCAATGAATGATAATGTTTTTGCAAGTGCTTGTGGTGATGGACGAATTTTGATATGTGACATTTGAGAACATGTACTTCAGATCCTTTTGTGCTTGCAAATTACAATTCAACTTTTCATGCTGTCATGTATAATCCTGTAGAACCAAGATTAATTGCAACTGCAAATTCAAAAGGAGGAGTTGGTTTATGGGAGGTTAGAAAACCAAATAGTTGTTTATTGCGACATGGTGGCTGTTTATCGACCCAAAGTTCAACGAGTGTTCGTTTCAATTTAAGTGGCACCAGTCTTCTAGCTTTAAGAAGGAGGCTTCCTCCAGTTTTATACAACATTTCTTCACCATATCCTGTTGCAGAATTTGATCATCCTGGTTATTATACTTTATGTACAATGAAAAGTTGCTGCTTTGCTGGTGATTCAGATCAGTATGTAATGTCTGGTTCAGATGATTTTAAATTGTACATGTGGAAAATACCAGTAGAAAATAAAGGTATATGGGTAAATGAAGCGCACTTAGTATTGAAAGGTCATAGATCAATTGTGAATCAAGTAAGATACAATCAAGCAAATACAATTTTTGCTTCATCTGGTGTAGAAAAAGTAGTTAAGCTTTGGAGTACCTTTCCATTACCTGGAGGTACTGGATGCATAAATGGAGTCAAAGATGGTATGAGAAGAGTTTATAGTCCAGAAGAATATATTAGTTTAGTTTTGGAAAGTGGACAGTTAATGACTCATGATTACAGCCATAAATCAATACAGAAAGATCCTCAAATGATGGCATTTTTTGATTCATTGGTTTAAAGAGATATAGAAGGCTGGACTATTGATTATGATAATTCTAGTACTAATTCAGATTTGTCAAATTTAAGTTTTGAAATACAATCAGATGGCTCTGTTTCTTCCTTGCCAACATTTCCATCATCACCTTCGTCATCAGGAGATGAATCCATTCAAGAATCTCCGAAAAGCAGTGGAAGCTTAAGTCCTCAGACACGTTCCTATATTTATGCTCTTACTAGTAGAGTAGAAGCTAATTTGCAGAGTTTGCAAAATGCAAATAAAAATGAAGAAAAGAAAGATGAAAATAAAGATTCAGAAGAGACAAATTTAGATAGAATACCTGAACTTATTGCTCAGAAAAGACACGAACAACTTCTTAGAGTAGTGAAAACAACTCTAAAACTTACAAAAAAGCATTTAAAAAGAAAAAAAATTGTCGGAACATTCGTCAAGTAATAATTTATCTCTAGATTCAGATCACGAGCTTCGTAGTCTAAATAGTGCAAGGAAAATATTAAATTCAGTTCTTCGGTGTCAGAACAATTGCAAAATAAAGAAAGAAGGAAAGCTTTACAGCTGAAACTAACCAAAATATTACGAAGTTACAAACAATATTACAAACCTCCCTGCACACTTTCAGAAATTTTTGACCAAAAGCACAGACATTATTAAACTTCAAAGAGGGTAAACAAAATTATGCCCCCCGTGCACACACACGCACACACACTAAAATTCATACATGTAAAAAAAAGCTTCTGAACTTTTTTGCATTTCTTGACGTTTCGAAGTCCTCCGAGTCCAAAAATGTAAAAATCTTGGGGGTCAGTTTTTGACCGATTGCTTGCCACACTTTTCTTCTGTGGTGTATTAATATAACAACCGAGAAAGTAAAAAGACACATTATACTTTATTTACCATTTTGATACAGTGACACAGCATAGCATTGTCCTAGAAAATTCAGGATTTTTTATTGAAGAACTGTTCTTTGATTGTTGGAATTAACTTGACAGATAAGATGTTTGTGTAGCATTTACACATTTACATTTATATGGTGTATATGTAATAAACCATTTATAAAGTGTATATTTGTATATAATGTATATAATTTAATGTATGTTTATATTTTCATATATTAAAGATAAGGCATCAAACATTTTCATTTAAACCATTAAAGTAATTTGTCATTTATCTTTTAAATTATTACTTTACAGTTCTTTGCATTAAAGTGTCATGTTATAGTATTATGCTGGAAAGTTTGGCAATTTATTTTTTTACTTATAACGCTTGGAGTGCAATAGCAATTTTAGTTGACAAAATTGGATGCGTTTATTTGAATTTGTACACTCGCGCCGGTCACTTTTTAATCGAGACGACTAAAAACTTACGGTGTGCTCTAATTTTCGGTCGACAAAACTTGCTTTTCAAAATAGAAAAAAAGGGAATCCAATTGGTCACAAAGCACGAAACATTGTTCGGTTTGCCCCTAATGCCAGTGAATCGGCAACTGAAAAAATCACCAATTTTTGTGTTTATAGAGTCAAAATTTAAAAATTACTGGTAACATTTTGAAAATTTATTACTTTACTAGCAATAAAAAAATTTGGTAAATCTGCAATTCATAGTATTTGGTCTGAATTTTTTATTTTTTTAAAACCCAATTTCTTATATAATTTTATATGCTTTTTCTAACTATAAATAATTATTTAATAATGTAAAACTTTGCTTTTGTTTTCATCTTATTTAATAAATCTTGTTTCTGCCTCAGTAAAATTGATTGATTACATTTATTAATTGTTTAGAATAGTTTTGATTCAACTAACTAAACTTAATGCTTTTAACCAAAATTTGAATTATTTGACATAAATTATGTAATTAAATTGAAAAATTCTATTGATGTATTAAGCCATTACTTGATGTCTACCATTGTCAATTTTAAATTTATTGTGCCAAATTAAAATTTGATGTTTCTATAAATGTGAAACATTTATCTTTACTTATGTTAGTGTTTCGACGATGTGACGGCTAAACAATTAACTTAATGAATAATTCATAATTTTAAAAAGTAGAAAATATTAAAACAAATTGTTTCAGATGGTCTTTTCGTCACTCTGGGAATTAGTTGTGCAGTTTACTAGAGATTTTGAGAATTTAAAGACTGAATTAATGAAAGTGGATTGTTATGACAAAACAGATATAGTAAGAGCATTAATCGGAGTTAGAGACATAATTTTAGAGGAATGGGGTGCAACTATGCCTTGTCAGGTAAATTATCAATTTTATATTTTAAATTCTTTTACCTAATTTACCAATAAACTGGAACAATTGACACTAACACCATATGTACTTAATGAATATCTGCTGGTGTAAGTGGGTATGGTGTTTGTTTTTGTTAGTGTCAAATTATTTTACAATAGATGAATCATTAATTGTGTTGATTTAACTTTAAATATAATATTTATAATGGAATAATTACTTTTTTTTATTCTTTTCTATACAGGTAATATTAATAACAGATGGCAATGTAGGGATTGGTACCACTTCGCTTAAATATGCGTTGGAAAAGTATTACGGCAAAGACGTCGAAAGCCAGGATAAACTGTTGCCTTTGCCGTTTCCGTTTCCGTGTAAACTGCACGTCGTGTGTATCTCCGACGTCGTTCACCAACATACCGTATCACTTTATCAGAAACTTATCGACATTGGCGGAGGAGGAGGACAAGTATTTGTTCCAGAGGGTCAGCTTAGTTTTAAATCCGTTCAGCAAGTATTTCACAAACTAACGGAAATGTATTATAAACCGTTCCAAGGAAACCTTTATTGTGGAAATCTCAAATCGCTCGTATCCTTGTCGCCCGCTCCGGAAAGCTACAATAAGGCACGGGATTTCGAATGGATAAAAACGGAAGTTTTCACCGATATCGTCATATGCGGTTTCTTGGATATCGCCGACGTTGCTAGTCCGCCGGTTCTTTCTAGACATTTGGTATTACCAATACCACCTGCTAAAGGTAAGAAATTTTATTTCTAATAAATACAAAATAAAAAGTAATGATGCAATTACAGTAAAGTTTTGGTAATTTGACACATATGGGATTATTAGGGTGTCAGATTAAGGAGATTGCTGAATTATTGGAAGTAAGATGAATTCAGTAGTTTAGTAATTTGGAAAGAAAACATTTATTTGAGTGATTTTATTTGCAAAAACATACATAGTGTAGCAAGAAAATATGAGAGGAAAGCAATATTATATATTAATGTATAAGAGTCCTGAAATTAATCTTCGGTTCTTTTAAAATAATTTTCAGCTGTTTTTTGCTGTTTTGTCATCTGAGTATGTTGCTATTACCTATGATCTGTTGCCAAGTTGGTGGATATCACACTAAATTTAGTGGGAAATTGAAATGACTTTGGGAGATTTAGTGGGAGGTGCAGTAGTTTGATGAGCAATTTTGGTAAACTGATTTTTATATTTAGTCTGAGCATTAAGCAAAAACGCCTTAATTTCAGAAACCCCATAGTTGCCTGATGCAATAACTAAAGAATTACGTAACCAAAATTTGTGAAATTTTCTGAATAACTAATTTGTATATAAGAGATCAGCTGTAGAGTTTTTTGTAAAAACTGGTTAAGTGGTTAAATAAAGTATAATAAGGACTTAGTTTTTTAACCAATAGATGGTGTTTTTATGCATACACATGTTATCTAAAGAAAAAGCATGCATAAATAGTTTTTCTGTTTCCTTTACATGTTCTTTTATTTTCTCATTTACATTTTCCAAACATTCTTATTAGTAAATTTTTTTCACATTTTTCATTTTCTATTGTTTTATTCTTCAGGATACACTCAGACTCATTGAATATTATATAACATATAAACCTTATTGCTGAGAATCATTTTTACTACTTTAACTAAAGTTTTCAACCTGATCAACAGGCCATCATCAGGTTATCAGTTTACTGGAACGTTTACAATCGTTCTATAATCGAACCAATATGCAATAACAAATTCGAATTTAAAACTGTTCGAACATTTGGTTAAAAATCAAAATATAAAATATAAATAATATAAATAATCATTAAATACATATCAAAATAAATAGAGTAGAACAAAATAAAATAAAATACAAATATAATAACATAAGATATAAAATTACATCGACCGCGCGCTATGCATCAGATTTTACTAGCCATTATTGATCATATATTTCCATGCCATTGGTAAGCCTGTGGCATCCTGTAGTTTAAACATTTGCCACTCGGGCTGGATTTATAAATTTCGAACTTTTCCAAACTTAATGCCAGAGTTGGTGAACACATCAGTGTAACGATTCTGGCCTCGACCCATTCGACTACCAAACAATCTGTTTGCACCACTCTGGATAGTGTTGTAGAATAGTGTCTTTTGCTTATGTCATACATGTGTTCCTTAAGCCTTTTGTTGAGGTTTCTGGTGGTGACACTCGCATACTCTTTGTTCAAACCTAATTGATCATTTTTTATAGTATCTTATATATTCCAGATTGTTGTTCCTTCTTGATCATATCCTTGTCATTCCTAAGCAAGTTATAAACCGTGGGAGCCCTTTTGTATAGTAATTTTGTGTTCTTGTAACCTGCAATTTCTTTTATAATATTTGACATGTTTTTTTGTGTGAACTTAGTCACCTTGTTGTTCATATCTTTCTTTGTTTTCTTTTTGCTAGGATCAGTGTAAAAACTTATTAATCCTTCAATGACTTTTGCTCCAAACTTCAACATCCTAGCCACAGCTCTAATCCTATCTAACTCTTGCAGCCTGTCGTATGTGTTGGAACAATAACGGAATGCCCTTCTAACTAGAGCTCTAAATGCTGAAAGCTTATAGGTATGTGGATCATTGGAGGTTGAAGGGATGTATAACGGATTGTGAGCTATTTGGAGGCATGTTTGTTTATTTCTGCGATATCTAGCAGTTGCCTCCTGTGAAGGATATAACTCTCCTTGCAAACTTTAATGATGAATTTTTTTCTCAAGGACACACTGCTTTTAGTACATTACAGAAATGTTTCACTTAACTATATCTATGAGACGACAACTGTTCAAGAAATATATTAGTGTTACAATTGGAAAACTGAAGTAGCAAGAATGATAGGCATTAATGACAAGAAGGAAGACAATTTTATCTCCATTAGATATAGAAAAATTTAAAGATTTCATATGGTTATTTCATATAACAAATCATTCCTTGCACAACCTAATAGACCAGTTGCAAAAATTTCTGCAGAACTTAATAGCATTTTTGCAAAAAAAGTATCAGAGGAACAATGCTTGCAATCAGTATTATATGTATCTATTTGTTGTCACACAATGCTGAGAAAAAATCTATGAATTGATGCTGGCCTTGTAAACAGATCTCTTGGAACGTTGACATTCTGTACAGAGAAGGAAGAAGATTGCCTTCATTACCACTGGCAATAATGGTAAAATTCAATAAGTATATAGGATCAACTATAAGAAATAGAGCATTTCCTATTCAACCAAAATAGAAGGATAATGATGTGGATTGCACAAGAAGATAATTTCCAATCTTGGTTGCATGCTCATTGACCATACACAAAGTTGAAGGACTAACAGTGAAAAAAGTAGTAATTGACATAAGAGAAAAAGAAAACATTACCGGACTATCATACTCTAAGCAGAGTGAGAAAACTAGAAGATATGATGGTAGAGCCATCTTTCAATATTAATAGAATAAATAAAATTGAAACTATGAAACAAGTTTTTTGACATTTTTTGACTAGTGTAATGTATAACCAATAAATAAACAAGTTTTTAAATTCATGTATTTAAATTAAAAATTTTGTTATACTTTAATATATACACTCTAGGGATTGTAAATTTACCGAATTTTTCATTTACCGGCAATTCAGTAAATGAAAATTAAAATACCGGTAAATTTTTTCCTGAAAAATAAAATTAAGGCAATAAAAAATATAAGTCATTTTGATTTCCATTTGACATTTTGTATTTCAAACAGGATATTAGAACAGAAATAAAATAATACAGAAAAAATAAAAATACAACAGGAAGTAATATATACGTGACCTAATACCATTTTTATTGATTACCAGTTTTTTAATAATATAACTTCTCAAGAAACTTAAATTATTTAAAGTCTTATCGGCTAGATGTTATCTAACTGTTGTACAAAATAATCTAGATCCCGAGAATACCCTTTCTGATTTAACACTTGTTGGACGAATGGTATATTAAATAATCAAATACTATTTGAATATACTTCCCCCGTACTTTTTCTTGGCGGAAGTAGTCTAATTCTTTTTTTACTATTTGTTTCCAATCTTTCGTGTTTTTTGCTTGTGGAACCGACTCTTCTTGACATTCTGTTTTTTGTTTGATAAGGTCATAGAGTTTCTGCTTCATTGATAATTTGACATTAGGTGTAGAAGTATCAATATTTTCGTTATCTGACTTTGAATTGGAATCCAAATCAGGATCATTTAAGTGTCTCTGACTACTCTCAACAATAATCGAAAGTATTTCAGCAATGCTTTTGATTATTGATGCTTTACTGTTTATATTAAAAATGTCATAATTTTCTTGACCCGACAAAACCAAATTAGGGTCTGTCAAATAGTGTAACATGTCCGAATAAACAGTCCTTCTCTCCTTTATGCTATATATTAATGCTTTTTTTAGTTCAATGCTTAAAAATGTATTTTGGTTGGTTAATTCACCCAACATAAATTTCAAAGTAACGTCGGCTACATATAAATTAGTCTTTTCATTGCAGTGTTTCGACGGCTAACTTAATGGGTTGCAGGGTTGAGATTATATTTGTAGTAATTTTATTTCTCTGTCATTGAAATCTAAGTTCAGTTTCAAATCTATTAGACTTTTTCGGACAGCATCTTTAAGTAATGAAAATCTTTCCAGCATGTTTAGTAAGCTATTCCACCTGGTTCTACAATCTAAAATTAAAGAAAGTTCTTTTTCAATAATTTCTTTGACATATTTTTGTAGTAATGTATTTTTGGTTGGCGATTTTCTAGAGTCTTACTATCGTATTTTTGTAATTAAAAAATTTAATTCTGCATTTTGTAGAGTAAGTTCGGTACAGCCAGTAGTTTCTTGGTTTATTTCAACGTTATCGTATTCAATGTCCGAATTATCAGAATCAGAATCAGAATGTGTAGTAAGTAGTAAATTAGCATTATATTCATCATCATCCTGTACATCTGATGTGCTTATATTGTAAAGAACTTTTATGATTGCAATTTGCAATCCATGTACAAGACATAACTAATGGTTTTTATTGAGTAATTTCATCGTTTTCTTCATGGCGGCAGTTCCGTCCGATGTTATGCAGACAATATTTTTCAAAGAAATTTGAAATTCTTTTAATTTATTGTTTATTAATTCTGCGCATACCTCAGCAGGCGCGGGTCCATAAATTCGACTAAATCCAAGATTACCCAAAAAAATAATACATATTTTGCACAATCTTAAGGCATAACATTAGAATCTAGTAATAAACATTTGTATTTAATTATTTTAAACAGTTGTTAGAAGTAAAAAATTTTAATGTTAGGCCTACTTTACAATAATATTGCATTAATGTCCTGTCATAATGTGGTGTATTCAAAATTGCTATTAATTTAAAAAATACGTGAAATATTTACGTATTATTATTTTTAAATATTAAAAAAGGAAATATTTACTTATTCTTTAAGAAAAGCGTTGATTGTAGAGATATTAAACCTTTAAAAATCTCAAAAACTGCAGAGCAAAAATCACATATGAGAACTAGCGCTTTCTGTACGATTTACAGCGCCTTTCAAACCCAAGAAAGTTTGAATTAAAATTAAACAAAAAATATCTCACATAAAATTAATAATTAGGTATGTTGTTGCTTACACTTACCTGTTTTTTCATTTTCAATGTCCCTTTAGGCCTTTTAAATATCTATAAACGCAATATTTTCTACATAAAAATTTCTAGTATGGATTTTTCATTTACCGAATTACCGGTAAATTTTGAAATTTACCGGTAAGTTTACCGAATGATTTTTTGTCAATTTATCGGTTAACCGGTAAATTGGTAAACCGGTATACAATCCCTAATACACTCAGACTTTAAATGCCTTGCATTCATCTAGTTTTATATTATTGGGTTAGAAGATACTATATCTTTTTTGAGCAGCCTAAGATGACAAGCCAAGCAATTTTTAATTTCATATCCAAGCTTGGGTTTGATATCATTAATGAGGTGTTCAAACTTAGTGGGAGCTGGAGTCTGAACTAATGAGAAGCTTGTCTATCACTCGGCAACAATGCTTGTAATACCCAAAGAGTTGACTGGTGTTAGATTACTGGGTGTGTTGAAATAGTGAATGGCTGAATTACCAAGATTCTACTGTGTTTAATATGTATCTGTCCGTGTCTGTACTGTATTTAATATTTGTGAATAGTATGCCTTTGTCTGATTCTGTTTAATGTTTATGACAACATTAAATCTGTGGCCTTTGAGAACTTTTTTCAGTCTTGGGAACAGACTCCTTGTCTGCTGGAACCAGGTCAGGGAAATACAGAGGGTTGGAATGATATGAACTTTCTATATTTCCCAGACTGTCTCCGTGTTTTTTCAGAAACTGCTGCAAAAGTAATGCTACGTGAGCAGGTATGATCTCATGGCAGGTATCCACTCATTGCTTTATCATTTCTCTGTATTTTTCCAAATGATTTTCTTCAAATGTCTCAGAACCTCAGGGTAAATTCTTTTCTGATTGTTACCCTGAAGGAGTGTATTCATTGTGGATAACATTTCTGGAAGAAAATTCGCTGAGTTTGGTGTTAAAATAGTTCCTTTTGTACTAACACAAGCACTTTCGACAAGTTTATAATTGTCGTCCTCAGGTGAAAAGAACGATTTTAATGGAACGAACGTGCAGAATGTTCCAAGAAGAACAGAATTTTTAAATTCAAAACAGGTGTCCGGTAATTCCATTACAAACGTGCAGTAGTTTTTGACATGTTCGATTTCTTAAATCTACGGTGCAAGCGGCGCATGCGTGGAATTGACACTGCGATGGCGATACGATGTTAGGGCGTGTTTCGTTGTTTAAACATCGATACAATGCTACCCACATCCCAGGTAGATCAAGGGTGGGAACATTGTGTGAGGACCGAATTAAACCGGCCAGTCTGATTTTAAACTTTTATTGTTCGAATCCCCTCGAGAGATAACGATCAAGATCAGAGATAGCGATCAAGCTTCGAAGGATGTACAGTCTTCCGCCGTCAAACTCGCTTCCCTCCTCTCCGGATCCGACTTCCAAGTCACGGAGCCCGACTCATCACCCTCCGTCGCGATTGGTGATTGCAGCGGACGAGAGCGGGATTATATAAGGGGGGAGATATCAGAGAACAGTGTGGCTGAACATAGGACGACGAAAAATGTCCCGTCGAAACCGGGCCGAAAGCGAGGGCCAACTTGAAGATGCCGATGCCGCCGAAGACGAGCCTGACCACCCCTCCGCCCACCGCCAGCGCCGAAGAACAACCAGCGATCGCTATCGATACATCGACGAGGTATGATTCCCCCAACCATTGTGAACTCTCTCTCTCCCATGATTAGGGACGGGATGCGTAGCTTCTGCTGTAGTAGGTTCTATATTCCAATAAATCATTATCTGTGTTGTCCTGTTATTACAGATATTGCCTTTTCTTATCGACGACCCCACGCACTTCCTCCACTCGACCTGACGAATAATTACCCGATCCCGACAAGTCGGGATATCAGAAAAATTAGCCATCCTTGACAGTGGGGTGGGTCTTACCGACCTGAACGCCGACAAAAAGGAGGTACGACACCGTCCTACCTCTCGGCATTCCCACAATTGCATGCTTCCATAGTGGCTGTGAGCAGTGCTTCTCAGATGAACACAAGTCTTCGATTGTTGCAGCATTTTAGTATTTCTGTTTTGGACCACAGAAGGACTCTTGCAGTCAAAGAAAACTAGAAGTGCTTCAAACAAAAGTTTCTTTGATGCACTTATGGTTTGATCTTGTCAATTGTTTTCTCATTCTGCTATAATGATGGTTTTACAGAACATGGATTACTTTTAACACATTCTCTTCTCTCTTTAAAATGATAGAACCATTAAAATGGCCAAGGCATCATTTCTGTAGGCTATTTCCAATGATTCAAACATTTCCTTAGTGAATAATAAGTAAACTTATATTACATACCAAACTCCAGCATATAATATATAGTTCATAATGAAAAACAAATGTTTTCAGTGGGTTTAAACTACTATTGTCAGGTTATGGCCCTCTTTTGAATAACAATCTTAAAGAAGGAACACTTTCAAAACTAAGAATGCCACATATGATGGAATCATTCACACATTATGGGTTTTGGTTGGTCAACAGTGTCTGTAGTGTCTGGCCTTGTGGGTGGTATTCTGGGTCTCAAATAAGGCTTTCCAGGCTTGTGCCAGAGAATAGTTGATCACAGAGCTCTCCTTTGTAGCTTGATTATATTTCAATTTTTTCCAGATGCCAAATACATGATTTTTCTGTCAATGGATTTAAAAGCTTTGCCTAGTCTGGATTCTAATGTAAGGGTGGAAAGAATGGTGGTGATTTATTCTTTTTTAATCAAAGTTAAGTGCTCTTAAAGGCATTGTGATAACAGTCCTGTGGCACAATGTACTATAGCTTCTTGTCTATTCTACGGTTTATTAAAGTAAAAGATGTCCAAATGTATATGCATTACTTATGAACAACAAGGACACCCTTGGCAAAAACAATCTTTCAGGCATATACACCATTCCTTTAATGGACCATAGAATATGTCAGGAAATTGTTTTACTTATAGTAAAGACATTAAATAAGCTAGAGTAACATCACAAACATAACAGGGATGTAGCTTCTACACATTGCTTATAGACAAACTTATTGCATATAGGAAGTGTTTTAATCATCAGAGATCCTATGTTCAAAATTAGTATATCTGTGTTGTTTGTGTAATGTCTGTTAATTTACTGAGATCTTGTTTTTGATTTATGAACACTATAAACACTTTCTATTTCTAGTTAACCTTTATTTATATATTTGAATACAGTAGAGAGTCGTTAATCTGAACCCCGGAAATCCGAATCGCCGGTAATCTGAATGATTTTCAGTCGGACTGTGTCGTTCCGAATCGAACGTTTTTGATACTAGATTTACTTCTAAAGTATAATTTTCATGTTTTTATATTCTTCAATATATTTATTTTGTTTGTAATAAAATAAAGAAATAATTTTTAACGATACAATAGCCTCAATTATTATTATAAAAATTTTCGTTAGGCTTAAAATCGACGAAAATTCAACACGAAGCGACATGCAAGCGGAGAAAAATTCAACACGAAGCGACACGCAACGGAGAAAAATTTGAACATCGGACAGGTTAATATATTTTTTTGTACGTAATCGGTAATCTGAACAAATCACTAATCTGAACTACCCCAGTCCCCAACTGATTCGGATTAACGACTCTCTACTGTAATTTAAAAATTTTATTATTTATTTATTAAAGCCAAACAAAATACTGAATTATTAGGCTATAATATGGCTATGCAGTTATTTAGTATTTAGACCATATTATAATCTGATAATTTGGCAGTTTGTTTGGCTTTAACTATAAATTGGGTTTTTGAGTTAATGTTCATATTTATTTATTTATTTTTAGAAGAAACAAAGTTAACTGTTAAACCAGAAATAGAATCAGGTCTAGAAGATGAATCAATGTCTAATGATGAAGGAAAACAACCTTCTTTCTGTGTTTTGCTTCATGGAAGTTTAAAAGTTGAAAGTATGGTAGCATTATGCCAATTAAGGTAATTTATATCTGATGTTATCAAAATATATAGCATACTAAGTATTATATGCTATACAATAAATGCTAATGTTTCTGTTTACTGGTTAATGGCTTGTCTTTGGGCATAACTAGATGTAAACATTCCTTTTATGTATTTTTATGCTCTGAGATGGGTCATTAATCAGGTCAGAAACATTTCTAAACCACCACTCGCTGTTAAAGGTATTTCGTGATGACTCTATCACATGATTGATTTGTTGGCAAGAAGAAAAAATGATATCTTTCATACTTGAAATCAAATTTAATTTTATGGCTTTAATTTAATATTTAAGAATGCTTTATATTTGAGTTTACTTTTTATGAATTATTTACTTGCATTTGAATATATTTGGTTGTATAAATTAAGAATCAAAAGATTCTTACAGAAGTCAAACTTTATTGCCTCATTAAATGATTTTTTTTTTTGGAGCTGCTTTGCTCCATCTTGGATTCAAATACAAAAAATTTGAATTTAATAAAATTCTAAAGAACATTAAAAGACAATAAAGAACAATGAACGCAATAATTGAAAATTTAAGAATGTTTTAAATATTTATTAAAATAAATAAAATAAAATAGTATAAAAATATAATAAAATGAACTGAAACTATTAAAACAACAGTAAAATAATGATTGCACAGATGAACATGAGGTAATTAGTTTCAATGACATTACAATGTCAACAAATTAAGAGTCATGCTAAACATTAATTGGCATTAATGTATTAAAAGTTTTAAGTTATTCTTCAGAAAGGAGCTACTTTGTTTTATTCTTTCTTAATTGCTAACTATGATCATTTTGTATTTATAAAGCTGGCTCCAGACATTTAGTATTTGCTGAATGCTGAGCAAACATTTGACTAATACCAAGTAGTGTGGATGATTTACTTGTTACTAATATTCAGTAGTCACTGTTTCCTACTCCTTGTTGGTATGTTGTGCCAACAAATAGACAGTTATTTGGCAGTTGGCAAATACTTTAATGTGTGGAGCTGGCTTAAATCATGCCCACAGATCACTATTGAACCCTCTTTTTTTCCATCCCGAGATGTTGCAATTATATGCTTTTTTGTGATTTCAATGGGCTTCTCATTTGCTAAGGTTATTTTCTCTCATTGATCCATGCTTCTGGGTTTAAAATTACTTCTTCCTCTAAGACAGTGTTGTGTCTAAAGTTTTTGATGTCCATTTTATGTTTTTACTCTTTCATTCAAAAATCTATTCATATTATGTATCTACTATTTACCTGTTATTGGTATTCTATAGACACTACTTTTCTGATGTTCTGTACTGCTCTGTTCTTGGGATTGGCATCTCGTGGCCTCTAGCACACATCTGCTGGTGTATTGCCCTCCCAACAAGTACTTATTCCCTGTTTAAAAAGCCACTTTTCCTAACAAAAAAAGATGCTTTTTACAGGTTCTTGGTTTTATAGTTACAAGATCAGTCCTTAAACCCAAGATGAGTATCTTATGTGAAGCAATGCTGGACTTTCAAAAAGAATATAGGGAGCAGTTTCATTCATCATACTACATTCATTCATACATACTTCATTCACTTGCATTCTGGAAAAGTGGTCCTTCTTCATAGATATCCATTCTGTATGTTTACAAAGATGATAGTGCCAGTCAGAAAATCAACCATTACTCTTATCTGACTTTCTATCTAACTTTAATAAGTTAGTTTTTGATTTTATTGAAGGTTCTTTAATTATCAATCTTGAACACTTATGTCCTGTGGTCTTATTCCATTTATAAGTAGTTTTCTTAGATTTTCAATATTTTAATACTCTTTTAATTGTAGTTCTTGTGATATCACAGAAAGTTTCTACACTGGCACTTTTCTGATGAATCTGTTGGGAATTTTTTTATTTTGAAGAGCATTGAATGACAAGCTTGATGTTTTTTTTAGGGATTAGTAACCTGATCAGTTTTATATTTTTCAAATGTGCAAGCAGTGTGTTGCACATTTGAAAAGCAAAGTTCAAAATGACTAAGCTAATTCCATATTCTTTTTCTTTTCTTGTTGCTCTTTACTTTGAGTGATATGGAGTTGAATCTATCTGACAAAATGTTATGTTTAGTTCTTTATTTAGTGTGAAGACAATGTTATTTTATTTAACTTCTTAACACGCCGGGATGAATATAAAATCAACCTTACTTAAACCACATAACTGGAGCAAAAATGTTTTACTAATGCGAATGTTTTCGACGCCCCTTCTGGACTCTTCTTCAGGCTTTTACATAAATCGTTGCAAGCTGTTTATTCAATTTTTTGAATTTCATTTAGAAGGCATTCGATTTCTGATTGAAAACGTGCACGCATTCCAAGATATTCGAATATCGGATAATCGTACGAGATTCTAAATGCGCACAAAATTCAATTCAAACCATTAAAAAACCAATACAAAATCAAATGCTATCATCCATTAGGACTTGCCATGCCGTGGAAAGCGACATTTCTTCTTTAAAATTAATGCATGTGAACTTGCAACCCACCTTAAGGTGATCACTTTAATCTGTCCGGCTTGGGATGGTCTTTTCCATTCCTTAGTGTGCTGTAAATGGATGGACAACTCCTGTACACTATACTGATCTTACGTTTCTTGGCTATTGCATTATGTATTGATTTGAAATGTGGGTTATAGGTGAGGGGGATTCTCTTCCTATCATCTTCCTTTTCATTTTTCAGTATCTTCATCCTACTAGATGCTACTTCTGTTTGTAGTTTTCACATAACCTACATATGCAAACCTGCCTTAAAGTGATCACTTTAAGGCGGGTTGCAAGTTCACATGCATTAATTTTAAAGAAGAAATGTCGCTTTCCACGGCATGGCAAGTCCTAATGGATGATAGCATTTGATTTTGTATTGGTTTTTTAATGGTTTGAATTGAATTTTGTGCGCATTTAGAATCTCGTACGATTATCCGATATTTGAATATCTTGGAATGCGTGCACGTTTTCAATCAGAAATCGAATGTCTTCTAAATGAAATTCAAAAAATTGAATGAACAGCTTGCAACGTTTTATGTAGAAGCCTGAAGAAGAGTTTAGAAGGGGCGTCGAAAACGTTCGCATTAGTAGAACATTTTTGCTCCAGTTATGTGTTTAAGTAAGGTTGATTTAATGTTTTAAATTTGTAAAAAGAGATATAATAAAATTTGCATAGTGTTTAATTTACATATTCATTTTATTTTTGTAAATTTTTAGAGAAATAAAATAATATTGAATGATTTCATATGAAATTTAATGAATAAATACTTTTATAAATGTCTACTTTTGATTAAAATAAATTAAACACCAGTTTATGCACATACTACATTAAAATATTTGTTGTATGTGCGTAAATGGTAAATGGTGTTTAATTTAACTATTACAGGAATGTTTAGGTGCTTGGATGAAAAAATAAATAATGATAGAGAGAATTTTTTGTTTAGAAAATTTGTTTATATTAGTTTAATAAATATTTTATTTTAAAGGGCAGATTGGTACGGAATGTTATATTCTTGGGCAGACAGCAAGAAAAAGTCAAATTTAATGTTGTCGACATTTGAACCAGGTGAGACTTTTATAACATATTGTTTCTGCTTAATATTTTCTAAAAGAAAAATGTTTTTTCATTTTAAAATTTATTTTAAAGTTTCAGTTAACGGGTGCTTTTAGTTTATTTTAGATCAGTGTTTCTCAAACTGGGTTTCATGAAGGGGAATGTAAGAGTGAGGTTAAAATGCATAATAGCAGAGAAAAACAATTTACTAACATTCAACATTAATCATTTATCTTCTATAAGTAGCAGATATGTAATATCAATGGCGCGGCTTCTTTATATTGCTTAAAAATCAATTTCTTTATAAAAAGGTCTTTATTTTTTTAAAAAAAGAAAGACCTTTTATTAAAGAAATTGATTTTTAAACAATTAATCATTTAGCTGTTGATAGTACCCGAACAAATTCATCACTGCTTCATTCAGAAGCCTTTTAAACGACGAGTAATTGCTGCTATTTCATTCTATTTTTTTAAAGATACCAGAAATTGTAGTTCAAACTGACGGGATGGGATGTGATCAAACAAGGGTTCCTTGGTAGATTATATAACTTTTTTAAAAGATTGTGTGTGTTGATTGAGTCGATTGAGAAACACCGATTTAGATTTTAAGGTTTGCAAAGAAATAATGTAAACTATATTAATTACATTATAAAAAATAAGTTATAAAAGATAAGCGGGACACTGTAGATCCCCGGTAATTAATCAATCTATATAATGTTTATAAATAATTCTGTTACCTGTTTATTAGATAAATAAATTCTATAATTAAAATGTTATTCAAAATTTATTTATGAGCAAGAGTGCAATTAGAGAAATTAAAAAGTGACTGTAGTACTGTATTTTCAGATAATTTTATAACAAACAAAGATTTTTGATTTTTATACTTGTAAATTTTCTCAAATAAATTAAGAAATACTAATATTATGCAGCATTTGGAAATACAATCGCTACAAATTTTTGAATTTTGATGGACAATTACATGTTCAAAATGCCGTACAATGCCGTAAGGCATTTTGAACACGTAATTGATGCAAATGGATTGCACATTGAACGGATGATGTGAATAAAAATCTTTTGCATGTTTCCATTTTGTGTTTCTTGTTTTTCGTGCACCATTTTTGCACCTAGTGGTAAAATTCAAACTAAATATTTTTTTTCATTTTCCTTTTCCCCGTGGTCCATATAACATATATGCCAAGTTTCACCAAAATACGAGAATGGGGTCTAGACAGGTCCGAGTAGTGCGACTTTAATTAAAACCACTCCGTACTTTAATCTAGTAATTTTGTTTAATATAACTACATTTTTGAAATTTATTTATCGAGAGTCACTTATTACTTCGGTTTGTATCGTCTTAAAGGTCTAGACGTCATTCCCTGGCTGGGAAATATTCAGAATCTCGGACCGATAAGTCTGGCCAATCAAAACGGAGACGAAATTATTTCTCTTCCTCTTAAACCTTCGGAAAAGAGAAGTTATGCGCAGAACTGCGTGGTCTGGATCAAACAAACAGGTCTTCAGGTAAGAATTGAATATGTTGTGCTTAAATATAATTTTGTAGAATGAAATAAATGCATACAATTAAAAGCATACTTTAAAATACGGTTAAAAACACTAAGAAACTAAATAAATTGCATCAAATACCGTAACACACAATACTTGCAGCGGTGGCCAATTGTTTAGGACCAAACATGATTTTTGGCAAAAATCATTGATTAAATACAAAAAAAACTGAAATAAATAAACTGTTTTGCAAAAATCAATTGTTCGTATATGTATAAGACATTTGTAGAACACGAAGTAATTTGCATAATTTGTTACGGAAAAGTTACGAGTTGTTTACGAATACACCCACATCTGGTCATTAGTTCAGGACCGGTCACAAACAAAGTAAGTTCATTCCAGAAACTTACTAAAACATATCAAAAAATTAAAATGTAATTAAAGTAATATATATTTTATGCTTCAAGATGGGCAGAGGAAAGAAATCCCGAACTTCGTCAAAAAATTGTAAGTCTTAGTAGTAAAAATATCAGCTGTGCCAAAATTTCGACAACATCGGGGTGCAGCAAAACGTCACGTATTTGTGCAGCGAAGAAGCTGCGGGAAGAAACCGGACGTCTTTTGGATCGGCCTAAACCCGGAAGACCGAAAAAAACCACCAAACGCACAGATCGTAGAATTCGCAGAATAGCAAAAAGAAAATCGCACACTAACATCGACCGATCTCAAATTTTAAACGATAAAACGTGGGATGCCCGAACTTAGTACCCGTACCGTTAGGCATCGATTAAACGAATTTAATCTATTTGGGCGAGTTGCAAGGAAGAAGCCACTCGTATCACCGAAAAATAAACGAGCTCGTCCGAAGTTTGCCGGCGAACACTCAACTGTGACGAGTCAAAACCGGCAGAGCGTGACGCGGTCGGACGAAACGAAGATAAATCCGTTTGGGAGCGACGTCGCAAATGCACAAGACGACAAAAACCCGAGGAATCTCCGCGTAAGTCGGAGGTTCGGAGGTGGATATGCAACGGTGCGGAGACGTTTTTCTTCGTACGGAACTGGACCATTCACTTCGTAAATGGGATAATGGACCGATTAAAATACAAACAAATTCCGGAAGACACAATGCCACCATTTGCCGACGACAGTTTGCCTCCGAAGTGAATTTTCCAACAAGACACCGATCCAAAGCACACACCAGTAAACTTGTCAAAAAGTGGTGTTGGGATAACCATCTTAGGGTAACGGAACGGCCCGCCCGATCACCAGATTTAAACCCTATCGAAACGTTACGGGGTGACGTAAAATCTGCTTCGAAACATAAAAAATACCGGAATAGAAACGAGGTATTCGTGGAATTCGAGAAGCTCGGAAAATCATCCCAGCCGAGCGTTTGCAACGATCGGCGAACTCCGTGCCCCGCCGTTGCTTATCCGCGATAAAAAATTTCGGTTATCCAACAAAATATTAGTTTTTTTCCTAAACTTTGTTATTGGTCCTAAACATTTGTCCAGAGACAAATTGAACTCGTTGCGCATCATCCATTGCTGGAGTAAAAGTAATGTTTTGTTTATGAAATAAAGGTTATAATTTTATCAAATGAAAACAAAGTTCATATTTTTCCCGAATTTTAGTTTCATTTGTTTGGTTTTAGATTCCACACAACTCGGTTTTCAAAATAATTGTTAATGATCCTAAACAATTGGCCACCGCCGTACGTTTTTTCGAAAATTGATTTTAACACAGCCAAGTCCAATTCATCTTTTTCGACCAATCCCGGAATTTTTCTAATCTTTGTTTATTGGTAATATCAAAAAAAGGTGTAAAAATACCAGAATCGTAATTTCACCTTCTTTTGTAAAAGCTGCCATACTCTCTCGAAATTTCGAATTTTATTTATTAAAATGAAAATTAAACAAAGACAACGATTTCTTTTTGAGAGATTCGATCGTAGTCACGGGTCAAGCATTAAAAGGCCACGTTTGTTTAGAAATATTTTCCGGGCCTTTTGTCTTTAAACTGGTAAATATTTTTTAAGAAGTTTCATTTTGAAAAACTCAAATTTATCAATGTCGATAGCTGCAATAAATGACGACGACGACGACGAAAGTACACATTTTTATGAAACTTTGTAGATATAGTAACAGTCGAGTTTTTAATTCCTTAGACAAAAATCGATTATTAATTAATTAATGCCAGTGCTAAACACTCAAATATGTTCGACAGATACAAGAAATATAAAAATGTTTTGTTTATTTTCGGTTCACCGCGGCTGGAGGGGCTCTTCCGGGCCTTTGATCCATTCTTCCCGGAAAATTTCTCGTTTTCCTCGGAATCGTTTCCCGGGCCACTCCGGGTGACCGCGGTCCACCACTTACGCTTTTTTCTAATAAGGTGACCGTCCCCCGCCGATTTTAACCGTCTCGGCCTTCCGGTGCCATCGGGCGTTCCGGTTTGCTCCGGTATATAAAAGTTCGTTTTACCACCGCTTCCGACCATTCCTAACCTATGTCGTTGCTGCCGTCTCCCAGTTGCTTCCTACGTAACAGTTGTCGAATGCGTAAGTAACGACCAGTAGAACGGGCGGATGGAAAACGTTTGTCTCGGGGTGGGGTGGCAAGGCGAAGTGGTTTCTTCCCTTCTATTTGATCCTTTCGTTACCGTCGTTTCGAGAACGTAATTATACGTAATTTTAATAGAGGTCGGCCATCCAAAACTCTATTCTCTCGTAGCTAACGATGTTAAATTGGGACGATAATCGAATTTTCTAAATATCCATTAATTAGCCAAACGTCGGAAATATCTGGAAATTATCCGACTTCCAGCCATTTTTTCAAATATTTCGGGATGAATAATTAAATAATCCGAATTAATTTATTAATTTTTGATAAAAGTTATCGAAAGAGGCAATTTTTCCTCTAAGCTCCGCCGCCGCGCACTGCTCAAATTGTTGCCGGGCACGAGAATTTGTGCGCCGCGCAGGCGAGCACGCGCACCGATTTCAATTGTTGTTTACTTATTTCTCACTCTGCAACATGATTTCGATTAAATACATTAAATCATTGACAAAAGATAATATTTTTATGGAAGTGTGTTTTAAAATGAATTTTAATCTCTACTTTATAATTATTTTAATTTTTATAGAAATAAAATAAGATTTTATATATGTATATGCTCGGAGAAGTATATGTTCCGCTCATCTACAAAAAAATTAGAGGGAACGTTGGATAGAGGGCGGTTTTTGTATACTTTAGTGGCAAATTTTCCCTCCAGTTATTTTGTAGGTAAATTTAGCATTCGTTTATAAATTCGACGAAAAGATTTTTTTATTTAATTTGTCAGAAATCCGAGAATTTCATTTTTACTTCGTAAATACATTGTTCTGGAAATTTCCACGGGTGTCGTGTCGTAACAATACGTAGTTTTTCTCGTAGATTTCGACCTACCGAAAACAAATATGCCCTTCGTGGGTCAAAATGGGCTTTGGTTTTCCAGAAAACGCGACGCAATACCCAGTACGTAATGGTAATGGATGTTCGGACAACTTCGGGCCTGTCAGAATTAGCAGTTACGTATTCCAGTTAAATTTGGCGGGATTCCGGCGAATACGAAACTGGCGCGAAACGTAGCCAAATTATTCCGCCGAAAAAGAAGTGGGACGTCCCCAAAAGCGGCATCGGTTTTTTAAACGCCCTTGCCGCCAATCGCCGCCCCTATTTACCGAACGTTAACGGCTTTAATTTTGCGTCGTGCGAATCGTGCCGAAATTTTCGGCGAGGACGTGCCCGATATATAACCCGGGTGGAAGAAGCGGCGGCCGGATCAAAGGCCGCGAGTGTCAGAAAATTACAATTTGACCTTCGACCCGCCCGCGTAATTAACCGGTATCGGCGTTCGGAGTCTTTTTATCGCGTAAATCGTTAGCGGAATAAAAATGGATTTTTAATTCCGTCCGACGTAAAATTACGTTAAACCTTCTCGGTTTCTATCGCAGGCCGACATCCAGAAAATATTAAGACACGCCAGAAAATTGCCGGAGAAAACTCAGAATTTCTACAAGGTGAGAATTTTAAAAGTTTTGTTATTTGGTACGAATGCTTCGGCGTGTGTGTGTGTTCGTTTTTGCATCGACTTAAGTATAAATGTTTAAATATTAAACCGGCGAGTCACGGAATTGTTTTGCCAACGCCGATCAATTTCGTTTTTTCTGTCTTGGCGTCCGACTGCGGGGTGGACGGGAAGTAACTACACGCGGACAAAGCGCCGTAATATCTGTACTTTCAAAACAAAGGTTAGGAAAATTTTTCGATGCGTGCTTATTAAATGGAAGTACAGACGCCTGCCTTAAAATTCAGCGAGAGTTTCGGCCCCCTCAATTTCGTGCCAGTGCGTTAGGGCTTTGCGAGTCCCCGGAAAATTTGAATTAGGAGCCGGTGTACGATGTTTGTTTGTTTGGTTAAGTTACGGCAACGCAAACTCGGACGATCTGCCAGGGGGGATGCCACGTGGCCTGCCCGTCCCGGCCAGGCGCCAACCCACCGTCCAACTCCCAGTGTTCGGGAATGGAACCGTTTGGCCACCGGTGGACCGTAAGGTTTCGACCCGGGGAATTTCTTTTTTGGAAACGTTTTCTTCGTAAGAAATTGGTTCGAGGCTCCGATTGCCCCTTTTACTTTCCGTCCACCCCGTACTAGCGGATAGGTAAAAGTTAAAAACGGCAAAACGAATCCGGACGGCCGCGGGTAAGGAGATTGTATTTGCGCGCGCCGTTAAGAAGTTGGAAAATATTTTCTCAGGAATTGAACAGACTCCGAAGAGCGGCGCTGTCTTTCGGTTTCTACGAGTTGCTGGAGGGGATGGCCACCATCCTGGACCGGGAGTGCACCCTGCTGCCCGGTTCGGCCCACCCGGACGCCGCCCTGCAACTGACCCACGCCGCCACCAATCTGAGAGGACTGGCGGGAAGAGACTACGGCGTGCCCATCGTGCCCATGAGGACGAAGTTCAGCATCGACAACTGACCTTCCTCCGTAAATACCCGCGCTTTTTAATAAATCTTTTATTTAATTAAAACTAACATTTTCTTCCGTTGTAATAACAATACGGTATTACGTCTTTATCCTTTGCCAAAGTCTAACGCGCCAGTCTTTGTCGTTGGCTTAAAGCCAACGACAAGGACGGAAGTAAATCCGGAACGACACCTTTCCGTGGTTTTCGCTTTTTGTCTCGTGGCGCTGGTTACGTCGTCTTCTGGGCTAATTCTAGCTACGTCACCGGGGACCGGTAGGTGGGAATTTATTTGGCCCGTAGAGTATAGAATAGGGTATTGCGTCCGTGCAAAAAGACCGACAGAGAGCCCGTGGCTTTACCGTTATAATTGACGGGATATTTTACTCCGTCTGGGAGAGGGGCAGGCGTCCCGTTTGCCTCCCTACTTATGTAATAAAAGTCGAAAGTTCTTTTAATTCCATTCGAAATTGGCAGAAGCGGAAGACGGGCTCGACCCGGCACGGAGAATCCGATTACGACGATTTATTTTATTTCGGCAAAGATTAAAGCCACGGCTCCGCCCGGACGTTAGAACGGAAATCGGCCGTTTCCCATTTCGTTTCTGACTGTCGGAGAACTTTTTCGAACGAACGAAAAGAATGGAGATTTCCATTTGAGTTTTTTAAAAATGATCACGGTTCACCAGAAAGAACGACTTTATATTTCACTGGAAATTCCCGTCGGGATGGATTTACGAATTCTTCCGACACGAATGGAAGAACCCAGGCGTCCTTTATTATATTTCGTAGACCGCGCATTCCGCTTTTACCCTCGCCGACCGTGGAAATGTCCCGTTTCCGGGTTGGCCATTAACGGAAATAACAGCCACGCGCCTAGTGTCGTACTAAGTTTTTAAATTCGGAAAATTAAAGTTTGTTTAATTTTTTATTTACCTCACCAAATGTTTTTCCGCACTTGGGAATATTTCGCTTCGCCAAAGTTTTTTAAAAGAGAGCTTAGTTTAGTTGTTTTTTCCGATCGGGACGTCGGATGTTAACGGATTTCCGCAACATTAACGATTTTCTAAGAAACGGTTACTCGTAGAGAGTATTTAGGACGAAAAAGACGTTATTCCGACTCGTAGCAGTAAGTGAAGACGGAAATATTTAAGAAAGGAACTGTTTACTAACGATTGGCTTTCCGTCGTTCCGTTCTTTCGCCCGTGTGGGTCGACTAAGGCCGCGACTCCACTAGCGTAAAAACGGCCGTAAAAGCTTTTAATCACGTGACCGTGATATTTTACGCCCGAGCGGGTCGTAAAAGCGAGTCGAGCCGTGTTCAACTTTCGAAGCGAATACGGTACCATTCACCAATCGGAAATCGGTGAAATCTAGGTCGGTGGTATTCGATCTATGGGTCGCACTGTTAAAATGTTTGAATATCATCGATCTAGGTCATTGTGACACGCAGGGCCGGATTTACCCACTTCGGGGCCCTAGACATTTTCTTGCCGGGCCCCTTCCCTCTCCCGCAAGAAGAAACGTAACACATTTTCTTTAGATTTTAGAATTCACAATAACCATATAAAAAGCAATATATTTTTCTAAAACGAATTTCTTAAGGTAAATACAAACAATGTTCGAGTCCTTTTCTGACATCCTTTATTCCAACCGGAAACCACTAAACGGGCGACTTTGAAGGCAAAAAACCTCTAAAATAACACGAACACTATCAGACAATTACACGCAATTTAAAAAGGATCTCGACGCCGACCTGTTATTGTAGGCTACGGCGTCTACAAACATGAAAAAAACCGCTAAAAATCACTCACGACAGTATTCTTGTTGACAATATATTTTTATTATAATATACAGTTGTCCAACAGAAAAGTAAACTATCTTATTTACAAATCTTTTCAAAACAAGACAGTTTGACCGGGCCCTAGACAAATGAGACAAATGTCTAGGGACAACCTACGGCACGCGTGCCCAAAGTGCCACGTAAGAGAAATCATCTGGCACGTAATGTATCGTACGATTTCTGTCCCTTTCAATCATCCTTTCTGTTTATCACCCAATCATCATTTTTTCAATCGGATTTTTTACATTTATTCGAATTAAAGCGTATTCGTTTAATTTCTTTAAATATCATTATTCGAAGTCTAAGACGTTGGCACGCATTAACATCTTTAAAGCTAAGTATGCTTACAATATGGCACGCGGACTCAAAAAGGTTCGCCATCCCGATCTAGGTCATTGTGACACGGCGCGAAAATGGCGGAAAACGAGCTTTGTGTGCGTTCTCTAGTGGCTACTCTAGAATAGATCTGGAAAGATTTATCGAAAACATCCGAAAGTATTCGTGTATCTACGACGAGAGGTATCCCGATTATAATAATGGATGCCTAAAAAACGCGATACGGACGGCCAAAGGAAATTCCTTCAATTTAGAGGAGTGTATAATAAAAAAAGCTAAGCTTGTAAGTGCCGTATGTTATCTTAATAATACGATAATAAAAGTTAATATACGAAAGTAAAGATATTATTTTTACTACATTTGTAATTATAGTACAGAAAAAACTGGTAGAATATAATCATTGTCTTTATATCGATATATCGCGTATACAACCGTACGGGCGTAACTTCGACAGCACCGTGGCCGTAAAAACTAGAGCCCTCTATAAACGGTGTGTGGTCAACTGGGGGGTCAAAATATGATTGGCTACTGCCGATCGCGTGGTTTGTGGACGCCATTACGAGGCCAGCTTCCGATCCGCTTACGACAAGCGAGTGTCAATCGGCTATTTATTACGATAATAATAACAGGATTGGAAACTTTATATACCGGGTAGTTCCAATCTAAAATAGATTCTAAACATCGAGTTAATTCTTACTTTGCTATACCGACGTTAGAAATCATTATTTTAGCCTTTAGATCTATCGATACATCTATATCGCTCTTAAAGCTACCGCATAAAAATAGATCGTGCCGGGTCGATCGGCCATTAATTGCTCAAAATAGAGCTCCCGAATTCAAACTGCATCGATTTCCAAGTGATAAAGCTAGGAAAAAAAGCATTGGCGATTAAAGTAAACAGGCTGGATGAAAATAAGAAATTATGGATTCCTGGATTTATGCATTACTTTGTCAGAATTTTTATGAGAAAGGACTTCCGCTTTGCCTACCTATTTAATTGTACATCGCACATTAATAAACTAAAGCTAAAGAGTATTAATTAAGTCTGTTAATACGTTTTAACCTTTATAAGTATATTGGTTTAGTGATGCGAATATTTACAATTAACTCTCATCGGTTCATTTTGAAAAAGATCGGGAAGGATGGAAGAAGATTGCCGAAGCTCGATGCCGTCCTACACTTTTTTCTCGCAGACCTGCACCTAAGAGAAGATGCTCCGAATCAAAAACAGGGCGTAGAAACAATTGCGAGCGCATAGATCCGACCTCGGACCACAGTTACGCTACAAATTATCTCCTACGACATCTACGCAGCCCAGTACAGGTAATTTATAATATAAATTTAAAATATTCTGTATTTTATTTTTATTGCATACTTTGATTCTTTTTGATGAAAATGCCGAAGAATGTAAAAGCACGAACGAAGACGAAGACGACGAGACATCCGGTCCGGTATTTCGAGACTCCGGTAATCTCGTTAGCCAGCCACCGTCACCAAAATCGAAACAAATTAATGAATCGTAATCTCGATTGCATAATGCATTACATAGAGTTAAAAGAGTGCGGAAAAGAATAAGGATCTCTGTGAAGAGATAAGAAAATTAAAGTCTAGAGTCAACACACAGGGTACAAACATAAAATTAATTTTCAATCCCGATCAAATAACAGCCCTCGGAAACGTGTCAACACGGAAAATAAAATGGCAAAATAGTGCGATAAGAAAGGCGCCGCAGTTAAAATTTGCTCGTGGAAGATCGGGCTACGAAATGTTAATCGAACGAGGCTCGCCTCTTCCCTCTTTACGGACATTGTAAAGACGACTACAGAACACCGTACGGGGAAATTACCCTTTTTATTAATAAATGATCGATATTTAGTAATTATCCGCATTCCTTGCAAAAAATGCAGAGAATCACTATTTGTTACTACGTTACGCTACGTTACTCGAGTTTTTCTCGTTGAAAAATAAACTTTATTGATTTTTTTTTATAATTTTTGTCTTTAGTTGTTATATTTTTAAATTTAAATACATATTTTTCAGATTATTTATATCGCGATAGTGCTGCGAATAAATGTGATCCACTAAATATAATTTTTTAATATTTTCACTTTTTTGCTTCTAGCCCCGTTATTGTTATATATTTTGTCCATCACTTATAAACTACAATTATTCCGAACATAATTAAAAATGTTTAACTTAATACGACTTCTTTCCGAATCTAATTTCTGTTTTTATCTAACATCGCTCGTTTAAATGCCAAGCAGTACCGTGACACTGCGACTTTGGCCTCAAAATGGCGTCCATACGTAGAGTGGCCGTACTCTGTTTATATAGGGCTCTAGTAAAAACTTCGCTAGCCGGGCCTCCGCCGCAATTCCAGCGCGAACGCAAATAGGTGACGTGGTTAAAAGCTTTTACGGCCAGGGGTTTTACGCTACCGGAGTCGCGGCCTAAATTCTTAAATCGTAATCGTTTTAACATTTAACCCATCTCTCCGTAAACACGGGTTTATCTTTTCGTTTTAAGAATCGACCGGAGAGGGACACCACGAGACGACATTCGTTCTACATTATGCTGTTGCGGTAAACGGCGCTCGTAGCCGGAACCGGTTTCGCGGTATTTTCTGGAATTACTATTGGTTAAAAATGAAAACGAGTTAAATTTTTAGACAGACGAATGAACGATTTCTTCATAAAAAAAATACGATAACGTTTAGAACGGAATGCTGTAAACTGGTAAGGTCGTAAGGCGGAATTATTAATACTGTAAAGTGAAATATAAGGCGACGTAAAAGTGTATTTTCTCACTAAAAATGCTTCTGGAACTCCTTTCTGGCTACCAACTTCTACGATTCCAAAGTTACGTCGGATTCGAAAACCAGAAATTATAATACGGCCAAACTTCCGTTAACGGACACTCCCGCCTCTCCTTAACCGGCATTTTTACGACCCCGCACCCTTCGACCGCTTCCCGACCACCGGCAATTATTTATTGTGACGCGGTCGCAATGCCGGACTGCAATTTTTTAATCATATTTTTAATTTATTTCGTTTAAAATATACGCTTTCCGCCTCAAATTAGTAGTGGCTCGCTTCTGTACGTCGTACTTTTCTTTCGGCAGTAGTAGTGCCATTTTCGTCTATCTAACACAGCGGTTTCCAACCAGTGGTCCGCGAAAGATTTAAAACTTTTATTCGTTTTAAATTATTATTCCCACATTGATACAAACTGAATTTAATTTTTACTAAAAAGGTAATGTTCTCTCGTATAATAGTACTGTTAAAGCGCGTTACTCTCGAGTTTAACGATTATTTACGTTAAAAGTTTTGGTTAAAGTTTATTTTTCTCGAACCTTGTGGTCCCCGATCAAAAAAAGGTTGGGAACCGCCGATCTAACACCTTTCGGGAGAAAATTTTTCCATCGAAATAACGTGACTTCCGGTTTCCACCGGAACTTTATATACAGTGATGGACAAAAGTATTATCACGCAGTCGCTTCTTAAATTTTCTTGTATAAATTTAATAGTGAAAACTTGTAGCTCTGAAATTTCACGTAATAATTAGACGTTATTCGTCACATAATAACACTAAATAAAAATAATTTAATTTTCGTTTCGAAAACTTAAGTATATTTACGTACTGTACGTGATTTGAACGGACAAAAGTGTTGGCACGGTCGCGATATTTAAGCAAATTAATTTTATCCGTGCCATTTTTTTATGCCCGGTATGGTGGATATATAAAATCCAACGTTTCTTTTAACCTTATCGGGAATGAATATTATTATTTCAATCTAGTTGTTATTACCAAAATGAATAGCGGAGGTACCGAAACAACGATAGACGAAAAAATCGCCTTACATTTCTGCATTCTTAAATCATTCGGAAAATAGTAGGTTCGCTGTAAGAAATGTAATTAAGCGTTTTAAATGGACTGGCAGATAGGAAAATAAACCGAGATGCGGTGCCCACGGAAGCTTACACCCGGAGAAGAGAGAAATGTAGTGTGTTCGGTCGGGAAGTCAATAATATCTTCGACTGAATTGCGACGATGCTAAACGAAAATTCCGACAAGATGGTTCGTCCGCCGAATCCGTCGTACCGGTTGCGAAGCCAGAGTAACCGGAAGAAAGCCGCGTGTAAGTAAAATGAATGGAAAGAAAAGGCCTGTTTTCGCAAAAGATCATATCGATAAAAATTCATTTTGGTCTAAAGTGTTTCTGACGAAAGTAAATTCGCATCACACTCCGATACATTCCCACCATCTCCAGATTTGAATCCTATCGAACATTTATGGATAAAACTCGACGATAGAGTGAGAAAATAAGAGCTATTTGACTTAGATCGTTTCGAAGACTTCTCGAATAATGGAAAAAATTTCCTCCGAAATCGCGCCAAAACGAATGCATTCGATGCCAGAGAGACTAAGAGCTATTATTACGAACCAGAGATTCTCCACAAAATATAAATTGCAATGTATTCCTAGTATTATCTTCGACTGTACCGACACTTTTGTCCTTTGTTTTGACCAGTAGCAAACTTAATTTTTTAAGAACGTATCGTGTAACTTTACTTTAAAATTTTGTAATATACTCTATATTATTCTCAACTGTGTGTATATGATTTTTATTTTGAAAACAATTACTTTAACCGTATTTTGCTATACGAAAATACCTAGTGTGCCAATACTTTTGTCCGCCACCGTAGTTAATCCGAGCCTCCTGCCCCTTAATACCCCGTTCGCACCGAGCATTTCCATCTAAATTGCCGTAAGATCGGCGACTGTGCCGTGGTGCGACCTCTCTCGACCGAAACGAAGTTCAATTTCGATCGACACGAGAGTTTTCGAAACTAGATCTAGCCATAAGAGAGTTCCCACGCGCGCGAGAAGAAACGAGATGGCTACGGAACAAGTGTCGACCTATCAATAGAGAAATAAAAAAAGATATTTGGAGAGACGATGGCATCTGTCTATTATTAGACATATGGCGAGAAAAAGTGTTTCTAACCAAAACTTCCATTTTGTTTGTCGGTGTCCGTGACTTATCGCGTAGTCAGTTTATCACGGCGCGCAACAGCCGGGTTTTTCTCGAGCCGACTGCCTGCGAGAACAGCACGACGTTCGATTGGCGACGGTTGCAATCGAGATTAAGGTGAGTCGCGGATTGTGTGCGAACGCAGTACGGTATAAGGTTTCCACATAATTATGGTCTGGGCTGTCATCTATGTAACTCCGTTCTCGAGATTAAGGAAAGACAGACGGTTGGATGGACGGACGAACTTCAAATTGCAGCCCGAAAAGCCGAACAATACTCTATTAGGGTGCGTTCTTTAATAGCGGTCGCTCTGCGTTTCCGCTACTACGGGAGTGCGCTGCCGTTTGTAGGCATTTAGGAACGACGGTGAAAGAAAGAAAGATGGCGGCGCCCGCACTATCGATAGTATCGTGATGGAGGAATCTATAATTCTAAAATATGAGCTTTTAAAGGCAAAAGAAGGGTCCCAATTGTAAAATTTAATCATAAAATGGATTATTTGTTAAAAGAGCATTCGAAATAGCCACGAAAAAAATTCGAAAAGACACATCACCGCGTACACTAACTTGCGCATTCACAACTTGTAAATTTTCATTCATAAAACCACATAATGGACCCCAAAACGAAACTATCTGAGCCATGGAGGACGTCATGTTGCTTTCCACCGTAAACTACTACTACAAACGGCCGTTTCTGCCGTCCGACGGCGCGCACTCCCACCGGAATTTAGGAATTAGGAATCTATTTAAAAATTCCTGCGGAACGCAGGAATTTTTAAACGGATGTCGCTCGCGCGGAGTTACGCGGAGGAATAAAAAAACGCACCCTTAGAGAAGTTTAATCCGGTTAAGATGTCAATCATCACTTATCGTCATACACATTAATGTTATTAAACTTCTGTTTTATTGTTGGAATTTAGCTTACGGTACCGAGAAACCATAAACCGGGGGTCGCAAACAATGTTCCCTCTAATTTTTTTTTTTTTTTTTTTTGTAGATGAGCGGAATATAGGCCTATACTTCTCAGCAAAAAATTTTGGCTGAGCAGATTCTGAGCAAAAAATTTTGAGCAAATATATATATATGCTCAGAAAATATTATTATATTATTATATATATATATATGCTCAGATTTATATATATATATAAATTAAAATAATTATAAAGTAGAGATTAAAATTTATTTTAAAATACACTTCCATACAAGGTATTATCTTTTGTCAATGATTTAATGTATTTAATCGAAATCATGTTGCAGACAGAGTGAGAAATAAGTAAACAACAATTGAAATCAGCGCGCGTGCTCGCCTGCGCGGCGTACAAATTCTCGTGCGCGGCAACAATTGAGCAGTGCGCGGCCGCGCAGCTTAGAGGGAACATTGGTCGCAAAGTGGCGGCCCCCTAAGGCTTGGTATCCGGCTCGCGACCTCGATTTCTTTTCTAAAAAATCAACGTTTTTAACGTCTTGCTTGGATTGAAATGAGAAAATGTTAACTGTTTACGTAAGTCGTCGAGACCTGGCAAGAAAATGATCTTTGTTATAATCTTTTTACTTTCCCGGCTGTTATGTATACAAGTAATTGAAATCGTGTCAAATTTGATCGTCCGAGATTTTCTTGCAATTCTTCACGTTTTGAAACTTCCCGAATCCAAAACCAAAAAAGACAAAAAAAGAAAAAAAAATTCCGTGAATGTGTGTGTGTGTATGTTGCCGTCTATTTCGTTTAATAGCGAGGTTGAGGACGAAGTTTTAAACTCGAAAAC
Organism: Centruroides vittatus; assembly: GCF_030686945.1. Lineage (NCBI taxonomy): Eukaryota > Metazoa > Arthropoda > Arachnida > Scorpiones > Buthidae > Centruroides > Centruroides vittatus. The sequence continues at coordinate 895,854 of NW_027122389.1, read as the reverse complement.
GTGTACGTCGGACGTTCGGCGCCGCTTTCCTGTAAGCCTAGAAGTTTGACAATGGCGTTTGGAAAGTCAGTGGAATCACGCTCGACGTTCCAAACGCCATTGTCAAACTTCTAGGCTTACGGGAAAGCGGCGCCGAACGTCCGACGTACACGTTTTCGCGTTTAAAACTTCGGCCTGAATCTCGCTAATATCTCCGGATGGAGTGATGATGATAAACGAAATATGGCACGGAAGCTTGTGTATAAGGGGCATCGATGCTATTGGGTGGTTAAAGATCAAGGGAGGTTTCGCAACTCGTTGCTGGATTGCTTTACGTTTTGGTTTGCCGAATAATAATGAATACGGCCCGTGTACGATATACATCTATTTGACTGGCCTTTACTGCGTTTGAGTTCGAGACACCTGCCAAAAACTCCCGAGTTATTCATTCATTCGACCAGAACCGTAGTACAGTAGTAACGAAAAGGGAACTTAAAACGGTTACGACGACAGTGTTTATGCGGTGAAATTTCAAAGGCCGCGTTACGAAGGAGATATTCCGGGTACTTTAAAGGGTGAGAAGATATTCGGTATTCTGGCATTTACGACATCATTCACCATCTTAACCGCTTGGCGGTGATTCGGGTGTAATTTTTTATAAATCATTTACTGGAAAAAAGTAAAAATGCTGGAAAAAATTACACCTACTCGATAAATACAAAGACAAATCCCTACACCGATATGAATATAAACGCAGGAATAACGAACCTCTGGAAGTGGCTCGCAAATCGTCACGGCAACTGGATATTCCGACTCTGGCCGTCTACACCCACCTTGGTAATAAGTTTCATTTTTCTTCGTCGTTCTTCTGCCCGGCCCTCTTTTGAATCGAATTAATAATTAATTAACCAACGGACAGTATTTACGTTTCGTCGTAATTGTTACGTGCCATTAAAGTGTCTCGTCTAATTCGTTGGCTATTTAGAATTCAGTTAAAACGAGATTTTTACAGCCGAACAGATAGATAATGTACTGTATATATACCCCATATTTTATAAAGGTTCTAGAATGTAGATTATTACTCCGGTAACTCGGTAAGTTGTTTAATTCCCATATTTAAATCATATATATACGTATTGTTCTATCGTCTCCGTACCGATATTGGGGATATTCGAGATACGCGACCCGCACTTAACATTTTTCTCACCGCAGTCGTCGTCCTTTAATGCGCCGACTCGACTTAATTGGCCCGTTTAAACTTTGTCTACGACTATATTTTAAACCACACCGGCTTTGTTCGGTTTTATTTAACGTATAACGAGTTCCTCCGCGTCGACGGTGCTTCGGATCGGGCGAAAAAACCGACGTTGCCTATGCGCCACGATGCGGAAGAAATTGACAATGCTGGTTGGGTTCGAACGCCCGTAATAACTTTGCTCGGGGTCTTCGGCTACGGTCGAGCGACTGAGAGGGCGACAAAATCCCACGCTTTCCGTCCGAAGACGGCGCGATATTCGCATTCTTGATACCTAAAGCCCATAAAAATGTTTGCCTCTTTTTTACGCGCTTAAGAAGCTATCTCTCCGCTTTTAACGTATTAAGTGGACGCGACCGTATGGCCGTACCGTTAGAAGCCACCGGGCCACCGGTGGCGCCAAACGTTTCTATTTCGGCGGTAGACTTTTCACGTTATCCGAAAAACCGGCCGGAAGAGATTTTCCGCCCGTTTTTCTTTTTTTTTCGTTTCCGTAATTTGGAGAAATTACTTAAAATCCAACGCCGACGCCATAATATTCCATTTATAAATCCGGGAGGAAGCGGTCTAGTTCATTTTTTCGCCAGGGGAGAGAAGCCATTAGCGGCGCGGGTTCTTCCGACGACGACTATTAATAGTCGGTCCCGGGCTCTATTTTTAAGCCGGAGAGGCAGTATGGCCGCCGAGATGCGTAGTCGACGAGCGGTCTCGGGGCCGACCGTCGAAGGAATCTTCCTCTTTCTGCTTCTTGTGCGTGAGTATCTTCCTCTTTCCACCTTCTACCTCCTCCTGCCAACGGAGGGGAGGTCGAAGGTCGTCGGAGGCCGGCGGGACCCCTCGATCCCGAAAATCTCCCTTCTCGTTCCATCTCTGTTTACCCATCGCGCGGAATGCCGGCGCGATGGGTAAACAGAGCGAAGAGCGGACGGAACGTAATAAAATCTTCGGTCTTCCTTCCGGTCGTTTTCCCTCCCGCGGGCGTTTTTTTACCACGAAACGACGTGGTCGGAAATGACCGGAAGACGTCGTCCGGTCATTTCGTGTGTTTGACGCTGTCTCGGCAGAGTCGGCGGCCGGCCAGGTGAGCTACTCGGGGGACGAAGAGGTAGAGCCGGGGAAGCCTTTCAGAATCAGATGCGAGATGGACGCGGACGGAGAGGAGCCGTACTGGACCAGGGACGACCACGATCTGCGAGACGAGGACGAATACGTCACGGGGGTGGACCGTCGAGGGGCGAAGACGATGGCCGAAGTGTCGGTGCGCTCCGCCCAGAAGAACCACGCCGGAAAGTACCGCTGTCACCCCTTCAGCCGCCACTTCCATCTCCTGAGAGTGCGGGACAACCGAGCCACGGGTAAGTCGTTCTCGAAAATTTCCTTCCTCCGCCGACCGTGACAAGAATACGGAATAAAGCGTCGTTGCGTCGGCGCGACTCCGCCTTCTCTTAAAACCGGGGTCTTAAAATTCCGTTCTCCGCCGCCGATTCCGTCGTCGGTTTCGTCGCGGCCGGGCAACGCCGTTCGGCACGACGGCCACGGGCCTAACCCTTTTTCTATTTATTTACGGCGCAGTTATTTTTAGAGGGTGGCGGATTTCGCCGGAAGTGGGTGGAGTTTCGACACCCGACGGTTTCGGGAGGCGGAGTAAGCGCGAAGCGGGTAAACACTCGGCGCCGCGTAATCTTTCGACTCTTTATTACGGGAAGAACAAACGGAAAACAAAGAATACGGCGAAACTGCAAGTTTTGGGACAAAACGGAAGCATTTACGGTGTTCTTTCCACGCGGACGATCCCCACTCCAATTACTTTATTTATTTTTCGCACGCAGAAGAAACCAAGAAATTCGAGTATTTACTCGCTCCCAATCAAACTCTGGAACTGTTCTGCGATTTGGGAGAGAAAACCGACCGAGTGCGAGTCCGATGGTAAGTAGTTTTCTCTTAGCAAATACGGCGCGCGCGTTTGGGTAAATGGATTCGAATTCTGGGCGCCCAGCGTCTAGTCGGCGGCCAAACCGCGCGGTCGGGCGCGGAGGGCTGCAGATGGCGGTAATCGTTTCGTTACTTATTCGACTTTGCCAAACAGCGGCCTAGCGACAGCCGGCGCGACGGCCGTCCCGGACGCGCGCCTATTCTTTCTTTCGGGTCTCCGCACTTTTCCACCGCCCGCGGTTCGTCGACGCCAAAGAGACCGAGAGGAACGATAGAAGGGGAACAGCCGCGGTCGCATTTGGGACTTTAGGCCGGGTTCTCCCATCGACCGATCCGGTCGATTAACCCGTAATCCCGGCTCTCCTCCACGCGGAAGTAATAATTGCCAGCGGAAGATTGCCGGAGACGAAAGGTAATTCTGACCCTTTTGCCACTTCCGGTGGTCGTGGTCCGGTGGTCCGTCCACCGAAATGGCCGTCCGGGGCATTTCGCGGCATCTACTTTCCGGAGGTCGCGGGATTCCTCGGGGACGGAGGAAGCGGGGTTTTCCACCGATCGTCCTCCGGCACCGCCACCGCTACCGTCACCGCCACCACCACCCCTTCGGAGGCCGCTCGGCTGGAAATCTGTAGCCGCCACCCCCGCGGAGCCATCGGCCTCCTCGGGGCTCCGCGAACACCGGTAGTCGTCCGGAGATTGGAAGTCGAAAGATCCGCCTCCGCCCGGAAGACCGGCAGCCCGTAAATGCCGCAGACGATTCCGCTTCCTTTTCCGTGGATCCGGATTCCGGCGCGGTAGTCGCCATATCGGAAAGTCCGAAGAGTTTACGAAGCTCGGACCGGCCGCCGTATTTTCGGACGAAACGGAAATTAGGGAAAAGCCATTTCGGCCACCCGGCCGCAGTTTTAAATATTTACGAAAGAGCGGCCGGATGGCCGAGCGGTCGAGGTGGCAGCCTACCGCCCTGGGGGACCCGGGATCGAATCCGAACGGGTCGAAAAATCCCCAGGAATTTTCGGGGGGTGGTCCGTTCGGATACGTCGGGCCCCGTCCCTCACCACCCGGTCGCCCCATCGTGGGCCCGGCCGAACCCATAATGGGCCTACTAAAAGAGGCCCTCTTAGTGCCCACAGGGCGGAAAGAGTTTAAAAAAAATATTTTCGATAATATTTTCCGCTAAGAGGCGTCTGGTTTTGCTAGTAAATGTCCCGTTATTTTTACGAAAGTAATCATTTTTTCAAAGACGACAGTTACGAAACGTTATCGATCCGACCGGAGTTCCCGCCGTATTTAGTTCTTTCTACCACGTGGGAATAACCACCCCGTGCCGGTAGCGAACGGCGGGTGGGCGCCCGACCGGCGGACCCGCCGCGGGTAACGACTAAACGAGTCTCTTCCGGGCAGTCGGCCGAGGCGGCGCCCGGTCTTATTTTACCGATTCGAATTTAAATCGTACATCGGCGGACAAACGGGCGCCGGTAAAAGTTCCGTGGATCGTATCGGGCATTCGTAACCCGACGCTCTCCACCGCGCGACTCCGCATTATAGAATCCGCCGGTGAATAAATACCCAGTATTAAGTAAAAGTTTGCGCCCGGAACTATTTGTCCGGGAGCTCTGCGCCGATAATTTCCCGACGGACCGCCGTATCTTTTCTAACGGAATTGGCCGTAATAAATTTTCTTATAAAGTATTTTGTTTTAGAAGGGAAAAGCGGGTTAAACGGAGCGACCGGGCCACGTCCCGGGACCGTGGCGAGGTCGAATAAGTAACGAAACGCCGGTCAAATATTAGGCCTTTTTAATTTCCATTTGGGATAAAGTTAAATTAACATCGATTTTAAGTGGCGATAATTGGTCGGCTCGCCGTCGGGATTTCCGTCGAATTAGTGTTATATTCGATTCTTTCCAACGAATGCAATTTTCGGAGAAAAATTACCAAAATTTTAGTGTAATTTGGCGCTAGAATTCTGCGCGACGTCAATCGGCTTCTTTACATTCGCTACGTTACGGTAGGTCGTCTCGAAAGTTAGATAAGCGATAGTTCGTAAAGCGAATCGACCGAAGTCGTTTCGATACGAAATAGAACTGCCTTTAAAAGTTCCATTGGGAATCGATTTAAATCGTGCGATTTCCCAATCCATTCGATAATTTCTCGTTTAAACTCCGAAACCCCGGTAAAACACCCGTTATTAGCGCAAAGTTTTCCGGTCGTCCGGCGTCGTCCCGTCGGAAAATCCAGTCGGGTCTTCCGATTTCTTCTCCGATAAGTATTCAATTATTTTTTAGGATTTTCCGATAACTTTTAGACGTTGTCTACCGGTCGAAATCGCTAAATTTCGTAAACCGTTAAATCCGAACCACCGCTCTTTCGCCCGCACTCTTCTTCGCTAATTTCGTGCCGGTCGTTAGGCTCCGCGAATTAAATTTTTTTCGCGGCCGAAAAGAACCCGGAGCCGGCGGTCGGCCATCTCTAACCCGCCGCGTTCTCGCCGATTCGCGTCCTTCGTTAGCGGCGGCTTTTCCGTCCCGGCAGAAGCTTTATACGCGGAACTGCCGAACTTCGACTCGCGGTGCTTTTTGACATTTTTAATTCGCTTTCGGACGAAGTTTGACCGACCGATTTATTCCGTTGCCGCGCGAGGCGCGCGATTCGATTATCGTCCCTTTGGGACGCGATTTCGGGTCTTCCTCCTCGACGTTTAGTAGGTTTTGGTGGTGATTTTCCCAAAATTTTGTAAATTTAGGAGTAGGTCCGTCGGTTAAAACGGCAATTTCCTCGACACCGCAGCCTTCGGCTTTTAATTTCCGTATTTTTGCGATTTCCTCCCTACTAAACCCTCTTCCGCGTGGCATTTTGAAAAGTTTTCGTTCGATATTCGAACTGTCGCTCGACGTTATTTATTATCATTTTCGTAATTGTAAGTTTCTTACGCCGGAAATGTTACGATTCTATTTTATTATCCGTACTTTTGTTAAATTATCAATACGATCTTTAATTTTAAAATGATCAAAAATCATTATAATTCGCGTAGGCGAATGAAATCGATCTCGTTTCTCTTAAATTACTAACAATTGCGAAAAGTAATAAAATGCCGATTACGTATACTTTTGGGACGTGCCGGATAAGCCGCGGTTAATTTTCGTCCGATAATTACGCAGTTTACCGGTAAGAATCGAACGTAGCGCTAATTCGGTCGTACGAAATGCGACTCGATTAAGTTAACGTCGCGTCGTTCTGCCAGAGGCCTACCGGTGGCCGAGCGTCTTTGTACCCCGAACACCGGGCGTTCGGTGGTGGGCTCGCGCCTAAATAGGGGCCGGTTTCCCTTAAAAGGCCTCCCGGAAGGCATCCCCCTAGGCGGATGGCCCGAGAGTCGCGTCGCCGTAATTTAAACGAACGAGCAAACGTTCCGCCAGACGTTAATTCCGGCAGCGGACCGATGTCGCGATTCGTGTCGCTTCCGGAAGATTAATTCGGTCGAAAAAGGGTGTTAAAATATCGATGGAGATCGGATAATTCCGTTTTCTTCGTATAAGAAAAAAATCCAATCGGTTTAAAGCCGCGATCGGGTTAACACTCGCGTAAACGTAGTACTATATTAGAATTTGGGCAATTGGTAATTTCGAAACGAAACTGTAATTAAGACTAATCGGCATCGTTCGTTCGCGCCGAGATTCGTATTTAAATAGTAAACACGCCCGGCCGAAAGAAATAAGGACCGACGTTAAAATGAAGACCGTATTAAAAGTTTGGTTATTTTACTTTCCCTTCGTTATTTTTGCCGCCGAGTGCGGAGGGGATGAAATCGAGGAAGAGTGGGCCGTGGGATTTTCCGGTAGCCTATATTTTCCGCCCGGTCAGTGGCGTAGCGTAGTGGGGGCGGCGGGGCGGCCCGCCCCGGGCGGCACTTTTAGGGAGCGGCAAAATTTCACAATAAATAATGATAATATCTTATAAAAATTTGAACCTGTACTATACACAATAATGATTGTTCTGGCTGAAAAGTTCTTTAGAATTACTGTGTATTTCGGTCTTTTAAATTGAGATACCTAAATAAGGGGGCGGCGAAATTTTCTTCCGCCCCGGGCGGCCGACACCCGGGCTACGCCACTGCGCCGGGTCCTAGAAATTAAGTACAAAAAATTTTGGGCAGACGTGCCGAAGAGTTTACGAGCGCGTACAGAACGGACGGCCAAAAGACATCCTGTTTTGTATACGGGATGATCATTATTAAATGAGAGGTGTAGGAAAAGAGGAGTAGCCTTTAGAGTTCGACCGACTGGCTCGGCTCGGGGTACGGATCGTCCCGTTCCGGATCAAAACCGGGAACGCCCGCGAACATTTGGAGAGGAGTTACCATCCGACCTAACCCTTCCCCACGTGCGGGGCAGCCAATCGAGCGACAAATCGTCACCTTACCGAAATGGAAAATGTCACTTTTTTGTCCGCTCGGAGATTCCCGCAACACGCAGTTTTAAAGAAATGAAGGATACGCGAGGCAGAAATAATAGCAATAATAATAGAGATAATACTGCCCAGCGCTATCTAGGAACAAAAAGCTTATCGCCGGGGTGAGAACGGTATAAAGACGTTAATATCAAAATACAAATCGTTACCGGAATGTCTCTCCGTCTTCATTTAAAGACCTTTCCAGCCACGATAAAATGAACGCGGCAATCCACTTTTTTTTTTTTTTTTTTTTTTTTTGTAACTCTTTCCGCCCAGTGGGCACTAAGAGGGCCTCTTATAGCAAGCCCATTATGGGTTCGGCCAGGCCCACAATGGGGCGGCCGGGTGGTGAGGGACGGGGACCGACGTATCCGGACGGACCACCCCCCGAAAAATTCCTGGGGATTTTTCGACCCGTCCGGATTCGATCCCGGGTCCCCCAGGGCGGTAGGCTGCTAACCTCGACCGCTTGGCCATTTTGTTTTAACTCGGTTCCGAATCGCCCGATCCTTATACCAAATAGTTTATTACGACAATAGTGGAAACTTCTGCCGAAAACTGGCGACCGGCTTCCGCCCCCACCCGTTCGAGAAGATAACTACGCTTTACTCCATTTGTGCCGCGCGTATAAGGAGACGTTTTTGGGTATTAATATAAAGTTTTGAACATTTATATATCTCGCAATAATTAGAATGGCCGAAAGAGGGGTTATTTGCGATATGTATGGCTGTTTAATTACAAGATACAAAGTGACGGCGAGTGGTTTTACAGATTCCCTAAAGACAAACGAGTGTAAGTAAATTAATAAGCAATTAGATTGTTTTCATCGATACCAACATTCCTCCTTTAAAATATTGTTATCATTCGACGTATGTGTTTTTATCGATTTTCGAATGCTCTCGGTGGGTTATTAAGAGCGGAAGGTCCGATTTAGACAAGATTTCGAAAACGAAAAGGCCGGAATATTTAAATAGAAATTACGTCGTGTGTTCCGACCATTCTTCGGAAAACGATTATCTTCAGAAATATCGGCGATATTTCAAAACGGTTTTAATGTATTTTCGTTACAGAGCCCACACGGAATTAAAACTAAGTTAATTAATTATTTCTTAAGGAATGCAAATATTAAAGGTGTTTGTATTAAATTATTGGAAGATAAATATTTCAGAGTCCTCAATAAAGCATACGTGACAAAAAGTAATGATTCGTCCGAAAGTTTTCTGAGAACAAAAAATGCTAAATTAAAGATTTCACATACGAAATAACCGTATTATCCACGACCCGTACGATCAAACTGCACTTTGGCGTTCAGTGTGTTTTAATTTAATGTAAAAATGCTCTATTTTAAAAAAAATTGTTTCGATTTAATAAAATTAAATTAAAACCTCGGATTTTAATTTAACTCGGACTTTGACTCTTATTGCATTTGATTTGTTCTGTCGCTATTATTCCTTCCTTTAAATCACTATCCGTCTACGTTACCCGCTAAATAAAATTACAATTCACGTTTTAAGATAATAAAATAAAGACGAAAAGATGGTAAAACATTTATTTCGTTGCATTTTTGCAAGTTTTGTTAGTGTTCTCCTCGAACCGCTAGATGTCACTAGTTCGCGCTGTCGCCACTACGCTACGTGCTAATTCGCCAGAGTTTCCGCTATTGTCGTACGAGCCGTTTGCTTATATCCCGTTCGCACCGAGTATTTCAATCTAAGGTCGGCGACTGTGCCGTGGTGCGACCTCCCTCGACCGAAACGAGGTTCGATCGCGATCGACTCGAGAGAGTTCTCGAAACTAGATCCGGTCGTGAGAGAGTTCCCACAATCCCACGCGCGCGAGAAAATACAAGATGGCAGCGGAACACGCGTCTCGCTGTGGACAGAGAAATAAAAAAGATATTTGGAGAGACGATGAAATCTGGTTATTATTAGACGTATGGCAAGAAAAAGTATTTATTTCTAAGCGTCCCGAAGGGAAAATACGGCACCGACATTACACGAGTGGTGAAGCGAGTTTCGGTTTATAAAGGCTTGCCAAGTGTGCTGGACGTAGATTAGCGACCAGTCGCGGTCGGCTAATTAAATTACCCGACGGAGCATCGCTGGTAAAACTTTGCTACGGAAGAAGCCGCGCTCCAGAAATTTCGACGTTTGAAGTCCCGGTACAAATAGGTCCTCCGACCGTTACTAATCTCGGGAAAGTGATTTTGCCTTCCCGGGAAGAACTTTCCATCCGAAATCGGGAAAGGGTGAGCAGAAACGGAGAAAGTTGCCACCGCTTTTGGAGTGGTGAAAGGAGAATGCACCCGGCAGCCGCAGTGCGCGTGCCTTACAGCGGCTCCAGCGCTGCCAAGATCGCAGTTTCGCCCCCGCCGAATATCTCGTAGTCATAAATCGTCTCCCGGTGATTACGCCGGCGTCATTCGTAGTTCGAAAGACGACGGACGATTCGCGGCCCGGCAAATTTTATAGACCGAACGATCCCAGTTTTACCGGAACGGGGTGGTTTACGCTGGCCGCTACCGCGTTGGATCTGGAGAAGACCCGCCAGTTTTTCCGCAAATTCGTTTGCCGGGACCAATAATCGCAGCACGGTGCGGGTTGGGGGCGTCTTCGCCATCGGATCGTATTATTTTTGAAGAAAACGCTGCATCTGGGCGGTGGACCCGTTCTGTCGATGCCGCCGGGTAGGAAAGAAACGCTTCAAAACTCTATCGGGCGACGAAATTGTTTGGATACCAAAATATTTCCGTCAGATGGAGCGCCTCCCGGCATCGGCATCGGCACTTGGCCAACGAAAGAAGGATTTTCGGCTGCATTGGCACGTTGCCGCCGTCGACGCCAGACTTTACCCGGAATCATTTTTACTTTCGAGCCTGGTTCGTCGGGACGACGCTCTAACTTCGCTGTCGAGTGCGCGATTTAGAACGGGACGACGAACGGCACGTACAGTAAGCTACAACTTTCGGCCCGATTTAGTGGTTATTCGAGCATTTCCACGGGTAAAATTACTACCCGCGACATTGTAACCTAGGAGACTTACGACTGGCGGAATCCGTAATCGCCACAATAAATTGCAATGAAATCGTGTCTCGACTTCTCCGTATCGCCCGAATTTCTTAGAAACCCGTACAATACGCGGATCGTAGCGACACTAGCGCCAAATCTCCCGGGACGGGATATTTTGTAACGACTTTTTATTTGCCAAACGAAACTCTGGCTGCGGAGAAAGTTTGCGCGTTTGATTCGTTCTTTACGCCGAGCTCCGAACACCACCCATTTAATGATCGCGCGACCACCCCGCTATACTGCGCGAACGTTAATACCGTATTGGCCTAGTCGAATTACCGCAATTTTCCGATAGAATGTTTCATTATAGTATATTATTGAAACACTTATAATTTACGAATTTAGAAAGACTTAGGTATCGCCATTTCCTTTCGTTCCGCCGCCACGATCCCTTTCCTAGTTCAAAAACTGCCGTCGGCATTTAACGAAACGCCGCTCTAAAATACTAGTCTATTTACAATACTTTATCAGAGATTTCCGGAAAGATGTCAATTCCGCGTGGACGTTTACCGTCCTTCCCCTTAATTACGAGTACAATTCGAGGTGAGGAGGAGGAGGCGGAAAGTGTCCGGAATACTATTCGCCTACGGTAATTAACGGACATTTCCCGCCGGCAACGGACAAAAAAAACCGAGGTCGAACTCCGATTATCCGGATTGCCTTCGACTCTATTGCGAGTAATTAGGCGCCCGAAAGGTAATCCGTTTTATGAATGTAGGAAATAAAGTATATTCGTCGGTAGGTAGGGACGGGGGAAAAACCTGCGGACAAAGCCCGAAACGATTGCACCCCGTTATAATACTCGAGTGTACGGTTGTTTACCGAGATTTATTCCACTCTTCGATCCTTTTGCTCCGGCTTTGTTATCGAATATACGTTAATTACGTTAATATTAAGACGGAATAGGCCTAAACCGGTAAAATGGAATTGGCCGCGCGACTCCTGCCCGGGTGGTGGCATTTCTTTTTTTTTTCGTTTTAAAACACCGAGTGCAATTTGCGGAAATTTCGTGATAATGAACCCGCAACGAATACGAAACCCATCGCTCCCACTTTTTCTTGAGTTAGAATTTATCTGCCGCCTTTCGAAAAACACGATAACGACGAATATTCCATTAATCCCGGGTGGAAATAAGTAGGGCCGACGAAGCGTTTAGCTTTTCCTTACAACTCTTCTTCTCCCCGGTTACCACCGCGGGGGCCCGGCAGGAAATCCGCTTTATCCCGATAACTTTTGCTACGAACAAATTTACCGATTAAGTCGATCGAGCGACGGTGTCCTTTCGCACCGTCGGTCTTATTATTATTATTGGCCCATTTTTCTCACCGAATTACGATTTGTCGTGGCCAGGTACAAAGACGAGAAGAGGATAGAAGACGGGCGGGTGAAGATAGAGGACAAGCGTCTGACCGTAGAGAATTCCGACCAAGGAGACGGGGGAGAGTACAGCTGCGAGGTGGAGTCGGACGAAGATCGTCAGAAGGTGACGTACGTGGGAAAAGTCTTCCCAGTTTACTGTGAGTAGGGATTTCCCCTTACCCTTTCCGCTCCGTCCTCGTATAATGGGAAATTCTTCGCAGCCGCTCCGGGAATCCGTCCTTTTCCTCCCACCCTGAGTTTCCTCAACGGATCCGACTTGGTGTTGGAGTGCCACGTGTTCGGAGGTTATCCGGAACCCAAGATCAGGTGGCTGGTGGGTGAGTGTACTCCGCCGTCACGGGCCTTCTTTACCTCGGCGCGCGCCGATTACCGTGGAAATTTCCTCCGTCCTTTCCGCGGAAATAAATAATTCTTTATCTAAAGTTCGCGCTCCGGCCGACGGCCAGCGCCACTTTTCTCCGTCATTTTCGGCCGTCTTAAAATACGCGTGTTCTTTTAATACGTTCGATGGTAGAGTCGAGTTTTTAATTAGTTGGCACCCGTTTCGAAAATGGCAGAGCGGAGCTTTCCTCGACTCTTTCCGCGGCCGTCGGCCGAAACGGCTCTCCCGTCGGCCATCGATCCGTAATTTTTATTTATTTTTTCGTCGGCAGGAAACGAAGCGGCGGACAGACGACCCGACTACGACGAACGTCTCCTGGTCATGCCCGGTGGGCCGGGCCCCAACGCCGTCTTGTACGTGGACCGGGTGGACTACTCGGACCGAAACCGGTACACCTGTCTGGCCGAAAACGCGGTGGGCCAAGCGGAGGCTTCCGTCTGGGTGACGGTCAGAGGTAAACCCGATTTTTCCCCCGTTTGTCGGAGGCATTGGAACACTCGCCCCCTGCCGGGCTCCGTCGACGTCGGAGCTCGACTTTTATTTTCGGATATTTTTTAATTTCTTCGGATGGACGCCAGCTAATTCCGACGGTGACCGACGGGTGGCGCCGGCGGCGGTGACGTCATCGAGGAGAAGGTTCGGGAATCGGGAGAAGAGGCGATGAGGAGAAGGGAAGAAGATGACTCTCGTCGCACGTCATCGGTTCGAATCGGTCGTCGTCCTCCTCCTTCTGGCCCTGGGCCTCGGCGGTAAGTCTTTCTTTTTTCTTCGGCCTCCGCCGGCGGAAACCGCGGGGGACTGGCGGGTTTCGGGGATTCGGATCCTTTCCCACCGGGGTCGTTTCCGTCGACGTTTCTCTAAAGGAGGATTTCCGGTTCCAACCGGGAGGGAAAAGGGGAGAGGATCCTCGACCTTTTTGCCGGCCAGAAAACTCTGTCTCCTTCCGACTTATGGCGCCGCTCCGGTTTCCCCCTCGTTCCCGGGTGCCGATCGAATCTCTTCCGCGCTTCTCCGCACGGCCGCCGCGCCGCGCGGCCGAGCCCGGGCATCTTCCGGCCACGCGGCGGGCCATTCCAGGGTCCTCCCCGCCTTCGCCCCTTCGTCCAACGCTCCCGTATTAAATAGGGAAACGGTAATACGAGAGGGCGAAGGGGGCACCGGCACGGATTAAAAATCCCTAATGGCTTAAAATCGTGCAGAAAAAGGCGGGTGATCGATCGATTCCGAGAGACGGATTATTAAGGATAAGTTTAGACGACGATCGAAGCAAAAGACGCGCGATTGTGTACCCGTTACGAGCGTGCACCGGGTATTGTAGGCCCGAGAGAAATGGGAATTAACGGCCGGTCCGTTTTTACCCGTTCGGCGCCCGACGCCGACCGAATTTCCTCTCCGGCGGAGAATTTCGGTCGGCAGAAAAACAGGAAGTAAATATTTGGAAAGTGGACGGGAACGCGCACCCATCCGGGTGGAAATAAAGGCGCAGGCGCAATCGTGCCGCGGGAAGAGGAAATTTACAAAATTCGGGGAATCGATAAAGGTGGAAATTCCGTTTTTACGACTTTGCCGGGGAGACAAATATAGCCGAGGTTTCGTTAGTAATTAGAAGCCGCCGTATCGATTGCCGGCACAAAACCGGGATAAAGCGCTTCGATCTATTTTACGCACTCGGAGAAGGCGCAAAATCTAAAAATCGATCGTCGAACGTTAAACGCCAGCGAAATTGGCCTTTATTTCGCCAAAGTCTTAAGGTGGCGCCGGCCGCCCGAACCTTTACCCGGCGCGTGGCGGGTGGAAGTCCGGGTTTTTTTTTTTTTTTTTTTGCCGGGAAGGCAAAATTTAAAAAGAACCGCGGCGCTCCCCTTAAAAATTTGCCTTTTCTATTCGTCCGACGGACTTTAATCGGCGGGACCGGAGTCGGAAACGATAAAGGAGCCGTCCGGCGGCGGAAATTTTCTCGCGCCGAGAGGCGATTTACCCCGGCGTTAAAAATAGACTTTCCCGGGGTTTGTCGGCGGATTTGGCGCCGGCCGGTAAACGTCGAAGGTCCTTCCTTCGGCGCGGAATAATTTAAATTTCTCGGATAAGATTCGCTCGGAGTTGGTGGAAATTATATTTTACGATTTTCCGCTCCGCCCATTTTACCCCTCGCGGCTACGTCGCTTCCGTTTCTTCGCGGTTCGAATCGGAATAGCGCGCCGCGACGCGGTCGGATATACTAGTTTAACGGCCGTAAAAACCCGCGGATAAAACCGGAACGGCGGCGGGCCTTTTTTAAAGCCCGGCCGCGGAGAAAGCTTAGATTGGCAATATATTATTTCGATTAATATATTTACTTTCTTTTAAAATGTCTAGAACGAGTGCTTAAAGTTAAATCTCGCGGATAAACGTTTAAAATCGATCGGGTGTACGGTAATTCACCGAAAAGAGGGGCGGGAGAATAATAGCGAAAATAATTAAAATCGCACGATTTTATCGTTTTTCTCGCGTATTAAATTACGGTTAGGAAGACCGACCGTAAATACGGATACATTTCGGCGATCGAATCGATTCCGCGATTAAGTTCGACTACGTCCGATACTTAAAAGTACCGAAAGCGCTAGGAGGCGCCATTTTTCGAGGGAAGGAACTCTTTTCGCCTGGCGCTCGTAAATAACTAGGGCTAGGTTATAGAGTTTAAGTACGGAAGCATCCTCCCGCCGTAGAGTCTACGGCGATCGACGGTTCGAACCCCGGACGTTTAAAATAGGCTAACGACCGGAGTAAAAAGGAAACGTCCGGAAAACGATCAGACCCCGGCACGGACGCGAGAAAACGATAAAACGCGTGGCCAAACTTTAAAGAAAAAACGAGACGTCTCCGACGCGAAAAGACGTATTTTGGAAAAGAAAAAACGTAACTCGGTATCGAGTGGGAAATTAACGGGCGGTAGCCTATTTGTTTCGAGATGTCTCGGTTATATTTTAATATTTATCGTTTAAGACGAAAAGAAAATATGGCTAAATACTCGGAGATTGTGGAGAAAGTTACGATTTCGATACGTTTTAAAAATCCGCCCTCGACTTTTGTAAGGTTAAACGATGGATTTCTATCTAAATTTAGGTAGAATCGAATGCCCGCTCGAACCCGGTGGATCGACCCGTCGTAATTGCGTCGACATAAATGCTAGAGACGGAGACGATTTAAGAGTAACTCGGGTGCGAAATCTGCGAATGCCGATTGATTTTAAGTTATTAACATTTTATATTCTCGTTCTTTGCCCGGGAGTCTCCGCGCTTTTTGTACTTTTGTTCCAATTTTTCGCATTCTTCGGATTCTTCGTAGATTCAATTATTAGATGCAATTTTCTATAATTTCTGCCGACTTTTAATTAAATGTTTTAAAACTGCGGCACCGCTCTTCCTTCCGACGCGCTTTTTATTACGCCGTCCCATTTTTATAACGGTTAAAAGTACGAGATCGATATTTTTAGCTTACCGGAAGCCATTTTCTCGGCGTATATTTTTCGTATTTACTATTTTTTCGCCCGGTGTAAATTATTTTTAAACCAAAGTCAAATATTTACGACGATATAGAAAATGATTATTGTAAATATAAATGTCGGAATTAATAACTGGGTTCCTCCGGGCATTCGCGCGTTAGGGGAAGGAGGGTGACGTCGCGCGCCTAAGACGACGCTAAAATAAACCGCCGGGATCGAATCTTTATTATTAAAATACGAGATTAAAGTTTACTTTACCACTCGGTTTTATCGGGTGTGGCCGACGAAAGAAAGAAACTCCGTTTCCCACGCCGCCGCAGTTCGACTACGGACCTACCGAAATCGAAATTAAGTCGTTCGCGTAATGTCGGCCGAATAGCCGCGCGCTAACGCCCGCCCGCGGCATTCGGATTCGAATCGAATCTACGCTCCCGATACTTTTTGCGGTCGGTTCCTCGGCTAGAAATAACGTAGTTTTTTCATTTACGCACTGTACTTAAAAGCTGGCTATATAAGTAGCCTAAATTAAATTACGTTAAGTATCAGTAAACGAATCGTTAAATCGAAGAATGCGCGCGAATAAATACGGAATAAATTTAAATTTTGCGTTAAAAGACTCGGTAGTAATATAATTTGAATTTTCGTCATCGATACGCGTTTGAGTTCGTCTTCGCTTACAAATTACGTACATTTTGCATCGACGAAAGCGGCGAAGAATGTAGCCTAAAGTTAGAAAGTCGAGGTACGCCCCTTCTCGCTATTTGCGCGGGAGGCTGTTTCCACTATCGTAGGATGGTCATTCGCCGTCGGTTCCCTTTTCTTTACTGCCGAACACTTTTCGATACCGATCGGGTGTCTTATTAAATTAAATTATTTTTTGATATTTATCGCTCAATAACGAATATTTTGGTGACATCGATCGTTGCCTAGTGTCGTAATGTGTCGGTTGCGGATTTGGCGAAATCGAACGTCACTAAAATAACAAGGACTTGGCGGTCGGCGAAGACGAGGAAGGGATGCGGCGACCGACGGCCGTACCGCGGCTTACG
Source organism: Centruroides vittatus (assembly GCF_030686945.1). Lineage (NCBI taxonomy): Eukaryota > Metazoa > Arthropoda > Arachnida > Scorpiones > Buthidae > Centruroides > Centruroides vittatus. The sequence goes on along the minus strand of NW_027122389.1, from coordinate 878,877 downwards.
GGTTTCGAAAACGTCGAAGATACCGACGTCGAAACCGAAGGAGTCGGTAAATAATTTTAAAGATAAAGGAATTACGACCGACGACGGTACTTCGAGACGACGAACGGTGCGTCGTTAACAAACCGGAACGAAAATAATCTCTCTTTACGGGTTAAGTGGCGTATTAATTAAAATGCAAAACGTATTTCCGACGGAAAGAAGAACAAAAAGAAGAGAAAGTTTTATTTTGTCGTCGTTAAATTCTGCAAAAGACAACGCGAAGAAAAAGAGTGAATTTTCCCGCCAACTTCCCGCGGCTTTAATTATAATCGAGGATGGCCGTTAATGAGGAGCATTCGAAAACTCTATAAAAGTATACCGAGCGCGCTAAAGAAAAGTTGCGCGCAGCCCGCTTACGAAGTAACTTTACAAAAATACTGGAAATAGTAGGAAACAATACAGTTTTTTGGACGAAACGACGGACGTACTAAAAAGGTACGCGCTAAACGTTTCTCGTCGGTCCGACGATAGGAGAGCCGGTACCGTTCGTACCCTTAACGGTTTACAAATTGTGGAACTTTGCCCGGTATTTGCGCGCTTAGCGTTACGGTGCCCGGTTAAACCCGGAACGGTTCGAGTAGGCACCGTAATGCCAAGAGCGTGCTAAAATATAAAGTCGACGTATCCGCGTCGACTTTATATTTTAGCACGCTCGCGGGCAGAATTTTCTCGGGCCCGCGACGTCGCGTCAAATTTTCTAGCTTTCGGCGGCTTCCAAAAACGCCGGAAAATAATATAACGTCGCGGACACCTTCCGTTCTTATTTCGGCAGGTATGTTTTTTCGGAGACGAAAGGAAACGACGGTTTTCTCGTATACGGTAGATCTGTCGAGACGATACGTAATTTCCTCGGAAATGCCGAAGCTCCGGATCCAAAACGAATACAAATACGAAACGTCTCGAAGACCGACGTTCGGCTTATTAAATTCGGAAAGTTTCCGATTCGAATTTTCTAGCATTTTCTTCGATAACGATTCGTAACCTTATAGTCCGGCGGTGTAAAACCGCCATTCGAACGTCTTCTTCGGGAACGAAGGAGTTCCGAAATGGAATATTAAAGCGTAACAGAACGTAAAGTTAAAAACTAGAAACGATGCGATTCTAGGATCGATGCTATTGCGTTGTCAAGATTAGCGCATTTTATCGGAAAGTCGATTCGAGTCTCGGGGTTTAATCGTTTTAGAAATTTGCCAAGAGAATTTTTAGCGTATAATCCCGGCAATTTTAGAAATACCGAGAAGAAAACGCTCGAACGATAACCGAAGTGGGAATAATAACGGCGATCGACCAAACGAAACTAAACGATCGATCGACTACCCACAGAATTCTTTAAAGACGGTGGAACTCGATCGTTTAAAGAAGTAAAAAGTTTCGGGAAACTTATCCGTAGATCGGACGATAGGAAAGACAATATCGGCTTACGAAAAAGGAGATAAACGACAGACCTACGACCTCCCTCGTCGCCATCGCCAGAGATTCGTGCAAATATTCCAAATTAGAATAAATAACATTTAAGAACAATCTTTTGGTTTTTGCAAAAACGGATCTACCGTAAATCGTATATTTTCCCGTATCTCTATTTTCCCCGTATCGGAACGTCCCGACGTCGGCCGGCACCCGACGCGGGTTAATAAACGGTTAGTAACGCGCCGAGGCGTATCCCGGGCAAGTTCCCTCTCGCCTTCTCCGGAGCGAGGTGTTACGCGAGTTTTCCCCGTACGGCTTAGCGGAAATAACCCGTAAAAACGGGAAAGAAATTTTTGCCTGGCTTTATCGACCGTAAACGAGCGCGAACGAGACTCCGTCCGTAGAAACCCACCGAGAAGACTAGCCGAAGGAGAAAGATTTTAAAATTTTAAAAACTACTATAAATTATTATAAAGATACGAAAGCGCGAATCTAATATCGAAATACTAAAAAACGGGAATTAGGTATTAAGAGAAGCGTAATGCCGGACCGCCCGCTATCTCCGCGCCTTTCGACATCGAAGAATACGGTATAAAAACAAACGGAACCGGGATTACCTACTTCAAACGCGCCGACGATGTCGTAACGGAAGTCTAACTAAACTTAGACAGTTAACTGCCAACCTAGAAGCTAAATGCAATATATATATATACGCGACGGTCGATATTTTTAAAACAAAAGTGACGAAAATCGGCGCGACGGTTATATTAAACACCCGACCTACGGAATGGATTAAACCCGGTCGACCGTTTGGATTCGGTAATCGGATCCGAATTAAACGATATAACCGCAATAAAACGCGTATTATGGCCGTTCGGTAACGGTTAAATTAAAACGCGGTTAGAAAAAATGTGGAAAAATAGGAAAATACCGGACGAGCTAAAGATGAAAACTTTCGAATCGATAGGCACGTCCGTGGCGATATACCGACGAGGAAAGAGGAGGAGAAAAACGGCTCTGTAAAATAAATGGAACGCGTTGTCGAAAAACCAAATCCGCGACAAACTTAACTACGGCGACGATTCTAAAAACCGTTGGTCGACGCCAATTTTGCCAGTTCGGTGGCGATCCTCGGACGGAACCGGGACGTTCGCCGCTTTGCCAAACGGAAGAAGGCGAAGCGCCCGAGTCGAATCCCGGTTCTTCGCAACTACCTTTTCCGCGTTTTAATAAATGTAGACAAATGCGCGAAATGGAGAATACGGAAAGAAATACGGGTCGGTAAGAGAGGTAATAACGGTAATAACGCCATAAAGAATTTCGATGGGATCGTTTAGTTAATAAATTTAACAAAAATATAGGTTAAAAACGACTTACGGTCGAAATTGTTATCGTAAATATTGCCGTTAAGACACTTTTAGTTACGGTTCGGTAAACTTGTTCTTTCTTTACGTTTAGTTGTCGAATGCGGTAACGGTCCGAGCGGCGTGACTTTCGTCAAAGAGGGAAATAAATTCACGCTGACGTGTAAAGTGCCGTTGGCCGGACTCCACATGTGGTACAAAGACGGCAAACTCGTATCGCCGAACGTCTTCAATAATTATCACCTGGCTCAAGAACTGGTTTCCGGAAACGACCGAGAGAAAGAATTACTCGAATTTTACATACTAATGAAACTGTCCGTGGAACGGGCGGACACCTTCCATTCGGGAGAATATAAATGTAGTAGTGTCAGTCCTTTTTCTCAACGCATTATCGTAATAAATGGTAAGATCTACTCGTATACCTTCGTTACTTTCTAACTATTTAAGTTTTACCTTTTATTCCCGACAGAATAGCGGCGGAACAATTTTTACTACGTTTTTATTCTTTTTCGGTCGTTTAGTTTTCTATTATATTTTATTAAGTACCCGGTAACGGAATTTCGGCCGTCTTTATTTTAATACATTAATTATAACAAGTCCGAGTTATAATTCTCGGCCGGAACTTTAATCGCCGTCGCGCCGACGTAGATACTTTTTTATTTTATTGTTGTTGTTAATAAAAATGCTTTTTTAATTATAATTTATTAACGAGAATTAAGATTAAACTATAGCCGTAACGGTAAGTACGGATACGAACTTAATTCGTCTTAAAGTCCTCTTATTATTATTATTTTAAGAGTTTGTGTTCCAATGCCTTCGACTTTTCTATAGAGAATACGCGCTATTGTGTCCTATAATCTTTTTGAAATGTCCACGTTTATATTAAACGAAACATCTAAAACTATCGTAATTTTTCGAATTTAGATAATATGATAAAAACGAACGAAGCGGAAGCGGGGAAAGGATTAATTCTTTTACCGGGAAAACAACTCGTTCTTCAGTGCGAGACGACCGTCTGCGTAAATTGCACCGTAGAATGGTGAGTTACGTATTAATCGGGCCGCGATTCGAAAAAATTGTAGACCCGTCGATTCCCGCCGTCGTCCGTCCTTAATCTCGAGAACGGCGTTACGTACGAGACCGGACGCGGAAAGCTCGGGGACGGGAGGCCCCGGTTAACTATATCGAGAACTTCCGGTACAAACTGGAAAGCGCGTTATTTCGATTCGAAAATTTTCCCCAAAAAGTTAGACGACGGGCGCGACTCTATCGCTAACGGGAAAAGTATGACGTACGCGCGCGAGCCACTACTAAGCCCGGGTGGAAAGCGTATATTTCGAACGAAATAAATTAAAAATTGCGGCTCGGCATCGCGACGTCGCGATAAATATGCGACGGTCGGTCGGTTGTATTTTGTTAAAAACCGTACGTATAATATTTTTATCGTCTAAAACCTCGCTATTTTTTCGAAAGCGTAATTTTGATAAACAAACATTGAAATTTTGTAAATTTAAATTAATTCTCTACCGAGTGGCGTAACTCCGATTTAAAAATGTAAATTTAACGCGAAGCGAACGTTTTCGATTTCCTTAATCGTGTTACGGAGATATTCTATTGGGTTGTTCGGAAAGTTCGTAGCGATTTTTGATAGCCGACAGTTGAGACACCGATTGACGCGAAAATGATTAGAATTGTACAAACCAATGAATATTACGATAAATGACCTTGAGACGCGTCCGTTACAAAAAAACCGTTAAGATTATTCAAATAGCGTTTAATTTGGCTCATTGCAAAAATGGATGCGAACAACGTGCATTATCGACACTTGTTTCTTTTCTTTTTTCGTAAACGCAAAAATGCTGTACAAACAGCAAAAAAGATATGTGATGTTTATGGTGAGAGTGCTGTATCAGAATCAACTGTTCGAAAGTGGTTTGCAAAATTTAAAACGGGTAATTTCAGCCTTGAAGATGCTCCTCGCTCAGGAAGACCTCCTGTTATTGAAGAGGACCAAATCAAAGCATTATTGGATGAAAACCCTCATTACACAACTCGAGAGATTGCAGACATAGTGAAGTCATCAAACAGTACTGTATTTCAACATCTAAAGAAGCTCGGATACGTGAATCGTTATGACATTTGGATACCTCACGACTTAACGGAAAAAAACTTACTGGATCGCATCTCCATTTGTGATTCTCTTGAAAAACGAAATGAAAATGACCCTTTTTTGAAGCGTTTAGTGACAGGTGATGAAAAGTGGATCATTTATAACAACATCAGCCGAAAACGATCGTGGGGTAAGAAAAATGAATCACCATTAAAAACTCCAAAGGCCGGTCTTCATCCAAAGAAGGTCATGCTCACTGTCTGGTGGGATTGGAAAGGAATCCTGTACTATGAGCTGCTTCCACAGAATCAAACAATTGATTCTGATAAGTATTGTTCCCAATTGGATAAGCTGAACATGGCAATTAAAGAAAAACGTCCGGAACTGGCCAATAGAAAAGGCATTGTGTTTCACCAAGATAATGCCAGACCTCACACGTCTTTACGAACACGCCAAAAATTATTGGAACTAGGCTGGGATGTTTTACCCCACCCCCCTTACTCACCCGACCTTGCCCCGTCGGACTACCATTTGTTCCGTTCTCTACAAAATTCCCTTCATGATAAAAACTTTGATAGTTTGGAAGCTTGCAAAAACCACGTGGATCAGTTTTTCGCGGAAAAAACTGGAAAGTTCTACGAAGAGGGTATCATGAAGCTGCCCCATAGATGGCAACACGTCATTAAAAACAATGGCGCATACATAGTGGAATAAAAGTATATTTTTAGTATTAAAACAATTTCTTTTATTTCTCTTAAAAATCGCTACGAACTTTCCGAACAACCCAATAAATAAGAACGTAAATTTGGAACGGTTTTTAAAAGCTCCAGTTACGGTGTTTGATGGATGTGTTCTATAATATAATCTAGTTACTATACATTTATACGGGGTTTTCCCATAAGAGCGATAGAACTTTAAGTCGTCGCGGGTGCCTTACTTTTTCTTCGATCGTCCGGTTAATTTACGTATCTGTTCTATAACGTTTAGCGAGTCGTGGTGGCAAGATTTCCGGTCGCTCGACGTGTCGAAATTATTAAAATTTATTATCGAAATTTGTTCGATTTACGGTCGACGTAAGTGACCTACGAAACTCGCGACGGAATTGCGCTATCGAACTCCGAGTTCGGCCGTAGAATTACTTCGAGAAATGCGGCCTTTAACCCGCCGTTATAATCTCGACTTAACTATATTGGATTACTTTTTATAGTGTCGCGCTAAATCCTTTCGTTATTCTACACGGCCGTAAACTGTCGACGACCTTGAAGCCAGCATCGTTCGTGTTCTCGGTAAGATACGGCGTGGGTTAATCGCAATCTCGGGGGCCGATCGAATGTTATTGTTTTTCGAGCGTAATGCTACTAAATGTACTATAAAGTAAAACGATCGCTGCCGTATTATCTTTTGTAGTTTTCGCTTTATTTCGATTTACAGTTCTATCGCTCTTATTGGAAAACCCCGCGTAAATGGCATTAAAATAATCCGATCGTTAAGTAATGTCACGAAATGTTTTTAAAATTATAAAGTAACGCCAAAAGTTCGATCGACTCGTACGACTAAATGCCAGTATTATAAAGTTAAGCGACGAGTTGCCGGATTTTTTTACGCCGGAACAATTCTATTATCGTTCGTCCGAAGTTTTGATCGAAATTGTAACGCTACTTTCAGACATTAATATTTGACTCGACTTTACAGGTTGAAAGACGGAGAACACTTAAACAAGTCGGACGAGAGAATTCGCATCCACGACGCAAATAATTCGTTAATTATCTCTAAGGCCCGAGTGTCGGATACGGGGGATTACATGTGTTTCGTTAACAAATCGGTCATCGGCGAATTTGTAAATGCCACCATCGTCGTAAGACGTACGTATTGCCAAACCATTCTACTAGACTTCTCGACGTTTTTTTTTACTATCTAATGGTATTCTAGTTTAAATTTGTTTTAGTTACGTGAATTTTTTTTTAATTTTTCGTATTTACAATATCAAAAATTAAAGAAATCGAATTAATAATTATTTTAGCCGAGATATCTGTTATTCCGGTGCGTAGAGAATACCGGAGAAATAAAATCGGCGAGCTTCGCATACTTTCCCTCGCAAAATCACTGGAAAATGTGGAAGTGTCAAATTAATAAGTTAATTTAAGGTGACCGACCGTCCTCCTTTTGTAAGTTCTGTCCTCCCTCGACACCCGACTGTGAAAAAATAAGTGGCGAAATAAACCTCGACCACGCGCTTTAACGTTAATTCGTGGGAAGTTTGACCGACTCGACGACCCGTGACTAAAAAAAAAAGAAAGGCGAATGGATTCGCGTTAGTCAATATAAACCTATGTGACGATATCGCTTATTCGATATAGCGTTCGAGTTTGCTCGAGTGCGGGCGTATTACGATTCGATAATCCGATACTGTTTTATAAAACGGTTAAGAAGGGTGACGCCGCGATATCCGCCCCGGGTGTCACCCGCGCTAGCTACGCCACTGCGCGTGCAGTAGAGATTATTATAGCGTATTATTATTGCAATGAATAAAATTTTTCTTTTATTTACAATATTTTTTCCTCCAATTTATGCGTCCTCCTTTTCGTTATAAAAAAGTTGGTCACCTTAGTTAATTATACGCGATTAACTATAATTAATGCCAAAATATGTCGAAATATGTGGGCCGAGTGAACTAATGTATTTAACATAGATGATGTTTTGCAATATCAAATGCTTTGCAAAGTCCACCGCTTTCGTTTAAGAAGCGCGCTGGTTACGAGCGGCGAAGTTGGTTTAGTTTATCTACTCCGGTGTTAAAATATTTCTTTCTAATTTGCTTAAATTGCTTCGTGCCACACCAAAGAGTTTAAGAAAATATTAACGCCGTCCGTCGGCGTTATTATTTTACTCGAAATATTACTACGAGTACTTTCGACGATTTCGGATCGTCTAACGTACTCGTAGTAATATTTCGAGTAAAATAATAACGCCCGCGGACGGGGTTAATATTTTCTCGCAATGTCAAATATGCATTACGTTAAAAACGACGACGTATAATGAATTTTTTCCTCTTAAAGAACTAAAAAACAACAAATTAGAAGGGAAGCCTATTCGTGGACGCATTTTATTTGTATTGTAAATAAAATAGTAGTCTCGACTGCATTAAGTATTTGTTGGTAGTACTTACGAGATCTGCTGTCAAATATTTAATGCTTACAGTTTCTTCTAAACAGTTATTGTTGCTTATCATTTATCTAATATAATTGTTCTCTCGTTTTACATATCACGAGCAAAAATATTTGGAAGACAAAATTCATTTTTCCAACTTATCGATCATACGTCACAGTTTCGAGTTAAAGCCGAAAACTAGCTATCGCAGTTAACTCGATAAGGATGACGTATCGATGAGCTGCTTGGCAATGACCTCTGCCTACTACAATACTGTTCCGAATTTCAACCCCAGTGTTTCCCGAAATTTGTCTTTTCAAACTTAAATACAGTAAAAAAGCAATAAAAACAATAAAAGTAGTTCATTCCAAGTAATTAGGTCGATGACGTGTGTGTGTATAGTCAAAAATGCTAACAAATTAATTAAACAAAATAATTTGTATTTTATCTATATATTAAATGAGAGGGAATTTCACTTTGTCCGAATTACTTTTGAGTAAACAGCTGGAGCTGAAAATATGGTTTGGGTATCAACGCTCTTACTCTGTAGAGGATGCTACTGAAGAAATATTTGAAAAAAGGTGCTGTGGTTTGGTGTGGCAGAATGGCAAAAGGTACAACGTTAAGTTTAGAGGGTAAATATATCGGGTAATTGTATTCCTTCTAGTGATTTAGTTTTTTTAATCGTACCTGCTCCTTTTGCTAAATTTTGAATTTTGCATTATTTTTTAACATTAATTCTTAATTTTATGATATTTAAATTTATTAATGTTAAATCTATGAAACAAAGGTAAGTGTTTATAACAATTGTGAGTAGTGTTTCCACCTTTACAAAATTGCTGACCCGGACGGCAGGTCTGTTAGTTCGAACAGAAGTTCCCGACGCATGCGCAATGTCATTTTACAATGCAAAGAATAACGTGCGTGCCAGTTCTAAATCAGTTACAGTTAGGGACTAGGGACTTGCGTAGGAGTAACGTATGTAACCTAAATTAAGAAAGAAAGAACAAATAATTTAGCTCCATAGAAGACATGTACGCAGAGGCGTAGCTAGGGGAGACGGTGGGGGCGGCCCGTCCCGGGTGTCACTCACCCGTGTACGGGTGATACCCACTAGGCCTGCACCTAAAAAAAAGGTCGACGGCTCGCCTCCTATGACAGTTCTTCGCTATGAGGAGATGCCACGAGAGCTCGCACCGGCCGAAAATCTTACTATGATTTATTCTATAAATCTAAACTCGTACGTCGCGACATTGCGTATTCAATATAGCGTTCGAGTTGCTCGAGTGCGAAGATATTACAATTCGACAGTGTTTTATAAAAGAGTTAAAAAGGGTGACACCGCGATATCCGCACCGGGTGTCACCCGTGCTAGCTACGCCACTGCATGTATGGACGTACAAGCAAAACAAAAAAAAAAAAGGTCAAGAGGCAGTTGCGCATAACATGTCGGCATAAACAGAGTAACGTGGCGGAATGGTAGATGAGTTTCGGTGAGTGAGAGATCTTTCGCTGTTCAAATGGTGTAAATTTACAAAAATATTTGCAAGAACTTTGTTTCGCCGTAATTAATTTCACAATTTCTACGAAATTCCCGGACAAAATTAATAGTTCACCCGGACAGCGAGTGAATTCCCGGACTGTCCGGGTGAAAACCGGGCGGGTGGCAACACTAATTGTGAGGGCCAGGATAGCCTAATTGACACTAACTGCGAGGTTCCTATAGCCTTCGGGGCCTTATCACTGAATGTAAATGATTACACTAGAAATTGCTAACACCAACTAGTTACATCAGACTTTTGAGTGTTTTTGTGGATGGCAATGATGCGACCTCATATATGAGACTATGGTAAGAGGATAGAGTAGGAAATGATGAGATTCGGTTGGAAGGAGTCACTCGACACAATTAAGTACACTTTTTAGATACATTTATTAGATGGCACGAAAGTTTGTACAGTATGGTACACAGCTTAAGATAGTATTTGCAGTTGCATGCGTTATCATCATAGAGAGAGAGTTTTTACAAATTTCGGTAGATTTAAATCTCGACAAATAATTCCCATATTGGAGCACAGACAAACAGTTCTTCGTGTCGGAAAATAGTTGTCAAAGAGACAGAGCTTTGGACGATTCGCGTGGGTCCGGACAATTCGTGTAGAGTAGCACTCGCACAAATTCAGACGAAGCACACATCCGACTGGACAGGAAGGCACAAAACATTATTGCTAACAACTCGGAGAATGGGCTACGACCGACTAAAATCGGCTGTTCTTTGTCTATTCAAAAGCGCAAAATTCCCCAAAGGTAACAGGGTGAAGGGAAAGGTGTCATAAAGTGTCACGATTGACTCCGAGAAAGTGTAAGTTGACGCCGTCTGGGGTCAAAAAGTTGACATATACTATCTTCTGATGAGATCGTCATTGGGTTGTTTGCTTTGTTCTGTTTAATTCTTTCACAAAGTTGTCATTGTTACGCGTAGTTAGACTGCATGCTTTTTTCTATTTTTTTTCAAATTATTCTCCTTATATAATTGATGATTTCACCTTAATGTAAGCTGTTTATCTTAATTAACATACTAATTACATTACAATTAGCCTACTTTTAATTTAACCATTCATTTTCTTATTTAACGATAAAAAACACACCTTTAACAATCCAGTAAATAAAATTTACTAAAATAAAAACGTTTCTGATCAGTTTAAATTTACTAAAATAACGATTGTTTCGATCGTTATTTTAGTAAATTTTATTTGCTGGATTGTTAAAGGTGTGTTTTTTATTGTGTTCTATTTATCCAGTACGTACAATATACAGTGGAACCTCGCTTAACGAGCACCTCGCACGGCGAGTATTTTGCACGAGCAAAACAAATTGTAAAAATTTGCCTCGCTGAACGAGCGATGTTTCGCATAACGATTGACGAGGAGAGGGAAAGTCCGGAATTGTGCGTGTGCGGCATACTCCATCGGTCTGTGTTTAGCACTCGCTCCGCTAGCATCTTAGTGTCGCTTGCGATGACATATTTTTCCAAACTAGTGTTCACACATATTACTTATAAACATCAACAACCATAGCCCACAATAAACACCATAATAAACAGGCTAAACAATATGCCAAATTCTTGGGTCATTAAATTTAATCATCGATTCCAAATTAAATTGTAGAAATGTCCGAATTAAAAATTAACTATTTATGAATATTAAATTTAATACGAGATGGAAACACAACTGCCTACCTCTAGTAGAAACAACTTTCATTTTAGTGGCTGTTGTCATAATGGAAAAGTAGAGTTTCTACCCATTCTCACGAAGTTCTTGAGAATATTCTGCATGGAAAAAATTCTATGTCAGTCCATAAGTTCGTGCGTATTTTTATCTACAAAAAAGCAGCAAAAAATTTTAATTCAATTTTATTTCAATCTATAATGTATTCACCATTATTTTGTACAATTTCTTGCCATCTCGATGGTAGCTTTTTAATCCCGTCTTCGTAAAATGATTTCGGTTTTGAATCAAAATATTCAGAAACAGCCTTTTTTACATTGTTCTCGTCCTCAAAAGTTTTCCCTTTTAAAAAGTTCTGCAAACTGCGAAAAAGATGATAATCACCGGGAGCAATATTGGTGGATGAGGTAAAATTTCCCAGTTGTAGCTTTCGAGTTTCTGTGCAGTTATTTTTGCAGCGTGTGGTCTGGCATTGTCATGTTGCGAGAGAACCCGCTTTCTGTTCACTAACGACGGTCGATTTTTTTCTGAATTTTTCATTTAAACGCTCTAATTGCTCACGATACATTTGAGCCGTAATTGTTTGATTAGGTTATAACGGCTCAAAGTGAATTAGACCCGACATATCCCACCAAACAGACAAAAGAATTTTTTTTGGATGCAACCCACCTTTTGCAGTCTGTTTTGGCTGCTCGTCGAGATCCATCCATTGTTTTTTCTCGTCACATTATTATAGAGGATCCATTTTTCGTCTCCGGTAACCGGCCTACAAAGAAAAGGTTCTAAAGCAATACGGGATAAAAGAGACGTGCAAATGTTTACACGTTGTTGTCGGTTAGCTATTGACAGTTCGTGCGGTGTCCATTTTCCTAGCTTTGAAACTTTTCCGATTTGTCGTAGGTGTCTATGAACGGTTCCGTGGAATGAATTTAAACGTTCCGCAATTTCGTCAACTGTTAAAGATGGTTCTGCTTCGACTAGTGCAGAGAGAGCATCGTCGTCGAAGTCGACGGATCTTCCGGTACGAGCCTTATCCTCCACACTAAAATCATTGTTTCTAAATCTTTCAAACCACTTCTGCGCAGTCCTTGAACTAATTACGATTTGATTATGTACAGTATTTATTTTTTTGGCTGCATTTGTAGCATTCTCACCAAATAAAAAGTATAAAACGTGTCTTTTATATTCGTCGGTTACTTCCATTTTAACGAAAATAAACAACTGAAATGTTCACAATTCTGAACAGTATTATATGAATGACATTCAATTTAACACTTCGGTGTAAAAATTATCACATTAGACTGACATTTTTAACAGCAAAACAAGATTTTTCTCAAGGTCATAAAAATGCGCACGGACTTATGGACTGACCTAATACTTGAGAATACCTAGCAATATATTCTTGTGATAACAAGATAATTTCTGCACGCAACTGAGATAAGTGGACTTCCATCACATAAGTTAACATTAAAAATCGGAGCCACAGTAGTGCTCGGAGGAACCTCGACACTAAAAGGGTTGATTAATGGAACGAGATTAGTTAAATGTGGTATGTTTAACAACGCAATTAATGTACAGATCCTGACAGTGAACGTTGCGAAGGGAGATTGGGTCTTTGCTTTCTGGTTATTGAGGGGTAAGTTTATTGTTGTGTTCTTTGTTTTTGATTTATTGTTACGAATAATTTTTTGGATTTTTTTCTGTTTGTTTTCTGCTATCCACACGCTTCCTCGGATAACATTTCTTTTACAATTAAACGACTTCAATTTCCCATCATCCAGGCATTCACCACGACAACGAACAAAAGTCAAGGACACATACTCGGTCTTCTTCTTCTTGTCCTTTACCCAAGTATATAGGGTCGGCACTTTGAGTCTTTCTCTTTCTCCCGTCCAAAGCAACTTCCGCAGAGACGCTGCACTCCTCCATATCGCATTTAAGGGTCTCATTCCGGGTCTTCCTTTCCTTCTTTCCCCCTCCACCGACATTCCCGGGACTCTTTGTACCGGGGCTGTTTCTGGTTGGCACTGCACGTGTCCAAACCATCTCGGTCGATCGAACAGACACTCGGTAAATTTGGTATTTATTTACGGGAGCCAGTTGTCAGACACGCTACGCTTTATGCGGCTATTTCTCAATCCAGATAAGCAAAGGTTCTATACCGTTCAGTGTATCATCACCAAATTTGGCACGCATATTTAACATGCTCGAAAAAATACTTTGGAATCCCCACCCTCTTATCTTATTTTGTACGTTTGTTAAGTAAATGGAGCTATACCACTCGGCATATTCGCACCAAATTTGGTACAAATAGTCTTCGAAACCCTAGAAAAAATACTGCGGGGTCCCATCCCCAAACACCCATAAAGCCCATTCCACGTCGACTTTAGCCCGAGCAATTTTTTTGTGCCGCGCGGTTTTCTTATCGTAAATACTCGGATCCCTCTCCAAATCCAACCTCACCAATCCTCCAACCCTTCAAAAATCCAAATAGCACCATATACAAATAGCTAGTTTAATTATTATTTATAGATAGATACTATTTTAATAAAAGTTTGAATCCCAACAGAAGTGTTTGTTTTCTAAGTCGGGACAATATTGTAGTAGGTGGAGATCTTAGCGAACCACCAGTCAGTGCACGGAAACATCTTTTTATCGCACTCTATAAAATTACCTTCATCTCGGTACCGGAACTACTTACTAAACACAGTTAATTAAACTTTTAACTTCCGGTAACAAAAATTTTTAATGTAAAAATTTCCGACAAATGTTTTTGACTTTAGCCAAGGTCTGTCTCGGGTCGTCGGCGACGTTCCAAAATTGGAACGCACGGGACAAAATTTTTCAATATATTTTTAAATAATTAGAACAAAACAATGTTGTAAAACAACAAAAAATTAATCCGCGATAAATCTACAATTATACCAGATATAAATATAAGAAATAAAGTATGAAATTATAACAATAATTATTATTTTGTATTTTATTTCTTTATTTATTTATTAACATAAGTTAATAATAATAATAATAATTATTGTTAACTCGCGTTGGCAATTCCCAATTTTTCGTTAAAGCATTGCCACGCAAAACGAAACGCTTTCCCCATCTTTAAAGTTAATACAATTGCCAGTCGGGTCGGTCTCGTATATTTCCGTGGCTTCTAGGGCCCCCGACGTAACCGGTTCGAAACGATTACTTAATTAACGTGGCATTCCGCAGATCGGTCCGCGCGTCTGTTTTAGTAGCGTAAACGGTTCTAATTATTTAAAAATATATCGAAAAATTTTGCGTTCCGCGCATTCCAATTACGGAATATGGCCGACGACCCGAGGCGAACCCCGGTTAAGGTCAAAAACGTTCCTCGGAAATTTTTACATCAAAATTTTTGTTACCGGAAGTTAAAGGTTTAATTAAATGCGTTATTGCACTCTTTATAAACGACACAAAAAATTTTTTGTTCGTTATTATCGAACGACCGGCCATCTACGTCTAATAATTTGTCCGCGTTTTCGGGAGACACCGCCTTCAAACTACAAAAGTTTCGTTCGGATTCGCATTTTCCATCGCGCACTTTCTCTTTTTTTAGTAAAGCTAGCGACAGATCTTTAACGGTGGGCAATAATTTGGAAAAATATTTCTCCAACACCTTATATAAGTAATCGAGTTTATATCGTCTTTTCCGCGAGTCGTTCTCTCCGCTCTTCCAATTCTCTTATCGATTTAATAGACGAGCGACCGAAAGGTTTTATACAAATACAAATTACCGATATAATTTTCCTCGGAGCGTGCCGTATAAGGGTTGGGTGGCAAAAAATACCAGAGACGAACTATTAATACATTTCTGTTTATTAATAGTTCATTTCCGATTTTTTATTACCTAATTTATTTTATTTTATGATAATTCGTATCGAGATTATATTTTTAGAGATACATTTGCAAATTTACGTTTAAGCCGTTGTTGCATTTATTTTTAACGATGTATATTTTGATAATTTAAAGATAAATTTAATGCTTATTAACATTTTCGGATTAATTTTGATATTAAGGTAGTTCTCTATCTTTTTAACGGGCATATATTTTGATTAAAAAATCTAAAAAATCGAAACGGTTCGCTTATTTTGCACTTTCTTAATTTACTTCGAATTATAGCAACGCGGTAGTTCGATTTCCAATTAGCCACGACGTAGAATACTTTGTTTATCTGTTCTGTTTTTTTCTTTTAATGGTCGATTTAAATTTTAAATCTTTAAAGTTACTTTTAACGTCGATCGGTTGATGCGTTGCACCGCGTATTTGTTACGTGCCGGGATGCGGTCGTACTGGTTACGGCCGGCTCCATCCGCCGCCAACGGTCGTTTGATTTATTCCGCTCGTGTTATTCTTTTCTTCTTCGATATTTCTGAGAATTTTACGGTTTCTCATTTTTTATGCAAAAGGGTAACGACTGCATTGTTCTACTAACGTTTGACGCGTGGAGTAACTATTATTCGAATAATAATATTTAAGGATATGCCCGTATTGCGAGTAATTCCCGTCGGAAACGATCCGCATTTCTTCGAGAATCCACGTATTCCGGAATCTAAGTATTTGAGAAACGGCATTCGAAAACTGTCGTTTTAAAATTAAACGCGGCCGACACGTGGCATTATTTTGAGAGTCGAGGAATGTTCCGAATTTCGTTTATTTTTTACGTATAATTACATTAATTTGACGATAATTCTAGTTTTAGTTGTTAAACCGTTATGAACAAAATTACTTTTAGCAAAAGTAAAATTAGTTAAGTTTGATGAAAATTTATGCAAAAATTAAATCTTTGCATAAATTTCCATAGAAGTAATTAAATATTTATTGGTATCGAGTAGAGAATATGTAATAATCTTTTTTCCTCGGTTTAAAATCGTTACCTTTTTCAATTTAAACACTGAAAATTCTGTAATTTTTATCAGTTCCTTATAAGTACAGTAGAGCATCGATTATCCGACCCCCGATTAACCGACCGCGTTCTAGTCGGCAAATTCAAATGTCCGCTAGTGATGTGGCGCTACAATATTTGGTTATGTCTTGGCTACTTTAATATTATTTTTGTTAAATTTTTGCGTGTTTTAGCTGGCAGCACTGGCTCGACCACGAAAGGGAGGCTAGTATTTAAACCGGGCCTAATACACTATACTAATAATGTATTTTTTCGTACTTTGCGGTTATCCGACCGACCCCTGTTCCCAATTAAGTCGGATAATCGATGCTCTACTGTAATACGTATTATTTTTAAGGAACCAAAATATTAACGTTGTTTACGTATCCGTGTAATTTAATTTCACAGCGAAGACTCAAGTGGAACAGTTCGACAAGTCTATCAATTTGGTACAGGGTAACAAGTTAAATTTGCACTGCAATGTCAAAGTGGGCATTCCGGTTCCCACCATTTCTTGGTACAAAGGTATGTATGTACGTTTGTCTTTTTGTGCGGACTGGCACCTCTTAAATTAGTTTAAATTATGATTCCGATTAATTGTACGTTTAGAAAAATTTTACGTAAAGTCGAAAAGTAACGATAAGTTCGTTCGAATGAATTATTCGAATCTGCAAGTCTTAACTCCGCTACGAAGTCCTCGGACGAAGACGTATTGGGTTTTGCGATCCGTTCTTTTATCGGGCTGCGATTTGAAAAAATTGTAGACCTATAAAGTCCCGCCGTTGCCCGTCCGTTTCCGTCCTTTAATCTCGAGAACGGAGTTAGAAAGCTCGGGGGCGGGAGGCCCCGATTAACTATATACAGACTTCGGATGCAAACCGGAAGTTACGTTATTTCGATTCGAAACTTTCCCCAAAAGGAGTTAGACGGACGACCGGTACGACTCCGTTGCTAACAGAAAAGTTTGATGTACGGAGGCAAGACACTAGGGTACTAATTTGAGGTGGCAAGCCTATACTTTAAATTAAAAATATATTTATTATATATATTAAAAATAAATTAAAATTACGATTAAAAATTGCGGCCCGGCATCGCGACGTCGTCGCAATAAACGATTGTTCGTTATACTTAAATTTGCCCGAGTTTTTTTAATTCGATTTTAAACAATGTTTTAAATTAATTTTAAAAGTTGTGTTCTCGTCGAGACTCGAAACGTCCCGTTGTAAATGAAATTTCGGTTAGTTAGAACGGTCGTTCCGCGTAAAATTTATATCTGCCATTTGAGAAGATTGTTGGATCCAAAGACGGGATGTTTAATTGTCCGAAAATGTTTGCAATAATAAAATAAGTGCCGAAGAAATAAGGTGAGGTATGCCAAATAAAACGTTCCGTAAGTCTCTTTTCTGGTAAATTCTTGAATTTTCCGACATTTAATGCTAAAATAATTGTTACGTCGTAAATAACGTACTCGTTTACGAGGTAACAATTTTTCTGCAAACCGACCGATGGCTGTCCGATGGGTCGAAGTAACTTGTGCAACGAGCATAGCTTATTCTTTAAATTAGTGACGAGTCAAATTTATTCCATAATAGGACTATGTTAAACTAAAATTTTGATATTGAACATAAAGACTTACGAATTATTGAAAAGTATCGAGTGTATAGAAAAAGACTCGAAGACAAATTTTGAAATTTACGGTCACTAGGCTAATGCAAACCGTCGGCCGTAAATTCGCGGTGCAAAAATTATACGGTGTCCGACCGTAAATCTACGTGGCTGTTTACGGAAATGCCACCGACAAGATTGCCCTTCATTAGTAAGAATTACAGTCGAGATCATTTCAAAGTCGACAACTGAAAACATTGTTTTTTTAACATTTTAAGGGAAAAAATGCATTTTTGGTCTGTTAACTACTTTGCATATCGCAATAACCTTGCTAATTTGCATAAAACAGTATATAACTGATTAGTTTGTTTCACCAATAAACAATTGAAGAGCGATGAGTGAAGTATCGTTACATCAATTGGAAGTTGACAACAAAGAAAACATTGTAAATACAGTAAGAAATTAATTTCAAATTGAGTATAACACAAAATTTAATTCCAGAATTGTTGATTAAATAATTTTTTAATATCGATAATAAAGTATGCCAAAGAAGAGAGAATTGAATCTCCAAGAAAGAGTGCAGATTGTACACCAGTGTAAAAATGGCAATTCTCTTGCTATTATTGCAAAAAAGCATCAAATATCACGAGAAGGTGTCAGAAAAATAATAGTCAAATATTTAAATAACAATAGTGAGAAATTTACCAGGAGGACAGTGCTCTAAGGCCACAACATCGAGAGAAGATGCAATGATTTACCGCGAGGCCACCAAAAGCTAAAGAAATAAAAGAACAGCTTACTCTCTAAGCCAGTGTTTCGGCTATTAAGAGAAGATCAATTAAAAAAAGGGTCTCCACGGAAGAGTGGCTCGTAGAAAACCAATGATTTCGGCAGTGAATCGGAAGAAAAGATTAGCTTTTGCCAAAAAATTTGTGGACAAGCCCCTAAAGTTTTGGAAGCGTATTATTTGGAGTGACGAGTCAAAACGAGAGTTGCGGGAAGCTAAAAGACGAAAATTTGTTTGGAGAAAGAAAAATCAAGCATTCGATAAAAATAAAACTGCGGGAACGATAAAACACTCGCCCTACATAATGGTTTGTGGTGTTTTTCGGGGTTCGAAATGGACAATAGCGTTCGAATTCACGATCGCACGAAAGCAGATTACAGACAGATACTCGAAGACAATTTAGTGACGTCGGCAAGAAAAATGGGGATTGAAAATGAATTTGTCTTTCGACAATACAAGGATCCCAAACATACAGCACTGCTTCTCAGAAAATATTTCAATGAAAATGATATGAAAGTTTTTGAACGACCACAGCAGTCACCAGACTTAAATTTAATAGAACACCCGTGGGACGAATTAGACCGCCGTATTCCTCTTAGCCGTAGAAAATCTTTATCATTATACAAAAATGAATTATTTAAGGTTTGGTCGGAAATTGGACAGGATGTCGTCGATAAATTACCGTATATCTCGACGGACAAGACGATAGTCGAACCATAAAAAATTGCCCCGAAAATCCGGGGTCGTCTTATAGGACAGATACAAAAAAATTAGATTGAAATTTATATAAATTAAAACCATTATAAAAAGACAGACAAACCGTAATTATTTACTAGAAGAGAGTAGGGTATGTGCACAAAATAGAATAGCCCATACAATGTTTTTGTGAATAGTCACGGTCATTACCCGAATGCCCGAATTAGTGCGAATGTTTGCAAAAATCGCCAGATGCAAGAAAATAAAATTTGTTCGTTCAAAAAATTACAAATAGGACATAATTCCATATACGCTATACAGTATTATTATTCGGAAAATGATTGCCGATCTAAACTAAATTCGTAGGCCGTCGATAGTTTGGGGGTCGTCTTATAGGACAGATATATGCTAAAACTATAAAACTTGGACGAAAATTTATACGTCGTCTTATCCGCCAAGATATACGGTAATTAAGTCTGCAAAGTCGACTTCTTCGTGTAATTCGGGCCAATGCGGTCCAACAAAGTTCCGATTTGACTCTTTCTCGACGTTTTATTTCGTGTCGACTTTGAAATGGTTTTGCCACACGACACAAATTTACAACAGTTTTTTAAAACACACATATTTTCTTCAAAATTTTTTGATGGATTTAATAAAAACTTAAGTCTTAAAACTAAAATTAACATTAATTTCATTTTTTATATTGATAAGATGACGATAAACTCAAAAGTTCACAAAACGGGCCATGTCGACTTTGAAACGATCTCGACCGTACGTAGGATATCGACGATTACTTTGTGCCGTGCCGATAACCGACACACAAAACTAAAACCGATAAATTTCTATATCGTCTGTGTAATATTCGACATTATCGATAAAAGTCTATCAATAACAACAAATACAGATATAAACAATCCTATTTCTTTCGACATAAAAATTCCTCCAGCTGTTAGATTGCCCCGGTGTTAAAAATTTACAAGAGCTGCAACAGCTCAGAATTTTTAACATTAGTGCCATCTCCTAACAGTCGAGGGAATTGTTACAGTGAAAGAGGTAGAGAATTGTTTATCGTCGACAACAAATGATAATTTATCGGTTTCGGTTTGACGTATTGGTTATTGGCACGGCACCGTTCCGGTTATTCGGCAGTCGAAACGGTAACTCGTGCAGCCGGTCCTTTAGTAAGATACGGCCTAATAAAAAGGGACGAGAACATCATTCAAACGAAAGACGAATCTCAAATGATTTTTATAATTAATGGGTTCATTCGAATGAAAAAAATTGTTCTTTACCGAGAAGTACGGATAAAAATTATTTTCTACATCTCGTATTTAAAACAATACTTTGAGGGTGGGAATAAAAATTATCTTACGACCTATTTTGTTTAAGAGCAAGGTAAAAGTATTTGTTAATAAATTATTATAAAAAAATTCCTGATTAATGTGCATATTGTGTGCTCTCTAGAATTTTTTAATTCTTCAATTTTGTTTTTTGCACGAAAATAGTTTGTTAAAAATTTCTGTTGGAATTTTAGTCTTTTTGTGGCTAGATTATTTTGCTTAATAAAATTTTATATATATGGAACGAGTAGAAATTTTTTGTTCCTCGTTTCAGACGGACAGTTATTAAATGGCAGCGACGATCGCATTGGATTTTCGGAAGACGACAAAGGAATTCCGAATGCCATTCTTACGATAGACGAATTAGAATACACCGATCGTGCTAACTACATGTGTGAAGCAGACAATGGAATTAGTAGTTCTAATGCTACGACTCTTGTGAGAGTAAAAGGTAAAACTTTGTAATAAGAAATCAACACAGAACTCCAATAATTCGTTGAATAATTTTTTTTAATTATTAGGTTTAGAAGGAAATAATATAGCTATATTATTTTAATAAATATACATAAATGTTATCGAGCAATACATTTTGGATTATAAGATGCTATTAAACAGATATCTGATGTCTGTTAATATTAATTTAGAAATGAGCAAGAATTGGACACGATCATTCTGTGGAAAACAAAATTAATCCCTAATGATTTATGATTTTTATCAGCAAATGAAGAAATGAGGAAATCCACTGCATCAGCACGTTGCAGTGATTTCCTCATTTCTTCATATTTCTCTGTCCATTTCATTCTCTCCTCGTGTTTCTTTTCGCTTTCCTTTATATGTTGTTTCCCATTTTTTTAATGTTTGTCGTAATCACTCTTGATCTGTATGTTTTGTTTGTTCTTACCGTTGGAACTATATTTTTTACTGGTCTTTTCCAAAATTTAATCTCTGCTTCTATTTGGAACAAAAGCCTATGCTCCTGTTTTTTGTACACTAGACTATGTAGGATAATGTTATAGCTTTTTCTTTTTGTTTTCTTCGGGATATTCTCGTTCCACAATATTAAATTTAACATTCTAACTACTGTCCTCCTGCAAGACTGACCCGGTATTTGAAGTACTCGACTATTTTTATTCTGTTCCCGTTCGCCCACGATCTTGCCGTTCTTGTAGTTAAATGTTCCATTTTTACGTAATTAATATTCGGATCCCATTTTTTATATTCTTCGTCCTGTGTCTGCACGCGAGTTTTGCATCTTTTCCATTCTGTGACGTAACTCCTGGATCGTCTGCAAATGATCCTTCTTCTTAGTCCTTTGCCCTTTCGGAGGGTTTGGTGATATTATGAATTGACAGCTTTAATTGTATCCTTCCACTTTTCACAGTGTTATGCTATTTGAATGGCTTCACGCAATGTGTGTCCCGTAATTGCCATTACTTAGTCTGCCCGCCTATCCCGACACCTGCTTCTAGGGCGTTTGCCATTAATCTTCTTTTTAGAACTCGTTTCTCAAAACCGTTTTTGTGCCCGGAAATATGTTCCAAAAAGTCACGGTAGGATTGGTGAATTTTAGTGGGACGGCACGTTATGATTTTCGGTCGATATAGGAGGGAGCAATTTGTTCGGTGCTCCGTCCGAGAGATTCTTAACGTTCTTCTATGTGTTCTATATGTCTATATCTCAAAGAAATCTAGTTTCTTCTCTGAGGTGGCATTTATGGTCCAGGTTTCTGCAGCATAAATGGCAATCGAGAAAATTAGTAATCTCGATCTTTTCAAATTCTATATAATTCTACATAATTTAGGCAAATTCTGCACTTAATTTCATTATCACATCCTCTTTTATTCGTGAGAAGTGATCCAAGGTAAACAAATTCATTATCTTATAGCCTGCAATTAGCCTGTGTCAAGTAACAATCAATTATCATGACTTTCCTTTTATTTCCATTAATTCATATTCCCTGTTCTCAGTTTCAAGTCTTTCCATAATATATTCAAGTTCTGATTCACTGGATGCCATAATAAGAGTATCTTCAGTTCTTCGGTTAGTGCCAAAAACGATTGGGACGTCGTGTCGATAACGCCGTTTGGAAAACCGACGTCGTCTTCGGATGATTTTTGATCGGTGCTCAATTCTTCTTCGTAGATGGTTTCTTTGACCAAAGAACGTACTTTTAAATAGCAAAATGCATTTTTCGATGGTCTTGTCGAGTATTTTTTAACAGCAGTTGTTTCGGCCGAAGACACACAAAAAGAAAACCCTTCTTCGTCATAGGAATCGGAAGAAGACAATTTTGATTCCGACGGGTTATCGGCAGTTTCGTAAGAGTATCATTAGCATACCTTAGGTTGTTAAATTTTCGGCTCCAATGGAAATGCCTCTGTTCTAATTAGATAGATAGATGATAGATGGAAGAATTTGTAATCTTTTCTGGCCAATTCCTGTGACCAACACCTATCATTTACATAAATATTAAATAATGTGGGTCAGAGACAACACCCTGCAGTAAACATTTTGGAGCATATGCTTCTCAAAGGCTCAGTACCTCAATCTTTAATCTACAAGTATTTATATGGTATAATTCCTTTTATCACTTTCTTCAAGACCTTCCACAACAATTTCCTTGGGGACATTTATTGAATAGTGAATGTCAAGCAACCAAATAAATAATTTCATTTTTTGAAAGTGAATAAAAATGCTTGTAATTTTTGTTTAAAGTAATTTTATTCATCAAGATATTACTTGAATGTTGGTCAAACTCTCACATCAGATTTTTACAGCCAGCAGAAACAAAGTCTACAAATTAAGGCTAAAACAGTCATCTTTGGTGAAGCATCAAAGGTGTTTTTGTTTTTACAAAATAACACTTACCCACACATTACGGAAATTAAAAAAAATAAAATAATGCAATTGGGATGGGAACTTTTACCTCATCCTTCCTATTCTGCTGTATTATCGCTGCCAAATTACCATATTTTTGTAAATCTTTGGATGATTGTATGCATGGAAAACAATTTACAAATCACACAGCTATAAAAAGAAAGTGACTCAATTTTTAATGTTAAAAATGATGTTTTCAAACTGCCCTCCCATTGGGAAAATGTAACTGGATGTGAAGGTGAATATTTTGAAAAAAAAATACAAGCATTTTTTATTAGGTTGATCTTAATTTCTATTTTGATCATACTTTGAACTCAACCATCTAAAATGTTACTTTTTTTCACTAAGTATATACACATTTCCTTTGCATTCCTTTCATAATTAGTATCTATCTCAAATGTCTGTTTTCAGTCCTGTAGCAGATCTGTTTTGGAAGAAGATTTGTGTCCCGAATTTACCTTTTGTTTTCATTTGTTCTGTTTATCCGTGGGCACATTGGCTCAACTCTTACTAGAGCACAAATTCTCCCTCATTACTCATTTTAAACCTTTTCTCTTGTCTAGTAATAACAAAATCAATTATCATTTTTTTGACGCTACGTGGTAAAAGTCTACTCAAACTGTTCACACATCTCAATCCGACGTCTCCCATTGTCGTTATATTCCTTCTCTTAAAACTCGACTTTCCTCTCCCACAATAACAATTTCTCTCTGGGATTCTTAAATTGACTCCCGAAATCCATTGTCTTTCACATCTGTTGGAGCATATACATCTATTATAACTTTCAATACCATCTTCAGTTTCATAACCTTTTCATTTATAAACTAATCAATTCCAATGTTGGCATTATACTCTAAAACATATCTTTCTAGCCCTTTCCTCTCAGTTTCTGATAGCATTCCAATTCCTCCTTCAAGTGGCCCTTCGTCAACAGTCTCTGTAAGTTCCTTCAACCGAAAAAACAAAGTCTTATTTCCATCACCTTGTCTTATCTCTTTGCCATTTTTGTACTGTGAGGAGAGTTATCCTTGGCTTATTGCCAGCAACTATCTCTGTTGACCTGTAGTTTGGGTGTCCTACCAGTAACAGTCTGCTACTGATAATTAAAACTTTTAATCAGAGAATAAAATTCAATTTCTTAGGATTTACTTAGCATTTTGAACTGTGTAAAGCAAAACTTAAATGTTAATTCCGTTGCAACAATTGCAACCAACAAATCCTTTCGAAGTTTATTTTCACCGACAAAAAAATTTAACTTCGGATGTGGACAAAAAGTTGTCAAAATAATTTGTTCAATAAGTAAATTTTGAAATTAAAATTTAATTTATTTTTCTACATTTTTTATAATCCTGCCTCGTCGTGCGATGGTTTAGGATTATACAATATTTACTTTTATATTAATCGTCACACAAAAGATACAAGTTTGCCATAGTCGAGCAAAATACATCAGATTTATGGACTAAAATCTTTAAAATCCTAGAAGTGAAAAACTGTCCGATAAATCTTAAATCGTTTAAACGACTAGTAGATTCTAATAAATTATTTTAACTGAGATATCTATTTTTATTTTTTAATTTTGTTATTTGTAGATAAGCTTGCTGCCCTGTGGCCGTTTCTTGGAATCTGCGCAGAAGTCATCATTCTCTGCACCATCATATTTATCTACGAAAAGAAAAAAGTTAAAGAAGTCAATAACCCCGACGTGGATCAGATCGCAGAAAGGTTCTTATCTTTGTTTTTCTAGGTGTGATGTCCATTTTGTAAATTTCTTGTTGTTTTGACAATGAGAAATTTAAC
This sequence comes from Centruroides vittatus, assembly GCF_030686945.1. Classification (NCBI taxonomy): domain Eukaryota; kingdom Metazoa; phylum Arthropoda; class Arachnida; order Scorpiones; family Buthidae; genus Centruroides; species Centruroides vittatus. The sequence continues at coordinate 853,572 of NW_027122389.1, read as the reverse complement.
ATTGTGCAGACATGCCAAACAAAATCAAATAAATGGTACTTTTGTAAAATTTAATTTTCTTTTGTGGTATTCCTACCATAGTTCCAAAACTAAATTTCAGGATAAAGTAAATTTTCAAAATTGTGATATTTTTTTTCGTCCTTTGTCTTTCATGAGTTAGGCATACACAACATAATACAATACCCAATTGAATTCAATAAAATATGTATGCAACTACACATGTAAAAATACAAGCAACTTTTTATTTTCCTAATTAGTTTAGTGGACCTGGGTTATGTCTGTTGTCTAAATGGGAAAAACAGTACAAAAACAACCTCATTCCAGTGCTAGTGCACGCGTTGTTCTTGTGTTTCCAAAAGAGAACATTAACATTAACCAGGACGAAATTAGAAATACACTCGCGACAAACATAAAACCAAGCCAGCTAGGGATTCCTGTAAAAGCGCTTTGAAAAATTAGGAACAACAGAGTTTGCATTCAATTAAATACAAAACATGGCTGCCATTAACTCGGTCGGTTTTTAAAACACGAACAAATAGGTTAGATATCAAATACTCGGCAGCCAAACGACCAAAGGTTATTCTGTTAAATGTCCCGGGCAACATTGTCACTATAACTTCATTGAGGAACTATACAACCAGAACACTGCAATAAATACTACACGTACTCTTCAAGAATTCCGAGACCCTTGCAGTGTTCTTTCCAAGATGAACCGCAACACAACAGACACTTCTAGACTACACGTTGTCCTTCGGGTTACTTCCGTTATTAGGAACACGCTAATCCAACAGCAGTACGTTAGTGTGCAATGGGCAATGATAACAATAAGCAATTACATCCCTTTCACGCGCTGTTACAAATGCTGTGGCTACGGCCATCTAGCTAGTAAATGCACAGAAATATAACATTGTAGTCACTTTCGTATTGTACTTTCAAAACAAGTGCAGGAAAATTTCAAATTTTCTATTCTTTTCTGACTTTTAAGAGGACTAAAAAATTAAAAATTCTAAAAACATTTATAAAAATGAAATAGAATTCTCCCAATGGGTCAAGAAAATCAAACAAGCATATACAGAGGAAAAAAAATTTTTTTTTCTCCTCTCTATATACTTGTTTGATTTTCTTGACCCATTGGGAGAATTCTATTTCATTTTTATAAATGTTTTTAGAATTTTTAATTTTTTAGTCCTCTTAAAAGTCAGAAAAGAATAGAAAATTTGAAATTTTCCTGCACTTGTTTTGAAAGTACAATATGTAAGATTGTGAAAAGTTCTGACTCCATTGGTTCTTAAATTCTTTACAATTGGCAGCCACAGCTACAAGGTTTGCCGTGTCCACAGTCGGGAACCGTGCTGTGTAAATTGTGCAAAGTTCAATAACACTCTGCCAGAAGGGAGCAAACCTAAAACTGCACACCACGCATTCTCTCAACAGTGCCCCATAACCAAATGCATGAAAACACAAGATGCAAGTAGGGATAGCTAAGAAAAATACACCCCTTCACAATACGAACACAGGCAGCTATAAACTCGTACAGATTAATGCATAGAAATGCAAAGCTCCCTCCTCGTTCACATTTCCAATGTACTCAACACAGATATATCATCATGATCCAAGAACCCTATACTATTAACAACATGATAGGTTCAATGATTGGGAAGTCTATCCAGCTCTGGACCCTGGCTATCGCATCAAGACTGGTATTATCGTCGGGAACAACAACGTTACCGCCTGCCTTGTCTCCCAACACACCACGGAATACATTACTACCATCTGTATTACAGACAATAATGCTCACCTTTATTCATGTTCCATCTACATTCCAGACATCTTTAACATTGAGACAGCCATTGAAGATATTCATCACCTCCTGAACTCATACAAAGATAAACCTATCCTAACAGGAGGAGACTTCAATGCCAAGTCTGCAACCTAGCACAGTCCTAAAGATGACTCTAGGGGTAATGTATTTACGAAACCGTGGCCCGACACAACCTTACTTACTTGATCACTGGCACCCTTCCGGCCTACTCCTGTACCATGGGGAAAAGTTGGATAGACTTAACATTAGAAAATAGTCACATCACTCCTAGAGTTGACTGCTATTACACCACCGACATATACCTATGGTCACTGGCAGAATCTATCTTCACCCAACCAAATGCTACTACTAATACTAATAATCACAGTTTTCACTATACTTGCACTAACTGGCAATTATTCCATGACACCTTCAATAACATTTGGGCTGGTACCCCTCACCACAGTCACTATACTCAGGACACCTTAGATCAGGCTTACAAATACAATCACTAACTCTTATATTATTGCCTTCAAAGTCAAACATTGTAAACACAAAAAGGTTCCTTAGTGGACCACTGAGCTAGAAAACAAGAAAAAAGTAGTTAGGATATTAACGAGGCAATTTAGGAATGAACCAGGACCAGAACATTAAAGTCACACTTACAGATCGGTACAGGCACGAACACAATTCTTACAATATCCTTATAAATAAAACAAGGACTAACACTTCGGAGGATTTCTGTACCAACACTTGTGGTTGCAATCCCAGATCAGAACCATACTACTTAGCTTATAAGGAAAAACACCAGCTCCCCAATGGTTGCTACACTATCAATATGGAGGAAACTATCACGCACATTCTCACTAGTCTTTACCCTTCAGATGACCCACAGCAGGATGACCGTACACAAGTGGTCATCAGAAGTCATCACATTCACTATGCCTAACACAGACAATGACCATAACTTCACCCACATTGAGGTTTTGAATGCCATCTGTTTGCTCACTGATAACAACACCCCAGGCCTTGATGGCATAACCACTAGGGTGATTAAACATGTGTTTGAGGCCAATCCTACAGCATTTGTAATTCTCTTCAACATCTGCTTGAACACTGGCCTTTTTCCTACTGAGTGGAAAAAGGCTAGTGTTAAATTGATTCCCAAATCCACCAGCACTAACACTTACAAAAAATACAGGCCAATCTGCCTTCTCCCAACTCTGGAAAAAGTGTTAGATGGTCTAATGATTAATAGGATCACTTCGCATCTACGCAAGTGCAGAGCCCTGCATCAGAATCAGTTCAGCTTCTCTAAAAACAAAGGTACTGTAGATGCCATTCCCCTGGTTGTTAATTACATCCACCAGGCTAAACATAGTCAGCATACGGAAATAATTACTATTGACTTTAGAGGTCTCTTTGATCACACCTAGTAGTCTTCTATCTTGTATACATTACATGATCATCACTGTCCTCAGGGATCCAGGTCTGGTCCTGATCTCTGGAACATAACCTATAACTCTATCCTGCACTTAAATGACACCCTACCTCCTGACTGCCGCGTACAGGGCTATGCGGATGACATAATTATCCTAGCTTCACACAGGAACAGTGAATGCTTACAGGACATATGCAACCATTCTCAATAACATTCACCAGTGGAGTATTAAGCATAGGCAACCCATTAACACAGACAAACGAGAAAGCATGATAGTTGGTAGGAACGCACCACTCGTCAAGAAGCTTATCTTTCAAATAGGTGCTCACAGAATAAAGCAAACAATAGAAATTAAATATTAAGTCTCTCGTCAAGAACAACACCTAAACTTCACATCCCACATCAAATACATCACGGACAAAGCTAAAAGGATGGCCAATTCCCTCATTAGTATTGCTAGGAACACATGGGGCCTTAGCCCTAACACTATTAAGCTTATTTACAGGGGTGCAATTCATCCAGCACTCCTCTATGCCATACAGGTCTGGGGCCATGTGACTGCCAAAGTCCATAACGATAAAAAACTGTTATCTGTCCAAAGGATTGCAGCTCTCTACATTTGAAAGGCTTACAGGACTGTACCCACTAGTGCCCTTTTGGTAATGTCAGGGTTGACCCCTATTGACTTATGGATTAATTACATAATAATTAATTATGGATGATGAAACTTGGTACTTCCAGCAGTCCCAGAACCAAACCATTAGAACAGTGATTCTCAACCTTTTTTTCATCATGGTACACTTGGTACAAAATGGTACACATCATGGTCTGATAAGTGGATCATTCATTATACACCAAGTACGTTGACAGTGAGACTTTCTGGCCAAAAAGGAAATTATCCTGCCTGTTCATCTGACTTCGCTCCTTGTGATTTCTGGCTATTTCCAAAATTAAAAGCTGCACTGGAGATGAAAATTTTCTAATGTAACTGATATCAAACAATTGAGACAGATACTCAACAGTATTCTGGAAATGGGTTAATCCGGCCCTGCCTGGAACTCACTTTGGGGTCCTAGACATTTTCTTCTTACCTGCCCCCCTCCCTCTCCAACAAGAAATAGAGCACACAAAAAATACAAAACAATAAATAAAATTTAAGATTTGTTTTAGTTTTTCACATTATTATTATTAAACAAAACAAAACTAAATAAGTATTATTATTCTTATCACTATAAAAAAAAAAATTAAATTATCGGAAGAAATACTTTCAATATGTTTCAGAAGAACACATTTTCTGTAGATTTTAGAATTCACAATAACCATATAAAAAGCAATATATTTTTGTTTATGATATACAGTTGTCCAACAGAAGAGTAAACTATCTTATTTACAAATCTTTTCAAAATAATTGTCTAGGGCCCGGTCAAACTGTCTGTCTCATTTATCTATGCAATGATCTGGTCCTGGTTCCAGGCCTGCTTCCAGAAATGAAAATGCTGTCTGAATCAGTGTATAGATGCACAAGGGGAGAACTTTGAAGACGATAGTAGCCACTAATGTATAGTTCCCCAAGTACATTCTGGGAATTAAATTGTCATGCCTCATACGGAGGTGTTTGAATAAAAGTCGTGCTTATACAATGCAGTCATCTACACATTTGCTATTCACCAAATTCCAAATAGTGAGGACGGTTTACTCGTGACAAATGTTTGGCATTTGCCGTTTCTCGGTTCTTATCGGTAAATCGTGTCGAATCAAAGGAGACGAATATTCACCTCCATGTATTCGAGTTGTCCAAAAACACTACTCAACATTCAGCAAATAGCAAATGTGTGGATTTGGTCATCAGTATTTCCATTTTAGTCTCTTATATTTGAATTTAGAGTTTTTTTCAGTTTATTTTATTTTTCTATGTAGTTTTTTCTGGTCTTTTATTGCAATATGGGATTTATTGTGTTGTTTTAAAATTTTTTTTCACATTCACATTCTTCTGCTTTGATGAAGTGATATCATCTACTATCCTCTTTTCAGTTTCCTTTTTTCCATTAACTATTTGTTTATTGTTAAGTTATGGCAATGCATCACATGGGCCATAACTTAACATAAAAAGACCTCCCACAAGGCACCCCTAGTTAACTCTTTAAGCACTAAAATTTTTGTTTTTACTACGTATTTGTAGACTGAATAGTTTTTACCCTAAGAATATACTTTAGTGGGGACATATGGTCTAGTTTCTCCCCAGTTGTGGAACAGTTCAAATTATTGGAGGGTTTCTATTTGTGAAGTTTTGTGATAGTTGGTCGCTTTATTTTTTTGGTCAATATTTTTAAAATTAGCATGATTTTAAATGTTATCTTTTGTACATAATGAGAAATGCTCATTCTTTGCTTTTTATATAAAATAAATTATATATTAGTTACTCGTCTTCTAGAAATAAATAATCGTTTCATTAAATATGATAAGTTTCGATAAAACATTTTGTAAATCATTTTAAAATATCGTAAAAAATATTAAAATATAGGCGAAAACAAATATAACAGTTAACTAAACAATGGCATTAATGCCAGATACATTCTAACCTACATGCTATCAATGCCATAAGATATCAGGCTAGGTAAAGGCTATATTATTATTTAATTATGAAATAATTTGGAACTAGAGTTAGATGCTATTTCTTATTACCTTAAAATTAATTAATTAAATTATAATTATTAAAATAATTATTTAAAATAAATAATAATATAGCCTTTATCTAGCCCGACATCTTACAACGTTGATAGCATGTAACGTAATTAACGATAAATAATATATTATAAAATAATATTAATATAAATATAATAAACGAAAAGAAGTCAGAAAAAAGTGTAAATAACATTTCATTCAACAATACAATAATAATTAATTTATATAAAAAATATACAGTATATACAAAACAACAGAGATTTTGTAAACATAACTAACTGACATTTGATATCACTCTTAAATGAAAATGATGGGATTAGACGAAACGTAAACAATTTGTAAAACGAAACCAGTAAAACAACTTTTCGTTGGGTTGACTTTGTCTTGAATGGATTAAGCCGATTTAGGCCGACTTTGTGTTTAAACAGTTAAGGAAACCGGCCCCTATTTAGGCGTTATAGACGTGGAAAAAACTCCGAAAACTCCGTGGGCAGCCCGTCCGAGTGAGGTACGAACCCACGACTGAACTGTGTGTTCGGGGTACGAAGACTGCTTGGCCACTGGTGGGCCTTTTCCATTAACAGATATAAACTACTCATAACTATAAAAGCAGCAGCACAAGTTATTGTTCAAGAATTGTCCATTTTCTAAATCTTGGATGAACATTTGCTGTTCCTCAAATAAACCGAAGCTCAAATAACCAAATTCACGTGTGTGTGTGTGTACTTCCAAGGAACTCGCAGTTTGGCAAATAGTTTGGTGAAAGATGAATATTCAGCATTTGGCAAATAGCAAATATGCAGACCTGCCCTTGAACACAGCCAACAAATATGAGCAAGGTAAGATGGCCATTTTACTGATTGTCTGCCTTCCTAGCTGATAGTGTTGGAGGTAATGGATAGGATGCACATATATAGAGGACTGGCTTTGCATGGTCCACACAGACCACAGAGGAAATGATCGTCTAATCTATGAGACAAACACAGCTGCAGCAATGTTTGTTTCATAGATTAGTCAGCACCATCCAGAGACAACTGGAAGTCTTTCTACAGAACTCATCTGTTTCCATACCATTGGCAGGCAGTTAGCAGACAAATCATAAAGTTGGCATGAAGTGATTATTAAATTTTATTACGGAAAACCATAAGAAACACTTCTTCCTTCTACTGAATACAAGAGTTGCATGGCTAAAACTAAAAGCACAACTATGGTTCCTTTTACAAATTTGCAAGAAAGGTCTCAATCCCAAATGTATTGCTCTAAAGTACGAAGTATTGCCTTTCCGTTTGAAGTTCGCTCCTTATTGCCACAAATTGAATGAACTCTACTCGCTAAATTAATCAAGAACAAATGCAAGGAAGTAGCAGAAAAAGAAGAAAAGTTGTACCTATTCCATCTTTACTAAACAATGTGATGCAAGATTTCTATATCAACAATTGGGTAAAATATCTTTTTTAGCCAATAAAAAAGTGTGTGGATACAGAAGGAAACTCCACAAAAAAATTCCAATGGCTACAAGAAACTTCCCACCGAAAACAAGCTAGGAAAATAGAGATTCCTTATTATAATTATACTACTACTGTAAAGGTACCAGATAAAATTCAAATGTTAACAAAGGCACCAAAACATACCGATCCCAAAGCTTGATTATTTAATTTAATTCCTTCCACCATTGTGGCCATTAAAAGCATTACAATTCCGGAATTACAACCAGACTTGGAGTTAGCAGCAATCACCAACATAGCAATGCAGCGCCACACAAAAAGAAAAACGTGGGAATGAAAATGACTCAGTCCATCAAATTGTTTCTTGTATCCAACAACTTAAATCTACTGGTGGCAGATAAAGAAAAAAGATTTGTGTTATGTAAAAATCAAGAATTTATATCAAGGGCTAAGGATTTCCTGATACAATTTAAATCTACTCCTCTAAAACAGGACCCAACCAACACCATTTTACGGAAAACACACAAGATCATAGCTCTCCCAGGGATTGTTTCTTCTTTAGCAGGTCCTCTAAAACCTCCAACAAATACAGTTTGTCCTAGATTATTTTTTGAGGTGAAAACTGACAAGCAAAACTGGCCTTTAAGACTGCTTGTCAATAAACGCACTCATCCAACATACCATCTTGAAGCTGCCACAGCTAAATTAGTTACATCATTAATACCTCCTTTCAACTTAGTGACTACAGCCTCAACATATGCCAAGGCAGTTATTTCATCTACTCTAGGACGCCTTCCAACTAATGCATACCACTTATTTAAAGTCGATGCTGTTTCCCCGTTCCCGTCCGTACCTTATTTTGAGGCAGTCGTGCTCGCCAACTCTCTGCTACTTAATTCTGGCTACTCAGCCTCACACGTAATACATTTATGTGAAGCCCTTTTACTTATAACTGAGAACAATTGTTCTCAGTTTAATGGTACCATATATAAACAGACACAAGGGGTACCAATGGGATCTCCACTATCACTGATCCTAGCAGAGCTAATCATGTGCAATATAGAACAGCGTGTATTTAACGCCCCTCTGACCATCCAATACCCAATGTTATATTTACGTTATGTCGATGACATATTAATTGCATGGGAGGGTTCCACTGACAATTTAAAACAATTTATACAAATGTTGGCTTAGGGTTATCCATCCATCAACTTTAGATTAGAAGAAGAATAAAATGCCAGAATGTCATTCCTTGATCTAGAGATACACAAATCTGTTCTTCAATTTTCGGTTCATCACAAAAACAACAGTATACCACAAATTATTCCTGCGACTGCATTTCAACCCAAACACTATCAGAACTCAGCCATCAATTCTCTTATGCGAAGAGCTTTCCTCCTCCCTTCTAGCAATACATTTGTAGAACAGGAAATGCAACTTATCAACAAAGCAATGATAAAAGCGGGCTACTCCCAATCAAAATTTTATTATCTTCGGAATTGTATCAAAAATAAATTATTTCCGCAATCTTTTCTTATCAACAAAGAGGACCTAAAGATAGCACATCCCCCTTACCATTTTTGGGTCCCATATCATTAAAAATTGTACACCTTTTTAGAAAAAATGGCTACATTCTACCACTATCTACACAGTCAACGCTAAGAAGACTGCTATCTAACGACAGAGATGCTATCAATCTAAAAGAAAATCAGGAGTTTATCTTGTACTGTTAAAACACAAATGATCAGGAGAGGATACTTGTTATATAGAGCTACTGCTAGAATGCTAACATCTCGCATCACAGAACATTAGGATGACATCCAAAATAACTGTCTGTCAATGGAATTAGTGAGAAAAGTCCTTGATCAAGACTACCGATCGGTATGGGACCAAACAAAACTATTGAAAGGATGCAATAATCAAAAAGAACTCTTTATTTGGGAGAACCTTTATATTTTGACACTAACATCATGTAATACCACAACTCTAGAAATTCCTAAAATATGGCAACATTATTTAAATGTCAGTCTATATTTCTAGAGCTACACGGTCGCATAGCAACCATTGTTTGCGAATTTGTACATCATTCCGTTCCAAAACATTTTCGAACTATATGAAAATTTCGGTTTAAATTGGTGTTCCATCTAGCCGCATCATTTATTTCAAGAAGTGCTATATCTCATAAATAGAAAACTGTTGTATTCATTTTCACCTGAAGATGGTAACTGTATGTTACCGAAAGTGCTTGTGAACTTACTTATATTTTAATGATTCACCGTGGTAATGCCACAACATGCAAGTGTAATTCATAATAATCTCACTTTTACTGTCACACCGGTCATGCCAGTGTGACCGGTCTGGAAAGCCATCGTGCACGATGGTCGGTCGACCATGGTAATGGTGCAAGGAACATCAACGGCACAGTCATATTTTGAGAAATTCTGCATTCTTGCAAATTGCCTTTCGGAGGCAATTTGCAAGAATGCAGGATTCGTTGCTCTGAATGCAGGGCAACAAATGGTCATTCTCCAGTAAGATAACACTTTTCTGCACACAGCTAAAGTTTCCCAGAAACATCTCAATTACATTGTTGCCTGCCAATCATTTGTGGGATTGGAAGAGCTTTGGCTCTTCCAATCCCACAAATGATTGGCAGGCGAGAGAGAGAGAGAGGAGGTTTAAACAGCAGTTGCAACATTCTTGGGCAAATCTGTCACAAGATAGCCTATGGTGTCCATATGCCTCCATTCCCGACCACATTGCCACACATATTTGGGCAAGAGGCGGTTCTACACGATACTATAAAGGTTCCTTTAAATTGTCCTTTACTGTAAAATCGCAATCGCTTATTACCATTGCAATTACATTGGCACTAATAAAGTTTCATTTGATTTTAACACCCTCAGCATGTAACTTCTTTGTCAATGAGTATACATAGGTTAATATTATTCCTTATTCTATTTATTTACTTTTTCATTACGTCATCTTATTATCATCAACCCATCTCAATTATAAGTGCAGAGCCCAAATGGTTAGGAGTTGAAATTTGGTACACAGAGTACGTCACCAGAACGTACACTAAGAAGGGATTTTTTGAAATTTTCCCCACGGGAGAGGGAGAGAATTAAGGATTACCCCGAAGAAGTAGGTTTCTACTGTATTACTTTAGATGTCTTTTTTGCATTTATGTGGGAAATAGAACAAATTTTTAGACCTTTCTAAAAATTCTCAATGATACTTAGTGTTCCATCATATATAAAGTTGACACGAGGAGCACATGCGCGTGACTTTGCTTTATTTGAACTCTCTGTCTTAATGTTTGATTTTATGTTCAAATTTATATTTATGAATAATTCTGGAAGATCCAGCTTTTTTTTCGAATTTAGTAAACCTGAAGAACAACCCAGAGTGAGTTACAAAAATGTCTATTATTCATCATTCCTAATTCTTGCACTCGGTGAAAACGGGTAAGATTGGCTATAATCTAATGTTACTTTTTGCCCAAACAACATCTGCAAGTTCATATATACAGGGTGCATAGGAAAGTCCCTTTAACCAGAAAATTATTGCAAACGGAGAGAGCTACAGCTATGCATGTGAGGTAACGGTATAGTAAAGTGACTATGCCCGACCGAATGCAGACGACAGCAGCGCCCCTAGTGGCAAAATTTGGAAGATAGGCAGTGCAAATGTCAACAAGTTAATGTCGAATATGTTTGAAAACTTATCACTGTGTGACAGTTTGCCCTTCCATTGTTTTTTGTGTGATGCTATCAACCTGTATTGACATAAGTACGTATTTTATGCAATAAATTATGCATATTTCTTCATACCTATGGCTATTCCTTTCAAACGTCGTACAAAATGGCGTGCATCGCTTTCGGACACTTTTGGGTATACGGGCGACGATTTATCTTATCCGTGTGAACCAGATGCCGTTTCGTACTAATTAATTGATGCTCTAAAACTTTCTAATTGGGAAGTTTGCTCTATCTGTTTTCGTTTTTGATTTGCACTGCGTATCTTCCAAATTTCGCCACTAGGGGCGCTGCTGTCGTCTGCATTTGGTCGAGCATAGTCACTTTACTATACCGTTACTTCACATGCATAGCCGTAGCTCTCTCCGTTCGCAATAATTTTCTGGTTAAAGGGACTTTCCTATGCACCCTGTATATATGAACTTGCAGATGTTGCTTGCAGTGGCGTGCCGTCATTGGAAGCGGTGGAAGCGGCGCTTCCACCTTCCAATGACTTTCCCTTGTATTATAGTTTTTAAAATATAAATTTTCATATTTTAACATACTTTGAATTAATTAAAATTAATATTTTATTATAACTGCATTATGTATCTTGTTACAAATTTCTGTACTACATGTGAAAAAAACGATAAGATTGCTATTGTATATTCGAATATCAGAGCGGAATGGAAGCGCTTACGAGAAGCTTCCACGGCGAGAATAACTGAATGGTGTAAAGCAGCCAGAGGGCATTGGCGCATGCGCTTCACAGAGCACCAACCTCACCCGGTTTAGCTGGTGGAAGCTACACACTTGTAATGCTTCCAACGATTCTATCCCTTAGCCACTGGGTAGGGACCTACTGACTAAGTGAATTGTTTAAGATTTAAAAAGTAAAGAGTATTCAATGTTATTCTTATGTACGTTTTTTTGCAAAGTTATATTTGATTATAATTTTCTTTTAATTATACTGTAATTATATTGACAGATTTTCAAAATCTTTAGAATTTTTATCACTTTTAGATGTTAATAATTTGTATATTATGAAAAACAATTTTTCCAAGCGTGTTTTAATTCTTTAAAGTAAGTAAATTAGATAAAATCAAAAAAATTCCTATATAAATTACATAGTGAATCGCAATATTTATATTCGTGTCCGGACTATATCGACAAGTAATTCTTAAACGTAAAACATATTATAATTAATGTCGATCCGAACAAAGACATACTAAAATAATTATATGATTTAATATCATTAATATTTACGGTACCATCTACCGGTGGATCTGCTGAGCGCAATTTTTCGACCACGAAGCAAATTCATACATTGGCCAGGAACACTTGGTGGGAGGAAAAATTGTCATTGCTAGCGTTGCTTTCCATAGAAAAAGAGCTTTTAAATACATTAATGGAGTCGACGACCAGCGACTTTTATGATAAAGTAATTAACGACTTTGCGGAAAAAATCGCCAAATAGAGTTAGTTTATAAAAAATTAAAAAAACAAGTTTTTCTATCATTGTTTTTATCGTATCAATTTGTATTATGTATGTATTATTGGTATTTTAAAACTAAAATACATAAATTGTTTATTTTTGTCATTTCCAATATTTGTTTAAAACTTTTATGGAAATGTCATGTACCGGACAGGTCTGACCTGTCACGAAAGACTCAAAAAAACGGTAAATTTAAAGAAAAATTTATTAGTTTTACCTATGTTTTTTTAAAGTCGTTTGTAGTCGGACACCCATTGTTTATATCAAATTGCCAGGCAGAAACCATAAATCGCGGAAGGAAATCGTCCTATGATCGGTGGAAGATCGAATTCGTCTTTGATTTTGACTTTTCTGGCACTCCGGGTAAGAGTCTCGTTACGTTTAGTAACCAGGGACCAACCACTTGGGAAGCGTGATTGAGGGAGAACGACCAATCAAAATGGATGAAAGAAAGAACGGAGATTGATATAATCTCCGACAATCGAGGACACCTGGCATTCGGTTAACGTTCCGAATAACCAAAACGCGCCAACACGTCAACACGCCAAAAAAAAAAAAAAAAAAACAGTTTCTCGTCTATTGTGCCAACCTGTAACCCGTGCCACGTCGGACTTAGACCGTGTCCCCGATGCCAACAGAGGAAGTCTCTTCATGCCCCACAGACTTGTCAACGCCACTGTCCCGGGGCCACCTTCGATCGACCATCAAAGAACCACATCGACGCCCAGGATGTCCGAACGGCTGATTGTCCTAAAGCAAACTATTTTGTACATAATATGTGTTTATTTTATGTTTCTTTTTTGTCGGTTTTTGTCAGATACGTCTCTTCCGCTACCACGCACGTACGAATGGACCCTAGACTATCACTGACGAGCAATTAACTGATTGCCCCTGGAAGTCGGCTTCTTACAGAAACACAGCTTCCCTATCATCAAATGTCACGGCACGCCACTGGTTGCTTGGGCAAAAAGTAACAGTAACATATAATAGAGATGAGTTAATAATAATAATAAGATAGCCCAAATGGTTAGAAGTTGAAATTTGGTACACAGTTGGGGTATGCCATGAGAATGCATACCAAGAAGGGATTTTTGGAAATCCCCCCTGGGGAGAGGAAGCGAGTTAAGAATTACCTCGAAGAACTCTGCTTCTACTATACTATTTTAGATGCATTTTTGTGGAAAATCAAACATATTTTTAGACCAATCTAAAAATTCTCTAATTAGTCTCAGGAGAGGGGGACCTAATTCTTGCACCTGGTGAAAATGGAAAAGATCAGCTATAATCTAATAATCTTAATCTTTGCTATTGTTACGTTTTAACTGAGCAACACCGTGCTCATATGCTAGTCATTAATAATTTAAACATTGTCATATTAAATTTACAAATATGATCTTGTAAACCTGACATATGGTTTTTTTTCAAAATAAAGAGTACTATGTTTTCCCTTATGATTTCCTTTGTTACAATTAGCTAAATTAAGCTAATTTTATTTTAAGAAGCAATTTCAAACATCCGTTTAAGGAATATTGTTTCAAATGATAATTTTTCTATTAAAGTTCATTTACATCTACTTTTTCCACCATAAATTAAAACCATGAGAATTCTATTTTTCAGTTACAGAATACTAACTTAAAAATTTTTGAGGAGGAAAGAATCTTCCTTTTTTGGATATAAGATTAAACCTTTTAGTAATGTGTCCATTGCTGAAATCTCACAACAACAACTTTTGCAACTTCCATGCATATTACATGTCTTTATCCTTTAACTCCGTTTTCAAGTGCATTTGAATTTTTGGTCTGGTTAATGTTAATTATGCTTAACTTTTGGAAAGTTTTAGTTGAACACCATATTAATTTTTCTTCTTTTCTGACATTACAGCAGGAATGTGCCCGAGAGAGGAAGAAGTCAGGAGATCAGGCAGAGGAAATAAGTGAGGAGAAACTAGGTCCCGACGGTTTACATTTAACTAACTAAATGTATAGAAAACAGTTACAAATATGTTAATACGTAAACAAAATTGTGAAGAATGACCGCGTAGACGTGAGTGAAAATCGTGTACATAAATACAACGAAATATCTTAAATACCCCACGTGTAACGATGTACGTAGACTAGTCGCAACCCCCTTTAGGCCGTAGACCCATCCACGTCGAGACAAACGTGCACGAAACGAAGTAATTTATTTTTATCACATAAAAATGCATATCCGATCCGCCCGGAGTTGTCGCCCGTGTTTCGTTTTCTGGAGCCCACCCGAGACGAAAACCCGTTCGGCAACGAGCCGACCGGCAAAATTCGTATGTTTTGAAGCGCGAGTTCTGGCATATTTTAAAATTGTAATTGGCATCGGTGTCGTTCCTTTTTTACGCGCGGAAAGAACCGTTGTTGCAAACTGTATTATTTAAATATAAATATTGTTGTAAAATTAACCTATAAATGTTAAACCGCTCGCAGATGCTTATTTTTTTAGACCGGAATTCTAAACCGACGCCCGCATCGGCGAGTGGAGCCGTTCTCTCGAAACCGCACGGCGGAGCAGTTGCCGACGTCGAGCAATAATACTCGTTCGTTTCGCTTTCGACCGGCCGCATTCAGCAATAAATCCCGCCGAGGCTCCGGGACGCCGATCCCCGACCGCCGGAAAGAGCCGTCGTCTTCGGGTCGAACCTCCGTCACGCATCGCTAATCGTCGCGGTTACCGGGCTTCAAATAATAATAGATCCGTAATCAATGTTAAATGTCCCACACGAGCTTATAACAGGTTGAAAAATAAATAAATCTTTTATTTATTATGTATTCGACTAATTTCGATTTACATTTCTAACTTACACTTAATCACTCTTCTTTATTGTGGGAGCAGTTCGACAGGTCTACGGATTTGCCCAACAACTCAGACATTTCTTTTTCTAGAAGTCGGTGCAATGAGATGCCATCTCTCTTGTATATCCACTTTTCGCCCGTCCAGTCGTAGCGTTTCGGTCCACTGTGGCATTTGGAAGAAAAAGAAACATTCTAAAATATTTGATTAAATACGTGTCACAAAGACTGATTTAAAGCTAAATTCAATGTAAAATTACTATTTTGTTATTGGAGGTTAATTCCAAAGAGTTACAGTAGAGACTCGTAAATCGGAACCCCGGTAATCGGCACGATTTTCAGTCGGACTGTGTCGTGCCGAATCGAACGTTTTTGATACTAAATTTACTTCTAAAGTATAATTTTCATGTTTTTTATATTCTTCAATATATTTATTTTATTTGTACAAAATGCAGAAATAATTTTTTAACGATACAATAGCCTCGATTATTATTATAAACATTTTCGTTAGGCTTAAAATCGACGAAAAATTCAATACGAAGCGACACGCAACGGAGAAAAATTTGAACATCGGACAGGTTAACATATTTTTTCGTACATAATCCGTAATCGGAACAAATCCCTAATCTGAACAACCCCAGTCTCCAATTGATTCAGATTTTCGGTTCACTACTATATTTCCAAAAACATAACTTGTTTTTAAATTGGCATTATTAGAGTGAGTGAATGAAGTTATTGGGCTGCAATTTGAAAAAATTATAGACCTATAAATTTACACTGTCATTCATCCATGCTTCCTTAATCTTGAGAATAGTTAGATGAAATCTGAGATTAGCCCTGTCCTAAGGTTTCCATAGCTCATCTACATAGGGACTAATATGGCTTAAGCTCTGGGCCCCCCAGTGCCAAGGGTCCACAAAAATTGAATCGTCGTCATAAATTTTTAATAAGTGCTCATTGTTAATGAAAACGTATCATAGTAAAAAAAAAAAAAAAAAAACAGTTAATAGGTTAGGTTTGGTAAAAATGGGGCCCCATTGGACTTCAATAAGCCCTAAGTTCCAAAAAACCTAGATCTGCCCCTACCTTAGGAGCACGAGGCCCCAATTAACTATATACGAACTTCCGACACAAACCAGAAAGTCACATTATTTCAATTCGAAACCTTTTCCCCAAAAGCAGGGGATGACCGGCCCAACTCTATCGTTTAATTAAAGGAAAAGTATGAATTATGGAGGCAAGCCACTACTAATTTGAGGTGGAAAGCATATATTTTAAATATGATTAAAAATTGCAGCCTGGCATTGTGACCATGTTACAATAAATAATTATTTGTATATCTTTTATTTCTTCTTTATAATTTTTCATTCTGCATTGGTATTTTCCATCAATTTGGAATCCGCGATGGAATTACAAATATCACAGAGACAAGGATTCGTTCGTCACCTGTTCTGTTCTCATAAAAAATTTGCATCACATAGAAGTGGAGCAATCTTAACAAGAAATTGGTTACATTATTACTAGAGTTTTTTTGTAAGATTTATAAAAAAAAAATTTGCTTCAAAATTTAAACTAACAGTACAATATAATTAAAACTTAGTGTCTTCTGTAGTAATTATGATTGTTTTTTTTATATATATTGCATTTGCCTAATTGATGACAATGATAATGTTAATTTTTAAAATACCGGACAGCATGCCATTTTTGTTTGGGTGCACTATTGCAAGTTAGAGTTGCCAGAATAATGAGGATTTTAAGCTTGTCATTTTATCAACTGACAAAATTAGAGGTTTGCAAAATGCATTTTGATATTATTCTCTACAAATAAGTAAAAGTGACAAAGAATGTAGATATTTTTATTCCATAACAATTAAGTATACATGGTAAAAACCCCATGTATGTCAAAATCATACGGTACCAAATTATTTTTTCCATTTTCGCAGGTTTCCACTTTAAATGGTTTCTATTTTAACTACACTGATTACATGTGATGCAGTTACATATTATAGTAAAATTTTATAACAGCTTGACCAAAGTTAATCCCAAGGGATTTGAACTAAAGCCAAGAGTAACAGAATGTGAGAATCGAGAACTATTCAGTTGAAAAGTTTTGATGGATATTCAAATACTGAAAACTAGCATTTTGCTCTGCTGTTGGAAATTCCAATTGTATTATAGTAATATGGAATCCAAGTTATTTTGTGATGACATCTTGAGAAATTTTACTTAATACTCTGATTAACTGGTATTTCAATTTCTAATTATCGACATGTTTTCAAATACTCTGTACTAGTTAGTTACTAACTACTCCATAGGAAACAAAGTGTATTACTGTATTCTTATTTTCACTAATGACATCCTTTGCTTGTCTTGACAACTCAATTTCGCCACCAGTGAATTCCAACAAAGACTAATACATATATATTAAAAAAATATACAGTGGTGCTTCATATAACGTACGCCTCGAATAACGGATGCCGCAAACGACGGACTTTCTGTTTGGCCGTTACGTGACTCGAGCAACGGACTGGCTGCGAACGACGGACTTTCAGGCATAATTGGTGACTCCTCCATGGGTGCGTTCTTTAATAGTGGTCGCTCTGCGTCTCCGCTACGGGCGTGCGCTGCTGTTTGTAGGCATTTAGGAACGACGGTGAAAGAAAGAAAGATGTAGGCGCCCGCGCTATCGATAGTATCGTGATGGAGGAATCTATAATTCTAAAATATGAGCTTTAAAAGGCAAAAAGAAAGATCCCAATTGTAAAATTTAATCATAAAATGGATTATTTGTTGGAAAGAGCATTCAAAATAGCCTCGAAAAAATTCGTAAAGACACTTACATCACCGCATGCGCTAACTCGCGCTTTCATAATTTCTAAATTCTCATTCATAAAACCACATAATGGACCCAGAAACTAAACTATCTGAGCCATGGAGGACACCAAGTTGCTTTCCACCGTAAACTACTGCTACAAGTGGCCGGTTTTGCCATTCGTCGGCGCGCACTCCCGTCGGAATTTAGGAACATATTCCACGGGAATTTTTAAATGGATGTCGCTCGCGCAGAGTTACGCAGAGGAATAAAAAAATGCACCCCATGTTCATTTTTTTATGATACAGTATGATTATTTAAAAATCACTGCTATGACTCAATTTAATTTATCACAGTGTGTCGCAAGAACTTTGAAACGAAAATATATACAGAAACTAAGATGGATCTTCCGCATACAAAGTATTAAACTAAGCAAATGCGAAAACTCCCGTGTGACAGCACGGGACGACATCACACCCCCGCAATGCATTTTGGATGCCTTAAAATTCAGCCCTCTTTGTGCTTCTAACCTTCTGCCTCTGCTGGAAACCTTCATACTGGATATTGAATTAATCACTAAAGGTATGAATGACACATATGAGGAGGTTTTTGTGGAAAACCAATTTCCAGACAAGACACACAGAAAGCAACAATTCAGATATGCAACAATTTTGGAACATTATACACAAATCACACCAGTGGTTGGAACAAAATAACGCACTTCTGATGAAAGTGGATAAGTCAAAGGGAGTAGTGTTGCTCAATCAATCAATCTACAATGAGAAATTATAGATATGTTACAACCACGGAATGCCAACTAGCACCCATCAACTTTTTAGAATCATCGCAGCAAAAATCAAAAGACTCACATCCACTCCCTTGGCACGTCTTTTACATATGCAACGCTCTATGGTCTGCACACCAAAATCACCGAGAATTTTCGCATTCACCAACACTCACAAGCCAGGAAACCAACTAACCCTATGATTGAAGAATGTAATTCTCCAACATTTTTGATCAAGAAACAGCTGGTCAAATTCTATCATGCTAAAGCTACTTACCATCCATTATTAGTCAACAACTCACTGCAGGTTATAGAATGCCTCAATACCATTTCTCTGGTAGACAGTGAATACATCACAGTCTTAGACTTCAAACTGATGTATCCATCTATAAAAATACCTTTTTTTGTGCAATAAGGGATTTCCTATTTGCCAACATTGATGATGTGCATAATCATCAATCATCAATCATATACTGGAACTTGCACACCTGGTATGTTATATATCATTCTTTGAATTTGAGAACAAGGTATACTTACAAGAAAGAGTCGTACCTATGGGCAGTCCCACGTCAGCAATACTTTGCAAACTGGTGGTGCGACAATTAATAAACAACGTTCTACCCAAATTCCAACACCTTATTATCTTATATGCTAGATATGTTGACGATATCTTCATCTTATGGCAGAGAAAACCAAACTTGCAGCATTTTTTAAAAGTGATCAATGATAACCCCTACAGATTACTCCTACAATTAGACCAGAGGTCATATTTTGGTCGTCGTCTCTCGGAGACGAGAGACAATGTCTACATCACAAGCCGGATGATCATTTGTTTACGTCTCGAGAGATCATCGTGTCTCTCCAAATGCAATTCTGGATGACTTTTTCTCTCTAAGATTCTCTTGTCTCTCAGAGACGAGCAGATAGTTGTCTTTTGTCTCGATTTCGTTATATCCAATATGGATGACTGGGATACTACTCACACTGTACAGTCGCCGATAGAGAACATTCTCTATCTCAGGAAAGAATATTTCGAGAGAAAAATGCTTTTGATTTTTTTTCTAGTGCCTACTTGGGAATGCCACTGATTCCATTTTTTTTTTTTAAATTATCCTACATCAATTACTGAACTATTGAATATGCTGTTAATCTTATCCATCTCTCTAAGTATTTTTCAAAATATTACAATCTAATTTCTCCTAAACTAAGCGCACACGCTTTTAACAAATAAAAATTTTAATAACTTAAGTTAGAAAAGACAGTTTGACATTACAATCTGTAAAAATGTTATAAAACAAAAACCATAACTTTATCAAAAATTATGTGCTTTATTTGAACACGTGCTTTCCTTACTACGTGATCTATAATTATGTACTCTGCATTTTCGAAAATTTTAGAATTTTATTGGTTAAAATTCTATACCATGTTGCAGGGGCATGAAGACCCAAACATGTCTAATCAACTTAGTAGAATCGTGACGTCATCAAGAAGACGAGATTGTTAAAAGCGACCAGAAATGCCACTGTCTCCGAGAGAGGAAATTCATCTCTTGTTTCGACATCATTCGTCTCTGAAAAGAGAGACGAGAGATAAGTGACCAGAATACGGCCCCAGGAGAGGTGAAAAAATGGTAATCTTTTTGGACATGCAAAAAAGAAAAAAGACCAAAAAGGGGGAAAACATGGTGGAATGCTCTTCTATGGCAGGTTTATTGACGCAAACCGAATTAGAGTAAAATGTGATTCTATGTTTATGTGAATAAAATCTTAAGATTAACTGAACTGATTTTCCTTGGTTGGAGATACAACAGGGAACCTGGTGTACGAACAAGACATGTCAGATGAGGGTTTCAGAAGATAATCAATCGTTACACGAGGACAGGACGGGCCCGATGCGACACTATTAACTTCAACCGTCAGCTTAACATCAATCAAATCGATAGCTCTGCAGTTACCAACTTAAATCTTGCAATTTGTAAGTCACACAACATATGCACACCAATATTTGACAGCATTATGTTTCTAAAACATTAGTTAACAATGTTTTAGAAACATAATGCTGTCAAATATTGGTGTTTGAAAAAAAAGGAGAAAAAGGAGTGGCCTTCTTTTTGCTCCTCTTTGCATAGAGAACAGAAATTTAATGGAATTAATTACACAGATAGCAATATTGAGGTTTTCCTCTTAAAGTTACACAAATTTCATCTGGAAAGATCAAAAACTATACAAAGAACTTTGAATTTTCTTCTGGTAACCTCTTTCTTTAGTCACTGGCAAATATCTAGCATCACGTGAAAACTCCATATATTAATGCAGTGAACATAAGACATTATATAGTCAAACCTGTCTATAACGGAACCCTAAGGGACCAAACAACTCTTCCGTAGTAGACGGTTTCTGCTATGTAGGTTACTAACTATAGGTATCCCTCGACCAATGCGATTAATAAATTTCTCGCATTATCACATATAGCAAAATCGTGTTAATCGAATACAGTGGTATTGTGGTATTCGACCAAACAATCACCACTCACTAAAACAAATTTTTGGTTAATAACAAAGATTTTTACTTTAGCTTTAACTTTTTCATTCATCCATAAAAAGTTCTCAAAGATAAAAATAAAATAAAACCTTACAGCTGCCTACCTTCATCAGACAAAATTATACTCAATTTGGTTTGTTTTTTCATAAGTGAAAAAAAAAAAAAAAAAAAAAAAAAAAAAAATCAGATGTCTGCAGAACACAATCATCACCATGTTTTACAACTACTTCAAGTGGATGAAGTGTTTCGACGACACACGAATATTTGTTGCAAATTCACAAGTTGTTATTCATCAATCTTTAACAATTTTTTCCCTAAATTTCTCTTCATGAACAGCTTTTGGGCACCTTGTATGCTTTGTATCCTTTAGTCAGTTCAAAATTTTCCAAACAAAAGTTTCAAAACCACATTTGGAGTTTAGAAGCATCTTTCTCATACACAATACAACTATTTTTTACTGTTTATGTCTCGTGATATCCTTTAAAACTTAAAAACTTAAAAAGCATGCGTAATATGCCCAATTGCATTTTACTTAGAGATATTTCGACTCTATTTTATGCAAACAAAATAGGATGTAAAAATCTTTAAACTAAGCATCATAACAAAGAATAAAGTCTCACATCAGGAATAATGTGTTAAATTTCACAACTTATAATTACACCACATATTTATGTTAAGTAAGGCTGTTAATAAAAATACATAAAATGTTCAAATCCCAATAAAATTACTGTAATACAGTAGTTGTATTAATCCTATTCTGTATTGTGTATGTGTATTTTTGACTTTAAGATTTATACATGTTAGGCTTGTAAACTTCTAGTTAAATTTGTGTTAAGTCAGATAGAGATACAGATTTTTCTATTATGCAGCCCGATTTTCCTTTCCGTTTTCACGTTGGACAGGTTCTGCTTAATACAGGTTAATTTACCATTAATTTTTGCAAAAAATTCAAAGGACCGAAAAATTTTCCGTTAATGACCGGTTTTTAAATAATCGGGACAAAAATGTTTTATTTTTAATTAAAATTAATTGCCAGAAAAAAAGTATAAGGTGTGTTGAGTGTATGAACTGTGATAGTTCCAGCTTTCACTATTATGGATATGTGAAAGACATTTACAGTCATACAATTTTGAGATCAGACAACAAAATATAAGAAACAGATAAAGGTGGAGTGTATATGATTGAAGTTAAGAAACAGCGCATACTTTTGTTACATTAATTCTACATTTGGATTATTAAATAAGAGAACAAATGAAGATCCATTGGAAAAATTACTATGTGAGACTATACCAAGAGACTACTACTCTGTCTGGCCATTAGAACAGATGTGTACATACATTTTCTCTATTCTGAAGATTCAGTGAAATAAGATAGG
Organism: Centruroides vittatus; assembly: GCF_030686945.1. Classification (NCBI taxonomy): domain Eukaryota; kingdom Metazoa; phylum Arthropoda; class Arachnida; order Scorpiones; family Buthidae; genus Centruroides; species Centruroides vittatus. The sequence goes on along the minus strand of NW_027122389.1, from coordinate 830,641 downwards.
AGTTAGACTGCAGTCTTAGAAATAACCCAGGTCTGCATCCTCTATGTGCTAGAAGTCTTAGAAATAGAATATGCCTATAGATTGTGAAGTTCATGGAACATAAGTTTAAATAATTTAACAACCTTCTATTATGCACCACCCTTTTAACAACTTAAAAGTTGTTATTTCTTTCAAACTATCATTAATTTGCACTTTTGAAACAAAATGTTTAGTTGTCGAGCTGCAACTTTCGTACCGCAGACCTATACGTTCCCACCGTTGTCCGTCCGTCCTTATTTTGTTAATCTTGAGAACAGAGTTAGATAGCCGAAAACTGAGACCAGATACGGAAAGCTTAGGGGCCAGAGACACCTATTAACTATACACAAACTTCTGGTCTAGACTGGAAGTCAAGTGAGTTTTAAATTTAAAAATTGCAGCCTAGAATTGTGTCGATGTCATAAACATAAGAATTGAATGTATATTATTGTATTATAAATATAAATAAAAATTTTAGATGTACAGTACTTTTGTCAACTTTAACAGTATTTAAATTATTTTAAATTATGACAACAGTTATTCAAATTTTTGAATATTAATAAATACATCTGAAGAAGGTCCAAAAATATTTGTTACATTAGTAGATAAAATTTGGTATCTTTTGTTTTATTGTTCTTTTCGAAGTCATATTTTTTCTAGTTTATAAAATGGAACCAGAATTCACAGAATAGCATGTATAAACTTTAATTTTTTCTTCAGTGTTATTAATTAAACTAAAATTGAACAGAATAGGTAAAAAACAAATTTTACTACAGGTTAAATAAAGGGAAACTAGTTCACTCCTTTAGTTTCTAAAATGGCAACCACAAGAAGCCAAAGATTATTATTAAGTGTGTTGGATAGTGATTTTATCTGATGCAAAGTCAACATTGCTATTTACTCTCTGGGGCAGGACATGGGAATGTTATCTATTTGATAAAATGAAGGCCGGTCAAACAAAAGTAAAACTTGCAAGTAGTAGTGTAAAGAGCTTGACAACGTGGCAACCTGACTATGCTTTTGCCATTATGGGTGCGTGTGTATATATATATATATATATATTAGTCAAAATGCTATAATTATCAGTGTTTTAAAGTAAATATTCATTTAACTCTCTTGATTTTATACATAACCTCAAAGGGGTTATGTATAAAATCAAAAGAACTGAAAGCTAAGAGTATAAGTTGCAAGTTATGCTTACAATCTCTGTACAGTAGAGAGTCGTTAATCGGAACGCCGGTAATTGGAACGATTTTCAGTCGGACTGTGTCGTGCCGAATCGAACGTTTTTGATACTAGATTTACTTCTAAAGTATAATTTTTCATGTTTTTTATATTCTTCAATATATTTATTTTGTTTGTACAAAATGCAGAAGTAATTTTTAACGATACGATAGCCTCGATTATTATTATAAAAATTTTCGTTAGGCTTAAAATTGACGAAAATTCAACACGAAGCGACACGCAAGGGAGAAAAATTTGAACATCAGACAGGTTAATATATTTTTTCATACAAAGTCAGTAATGGGAACAAATGACTAATCTGAACACCCCCAGTCCCCAATTGATTCCGATTTTCAACGCTCTACTGTATATGTTAAATTACATAATAATCAGTAAACATAGATACAATTTACAAATATATTATTTTTGTAAATTGTATCTATGTTCTGTGTTCTAAGTATAACAAGAAATTTTATAAGTGTACAGAGATCTCTGTAAGGGTCTAAAAAGCCACATGTGGTCCAAAAGGCCTATACCCAAATGGACCACTTATCTGGGAAAAAGCCACACTTTTGCAAATGAGCTTGGCATTGGCATAATAGTTGGAAAAAGATTCGGAATTTGGTGTCTTTTGATAGCAGAGATAGCAGGAAAATCAAAGGATGTGATAAAAAGACAGCAGATGATTTTTAGCACCAGACTATGCTATCTACCATAACTTACAGCCAGGTTCAAACTTTGTAATATTTATAATGCAGACAAGACTTGGTTGTTTTTAGGGCACTACCTACTCGTTCACTTGTGAACAAGGACAGGAAAAAACGAAAGAGTGAATTATAGTATTACTTTGCACAAGTCAAATGGGAAAAAATGAAGCCCTTTATAATTGGAAAGCAGAAAATACTCATTTTTACAATCCGAAGAAGAAAAGTCTTCCCGTACGGAACGGCTCGCGTCCCTCCTCGAAACATTTGCATTACTCAAACGTCTAACTGCAGCTACGCATCTCCTCACTATACTAACCTCGAAGCCGGTAAATTTCCACCAATTTGATGCTTCCTCTAACAAGAAACTTCAAAAAGATGCTCCATTCTAATTGAGCATTCACACTGCCATCTACCATCTTGGATATTTTTCTTTCGTATCATTTAGCACACGTTTGTGGATAATTGCGGATTCTTGGCTCACAATGCCACCAAAGATTTGGTAATGTTACTTTCATACTCATTTTTCTTGGGATTTAAAAGTTTCAGTTTATGTTCAAATGACCCTCATATATACAGGGTTCCTACTCAAATTCTTGTTTTGAATTCCCTGACTTTCCCTGACCCAACTTTGTCCAAATTCCCTGACCCTCACATTTCTTACAGTGTGGAATATCGACATAATGAAACAGCATTTTATTTACCGTGAACATTGATTGAGTATATCTATCCCTCTTTTTTGCACAGTTGATATGTTTCAAAGACTGCCACATTAAAAAAATACAGTACATACCGGTACATCTTGTAGAAAAATGTTTGATAGAATCCAAAACTTCAATGTAATGAAAAAATAAGCAACAAATGAAACATGAGCTTTTTATTTTATCATTACTTATCATTATTATTTGTATGTAAATCTAGTAAATACAAGATAGCATAAAATCAACAAACGGTATTTGATATACAGTACAAATAGTACTGTACTGTGCTTAAAATGAACTCTCGACTTAGAAACACGTAATTTTAAAACCAATCTTTCAACAAAAAGAGTAACTTTTTTTTAAACAGCAACATAATTTTAACAAAAAGTTAAATTTAAAAATTTTCAAATAAAGCATTTTTTCCCTCAAAAAAATTGATCATGTAAAAAAAGAATTAGTTTTCTTTTGTCAACCACATTATATACAATCTATTTTTACACAATTTTGAAATAAAGAGGGATAGGTGTAAGTTTACAGTATAGCTTCTCTAACAAATGTATCTAATTTATTGTAAAATCTTTTTATTTTTACAAAATGGACAATCAAAATACAGAGAAACTTCTTAGTATTAATTCTCTTTTTTTCAAAATACAGATAATTAGAAAATAAAAAATTAATTACAATTCACAAAATAGAAGAACTATTAATGTAGTTTTAGCTTTTTCTCCTCAAGTGTATTTATTTTCATTTCAATCTCTTTTTCTTCCTTTTCATGATCTTTTCTTAACATTTTCTTGTGTTGTTTTAAATCCTTAAGTTGTTGTGTAAGTTTTCTTTTTTCTTCAGCCCTCAATGCCTGCTGCTTCTGAATATCTTTTTTCTGTTGCAGAGATGCAATATATCGCTGTCTAGATCCTCTGACTGTTAACAACATTTTCTGGTCTATATTTATTTGATCAATACCACCGGCAAAATGGATCCCATCATAAACTAAGCGTTGAGCAACTAAACTTTCTTCCTTAAGATTTTCACTCAACAGTGATTTGTTAACTGAAAAACCACTCTCAACACTTGCATTCCCATGTGAGAAAGAAAGAGAAATTTTGATAATAGACCATAGATCTTGCAGTTGCCTATCATCCTTCATAATTTCACAATAAAATGTGTCCAGACCATCATCATCACTCCTTTCAGATATGAAGTCCTCAAACTTTGTAGAATAGGGGTTTTATGGATACTTTATTGCAGAGTATATTATACTGTTCTTTTGCTTTGACAGCACATCTTTCATCAATCCTGTTTGTATCATGTAGAATCTCCAGTAAAGCATTGAAATACAATTTTCCAACATTTGATTGCATTTTAATAATTTCTGGGTCTAAGCTGCTCAAAGCCTTCACACATTTGTACTTGACAGGTCCCTTCTCAATAATCTTTTGTGTCATCACTTTCAGCACTTTTTGACAATCTCTTAGAAAACACAGAATATCTTTATCGCTTACTTTCAATTCTTTTAAAACCTTTTTTGCTCCAAAACCAATATCCAAATTCTTAAGATGTACCAAGTTTTCATTAGCATTTAAATCTATTTTTAGAAACTGCTTGTCGGTGACCCTGTCATTTTTCACAAACTTTCTCATCAGATTCATTAATAATTGAACAACTGCTTTATAAAGATAAGGTGCAAGAGGTTTGTTGCTCTGAAATCGGGTGAGAAAGCTCTCACTTTGTGTACATATTGACCGAAAAAATAAAAGTTTAACTTTAATAAAGGGGTCATTGAGTGCCTGTCTCAAGAATGTAGCCACCTTGCTGTCTTTCAACTTTGTACTGTTGTTTATGTATGTCTTCACAGATTCAATAACTTCTGCTGCACGTTCTAAGCACTCTCCATTCTCCAACCACCTTGTTGAACCAAACTTTTTGGGAAACAATCTGCTTCCACTTATAGCAATGTATTCAGCACGCCGAGTGGGTGAGTCTTTTAGCAAATAGTACAAATTCCGTAGCAGTGGTAACAAATTCCAATCTACTACTTTAAAACCAGCTTTTACAGCACCATGGACTACATGTAAACCACATGTTCCCATTCTCACAAATGATTTACCAACATTCTGTGTCTCCATGTGATCTTCTAATTTATTCAGAAAACTTATGTTTACATTTGGTCCGTCCATACAGATATGAAGAATTTTTGCTAGATCAAGATGAGTGTCTGAAAGGCCATTGAGAAATGCAGAGAGAAGATCATCTGCTGTACTATGATCCAGAAAGACACTATTTAAATATCTGGTCATAACCTTATCTTTACTCTCATCCCAGTATTTTATCACAAGATCCATTTGAGTTCTTTGAGCAACTTTGTTTAGTGATTCGTCAAAGGAGATAGTAATATTATCACAACTTGTAACAGCATCAATCAATTTTTCTCTGAAATAATGGGCTAGGCCATAATTTATTATATAGGAAGCTTTATCTGGACCCAATTGAAATTGTGTGGCTATAGCACTGTCAGGAAACATTTTTTTGAAAATGTTTTTAATATCAGAGCATGAATTGAGTGACATCTTTTTCTTTACAACTGCCAATGCCCAAGTTATCTCTGCTTTTATTACATCATCTTTTATCACAAAAGGTGTCAATGTGCTGCTAAGAAATGTTGATTTGGTGAGAGACTGTTCATTAATGATCTTAGATCTATCTTCCACAACAGAAGCCGTTTCACACACATTTTGTTGACTATTAGAAGAGTTTGAATTTGTTGGGGTTAAAAACCTTACCAGCGAAGTTTGTTCCGACTTCAATCTTTTTATTTCAACATGACTAGAACTATTTGCATGGGATATTAATGCACGCTTTCCCATATTACTTAACGAGAAAACTTTACAACAAATGCAGCAAAATGCTTTTGTATCATCATCTTTTACAGTTCCTAACCAGGAATTGAATTCTGGATGAATAGCTGGATCTAGCCATTGGAGATTAAACCTCGTTTGTTTCCGTGCCATTATAATTTAAGAATGTAGAAAAACACAAACCTCGAACATTATTATTAAAAGACAGATGAACCAGATCAGATAGCAATGTGTAAGACTTGTTTTGTCACAATACTAAGTACAACATTCAAACGACATCCAATCCGCATCTGCATATATATTAATTAAAAGTAGTGTTGCCAACCAACTCAAAATTCAAATTTACAGCTAGACATTTTTTAATAAAAATACTCAAATCATACTGTTTCCATTAGAACTGTTTGGTTTTTTTAGCTAGATTGTTCATAAATCCACTAAATTAGCTGAATTGGCAACTCATTAAAAGAAAAAAAAATGTTCCGTTGCCGCCATTTTGATTTCGGTTTCGATGTAAAGCCAGAGTTTTAATAATTATTTTTAATAATTTTTATTTATTATTTATTTAATTTTGCATTAAATTTCATCTTTTCATAAAATTTTCTTAATAATTCAGACAAAATTTATTTATTTTAACCCTTAATTACAATTCTTATAATTATTGCAAATCATATCACAAACCATCTTTCTCACTTTTATAGCAAATTTTAATTAAACGAACTAATATTATAGAATTTAAATAAAATAAAATAAATACAGAAATAAACATCAAACGAAATTACAATTATACATTAATAAAATATAGAAGTTCAGCGCATAGAATCGTAACTATAAAATCTCGTTCTTTTGCAACATAACTATAAAAATAGTTTTGGTGTTGTTTCGCACTAAGATACTAAAAAATTAAAATACATTTGATTAATTTTTTTTAAAATTTACCAGCTTTTTAAATTTATAATTAATTATAAGCAAGTTAACATTGGTTAAACTATTGGATTATCTAGTTCACTGTTTCTCAACCACCGGTCCGTGGAGATTCTTGATCGGTCCGCAGAGAATTTTTACCGCTCTGCATTAAAAATTTTCTTATTGAAAAAAATAGTGATAATTTAATAAATAAAAATTTTATAATGTATAAATGATGATAATAATTTTACAATTTACTTCTGTAGTAATTCTTTAATATATAGTAAAGTTTTTTGTTAAAACACCACCGGTCCGCAAAATTTTTTTCACAAATTTTATCGGTCCGCGGGCCAAAAAAGGTTGAGAAACGCTGATCCAGTTGATTTTCAAAACTATAACTACAGTATATCTATTACAGGTATGATCCCTAAATTTGCCAAAATCAGTGGCTATGTTACCCAACATCATTTCTGTTAAACTAATTATTAAACTATGTATCGAAGTTGCAGAAATTAATGGGAGAGGGGGGAAAATATGCTTGCAGTACAGTACTTTCAAGGAAAATTGTAACAACAAATGTAAAAAACTACTAATCGGCGCCAGCATTTTACTGTAAATGTCGGGTAGCTATTTATAATTTTTTTATGTTGTACACTAATGTTTTAAATGTGAAAAACAATTAAATTACCGATTTTTACTGATCTATTTAGCTATTTTGAAGTGAATATTCTAATAAATTACGATTTCAAGTTTTAAAAGTTTGTAAACTAATTTTAATTAGTTATTTTTATTCTAATTAACAAATTTATCTTTTTATAATCGCTGAATTATTAAAATTAAAAACTATTACATAATAGTAGTTTATCCTGTTGTTAATCCACAACTGTAAAATTATATGGCTTCAGAACGGTGAAAAAGCCATTTCGGATTCTGGTATATTTTCTTCTTAAAGATTGCAGCATTACTTCTTGCCACCTGCAGATGTCTACGCTTGGTCAGCCATATTCGGCAAACGAAATCAACGAAGCAGCTAAGGAGACAAATTCCCTGACTTTTTGACAATTTTCGATAAATTCCCTGACTTTTTGACAATTTTTGACAAATTCCCTGACATTCCATGACTTTTTCCGAAACTAATGAAAATCCCTGACTTTCCAGGTGCGTAGGAACCCTGTATATAATTCATTCAGAAATCTTTTTTGTTGCACGAAACAACTGTTTTTATAACTAATCCTCAAGAATTGTTAAATTTGTTATAAAGAAAACATACCTGACTGGAGATGACAGCCAAATCTGCCTATTGGGAGTTTGTCTATTGATGACATAGGTTCCTTGTTTGTCATTCAAAAATATTGTTAAAACACCAGACTGTTTAAAAGAGAAAAAAAATAAAGACATTTTAGTCTTATTTCTTACTTTCAAAATAAATATGAAAGAGTTATAAATTATCGAAAAACCTATACGAAAATTTGTAATAATTGTAATTTTAAAATTCTAGAAGAATGTGTTAAGTTTTATGATAAAGGTAAATTCCACCATGTGACTTTTTTGTTCCTATGATGTGAGAAGGATGAATGAGATACTAAAAATATTTTTTGTTTTGTCTTCATTTGCAAATATTTGAAATACCATATTACAGACATGTAGAATATTTTCAGGACTGAAAATTTCCCCAAAAATTAATGCATAATAGCATACGAAATATTTATTTTACATATATACGGGAATGCCGTCGGACAAAAGATTTCCACCCTCCGAGTAACAGTTAACCCACAAATTAAGATAAAATAACACAAAGACAAACAAACGGTATAAGTAATTGATAAAATATTCATAACATATATAGTAAAAATAATGACTAAAAAATAAAAACTAATATAAAAAATACATTATTATAGTAAAATCCAACAAAGTATAAGTATCTCATATATTGATCTTGAACTGGATTATTGTAAATACTTAAAGACAAGAATAGGTTTTTTTGTCTTTAAAGTATAAGTAATTAAGAAAATACATAGTAAGTGCCAAGAAAAATAAATAAATAAAAATAAAGCATATATGTAATATAAAAACGAGTTATGGGTTGTATAAGATACGTTAACATATTCGTTTATAACGTAAGAAGTCGTAACGTAAAAAATGTTCGACAGATTTCGAGTTTTCCGCATTTCGACAGAAGTACAACTTGCGGGACAAGGATAAACAATAAAAAGGCGTACGCAAGCATGAATCATTACGGGTTCTTGTTGCAAAAACTCTTAGTTTTAGCAAAAAATTATAAACAAATTTAACGAAATCATTAAAATATTTAAAACAAAATACGATCGAAATATTTGATTCGTTCTCTAAGATCGGGCAATCCGAGTACACTCTAGTAACTTCGGCATCGTTAGTACGTGGCAGATTACCGAATTTATTTATAACATTTTAATACGAATACGAATCTGATACGAATAAATTAATTATTAGTAGTTTGGAAAATTCATACAGTGCTAAAATCCAAAATCAAAGTTAGAGCAGATTATTTGTAAAATCAAAACCATTCACACTTTTCCAGTAAACAGGTTTAACAAACAAATATTACAAACATTTTCAGTTTATTTTATAAATCTGCTTCGGGCGATTCAAATTCCAAATTACACGATTCTAATTTGGAATTTTGGTCACCCGTGGCCGACGGGTTTTAAAATAAATCTAAAATGTTCGTATACCCATTTGCTAAACCTTGGGAGAGTGTGAATGGTTTTGATTTTACACATTACAAATCATATCATACAAATAATTAAACTAAGTGAAAGGACTAAGTGAAAAGACACATCTTGTGTGTTTCGTCTACTCAAGAATTTTTTCTTTTTTAAATTTTTTGTAAACTTAAAAATTTGTCCTGGCTAATTTTTATAATATATATTCAAAAGTTAAACTTCTGTTTATAATTGCTTTCCTGCTTAAGCATGTACAAATTATAACCTTGATGTAACAGAAATAAAATTGAAGTCCATCACAGATGCCATAAATGACTGTTTTTAGCAGAGTGATAATGCTTGGAATTTTTTCTGAAAAATTATTTAAGAAATGTACCAATTCTTGCAAAAAAGATAAACTTTTTAGTTCTTTCATCATTATTTTTATTTATTTATTTCCTGTTGTGGAAAAAAGACCATTTGTTTTTATGATACAGTAGAACCCTGTTAAGAAGTTTTACAAGGGACCACTCTCAAAAAAAAACTTCCTAACCAGAAAAACCTCTTATGCAAGTATTGTAAAAAAATATTTTTTTATCTGTATAGTCGATTTTATTTCAATATCAAAGTAATATAACATAGCTTAGTGTAACATAGTAGAATAGTAAGATGCACTAACTACGGCAAGTGATGTAGTGACTGGTGTCGATACGATGTCGATAGTTAATAGACGGTACCGGATAGGTAGCAAGGTCAAAATAATAGAATCCCAGCTAATTTAGCAACAACTTCGGGTGTGCAAGTGTTTAGTATACAATATGGAGACCACCCGGAGTTACTTTACTAAAACTTTACTATTAAATAGAATGTGCTCGACAAAATATTAAACGATAACCGAACACCTTTAACGTCACCGAGAAAGTTTAATTTAAAACGAACGTTTTCGACCTATTCCGCAGGCCGTCGTCGGGTCGAAAACGGACGATTGGAACGTTTCCGTTGCGCGAGATCAAACACAGATATTTAAATACAAATATCTGTATTTATCGCAAGCACTACTAACCAAAAATTGACAACAGATTAAAAAATAATAAACGAGTAATGTATAAAAAATATATATAATAAAAACAAAGAATAAAATAAAAATAAACTCAGAAATATTACTAAATATAAATATCAACTAATACTAATTTGGAACAATAAAATTAACGTGTATTACTCGTAATTTACACGTTAATTTTATAGACTTTTTAACAATATACTTCCGGCCGGATGGAAGGTCTTCCGCGTCTCTCGCATTTATACGTGTCTCTTCTAGTTTGCTCTTATAAATCTCTATTTTCTCGGCGGTCTTTGCTAATGCCGGCGAGCTCGCGGGTTCGATAACGTCCGCTTCGTCCCATTTAACTACCGAGCTTTGGGTCCGAGCCATCCGGGATAGTACTGTCGCATTGGAACTTTTTCTTATGTTATACTTGTGCTCCTTGAGTCTTACACTCAAATTCCTTTTGATTTGTTTGAATGTTTGTTTTAATTTAAACTTTCTTGGCAACGTTAAAGGTGTTTGGTTATTGTTTAAAACTTTACTATTTTTATAAGTGATAAAGTTACAGTGAGGAAAAAGACTACAATTTATCTCCAACATAAACTTCTTAAGTGGGTAGAATATTGTTGATGGGACCAATATTTTGGAATTTCTTACACAGAAAAACTTGTTTAACAGGAAATTTTAACACGCAACTTATGGTGTAAATGCCAAGACCAGAGAAATTGGACTTTTAATGCAGGAACTTCTTAAGCAGGTTCTACCGTATTTTAAAATATTTTTCAACATTTATAATAGATCTACAAAAAAAAAATATGAAAAATAAAAGTAATATTTATAAAACGTCGATAAAACTTCTATTTATCTATTTAATCGAGTTCTATTTATATTAAATTAAATTAAATATATAAATAGAAGTTATTTAACTTTGGTAGATTGCAGAGTAAATTTATTCACGTGTCACCAAGTCCAGACTAGGTCTGCAGAATGCATCAAATATTTTGACGAACTGCACTATCATAAACATTTTAATAAAAATGTGCAGTCAAATTGGCTACATTTATGAATTCCTCTACTTATGTAATATATCGTGTGCTTTTACACACTTTACAGGAAGATTTTTGTTGTTTTAAATGTATTTGTAAACAAACTTTTATAATTCTTCATGTTCAGAATTTTTGTCCTATTGTTATCTTACCAAATTTTCTTCTTTTAAATGTTTGCTACTCACTTTCACACTTGTATTTTTATGTATTTTATGTATCTGGGTTATACTGTTAAATAAGGGTGGAAACGTATCATATACGTGACATTTCCAAATGTACAAAAAGAAAAATAATAATAAAAATTTGGAAAAGTTTCTAAATGCAATTTATTAATTTGCAAATTTTCTGTACAGAGAAAGGTGTGATGCGTGACCATTTTGTTTCAATTTGAGCCAACACAAAGTTTCATCCCATTAAATAGTATTGAAAAGAGTTTTGAAATAAAAAGTAATTTTCTTTTTTCGGTTCTTTTCTAAAGGTCTCTTTGTAAAAATTGAAACTGTGGTTCAGAAAGGGAAACCAATTTGTTCTTATTGAAAGCTCATAACTGTGGAAGCAAACAAAGATGTAACTCATGACCAAACTGATTGGAAATAAAATAAATTGCGAGAAGCTGCCTCGAGAAGTTTTTCGCTCCCAACCTTATTTGCAATGTAGGGACGGTTAGGCTCGCTCGCTTTGAATGTTATAATATGTGAAGATCGAGAGATTCGTAGGATCTCTCGTCTTATCGGGCTTCCCGACACCGGTTAGGATAAAATTATTACGCGTCCTAACTCGCAATTAAACATGTTTGTTCTTAGAAATACGTTCAATATAGGGGGGAGTCGAATTACAACTCGACCGGTGGAGTCACGGGTAAGTCGATAGATAACCAATTTAAACAAAACAAGTTTAATGGTATAACTAATAGAATGATTACGTAGGAATAAGGCTAAATACATATAAGGCTACAAATGGATAAAGTCAGCCTCTTTATCTGACAATATATCCAAAGGGATAGGAACATATCAAATCTCTAACTACTTAATCTCTAATCGACTGGGAGAGAGTTTACATCAATTTAAACATAATACCTCTAGTAGACACTTAGATGTCTTCGGTTCCAGGCTATTTGATCGTTGGGAAATGGTTGTGGATCTTCTCAGAGGTGTTTTCAGAAGTGAGACAGGAGATTTTTAAGACATTTTAGCAAATTTCCCCCAATTACTGTCTACAGGGTTAGTTGAGATGTTACTCCATTTTATTACAAGGTTTTGCAGCTATTACTGTAATAATATTTTTTCTACCACAAATTAACTGCTTTAATTTCCCCCAAACTTGTTTGCATGATCTGATGTATTACAAGACCCTGTTATTACACTTCAGATATTATTCATCCACATTGTCACGTAGATGGTACTTACATAATATGAAAACCACTTATTTACCGAATTGTAAAATTTTGTTTTACTATGAACCTGCATTCAATTCCATAATAATCCTCGACGTATCTCGCAAGAAAGAACTTATCTACAGAATTTAGAATTCCCTATTTTTTTTATGGGCGAAACTCTAGGGTTCCGTCCATAAAAAAAGTTGGGAATCCCTGCTCTAGTTTATTCTAAACAGTAATTTAGTATTGTAATTTCTTATTACTTACAGAGAGAGAAACATCGGATTCCGGATATTTATTTTCGACAAGAACCTCTTCAAAATATTCTGCTAAGGATTCTAACGTTTCATTGCACACTTCTTCATATTTTGCCAAGTCAAAATTACTACGGGAAGAGAGAAATTATCATTTCTACTCTAATAAAAAAAATATGAAGCTACAAATTATTAAGTGTAAATTGTATTTATTTATTTATTTATATTTTAAAATATATAAAATCAATTCAACAAAAATAATCTTAAGCCAAAGATTTGTGACTTTTTGTTTGTTGACCCATTTCCAGACTATGTCCACTTTATAATAGCATTAGAAAGGATTTAGCAAAGTAAGAATAAATAAGACAAAAAAATCACATAAAAATGAATATCTTTTTATTGAATATAGTCAAAATTGTGTTTTATTTTATAAAAATTTAAAGATAAAAGATCATAATCTAAGTAAATACGAAACACCTTATTACCAACAATAAATTGTCTATGAACAAATCATTTTGGTCTAATTTAGATCACATCATTTAATTTTTTACTTTTTTTTTTAAATTGAGAATTGTAATGGATCATTATCACAATCCTCCTCTCCTCTATCTCTAATGTCTTCAAGTATCTGATTAATATTCAACATATCTGAAGTTAAAAGTTCATTGTCATATAATCATCAAAAGTAACACACAATACTCTGTTCACTTGTTCAAATAAATCATTTTCTGCATTTCCCTTAGTTTGAGACCCTTTGCTGGAGAAGCCAATTATGAGAAAGCAGTTCTTCATTGTCTGTACCCTGACTTTTCTCCATGAGTATGCAAAATAACTCAATGCTTAAAAGTTAAAAGTAAAAACTATGCACTCTGATTTTCAATAAAAAGATTAAATTTACTATACTAACTGTGTAGTAGCCTTGTTTACCCAAAAGTTGATTTTAGTTTATTTTCTCTTTTCTTCTATCTCTTCAATAGCAAAATATACAAAAACTTGTCTGAAGTTGTACTGAAAATTCTTTATAAAATGAAGATCTAATGACCGAAGAATAACGTAGTTAGTATCGGAAGGACGTGCTGGACAGTGATACCGAAGAATACCATACTATACATTTAATCATTCTTCAAACATTGTACATAGAAGCCCAGGATTATTTTGATGAAATTTCATTAATGGAAATTTAGACTATACAAAACAAAGTTTGAGTCCTTTTGTCTATTAATATCCTTTTATTCCAGTCCGGGAACCACAAAACGGCCGGCGACTCGAAGCAAAACTTCTAAAAATAACCGACGAACGCAATTAAAAATTTGTTTGAATCACTGATTTAGTCTATTTTCCAGTCCAGTAAATTTTACTTTTTGAACCTTTTTGAACTTTTTTGCTGGAGGTATTCAAGTTTCATGTGCTTGCTTCAATTTTTTGCACTAGTAACAAATGATATTGAGAGATGCAACAATACCTAACTCTTTAGCCACTTCCATATAAGATACCTTTAAATTTTCTTCTGTTCTTCTAATAATGCCCAATTTTTCAGTCATACTTTTACAAATCATAGAATTCTACTATACAGTATAATGTGTGTGTGTGGAACATTACAGTATTATAATGTACTACATAAAACAGGCAGCCAAGAAGGGATGTGCATAATAAAATAACTGAAATAACAAGGAGAAAAATATGTTATAGTAGAACCCCACAATTTTCCAACTGATACACAAAGACAGAAAAACCTGCAGAAAAGCCAAGAGTTTACAGTATGGCATTACAAGACAACATATACGAGATCCCGAGGGAAATACGTTGGGATGACATCCAAAATCTTCGACGTAAAGATAAAAGAGCATATTTACGCCCTTTTATCGTTTTGTTCGACTCGGGCGTAATTGCAGGGAGTGCGTTAGCTCTAAGAGCGTCACAGATTCGACAGCTTTGTCAATTTCCGTATTGGAGCCAAGAACAGAGGTCCAGTGAGGAAGAGTCACAATGATCCACCCAATATGCAATATCAAGGACTTACAAATTCTAGAACGGACCGAAATTTGTAAGTGTGTACGGGTTGATCAAACCGAAATTTGTAAGTTCTCTTTCTTACAGGTGATTGTATTAATTTCAAAGATAGTAAAGTGATAGTAATAGATGGTGTAACTCAAGTGACATGAGAAAAACCACATTAATATATATTATTTGTGGGTTAATTTTTTGTTACTTGTTTTAGATGTTTAAATATCTTGAATATGTAATGTTGTTTTTTTCTGTGAAGGAAAGTTTGAGTTTTGTGATATTATTTTAAATTATAGAATGATTTAAAATTTGCTTTAAATTTATGATAGGAACATGGAATGTCCCAGTTTACATTCTATGAACAGCTGATTTTAAAGCTTTATAAAATATCTTCTTGTTTGGATTCGTATTAAATTATTATTTCGGCAAACTAATAATGGTGTTTTTTCCCAAAACTTATCGCGACAACTTCTGTATGTTACAACACACTTTTTTATTCTTTTTAAGTACCTTTAACAAAATGCATTTCAGACTCATATAATCCCTCTTCTCAGTTGTTACATGTTAAACTGTACAAAACAAAGATACAAATAAATTTCCAATTTTAATAATATAAACATTAAAATATGAGGAATAAGATAAACTTACATTTGGTATACTAACAAAATTATTAAATACACATTTTTCTTTCAAATCTTTAAATACATATTAAAATGAACAAGTCATATACTGTAAGATAAGCAAAGATTTAAAGTATAAATAAAACACAAAGTGAAGAACTTTTACCTCACTTTTATTGGGTACTTAAACATTATTGTAGGTTCCCTGCTGGCTAAAAATTGATACCAAGAGGGGTGTAATTGCGTACCATCATTATTATTAATTTTTATTTCTGAATTTAATTTTGTTATTTCAAAATGTTCAAGAATTTTTCTTTTAAATGTATTAGACTCCTTTTTAATTATTTTTATGTATTTTTTTGAATTTTGCTATCTTGGCTATTGCAGTGGTGGGCTATTGCTGACATGTAATTATTATTTTTAATTGCTGTGATATGCTCTTTAAACCTTCTTCCTAATTCTCTACCTGTTTCCCCTATACATATATTTTGCTCACAACTGCATTGAAATTTATAAATGACAGTTTTAGTATCCCAAATATTGCTATATTTTAAAATGTTAATTTTCTTTTATAATGCACATAATTTTCTAAGTTTCTTTAATATATCATCACTTCTCATTTGGATTGATAGAAATTTGAGCCAATAAATGTGAAATTTATCGCTTTACAGAGAGCAAAACGACTTACAGAGCATTCTGCATACTACCGCCATTGTAATGATAAACTAAAGCTACGACAAAGACGATAATTGATCGAAATATTACACGATGCCATCTTCTTTTAACGCGACGTGGCAAAATGTGCCTCGGAGTTGCTATCTGCATATATTAAAAAAATGTAAATTACCCCTAAAAGATTGATTCGAATATAATCAAAACCATGTTGTGTAAAAGTTTCCCATATATATATATATATAATATGCAAAGATATGCTTACCTTTCTAGGCAAAAGGTTCGAACATTCAAATAGTCTACCCGTTTACGAAGAGAAGAATAATTCTGAAAAAAAAAATTTTTTACAATTACTAAGGTTCGAGAATAGCAATTCCGAGGAATGTACTATTACAATTCCGAAATATTTTATATAAATATTTCAATAATTATATATTTTTTTTGTAATAGAAATACAAAGTCATTTATGCAATAAATGGCAAGCTGCATAACGTCGGAGAGAAAAAACAAATCACTTTTAACAAATAAAATTATCGGCTACCGACACGTAGTAATTCTAACTTTAAACTTAAAGCCACTTTGTATTTCACGATAATGGAAAAGAGAACATCCCTCTTCTCCATTCTTCTTCCCATAAATGTTAAACCTAAAAAAAAAAAAAAAAAAAAACGCACGCACATTCAACACTCTTAGTCAGATACAATTTCGAGGCTTTATTTTAGGCATAAAATTCTTAATTGATTACACACAATCCGGTTTCTTAATTAGATAGAGAAGAAGAGAGAACAGAAACTATTATATCATCGTAAAAGAAATTAAGAAGGACATTCCCAAAAGGTACTTTTGATATTTCGATTAAGTTTTAAATATATCGAATTTGCAAAGACGCCGTCGATTCGGATTCGATCGACTCAAAACACCACAAACAAAGGATAAATTGTAATTCGCCAAAGAAGATTCCACTCCGGTTCAAATCACTGCAGTTTTAAACACGGGACGAACGAAACGGAAAAGGACGACAACGCAAAGATAAACAGACCTTCTCCCGACAGTTCTCGCCGACCAAAAGAGAACGGAAGCGATCGCCCGCCAGCGACGTCTTCTCGGTCGTTTCCATTCTCGCAAAGTACAATCCCACCTCTAATTCCCGGGCGATCGACGTTCGAAGAAACGACGCCACGCCGCCCCTTCCGTCCCCAAAAACATTCCGCGCCGTCGTCCACGGTAACATTTTCGTTCCGTAAATTCCGTCCGTCCGCGACCACAAAAATCTAAAGAACCGCGGTTCCGAGAATAATTTCTACGAGTTCCGCACGCCGGGCCGAAGCGTTCCCGAAGGTCGACAAAAGGGAACCAAAACGAATTTTTAAAGGTCCTCCCGGTCCTTTACCCACGGGAACCTCACTACCGGTACGTTTTATACATTTAGTAGACGGTCGGGTTTCGTTGACATTCGACGGCGAATAACCCGACACGGGCGATATAGTTTACACGGAATTTATAATCGCCTTCCGCAAGGATAGAGCACAGCTCGAATACCGCTTTAGAACGGTGTTTTTTACAAATTGTTCCGACCACCAGCAGCAAACATTTCGCACAAGATTCCTTCGGATATTTCGTTTGTATTTTCGCGGTAGAAGTTACTTTTAGGCAATTTGTGGGCGTGCGTACGAAAATTATCGTCACTTCGGTAAGATTCAAGCTCCGAACGAGGGGTTTCCGACCCTTTTCTCTCATAGGTGCGCTCTACAGCTGTGATAAAGTCCCAAACGTCTCATTCAGAGCTCGAATTGAGCCATAACTTCTACCGATAATATATTAATTTTCGAAACTCGTGCAATTCTATGGCGATTTCTAACGCTTTAAACAAACTCTCGCGCGATTTATCCGCTGAAACGCAATACGACGATTTTAAACGTCTTCGTATTATTAATTAAAATTCCGTTCTTACTCGTTGGATTCGAATTCCTCCGTAACGATAGGAGATACGACTGGAAACCACGCGATAACATCCGAGTATTCTGCCAAGCACCATCCTTTCTACACGCGCGTCCCCTGCCGCGCCTAAGTTACAAGCGTCTAGCTCTATGAGAATTAAAACGATCATTCTTAAAAAATAATTTATAATCGATTTACGAGTGAAATATATTTGAAAGTATTTATCGGTATTTAAATGCCGTGAATGTTTAAAATTAAAAAAAAAAATTTATCCCGGAGCCTTTTTTTTTTTTTTTTTTTTTTTTTAACTCTTTCCGCCCTGTGGGCACTAAGAGGGCCTATTTTAGTAGGCCCATTATGGGTTCGGCCAGGCCCACAATGGGGCGACCGGGTGGTGAGGGACGGGGCCCGACATATCCGAACGGACCACCCCCCGAAAAATTCCTGGGGATTATTCGACCCGTTCGGATTCGATCCCGGGTCCCCCAGAGCGGTAGGCTGCCACCTTTACCGCTCGGCCATCCGGCCGTCATCCCGGAGCCCTCTAGCGCAAAGCTAGTCCCGTGCAGGTTGCCATTTGTAGTATAATTATTAGTGATGTAACGAATAGTATATTTGGCCTCAGCCGAATACCGAATATTCGGCTAGGAGCGTGGCCGAATACCGAATATTCGGCCAGGAGCGTGGCCGAATGGCCGAATATTCGGCCAAACTATTCGGCTCGATTAACGCAAGTACGAAAATTGGCGCGCAAACCGCATTATGGCAAGGATCGCGCACCCTGCTCTCTATTGGCCCGCTGTCACTACGATTTTTTCTTCCAGTAGGTCTAAATTATTTAAATTAATTAATTAAATTATAATTATTAAAGTTAATATGAGATGGAGCCTAACGTCTACCTCTACTGCCAAATTGGTTTATAATTTATGTAATAGCCGTAAATAGTCCGATACGATTCGGCAGTTGTTGGTATTTAGATGTAAGTTATAACTTATAAGTTATTTTATTTGCAATCGATCTTTTTAACTCCTCTAAAATTTTGTTTTTAATACGTATTTGTAGACTGAATAGTGCCCTAAGGATATACTTTAGTGGGGACATATGGTCTAGTTTCTGCCCAGTTGTGGAACAGTTCAAATATATTATTGGGGGTTTTCTATTTGTGAAATTTTGTGATATTTTGTTGCTATCGTTTTTGTCAATATTTTTAAAATTTCACATGATTTCAAATGTTATCTTTTGTATATAATGAGAAATGCTCATTCTTTGCTTTATATATAAAATAAATTATATATTAGTTACTCATCTTCTAGAAATACATAAATAATTCTTTCATTAAATACGATAAGTTTCAATAAAACGTTTCGTAAATCATTTTAAAATATCGTAAAAAAATATTAAAATATACGCGAATACGAATATAACATAATTAACTAATCAATAATATTAATGCCCGATACATTCTAACCTACACGCCATCAAGCCATAAGATATCCGGCTACAATATTATTTAATTACGAAATAATTTAATACTAGAGTTAGATGCTATTTCTTATTAACTTTAATAATGATAGTTTAATGTTCAGCATTAATAAAAGTTACCAAAATGATTAATTTACTGTGTTTTTGTAATTTCTTACTCCTGTTTTTAGGTATTCGGTATTCGGCCGAATAGTGATTTAAATATTCGGTATTCGGCCGAATAGTGAAAAACAGGCCGAATAGGCCGAATACCGGGTAGTAACCGAATATTCGTTACATCACTAATAATTATCGTATTTGTACGATTATTTTAGGTGCTGTACGATGTACGATAAATTCAGAAATACGCTTTATACATACATATGTAATAAAATAAAACAGTAGCATGCAAATTTATTTACTTATTTTACCATTACCTATGTATTGAACAGATATACTCAGCCAAACTTTCATTCACGATAGTAGCAATATACTGTAACGGTTTTAAACAAATCTCTATTTAAAACCTGGATAAATTAAATTGAAAATATAATTGTTTTCGATTTATCCACATCCTCGACCGTAATTTTAAATTATCATCTTATTAAATGTTTTTATAAACTAAATATACTTTTTCTTTCTTTATACATGATATAAAATTTAAAAAATGTAATTACGAATAAGATTTTTTTGACAGGACAGTAAAAAGTTACAAAAATGCTTGAAAGCGACAAAACTACCTACTAAAGAAATAGATAAACCAACTTCACGCCGTAGTGCGACTCTAACGGCAGCTATCGGCAATCTAACACATTAACTCTACTTTACAGCATAGCTCAAGGACCAGTATATCTATAGTCTGCTGCCACTGTATATTCTCGATTATAATGTACGTTTTTTTTCGTACTTTTCGAGACTGCTAACTGCTATACTTTTAGACCGGCCGATAAAATGCTGAAATTGATGTGCAAAAAAATTTTTTTTTAAAATTACAAATAAACGTTTTGTCAAAATGCCATTATGCTTCTGCCATTACAAAATATAGGTACTACATTAATACATTTTATTACAGAGTAGTTTCTGCAGTAAGCTGTCTAGAACCGAGTCTTTTTGACATAGGACAACGTTTCTTAAACTAGAGGTCACGACCATCCGAGAGGGTCGACTAAAAATTTTGGACAATGGCAAAAATTTGAAAAAACTTAAGTTTTATATATATGAAATAAGTACGGTATATAAAGAAGAGAATATGTTACGTATTTGTTAATGTTCAATATGTTTAAATTGTTATGCATATGTCCATCTTTTTCTAGAAACTTCTGTCTTCCCTAACCCTTCCCTGTTCAAATGGGGGTGACCTAATTAGAATACAAAGAAGAGGTGGTAGCCTGGGGGCTAAGTGGAGGAGGAGAGGTCACTTTTTGACTGAGACGTCGAAGGGACAGGACGTATTGTGAAGACCTCCAGGTTGTTCTAGCATCAACTGGAGGACAAAGGACGGTAAGCCTAAGCCAACGTTCGTGAGAAATCCGAAGTATATTCTGATATAGGAACTTCGAAAACCTTTATTGGGAGGATTGGAGAGACGTCCAAAATCAACAACACTGAAAATTATCAATCTAGTATTCGCAACCATCACCCCAAGATCGTCGACACTTTGGGTACCCATTCTTTTCTATCATACTTCTAACTATCCTATTGTCTATCTTTTCTTCCCTATCTTTTTTAGTCATATAAGTAGTTTTAAGTAATTAGTCTTAGTCCTTATATTTTGTAACGCGCTGAATATTCTTTTGTCGCGAGGTCGCATAACGATCCTATCCGAGCATCTGCCGGAATTATATGTGGAAAGGGTTATTATTGTAAAAACGAGGAGTGTCGGAAGTGTAAAGGAATCCTGCAAAGTAAATAAACACGGGTGACGAGAACATAATTTTGTGTTATATTCCATTGTGAATCACTCACCACGTGCATATCCTACATTGGCGTCCGCGACAGGATTCCGATTATAACAGCTCCTCAATAATCCTGTATCGGTAGAATCCCTTTTTTTTGTGTGTATTATTATAATTTTTGTTGATTATTTTTTTTTATATATATATATTTTTTTTTTCTTGTTGGTATGGCGACAAATAGCCAAGTCGGAAGCACCGTACATAATGACGGGGCCAATGGTAACCCTCCCTTTGTAGTAACGGGATTTCTGGGAATGATCCCCATGTTTTCTAATTCCCAGGGTGACTCGGTTAACGTAAGACAGTTTTTTCAAACTGTGGAGAATATCGCTAATCTAGCGGGCTGGAATGATGTGGTGAAAATAGCAGTCCTCCAAGCCAGGTTAAAAGGAGAACCTTTGGCTACTTTTTTTTGTCTTTTAGAGCAGTACCCATCATCTTATGAGGACATAAAACGGGATTTGGTCAAATGTTTCGATAAGAGAAGGGCCGGGGACAAGAATATTATCGATCAACTTCTAAATTTAAAGCAAGGGGTCAACGAATCCGTAACGGATTTTACAATACGTACTAGAACTCTGCTATCAAGAGCTGTAAAAGATCATAGTAAAATCGAAGCCCTGCGTGACGATATAATATTAGAGAGGTTCATAAAAGGATTAAGTGGACAGATAAAAAATAATGTATTCAGACGATCTCCAAAATCTCTGGAGGAAGCGTTTGAGTTTGCAGAGATTGAGGAGAAGATTGAGATGGAGTGTAGTGGCCAAAACGAGCGAAGGGGAATTAATACAGCGACAGAAGCGAATCTTAGACCTTTTACTAGCGAGCATGATAACACCCCAAGCCCCAGGGTTGACTGCGAGGACAAGATCGACAGGTTAGAGAGACAGATCGAAGCCCTAACGGAGGCAGTTAGTAAACTCGTAGGTAATCAGGATAAGAAAGATAGAGTCACAAATAAGAAATGCTTTATTTGTAGCGATGGCGGTCATTTTGCTCGTAGTTGCCCAAAACGGGGCAGGTATAATTTAAACTTGTAAGGGAACGTAATAATAGCCAGTATTGCGCTCCTAGTATTAAGATAAAGCTGGCTAAGCAAGTCTTCCAATCTAATAAGGGTCTCCCCCTCATTCAGAGTACAATAAACAACATAGATATGACGCTCCTCATGGATACCGGAGCAGAAAAGTCCCTATTAAATTCACTAACTTTAAGACGGATACCAAGCGCCTATCTCCAAAAAGCTATCGTAGCAGAGAAAAAAATGGGCATCCGGGGAATTAATGGAATTGTAACTGAATGTGAACAAATCCTGCAGGTTACGATAACTCATAGCAATCACACGCATACCACGACCATTGCATGTATGCCCTTCCCTGATCATGTTGAGTATGAGGGTATTGTGGGGATGGATGTTATTAATAGCATCCCTGAACTGGTGGACAGTCTGAGGAAATCGATGAATGTTGAACGGCACAACCCAAGTAAGAATCCAATTCTACCCATTAATTGTCTTGATAATGTCCCTGTGGAGATCCAAGGACTTGATAGTTTAGACCCGGTTGAAAGGGAAAGGGTTTATAGTATCTTTAGAAAATACCCGCGGTGTTTCGCTAACACAATCGAGGAGCTGAAGGGAATGATAGGGCCGTCCCATAAACCCATAATCAATTCTACCCGCCCTATAAATACTCGCCAATACCGAATCCCCGAATGTTACCTAAAAAGGTTGAAGATCTTAATTGAATCATACCTAAAGGCCGGCATTATAGAGGAGAGTTCATCTGAATGGAACTCTCCCATACACATTGTGGAAAAGACCGCTGACGAAATACGGATGACCTTAGACCTCAGACGCATTAATGAAGTGACCGCTTCACAAGAGTTCCCTCTTGCCCGAGTTGATGAAATTCTGAGTAAGCTTCATGGCAATAGATACTTTTCTGTATTGGACCTCAAATCTGGTTATTTTCAAATCGACCTCGACCCATCTGTGCGTCACGTATACGCCTTCTCGACTCCTTGGGGGAAGTATCAGATGTGCCGCCTACCCCAAGGAGCGAAGAATAGTGGTCGTTTCTTCCAAGGTGTAATGTCTAATCTCCTGGCACCATTCATTGGGATCAACTGTTATGTGTTCCAAGATGACATAGTCATCTTCTCTAAATCTTTTGAGGAACATATAACGCTGCTCGATAGGATTATCGGAATTCTTTATAATGCCAATCTTAAATTACACCCGAAGAAAAGTAAGTGGGTAGTCGAAGAGGTACGATATCTGGGACATATTATCAGTCAGGAGGGAGTACTCCCGGACCCAGATAACGTACGTGCAATTCGTGAAGCACAACCTCCTCGCAACATCAAGGGCGTGCGCAGTTTCTTAGGAATGGTCGGCTTCTTTCGAAATTTTATTCCTAATTTCTCGGACATAGCCTTACCGTTGACAAATTTGACAAAAAGGAAAAGTAAATTCAATTGGGATAATAGTTGCCAAGTTAGTTTCGAAAGATTTAAAATGTTGTTAACAAAACCCCCCTTATTAAAACATCCCGATTTCTCAGCCCCTTTCCATTTATTCACTGATGCGTCAGACTATTGTGCTGGTTCTGTCCTTGGGCAGATGGAAGATAACTCATTTTTCCCGGTGGGCTATTTTAGCAAAAAATTCAATGGCGCTGAAGTGAACTATTCTACGATCGAAAAGGAATGCTTAGCAATCATATTATCTTTCCGCCACTTCAAACCCATCATTTTGGGACACAAGGTAGAGGTCCACTCTGACCATAGGCCTCTGGTATTCATAGGAACCATGAAAAATCATAATAAACGGTTAATGAGGTGGTCTATGGAGTTAGAGGATTATGATTTTAATATTAACCATATCAAAGGAAAGATAAACCTAATAGCTGATGCATTATCTCGTCCCGAACCCTTTGAGTCCAAGAAAACATTGCGGGAGTGTAACGTTAATTCCGTTCACTCCGATCTGTGGAAGAGGGTAGTCATGTCACAGGAGGAAGATGAATTCCTTCTGAAAATAAAGAAAAACCGCATCAATCAGAATCCTGGTCCACCAATTGCAAATGATGGTATCAAACCCGAATTTGTGCTAGATGGCGGTGTATTAATACATATAAAACCGGGGTGCTTTGGACTCCGCCAGTGGAGGCAAGTTTGCGTAGGAAAGGGAATGATAGACGAGGTAATTAGGGCAGTCCATTGTTCACCCTTATCAGGCCATCTTGGTTTCGAGAAGACTTATCATTTAATTGACCGTTACTATTATATTAGGAACCTTAGGGCACACGTTAAGCGCATCGTTCGTTGCTGTCAGATTTGTCAAAAGCATAATCTCCATCATGGTCGTGCCCCATTCCAGGAAACGGAGGTAGCTGAGTTTCCCTTTCAAAAAATTGCTATCGATGTTATAGGCCCTCTTCAAATATCTCCGGGAGGCAACCGTTATATTTTTACCATGATTGACATCTACACACGCTTTGCCGAAGCAGTCCCTATTAAAGATCAATCAGCTCAAGTTGTAGCGGATGCCATCTTTGATTATATAGTTTGCAGGTATGGTTGCCCTGATATTGTCATTTCCGACCGCGGGAGTAATTTTACATCAAAAATATTTCAGGACGCTTGCAATCATCTACAAATAAAGCATAACATCACGACTGCGTACCGCCCATGCTCTAATTCCATCTGTGAGCGTTTTAACAAAACACTATGCGGTACTATAGCCCGCATATCGGAGGGAAATAATCGGAATTGGGACTCATTTATATCACCAGCACTATTTGCATACAACAACGCTACCCATGCGTCAACTAACGAATCCCCGGCCTTTTTATTATATGGCTTTGACCCCCGATTCCCTGTTGCGTTCCCATCGGAACGGCAGGATATCAGCCTGGAAAAGCCCCGCGGAATGGAATTGAGAGGTAGATTAAGCGCTATACGGGAAGCCGCTTATGAACTGGGGAGGCAACGGAACTCTAATAACCGAAAACGTATCAACCAAAATAGGGAACTGAACAATTGGGTGGAAGGACAACGAGTATGGTTACTCCGTAAAGGTAAAAATAAGAACTCTGGGAAGTTCTCGGCGAAATATTTAGGACCCTATCGGATTACACGTATACTAGGCCCCGTCACTATGGAAATTGGTGATAATCGTAAGAATAACAAGTTTATTGTACACGTAGATCGCTTAAAACAATGTTATGTTCCGATGTATAAAAACGCGAAAAGAAGAGAGCATAACAGACACCTCACGAAACCAGAAGATGAGGAACCGATTTACGATTCGAACGATGAAGATATAGGTGAATATATCAGGTACTGGACTCGTGATAAAGATTGCCCTTCACACGGACCCCAGGATCAACAGAATGGATTTGAAAGACTTGATGATGATGGCAATCCTGGCATTAGATCCAACCCGTCACCGAAGCGGCGGTACGACCTACGAGGTCGCAGATTAGATTACCGTAAGATACATTACGGTAAATAACCTTTTGTGGGGGGGCGTATGTGGCCGTGCGCCTTATTTTGTATATTTTTGTATATATTACTCTTAGTATTTAGTCCATTTTCTTCCTCTTTGTTAGTTCTTTTGTCCATCTTTTTCTAGAAACTTCTGTCTTCCCTAACCCTTCCCTGTTCAAATGGGGGTGACCTAATTAGAATACAAAGAAGAGGTGGTAGCCTGGGGGCTAAGTGGAGGAGGAGAGGTCACTTTTTGACTGAGACGTCGAAGGGACAGGACGTATTGTGAAGACCTCCAGGTTGTTCTAGCATCAACTGGAGGACAAAGGACGGTAAGCCTAAGCCAACGTTCGTGAGAAATCCGAAGTATATTCTGATATAGGAACTTCGAAAACCTTTATTGGGAGGATTGGAGAGACGTCCAAAATCAACAACACTGAAAATTATCAATCTAGTATTCGCAACCATCACCCCAAGATCGTCGACACTTTGGGTACCCATTCTTTTCTATCATACTTCTAACTATCCTATTGTCTATCTTTTCTTCCCTATCTTTTTTAGTCATATAAGTAGTTTTAAGTAATTAGTCTTAGTCCTTATATTTTGTAACGCGCTGAATATTCTTTTGTCGCGAGGTCGCATAACGATCCTATCCGAGCATCTGCCGGAATTATATGTGGAAAGGGTTATTATTGTAAAAACGAGGAGTGTCGGAAGTGTAAAGGAATCCTGCAAAGTAAATAAACACGGGTGACGAGAACATAATTTTGTGTTATATTCCATCCGAGAGGGTCGACTAAAAATTTTGGACAATGGCAAAAATTTGAAAAAACTTAAGTTTTATATATATGAAATAAGTACGGTATATAAAGAAGAGAATATGTTACGTATTTGTTAATGTTCAATATGTTTAAATTGTATGAATATGTAGTTTTAGAATATGTCTAATTCACAGGTTTGTTTTGTACCATAAGGGGAATCAGGTCCCTATCTACATAGGGACTAATAGTGCTTAAGCCCTGGGCCCCGAAGTGTCGAGGGCCCATAAAAATTGAATTATTATCATAAATTTCTAATAATTTTTCGTTAACAATGATCACTTATCATATAGTAAAAAATAGTTAGTAGTAATAATATAATAATAATGATAATTTATAGTATTATTTGTATTAACAAAGAATGAAGTCCAATTAGACTTCAATAAACCCTAGGTCCCGAAAAATCTAGATCCGCCCCTGAGGGGAGTCATATAAACTTCATTGTAAAATGGGGTCAAAAAATTTTGTTGTAGGAAGGGGTCGTAGATAGAAAGTTTAAGAGATTCTGACATAGGAGAACCCATTTTATATTTCTACGGATGAACAGAGTAAGTGTAACAGATCTAGATGGATACACCATAATTTTGAGTGAAATAGGATAATTTCAAGGGCAATTTTATCTCATAATGTTGGCAACTCTGGGCCCACGAGCGAGGTCTATAAACATAAGGTCTAGACACGATACCGTGATGCATCGCGGCAGTCGCCATGTTGGGACTCTTGTGGTGTGTACGGCGTTTCTAGAGCGAAGCTGATTGTTTCTTTCGATCTCAATTAGTTGGATTTCTCGTTATACATATTTATTTTAAATGGCTCGGTGTTCAGCACCGAATTGTAAAAATTGGATAGCCAAAGGTATATTTAATAGGCTTTAACTAAATATATTTTCAAATAAAAAGCTATGTCGATAGTTCGTGTAATAAAGTACGAGGATAAATTTATTTAGTTTCGAAATGCAAGATTAGAGAAGAAATTTGGAGATAATTGTTAAAATAAGAATATATTTAGTTTTCTATATTCACGCGCACTTTTACATTACACAAACTGCAAACAGGAGCTCAGACTAAACATTTTTATAAATTAAAATTACACGAAGAGAAAAGAAAACCATTCTCACAAACTTTACATCTTATTCAGTAAGCCTTCAAAAATATGTATTAGTTTATATGTATAAAAGAGTTCCTTCATTTAGGAACTCTTTTATACATATAAACTAATTATTTTCATAGAGAATTAAATAAGTATATTTATAAAATATTAATAAACAGTAAACAATACCAACAAATAGAAATATCAACTTCAACTATATTCATTGTTTATTTTATAATAAAACGAAGACCGTGTTTTGGTGTAATTTAAACAGGGTTAATTAAAACCACTTTAACGGTGCATGCTGCAAACATTTTATAATAAATGTTAAATATTGAAGCAGTTTATATACTGGATTTTTGTTTTCATCTAACATCAAAATATTTAAATGTATTAATAGCCCGATACCGTATTTTCCAATTTTATTAAAACTGTAACCTAAGAAAATGCAACACGTTCACACTGAATGACAATACTGTACACGCAGCAAATAGCATTACTTGTATCAAAATATGAAATTATAAAAGCAATAATAATTATAAAATATGCACCGAATTTCTTATTGAATATATTCAAGCAATATTGAAGCCATTTAGCTCTCCTGGATTTGTCAGCGGGAAAACGAAACAATCTTAAACCTTTGCCTGTCGAATTTTTACAATTCGGTGCC
Organism: Centruroides vittatus; assembly: GCF_030686945.1. Classification (NCBI taxonomy): domain Eukaryota; kingdom Metazoa; phylum Arthropoda; class Arachnida; order Scorpiones; family Buthidae; genus Centruroides; species Centruroides vittatus. The sequence continues at coordinate 802,111 of NW_027122389.1, read as the reverse complement.
GAACACCAAACCATTTAAAATAAATATATATAACGAGAAATCCAAGTAATTGAGATCGAAAAAAAACAAACAATCAGCTTCGCTCTAGAAACACCGTACACATCAAAAGAGCCCCAACATGGCGACTGCCGCGATGCATCACGGTATCGTGTCTCGACCTTATAAACGTAGATCTTGCCGCGAGGGGAAAGCCGACTGACCAAAAATATCTGCGCGCGTCCAATTGTTTCCTTCTCCGCGTATCCTAAACGCACCCTCCTAGTTATAATGGATATCGTTTTCCTCGGCGTTACGAATAACTTTAGTCGATTCGTCGGGAAGAGTCTATTCGTATAAACGCAAAAATCAATAAAAATGCAAGATTTACTTTTGGTTAATTTTCGTCTAATTATTCGAGTTATTTTCTTTTTTATACTATTTGCCCCGTAAACCCGTAAATTACTTTTATTCCATCGTTAATGCTAATCATTTTTACACTTTACGCTTTTCGGTCATATAAGGTAAAGAAAAGGAAAGCGACGTTTCTCGGAAATTAAAAAATAAAATAACACGTGACAGATTTCCGATAATACGTTTTTAATTTTACTGAAAAAGTAACACAATAAATATTTACAATTATAATTATTCGAGAGTTTTTGAATTGTAAAAGTTTAATCTTCAATTAACTTAGGTTATTTCGCTCTAAATAATTGTCACGTAATCTTCCAAACGTGTACTCTCCCGGAAGAATCTACCCCGAAAATCCTTTTGTCACCGGTTATAACTTCTCAGTCTATTTATATAAGGGTTATTTACTTCTAATTTTAATAAAAATTCCGAATTAATTAAACCCAATTAATGTAATGGCGCTTTTATTTCGTCTTCTTTTCGCGTAAATAATTCGACGTAACTCTCTTTACCGAAATCCGATTATCAGAAAACAATAGGTCCGTTCCGCTTTGAAAAGATTTTCCACAACAGTACGTAACGGTCGGCAGTTAATCTTTCGGAACTTCTACGTGTCTATCGATGGATTATTATACCGTGCACGTATCAAAAGCTACAATAGGGTCTGCTTATTGTATTTCGATTACAGGTATACCTCGAGTTACGTCGTTCCCGATTATACGTCGTTTGTCAAAGAAATATATGAAAAAATAAAAATCGAGTTTAAGTCAGTTTATTCGACTTTAAATCCGTCCGCCACAAACATTGAAGTCGTAATATCACTAGAGAAGCGTTGAAAGCGCGTAAAATCATATTAAAATATGTACATTTACAGTAAATGTTAATATAATCATTATAAATCCTAGAGAATAAAACATGAAAACATCTGTGTTTCTGTGTTGTCGTCTTATTTAGCGATCTTTAAGTGCTCATTATTGGTGTTTCCTCCATTATTGGCGTTTAGTTACGACGTAGGTCGAAGCTACGACTTACGTCGTAACTACACAAGTAAATTCGACTTACGTCGCCTGTCCCGAAACCAATTACCGACGTAAGACGAGGTACAGTAGAGAGTCGTTAATCGGAACCCCGGTAATCGGAATCGCCGGTAATCGGAACGATTTTCAGTCGGACTGCGTCGTGCCGAATCGAACGATTTTGATACTAGATTTACTTCTAAAGTATAATTTTCATGTTTTTATATTCTTCAATATATTATTTTGTTTGTACAAAATGCAGAAATAATTTTTAACGATACGATAGCCTCGATTATTATTATAAAAATTTTCGTTAGGCTTAAAATCGACGAAAATTCAACACGAAGCGACACGCGACGGAAAAAAATTTGAACATCGGACAGGTTAATGTATTTTTTCGTACATAATCGGTAATCGGAACAAATCACTAATCCGAACAACCCCAGTCACCAATTGATTCCGATTTCCGACTCTCTACTGTATACCTGTATAATTATCGTCAACATCGGCACTTTCGAGCCGTATTAGTCTCCACACAATGGACGGTTATGGACTTTAATTATACTTAAGAGTTCGAAAACGCGAATATCACCTTTTATTAAAATACTACGGTAAAAATTCGGCGAGTAAACGGGATTAAACTAATTATTATTAATTAATTAGAATTTTTATAATCGTTTTAACGTCGGGGTCGATAAACCCAGAATTTTCTTTAATTGCGGTCCGGTTTACGGCGTTATCGGACGGTAATCGTCGAGGACGCGGGCTACTATCGTTAGACGAATATAAATACGCAAATACGTAACACTTGGAAAATAATTGAAGAATATTTTGTAAATATCCCGACGGGCGATAGACGTATCCGACGTAATTCGAACCATTTCAATTAATTTCTTTCTAAGCTCATTTCCCGCAGTTGGCATTGTAGCGGAAAGACGGAACGTTCCTCCTATATTAGGAAAAGTTTCCCGTTTAAAGTTTTCGTTTCCGGTTACGCAAGAAAAGGCTATTTTATATTTTGGAACATTTGAATATTTCGTTCGGAAAGTATAATTACGAATTTTAAGTTTCGTCGGATTTACCGGGTTCATTTTTTGTTTAACTACGAAAATATTATTAAAACAACATTATTTTATTAGGAATTGACCTAGGTTAATTCTCGTGGCAATTGTGTTATTTTCGAAATGATAGAAAAGAAACGTCGTAAGGGCATTTAGAAATACAAAAATTTAACGGTTAAAAATTGAAGTATTATAAACATTTTCGAATTTCCTGTTAAACGGATCTTAGAGTAGCGATATCGGTAACTTCCTTCGATACGACAGAACAAAGGAAAGAAGGATACGATCGCGGGCACCGCTTCTAAATGAGTAAGTTGCTTTTTGGATCCAACTTTCGACCGTTTTCGTTTTCGTTTCGTCTCTCGTACAATATTTATTCACAGATTTCGTTCTCGTATTCGTCCTCCTTTCGATTTTCCGTGAAATAACGGGTGAGTGAAGTTTCCTGTTTGTTATTATTTATTAAACGTAGACTAAGTTACGCGCCCGGGTAGAATTATCGGATAAATGCCGGAGTCGAAATTTAGCGGCGAACGTCGCGAACTGCTTTTAATTTCGTAACGCAATCGCTTCCGTCGGTATCCGACGTTCTTTTCGTATAATAGTATCTAAATTGATACGGCATTTTATCCATTTTTTATTACCGCACTCTTTCTGCCATTTTGTTCGGAACAAACGAAAAGCGTAGAATGTTTCTTTATTATTAATAAAAAGCAATCTTCTCCGAGATTTTATTTTCTGTTAGTAAAAATTAATACAGACGTGTAGAACCGTCGAAAAACCCGATTTTTCTTAGAAACCGGTGAAAAATCCCTAGCCGGTCCCCCGACGACCGCCCGCGTGTCTACGGAAATAAGCGCGGATTAAAAAACACGCTACCAATAATACCGATTACGCGAAATCCATTTTACGCTACGCTTAACACCAGATTTTATAACCGGTAACGCGGAAGAATAGTTTTTGTAGCTAAGGCGCGTGTTCTATAAAAGCGGAACGATCTGCCGAATTATCGGGTTATTCCGGGGCTACGACGACGATTAGTTACTAATTTGACAAGAAGCGAGCGGATATTCCGCCATCTCGTATTAATTTAAATAATTACGATAAATTAATTTTAAATTAATAAATTGTTATCGCTATTAGAATTAATACGTCGGAATATTTAACAGACACGGACCCGTTCGAGAAGTTTTTATTTCGATATTACGGATCTCGGCGCGGGAGAAATCCTTAAAATGGGTCTTTAAAACGGTTAAAGCCTTCGCTGTCTCAATTTTAAGTCTGTTTTTTTCCATTCTGTCCACGGCGTATTTATTAATTAAAAAAACACGTTAACAGCCGCATCGGTGGCAGTGCCAAAAAACTAACTACCGTAGGTATTTCGCGTTCTAAGCGTTTATATCCCGCTTTGAAAAACGAGCAAACATTTCGCACCAGTTTTCGCCGATCCTTCGGTTTACCCCGTACTTCAATTTACTTTCGCAATGTTCTTTCGAATATGTAAACTCGTCAAATAAGTCGTTTTCATTCGCGATAAAAATTAGTGACACTTTCTTCGAGAATATGTAGCTTTCTCGTATATTCTTCCGAGCCATAAGCTCTTTTTCACTCGAAATGACCCAGTCCGTAAACCGGAGAGGCGCGAGAAATAATATACGTCACTCCCGAATATGTTCGCGACGTAATCGGAGTTCCCCGACTCGTACGTAATAAATGCGAAGATGTCGGTAGATCTTCGCTCGCTTTTATAATAAAAGTGACCGATTATATCCGGCAAACATTCGCTAATTTTAGCTTCGTATTGGTGGATCTCGTTAATTATTAACCGAAGATATATAGATAGGCAACCCGCGGCAGTCTGCGCCTTACGTATCACGCGCGGGACAAGCGATGCCGTTTTCTCGCATTTCCAAGTACAAATTATTCTTTTCCTTTTCCTTCTTTTCACCCAAGTTTGTATGTGTATTATAACTAGAACCTTTCCGAGGAGACGTAACATCTATAACCGTTTTTCCATTTCGCCTTTAAGAAATGACTTATTCTGATGCCGGAAACCCGACTTCAAACGGCACTTTTACGTTTTTTCGTTTTTACGCCATCGTTCGGCATGCGGACAGGTACGAAAACGAGTAAATTTATGGTCCCTCGCGGGTCAAATAGGACCGCCGAGATAGAATGTCTCGAAATCGATACCCCGGTATCCCGTAAGAAGATCCGCGCTTATTTCCTTAGCCACGTGGGCAGTCGTCGGGGGTCTTGGTCTTCGGAACTTTCGGCGTCGAAACCGTTCGAAGGCGCGATGACCCGCGGCTGGCGTGCTTATGATAGAACGGACACTACGGACACCTCGCACCCGTGGGTGGTGCTCTCTAGGGCGAGTCCTACGACGGTCTTTAGCGAGACGACGGTTGGCGCGTAATCCCGGGAATGTCTCCGTCGCCTGGCCACGCTCGGTCGGTTCCCTTCGTCGCATTTCGGGAATTTGTGGGACGAGACGGGGCGGCAGTTACCGTATCTACGGGCAAACCCGTGGCGGGATAGGGTACGGTGCGCGCCTAACGGCACGGTTTCGCGCATGCACGCGAGAGGAGGACTTATAACGTCTTAATGTGACATCAAATTGCATCCTTATTGCGCGGAAAATTATTTCTTTGCCGCGATACTACCATCGCTTATTGCATTTTTTTTTAACTCTCCGCCCCCGCGAACTACCGGACAATTTTTTAGCAGCCGATTATAGGCCCGCATTGCGGACATTGCGAGGCGGGGTCCGAAGTATCCGGAAAGAAAAATTCTTAGGGAGTACGTATTAATTTTACAATATATGCGTAAGGCAACCGACAACACCGATGCGCTGTTTTAATATAATTAAGCTTTCTGTTAGCTCTTATTAAACCTTCGTTAATGTGGTTAAGATATAAATTTGGGTCTTTCGTACGGAATTAGCCGATGCGAAGGAAACGGCGTGTCCGGGCAACTTCAAAAAAGTGGAGGCGCGGTGTTTGGCCACGTTTCGCCGAGAGGAAACGTGGGAACGAGCGTACAACGTGTGCAGAAATCAGAACGCTTACCTGTTACACCTGGAAGGAATGAATTTCGACGCCGTCAGCAAGTACGCCGGTAAGTGAAGGCTCCGAGCGGATTCGACCTTCGACCGCGGAACGATTCGCTTTCAATCGTTATTCTCTGTAACGCAGAGGAGGAGAAAGTGGACGAGATTCACCTGGGAATCAAGTGGAAAATAAAGAATTACTTAACGCAGGAGGGAAGTCCTAAAGTTTTCAAGTAAGTTTATCAAATTAATTTTTCCTCGGTGATCGAAATCGAGCAGAAAAACAATATTCTTTCAGCCAAACGGGATTTTACGCCAAAGAGAGGTTCGGGTGGAAAGACGAGAGATTCGTGGGAGGTTGTCTGTCTTTCAGATTTTCGACCCGGGAGTTGTCGGACGTGTCTTGCACTCGTCATCGATCCGCTTTCGTCTGTTCGAGAGAAAACGAGACGGAAACTCGTAAGGGTTTTACTCGAATTCCGTTTCATTGCGCTGTTTACCTTAACCACTGACGGTTGGCGTTCCCAAAGCCTTACTCTGCGATCCAGGCTGGACCTATTCCTACCTTTCCGGCAGTTGCCTTAAAGAGGTCGATGTCTCCGGGTTTTCCCACCACGATTGCCGAGGTCGATTCTTCTACCAGGAGAGTCGGGATTGGCCCGTCTCGGCCCGGGAATTCGACCGAAGCGAGCGGAACGATAGCCGAGGTTAGTCGACGTCTACTATTCTTTAAATTGTAAATAATCCTCGGGACCGCGCGATTTATTCGTTCTCCCGGTGGAAAGTTCTTACGGATATTTCTTAAGAGCAAATTTCGGCAGTCGACGTTTAGACAAATATTGGCGGGGAATTTTCCCGGCCGCCTAAATACGAGCCGATTACCCTTAAAAAAGACCTTCCGGAAGATATTCCCCTATGCGGATAGCCCGAGTGTTACGTCGCCGAAAGAAGAAAGAATACGCGATGCGCGATAACGCGACATAAATTTTGTCACTTCTACATTTAATATTAATAATAGAAAATCTTTTAAAAATCTTTTATTCGAAGCCCGGAACGAAACTTCCGACGATTGCCCGGAAAATCATTCGGACGACGGCACGATCGGGCGAAAGTGCTCCCGGAAGAATGGTTATTTTTGCCAAAAGGAAGCCAAGAAAATCGGTAAGTCGTCCCGGCGGCAAATTCGGCAAAGTACTTTAATCTAAGAGTAATTGTTTTCTTTCGAGCAGAGATAAAAGCCGCAATAAAACCCGGCCACACGGTACTGGCTTCTTTCGGACAATACGCCAATTTGACTTTCTCTATGGACGTGGAGGTGAGGATCGACGGAAAGAAGTACGATTACCGGGAATTAACGGACGTCGTCTGGTGGAAGAACGATTATCCCACTCTGTACGGAAACACTACTTACCGGCTTTATTATCGCGTGGACAGACTTCCGTCGGTGGCCATCTATTACTATTATTCGTTTAAATTACCCGGTTATCCTCACACGGTATTTTCCGACAGGGCAGGCATTTCGGTTTCGGGTAAGTGCGCGGTCTTAACGGCCGTAATTATATTAACGCTATTATAGACTAAGTAGATCGGCCCGGGTGTACATTAAAGCCGGAAAACTCTTGGCCGTTCGCGACGAATTACTTTTCTACTTATTTCTAGGATTATAATTATAGGCTATATCTTACCGGTATTAATATCTTTTTGCCGAGCGATCGACCGCACCCGTCATCGGGCAGTCGATACCGTACGATTTGTACGAAACTCGAACGAAATTTACGTTTTGTCGCACCTAAAATTTGACTTATTTTTATAAGAAATTTCGAAAACTTCCTTCCTTCGTCGTAAATTACGCTCGATTAATAAATTCCTCAAATATTTATTGATCGAAAATACGGTTAAAAGTAAAACTTGTATATTTTTATGAAAACGAAAGTATACAGGCCTATCATTTCCGAGAAAGGAATCGGAAGAGTTGTCCCTTTATCCGTTCTTCTCGATAATCACTTTCTATATTGTGTAATGTCTTTGTTATTTCTAGACGGAAAGCCGATAAGGTGGAAAGATAGCTTTAAAAGTCGTAGTTACCCGAAGACGGCGAATCTCGCGCGGCAATAAGCGGAATTTTATAAAAGTATTTTAACGTAAGGATACCGATATCGGCGGCCGATCGGTGGCCTTATCCTCGATTACGACCCGCGGATTCTACCGTATTTGTATAATTACGACCTACAGAGACCCGGTTGCCACCATTTTTCCGATATAACGATTTTGCGTAAGTTGGAAGAAAAATAATTATTAAAACAAAATAATGTCGAAATATTCAAACGCTTTCGTAATATAAGTACGACGTTCGCTATAATCCGGTTCTGTTAGTAGATGCGATTCGAGAATCGGTGACCGGGGGTGGCCGAATCCGGTCTTTTTTTTTTTTTTAACTCTTTCCGCCCTGTGGGCACTAAGAGGGCCTCTTTTAGTAGGCCCATTATGGGTTCGGCCAGGCCCACGATGGGGCGACCGGGTGGTGAGGGACGGGGCCCGACATATCCGAACGGACCACCCCCCGAAAAATTCCTGGGGATTATTCGACCCGTTCGGATTCGATCCCGGGTCCCCCAGAGCGGTAGGCTGCCACCTTTACCGCTCGGCCATCCGGCCGTCGTGGCCGAATCCGGTCGCGGTCGGAGTGGCCGTTTATCGGAAGAACGCGAAAGTCGCATCCTCTTACGGAACGCCTATTGGACAGCGCGCCCTCTGTTTATAATATTTTAACCGTACGTAATATAATACAAAAACCCGTTCTATAGTATAAATATCGTGGGTGTACTATAGATTACCACCTATGGAATTTCGGGACTTTGATTATATATTTGAACTCGGGGGATCGAGACGAGTTCAACGGTACCCTACTTTTGGACCGGAGACGAAAAATAAAAAAGTTATCATACTTTTTAATGGTCTCACGAAGACGGCACCATAGTTGCTAGTACTGCCATCTTGCGATAAAGTCTGCAAACCGTGACGTCGGACTACGGTCTTCTCCGGTAGGGTTAAACACGCGATACGAGAGCGGAGAGAGCGACGCGACTTCCGATCGTCGCGCGATCGCCATTTCGGCTAATGTTACTTATGGCAGCGAACGTGGCGACCGTTCCCACTGTTCGTGCTCCCGACTGACCTCCCGGAGGGGAGACGCCGGCAGGCTACCGTGTGCTAAATGTCACTAGTTATTGATTCACGGTAGTTCTTGAACAAAGTAAAGAAAAGGGGGAAACGTCTACTAAAGGCAATTTTAACGGCAAGCGACGCGACTCCCGATCGCGATAGCGAGGCCGACTTAGCGGAGAGAGCGACGCGACTCCCTGTCATCGCGCGATCGCCGGAAAAAAGTATGATAACTTTTTTATTTTTCGTCTCCGGTCCAAAAGTAGGGTATCGTCGAACTCGTCTCGATCCCCCGATTTCGGATATATACTCAAAGACCCGAAATTCCATGGGTGGTAATCTATAGTATCCCCGATATCGTTGCCGCTTTCTTTTATTTCTCCGATCATCGCACACTATTAATAATCATTTAACTCCTTCGACTTTGTCGGCCCGAGCTTCCGGTCGCCCGTTCGAGGGTAAGTTTCCAGTTTCGTTTACAATTAGCGCGTATATTACACCACGTAATAGTCAGAAAACTTACAAAACGATTATATACGTGTAAGTAGTCGGTGCCGAGTTCGTAAAAAGAAATTGTTTAAGTACCGTATACGGAAACCGCGATGAGGATCTAGAAGAGCCGCGCGCGGCTGGCCGGCAACAGTTCGGCCACCGCGGTATATACCTGGTACGGAGTTAACGAAAAACTTTAAAAATATTAAAAACTTAAATACGATAAGAAATTATCCACTTTTGGTCTTTCGCGCCGGTTACTCTTTCGGATATTCCGGGAGAGATTTCGCCTCAATTCGATCGTTTCTTATCGAAATATTTCGAAAAAGTTGCTCGGAAATAACGAGTTATCTATTTAAATTTAAAATAGAAGCGGTGCCGTAATTAATCTTACTTTTTCGCATGATTTTCGTTTTTAGAACTCTCCACCTACCTTTTAACCCTGACGATTCCGAGCGCGTGTTCCAACGAAAGCGTACAGGACGAAATGAGAATTATATATAAAGAACTGGTTTCGAACAGAAACATAACTTCCATGATTGAAAAGTTTCATAGTGAAATCAAAATTGGCAGAAATATCAGCTGGTGGCTGACCGACGTGGCGTAAGTTTGTGACGAGTAAACTTTTCCTTCGGTTCCGGTTAACTAATTCTCTTTGCTCGTTTGTAGCGAGAAGGACGATAAAATCGTGGTAGACATCGTATTCTTTTTCCATTTAAAAGACCGAGGATTAATAAACGAAAAGGAAAGAATCCTGCTTCCGTTGCAGAAATTCATAAATAATTCCGTCACCGAATATATCCGAAAGTGGAAAGTCGACAGTTTCAAACTGACATTTTCGGGTAAGGATCGACTTATTTGTCGGCAGGAATTAGTTACGCAGTTACGCGGCGATTTAATTTTTCGTTTCAGGTCGATGCTTGGCAGAAGAACGTCGATTCCACGATACGAATTTCACCTGGAACGACACTTATTATTCCCTGTCGGCGGTTTCTTCTCCTCCCTGTTTAACCCGTACGTAGTTTCCCGTTAGGGTTAATGTTACCTACGGTTCCGAGATGGCGGCTGGTCTCCGATTCTAGCAAATAGAAGAAGGGAAACAGTGGGGATGCGCGTTCTAACCAACCTAACCTATTCTAATAAACTACCATAACTATTACCGACAAAATTATTAGAATAGGTTAGGTTAGAACGTGCGTCCCCACTGTTTCCTCGCTGGAATCAGACCGGCCGCCATCTTGGAACCGTAGGTAACGTTAACCGCCGTTAGATTCTCCGGTGGAGTTTCACCGTTCGATCACCGAATTTCTTTCCGTTTAGAAAAGTGGGAACTGGTAACCAGGAAGTGCCGAGGAGGATACGCCAAAGAATCGAAATGGGAAGACTTCGACTACTCCAAATGCCTTCGGTCCAACCAGTTTTCAGGTAGACGCGTTAAACCGGGACGCGCCGGGTTCCGACCGAACCGTCTGACCTCGATTTATCTTTAGCCAATCCGCCCCCTCGCCTATGCGTGCCGGGATACGCCGACTGGAATGTCGACCTCTGTCTGCGACAATACCGAGAAGAATTAAACTGGTCGGATGCGGTCGAAGAATGCGGCAAAGACGGCGGATTCTTATTCTCTCCCCGCATCGACGCTAATAATCGGGTGGAGAATTTCCAGTTCCTTTTCGAACAGGGTAAATATAAATTGCTAGAAAATTGTAAAATTTTACGGGGAAAACTAAACCGGTGTTATTTCCCCAGGAAGGCGGAAGGAAGTGTGGCTGGGAGGGCGCCGAAATGCCGGCCCGTTTCAGTGGATGGCGTTTTATCCCGAAACCATAAACGCGTAAGAGTTGTCAATTATCTCTTTAGTTATATTCGTCGTCTCTAATTTTTCCACGCCTTAACAGAAGCGGCCCCGCGAAGTTTCGTTGGGAAGAAGGACAACCCGTTCCGGGCAACGACTGTCTGAGCGGCGTAATTGGCCAGCGGGAAATTCTTCTGTACAGCCGACGGTGCCGGGAAAAACGGCCTTTCTGGTGCATGCATAAAGCGTTCGTTGGGGAACAATTACGTAAGTAGAGCCAAACAACCGGCGGACGACGTCGGGCTACTTTTGCGCCATTATATTTAATTAATTACTAAATAATTTGTCACTAGAGAGAGGCGTTAGGCGCCGTCTGTTGTCAAATTTAATAATTAAAAATATTAATTTAATTATAATTAATAAATTTGATAAGAGACGGCGCCTAACGCCTCTCTCTAGTGACAAATTATTTACTAGTTAATTAAATATAATGGCGCAAAAGTAGCCCGAGGTAATTTAACAATGTGCCGTAGCCCGTAATTGTCCCGACGGTTGGAAAAGTTTGCCTTGGCTGCGGAAGTGTTACCGGCGGACGGAAATAAAAATGAATCGGAGGCGATGGCGAGAGTATTGCGGAAAAGGAGGAGGAAGATTGGCCACCCTGGCGCTCCCCGAAGTCAATACCTTGGTTAAAAGTTATATATCGGAACGTAACGGCACGGGTAAGTAGCCGCATGCGGTAATTAACGCTTCCGAATTTTTGGTGAAGACGCGCGCTTTGCTCCAAGATTCCGGCTGGTGGATCGGACTTCGGAGATCGGACGAAGGATTTATTTGGGAGGAGGAAGACGAAACCGTTCGGTACGTGGATTGGGCCGCCACTACGGATTTCGGACCGAATTACACGGCCGGATTAATAAAGGTGGAAGGTTCCGGCGTTTTCTGGTCTCTGGACGATCCGGAAAAGAATCACTTCGGCATCTGCCAATCGACGGTCGAAGGTACGACCGCCAGAGAAACGACGCGGCCCAATTATTTAAATTTAAAAGCGTAACTTTTGTAGATTCCAGAGTTTCCTGCGAAATAGTTGTCGTTTCCGAAGGCGTATTCAAATGCCTCTGTAGCGAAAGATATTACAAAAGTGTCACGTGGTATAAAGATGGCGTTATCGTCAACGGAACGCGAGGATTGACGACCGGCGGCGACGAATATTTAACCGTACGAAATTTACTTTCTACCAACGCCAGTTTAGACCGGGCTCGACTCCAGGGCTATTATTGGTGCCAGGTGGATCAGAAGCGTCCTTTCGTCTCCGTCGCTTCGCCGCAGATTCTTTTCACCTACAAAAGTAAGATTAAAGTTTCTCTCTTATCCAATTGTCGATAAAGACCATTAATTAAATCCGCTTTAGACGTGTGGACGTTCGTCGGCGAGTTCGATTCTTCTATGGATTTTCTTCCGTTAGATCCGAGCACGGCGGAATATTCTATTCGATGTCGGAATATCGGCGAAAAGATGGAAAAAGCTTTAGCTTCCGTCGGACGGACTGCCGTACACGTAAATCGACTATCGGAGACAAAGTGAGTGCATATTTGTATACACCTATATTCAGTGGTGATATTCGAAATATTTAACAAGGGGTTCGCTAGCAGAAAATTTTTCCCCGACAATCACCGACAAACGAAATGGAAGTTTTGGCTAGAAATAAATACAATACCTTTTTTGCAACCATATATCTAACAATCAGTGGCGTATTTAGAACGTAACGAGCCACGGGAGAAGGCCAGGTAACAATAGTATTTTAAAGCTGTCGACCTTTTTTTTTTTTTTTTTCAAGACAGAGAAATTCTTTACCGCGATATGGCGCTTCTAGAAATAGGCACGCGTCATCATCTCTCGAGATACATTATACTTTTTCTTTCGCTGTCCATAGCCCGACACGTGTTTCACAGCCATCTTGTATTGTCTCGCGCGCGTGGCATTCTGGGATCTCTCTTATGACTGGATCTACTTTCGAGAACACTCTCGAATCGATCGCGATTAAACCTCGATTGAAACGGTCGAGAGAGATCGCACCGAGATATACTCCCCGACCTCGCTCACAATCTAGATCGAAATGCTGGGTGCAAACGGGGTATAAGGCCCTAGTTTAGTAGTATTACAGAGTATAATACGCATATTTTAATATATTTAAAAAAAACAAACCCACTGAGAAATGTTCCGTGCGTTTAACAAGGTTCGGGAAACTGAAAATTTTAACAACGGGTTCGGCCGAACCTGTGCGAACCCGCCGAATATCACCACTGCCTATATTGCGTAACGGTTGTGACCATTGATTTCGACCTCGGTTGCAGGGGTAAAATAAAAGTAAACTTTTTCGTCTACACACACTCTTCGAGTAAGAAGAGAGATACAAAAACGGACGAAAGTAAAGAGAAGTTATTAAACGAACTGCAGAACCGAATGACCCGTAGTTCCGGTTTATTAGCGGAATTGAAAATATCGCCGGAAAGTATTCGAATAAAAAGTGCAGGTAGGTCGAAGTCTTTCTACTCTTCCGTTTAGTAATCGACGGCATTTCTTTTAGCTCTTCGTACTTCGTGTAAAAGGGGAATTCGTTTACGTACGAACGATTCGCGAAACAAAATTACACACGACACCCGCGAAATTCCCCCTCAAAACTGCGTAAGCTTTAACGTAAACCCTACTTTATCTCGGTTCCATTTTAGTTAATTAAGTGGTCGAGACGGGAGTATTCTAACCGGACGTTTGTCCCGTTAACGTAGCCGACAGAACGGGAAAATCCCGCATTTCCCAGATTCACCCCGTTGTTTAAACAGAACCGAACTTTGTCGGTGAGGTTTCGGAATTGTTTCCGTATTTAACGTTTAACAGATTTGGCAGGTACTCTAATTACAGTTACGTACGTCGAGTTTTTCACCGGCCCGTTCGAGTGACAGAAATTGCGTACCGCGAAGGTAGCTACGTAAGTCGTGTTTTCCGCAATTGTGTTATTCTTTCGACTTTTACGCGTACGTAATCTTACATCGAAAGCGTAATTGTTAAAACTTCCAAATAACAAACGATTTAATTCGGAATCGATAAAGAACCACAAATTTTCCTTTTCAGACGGTTGCTTTTCGACAGTAACGGAGATGGGCGACAGAAACGTAACTTGGCCTAGAAAAAATTTCGGCGAAATCGCTTTAACCGTAGAAGACTGCGTGACGGGTAAAGCTTACGTTTACGCTCTTGTACCGGTCGTAGCGCTACTAAATGATATTATTCTTCGATAATTAGACAGAGGCGATGCTGTGGTTAGAAGGTGTTTGGGAAATTTCACTCGCGGCACTTATTGGGGTCCCGTGGACGGAAAATGCCGGGGAAAACTCTCCGACCTCACTCTGCGATTGAAAGAATTATCTGCGGTAAGTAAGCGCTGCCAATTCCTATTTCTTCTTAAATACAATAAATTAAAGCGTTTTCGCGCAATAAATAACTGTAAATATCCAGTTTTATCGGAAATAAGAAAAGTAATTTTTTTAAGCGGTCGAACGGCGCGTCGTAATAATTTATCGATTAATAAGCCGAACTTTCTATAACGGAGAATGTATAATATTTGTATTATTTCGCTTAATATTTTTATATTAAGAGGAATTATAAATGTAATTTTCCTTCAAAAAGAAGATAAACTACACAAACTTTTGTAGATTTACCCGAGCCTTTGACTCGGTTGTTACGGATCGTCTTCGGTATTAACTTTGGTCGTCGAGTAGGCCTACGTCTAATAAATCCGTTCGACTTTTGAATATTCTGTTTTAGAATAGAATATAAATCGAAGAAAAAGGATTTATCACCGGATGGTGTAGCTTCGAGTGAAGGAACCGTCCAGCCCTTTTTTCTCGCAATGACCCGCCCGTAATTGTTTATAAAGCTTCTAAATGAAGAGCTAGAAGCTAGAAGCTTTAGAAGCTTTTCGTCGTGGTCTTCGATCGAAACGAAACGTTTGCTTCCCTCTGGCTATATTCCGGTCTTGGCTGCCAATTACGGAATAATATAAAATACACGGGAATTAATTTTCGTTCCACTTTTCTTTTTCCGAAGAAATATAAAAGAAAAGACCCCGAAGGCGAGACAAAAGGCTACGTCGGTGTTTTCTCCCTACGGCGAAACGAAGTTAAATTCTACGGAAAGTTACGCCGGGTTATTCGCATCTTTGTCGTCGAGTGTAGTATAGTACGGTACGTCCGTACCCGGTACGGGACCCGCGAGATGATTTTAATACACCGAAAATCTACGCTTACGGATCCGTCTTTAAATTAGATATACGAGGACGGAGTTGGGGCAAGCCCCGATTAAGCTACGGTCGATTAAACGGGCTTTTGGTATTTCGGAGCGGGTCGCCCACTTTTACCGAAAGACGATCTCGGCGGGCAAATTTATGGAAAAGTCGTGGAAATATTAATACGAACGGTAAAAGAAATGTGGTCGGTGGAGATTATTTAAAGATATAATTGGATAACTTAAGATTGAAAAAAACTGTCGTCGGTCTGTTTGTTTGTCTGTCCGTCTTTCTCTAATCTCGAGAACGAAGTTAGAAAGACGAAAGAAGAGACTAGATATGTAGACATTCGTGGCAGGATGTCCCGATTAACTACGTAATAAATTTTGATGCGAAGTGGAAGTTATGTAATTTCCGTTCAAAAATTTCCCCCCTCCGAAGGCAGTCGGACGACTGACGAGACTCTATCGTTAAAGGATAAGTATGACGTACGGGGGCCAGACACTGCGGCACTAATTTGAGGCGGAGAGCGTCTATTTTAAATTAAAAATACGATTAAAAATTGCGGCCCGGCATCGGGCCCGTGTCGCGTTAAATAATTATTATTACGAAGTCTTCTAGAAATTTATAATACGAAACATTTAAATCTGGCAGGCCGACTATTATAGGTTATTGTGTATAGGATTGAATTAAACTAGAATTAATATATTCAAAATAACAAATCTATTGTATAAAAAGTTTTTTCTAATTACCCGATCGATTTCGTCATTCTAATTTCGCGTCGAAGGAACTTCCGAAGTAAACGTAAATACGCAACGTCCGTTGTAGGTATCGGAGTGACCCGTTTGTACCGGGGTATTTTTTTTTTTCGAATCGCGTTCTTTTCTCGGAGTAGGACCGAGTACGGCGATTGGATCGCCCGGAGTATTATTTCCGCGTAACTGGCACTTATTAAAATGCTCTAGTCCCGTTATTTATCGTTGTTAAAACGGAATAAAAATAAAAATGAATTCTCCGCGCGGTTATAAAAACAAATATATAAGAGTAAACTTATTTGATTGGATAATTATTATTGGTTTTCTTCGCTAAAATATTATTTAGTTTCTTAAAATTTTAGAGCGACGACGTAAACGTTACCAAACAGTTAAGTATTTTAGTAAACGACTGGCCTCGAATTCGAGCCATCGACATTCACTACGTGGCCACTTGCTTGGAGAAGGTGTCCGGCAAACCGAATTTCAGTGTAAGAACTTAGGTTAATTTTCCGAGTCTTCTCTCCGTGGCATTTTATTATAGACGTATCGTTACAGAATCCGCAAGAATCGTTCCGAGAAATCGCCTCGACCATCAACAATTTAATGAAGGTAGATTCTTCCGTTTTGGCCTCGGCAAGTACGAAAACCAACGCTTCTTCCAGGTAAGGTCTCGGACAAAAAACGGTTGTCTTTAAAGGACGAAAGGTGTCGACAACGGATTAATCTCGTTATCCAGAATTACAGCTTCGTTGGAGAGCCTGCTGGAGAACAATAACGTTTTTGTAAATACGAGTGACGAAAACATAATTATCGCATCTCACCCGCCGACCTCGGAAAATGTGGAAGTCGGAATATTTGTACCCGTGGACACAAATCGGGTGGAGAGTCTACACCGGGATACGTTATTAAACGACGAATATAGAGTGAGAATACGTCTCCCTTCGGAGGTGTGGAAAGACGGAGCTTCGTCTAATGCCGCTTTTAATTACGTCGTATACAAAAACGATGCCCTGTTCTTCACCAACCGCACCGATCGAGCCGTAGTCAGTAACGTTCTGTACGCACGCCCGGCGGGAGGCCCGGTTCGTTTGAGTGCCAAAAGAATAGAAATCGCATTTCGAGTGTTTACGGTAAACTTCCGAAGGGAAAATATCCCGTATAGTATAATATAATATATATCGATATAACGCGGAAGACGAATCCCGATAACGTTCTCGTCGACTCGCAGGTTTCCCGCCGAATACCCCACAGTCCCAAGTGCGTTTTTTGGGATTATTCCGCCAACCGCAAAATGGGAGATTGGTCCGATCTGGGTTGCGAAACGAAAAACCGAACCGCGGGTCGCGTGGTATGTCGCTGCGATCACGCGACTAACTTCGCCGTTTTGGTGGTACGTAATGGACTTATTTGTATTTTTAACATTTATTTCCAAATATTACGACGACCGAAAATTGTATAATTTTAATTGTTGTAGAATTTACATCCGGATTACGTGGAGCAAGAGGTACACGCCGTAGCCCTGGATATCTTCACCTACGCGGGGTGCGCGCTCTCCATAATGGGGCTGGTTTTAACACTAAGCAGTTTCGTAATGTTCGAGTAAGTTGAAACGAAATCTCTTTTCCGGTATTAATAATTAACTAATAAATAGCGAACCGATTAATTTTAAAAGATATTGTAAATGCCGAACGATCAGTAAAATTTTCGTTAAGTCCGACCTCACTCTTTACACCATAGGCGACCTTCTCTATTTCTCCAAATTTAGTAACATCGACGCCCGTACGTAGAGACAGCCCCGCGATGGTTCGATTAGAAATTAAGTAATTTGGTATTAGAGATAGACGTAAGAGATTTACGGGAAAAATTAGTTAAAATTTTCGTCACCGGGGAAAAATTCGGCGTTGCGAGGATAACAATTATAAGACGAGCGAACGAAATTTTACGAAAAGAATAAAATTACATTTTACGGATTTACGTGATCATTTACAGTCGTTAGTCTGAATTAATATAATTTAATCACGAAATATATTTAGAAAACTGAGAAAAGGAGTGGTGAGCAAGGTTCTGTGTAATTTGGCATCGGCCATATTGTTAAGTCTGATCGTCTTCGTTTCGGGAATCGATCGAATTTCGTCCGAGAAGGGATGCATATTTGTGGCCGCCCTCCTGCATTATTCGTTGATGGCCTCGTTCTGTTGGATGTTGGTGGAGGCCTTACAGCAATATCTGAAACTAGTCAAGGTGCTGAATACTTACATCCCCAAATTTATGCTCAAAGCATCCATTTTTGCCTGGGGTGAGTCTCCGACTATTTTTTTTAAATTAAAATGCGTATCGGTGCAAATATGGCAGCCTCTTACGGATATCCGTTTTCTCCTAGGAACTCCTTTAGTCGTGGTGGTCGTAATAATGTCCGTCGATTATAGATTGTACCACGGAGGAAAAAATTAGTAAGTGGTAATTTATCGGGAGAGAGTCGAATTCGAAGGAATTAAACTTTGTTTTTCCTAGTTGTTGGCTTCAAATGGGAGCATTCTATTACGGATTCCTCTTGCCGGTGGGAATAGTTATGCTGGTCAACTCGGTGATATTTTGTTTGGTCTTTTATTCCGTCGCCCGGACGAAAAAACCGAAGCTGAAGACAGACGACAAGAAACTGGTTCTGAAACGGTTAAGGGCGGCAGTTTGCATTTTAACCCTTTTAGGTAAACGCATTCTCGTTCGTCGTTACGCTAAACGCAATTACGGTAAAAATAAACGGTAATTATTACGTAGGACTATCGTGGACGTTCGGTTTCTTCGCCATAAACGGCGCGAAATTGGTGTTTAAATATCTGTTCACCATTTCCGTCACTCTTCAGGGATTCGTCATCTTTCTGTTTCAAGTAAGTGCTCTTTAATCGTCGCCACTCGAAATATTCCAAAATTGAAATATTGTAATTTCTTAGGTCGTCTGCAACAAAAGTGTCAGAGATTCGTGGATAAAGTATCTTCGACGAAAACGCTCGGCCGGTTTAGAAGATTCCGTCGTCTTCAGCGTTATCAGGAAAAACGATCGACAAAAATGTCCTTAAATCTATTTTAACGTATCGTATTCCGAGGTCGCGTATTTCCCAGGAATTTTAACTTTTCGTTAACGTTTGACGAGGACGTATTTCTGCGTAATGTATACTGGATTTATTATAATTTGCGATAAAATTTACTGGCGTAACACGTAAATATCGCCGGGTTTACGCGTAAAACCGACAATAAACTATAACTAATAATCCGCTCGTTTACGTTAATGCGAGTTTGTATACGTCGTCGTTCTTCCGTCGTTCTTATTACGAGTACCGGGCAGTCGACGACCGCTTTCGACATATTTAGGAAAAGCGGATCTCGTACCTTAAAAACAAAAAAATTCGAAATTCGAACGTAAATAACAACGCGCGCATTCGTTACCGTAACAGACGCGTTCTATACTCCTTACCCGACGGGTCGACTCGTTTCCGCTCGGAGACGACCGCGGCCTTTCTCTCCCGCGGAAACCGTCGCTTTCGGAGCGCTTTAACGTTTAGGTGGGAAGAACAATCGGGGAATTTAGACGGAAAAGCGTCCGTGGCCGGCGAGTTGCGCTAATCGGCCATCGACCGCGCGAGCCGACGATTTTATTAAGAATCGATCCTTAAAACACTTATCGCGTATACCGGCTTTTGCGGTTAATTTCTCGTCTTCGCGTAAAAACGATTCTTCTCCGGCGTTGCCAACGATTTTCCGGCACCCTTAGAAAGCGCCTCGTATCGTCTTTTTCACTAGGATATTTGGAATTGCGCCCGGCAACAAAGCGCGTCGGCCCGTTTGCTAGCGACCAAACGAGTAAAATCTAAATAACTAACGGTTAAACGACTAAAAAATAAAACGCCTTCTACCGTTTTCGCATCGTAGCGGACGCCGAACGTTCGAAGCGCCCCTACAGCTAAAGTTCTCGTAGAATTCATTTTGCCAGAATATATTAAAATAATCCGAGCATCGAAATTCAAAAGTAAATAAAGGAATAGAAATCGCCGTCCGGTGGGAGAAAATGCTTTTCCCGGATAAGAACGACCGCAAAATTTCGAAGTACAAATCGGTTATCGATCGCGTCGTCGGAGGAAAGTCGGTTTTATCTCGTGCAACGATTTATAGAATTTTAAAGCGTATTTAAGTTCATAAATAATAAAGTAAATGAAAACGAAAGAAACGTCGGAGTACGGGGAGACAATTTACGCTCTAATCGATCTCGAAGACATTTCCGGCATAAGAAGCTATTTAGAATTAAAACGGGAACGTTTACATTAATTTCTAATCCGGAGTACAGTTCGTGGCGAATATTTACGTCGCGGTTGTTTATCCGAATCGATAGACGATAACGACGTAGCTACAATACGCCCGCGACGGTCGGAATTAGACTTTTATCCACGGCGGAAAAATCGGGAAATTCGTGCCGAGTTTTCGCGTAGAAGCGAAAAGAGTATTCTCGTATTTTGTCGGCGTACGACGCGGATCGTCGACATACGGCGGAACAAAGAGACTCGCCTTCTTCGGAAATACCGGAAGTGGCGAAACGTATCCGGGCGAACCGAAAAAACGGATAACGGGAAATAAGGAACATTTTCGCGTAGCGTATCCGGGTGTCGCGGTAACGGAAATTCGAAACCGGTCCGAAGTCGACCGTTACGTTTCTCCCACCGGAACGGTCCGCGAGAGTAGCTGCGGAGAATAGGCGTTACGAATCTCTTCGAGTATTCGATTAGCGCGTGGGTTTCGGTAATAATCCGAGAGACGCTCTTCGCGTTTTCCTTTCGTTCCGTCGTTTCCCGACGGAGCATTCGAAAGGCGCGTGCCAATTCCCGGCAGATGGTTCGGAATAAGAGAAAATTCAAATTTTGTGTCGTTATAATTACCGCCGAATACAAAAAGGTCGGCGACGAATAAAGAATGCGCCGCGAATTTTCGCTTATTTCTTTATAAACGAACTTAACGTTCGTCTCCGAAGCCGAGTCGCTTCCGTAAATTACCGCGGCCGACGTATTACTTACATTAAGCGGAAGAAAACTAAGCAAAATCGCCGCCGCCGGAAATTCTGCCAACGAATTTCGACTCGGTCCGGACGAAATCGATAGCGCGCGACCGTGGAGATTATTTCGGTGGAAGTAAAAAATCCTTTCGGGCAAATTTTAACGAAATCCTTTTCGTCGATAACGTTCTCGATTACTCCGAAAGCGGAAATTTTCCCCGGGCTCGAAAACGAAAACCTTTACCTTCTATTTTTAAACCGACCGGAGACATCGCGATTAATAACGGATTCCGCGTCTCCGAGTGTCGAACCTCCGCCCGTTGTTTCGTGTAAGAATTCGGTTACGTTGTCTTTCGTCTAGATATTTAAAAATATAATCGATGTTATTATTACTCGTCGGAATCGCGCTCGGAAGTTCTCTCGCCAAGTAAAGGCTCTCGGGACTTACGACTAAAGCGAAAATTTCATAAATTTCTTGCAAAATTGATGAAACGTAAATGCGATCGGAAGAACTAATTACGTTTTTCCCGTTACACTTCGGGAAAATCGACGACAGAAAGCGATTAACCGAACGACGGTAAGACCGTTTACGTTTCTACCGCAAATACTAATAAACCAGAAAGCGGCGATGCGACGCGTTTACACTTAATGTATAAAAATAATTCGTACGAGTTACGAAAATTTGGCGGGTGGAAAACTTTTTAAGACACAATTTAAATCGATAATAGGTTAAATTGTTCCGAAACGAAAAATTACGAAACATACACGGCGGATAGAAGACGAACGTTAGCTTTTTATACGAGATCGGTCGAAACGCGATAACGAAAATCTTTAACGACGCCGTATTCGGCATCTTCTGTAAGTTTCCGTACGTCGAAATACTAAAAACCGTCGAAATAAGTATCTTTTGTATAAATTCGTTTCTATCGTTTCGGCCAGCCAGGCGATTTTACGTAGGCACTCCGTAAAGCGCCGTATATAGAAACAATCGATCTTCTTTTCGTATTACGTATTTTTATTTGTTACGTCCGGATAAACTAACGCGTCGTTCAAATTTTAATTTGTCTTTCTTACACGTTCGGCATATTTGAAGTTAACCTCTTAACAGTGGAACAGTCGGTCTCGGCTCTACCAGTTAGTTGTGGAGATAAACCGTGGGAATTTTTTTAAGAATTTTCCCACGCGTTTTTCTCGTTTCCGTTTAGGAAAAAAAATTTTTAAACAGTTACGTCTTGTAAAGAAAAAATCGTTCTTTATTGTCACATAATTTTTTTATATATGAATTTTTTTCGCGGTAATTTTTTGCTAAAATTTTTTTTTCAAATTTATATTAAATTCTTTTTTGATTTTCCATCCGATACGATTTTTTCAAAACTTTTGAATTTATTTTCAATTTTATAAAATTTTTTAAAGTTTTAGGCATTTAAGTAATGACGATTTTTTCCAACCTGCGAATCAAATTCAAGAAAATGTAATTGACAGTTAACGAATTTCATCCGCAACAATAGAAGACGTAAAGGTTGTTATGACTACAACTGGCGGCCTTTCCCCCCAGACTGAAATGTGGGTGAAGGTCGTCTCGTGTTCTACTTTCTGTAGAAGTGACGTAATCATTGTAAATAAAAGAAAATTTCAGTATATCGTTTATTTAAAATTTTAAAATTCCTTGTTCAAATTTACGCCGAAATATTAAAGCGAATTAAAATATTAGCATTTTGTAAATAAACTTACTTGACATATAATAAATTTAAATAAATTAATCTTTAAGAAACAACAAAACAATAAAAAAATGTAGAAATATTTTTATATTCATCTTCACATTTAGAACATATGTTATCGTCATTGACCGATATTTAATTTTAAAAACAATTTTCACAATTGGCATGCATCAGAAAAAGAAAGCATAACTTCCCTAAAACACACTTCATTGAGAAGGTCCGCTTCACTCTGAAAAAGCCGACAGTTTTATGTCAGAAATCCAATGTGTGACCTACTTTCTCTAACGTAGTAAAACAAAGTAAGTTGCAGTACAACAATACACATAAACATAAATAAATTAGTAGCCCAATAATACATACTTTCATGTAAATCCATATGTTATATCCAAAAGTCAGTTTTCCCAAATTGTTGAAAAATAAATTATTTTCAACTTTTCTTTTTGTAAAGTAGCATATTCTGAAAAACAAGTTCTATATTCAGAGTAAAATTTCCACCTTTTATCCGTTAAAAACAACGCAAAATGTACGAATCCACGTAATAAAAAATTATCGCAGTGAACTTCGAAAAAACCAGAAACACAGATACACCAGACCGCACTGTACAAAATTTTCCCACGAACTGATTCATATTTTAATGCACCTGTGAATAATTTCATCACATGACGAAAAGTTTTTGAATAAAAGCTAAAAGTTTTTAAAAATTCTTTCATAAAATCCGATGAATTTAATTAATACACAATAACTAAATCTGTTTAATAAAGATTAATAATTTCCCATTATAATTATGCGAATTAGATATAAAAAAGATCATCGCGCAAATTCTCCCGCGAACCATGGATGACTCTTACGTCATCTGGATTGAAGTTTCCTGCAAAATAGTGAAAATTTTTATATAATTATTTTACTAATCCAGCCAAATTTAAATAATATAAAATGTCTAGATCTGTTTAATAAAGATTAGTAATGTACTATCATTAATATGCAAATTAGATATGACAAAGATCACTGTGGAAAAATTCCCGCCAAGATAAAAATAGCTTTCGGTCACGTGATCACCAAGAAATACGAAGAAATATGCCTTAAATTTAATGTTTGCGTACAAATTAATACATTTTAACTAATGTCATCGTTTAAAATTTAATGTTTCTATAAAAATTAGTAAATTGTAACAAATTTCATCAAAGACGACAGAATAATTTTCAGCTTATAAAAACTCTACAATAAATGATTATTTCTTCGAAAGACGTCGATATGCACGAATAAATAATAAATATACAATAATGCTTTTATCCATTTTAAGTGGATATTGTAAACATTAAGCTATTTAATTTGTTTGGCTTTTATAATTCAGTTTCCGAATATTTTACTGTGAAATTCAATTTAGTAAACAAAAACAAAGTTAGGTTATTAATTATAAACAGGACAATAGAATAATTTTTACGTAAATTGAGTGAAAATACACAAAAAAACGAATTATATCAAAGATGGGGACAAACAAGCTTACATCCCTAGAACAGAGCTTATAATTTGTTGTCAATTCCAGCCTGTTCCTACTTTGACTGTTTTCTGTTGGTAAAAACTTATTTTTTTAAAATAAAAGTACTTTGTTGTTAGTGAAGAAAGATAAAAGTATCGAAATATAATATTCAGAATTAAAAATATTGATGTACGTCCATATTAGAAATGTATATTTTTTTCCGATATTAGAAATAATATCACGAGAAAAACATTATATAAATGAAATACGGCCATAAACAATTTCTTTCTGTCAAATAAATTACGGATTAAACAGGCTTATTTAGAAACATTCAATCGCGAATAACTGACTTTAAATATACAGAGGATACAGTACGCTTGTTATGTGATAGTATCTGCGTTTACAAATTAACAGAATTTTCCATTTTTTTTTTTTACACATTATAATCTAGGAAACTATGTTTAATAATAAGACATACTACAAAAAGGGTAAGAAAGGAACGTCAGTCATTGTAACTAATGTATTATTGAAAGTTTCATTCATATAGATAATTAATTTTATCAAGATACATTTCTCCAGAAGAAAATTATCGATATTTCTCGTAAATATAAGTAAATTTTATTATAATTTAGATAAAAACTCATTTTTCCCCACGCGTGGCTTCTTTCTCCTCCCTCTTACTCCTATACTTGGAACATTCCATTTTATAATTTGATGTAATAATAACGTTTAAAATGATTCTAAAAAAAATATTGACACTCAAAGTAGGTTAATATATATTGTCACGAGTCTCAGGTGTATTCATAAAAATGTAGTAATCGATACAATAATACTTTCTCACATGCTCCATCTGTTAAAGTTTGCATTTGTAATTGAAGGTAATATATAACGAAACAAAATGTTTATATTATCAATAGTTATAAAAGATATCTCATTTTCACGTAGAAAAACAAAATAAGCCAGAAGAAACAGACAATCACACGATATGTCTATCGAGAACATTCTATAATTCTTTTCAAATTTCTAATAACTCATCCAAAAATTTTAAATGTTGCTTTTATGTATTCACAAATATTTATTTGCCGAACTGTTACCTAAATTGGTTTAAAATTTGTACAAACTTATTTCGTACGTTCCACAATTTACGTTCGTTTCCACGTAAATGAGTCTGAAGGAAAGCGGAAACGGAAGCTTCGTCAACTTCCTTGCAACTTCTCTGGCGACAGCTGTATGAAATGTTTAAACACACTTCGTAAAAGTGGTATTTTTGATAATCGATAATGACCGAAAAGTTGGTATAAAAAGCCACCTGTAAAATTTTATTTTTCAATGTTTAGCAAATTTGTAATTGCAGCCAGAATCTATTAAAAGCAGTGAGGAAAATGTTCGTATGCGAAATAGTCTTACAGAAGCTTATATATTTTATCTAAATGCTTTATTTTACATATATATTTTTGTAAATATCTCTTTCATCAAACAATTTATACATCTTGTAAGTTAGGTGCAATGTTTTGTAAATGAGTTTAGACCGGAACAGATTACCCCTTACTGAGAGATGATCTTCGGATTATCACGTGACCTACAGTTCTATCTCACGAAAGCGCTATAAAAAACAATTTTATTTTCTTTATCCGAGTGGTATTTATAATTTGGAATAATTAAATGTTACAATAAACATCTTAAATCTTTTCGATATTCGATTAATTTCGAAATTAGATCTTTGAGCCGGACACGTTGTAAATCTATCATAGAATAAGTACTTAGTTATTGATACTTCCACGAAAACTAATTATCGCCCCTGCTTATCCCGCCAACTGGGTGAGTGAGTGTCCTACTTACGGTAGAGTGACTTCATTACTATAACTAAAAATATTTTACAAAACACTAAAGTAGAGTTATAAAAATTACTTTATTTGTAATGAAAATCAAAATTTATATTTAAAAAAAATTACAATCTTAATCCCGACAATGAAAAATAAAACCGCAAAACCCACAAATGTTGAATCTAGAATATTACAATATATACACGGACGAAAGTTATGATGTAATCCCTAAAAAACAATATTCTTCACAAAAAAATTAGAAAATTGCTATGAATAAAACATGTAAAGGAATTATTGCTTAAAATAAAAGAAGATAATTTTAAGGATATATCAACATACACACATATATATTTGTACATATGTAGATGTTTAAAATCTATCTATCTAAATTTGACTGGATTAGTAAAATAATTATATAAAAATTTTCAGTATTTTGCAGGAAACTTCAATCCAGATGACGTAAGAGTCATCCATGGTTCGCGGGAGAATTTGCGCGATGATCTTTTTTATATCTAATTTGCATAATTATAATGGAAAATTATTAACCTTTATTAAACAGATCTAGTTATTGTGTATTAATTAAATTCATCGGTTTTTGTGAAAGAATTCTTTAAAACTTTTAGCGTTTATTTAGAAACTTTTTGTCACCCGATGACATTGGACAAGAGCATTTTCGTTTTGTTTATTGTATACGACAGTTCGCGCCAGATTTCGTAAAGTGCGGTTTAATGCTTCTGTGTTTCTCGTTTTTTCGAAGTTCACTGCGATAATTTTTTATTACGTGGATTCATACATTTTGCGTTGATTGCAATGGATATTCTAAGGCGTAAAGTTTACTGTGAATTAGTTCTAAATTCAGAAAGAAAAGTTGAAAATAATTTATTTTTCGACAATTTGGGAGAACTGATCTTTGTTTGGATGTAAATGAAGGCATGTAAATTTATTTGTGCATATAATTATCTAGTTCTAATTTCGAAACATTTATGGCATTTAGTGTTTATAAGCGTGTTATTTAGACATGTCTACCAATTTAGTGCTAAAACGTAGAACTACGTCAAAGAAGAATACAAACTTTAATTAGCAAGTAGTATCTTTATTAGAAAACTTATTTGTTGGTAGATTTTTTTACATTTAAAGTGTAATTAGATGAAACTAAATGGATGTGAATTTTGTTTTGATAATTATTGCCTAGGGTTTATGTCGAAAATATTTTTCAGTTATATTTGTAATTACAGTTAATTCGAATAGTAATGGCGCTTAAATATTTATAGAATTAATTGAAGTTTTCGAATTTTGTTTTGACGAAACTGAGGAAGGCAAGAGTATCTACAGTTGTATAATGAACTGAATTTAAGTAAATTAGGTGACTTTGTATGTTTCGATGTAGTTTTTTATAATATTACGATATACGAACTTTCGATTTTGTAAATTGTATTATACTAAAAAATAAAGTTTTTCGTTATTCTCCTACTTAATGATGTATTTATAATGTTTCTGAACTAAATAATACTTATTAAATTGAAATCCGAGCATTACAAAGTACTATGAATATTAGAGAAGACCGTTTTACTATAAACTACTACGTTTTACTACAGCTTACTCCAATGTTGATTCTACGAAAATTAGGTCAGACAAGGACCGTTAGACTAATGACATAGGCTGTTTACTTTTTCCGGTCGCATCGGTGCACTCCCGATAGCGTCATTTACAGAAGTCGCACCTACTTTTTTCTGACGCGAGCCAATTAGGAATATTTATTTTTTTAACCAATCGGATGACGGCGGGAGATTTAAATTCGATTTATGTCGATAGATGGCCGTCTAAAATTTCATATTTATTTTAATTTTCTCTCTTTTATTGTAATTTCTCGAGAACTAAAGGATATTCCAAAACAAAGTTGGAGAACCGAACTACTCGTGAAAATTCTACGACTTCACGAAATGGTCCAGGTATTTTATAAGAATTTTTTAATAGTAAAGAAAACGGTTTAACGGGTTACTCGGAAATGTAAACACGTCCGTTATTGTTCCGGCTTCGACGACGCCGTATTGGCGAAGTAACTCGAACACCATTGTCTATTCACGTTCCCCGATGCCGTCGTATTACTGGAAGTAAACAAAGAAATGAATAGAAATTTTCTCGGAAAACAAATTCACTTTTTTCAAAATTTTCCCAAAGCCGGTGGAAATTTCGGTTTGTGTACTACGATAAAATACGCCGTCCTTCGTTTCTGGACGGACGTCGGTGTCGGTTTTCGACCGAAACTCGTAAATATTCAAACGCGCGAATGGATTCGAATACGAAACCGAGTATGGAAACGGAACATTTGAAAAAATGGAACCTGCTATTATCCGTTATGTCTATTTTCGGTTTGAAATTACGAGGTAAAGGATTTCGCCTCGGCGGCATCGTCTCGTTAATCTCGACCAAGTTATTGGTGTGTTTTTCCGTCTTCAGAGTGATCGAGAGTGTCGTCGACGGAGAGGATTTCGTCGATATTTGCTTGAGAGTATTTTTCGTTTCCACCCAACTAATTGCCGTGGTTACGTGCTACAGATTTCATCTGGACAGAGTCAAAATTCGTTCGCTGATTCGGAACGTGTATAGAATTTCTGGCAGCAGCGGAATCGATAAGAACCGTCTGACGGTCCGAATCGCGGCCATTCTGCTTCATTTTGTTCTGTTTAATACGTGTAACGTGTTAGCCGTCGTTCTTTTCGGGAGTGATTTCGTGTCGGATTTGAATATAAAATTTATTTACGAAGAAATAAGCGAGAATTCTTGGTGTATTCTTTATTTGTCGATATCCTTCTTGTATTCGGTGGTAATCATAATGGTGCAAAATTTAAATTTTCTCTTCTTCGAACTGATTTGCCAGGAGTTGGCCAACGCCTTTCGAACTCTACGTCGCGAAACGGTGGAGCCGAACGGCGACGGGAAGACCATTCCTCGGATTATCGCGGAAGCCGGCCAACTAATCGAATGCGTAGAAGAGACTCGTAACACGTATTCTATACAGTTATTCTTATGGACCGTCTTGGTGGGAGGCAACGTAATGCTCAGATTTGGACGGTTTTTGAAGTTCCGAAATTATAACACCTGGGTTCATTACGCGAAAATTTTTTTGATTTCGAATTTCCTGTTTTTCCAGTTTGTCAAAATTTGTTTCGCCACTTCTCGAGTCTGCGAAGAAGGCAAAGCGCTTTGTTCGGCGATAGATCGGAAATCCAAATCGTATTGCAATAAAATTCAGGAATACGCTTTTCACTTTTATATGGAAACTTGGCACGAATTCCCCAATTTTTCTGCTTGGGGAATGTTTGCCGTAGACAAAAGCCTTATTCTCACCCTCGCCGGTGCATTGTTGACCTACATCGTTATCGTCTATCAATTCAGTGACGTAAAATAGCGTCGAAGCGAATCGGCGTAGTCTCGTTCGTAGCGCTATTGTCGCGTTAGGGAACAAACGTGATTATTACGCGTAAGTATTGTATTATTAAATCAATCGCTAAAAAATGAAATATAATAGTTTTATAAGCGATAAAAGTATAACAATAAAATTATCTAGATGCTCCAATTTCTAAATGGCAAAGGCGTAGAATTACTAATGCGGTAGCGAGTTTACGCCGTAAATACGCGTTAAAGTGACGCGTACGCGTACAATGGCGTGGCTAAGCGTATAGTTTTGGCGGATGTAAGACAAAATTTCCGAATTATATTTCCGGTTTATTCCGTATTTAGAATAACGGGAAAAGGGTTGGAGTTTTAAGAAGAATATTGCTTCGTACCGAAATACGCTAGTGACTCGTCGAGTTTACTTATAAATTAATAAGAAACTTTTTATCTTTAGAGTTAGTAATCAAATACTTAATCAAATTTATTTATAAGGTTATATATACGTGTCTTTCCCGCCGAGGTGTAACGGTTCGAGGCTGTATAATTTCGTCGTTTCCCGACTGCGAGATATATTTTCTGACCGAAATTGTAATATTTCGACCCTTCGTACTCCTACGCAACGACCGACTTTGTGGACGATATTATATCCGACGAACGGCGAAAGGATAAATAACCCATTTTTACAGAAACGGAAGAGTATGCCTCTAAGTATTTACAACTTTAAAAAATATTATTTTATAAGACAAAAGGTAGATACTATTATTGATATTTACTTGTAAAAAATATACTAGTGTTATGTTTGATATTACGCAAACACGCACGGTGGAGTTTGGGCAATCGGAAATAGCTTTTCTAGTCGGGCGAGTTTGTGGCGTTTAATAATCTGTTCGTATTTGTCGTATTAATGGGCAACTATATCCGATTGTTACTAAATCTCTGTATATCGTATACGTTCGAAGTTTTTGATCGACCTTAGATATTATCGACCGTTGTTTTCGGGTTGCCATTTTATAACCTATAACGTTATAATTACTTACAACGTGGACGTCTTACCGATAACGTAAGGTATGCCGACGACGTCGCTCCGTTACGTAACACCGAAAAAGGGCAACAGAGGAATCTAAATAGATGGAACGAAGTGGCGAAAGATGCCGAACTTACGCGAACGAAACGAAAGTTTAGAATTTACCAAATTGCGACTCCCGACACGTACTCCTTCGTACCTCTAAGCCGGTAACTGGTGACGGCACCGCGATTTTATAAACGAGACACGGTCTCGTCGATAAACCAGCGACGAGTTATTCGACTTTCCGGGCAACATTTAGCATTTTGGTTACGTCATCCGTTATCATATTATAGGATAGGGACGGGTTTTATAAAAAATTGTAAATGCTAATGAGCGGTGGCGTGCCGTGACATTCGACGATAGGGAAGCCGCGTTTCTGTAAGAAGCCGACTTACGGGGGCAATCGATTAATTGCGCGTCGGGGCCCGTTCGTATTCGTTCGTTCGATAAGCCAGTAAAAACCGTACACTTCTTTAAATGTATTTTTAATAGATTATCCGACGTACAGTACTTAATAAATAAGAAAGTTCAATATAATTACCTCCGTTATTAGATTCGATAAATTCCCCACGGCCCCTAAATGCCAGTTCTCGCTTCGAGAAAAACATATAACGTCTATTAATTTAGATATGTCCATTAATCGTAATTATCTCGTTATAATTTTTAATATTTATTTTATATCGTCTTCCAATGTTAAATTCTATTCCGCTTCGATTTCCAAATTGCTTCACTTTTACGAAAGAATCGTCATTCGTCATAAATTTTATCGTCAAAATGTCGAAATTTTTTGTCGACGTATTTATATTTAATTTAGCCATGGTCTTTCTCTTTTAATAACGTTTTCTTTTTCGTTATACGGTCTGGAGCCAAAACTTTTTTAAAATAAATTTTTGAATCGCTAGCCACGATATAAGGGCTAAAATTAAAATTATCAGAAAAACTTACTCGGTAAAACAAAATGTGTGACGAATATACTTTTAAAGAAACTTATAATTAAGTATAACTTCGCGAAGAAACGTACATAAAAATAACAAAATATTCTTTACTTTTTAAATCTTAAAACAGTCCACTTAGTCAAATAGCTTCCTACGACTGGCTAACGAATGGAATCGGAGAAGGTCCGGGTAGGTGTGCGCGTGCCAAATCCCGAGGGTGCCGATACCGGTCGACGTCGAATGCCTCTTTTGTCGCGTCACTAGTATATATCGAAGGACGCGACGGGGTTGTCGTAGATTTTAAACGTTTCTCGCCGTAGCCGTAAAAATCTAAATACGTTAAACTTAACGGATTGTCCGTCGTTCGTTTTCTAACTAATTCGTTTTAGGACCGAGTGTCCGCGGAAATTTCCAAAATTTACGACTTTTCGGTCACTCTCGTCGAACTGGAAAAATTTCTGTCTTTATTACGTCTAATATTACGAACAGAACAGACCCCGCCGTACTCGGCGAGAGATCGGTTCGGTTAAGCTTCCGTTTAAGTAAAATTTCGGCTCTTTCGTCGGGGTTTTACTTATGTTTCTAATTCCCTAATCGCTTAATTATTTAACTACTTCTTAAGTAGAAATAAGTCGAAACCGGTTACTTTGTACCCGAATATCTGTAGTCTCGGGAAAGAAGTGGAAAGAAATTTTTATGACAATTGATATATAAATCGTAAATTTAAGGAAAATAAATTCTAGAGCTTTTTTTGTACCTTGCACGTCTCGTTCATTAAATTTGGTCGTAAATGATGCTGCCAAAGTAACAGCTAATTTTTTAACATTATACAAGAATTGTACACGTTTTTTCTGCATTCCCTTACAGATGGGGCATATTATAATCGTATTACGATTATCGTAATATCACCGGTTTAACATCGAAATCCGTAAGTAATATAAGATGGGAGAGCGGAATATACGCGGAATAAATATATCAAATGTTTTAATGGATTTTTTTAAAACTCCCGTCAACTATACAGAACTATCATAAAAACGTGCCAGTAAATTCCTTTCGGTTGGATTAAGTTATAAATCTAGTCCAGGGTGGGCAACTTTTTTTATAACGTGGGCCAGAATAAATTTTACGTTTTTTCCGCGGGCCGTAGTAGTTAATCGACGCCTTCTTGCGACTCGTAATTTTTTTAGTCTGCAAATACGAAATAAATAAATAAAAAGTTAATTACTACATTTATTTCTCTTATCGTTTTCGAAAATTACAAAGAATTGGAAAAATAACTAATTAATAGTTATTTTTCCAATTTAATAATCTATTAAAGATCTCGCGGGCCGGATAGAAACTTTTCGCCAGCCGTAGCTGGCCCGCGGGCCGGGGGTTGCCCGCCGTCGATCTAGTCTGCTCGTGATTCGCGTAATCGGGCGAGGGCGGCCGAATATCTAGCAGGCAGGCGGCAACGGCCCACAACCGGTCCGGGATATAAAATTGAATGCTTGATGCGTGTGTAGCTTCTACCGGCTAAACTGTGACGTTGGTGCTCTGTAAAGCGCATGCGCCGATGCCTATAATCTGGCTGATTGGAAACTGACCCGGTTTCGACATTCCTTCCGCCACCGAATTATTCGAATATACAATAGCAATCTTATCGTTTTTTTTTCACATGTAGTATAGAAATTTGTAAAAGATACATGATGCAGTTATAATAAAACTAGCAGGTAGCAAGGGCGTCGCCAGCCAATGGGCCAGGGGGGACAAGATGATATAAATTGATAGAGGATATGAATTGTATGTAGGTAAAATAAAAACGATTCATAAATTTTAAGAAGCTTAAGAAGATTGTTTTAATTAAAACATAATCTTCTTGGGTTTTTCGCGCGAGAATTATAAATCGGGCAATAAATGACTTAGCATTTAAATAATTTTTCTGGCATGTCTAGGGAGGGGAAACTGCCCCTCTGCCCCCCCTCTGGCGACGCCCTTGGCAGGTAGGCTCGGCGTTGTTCGGGTAAAAGTAACGATAGCGAAGATTAAGATTATTACGTTATAGTCACAGAAGAAAAAGGGTAATTTCATCAACGAACTAAGTATTTCTAAAGAAAGGTCAAATTTGAAAATCGAATGTTCTAATATCGTTCGATTTTCATCGAATGTTCTAAAGAAGAAAGGTCGAGAGAAACCGAACTAATCCGTTTAAATTTGAAAATCGAATATGTTCTAACATAATACTCTTTTTCTTTTTTCTTTTTTTTCCAGCGCCCGTAAATCTTGCACGTCGCTTTCTCCTGTTCTCCATTGTTACTTAACACTTCCATTGTTACTTAACACTTTGGTACTTAAATCTGGTACCCTAACTGTGTACCAAATTTCAACTTTCAACTCCTAACTGTTTGGGCTCTGCACTGATTATTATTATTATTATTATGTTGGGTTAAGTGAGATATACTCGGTTAACACCGGTGGCTGTGTACTATGCCGGACCAAAGTCGAGGCATAGTAACCAAAACAGAACTTAAAGAAGTGTATCAGTGTGTGTGTCTGTATTCAGGAACTTTCTCACAATATGACATGTATTCAATATAATGGCTCTGTAGTGTGATGTATGTGTTTCTATTCAATTCTAATGTGCCCAGGCTTTTGTGTAGTGTGTGTGGTATCACACCTGTAGAGGAGAGAACGACAGGTACAATAAGCACCCTATCCATCCTCCACAGATGCCTTATTTCCTGGGCGAGTTCTGTGTACTTGCTAATTTTTTCAGTGCATGCGTTTTGTATATTGTGAGTGTTTGGAATGGATATGTCTATAATGTATGTGATTTTATTGTGTTTGTCAATGAGTGTGATGTTTGTTCTGTTGTGGTAAATTGTTTTATCTGTGATTATGGCTCTGTCGTAGTACATTTTGTGCGTGTTGTTTTCCAATACTGTCTGTGGAATGTATTTTGTAGTATTGTTTGTGGATGTCTACTAATTTGTGTTCCTTTGCAAGCTCTTGGTGTATTATATTTGCTACTTGATTATGTCTGTGTAAATAATCTGTCTGTGCCAAGAGCTTGCAACCAGAGGTGATGTGTTGTATAGTTTCTGGCATGATGCGACATTTTCTGCATGTGTCATTTGTGAGTGTTGCATCTTTGAGTATGTGTTTTCTGTAGTTTTTAGTATTTATGACCTGATCCTGTATGGCAATCGTGAATCCTTCCGTCTCCCCAAAGAGGCATCCCCGAGCTAACCAGCTGTTTGACGCAGTTTTGTCAACAAAATCCTGGGCCAGATCGTAAGGATGCCTGCCATGGAGTGCCTTTCGAGCCCACGATTGCTTAATGGTGTCTATGCTTTTTATATGTTGTGTTGTGACCATATGATGTAAGTGTAAGTTTAATGGTGTGTTATTTGAGTCTGCTAAAGTTACCGCTTTATGCAATTGTGATGTTTCTTGTTTTTTGTAGAAAAACTCTCGCAGTGACTGTATTTGTTTGTAGTGAAGGTTAACTATGTCGATCAGGCCACGTCCGCCATCTTTACGTGGAAGGGTTAATCTTTCTGTAGCAAATTTAGGATGATGTTGTTTATGCTTAGTAAGTGTTGTTCTTGTTTTCCTTTGGAGTTGCTCGAGATCTGTGTGAGTCCAATGTATAACTCCAAAAGAATATGTGAGTACTGGAATGACATATGTGTTTATTGCTTTGACTGTGTGTTTTGCATTTAACTGTGTTCTGAGAATAGCATTTAACCTACTCTGGTATTCTTTAATTAATCTTTGCTTTATTTGTGTATGTTCTGCTAGTTTTGCCTGTTGGAATCCTAAATACTTGTAGAACTCGCCCTCTTCCATGGATTCAATAACGTCTCCATTTCCAAGCGCAAAATCTTCTTTCTTCAGGATTTCTTTTTCTATGTGAACTGTTTTGCATTTATCTAGGCCAAATTCCATTTGTATGTCCTTGGTGTATGAATGTGTGATTTGTAGGAGTTGATGAAGTTGTTTTTGTGTGGATGCATAAAGTTTTATGTCATCCATGTACATGAGATGTGACAGTGTAAACTGTGTTGTTTTTTCGTGTCTGACATTGTAACTATATTGCGTGTTGTTTAACATGTTGGATAATGGGTTTAGGGCTAAGCAGAACCAGAGAGGACTCAAGGAATCTCCTTGAAAAATTCCTCGCCTAATAAAAATTTGGTTTATTTTATGGAAGTGTTATGAACCCCGAGATGTAGTGTTGTTCTCCAGTGCTTATTATTATTACCAACTCATCTCGATTATATATATAGATATTAATTTTAATTAATGCAAAGTATGTTAAAATATGAAAATTTATATTTTATAAAATACAAAAAAAGGTCATTGGAAGGTGGAATCGGCGCTTCCATTGCTTCCAATGACGGCACGCCACTGCTAATGAGTAAAATCGTCATTAAGTCTACTGGAGATACATACCATCCCCATTATCTTCCCACCCTCTCGACCTTTAATAACCAATAATAGTTTTCCTAATAATCAAACCGCCCCGCAAACTTTCGGAAATTTTCGACAAAAAGCACGGGAGTTATTAAGCTTCAAACAGGACGAGCAAAATCAAACCCCCCATACACATACACGCACAAACGCCAACATCCATACGTACAGAAATTACCCCCCAAATATTTTATATTTCTCGACGTTTCCAAGTCCCCCGAGTCCAAAAATGTAAAAATCTTGGGGGTCCTTTTCTTAATTCGATATTTCGATAGAATTGAAATTTTCGAAGGCGATACCAGAAACCGTAAACATTATTTGTTTGTTAGAATATAATAATATTTAGAAATTGATGGCATTTGTCGATTATTAACGAATATCGTTTCTTTGTGGAGATTGGCAGCCAGCGATTCGAAGAAAAAAGAAATTTCGGAGGTGTTACTCGGCGTTACTAATGGCCAATCATTTATAATTAATTTAGACGAAAAAAATAAGCCGGGGAGCCATTGGGCATCGGCACTTTTTACGAAAGTTTTGAAATTGCTTCACATTGATTGTATTTGGGAAATTATTCCGTGGATTTGTAAAATTTCCGCCATGTCATAACACTCGTTTATGTAATTCGCAATGCATTGCGCCATATACTGTGGCCGAAAGGAGCTATTTTATGACATTTTCCCGTTAGAAGCTATATCGAGAACGTCGCTGCATCGGTTTTTGGAAGAGTGCGAAAAGACTCGTCGTCGGGAACGAGTCCGCGACCGATGCGCAGTTAAGTCGAAAGTCGACATTCGAAGTAAACAACGAACGGTCACAAAACTCTCGAAGGACGCTTTAAAGTTGCAGTTATAAATATTTGTGTTAGAAAAAACAAATTTTCGGCTCGAAATAAAAAAATCTAGCAACGAATTACGTAAGTTTCCCGCTTTTATAAGATTTTACTTAAAAATTAACTTTTATATTATTAATCGTAATAAATAAAAGTGTACGCGGTACCGCGTTATAAGGTTTTGTTATAAAAACTTTCTATATTTTTAAATTATTATAAAATGGCAAAAGACTTAATTTTGAGGAAAGAGACGAGTTTCGCGTAAAAACAACTCTCCTCTCCAACCCCCGGCGCCACCGCTCTTCCTCTTTCCGTTCCCTCGACCTTTCGCAACCAAACTTTAGTAGCTCGGACGACCCGCGTACCCGAACCACCGTGCCAAATTTCGCTTCTTAATCCTTATCTCGTCCCGAGACATCAAACGAAATAAAGACCGACACGCGCACTAACGTTCGTACGTACAGAAATTCCCCCGGAATATTTTTGCATTTTTCGACGTTTCGAGATGTCCTAAGTCCCAAAATGTAAAAGTCCGAGGAGGGTCGTTTTTTGCCACGTGGCCATACTTTACCTCCGTTATACGCAACTGCCGGAAACGTTAAGTATTCGATTATTATAAATTTAATATGGTTTTACACGATTTCCACGAACTCGTTTGTTCTTTCTTATTACAATTCCGCGAATCGAGAGCGACGACGCCAGTCGCCGCTTAAACAATTGTTTACATTTCTTCGGTAAACGTCTTCGAAGCCGGAAGGACGTGGCCGGTGTTTGCGTTAAACGTCAATATTTGAAACGAAATACAAACACATTCCGTTTATTAATGTTCGCCGACTGCGCGACGAACTTAAATTGAAAATTAATCAAATTTATTTGCCATAAACGCAAAAGAGAGGGTATACTTTAAGTAAAATAAATGAAAAGTATGATTATAAATTGCAGCCCGGATAAACGAAAGAGAGTTTCGTTACGATCGTTTTCGGGATTAAAGATGGAAGGAAAAGGATTCCATATGCACGCAATTATTTCGTTAGCCGTGGCCAAGATATTGGTAGGTGTGTACACCTCGAAGATAATTATTACCTTCGCCAAAAATGCCAATTTTGTTAAGGTTTGTCTGACGGCATTTTTCGTGTTTACTCGGATAATCCCGTTTGTTTCGTATTATCGATTCCAGCTGGACCGAACGAAGATTCGTGTTCTGGTTGGGAATATCTTAAAAATTTCTGGTACCGGCGGAGTCGACAAAAGAATGTTAATGTTTCGAGTCGGTTCCGTTTGGCTTTTCTTCGTTTTAGTTAATATTATCAATGCGGTCGCCGTCTTCACCGGCAGCGGTAACTTTCTTTCTCGGATAAGTCATAAATTTGGTTTTGGCGCAATGGCGGAATATCGTATTCGCTTTCTCTACGTTTTCTTTTCGGTTTTGTATACGGCAGTGTTTCTAGTGCCGCTGAATTTCATCGTGTAATTCACTCTCGTGCATCCACAAAACGCGAGAGAGTAACGGTAATTTCGATTCTACGTTGAGGATGGCTGGTTTTGGAATTTCCCCCGTTTTTACCCGCCTTGGGAAGATGTTTAACGTCGACAAAAGTCTCGTTCTCACCATCGTCGGCGTACTTTTGACTTACATTGTCATCGTTTATCAATTCGGTAATATTAACGCTATATAATTTCCAAGTTTGAAAATATTTGTTTCGTCTCCGGCCTCTTTCTTAACCAAAAACTGGAAATAAATACCCAAGGAAAATTCCTGACACGTAGTTAAAGTTCGCTTAATCGGGTGATTTCTTAACTTTTAAAGGTGAAAAAACAAAAAGTTCTTTATATGTATAACTCTTATCTATAAAACAAATTTATGCCAAACCCGTTTGCTACGTAGCCACCACGATACGTCACTATATATTACACCCACGCGTGTACGTCGTTGTGTATCTGTCGTTGCGTTCACTGTGAATATACTTTTAAAATTGTTCTATTTCAGTGAAAAGAATACGGTTAGTAAAATATTATTTGACAATGAAATTAACATTATACGTAATTTAAACTTTCAGCGCATAATAATCTATTAGTATAATAAATTGTTATTTGTGCGGACTGGGGGGCCTATAAAATATGGCCGAAGACGTTTTCGCGAGAGAACGAAAATAAAAAGTGCAAAGAAGGAATTTTTTACAAGAAATTGCCGAAGGACTCGTAAGTCCACGCGCAACCGGTGTAAGCGATAGTAAGTACCAGTGTAGAGGAATTGCCCAAGTGTAAACTGATGACACTCCTGTAGGACTGCCTGAAGAAACTGTTGCACGCAGTGTTTTTCAAAAAAAGGAAGAATGCAACGTCAAACTTGTAATACGTGCAGAACTGGCGTATAAAAATTCATATCGGGTATGCCTAAATTGTCGAAAAAATTGGATTTTTCGCTTTTTGTAGCCTAGTGCAAGAAATAAAATTTAAAATCTGTTCGACTTTGTGTTTACGAACACGTAATAAGATGAATAAAACTGACATTAAATATTATTATAAGTATTAATTTAGATCAGAAATGGCGCCTAACGTCTACCTCTAATATCAAATTACTTAATATCTAATTATTAATAGTGCAAAATGGCGGCCCGATTAATTACGGAAATCGTTTGGTTTAGTATCAGATTTGACCCCCTCGGCTTTTTGTAAATCTCCACGTTTGTGAAGACCTTCGAACCCAAACAACTAAAAAAGGCAGAAATAATTCCGTGGATGCGGTGTGTTAGCGTTTATTTTGTTTAATATATCGGGAAGGAATAATGACAGAGAAACGAAATTTGGCACGGTAGCTCGCGTATAAGAGACATCGATGCTATTAAATTTTGGTGGTGACAGGTCGAGAGGGTGGGGAGATAGAGAGGGTCGCGTGTCATATCTGGAGAGAAATGATAAATCATATTATTTCGAAGTATACGTCGTTATCCGTGAATGTAACGCATAACTTCTCGCTTTGTCGGGTTAGTTTTTGTACTTTATTGTCACAATTCTATTTCTAGTACACAGTACGCGTATTAGAATACCGTAAAAGGTAGCTTTCCTTTATTCTTATTTCTTTCCCGGTATTTACCCGTCGCAATATCCCAACTATAATAACACTTTAGTAGTTTATTTAAAATTTTTATATTGATAGAATCTGTATCAGAATTCGCCAGTAGGTGCAGACGGGATCCGCGACCGAAACGCCATCTTTACCCGGCATTTCAAACCAGCGTTAAAGCCAATTTAAAACGTTAACTCAAAGTCTAGTTAAGCATTTAAGAATTTGAAATAATTACATTTACGGGTATCGTTACTTTTCAATAAGAATAACGGCTGTCGACTAGCCAATCACAAACGTTCCGAAATCCCATTCTTCCACAACCGCGTAAGAGCGAAGGACGAAGAGAAGTGGAAATTTCCATCATCACTTACACCCGTGACTATCTTTTCTGGTGCCAGAGGCAGGCATTTTTACTTTCCCGGCTGTTATATATTACAGAGGAAAAGTATGGCACGGGTAACACGACTCCAGTATTTTTACAATTTTGGACTCGGGAACCTCGAAACGTCGAGAAATACAAAAAAATTCGGGGTAATTTCTATGTTTGTGGATGTTTGTTTGTGGGAGAGACGATTTTGTTCACTCCCTTGGAATTTTAATAGCTCTCGTGCTTTTCGTCGAAAATTTTTCTGAAACTTGGCAGGGATGTTTGTTTAATATTTTATATTTTATAATGAAAGGGGGGCGGAAGACCGGGACTACTCGGAGGTATCGCCCGGGGTGAAAAAAGAGAGTTAGAGAGGGGAATGGATAAGATGGGGTGAAAGTGTGATAGGAAAGACGGTTAAGATGGGAGAGACCGTCGGCGCGAGCATCGCAGTACTTCGGATAGAATAATGCGTGTACAGATTACAGAAGGAGAGGGTATACAAATAGTTGTGACGCGCTACATATGTACGAAAAGCTTTGTGGTTACGGAATAATTACAAATACAAGAGTCGAATGTGGTGAATAGTTACAAAAGGGTGCTTGGGAGTGGGAGTACGTAGGCAATGGGGCGAAACTACAGATAGCGCGTTACATTACCGGCTATCCGATTCCACGGGACGACGTCGATTACAATATTACGTTGAACCGCGGCTGTTATATAGATCCGGACATTAAACGGGTAGCGTATCGCGAAGGTATCGTTCGTTTTACCTGTACAGAATATGACTGCCCTGTCTCAATTTGATTACAATAAAGGGGCGGGGTTACCGAATACAAATAAATAACGATTACACAATAGGATACAAAATCAGATAATTTACGACCGATGAGCCGCGTTGCGGACGAAAACAACCACCAGCACCCGTTCCAATCACGTAAACAAAGTCCATTCGAAAGCCACATAAGGGCAGAGGCGACGAGGATAATTAGAATTAGTGTCGCA
Source organism: Centruroides vittatus (assembly GCF_030686945.1). Taxonomy (NCBI): domain Eukaryota; kingdom Metazoa; phylum Arthropoda; class Arachnida; order Scorpiones; family Buthidae; genus Centruroides; species Centruroides vittatus. Next base: position 760,936 of record NW_027122389.1, on the reverse strand, counting down.
TGCCGACCTCGCCGGTTTTGCCAAAGACCATAATGTAGAGGTCACCTGTCCCGTCGAGAGTCCCTTGGTATTTGTTTTTAAAAACTGGGTTTTAGATTTTGGATTTCGGCACACTAAAATACATTTAAAAATGGCGTGTTTTATGGGAGGATTTTGATGCAAACCTGTGCCATTAAACGATGCAAATACTAAAATTTCGCGTACGGTCGGGCGTAAATACTCCGTCCAAAAATCCAGCGACGAGTTGCCTAACTTTCCCAGCTGTTAAAAAATTATTTTTTAAATAAAATCTCCTATCATTAATTATAACGAATAAAATTTAGAGTGGCGTCGTCTATTATAAGATTTTATTTTAAAAGAACTTTGTGTTATTATAATAGGAAAAAGCTCGTTTTGAGAGTAGTAGGCCTAATGAGTTTTGTAGTATTTACAAAGTTTTTATAAAGACTAAAATCTTCATTAAGTCGACCCCTCTCGAGATACGTTGTTACACGACTCATCCTTATCTCCTCGACTTTTAAACACCAAAATTTAATAGCGACGATGTTCCTTGTACACCGGCTACCGTACCAAATTTCGTTTCTTAATCTTTACTCCATCCCAAGATACTAACGAAACAGACTCCGACATACGCGCGCAATTTTCCCCCTTTTTGACATTTTTCGACTTATACACATATATACGTAGCCTACGTGTCTGTCAGTTTATGCTGACACACACACACGCGTACACGAATACTCGGGGAATTTTAATATCTCGGGAAGGGGTGCAGACTAAGAAACGAAATTTGTGACGGGAGTTTGTAAGGGGAATCGATACTATTAGATTTTGGTAGTCAAAGATGGAGGGTCGGACTTCGTGAAAATTTTACTCGTTATTGGCATTCGCAGTTTCTTATAAAACTCGTTCCTGCCCTCAAAAGTAAGTCTGCAATCTTATAATAAAATTTTTATAACACTATTTCGTAACAGATGGCGCCAGGTAGGACTTTTTTATTTATAAATAAAAAAATTTCGTAACAATCGGGAAGTGGATACGGCTGTTCTTCTTCCCACATCCTCCTAATGTAAATCGTGTGACTAGGAAACAGCGAGGAAAACTTTTCTAATAATTAAAAGTGGTAACGATATTTAAACTTTCTGAAAACTTTATTCACCGCCCGCAGAACAACGAATAACGATTAGAACGGAATTTAAAACGTTTTTAAACTATATGCGGCTTCGATTTAATGTTCTAACTTTGGCATACTTTTAAATACTGCTAATAGATGGCACCGTAGTCACAGCCGTCTACTGACGTGTTTCGAAGACGAGGATAAACGACAAAAACGGAAAAAGAACCGAAAATCAAAGAAAAACGTAAAAATCGAAAACTAACGAAGTACAGTACCTCAAATTATTTACCGTAACGGATGGCGCAATTGATTTTCAATTTTTTTTCCTCTTTCTTTTTCATTATTATACGTATCACACGTCAATATATATTAAATTAATAGATCGATCGGTTTCGTATTTGTCCGAATCGGAGCTTCCAAACCGCTATAAAATTTTTCATTCCTGTCCGCTCACTACAATTTCTCGTCCACGTAACTTGCCACCAGAGGCGCCTCTACGTTACTATTATTTCGAAAATTACTTTCGAGTTTCGTTTGTTTTCAACGATTATCGATAACTTTTTACTAAAAAATTTAAGTTTATTTTTATTTCTTTAACGTATTATTGACTGTTCGATTTTCCGATCATTTGATTATTATTTTGACGGCCGTCAAAGTGGTCGTGGGGAGACGTGTTAGAAATATCAATTATTCGAAGTGTATCGACCAAAACGACATTGATAATGTAAGGGACGACGTTCTCTTACATTGTCGACGTTTTCGGGTCGATACAGTATAACCCGTTCGATAGTTAGTTCGGATTAGTCAGAGCGCACTTAATAAATCGTATTTTGTTAATCCGTCCAGAGTTTCCCTCCGACGACATCACCGTCTAACGTAAGTGTAATCGCGGCCCTTACGTATCGAACAGTAAGCACTTCCCTCCGCTTTATCGGAGGCGGCCTTTTTCACGAAAGAAAACGGGAAAAGTATGGTCAAAGAATTTAATTTAAATCTATACAAATTACAAATAATTGGAAATTCCCACGGATCCACCGGACAGTTAGGACACGTGTCCCGAATATATATATATACAAGGATACGGGTAGTAAGAAGTAACCGGCGATCGATTCGCGCGCGTATGTGCATGTCGTTTCCGGTCGGGAACGAAGGGACCTCCCTCCCGTCCGGTCTCCGTCACTTCCGCTTTATCACATTGTCTTAAGACTAGTCCCGGTAGAGGACGGGTTACCTCCCCCTTTCGGAAGAGACCGTCCTCCCTCCCACGGAATACGCGTCGGCGGATCATTCTTCTCTCCTTCCTTCCCGTCCCCCTCCTCCGGACCCGGGTGGGGGACGGCTTTTGATTGGCGGTGACGACATCGCCCGTTCCGTTTCCGCCCCCGTCTAATTAAGGCGGAAGGAGATTAAGTTTCGCCCGTCGAGCCCCACCCAGAAATAAAGGCGGGACCGTCCCCGGAATCTCGAGGCCAATCGTTTTCCTCCGGTCGGATTTAAATAAATAAGAAATCCCGCTAGAAAAGAAAACCGGGAGGGGCGCCGGCCCCGTCCGCCGACGCCCCTTCTATCACAACCAATCGACGCCGAGAGGGTCGGCGCCGGGAAGAAGGCGGAGGACGTCCGGCGAGTGCCGCTGGGATCCTCCGCCGTCAGACGGGATGGGCCTCTTCCGGCCGCTCCGCACCGGAAGTGGGAGTGGAAGGGCGGAGGACGGGAGGGGCGCAGCCAAGCCAGGGGGCTCCGGGTCGAAAGGGCGGGCCGGACATTTCCCACGGATGAAGGAGGGTGCCCCGAAGCCCGTCCAAGTCGGAGACGGTCCTGTTGGGCGGAGGCCGGATGTAGCTTCTGAAGATCTCGTTCTCCTCTTCCTCGTCTCCCGTGCGCCGGTTCCTTTCCTTCTTGCGCGGACGTTCCTCGCCGTCCGGCAGGGACACGGTGGAGGGTAGATCGGCGGCCGTTTCCGTCCGCGCGCACTTTCCTCCCGCCGATCCCTGGCTGCATTTGGGCGCCGCCTGTTGACGAAAAATGTAATTAGTAAACCGTATTTTGTGCGGGAGAATAGTTATCTCCCGTTTAAAAGAGCGACCGATCGAACTCCCGCCCGGCCGTCGTCTGCCATTATAAATTATCGCTTAAACCCGCGCTTCTTCTGTAGTCCAGAGGAGGATATTGTAAAAAGAACGGCTAACGATCGATAACGTAGTTTGTTTTGAAATTAACCGGACTATTTTGAAAAAAAGAAGAAAATGCGTGGGAAATGAACATTCAAACATTTTTATTATTATTGAAGTACACTAATTGTACTTCTAATGCTTCGGTGTACTTTGTACGAATCCCTAATGTTCTCGTTATTAAGAACCGCAACCGGGTTACTTAAAACATCAAAATGGAATTATTGCTATCGAATTTCGGCAATGCCAACTAGCCTCAACACACCCAGTCCGTTAATACTAGTTCGCGCCACCGTAATTCGCTGGAAAACTTAAAAAGCCGATCGTTAATTAATAAAGTAGATGCCAGACAACGGCATTATCGTCGACTCTTTGTTATCGGCCATCTTGTTGGAACGACGTTTACCTTCGCTGGCCTACAGGATCAACTGCAGTGTAAAAACAGGGACTCGGGATCTATATTTAAATTGGGCCCTTCAATTATAAAACATTCGATTCTGCCGTTCTTTCAATTTACAAATAGCATTATTACATTTACATTATAATATACATACACATACTGTATATTTACGAGTTTATAATTGCATTATAACATCGTAAATTAATTTTTTATAGATTCTTTAAAAATGTTTTTATGGACTGAATAATGTGTGTCTCTTGGTTATAAAGTAAGAATTGATTTACTTTTAGAACAGAAATAAAACGTAAAAAGGGGGAAATCAAATATATATTAAAACTGCTGTGTCGATGGTGTGTTTATTACACTAGATTTAGTACGGTACTGTTTATTTACGAGCACCGTCTTCGTATCCCAGGTATTTATTCTATTTTACCAATGTTTACACAAAAATAACACACGTAAACAACAGATTTATAAATTTATTATCCCCCGATGATAAAAGGAAATGAAAATTAGCCGAACAATAAGTAAAAACAATACTCTCCGAAGACATCCAAAGTTGTAATAATACGCGACTATATTTATTCACAAGTTTAAAAAAACTTTTCAAAAGTTTTGTGTTAAGGTTATTTCAATTCAGTAGAATGAAGTAAAGGCACTCTAGTCTATGGGCTTTTAATGTTATCGTTAGATAATATCTTTCTTATTCTCGCACGCACTTCTGGCGAACGTCCATTTCTAATTCAAATATCGAGAACTATATGTTACGGGAGATTGACTAAAATATATTTAAACTGTGCGTGTGTACACACACTTTTGAAGAAAACAAACTGCGCGTATGTATACACAAGAAATTACTCTTTCGAAGGTATTTAAATTTTTTAAATATCGAGAAAGTAGTATTTACGATATTGATAAAATCATTTAATTACTAATTCGGGCTAACTAATATTTTTTTGAAAACAGAAGATCAAAGAATATTATGACGGGTTAATTACATAATAAACAAGTTACGGGATATGCCAGGGTACTAACAGGTGGTCGAGAATATAACGTTTTCTTCGACGATAATACGGAGAAAACTGCATATAAAACCAAGCCCAATATGTAGCGATAATCAAACGATACAGTCAGATTTTGTTGCGGCTATAACGTCGCTAGTCGATCGGGAAGATATTACATATTTTGGGCCGAAAGTTTCTAATTATTAATTAATATTTGGAAGTGAACCTCGCCTGCCAATTTCTGCTCATCGTGCGCCAGCATTGCTAATTTTCTTATCTTAAGTCGGGCATCCTGGCAGGAACGTAGGATATAGTTTAAAAAGCACCCGTATCGAGGAATCGATACGGTTACTTTCTAAACTAAATCGGTCCGGAATGGAGATAATTGGCGCGGTAAGCAAAAGTTGCAGGCTGGAGTCTCGCTCCAGATCGATCTCGTCTTCTAGAGTATACCGAATTTATTTATTTCTAATTATTAAATTTAATAGAAGAGGGCAGCCTAAGTGCCTACCTTTAGTAATAGCTTTATAAATTAATTAGCCACACGAGGGCTCGATTATAATGCCAGTGTATCGTTTGATTTTAGAGATAATAAAGGATATACTGTGTGCCTTAAGAAGATTTAGAAAATAAAATACCGTAGAAATTATTAAATCTGTTCTCGAAACTTCTCGTCTTCACGTCCTCGTTGTTGCGCGTACACTGCCCACTTAAATCTTGTTTATCAATAGGACTTTTACACTCGCGTAGTTTCCGATCGGCAAAAAGTCCTATCGATAAACAAGGTTTAAGTGGACGGTACACACACGGAAAGTGTTCTAGATGCTTTTAACTGTACAGATATCTAACTAAATATTTCGATTAGTTCAGTTTAGATGTTTTGACGAATGTTATAACTAGCGGTTTGTTGTAAAATATGAATAAAGCGACCATTTCTTTGTTTGAGATTAAAAAAAATAAATGTATCGTAACTTTTAATTTTATTTCTTTTGACGCGTAGCGATTTGTTTTCGGTAGGTAAAAATAAACTTAAATTTAAAAAAAGTAGAAAGACTAACTTTTGGCACGGGTGACGACGACGACGGCGAGAAGCAGTGACAATTCGAGTTGTGCGAACAGTGGGAAACGTGGAAATAATGATGAAAGTCTCTAGATGCGCTCTTGAGAGGCGACCTGTTACGCCTCTCGCTCCAAGATCGCGCTCCCATCTTGTAATGACTGAGAACGCACGTAATTAGTCCTAGGGTGAATACTACAGATATAGCGATAACGACAATCTGGATTGCAGAAACTGAAAAAGAAAAATAAAATAAAATGTACATTTTTATAAATCGGTGTTTTCGACAATACATTACTAATAGGTTATTATTTCGGCATAAATTACGAGCAACCGCTATCGAGTAAACAGCTGTTAGAAAAGTATTGGCTACTTCAAAACATTTACGCAACCCGACAGATTAAAATTCGATATATTTTAACGAAACAAATGCATTAAATACCGGATAATCGAAACACTTTCGCCGGCCGGATTTTTGGCGGTGTAACGCAACGGCGAAGATTTTAATAAGATTTTTGCTGGAAAACTTATAGAAAAAGAAGAATGCTTGGTAAGAGAAACCCGCTTTATCCGAGCTCGTTCGCGATAAAACGACGTAATTTACCGGTAATTGGGTTTAAAAAAGTACGTATTGGTAAATATACCGGTAATTTGATATTTTTATCGTCGAATCCGGTAAAAATTAGCCGGACGCGATCATTTTTTAAAGCCGCGTACACTTTCGCATATAATCGTTATTAAAGACAGATGCGACAAACATTTTTAAGGTACGTCGCCCGAAAAAAGGTCCGCTTAACGCGTTAAAGGTGTAAGGGGAAATACGACGACGTAACAACGATCGAAATATATCTTTATCGAACCGAGCGTAAACAAAACAGATACGTAACGGCGATCGATGGGGTTACTTAGCAAACGACAAAGTACGACTCGAAAAAAACCTTCGTATCGGGCCTTTTTAGGAGCGACGTTAAGGCCCGCTGTCGAAATTCTAAGGACGACGACCCACCGGTTCGAACGTAGCCATTTACTAATATCGCAATAATTTACGTCGAACATTACCGCGCGATTCGACATAACCGGTTCCGGTTTATAGTTTTGACCTAGTGCCACTAGCGGATGCATCGGCATTGGACGTAAATAAGAGTTTGGCAGATCAAAGGCGGAAAGAGAAGACCGAGGAAAACGACGGCGATCTCTCTTCTTACACCGTTTTGCAAATTTTTTATAGTAATAGAGATCTTAAACTCCGAGAGACGATGGGGATTTGTATTCCTCGACCGGAAACTTTCCAATTCTTTTATACTTTTTAATTCTTTTGTCCTTATTGTTTTTCATTTCTGCGTATATATTGTCTACTTAAACCTCGTTTATTAGCCGAACTTATTGTACCGGTGAAATTTTTGACTAAGATCTCCCCTCTTCGCTAATCAAAAACTTGGCCGGTACGACGAGTCCCGTTAATAAATGAGGTCGAGTAGACAATATATACGTAGGCCTAGATACTTTTTATTCGCAATTTTTTTTTTAATTATGAAAATAAATGGAGTAAAATAAGCCCGGTTAAATATCGATTATAAAACAAAGAATAATTTACGCACGCGACGTAATTGTTGTTTCTCGAAACTAAAGAATGCAATTGCCAGATGCGGCGACTAACGGCATTTCTCGGTCCGCGCATCGACAACCAACGTTTGTCCTAAAACGTTATTTTCGTCGGAATTTACCGCGATTTTGCGTCAATCCGCTGGATTATTAAAAATTCTTTACAAACCGATTCGTTGGAAGTATTCGCGTAAATGCTATAAAATTTCGACTTTGCCGACGAGAAACGAGTAATTCTTCCACTGTTACTTACGTTATTTTTTTAATTAACACTTCGTCATTTCGAGAGATTCTAGTATAAGTTTGACTCGGATCCCGAAAAATGTCTCCGGCCACTCGGCCACTCGCGGTCGCCCGGTCGAGTACTTCCCCGTCTCTACATTAATTTTCCTTATCGTTAAATAATCGTATTATTCCTACTCGCTACACAAAACTAAGAAAAATGTCTTAATTATATAATGATGGAGGTTTTAAGAAGCTCACCATTTTGAACCCCCGCAAAACTCTGGCCGTTCGGGAACGACGAGTAACGGACGTTCGAACGGACCAATTTGGGAGGGCAGTGAATTTCGTCGCTGCCGTCGGGACAGTCGGGAAGGCCGTCGCACACGAACGTCCAACTCCGAAGACAGGTCGTATCACCGCATCTGAACGTACACGTCGACCCCGTTACTAGCCAGAAAGAAAGTATTTACGTATAAATGAATTTAATTTATTGTAATTAAAATGGTAATAATAAGTCGCGTACGGCACATACATATACTTTAATTTATTAAAAAATATATAGGAATTGTTTTTTTATAAAGGTGGAAAGAGGAGTAATCGGTTTGTTAAAGAAGTGTAAATTTTGATGATTTTATAGAAAACAAACCGGGTTACGTACGAATTTCTAATCTCGAAAAGAAGCGTAATACTTCGTATTTTCCCGGTAAAATACCATAAGAGAGGGGTAATGCAGATGAAAAGATACGAGACCGGCGAAGGTAATTCGAGGTATAAAAACAAAAGCGGTAAAAAGATTTCCGACAGATACCGGTTGGTTTACTTTTATCCGGCGGAGGAAAAACGTAAAGAACTGGTTTACCCGGAGGAATTTTCTACAGACGACGGCATACTTTAACGGGTAAGGTTAGAAATAAAACGTATTCGCCTTTATAAAAATATCCAATCGTACTTTATACGGACACTAAAACGGCGGAATATTACAACATATTCCTGCCGGTGGAGGAGATACGCCGATTACGCGCCATTCGATTAGAATCCATTAAATAAAAGGAAATAGAAAAGCGGATTCCGAAACTAAACGGCGTTATCTTCGTACAAATAAGTTAACGCGGGACGATAAAAACAAACGGCGTTTTCGTTAGAGACAACGTCGAACTCGAGTCGCGGATTACATCGACCGGCGATGGGCTCGAAGCGTATCGGTTAAACAAATATCAAACGGGATAAATAAACTCGGGTAATAAACGCGTCGTCCGAATACGCAAATAACCCGAGAACTCGATTCCCACCCGCCGGAAATCTGCCCTACGCTCTAAATTTGTTACGTTTTTCTTTCGTCCATTCGCGTCCCGATTAATCGATTCAAATTTTAGTGGGCAGATTCGGGTTGGCGGAGCCGGTCCGGTATAGTCCGGTAGCCTCGGCCGGGAAAAACACCCGGGTAATCCGTTTACGTAATAAACACGTGGCTCTTTCGAAACGGCCGCTTTAGAGTTCCGATCGGAAAAGGCCGAGAATATTTATATAGTGTAAGACTATCGAGAGGAACAACGTCGATCGTGGCAAAGAAATTATTAATACGAGAGAGTTTTACGAAAACCGGGTAAAGGTAGCGTCGGACGACGCGCGTGGCGGCCGGTTGCCGTTTACGTAATAAGGACAAGTAGGCGTCTTGCGTCCGGTTAACCGACGTCCGAGTGCTCTTATAAATAATTATTCTACGGCTTTGTCCTTTGACTTTTATTCCTATTGCCGAGAGAAAAAAAAACAAGCCGGTGCGGCCTTGGTAAATTCGGTCAAGGCCGGAGATCTGTGACTTAACCGTTTTTAAACTACGGTATTCCGCTCGTATCTGACATTTTATAAGCCAGAATTGGCCAACCCCGCGTCCGCTAGACCAAATATTTAATACGACGGTAAACTTTTTATCAGTTTTTACTCGATATTCTAAATCCTACGTAACGAGACGCGATTGGAAATTCCTAGATATTTTTTGTCGAAAATAAAACACGCTCGACGGACGCCATTACCCGGCAAACGGACGTAATAAAATGCAAAAAATGTGCAAATATTTAGAAAGATTTGTCAATCTTAAATGCCGAAAGCTTACCGTCGAGTCTGTCGTAACGCCAACGAAGGTGCCGTCTCCTCCTGGCGGTATAATTCTTTTTTTAAATATTAAAGCGGAGCGAGGAAAAGTTTTATGTCGAAGGAAAGGCCACTCCGCCGGTGGAGGATGCAAAAATAAAGACCCCGAAAATGTTTCTCCGTCCGACGGGAAACGGATGACGAGACTCGAGGGAGAAACCATTACCGAACGAAAACGTAACGGGGCGAGAGAACGGAAATAAACAATCGGCTATTACGTCATCGACGGACGGCGGAGGGAAAGCCGCCGGTCGGGGGACCGTCCGGGCCTCGGACCCGTCGGCGGAGAAAAGCGGTCGAGAATCCCCCGGCGCCGGAAAGAAAGGACGGCATCTTCGCACCTGGAAATCGTCGTTACCGATTAACCGCGTAACTTCCGGCCGTTAACTGGCGCCATCTTTCGCTCCATCCCGACGATTTAATTAAATTTTTTTTTTAATTACCGCGGCGGATTCTCCCGTAGATAGGAAATTGTGTCGGCCCGGTCACCGGAAACCCACTGTGGAAAAATTGGATAATAACGGAAAGTCGGACGGGAAGCGCGGCGCCGGGCGAAAAAGCTTATTTTTGTATATAGCTTGGCGCCGAACGGCCCTCGGCGTGGTTGTGGATGGAAAAGGAGAATGGAGGAAATTCTCCGTCGGAAATACGCCGTCCGCACAGTTCTCTCCAGCCTACACAGTCTTATCGAGCAAATTGCAAGAGGAGAGACGGAAACGTCCGTCTTAAACTCTCTACCGGACGGTAGAATGGTATTTCGCGGACGGAAGAAGAGAAAACGAGAACGATAGTGGGAATTTTCTCGACTCGGCTCCGGAAAATACGGAAAATTCTGCGCCCGGAGTGGCGGGGCGGACGGAAGTGGCCGTCTCGAATTTCCGGCACGGCGGGCGAAAGCGGAAAAACGGAAAGGAAGGAGAGAAAAGTCGTAGGAGACGGAGGAAACGGACTTACCTGCTTGTGCGGCGCGTCGGGCCGTCCGGCCGTCGAGTCTCATGGCCCGGACGGTGCGAGGCCGGTGTCCGGGCCGGCCGAAGCTCGGCGGCGTACTCCCGTCGTCGACGTCATCGACCGTTTACTTCCGCCGGCCCAGCCCGTGGCAGACGACGAGCGTCTAGACTGGCGTCTAAATAAAGCCGACGGCGGCCGACCGGCCGACCGGCCTCCGTCTGGAAGCGGTCTAGACGGCGCGCGCGCCTCTCCCTCCCCCCGTCTGCCATTGGCAATTGTGTCAGTAGATCGCGGCTCCCGGTGACGTCACGCCGTCCCGGACTCCGACGAGACCCACGCGTGACATCACCTCGTCCCCTTTTTTTTACCGCCCCGGACGTTAATTGTATTTTTTTAAAAATGTCGTCCGACGCGTCCCTCCGCCTTCGTCTGGGAAAAACCAACGACGACGATTCCTTCCTCGTAATTTCTTTAATAATACTTAAATAATACGTCGTTAAGCGCGAGTAAACAAATTAAGAGCCTCCAGACAAACGTAATTTCTCGTCGTCGTACTCGTTTTTCGTCCGTTCGAGCTTATTATTGTGGAAAATTCTAACTTTTATTCTTTCCCAGAGACGTAATAATAATCGATCGTAGTTTTATAAATCGGAAGTTTCGTTTCCTCCGGCTGTCCGCGTCGCCTTTTTTTTCGTCTGGAGTCGGAGGCGATGCGGCCGGGACGGAAACGTCTGGAAAAACAAATTTCGCCCGCGGCAAAAGAAAAAGTGGACTAGACAACTAGACTAATTTTTCGCTGTCGACATTAGAAAATTCGTCGTAATCTACGGAAAAATGGCCAAAAAATAAAAATCTTTACGTATGGCGAAAATATATTTTCGTTATCAATTTTAGATTGAGATTGGAGATAAAGGAAAACGCGCCTGCCAGCGAGGAGAGTTAGCCAATCGCGGATTAACCATCGATCTATTGTCTGAATGTCAATTATGTTTGCCCGCGCAGCGGTCGTACCCAACCGGAAGAGCGTGGCGAGCTCTGGTGGAGAAAATTATAAGTAATTTTAATTTTGAAAGTTTCGTCGGGAAGCCGGTGGCAAACGAATTGCGAGTGGCTTAAAAATTCAAAGTGGCGAAATTTCTTAGAATCGACACGATTTTTCCTGGTCTTAAACCGAATTTGTAACGGATTAACGGACGAGGCGTTACAGAGTGAGTGGCTGGTAACGGATGCGATTACGCTTCGTTTTTAGTTTTTTAGTTTAAATAATGAATGGCGGAACCAAAAGAACGGAACACGAGAAAAGATCTGTATACTCGGAACTATTCGTGATGTAAATATTGATGTTAATATATTGTGGTTTATGTGACAATACATTCGTAAGTTACAGTGATTTTCGCCACCACTTAACCACATCTCACGAGATTAAAATATATAAAGAAGAAGTGAAATTCAGAAACTTGGAACGTATTTATATATCAGAATTCCTTAGTAGGCCTATACTTTTTAGGATTATATTCGATATTAGTAGTTATATTATGAAGAAGTTGCAATTGATTCTTATACGTGTTGGAAGTTAGCCTATACAAAACAGACGGGCTTAGAACTTCATAAGGGAAGAAAACTTACTTCGTCTGTCATCTATCGGGAACACCAAACTTGATAAAAGATGAGAGAAAACGACAACCTAAAAGTCGAGGATCGTGCAAAATGACATCGCGCTGTCCTTCCACAATACAAGTCACGATTCTAAAGACTTTATATGTACACTGTTTACTCCACGCACACGTGATTCTGACTTTGTACGCATTCATCCCAGTAAGGATGAAAAGACTCAAATAGCGAGTAAATTGGCTATGGGAGTGAGTTTTGATAACATACTAGGTGTTAGAGATAATGTGCAGGGATCTTTGCAGCGCATACATCCGCTTAATTATCGGGTCTTAAAAAATATTGAAAAACAGTTTCGTATTTATCATTCTTCGAGATTGCGTGATAATGATGCTATAAGTGTAGAGATTTGGGTAAATAACGTGTCAAAACTGGAAGAAAACTCCCCTGTAATGTTTTACAAGCCTCGGGGAAAGGATTTCGATAGTGGCTTACTTGAAAAAGATGATTTTGTGCTCTCGTTAATGATACCTTTCCAAGCATCGTCGTTACAACGGTTTGGTAGTAATATAGTTTGTCTGTGGAACTACCAACTATGGTTTCCTGTTAACTACACTTCTAGTTGTAGATGCATATGGAGGAGGGTTTCCTGCTGCCTATCTTTTGTCTAACAGAGTAGATACAGCGATTTTCCCCCACTTTTTCGAGATGATCTGTGATAATGTTGTTCTATTGAGTCAAAAGTATTTATGGAACTGGAGATAACTCCAAAAAGTAAAAGGTACGCAAGAAACTAAGATGCATGCTATTGGAAGAACGAAACGAGGGAGAATTTCAATCCCTTTTAGATAGTGTGCTTAATGATCTGTTAACTAATGATATTAAACAAGATTTTGGAAATTACTGTTCGTGTCATTATGCAAACAGAGTTTTACCACTGGGCATATTGCTACAGGAAAGGTTTGGGGACAAATTGTAATATGTATGTTGAATCTTTTCATAAAATTCATAAGCACATTTATCTCCAAGGAAAGAAAGGAAAGGGTAGATAGGGTAATTTACGCACTAATGAGATTCACCGGGGATAAACTATTTGACAGACCAAATAAGACAATTAAGAGTAAATCACCTTATCGCTTAAAACAGATTGAAAATAATCGTATTAAAATGAAAATATAGATAAAGATAGTATAGTTCGGGTCAACTATTCGATGTGGCATATTCCAACACAAGAGGGAAGTGTAAAATACAATGTTTGCAAAGAAACAGATGACAACTGTCCAGCAGAAAACTGCCATCTCGGATGTGTAAAGTATAATATGTATCCATAGTTACAGTTGCAGTTGCCCCAATTATCATATTAACTGTACGATTTGCAAACATATTCATGCTGTATCGACTTATTCTAATACATCAGAAGTATCTTTGCAAGATCAGGTGCCCGGTGATCTTGTTAATTAAACTTAGTATAATATCAATACCTCTTTCGACTTTTATAGCAATATCTTCATCTAAATTTACACCTGTCAAATAATATTTTACAAAATCTCATTTTCCAAGCAGCATCTGTTTTGTATGTTTTTGTATCTGAATTGCTGTGGTGGATGTAGCGGCAGTAAATGTAAATAATTCACTCTCTCGCTGTTTAACAGCAGCGATGGTGGCAAAGACTTTGCGCAGATACCTGAATACCTTTTGTATACGTATATTCTCAAAACTATTCACACGCGTAACCATTCGACACGATTTCCTGTGTTATCGCTGGATATATCTATAACCATTGTACAGTACATGCTTATTTTATCTAATTACAGAATCTTCAGTGTGTTCTTCACGCAGTGCCAAGTTTTTTGATGGTTTAAACATAAAATTAATTAACTTTGTAATAATTATAATAATAAAACGGGTGGCACAACGAAAACAGCTCTTTTAAATACAGTTAATTTAACGAAAGGGTTAATGTTACCCTAGAATCCAAAATGGCGGCCGGGGAAATTTTTCCCTACTTCGGAGACTTTTTTTTTTAGCTCTTTCCGCCCTGTGGGCACTAAGAGGGCCTCTTTTAGTAGGCCCATTATGGGTTCGGCCAGGCCCACAATGGGGCGACCGGGTGGTGAGGAACGGGGCCCGACATATCCGAACGGACCACCCCCGAAAAATTCCTGGGGATTATTCGACCCGTTCGGATTCGATCCCGGGTCCCCCAGAGCGGTAGGCTGCAACCTTGACCGCTCGGCCATCCGGCCTACTTCGGAGACTGCGACGGGGAAAAAATTTTCCCCTGCATTCAAGATGGCCGCGGTTCCGGCCGCCATCTTGAATTTTTATGCAGACTCCGCGGATTTTTTAACCGAAATAAACAATAAAAAACAACAAAAAGAGGAGTTTTTTACTCACTTTTCGATTGTTCGATATTCTAAGTATGATCTCTTTCGGGGTCGACGAAATTTTTCGAATGGTTGACTGTTCTATGTTCGACCGCTACTCCTTTTATGTCGTCAATGTGCATATATCCTTTCTATTCGTCCGTTATTATCGTACTGCCGGAATTCACGTATTTACAAACGATCCAATTCGCAGTGTTTTCTGATCTGTCGTTCACCTGACATATGAAGCATTTCTTATCTTCATCGCAATGAATGCAAACGGACTCGGTCGGCTGTATGCTTAATTTTACAGCAAAATTCGATGCGTTATCGATACGGGGAGGCAAACCTAGCTCCGAAAAGTCGTCTTCCATTAACTTGTAGAAATCACGGGAAGTGCATCTCGACCAAAATTCGTCGTTGCAACTCAAATCGGCAAAACTAGTCATTATCGAACAATTGGCAATAAACTAAATGCGGGGAGGTAAGGAGAGGAACAAACACGGTCTTTCCTTAATTTCTGATTACTTGGTTCTCTAACTTTCAGGATTAAATTGTAATAAAAGAAATAACAATACTTACTAATACTGGAGGAATTAATAATAATAAATATTTACCGATAGCAATTTGTGTGCAAATGAAATATCGTTACGAAAAAAAACACAGCAATTAATCCAATACGCAATTCGTCGCAACACAGCAATAAACGATTCCAACAGGAAACTAGTCTATTTGCATAAAATTGCTCAGAAATGAACAGAAATCACGTCGCAGATCATGCATTTGCATATTCGTTCGTAACACCCCTACTAATTTCCCGCCAATTTTACTCTCGCACGACGTCACGAAAAGGCTCTTTCTACCGTCGCAAATTTACACACTACCGTCTCTGTTTCGAGGTTACAGGATACTCGGCAACGTCGAACGCAGGGTAGAAACCGAACGGGGAAAAAATCCCACGTCGTCGACGTCGCGACTCTAGGGAAAATTATTTTCCCCGTTGCAGTCTCCGAAGTAGGGAAAAATTTCCCCGGCCGCCATTTTGGATCCTAAGGTAACATTAACCAACGAAAGTATAATTAATAGGCAATTTTGCTGTTCCGAAAACGTCGGAGAAAGGAATATTCCAAATTACGGCCCTTCTTGGACTTGAGAAAGAAACGATGTTTATTTAAATTATTTCTGTATTCGGTAATATGTATTTACTTGCATGCAAAAACTGGTAAAAGAAATCAAGTGGTTAATGGTGAATTTATCATAAACGAAAGAATGGGATCGGACCGCTGTCTATTTACGAGCCTTTCTTTTATGTCGAGGTGCCCACCGGTGGCCGAGTGGATAAAACGCTGGTACTTAGCCAACGGGCCGACCACGTGGAGTTTTCCGGGTTTTCTTCGTGTTTGTAAAGCCCAAATAAGAGCCGAGAGACACTCCCTTTGCAGATCGCCCACGTGTCGCGTTGCCGCAAAGCGAGTGATGACTTCGACATTTATTCCACACGCGAATAAATTAAAAAGTCAATTCCGAATCTCCAGATTCAGATATTGTCTTACTTCGTTATATTTTATAGTGGCCGGAAAAGTAACCCAAAAAGTCATTCCCAAACTTCTTCATCCTTTACCGATTCCGAATTGCATACACACTAGGAATTTCCGCAGTGCATTCTTAAACTCTCAGTTTTTTCTTAATTTCTAACGATTTTGGTACAAATGGCCTCATTTTTAAAAAATCCACTAACGAAAGTCGTATATCGAGCGCAGACGTACCCAGACTCCAAACAATGATTCGTGGAAGCGCGTCGCTCTTTTGTTGGAAAGGCAATTTATTCTCTACAGGCGGAAAATACCTTTGCACCACCCACGAATTACTCAAGAAGAGGCCGGATGGCCGAGAGATCGAGGTGGCAGCTTACCGCTCTGGGTAGGACCCGGAATCGAGAAAGCACCGGGAATTTTTCGGGTGGTGGTCCGTCCGGATGCCCCCGTCCCTCACCACCCGGCCGCCCCATTGTGGGCCTGGCCCAACCCATAATGGGCTTGGTAAAAAAAGGCCCTCTCGGTGCCCGCAAAGCAAAGTTTAAAAAATTACCAAAAAATATAAATAAATAAAACACAGACATAAATTCATTCGTCTACTAAACTGAAGATTTTTCGACGTCCAAGATTTGTGTAAATATACCGTTTGTTATATACTAATCGACGATGCAAAAAATTGCGTAATTGATGCGCAGTCGTCCATACAACAATTCTAAACGATTCCTCAAATTCTATTTTTAAGTTACCCTTTACTAGGTTTAGTCTGGTACAAACCCAAATGTTTACGAACAGTTCCGCATTTTCATCAATTATTTTCTTTACTTTATTTATAATAAGGGGCAATCCTACAATAATAAAAACATTAGAAATTTTTTCACAAAAACGGATCTCGAAACTAAAAATCCAGCAACGAGTCGCGTAAGTTTTCCGGCAAAACAATTAAACTGCGGGTGGCGCTATCCGTTACAATATTTTAATTATACGAAAAGTGTTTTTAAATTATTATTATTATTATAAAATGGCAGAAGGGTTAATTTCGAATGCAGAGACAGTTTTACTTTTTTTAAAAAAAAATACATTGTAAATGCTAATAACGAGTAAAATCTATATTAGTTAAGTTTGACCGCATTGGAGATACGACACCCGACCCCCTCTCTCTCCTCACCCCTCGATCTTTAACCGCCAAAATTAATACGCAAACTTTCGGAAATCTTTGCCAAAAGACACAGTGGTATTAAGCTTCAAAGCGGATAAGCAAAATTGTGCCCCCACTAACGTGTCACTTCCATATATACAGGAAAAACACCCAATTTTTTTTTTTTTTTTTTTTTTTGCATTTCTCGAAGAAGGCCCTCGGGTCCAAAAATGTAAAAATCCTGGGGTTCAATTTTTGACAGATCGCCATACTTTCCTTCTGTTATGTATAACAGGAAAGTAAAATTGTTGATATTTTTTTTGAAATTTTGAATTTTATTAATTTCTATTATTTTAATTTAAACAAATAACAAAAACCATTAAAAATGTTTGAATTACACTAATATTTATTAGTAGTATTAAAACTGTTTTGAAAAATACAAATACAACAAATAACAATACAGTATATTCGGCATACGCGAATGGTTCTTCTCGAGTGAATGTTAATGATAACACGAATATTTTAAGCATACATTATCTTAAATGTTTGAATTTTAATTTCAAAAATTCACTAACAACATTCTCTTTCTCCTCGCCTTTCCTTTTTTATTTCCTCTCGGAGTCGATCTAATTTCTCCAACAAACTGTAAATACATTCTTTTAGAAACCACTGAATTATCTTCAAATCCAAAATCATTTAACGTGCTAAAAAATTCTGTAATATTAAACGGCTATAATATTATCCGAAATACTCAAAATAGAAAAATAATTAGTAGCCTAATTTTTAATTATTTTTTGAAATTTTGTGGCACCTTCTAGGACAGGGGTGGCGAGCGTACGGCACGCGTGCCCAAAGTGGCACGTAAGAGAAATCATCTGGCACGTAATCTATCGTATGATTTTTGTCTTTTTCAATCAGATTTTTTACATTTATTCGAATTAAAGCGTATTCGTTTAATTTTTTTAAATATCATTATTCGAAGTCTAATACTTTGGCACGCATTAACATCTTTACGGCTAAGTTTGCTTACAATATGGCACGCGAACTCGAAAAGGTTCGCCATCCCTGTTCTAGGAGTAGTTCGCCACACGCCGGTCGAGACTCGCTGATCGGCGTGGTTAAAATTGTGTATTTTTTCCGTATAATCTGTGTTTTCTCATTTAATTTCGACTTATCCATTTACACTTTCGTATAATATAAACTTTTCTATAAGCCGCGTGAAATTTAATCCGTACGAAGATATAACAACTAAGTTTACAAAGCGACGAAGTATTTTCTTGTGTTTGGACAAAATTAGTTAATAAGCTGTACAATCAAATGATACAACCAAATTTTTAATGGCTACGATATGGCATTTATGCCTCCCGGATGGAGCTCCGGATGGCATAACCGGTAATGCGTCTGGAAGACGAGCGGACATTGCCGGTTCGGGTCCCCCTCCCAGCCAATCTCTTCTATAATACATTCTACATTAAATTTATTTCTAACGATTTAACTGCCTATCTCCGGGCAAATTTTTTAGTATCTTAATTATTAATTATCTATATTATAGCCTAATAAGAATCTGGCTGTATCGTTTCGATATTAACGTATACCGAATTTGGTTTTATATTAAAAAAGGCAGAAGTTACTTTTATGTACTTTGTACGTATATAAACGTATACACAAATGCCCTAAACGTAATTTTTTTTTTACTCGCCAAGCCTCGATATAGAAACCACCCATTTTCTTTTCGTCTCGTAATTTTTAGGAAACCGATCGAACGAAATCTTATTTATATTAGTTTTCCCGGATCGTAACGTGCAAAAAAGCACGCAACAATACACCATCTTCCAAATTAATAATTAATTAACAGATTTTCAGACTATTCGTTCGCGTAAACGCTAACGAAAACACACGGAATGTAAACCCGACCTCTAGCGTCATATTTTCGAAACTTGCCAGGAACTCTTTTCAAACGGGCCCGCGGTTTGTGTAAGTCGGTACCTAATCTTCTACCAGATGGCACCACTTGTTTTAACACTCGCGTAAGCGTCTAGACCTCGAGCCATTAGGTCTAAATTACGCCACCACGGAAAACAGCGCCAATAGCCGGAACTAGTTTTGCCGTGGTATTTTCTGGTAATAATTACGAATTAGTAATTTATAATTGCTGTTAGTTTCACTATTAGATAGACACCTATAAATGAATGATTTTTCTGTAAAGAATACGATAATGTTTAACTAAAACGGAACGCTCCAACTCTTAAGATTATAAGATGGAATTATAATAAAACTAGCGGATTGCTCGGGCAAAAAATAACAACGGCAAAGATTAAAATGATTAGATTGTTTCGTACTTCTAACCCTATAATATCATATTATTTCATTTATAATTACGAAGGTTATCTTACGTAAGGGTTTCTCGCACCCGGTGCCCGATCTAACGCATTTTAAAAATTCTCTAAATTGCGTACAGTAGAGGAATAAAGACTTTTTAAAATGTGTTAGATTGGGCACCGGGTGCGAGAAACCCTTAAGTAAGATAACCTTTATAGTTACGTGGCCGATCTTACTCGTTTTCGCCGGATGCAAGAATTAGGTCTCCCCTCTTCCGAGATTATTCGTAGAATTTTTAGATGGGTCTAAAAATATGTTCGATTTCCCGCAAAAACGCAAAAAAAAAAAAAAATAATAATAACGCACGTAAAATAGTACAGTACGAGCCGAGTTCTTCGGGCGAATCCTTCACCCTGTCCCTGTCCCGGCGGGGGGGGATTTTTAAAATTTCCTTCTCAGTGCGCATTGTCGAAGCGTACCCTAACCGCGTACCAAATTTCAACTTTCCACTCCTAACCGTTCGGACTCTGCGCTTATTATTATCGTTATTATTATTATCAACCCATCTCGATTATAAGATAAAATATAAAGCGACTTGAAAGTTTGGTTATTTTAGGAAAACTCGGATTAAAAACGTATTACGGGAAGAGGTGGACTAAATCGTGTTAAAACCGCGGCCAAATCCAGGATGTCCCTGGGTTAGCTAATTAAATATATAAAGTAATTTGGACTAAAGATGGGCGATTAAGTCGCCGTCTTGTCTTAATTTTAATGATTAAAATTAAATTCGTTTAATTTGTACTAGAGATGGCGCATCTAAGCCAAATTACCACGGCATTTAATTATTAATAGTAGCCCGATTCGATCCGGCAATGGTTTGGCTCTAAATTCATTTATTTAAGACGTTCCGGAAGGAAAGATTGATCCGGGATGACCTACATTTTCTACGGGATCCTACACAATAATTTGATCGGGATTGGTTCGCTACTAAATTTTAAATTTTATTTATATATATCTCAATTATTCGATCGATCTAAGCAATTCCTAGGCCCAACTCCGGTCCCGCCTATTCGCCCGCAGTTTGGGAAAATATTTCTTTGTATATCCTACACTTTCTTACCCACCTCGCCCAATGTCGGCTTCGTTTACGGCTTCCCGTTCGGACGGGGAAGTAGATTTAAAGGGGTTGCGACTCGACCGCGATTAAATCCGAGTTTAAAAAATAACGAAAAACGTTTCCGCGGGGATTTTAATTAATAAATAAGAGAAAAACAATTTGATTTTTCCGTTCGGTGTGACCGACTGTACACTTCGCGCGGCGGTTTTTACCTATCTTCGATAGTGAATGAGAGCCTTTTAGAATAGTTTCCCGCGTTACGGTGCGAAAACGCAAAACAAAAGTGACAAAATTTTTCACTCCCTTCTCGAGTTACTCGGTGACTAACGCGATTTTGTTACCCACCCACGGGGATCGGCGCTGTCTACGGCCTTAATTACAATAGTTCATTTTTACTTGTAGCTTATTATAATAATAATACAACACTTTTACTTTTTTATAAAAGCACCGTGGCTAGAAAATGTTCCCTGCGGGAAAACGTTCTTCGCTTAGAATGGTTTTATCCGTATAAACTACACGAAAAAATCATACAGTACTGCCACTTACTTTTCCTGCGAGCAGCTTCGGACCTATCGAGCAAAACTAGGAATTTATCTCTTCTGTTCCTTCTTTTGCATCCTCTTTGTTGTCAGGCTCGATGGAACCCGTCCATTGCTACACTACACGCGAGAAATCTCACAATAGTCGGACCGAACGTCGTATTTAACGTTAGATCCACGTAAATTAAATCGGGGTGATCGAAACGAGCCGATGATCTCTGGAATTCCATCGTAACCAAATCACACTACAGATTCCTCCCGGCACGAAAATGAATCAGAAAATAAATCCGTTAATAATAGCGCATCGTTCGACACGTGTTACCAAATAGAAACTGATGACACCCGTTTGCCGAAGATGGCTTTATATACGGGATGACGCAATATCGAGTCTCCGTTACGCCATCGAAAAAACTGGATTCGTTTAGCTGATGCAATGTTACTATCGCGTTGCGGAATTCGATAAACATTGTCGCATTTTTCTCACGTAACAACTATAAAAAATGTTATTTCGTCTGGATATTATATGCGGGATTTTACTATATTTGTCCCATTTTTTCTCGCTTAATTATAGTCATTTCTGCGTATAATTTTGAATGAAATCTCTCGGAAGATGGCTTCGAGGTCGTCGTATCCGAGTATCGTAAGAAGCGCGATTTCTGCGCTTTCGGGTGTTCGTAAATCTTTGTATCACCTCTTAAACATTAAAAACCAGCGATTATACTTAATAGAATTTATGAAATTCTTCTTTTTGACGATTTATAACATTATTACGCTTGTTAAAAAGAAGCCGCCAATGCGAAGATGGTAATAACGAGCAGAAAATCGATTGTCATCCTCAGCCCGACCCTGCAATTTCAAATAGATGACGAATGATGCGGATTTCCATAATAATTTGCATAATTCTCACGGAAAACCTTCGAATTCTAATTATTGATTCTGGTTCGAGGCGGAATGCGTCTGCCGGACACACCCGCCGTCTGTCTCTCACGTAGATCAAAAGATAAAAAAGAAATCTCTTTATCGTAAATATGTTTACGACAGTTTAATTATTCTTTCGTTTGCTTTCCTTAATTGCTATTAAAAAGTGCAACCCAAAGAAGACATTCGTTTGGATGCCCCTTTTGCGCTTTCTCGTCTTCTCCGGATGTCAATTTTTGATTAATGTTCTCGGAGTAATTCTAATTTTGGAATCGGAGGGGGTAGGAATTCCTTGAAAACTGGTAAGGCACCTTCCATCCATAACCAAAACAAATTTCAAGGCGATGGCAAGAGTATAAAATGGTAGGATCCCGGGTCCCTCTATCATTCGTTCGTCAGCAGAACAGTCATCATGAAATTCACGGTGAGTGGAGCAAAGAGAGCTTTTCCACGTCTTTTATGGTAAGTTAAGTGTTTGTTCGTTTCGTCGGTCTGACCGTTCCTCTCCCTTTTCAGCTGTCCGTCTTGGTTATGGCCGCCCTGTGCGCCCTGAGCACCGCCGGATTGTTGGGAGGAGTGGGACTGGCAGGTAGAGATGCCGCCGTCACCGTCAGTCTGGACAATCAGAGAGCCGCCCCCTACGGAGGTGTGATCGGACCCTACGGACTGGGACTGGGAATCGGACACGGAATTTACGGAGTAGGCCTGGGCCACGGAGCTTTGGGCCTGGGAGTCCACGGTTTAGGCTTGGGACTTCACGGTTTGGGCCTGGGACACGGAGTTTTGGGACTGGGCGTTCACGGATTGGGCCTGGGTCATCTCGGTCCGGGAGTGGCAAAGTTACATTAACGTGAGTATCGAATCTTTCGTTACAGGGGAAGCCACCCGAAGAGATACTCACGGACTTTTCTTTTATCTTTCAGAACCACGAGATAACAGTCAACCCGCTGTACATAGTGTTCGTATTAATAAAACTAAAAACTATATATTGCGATTTCTTTGTTTTTTTTTTATCTTCAGTAATTACACCAAACTCTTAAATCGCGTCTATCGTTCGATTCTCTTACCAATATCTCGTATTAAACGGACAAGTAGCCAACTTGTGACTCTGATTAACGGCGTAATTTGTAAAATAAACCGAAGTCGATGCATAAATTTGAAATTAAAATTTGAGAAGAAGTAACGGCTCGTGCGTCGCGAGGTAACTTATGCCCGTCTTTCCTACGATGATGCAAGACTAAAGCCGGATACACCCGTACAGTATCCGTACACTCGGCAGACATACCCGAACAGGTGCACCCGTCCGGTATATCCGAACGTAAGGATGACAGAACAGCCAATTTTTTTCATCCACGAGACAAGAGCGGGAGTTCGGGTGTACCTGCCACGTATACGTGTGTACGGGGCTAAACGAAAAATGTTTTTAGGTGGAAGAAATACAAATTGTTTCGGATTAAAACTTAAAATATTTTTTAATATTTTAATTTAATTTAATTTAATTGACTTTTTTTAAAGTCAATTAAATTAAATAAAGGAGAAATTCGCTTTAATTCGTTCGCCTTCTGACACGAAGCTAGAAATTACTTAGAAAGTAGATGCGAGAACGAAGTTCGTGGTTGGCCAGCCATTTAAGTGGAAACGAGACGTTATACAAATAAACTACAGGTTTCTATCAAAAACTGTATAATTTTATGGATATAACCGTACACATTAACGTATTTCCAATAATAAATATATAACAAATTCGAAAATTATCGTTAAATTCGCCCATCCGAAAGCCTCGTCCGGGCAGTTACGTGTATTGGAAAGAATCGGTTACAAAGAATATTGTTGGTTACAACGATAACGAACGTAACGGGAACGTAACAATGACGTGGCGGAAGACTGGACCAATCGAAATCGATGGCTTCCGTCGCCGGATCGTAGAATATACGCCATCGGATCGTTACCACCCGATCCTCCAGAGATGAAGACGGAGGAAAATCTCGTCCCACTAAAATCCTCTAAAAAAGAGAACGACGATCGAAAGAACCAAATCACCGGCCAATGTATATCATTAACACAAAAGCCGTCCGTAAATCACACAGACTCGTTACTTAGTGGTGTAAAATATTGAAAGACAAAGGGCGGAAGACACTCGTCAGCCTACACTAAACGCGTTCGCCAGTTAACACATCGATTATATTTTAACTTTCTTAGGGAGCCGAAAGCTTACAGAATATTTATAAATACTGTAATTATTTACAAAGAAATTATAAAATAAAATTCGGCTGACTTAAAATAGGCCTTAAACCCAAACGACATTCTCGTTAGTGTAACGACGATAAAGAATAACGGCTTAAATGGTTCGAGGGTGCGTTTTAGTATAACGAGCACAATTGGCAGGTGTCGCGAAGTACTGACTTGGCGCATAATTAATGCAATAGGGCGCGCATTATACTCGGTAGGAGATCGAGCGGAAATTCGAATATTTAGAAAAATGACGGGCGGAAGCGAAGTAAATTCGGAAGGTCGAACGGAGAGAAAGCGCTAACCGGAGGCGTTCGAGGTCGGCGCGTGGATCGAAGGGGCGGAGGGCCTCACCCTCATACCGTTCGGTGCGGAATGCGGTTTGGGCTGACCTAGATCGGTCCGATCGCCGTTCCGAAATTATCCGGTCCGGTCGACCTCGGTACAATATGAGAATCGGAGGTCGACTCCCCTATAAAAGCCTCCGACTGACGGGGGAACAATATCGGTTCTTTTTCGACAATCGACGATAACACCATGAACACTCTGGTAAGTATGGAGGCTCCGACAGACCCGCGAGTTGCCACTCGGCCCGCCGATGTCTAACTTCTCCTGTGTTTGCAGTTGTCCCTCTTGGTCTTGGCCACTTTGTGCGCCGTCGGCATGGCCGGATATTTGGGAGGCTACGGCCTGGGATTCGGAGGCAGAGATGCCGCAGTCACCGTCAGCCTGGACAACCAGAGAGCCGCACCCTACGGAGGACTCGGAGCCTACGGTGCCTACGGCGCCTACGGACTCGGATACGGAGGCTACGGACTGGGATACGGAGCCTACGGACTCGGACACGGAGCCTACGGATTGGGATACGGAGGCTACGGATTGGGTCTGGGATACGGAGGCTACGGTCTCGGTCTCGGACACGGATCACGGTCTTGGAAAATTCCACTAAATACCCTAATTGTGAGTATGGCTCTCTCTACCTATCTCCTTGTTACTGTTTCGACTGTGACTGACGATTTTTTCTATACTTTTTCAGTGACGAGAATCTCCCCCGGAACGAACGATGGGACGTGACGCTTGACGCGTGAGCGAGAAGAAGAGAAACGAGTGTATATAGATTATTATATAGCACTTATTAAAATAAAAACAAATTTCCTTAAACAAATTCGTTGGAGTGGTATTTTCTTCGGAATACGTTTCGCGAAACCCAGTCGGTTCCCACGGTTGGAAAGTTCGAAGGTCACGCCTTCTAACCTAATTAACATTCCAAGGTTATTCTAACCCACCGATTTTATTTACGTTAAAGACGATCGATTAATTGCCCGATCGATCGATTATTTCTTCGTCTTTCTACCGTTTTACGGGGAGGCAACCAGTCGAGGAAAGGGGTGTTTGACTTTTACTTTCGCCGTAATATCCGTGACGCGTAGAACAATAGGGCAGTGTTATCGACAAATTAACTTGTTTCGTATTTCTCCTGGCCACTGTTAAAATATACAATAAATTTATCGAGCGTGATACAAAGTTTGCCAGAGTTTGCGAGAATATAATTAATTCGATATTTATAACCATATAACTTCGAATAAACGGTACAAAAAGCTTAATACACGTTTACCGTAACCGCTTTTACGGATGTCTGTGACTACAGGACCCGTTGCGGGCCGTAATTTTTCTCGTTACTTACTTAATAAATATAGACCTTCCCGGGTAATTAATTGGGCAATCGACCCGAAAGATAGGAACGTTTCAAAAATAACACTTTCTCTCCACTTCCTCGAGACTCCGGAATGGAATTAAGTAGGCCGACGAACGACCCTTCGTCACGAATTTAACGTCTACGGGGTGCCGTCACGTTTAATAAATTTAGAAGAATGAGAATTGAATTACAGATAGACGACCGGCGGGACCTAAAGGACGTCTTCGTCCTTCGGATTGGAACGGGTGCCGAGCTCGCGCGTGTAATGTCTCTTCGAGTATCGACGAAGGAGCGGAAAGTGTAAATATAAAGCGGATATTTGGGCAGGTCCGACCTCGAAGGGACCCCCGAGTCGCTTACCGAAATAACAATAGTCCATTGGAAACGACACTCGAGTATTGTTGACGAAATAATAGTCGGAACCAAAGCGATTGTTTCGACAAACTCGAAACTTTAGTCGTTTCTATTGTTCCCGGGATTTGATAACTTCGAGGTTAAACCTTCCAACAAAATGGTGAAAATACCACCCGTATATGTTGTATATCCTATACAAAATATAAATTTCGTACAAAAATTATAATACCACTTTGCTCTGGCGTTTATAAATAAAGACCAGCCGTTCCTTTTTCCGTCCGCGTGTCTGTTCGCAATGTAATGTGTCGTAAAGCGCACGGACGATTAAGACAATGCGGCGTAACGTGTTATAATTCGGAGAGTATATTTCGTTACGGTGTATAAACCGAAGACTCCGTTCTTTGGATTTTTCCGCGATAGACGATTTTCCACTTCTACAAGAATCGGAAGTGGAAAATTCGGAGCTTCCCGCAACCGGAATAGAGCAAAGCGCGCGGACTTCCCGAATTCGATCCTCCTTAACCTTCGACGGTCGTTTACGTAACCGGGGTTACGCAAGGTCGATTAACGCCGGAATTGCGTAACGTCTCCCTCCGACAATAACAACGTTTACGAATTTGTCCTTTTTACGATTCGGTCCGGCGACGAACCAAAACTTATCCGCATGGCACCCGACCCCGGCACCCTATAAATAGGGAGGAAGGAACCTGCCGATCGTATCCGGAGATCGAAAACATGGAAGGAACTAAGGTAAGAAGCTAGTTGGAATCTCGCAGGTTTTCCTACCGAATCTACTAATCCTTTGGTTTTTAGTGGTTGGTGTTGCTGTCCTTGTTCGCCCTGGCCAGTTGCAGTTTCTATTATCCTTACGACGATTCGTCAGTCACTTACTATCAAGATCGTCACGACTATCATCACTACGGATACGACCATTACGGCCATCACGATCGCAGTTACTACTACCCTTACTACGGTTACTACGGTTACTACGGTTACAATCCCTACGACTTCCTGTACGGACCCTACTCGTACGGTTCGGGATACGCCAATCAATACGGATATTACAAATAAAAGGTAAAAGAAATCTTCATTATCGTAGAATAATACAATTTTGCGCTCAGCATCTCTATTGTATTCGTACAGATCGAAGAAAGGGAGGAAGATTCCGCCGGTGCGTGGATGTTTCAGCTTCGGACACTGTAAAAATAGAGAAATAAAGGATTTTAACGTTGGAAATAGTCTCGAAATATTTGTCCTTCGAAACGGTAACGGGAAGTCACGCGAAGCGTGGAAAATACATTTTAATTGCGATCGCTTAAAATAATTCTCGGCGATCGATCGACGTTAATTAATTAATTAACAGGTGATCGATCATCCGTCGACGGGAGAACCAGTCGAAAACCGACCTCGGTATTAATGATAAAAACAATAAGCGCCAGGGAGGTCGTATTTGTCCTTTTTCCCGGAAGAATTGCATTTCGTTTTTTTCATTAGCCCGTTGTTACCCTCTAAAGTCACGCTTCGTTTGTCTAACGGTTTTACTACTGTCCGGTGACATTTCATTTCCCAGCCGTTATAACATAACGCGGAAAGTATTGTAATTGTGTCAAATTCGACCCTCCGGGTTTTTGCAAATATAGACGTGTCGAGACTCTCCGAACCAAAATAAAAGTAATAAAAGGTATAAAATGCCGTGAATACGTGTGGGTGATCGTGTGTCTGTGTATATTTCGTTTAATACTTCAGAGCGGGGTAAAGCTTAAGAAACGAAATTTGGCACCGGCACGGTAACGCTATTAAATTTTAGAGTACAGGACACGGGAGGTCACGTGTCGTATATCGAGTGGAAGAAGACTTAACGAAAATTGTCATTTATACTACTTTTTTGGCCCGTTTATAATAATCGAGGAAATAAATTTTATTTTTAATAACATCTCGTAACAAATGGCGCTGCACACAATTTTAACGTGGAGGTATTTTTTAAATATAATTTAACGAAATTATAAAAAAGATTGTGTTATTACTTAAACTCGATATCGAAGTAGAAATGGAACTTGTCGGACATCCTAATGTTCCTCGTCTAGGATGGTTTGTCAAGAATATAATGTTAATTACGAAGCCCTATCGATCAATCGTAATAAAATGTTACAGTAGTGGCCGTACGCAAACGCCTGGCGTAAAATAGCCACCCCATTAATTATTAAGTATTTCCTATACTAACACTCTTATACGTAGGCTATATATTTATATAAGGCAACTAAACAGTACATTAAGAAGCGATTGCACGGGGCAGTAGATTAGAAACAACAACTTCACTTTTCTTACTAAATGTAAAGTTTCGGCTTTATCCCATAAAGCGAGAACTTTGCGTAGCCACGCTCGCAAAGTAATTAGCATAAACGAAAGAAAAATGGCGAATTTCGAGGAAGAAGAAGAGACGAGGACCGACATAGAACCGAGTATTTAGATCGTCGACTAATTAAATGTAGTTAATAAAGTGATTCCTGTTAGTGTTTGGTGTTCCGCCGTAATATAAGTAGAATATTTTAGAGGAAAGTCAGAATTCGGCGTATACGAAAATAGCCACGGAGGGGCGGAGGGGAGCGATCGACGGCGACCGACACGGGTGGGGCGTTCACCGGATCATAGTTCACCTTAACCCAATTTTCGGCGCGATCTACCGTTGGAAGGCGACCTTGGGGTGAATTACCGACTCGAGGTCGACGGGTCTACACCCGACGATTTGACTATTTAAGAAGGACCCCGCCGTCCGATCGGCACGTTCGACTCGTCGCCCACCAAAAACTACACGAAATCATGAACACTCTGGTAAGTATGGAGGCTCCGACAGACCCGCGAGTTGCCACTCGGCCCGCCGATGTCTAACTTCTCTTGTATTTGCAGTTGTCCCTCTTGGTCTTGGCCACTTTGTGCGCCGTCGGCATGGCCGGATATTTGGGAGGCTACGGCCTGGGATTCGGAGGCAGAGATGCCGCAGTCACCGTCAGCCTGGACAACCAGAGAGCCGCACCCTACGGAGGACTCGGAGCCTACGGTGCCTACGGCGCCTACGGACTCGGATACGGAGGCTACGGACTGGGATACGGAGCCTACGGACTCGGACACGGAGCCTACGGATTGGGATACGGAGGCTACGGATTGGGTCTGGGATACGGAGGCTACGGTCTCGGTCTCGGACACGGATACGGTCTGGGAAAATTCCACTAAGCGTGGTGAGTAGTTTCCATTTTATGCTGGCAAAGCCAGTACCTGGGAGACGGAGGTGTGACGTTTATTTTTTGATGATTTTTCAGAAAGACGAGACGAATCCGAAGCTTTAAACGAGTGCGAGAAGCTGGGACCTCTCCACTGCTGTACATATACTTCTTTCCAATAAACTCTTAAACAAGCAATTATCTACGTCTCTGTCGTTAATTAAAGTCGTTCGAGACCGAATCGCCGGCGCTAAATCGGAGAAAGAAAAGATATTTCGCGTTTTTCTCGATTTAACGATACGCCCAATAAATTGTTAAATAAGTAGAAAAATTCCTTACCGAAACCGCTCTAACTCAGTTTTTTATAACCCTCGTCTCCTGCAAAGGGATGGACGATTTGAAAAAATTGTCTGTTGGGAGGGTAGAGATCGGAAGAATCGCCGAAACGAGATCTCTCGCAAAATGTTACTTAATTGTTACAATTATAAAGTTGCGGTGGTGAACTATTATTTTTCCGTTAACACTATACTGTTAGTCGGATTTAAAACCTTGCCCTCTAATTTGAGACGGCCTAACTTACGGCGACGCATTCGAAAAGTATTGTTGGAAGATCGAGAGTACACTAAGTTTATAGAGATTATACCCCCGTAATTTCTAGTAACGGATTGTTATCTCTGGCGCTTTTCGCTCTAACCAATCGCAATAACGCTTCTATCAGGATTTTGGCAAAACACCGAAAGATCACGTAAGCGTATAAAATCCGTAGAGAGAATTACGATTGGAGAAAGCTTAATACAAAAACGGAAGCATTTCCTCTTCCCGTATCTACCGAAAATCCAGACTAATTGCGAATTTTTACGTTATATCGAAATAAAGGAACGATAAAAACGGTTTACGAAACACTCACCGAAATCGTCACCGAGCCGCAAATAGTGCGATATTAAAACGTAACCCGAAGGTCGAGAGACGTTTCTAGATAAGCGAAAACAACCGGCGCCATCTTGAAAAAGAAACCGTGCCAGTTTAATAAAAAAAATATTTATTAATACAAGAAAATATACAGATTAATATCCAAGGAACTTGCGTCTGGGTCGATCATCCTCGGGGATTCCGACGCTTCCGGCGGAGGTTCTGAAAGAAAACGCTCCCTTTTAGCTTCCGACACTCCCTTTTACACACTAGCCAATCACCAGTCTACTTACTTCGCACTTCTTAGTGGAAGAATCCTTTTCCGTAACCGAATCCGTGACCGAAACCGAAGCCGGGATAACCTCCGTAACCTCCGAATCCATAACCTCCGTATCCTCCTAATCCTCCGTATCCTCCGTATCCTCCGTATCCTCCGTATCCTCCGTAACCACCGTAACCGCCGTAACCTCCGAATCCTCCGTATCCGAAACCGTGGTGCGCTTTCTGGTTGTCGAAGAAGTGGGTGACGCCGGCGTCGTGACCCTTAACGGCCACTCCCACGTGATGACCGTGAAATCCGGCCAGAGCCAAGGTGCAGGCGGCCAACAAAACGCAGAGGGTAACCTGAAAAGAGAAAGGGTGTAAATTCCGGCGGCTCGACGGACGGCGGGCGACGGCGGATGCGGGACCACTTACGAAAGTCTTCATGTCGAGGAGTTAGTGAGCGAGTGCGACTGATGCCGACCAGAAAGGGCAGCGGTCATTTATACTATTTCGGTGACCTTTGCGGGCTCGTTAAACGCTGAATCACTCCCGAAAACGTCATTTCGGCCCAGGTGTCCGTTCGACGAACCGAACGGTCCGTGAAGGTCGTACCTTACGGACCGGAGACCGGAGGGTGATTCGAGTTCGGTGCGTGGCTCCGACTGCACAAACGCTTTTGTTCACCGGACCGTGAGGGCCCAGGAAAAAAACAACCCCCGCAGTCGGACCACTGTTTAGACCCGTATTTTGCGGGAATTAACGAAGGGGTTCGCACCTTTACGCGAAACACGACGATTTGTACAACCCCCATTTCAGTACGTCCGGCGAAAGATGAGGTGGAAATGAGCATCGACGTCGCACGTGACAGGAAAAGAAATAGTTTCTTAATCGGCGCGTTAAAAAAATCCATAAATATGACGCGGGGTGCGTAATTTACGGCGATGGGTGATAAATAAATGCGTACGCCGGAAGAAAATTGTAACGTGGACGATAGGAAGAGATGCCAACGTAGGATCTGCGTACTCTTTTTCCCAGCCGATAGAAATTTTCGAGTCGACCGGAAGTGGCGCGTGCGACAGAAGTGGCTTCCGGCGAACCGTTTTCGTTTCAGATAACGCAGACGAATTATCCGATATTTTATTAAGTTTTCTGTTGTAAACGAATATGTTAGAAGGGTTTTATATGCAATTGAACAAAATTTCAGTTTTCCCGACGGAAATGTCGCGAGTAACGTGACGAAAATATATGCAAATTAGAACTGTCGCGTGTTACGTAAACACGAGGGAACAAACTTAGAAATGTTAAAATATAGAGAAGAGACCGAAAGAAAAGGAAGAATCGAGGTTTGAAGCCACAAGTTTCACAAATAAATAATTTTAACGTAGTTAATATCTTTAATTATATTCGAATAGAATGCTTCCGTTTCACTTTATTCCGTTATTTTCTCGATGCATTCCCAATTTTTCTAGATTTATTTGTTCGAATTCGATCTTTTCGCGTCGGGTTTTTCCACTGAAATTTCTCGCATCGCTCGGGGCATGGAGAAAGCGATACGGTAGAGAAAGGCAACCACGTTCTTCTAGGAAAAAATATATATGTAGAAAATGTTTCCGAGAAAGAAAACCAAACAAGTAAAGACGTATGAAAATAATAGCGTAAAATAAAATAAAAATATAATTAATACTTTGCTAGAGTTAACCGCCGTGACCCGCTTCCGATGGTTCTTTCTTTCGTAAATTAAACGAACAAAATGCATCATCCCGCGCCAAACCGGCGAGAAGGAATAAAGGGCGTGTTTTCCATCGTAAGTCGTAAGAAAACACTCTAAAATGAATGTTTTTGTTACGACTGAGCATTTTCTCGTGTTGTTTAATTAGGATTATACACGCGAGAACCGAATACCGCAAAAGTTGCGCCATTAAATTACCGTGTAAACTGGTGGCTGCGCCCTAAAGAAACCGTTTAAAGTTAAACGTTAGAGGCTCGAGAGGAGAAAACACCACACTACTTTTGAAGAAAACTGCTAAAATTTATTTATAAAGAAAGAAGAGACTACACGAGAGTCACAGAAGAGCGAAGATGGCATCCCGAGATCGGTATCTGCGTCGAGACGAAGGCGTGGGTAATCCTGGAAGAACACAAAGATTACGGATGAGAGACGGGATGGGGAGCGGCAATTAGAGAAGAGGAGGACTTACCTCTATCGCAGGAAACCGTAGTAGCCGTAGGCGTATGGGTGTCCGTAGTAGGAGGAGTAGGTGTAACGAGCCACGGGCAGATAACCGTAGCCGTAGTATGGCAAGACGGCCGAGGCGACTGCCAACAGGACTAAGAAAGCGAAGAAGAACTGAGGAGGAAAGGAGACTTTAGAACGGCGACCGCGAACGGGAGTCGACGAACAATAGACAGGCACTTACCAGCAGCTTCATGTTGAACGATTGGTCGGATCGATGGTCGGTCCCGGCCGCTCGCTCTTTTTATATAGTGGAAGAGTCGGAAGCGGAAGTGGTGTTGTTATTCAGCTCACGAACGGACAAAGGGCAGGGCTAAGGTCTCTCTCCGTCCGGGCCGGAATACGCTAGGCACGCGACGTCTCGACCTCGAAACGTGGCCGGATACTTTCGATGAACCAGCCGAAAACTCGATTATCCGGTAGGGGAAGATCCCGGCTCGAGCTTCTGTGCGACGCCGCCCTTTTTCTGGCGGTGGTAAGAACGGGCGGGCGAGAAATTCTCGCGACCGCAACCCACTCTAAATCGGAATTTAATCCCAAATAATTTTCGGGTGGGCGAAATTTAAAATCGCCAGTTTCCGAAAATATTTTCTTAAAATCTGCGCGCACGAAAGCACGAAATTCGTATTTCTTACAAAAGAACCGACGGACGTAAGCGTAAATTTTATATTTTGGTATGTATTAACACCAGCGATGTACGTATGGCGAAACAATAAGAGAAATTCAAAATTTCGATATGGAAGTTCGTTACGAGACAAGAGGATTATGGCCTAAATTCTCGTTTTTCCTGCGAATAAGACAGCCGTTGGCAATCTTCTCGGACTCCGGGCGCATCGCTCGAAGGTTGCCGCACCCTCTATTATTAAATATTACAAGACGGCCCAACGAGTCGATATCTTCCGTACCGTAGCTTGGCCACTACAAACTTTCAAAATATACTCGACAACACATTCTGTTATTGTCTTTTTACAAATTTCTTAAATTGGTCGTTTAATTTTCTAATCCGACGACGGCTTTACGCACACCCGTGTAAGGCCAACACCCGTTGGGAATCAATAGTTTATATTAGTGATTCCGACGTTAATTCCGAATTAGAAACACGTTCACTCGACGTAAACTTTTTAGTTCAGTTTGTGATCAGGACCGGCTCGGACCCAGGACGCGGCTGCGTACTTTCAAATTTCTAAGAAATTTGATTATAAAACGTTCGTTAATTTGTCAAAATAAATTTTAATTAACACGGACGTATAATTATTACGTCAGAACCCACGTAAGTTCGTCCGTGCGCTATTTGATACGTAACGGAATGCACTCGATTAAAGAATGTCGGTTACTCGGACCACGCGATACGAAACATTATTACGTCATTTACGGATAAGCGACGTCGATTACGGTCCTGGCAATTTTATCGGAAAATATTATTTTAGATGTATTTATTTAATATACAATTTAAATTTTATTTGATAAGTCGAATAATATAATTAATTCTAAAGTTTAGTATTGGCAACAACTAAGGCTTAGGTATAAAGAAACAAAGGAAATACAATGGGCGATCGGTTAACGAACATAATCCGTTCCAAGACTTTGTTCGCTATCCGAATTGTTCGTTAACCGATTATCGATTTACCATAGGTTTTTATGGGAATTGATTAATTCGTTCCGGAGACCCCCAAAATAAAAATATAGCCTATACTTTCTTACTACTATACAGGTATACCTCGTCTTACGTCGAGGTATACCTGTATAGTATACCTCGTCTTACGTCTTACGTCGATGTTTTCATGGTTCGTTCCCTAGGATTTACGATGAATAGGCTATATTAACATTTACTGTAAATGTACATATTTTAATATGATTTTATGCGCTTTCAACGCTTCTCTAGTGATATTACGACTTCAATGTTTGTGGCGGACGGATTTAAAGTCGAATAAACTGACTTAAACTCGATTTTTATTTTTCCATGTAATTTTTTTGACAAACGACGTAACTCGAGGTATACATGTATTTATTTATGTGTAATAATAAAAATACATAGGCCTATATACACAGTCTTGTATTTTTATTAGTCGGGGTTCAACAATCTGTCTAACGTCGCTTGCTTTTCTCTCTTCGGGAATTTTCAGAAGTAATTAATTGCATTGTAGAGATCCCCAAGCCTATCAACCTCGACCCGGTTTGGATGCCATTCTAAGACCGTCGTTCTGACATCCTCGCACTTCTTCAAAAGAACTTTAATAGCAGATATCGGCATTAATCCTCTTTTTCAGAAAAGAACGTATCCGATCGAGTTTTTCGGCCTTCTTCTGTTGTCACATCCATTTAAGGTTTTATTATGAGCTCTTCGATGTTCTTTATTTCTCAGATGTGATTTTGTTACTCTTTTAGCTGCTCGAGTCTTCTCAATTATACTGTATCTTTCTTAGATAAGATTGAACTGCGCCCTACTGTACATTTGTTCGAGCCATACTGCCCGGCAACATCGGACACCTTCTGCCCACTCTCTACCTTTGCTATTATACTCTCACCTTTCGAAAATAAAAACCGACGCGAAACTTAACCAGTGTGCGCCCGACGGTCTCGCGAATACTATAAAAGAATTGTTTCTGTCAGAAAAATAAAAGGCTGGAATTTCCAGGGAGAGTTTCAAAGTTCGGAGGAATGCTATCCGGTCGGTATATAGGCTACCGGGTTGAGCGTGGATGTCACGTCTCTCGCGCCCCGAAAAGTTTCGAATTGTTGCCCGAAGACGAGGGAAGACCGATCGGTATTCGTTATTTTACGCCGTTTCTTCTTGCGTTTGTTCCGCGAGGTGTTCGTTATCCCAACATAAAAATCGTTGGCGAAAGTGTTCGTTAACCGACCACCTACTGTAATTGTATTTGATTGAACGGGATCGCCATTTTGAATTAAGTTTCGGTTCTTTAAAAATATATATTTTTTTATTCTTTGCACTTTATTATAAGAGAACGAAATTAAAAATTATGAATATTCTTACAATAATGCTTTGGATCGTCGTGTTTTGATTCGAAACGACACCGGAAAAATTCGCCATTTAAAACAAGATGGCGACTTTCCACAAAGTATCGAAAGCGTTCCCTTTTGTCCGACAATAAAAATATTTAAAGAAGGTGTTTCGGACCATTTTCGTAGAGGAAAACCGGAAGTAGAACTACAATATTTTCCATTGCCGGGAATTTCCATTTACCCTCCGTTACTAAAGAATATTGGAAAGAGGTAGACCTTGGCCAGACCGGCACGCCCCGAGAGAAGATTCGGGTGGGCGTGACCCGTTTTTCCTCTTCTTTCTCCTCTTCCACTTCGTTTTCTCTTTCGTAAACTTCATTTTTTACTTTTAACCTTTCTTCCCACCTGTAATACGCCTTTTCCTCCCATCCCTTCCAGTTTCGAGTAGAGTAATCACGCGGCAGCGACGTCGTCGGCGGTGGAAAAAATACAAACGTATTTAATTATGACGTAGAATCTGTGACGTCATTTATAATTCGCGAATCATTTTATCCAGGTGCTGGCTGGCCGAAAATCGAATCTCGTGGTCGCAAGTTAAAAGAGAAACTGAATTGCGATGGTAATTTTTTCGATTTTTGAACGGAAATGTTCGTTTATGGCGACAAATAACCGAAAAAATTGTAATTAAAATCGACCCTACCGCGTAGGGAATGTGTAGAAAAGTCTGGTATAACGCGACAATACGTTCGAATATCATTTTCGAGCTTTCGGCCTTACAGTTTTCGCCATTTTCTACCGCATCCGCAAGCGAATTTACGCGTGTAACGCCCGAAACACGACTGGCGACCGTTTCGAGAAAAAAGAAAGTCGAGTGTTTTCAATACGGAAAAAGTATTTATTGAAATAAAGAGAAGAATTTACAGAAGAATCGGAGTGTTACGTCGGAAAGGAAAGTGGGCTGCGGGATCCGAGTTCATCTTCTTTCGCCTGAAACGGAAAGGAGAGAAATATTATTGAAAATGGAATTGGGAGCGGAGGGAGAAGAGGGACGGAGATACCCACCGGTCGGAGGAATCAACGGACTCGAAATTTACTTCCACAGCAAACCAGAGTAGTAGGGGTTGTAGTAGGCAGAACCATAGTAGCCAGAGTAGGGATAGGCATTGTAGTAGTTGCCATAGTAGCCGTAGTAGGGCACGGCTAAGGTGACGGCCAGAAGGGCCAACAACAAGACGAAGATCTGCAAAAACCGAGAAGGTTAAAAATTAATTAGTAGAAGAAACGGAGAAAGAAAGGAGGAAGCGGGATACTCACCAAAGTCTGCATGTTTGACGAAGTGGTGTTGTTGATACTCGGGAGATTTCGAGCTGATTGACGAAGGTTCGATCCCCGCAGTTTATATAGGAAGGGAGGAGGAGGAGGATCCACCGAAGATGTCCTTCCCGCCTCATCCCCGCCTGGCACGCCACCAGAATTTCGGGTAGGAACGTTCGGTGGCGAAGGTCTACTGGGTGTGGCCCAATTGCCCATTGTTACGTCGGCCGTCAAAAATAAGGCGATCTTCGATACTTTCCCCCTTGGTCGGAATATAATAGAAAACGAGTCGGCGTCGAGCTTTTGTTTTTTATTTTGTACTTTTTCGAGCTAAACATTTTGCTCGTTTAATAAACCATAGTTGTTCCTTCCAAAGATGAAAAATAGAACTCCCTCCCTTAATTTAATTATCGGAGAAAAGAGAAACAAAGCGCCATTCGAAAATAACTGGCAATAAATGTTTTTCCCACAACTTTCAGGGAATTTCCTTAACACCAGAATTCAAATCCCCCTTTCCTTTGTGACTCCACGAAAATTCCTCTTTCGAATTTAAAAATAAAAATAAATAAAATTAACAGAAAGCTCGTTTGGGACCAAAAATTATTGAAATTTTGGAGCTGGAAACACGCGCGAATTATACTAATAAATTTAATTTTTCCATATTTTACGAGAGAATTTGAATGCAAAACGTGCCAAAAGTATTAAAAATATACTGGAAATTCTTCAAAAATAAATCGTCCCGAAGACCAGAAGCGCAAAGAATTATTACTTAATTAATTAAGCACTAGATAATTTATGTAGCCCGGTGTTTATTAACAAATGCTCTTGTGTTTTTATCTATTAATTAATACTTTTCAATATCGGCTGTGGTTTCGAATATTCCTTTGTTTATTCTTTATTATTTAATTTCCCGCTCGTTCGATTATTTGGGAATTTGCCAGTTTACGTTTCGCAATTATTTTAATATATTTCCGTCTAAATTTACATCTACCGCAATTATTAAAAAAGAAAAAATAAAGCCGACTGGATGCTTAAATTTATAATCGAAATTTCGAGATCATTTGCAAGATTCTCGTTTTAAGATACGTTTTACACGCTGTAGTTTCGAGCTTCCCAACCCGCGCATCGGAGATCGGGCTAATTACCAGTTAATAGGGTTCGCGATTCACCGGTTGGATGGAGTGTGTTAAATTTAGATATAAGAATATCTCTGGTCTCTCGGCTTCGGAAATCTTTGGAGTTGTCGGCAATCGACTAGATCGACAATTATTAAAGAGGTGAAGGGAATTTTTAAAATATTCTTTCCTTTATTAAACGGGGACAGAGAATTAATCGTCCTCGAACGTCTAATTTCCCGGCCACACCTCGCTATTATCCTCCTTTTGACGGTTGCTTTAAGGTTACATTGTATCACTGAATATTTATTTTACGCCATACAATAATTACATCCCCCACCAGCTCTTTAAGCGGCTGGAAGTACCCATTTTTCCAATTTAGAATGATCCCGATGGAAAAATAAGACAGAAACCATCGATGCCTTTAATTATCTACTGTAGCATAGAAAGCAAAAAAGATTTTTTTCTGTGTCGTAATATAAACGAAGCGACTAGGAATCCACCTGTTCTTTGTGACGTGTGTCGGGCATTCGTTCGCGAAGAGTATACGTGTTTCGACAAGGTGTGTCGGCGCGAGAATTCGAGGTCACTCCGTCGAAAGCCGGAATTTTACTAAAACCTTCGAATTTAATAACCCGACGACCCTTAAATCAAAAGGTGGATATATTCGGTTCTACGTTCAAACCCCTAAACAACATCTTTCGAATATTGCGAGAGTTTTTACGGAAAAAGTAGTGTACCCCTCGATATTTGTGCCACTTCCGGGAAGTTTACGTTTCCGGAAGACGTCTGTGCTCGTCGCACGAGCCGGTTTTCAACCCGAAGATACTAAAATCTCCACCGTTTTTTCGCACGTTCCCTTTCGAATTTTATAATACGGAAAAAAAATACCGTAGAATTGCGTCGTTACCCAAGGGTTTTAATTTTGACGACAAAACTCGTGGCGATATCTCTACGTCGTCTTCTAGTTATTTTATCTTACGGTCACGAAGACACCTCCCGCGAATTGGCAAGGAGTAAAAATGACGTCACTGACGAAAACACGGCAAATTATATACAGAATGCGAATACGAGAGCGACTACGTGAAAAGAAAATTGATTTCTAACGTTGTATCCCTTTATCACGCCCGCATCATCTTAAGTTTAATAGAGTTAATGAAGACGATTTTCTGAGGATTTTGTAAAGGATTAAACATTTGCGATTCTCTTCTATTTTCCCGGCTGTTATGTAACACGGAAAGTATGGCAATCGGACAAAAAATTACCCCCTCGAGACTTTTATATTTTTGGACTCCGGAGGACCTTGAAACGTCGAGAAATGCAAAAAAGTTTGTGGTTTTTTGTCGGTATGTATGGGTGTTAGTGTGCGTGTGAGGCACTATTTTCTTCACCCATTTTGAGGGGCTTAATAACTCCCGTGCCTTTAGTCGAAAATTTCTGAAAATTTGCACGAACGTTTGTGCATTAGAAAAGAATGTTTCTTGAAATTTTCATAAAAATCGGATGGTTGGTTCCGAAGATATAACCCCACTTCCTTAACATCTCCCAGATTTGTTCATCGAAGACTCGAATGGTAGCAATTATTAGAGATGAAAACAAATAATGCCGGAAAAGTCCCGCAACAGCGTTGTCACCTTTCTTTTTTATATCGTCCCGTGGGTTAGAAATGCGAATAACCGCTTAATTCAAAAACTCTAGGGCTTTCTCGTTCACCAAAGCGACTTATGGCAACCCCAAAACGATTTTATACAAAGATTTACGGGTGGCTGTTAGAAATCTTTTTAATCGTTACCAGAAAATTCTTCGTAATTAATTACATTTTTATTTAACATTAGGATTTAAATTTTAACCGACGACTTATCCGGCGGGACTAAACCCGAATCTGACGTGGCTAACGTTTGCGTCACGTCTTTTATACATAAGGTGACGTAACGAAGTGACGTCGGCCTTACTCGGTTATCTACTTTTTTTAGGTGAATCGCCGGGCCATTTTTTGAACGAATTAAATGCGTAAAATGCTTCTCTATTAATAAAACACAGTCACGAAAATTTTATTTCTTGTTTATAGGGGTAGAAATCGCTACGGCCCCCGAGTTTTTTCGGCCCGCGGGGAAAAATCCCCGGCTTTTCCCTTACAGATACGTACGACATTTCTATGGATAGGTAGCCGCGTGTTTTAAAAAAGTACGATTGGTGGCTCACGTCACGCTAAAAATATTACGTCGTCTTGTTTTTGTCCGGGAAGATAATGAAGAAAATAATTCAGATTTTTACTTATCGGTCGATAGATGGCGCCAACGCACTGAAACCCGTCCGAATTCCTTTCATCGTCGTGTAATTATGGATTTTAAAGTGGCCCAAAATGTAGTAGACTAGAGCCCTGCAAATATCGCAACTCTAACCCCAATTATACGCTCGTAATTCTTAATCGGAAGTCTTTCATCAAAATGCAAGTTACATACGATTTTCTTTCCAGTCGTAAATCTTTTCGAGGTATTGTACGTTTTCCCTTACGTCACGGGTTCCGAAGTAGTGTAAGAAATGCCATTTCTCACCGGATTTACAACCGGTCACAAACACTTACTCGGCACGCTGTCGTTTCTTTTCCTCGTGGATAAATATTATAAAAATGCTTGAAAATGGCAAAACTACCTACTAATCGAATGGGTAAACGACTTCTCGCCGCAAAGCGACTCCGGCGCCAGCTATAGGCAACCCGATACATTAACTCTATTTTAAATCATATTTGTGAGACAAGTATATCTATAAACTCTGGTTAAACCGCTGGTGGCATCTCACTTGCGCAGTTGTATACTGTATTTATAAAATAATTATTAAGTGATAGGTTTTACAATATATTTCTTACGTCCTTATTTTTTTTAATGTAATTAACTAGATTTTCTTGTACATCATATTGTAATTTAGTTTTCGAATGGTAGCCTAAAAAGACGCTTTTACGTGATATATAATATACGATAGGAAGTCAAATAACGAAATTCGGCGCCAAAATAAATTTTAAAATATGAACAACATTCACACAAGAATACATACAAACCCGAATTGTTTCGTGTTCTTTCTTCCCTCTAGTCCGTAGAAAAATCGCGACAAAAGAGGGAGTATCGGCAATTTTGTCGGGAGCTCGGTCGTTTTAGTAAAACAATAGACGAGCAGTTACACCTTCCGCGACTCTTTCCGAATGTTCGATATTCGCGTTTAGACTCGATTCTACTATCCCACGGAGGATTTCTCCTATATTTTCTTTCCGGTTCCGAAAGCGGAAAACTTCTCTGCCCGCTCCCGCATCCGGTTACTTTCCGTGTCTGTATTACACGAGGGAACTATCTTTTCGAACGGATGACGGTCGAGTGGCCGAGGTCCCATCGATTTAAGGAGCGAAACGCGCTAAATAACGTTATTACGTAACATATCGGAAATGTATACTACGAAACACAAGAGTTTCCGGTCCTCCGAAAACAGCCGCCATTTTGAACCAGCGGAACGGTTAACAAACGTCGACAGACCAGTCGAAAACTTTTTATTTATTTGGGACACGTTAGTTACTATTAAACCTCGTACACTTCCTCGCGTGCAGAAATTCGTTACGAAATAATTTCGGATAACGAAGAAAAAAG
This sequence comes from Centruroides vittatus, assembly GCF_030686945.1. Classification (NCBI taxonomy): domain Eukaryota; kingdom Metazoa; phylum Arthropoda; class Arachnida; order Scorpiones; family Buthidae; genus Centruroides; species Centruroides vittatus. The sequence continues at coordinate 718,802 of NW_027122389.1, read as the reverse complement.
TCCAGAAACACGACGATGCACCTTTATTACGTCACACGACGTTACAAAGAAAGAGAGAGGAACGACGTCATCCGATTTTTCTGTAGAAGCCGAAGCTGTAGGGGAAGTGCGGACGAGGAACGAGCTCGGGAGGTAGAGGAAGGGGAGGACGACCCACCGTCCATACTCCGTGATCGATGCTAGACCCGAACATCACCTCCCGACCTACCCACGGTCCCGGCTGGTCGGCGGTGGGAGGTCGGGCGGAAGCCGACCACAGCGCCAACAGCGTCAGGACGCAGCTCAACTGAAAAAAGGAGGAGATGAAGGACGAGAGGTCGGAGGAGAGAGCAGGAAGAGGTGTCACTTACCCGCCAAGTTACACGTTCCATATCTACAGCCGTCGGGATCCTCAGCGCTTTTATAAGTCCCGGAAAGGTGATTTACTCTTCTCCCCCTCCAAGGACGGGGTCCGGTTCCCGACGTGATCTTCCCGTCCTCGAAGGAAGCGTGGGAATCGCCGTCGTCCCAGCCAGCGCGGAGGAACGCTTCCTTCCGAAGGAATATTCGCCAACCGGAAGGAGAGCGTCACGTGGAGAAATATGAGGGGCGCGCGCCATCCAGCACCCTAATCGAATAGGGTGTCGACTAACTCTAGCATTGTATAAGTAGTGTAAGAAGAATGGCAGTGGGAGAAAGTAGGTCTAGTTTCGAAGGAACACGGCCGTCACGCAACCCAGTTTCGTGACCGCTTAAATACGAATAACGTAACGAGAACGGAAGGAATAATTGCGGTTACGGTTCTAAAAGCGATACGAGGTCGACTGCTAAACAAATGCCTAATGAAGTAACAGACGAGCAAATTCTCTTCTCTCGTTTAATTATACCGCGGTGTTTCGTCGGCCGAATTTCTCCGGTTTTTATCGTAGTGTTAACGAAGTCGAATTTTCGTTATATATATGTAATAATCATTTAATAACGAATACCGTTACGTTTTTGTAATCGAATTCCTGGCCGAAATCGACTCATCCGCGTGCATTTGGACCAAACAACCGGGCGAGTGGCCGAGTTTGAGTCTCGAACCGGAATAAATATTCGTCTCGTTAAAATACGTATCCGCGTTCGAGGCTATTCGTAAGTTGCCATTCCCGACCAATGGGAAGGCAGTAGCAGTAAAAATTTAAAAAATGACGGCGAATAGAAACCGAGAGATGAGTTTGAAATGTTCGGATTTTACGAAAAGTAATCATAAAATTATAAATGATAAAGTAGGCCGAGTGTTTAGGTAATGGATCGATAAGGAATATGGAGAAAGTATTCGTAGCCGGCAAAATATTTGTTATGAATAAATAAATTTATTAGTCTATATCAACCTTAATGCGCATTAAATTTCCATAAAATTATATTATTTAACCATTAAACTCTTGTCCGGCGCACAGCAACACACGACAAAATGTCATCGTAACGCTCTTCAATTGCGTAAATTTTTGTACTCGATTTCAAATTTCCGGCGTAGATTATGCAAAGATACTTGTATTTATATATTAACGAACTGAAAATTTCATGCAAATCCGATTATTAGGATTACTTTGGATAAAATAGATGCTGTATTAAAATTCGAGCGGGGACCGTGAAAAACTTCGAATCGCAGAAAATTCCTGTTAAGAAATTCAAGTTGGAGACGTTAAATCCCCATGCTGTTCCATTGAGACTTCGTTTTCTTCGAGTTACAGATGTTTGAGGTAGAGAAGTTTTACTATATATACGTATATAGGAGTATCCGATGATTAACGCAGTTAATAGAGAGATTGAGGCTAAAGTTTTAAACGCGAAAACGTGTACGTCGGACGTAGAGCGCCGCTTTCCTGTAAGCCTAGAAGGTTTGACAATGGCGTTTGGAATGTCGAGCGTGATTCCACTGACTATTCAAACGCCATTGTCAAACTTCTAGGCTTACAGGAAAGCGGCGCTCTACGTCCGACGTACACGTTTTAGCGTTTAAAACTTCGGCCTCGACCTCGCTAATGAATCCCTCGATGCCATCGCGTACATCAAATACGGTGGTACGTCGGTACTCGACCGAACAATCACCATCCGCTAGAATAAATTTTCGGTTAATAACAAATATTTTTATCTTGTCATCCGTAAAAAGATTTTCTACGATAAAAACGAGTAAATAATTTAAAAATAAAATGAAACCTTTAAACTCCCCTGGGAATTAAAGGGCAGTCCGACGACAAAGGAGGGACACGTGCGTCCGATTCGAACACACGAGAAGACCGGCAACCTGTCTTTGTATTTACCGAATTTCTACATTTAGGTATGAACGACCGTGACTTCTATGCTAATTTGTTTTTCTCCTCCAACCTTTGACGGAACTCTTTCTGCAAAAGTTTCCCTATTCCCATTTTATAATTTTTTAAAAACTCTGCCCGTGGGTACCGAGAGAGCCCTTTTTCCAGGCCGGTACTTCGATTATTGCGTGCACGTATAAGTGGAAAGACGATTAAAACGCGTAGCTTGTTCATACCGATCGCTCTCCCGGTTCTCCGGGACACAATATTTAGTGTCGAGGAGAAACATTCCTTCCGTACGGCCGTAATTATAAACCTTTCAATTTCCAATATATAAAATAAATAAATAAAAGAGTAATTTTAACTCGTTAGTTTAAAAGAGAATTTTAAGTATTTTTTAGACTTTAAAAACTTTCAATTTCCATTTTTACACCGCTAGAGGCCGCCGTTCACCTCTGTGGCGCCACAATCAAAATTCACTTCGCATCCGGAAACGACTTAGGCGCCCTCTTTCGTCGAAATTTCCAACGCTCGTGCCGTCGGATTCCGGTAACGCGCACGAGTAACGTCGAGAACTAAGCCAAAATTCTCAATTCTCGATGAATCCGCTTCTAGCGAAAAGAAATTCGAGAACGGAAACACTTTAATTGTTAATATAGATAAATTACAGAACGAAAACGGAAGGATCGATTCGGGAACTCGTCTGAAACAGAATCGGACGGACCAAAGTCAAGGGTCGTGTCTTCCGTCCGTCGGTCTAACCGAGGACACAGAGGAGCGGATCTTCATGGCATCGGAGACGAATTCTTCTTCGCCAGGGGTCAGGTAGCCTCCTCCGACCGCCAACAGCACCGCCACGGAGTACAGCGCCGCCAGTATCTGTGAAAAAAACGTCCGGGTCACGCGCCGTTTCCACTTCCGGAAAAACGGCCGAAAGTAGAAGCGGCGCTCCCACCGTCGTGTCGAAGAACAACAGTAGAGAGCGCCCGAAAGACAAACGACAGAAAGAAAGAGAGAGAGAGAGAAACGGACAGACAAACGGGTAGGAAGGAAGAGTGGCCGCACTCACCGCTATCTTCATGTCGAAGAACGAAAGCGTCCGAGTATGACGACGCAGTCTTATATTTTCCTCGTCGGTCCGATTCGGGACGAGGTCGACGCGGCTTCCATTTTCTAAAAATATACGCTTAACCTCGCGCTGTTTTTCGTTCCCGATTTACGTCGTTCGGGCCACGCGGGCCGAGGGACGCGTTTTAAGAAATGCAGACGACCGTCGAGAGCGGAGGCGAAACGGATTAATAAGATTATTATTGTTAATTGTCTACTTGGACTTTATACTGGTGTTTAAGGATTGGCACAGTAATGAGAGTTAGTTCGGAAAAAAAACAATTTCTGTATTATATCACCCGTAGTAATAATTTCTGTACACACATTATACGTGTTTCGGGCTAGCATGCCCCTCATCAGCAGTATTACTATCAAACATGTAAATACATATTTCAATCCCGAGTATAACTGGATATTTCTCGTTTTACAATTAAACATTTCAATCGAGGTTTCCTTTGCCACTATTCAACGCCTCCGGGCGACATCTGGCGATGTTTAGAAGAAGCCAGATTAAAATGGGAAGGTCAAATTAAAATTTCTGACCATGGCTCTCTACGGCACAATTGGTTCAGGGTGTGTCACGTGATAGTCGGGAGTCGTTTTTAAGCGAAACGGTGTAGGTCGTCGATGTGTGCCCGGAGGATAACAGTTTTTTATTGTATTTTTTCTTTCGTGCATGGGCTACGTTAAGAATTTACAATTCTATAGGGTGGCAAAATTGTGAGAGGCGAACTCAATATATTCGTATCGAGGAAATTTACGTAATTTTAACGTAACGTTGCGTCTACCTGTATTTTGGACATAAGCAAATAACCAATGCGGTGTAAGTAGAACTCGATGTTACATATAGACGTACAGGAATAAGTTTATTTTATTAAATTGAATCGTGTAAGAAATGTATAATATATCGATATCGTCTAAATACAAGTAATGTCTTTGTGCGCGATTTTGACGAAACTTTTACATTGCGTCGACATTGGATAGACAAGGTGTGCCAAGTGTTAACAGTAGAAATTTCTTTGAATTCTCTTCCCCGTTTAATAAATTTAATTATCGAAGCCAACTTAAACTATGGAATTCGTAGAAATTCATTTTTGGTTCGTTTGCGGCAGCGTAATTTTCCGAACACGAAGAGAATCGCAGTCCCCGAATTATATCGAACAAAATATTTAACAAATTATCAATAATTTAAATTTCTCGTTTTCTTTCGATTACGAACATCTTCAAATTGTATTCCATTTGCACTTTTTCCTTCGACAAAAGTATAAAGCCGGTAGTTTCGTTTCCGATGGATTTTTAACGGCTTCATTTTCGGTAACGAAACTGTAACTTATTTCCCAGGCAAACGTCGATTTTCGAAGGAAAAGTGCCTTTTAAAAGGAAAGATTAGCCACTGGCGATCAGAAAATGGCGTCCGAAAGACGACGCTTGACTACATTTATATCTGCCAGGACGAGGCGCCACCCGACGGCCAACGAAGGTTATTTCGTAAGCGACGAATCGGTCGGAAGGCCGAAAAAGAAACAAAAACGGAGAGCATTTCTTCGATTCGGACCCCCTTCGAACGCACGGGGAGGTGATAATTCGGGGATAATTCGGAATTCGTCCGGACACTCGGAATGTAAGCGGTTAGTTCCGACAGAAGGCGGTTATTCCCTCCCGCCTGTACCGATTTTAAAAAGAAAACCACAAAGACTACGACGAAATAATTAATTTATTGATAAAAATCTGTCGGCGTGAGGACGAGGATGGTCGCCCCGAAGGGGCCCGAAGTATACGACGAGTCTGGGCGACGTCGGAAGAGGAGGGGAGAGGCGGAAGATGAATTCCGGTCAGTGTTGGATGTTGGTGTAACTGTAGACGACGTTTCCACCCGAAGACAGGGCGTTGGGGCCCGAGGGCAAGGAAGAGGGGTCGGAGGGCGGAGCCGAGATGGAGGGAGCGGCGTTTTTGTCGGCGCCCAACTGGATGCTGTAATTGGGGGTGCCGTAGCGACTGTTGTATCCCACCCTCTTGTAGCCGTAGTAGCGATCGGAGGAGACGTATCCCACGTATTCCGCCCTAACGGGTAGAGTGGAGACCGCAAGCAGCAGCAGCAGCAGCAGCGGGACGAAAACCGTCACCTGCGGAAGAGCCATCTTAAAAAAAGAAAAAAACGGGGGAAAATTTACCTGTCTGCCACCTACCGGTCTGGCCATATCGCCGAAGGTAAGCGCCCGAACGATCGGGTTGGGTCGCGCTCCCATACTTATATATAACGCGCAGACCAACGACCTTGGAGACCTCCGACTCGCCCGTTACGTAGCGGGCGACCCTCCGAATTTATCCTTACTCGGCCGCCTTTTCGGCAACCGGATCGGTGACGGAAATATCGGCAATTGCGCCAGCGACCGGGAGTGGAATACCCCGGCCCGAAACTCCCCGCGTCGTCCATCCTCGGTCCACCGGAGAAGCGCGACGGTTACCACATTCCCCTCTTTGCCGGCAGATTACGGAGGGGGTGAGACGCCCCCCAAAGACCCCGACTCGGCTGTCGATTCTCGAGTGAACAATTTAAGGACGTTTTAATTAACTCCGCGGCTCAGACCCCGGCGGCGATCTGTCTCTGGATCCTCTCGACCGTCCTCCTGTCCAGTCTCTTCTGTCTCCAGGTGACCGCCAGTCCTCCCAACAGGGCCATTCCGGCCGCCGTCCCTTCCACCAGCCAGAAGTTGCGCTGCTCCAACCAGGGCACCTTGCAGCTGGACAAAAGAGAAAACGAAGCGTCACTCGATCGACCCTCGTAAATAATGCCGCGAAGAGCATTTCTATTGTATAAACTTAACACTTAAATACTAATTGCATCTCCTAAACCGGTTTCCCGTCGTCGTTTTTGTTTCTTGCCCCGAATCGCTCGACCAATCGGAAGCCGAAAAATCCCTAGCACCGAACTGGACGGGGAACGGTTGGCTTTATAATTAATGCACGGGTAAGGCTGACCTCTCTGGTGTTTTCTCTTTATATAAATTCCAAACGCCCACCCGTTTAAAATTTAAGACGCGTTCGATGGGAACCGTAGGGACTAACGTCCCTTATAACACTTAAATAAGTCGTCTGTGGGGTACTCGCGCGATTTTCATTTAAACCTAAACTAATCGCCCCCGGCGTGCATTACGAAAGTAGAGATTCGAATTGGGGAACAAAATCCTACAGAGACGAAGAAGTGGGAAAAACACCGACGTGGGAAAACTAGAAGCTAGTTTTTGATTGGCGTAACGAGTAGACGTTGAAATTAACCAAACTGGCTTGGGAGGAAAGTTTTTTTTAATTCCTTACTGACCTACATTTCGTCAAATTAAATATCCCCCCCCGAGCGTAAAGAATTTTAAATCGACTTCCGAAACGTCATTTACGCTCCGTGTTTACGAGTGCGTTATAAATGACAATTTTCGAAAATTCCCAAATAAATGCTACGGTGTTTACCAGTACGCGCGTCATGGTGTATACCAATGGTTCTTAATCATTTTAGTTGTCGGCGCCCCCTTGAATCTGAAAATAAGCTCTTGCACCCCCCTTAAAAAATGTATATTTTTTTATTTAAGAAGAAACATTTATTGTATAAACAAATGCCATGCATGTTTATTTACAATGAATATTACTATATGACATAAAAAGCAAGATTTAAATTTTAATGGCTAGGTTGTTATTGTTTATTCATAATAATTCTATTAAAACGAGGTTCGTTTTTTGAGAGCCATGCGTAAGTCATCAGATGCATTTAAGCGATTTCTGGCTTTTGTTTTGATGTGCAAAAGTGCCGAAAATCCGATTTCACAATGGTAGGTGGTGGCAAATGGTAAAAGTGTCTCTAGTGCCGCTTTTGCCAGTTGTGGATATGCTTCTAACTGTTTACACCAGAACTGTTCTAAATCTAGTTTTTCAAATTCCATTTCCATACGCGCATTAGCTTTTTTTTTTTCTTGAAATTTTTCTCGCACCCCAGGTTAAGAACCACTGGTGTATACGAAAGCGTCTGGCATGCGCTACAGCAGGAGACGACTACGCTCGAGACTAGAAGAAAATTTGTACCGCACGTTCGATTTCACTATTTAATTTTGGGTCCGACGACCGAAATGGCGGTTGGAAGATAAATTTCAGATTCGGCCGACGTCCTCGCCTTCCTACCGCGTTTTACCACAGCCGGAATTTCCGCCCCCTGCTACCCCCGACTAGTTTTTTTGTCCCGTCCTTGGCCATTCTATTATTATTATTGTTATTGCTTTATTGGCTTTCCGCTTAAATATATTTCGTTTGTCCTTTGAGAAAATGCTATTGTTTCTTTTATAAATAACCAGAAAACTATTTAAGTTTACCTTTAAACATTTTTCGACAGAATAAAAAATGAACTTGACCGAGTAAACGGATGCTTACCCTATTTTTGGGTTAATTGTAACGAACGAACTGGAGGTAAATTTCGAATTTTCTCGAATTAAGTGCCGCTCTTACCTAAATTATAAACCGATTCCCAAGGAGAGTCTCGCTTGAACGAGTTTACTAGACGGGAAAAGTGATTAATAATATTTCTGCTTTTCCGACTGTTGTATATAACAGAGGGAAAGTATGGCCATCGGTTAAAAATTGACCCCCCGGGGAGCTTTTACAGTTTTGGACTCGGGTGATTTCGAAACATCGAGAAATTAAAAAAAAATTCAGTTTCTTCTTCTGTATTTATGGATGGATGTTAATGTGTGTGTGGGGGCGGGCACAATTTTCTTCACCCAATCCGAAGCTTAATTCCCGTGCCCATTGTGGAAAATTTCTTAAACTTTGCGAGGAGGTTTGCCTATTGGGAACATTAGTGTTATTACATTTTGTTGGTTAAGGGAGATAGTGGGGGTCACTAATCAAAACTCTAGAGGGGTTGACAATGATTTTACTGGTTATTAGCATTTACAATTCTTTTTTAATAAAATTCGTCTCTTCCTGCGGCGCACCCAGAGTACGAAAAAGGGGACTACAGTACATTATGCCAGGAGCTTCAAACTCCGATTCGACGTCAGGTCGGCGCGCCCACAAAGTGGCACCGGTTGCGCTCTGTCGACATACCGTACGACGAAGTTGCACGGATCGATGGACGAATACCGTTCGTTAGTTTATTTTATGTTTGCAGAATAGGCACGGATAATAGTCATGGATTTTCTGTTGTTTGGGGCACATTTGGGGATGAGGAAAAGGGGAACACGTACTCCAATATGCGAGCTATCCCGATCTCTACCCTCAAAATTAAGCGTTTTATAACAATTAATACCATAAAAATTTTCTAAAATAAAATTTCGTAGATGGCGCCACACTCAATTTTAACTTTCCCGACTTTTGAGAGATTATATTTTAAAAACAACATTTATATTATTAATCAAAATAAATAACTAAAATTGTATGTAGCGCCATCTGTTATGAGATTTTCTTATAAAATTTTTGCTATTTTATAATAATTAAAAATATAGAAAGTTTTTATAACAAAATCTCGTAACAGATGACACGACACACATTTGTTTTTAATTTATGATTTTATTTTAAAAATCATTTTTTAATTATTAATCTCATAACAGCCGGGAAATTAAGCAACTCGTTGCTATTTGTTGGATTAAGGGTCTCAAAACGTGATTTGCAAAAAAAAAAAAAAAAAAAAAAAAAAAAAACTCGGAGGGTCAAATTTAACAAGGGAAACTGCGGAATCGTGTCATGTATATATAACAGCTACGAAAATAAAAATCCAGCCACGAGTTGCTTAACTTTCCCGGCAACATTTAAAACTGCGCATATGGTGCCATCTGTTATATTTTATTATTAAAATCTTCTTATATTTTTAATTATTATAAAAGGGCAAAACCTGAATTTTCGAAGGTAGGGACGGGTTTAATAAAAAAAATTGTAAATGCTAATAACCAGTAAAATCGTCATTAATAAGTCCGATCCTACCAGAGATACGCACGACCTCCTTTATCTTTCCACTCCTCGACCTTTAATCACCAAAATTTAATAGCATCGATCTCCCTAACACACAAAGCTCCCTGCAAAATTTCAGAGATTTTCGAGAAAAAGCAGAAGAGTTATTAAGCTTCAAACAGGGTGAACAAAATCATGCCCCAACATCCACATTTACAGAAATTACCTCCGAAGTTGTTTGCATTTCCCGATGTTTCGAGGTCCCCGTGTTCAAAAATGTAAAAAATCTTGAAGGGGGATCACTTCTGACCGATAGCCATACTTTCCCTCTGTTATACAGGCCTATAAAAGCTGGGAAAGTAAAAATATAAAACAACCAAAAGAGATCGGATCCACGTATCAACTTTCGCGTATCTCCTTCCTCCCTTTGATCTGGCATAGACCCTTCGGGCAAGGGCTGATTCGTGTCTACTCTTTCGCTGCGCGAACTATAGTTACGCTTAAGTTACAACAGAACCTGTCTATCTCAAACACGCTTACCACGAAATTTAGTTTCCCCTGCATTTGAATGCAAATTTGCACTCTAACAAAAACTACCGCTTAGCGCTGTAAAATTATTATTATTACGTCGATAAACAAAATAGAGTATAAACTGCATACAAATTAAATAATTGTAAATTTATCATATTGTAAAATAGGCGGGTTCCGTAAACAATTATTAAAAAGAAACTATAAATATTTTTCTAATATATATCTTCGACGGTTAAACGAATACGGCCGATTTTCCTAAAATATTTCTGTCTGGCACGTACGGAAGTATTAACAAATACGTGAAACTGGAACATGGCAACCGGGGAGAACTTTTGCAAGAAGTAAAACAACAATACAACACAAAAATGTAAATATTTATGTAGGATAAAATGCAAATTGAACAGGAAATAAAATAATGAAATGGAAAAGAAGTATTTTGATAAGCCTATTTATTTATTTTCTAACTAGACTCTTGCATACACAATATAAAAATTTATGCAGTGGAAAACTATTTCTGAACATATGAGGAAAAAGAAATTTCAGTAGGCAAAACATCACGGGCTGGCCATTATTTAAACTGAAACAAGTGCTATGGTCCGACCTAATACGATTTAATTCTAGACAGCCAGAATGATAGAAACATTAATTAGACAATCAAAAGTTTATTAATTAACTGATCCCTTCCCATATTAATGTAATATTGGGAGAAATGAATTCAAATGTTTGTGAAAAACTGATGTTAGCATTGAATACAATGAATACTATAAATTCAGATTTAAATATTCTAAAAAAAATATATAGCTTACACTCACACAGAGACTTGGTTTCTAACAGAACAGTACCATGACACTAGGGGAAAAAAATTCAATACACCAAATGCACAGAATATTGAAGTGATGCCACAGCTTTCAAAAGGGGAAATATTTTTCTCGTTTGAAAATCTATGGCATAAAATGTAAAACCTATTCAAAATTATCGTGCGACCACATCGTTAGACTAAAATGGCAATAGTGCTGGACAAAAAAATAAAAGATTTATAATTATGTTATAATCTAACTTTTAAGATACTAGCATTTTCATTATTTATAACACACATTTTTCTGGTTTTATTAACAAAATATTTATACGGGGGAGTAATAAGTCTTTCCCTGGCCGATCGATTTAAAATCGACGTGGGACCGGTGCGGACTTTTTACCACATATAATGAAATAAGTCGAGCGCGTGCTAAATAATCGTCCCGTCGAACAAAAAACAAATCGAAAAATGGCAAAACCGGCAGTCTTCGGCCCCCTCGGGTAGCTTCCCTTCCCACGGTCTAAAAGCATGCAAGCAGGCGGTTGCACCATTTTAAGCAAATGTTTAACTTAGTATACATTAATGAAAATTTTATAGGTAGTGGTTGTATTATTTGTTTTGAAATAATTGGTTGGGAAAAGACTTGTCACCAATCTGTATCTTAATATTTCTTCAAAAACATCAATGTTTCCAAATTTGTATTTCAAATTTATTAAATTTTTCTTTTCATTAATGAAAAACTATTTCAAGTAAAGCAATTACAACATTTATTGTTTTTGGAATGTATATATTATGGTCAATGACGCAAAATGTAAAATTACACAAATATCTGTTTACTTATGTGAATGACCAAAAATGATGCGACGACGACGACGTCTACGAGTGGATGTTCGGATCGTTGTCCGTACGCATTAAACATTGTGTTCCTTTCGGGAAAGTATTGTCGACAAAGACCGGGCATGGAAATAAATGGTAGTCGATCGTCGGTCGTCGTCGAATATCAATATTGTAACTTGATTTTTGTGACTCGGTTTTTCTAGAGCATTGTACACTTGTGATTTGGATGTTTATGTAGTTATATAGCAGGATAACACAATACATTTATTTTTTGGGACATGACTGAATCTCAATATTTAAACAGAAAAACAAATTAATGTAATTCTAAATAAGACACAAACTGAAATTTAGGGCCTGTTTTACTTTTATACCTCTAAGATAAGGTAGTATAGGCCTAGGTTAAATAAATGAATAAAGACTAGTGTACAACCCCAACAAAAAAAACCTCAGACAGCATATTACTTTAATCAATCTCTAGCTTAGCCTTCAATAATATCAAAATAGCGTACACTTAAAAGTTTACTAATATAAAATAATTGTATTATAACTGAAGATTATGAAGTTATGAGCAGTTGAAAAAAGCATCTGCAACAAAAAAAATAACAACAACAACTGGGTGAAATAACTAATATTAATGTATTGCCTGAGGTATTATTTGTTAGAAATGACTCTGTCTGAACTTTTCTTTGTCACGCATGCTATTTTTCAACTGCTCATGACTGTATTATCAAAATGAAAATTTTTAAAGTAAAATCTTCAGTTATATTAAGGGTTTAATAATGTAAAATAATTGCAAGTGTACAAAATTTTTCTGTTTGATATTACTGAGCTATAGATTGATTAAAATAACATGCCGTCCAAGCTTTTTTTTCAGGATTGTATATTTTCATTCCTTATCATTCCTTAAAATTCTAAAGATTGTTGGATTGAGGCCAATATACTATTGCTACATCATTAGCTCTGACTGCTTTCTTATGTACATTTCTTAAAGATGGGATATAATTTAAAACCACTCTTTGTTTCTGGTCCAACGAAAACCACTCTTCGTTTCTGGTCTGCGGGGATTTACTCCGTCCCGATAACTGACCGACGTTTCAAATCAAAACTGGTCTATGTGGGTGCCACTACGCGTGATTTACAACAACAACTTAAGGAACACAAGTACACGATTGATAAAAATCTAAATAATACGACACTGGCAGATTACTCGTAACATCAACATATACAAGTACAATGGGAGCAGGCAACAGTCATCAGACTCAGGTATATCTTGTCATATTTATTCAAACAATTGAGGTTTAAATTACACTTTGACATGCAGCACCCTTCTGCTTGGCAAGAGCACGGTTTTGTTCCACAATTCAATTTTTTTAGCATATTCATTAGAACCCAAACTTGTCTTCCTTTACCTCACTCACTAATTTGTAAAATTCAGTACAAACAACAGAACAAGAACAAATATAACAACACAAAATAAGGTTATATTATGTGGTGTATGGTAACTGCCACAACAATTTACATTATTACCAAGTGATACTGAGTGTTGTTGCCTTAACATGTTGCCAATATTGCCCGCTAGACTAGCAGCTGACATCCCCCATCCTATCTATTCGTGTCATTGCTTAATACAATGTGCAAATGTGGTGAATGTCAAGTTATTCATAGGATTTTGTATACTCACATCATTGACTCTAACATATACATAAGTGAAGACTTGTGCAAATTAAAATCATTTATAATGTAAAAACTAAAACTTTTAAAAAATAACTTTTATAAATGAGCAGTCAACATAATTTCATTACATAATGATACGAAACAAAAATTATTAAATTTTTTCAATAATATAGATAAAATAAAATTTGTAACATAAAATTACATAATTTTTTATCACACAGTATATTTTCTTAAATAACTCAACCAAAAATTATTTGCATAATGTAATAAATATTTTAATTTATATACAGTGGAACCTCGCATAACGAGCAAAATAAATTGTGAATAAAATGACTCGCTTAACAAGCGAATTTTTGCATAACAAGTGGCTAGGAGAGGGGAAGTCCCAGATTGTGCACATGTTCCATCTAGCACTCGTTCAGCTAGCATCTCAGTGTCGCTTGTGATCACACATTTTTCCAAACCTTTTCCAATACATATTATGTATAAACATCAACAACCGTAGCCCGTTATATAATAAACACGCCAAATGATATGCCACACTCTTGGGCTACGTAAAGGCTATAATTAAATATTAAAAATTAATTAATTTGACTAGAAGTAGGCAGTTATGCTGCCATCTCATATTAAATTAATGACCAATTCCAAATTAAATTTTAGAAACGTCCGAATTAAAAATTAACTACTAACTCAAACTCAGCCTTCTTACTAAATATACTAGATACATCCAATACACCTTATTGCTGAGAACATATATTTATTACGTATAACTAACGTTTTCGGCCCACTTTATGGGCCATCCTCAGGTTACAGTTGTTCGACTCTAATACAAAATCGAACACGTTCAAAATTAAACTAAATTAGAACATACATTTTAAATTTAAACAAATAGAACAAGTATAACACCAAATAATAAATAAGAAAATCCAAATAAAACATAAATGTAAATGCAAATAAAATACGGTGACTGGCCGTAAACATTAAGGAAAAATTCCTTATCCTTTAACGCATATATCTACTGAGCCTCTGTAGAAGCATTATTATGTGTGTTACTTTTTACCATGTACTTCCATGATGACGGTAACCCCGTCGCATCTTTATAATTTAAACATCTGCCAGACAAACCCGCTCTGTAAATTTCGCATTTCTCCGTTATGGATGACAACGTTGGCGAGTGTACTTTTGCAAGAATTTTGGCATCCTCCCATTGCACAACAGAACCATCGGCTTGCGCAATCCTGGATAATGCTGTTGAACACTTGTTTTTTGCGACATCATACTGGTGCTCTTTAATCCTCACTCTAAGGTTTCTATTGGTGACCCCTACGTAGTCCTTATCAATTCCCAATTGCTCATTTTTGTAGGGAATCGCATAAACTCCTGCCTGCTCTCTATCGCCAATTATTTGGAATAATGACGCAATGATTCAATGATTCTTAGACCAAATGAACTCTAACCAGCATGGCTTAAAACTTAACCTTGAGCAAATTAGTAGCAAGCAACTACACTTCTTGGATGTTGGCATTGAATTTAAGAATGGAACTTTGTACACGAAGGTGTACATCAAACCCACACATGATCCGATGTATATTCCGGCAAATTCTAATGACCCAACCGTTTATAAATTATCCGCATTTAGGGCCCTAATCAGAAGAGCATTTTTGTATTGCTCGAATATAATGGACACGATGGATGAGCTGGGTAGAATAAAAATGGTGGCAAAGGAGTTAGGGTTTGAAACAAGGTCTATAGAGCGTTTAATAACAGCATACGTAAAGCCTAAGAGCAACTCTAAGAAGAAACCTGAAGCTGGGGGTAACTTCACAAAGTTTACCTATAATAAATGTCTCTTCCCTATTATGAAGCAAATATCGAGACACAAAAACGCCAGTATATTATGCAAAAGGAGCCCCCACAGTATATAGGTTGATTAGAAATGACAAAGAAAGAATTGGCGATAGAGAGCAGGCAGGAGTTTATGCGATTCCCTACAAAAATGAGCAATTGGGAATTGATAAGGACTACGTAGGGGTCACCAATAGAAACCTTAGAGTGAGGATTAAAGAGCACCAGTATGATGTCGCAAAAAACAAGTGTTCAACAGCATTATCCAGGATTGCGCAAGCCGATGGTTCTGTTGTGCAATGGGAGGATGCCAAAATTCTTGCAAAAGTACACTCGCCAACGTTGTCATCCATAACGGAGAAATGCGAAATTTACAGAGCGGGTTTGTCTGGCAGATGTTTAAATTATAAAGATGCGACGGGGTTACCGTCATCATGGAAGTACATGGTAAAAAGTAACACACATAATAATGCTTCTACAGAGGCTCAGTAGATATATGCGTTAAAGGATAAGGAATTTTTCCTTAATGTTTACGGCCAGTCACCGTATTTTATTTGCATTTACATTTATGTTTTATTTGGATTTTCTTATTTATTATTTGGTGTTATACTTGTTCTATTTGTTTAAATTTAAAATGTATGTTCTAATTTAGTTTAATTTTGAACGTGTTCGATTTTGTATTAGAGTCGAACAACTGTAACCTGAGGATGGCCCATAAAGTGGGCCGAAAACGTTAGTTATACGTAATAAATATATGTTCTCAGCAATAAGGTGTATTGGATGTATCTAGTATAAAAATTAACTATTCATAATTACTAAATTTAATACGAGATGGAAGCATAACCGCCTATCTCTAGTCAGATTAATTAATTTCTATTATTTAAGTATAGCCTTTACATAGCCCAAGAATTTGGCATATCATTTTGGTGTGTTTATCAAACATATTATCTGTGATTTTTTTTGTTTTTTGCAAATCAAATTGGAATTTCAGGTTGGTTCGTTCCACGCTAGAAGAAATGATGATGATTCACGCTCCTTAATAATGTTTATTGTATAATTTTCTTTGAATAAACATTATACATAAAATATTTGAGTATATTTTTCAGCGTGGAATGCATTATCGTTTTTTACATTAATTTCTATGGGAAAAACTGTTTCATTTAATGAGTGTTTCACATTACAAGTAAAACTCTGGAACGAACTATGCTCGTTAAGCGAGGTTCCACAGTACATATAAATTGGCTACCTCAAAATTGTATAAAATAAACTTTTACAAATCATTACAATATTATTTAACATATTTTAGTTAAGGAATTTATAAATATCAGTGATTAAAAAGCTTAACATCTCCTTAAATTTCTGTTTTATGCTTTTATTTCTATACACAATGTGCTTGTGATTTGTTTCTTGTTTCATAGCTTGAAGTGATGTCATACACAAGTAATACTAATGAATATATTGTATTATTTGTTTAAAAATTAAATTATTATTTGTTCATATAATATGTTTATAAAATTTACTTCTTACTCAAGAAATGAAAAGATTGCAATGAGTGACATTTACAATTTCTTGCATTTTGATTTAAATACAAAACAATGCAAAAATAGTTCGTTTATATTTGACAGCGTAACTTAAGACATTAAAATGGCTATTCAATTTTATCAAATTATTTTTTTCTATTTTAAATGTATAACAAAAAACTGTAGAATGAAACAGAAATTTTAAGTTTCAGTAAAGAACATTGTTTCCGTCGTTATTTCCCCAATGTATCTATAAAGATTTCTCTAATACCGAACAATCTGCCAGATTTTATCAATTACATAAAAGTTAATTAATAATCAAGTACAAAGAAATTTGAATAGAGGTAGGTGTTTGAGCTGCCATCTCTTAATTTATTTGTAATAATTAAATTTATCAATTTTTAACACAGACTATTCTGGGAAAAAATCTGGCAGATTGTTTGGTACTACAAGTGTATTGGACTGTATGTTATTATATATATAGATATCTCTAATTAAAGAATTAAAATAATAAATTTTTGTAATTGTAAATTTGAAGTTCCTGTAAATTTTTACTGACTTAATAAATAAAAAAATTGTTTTGTTAGTTAAGGTTTGTAGTAACAAAAAATATCAGAAATTTAACATAATTACCTTCTGTACACAGTGCCTGATTTTTCACAAGTTATTTCTTCTTTGTAACCAGTAGAGAGACAGGCTAAGGTATGTTTGCTGACCTATCAAAAAGTTACATAAGAAATATTAATACAAAACATGTTTATTAACTGTTATGATATTAAATTTAAAAATTAATTTTTCTTTATACCTATCAGCATGAAGTGATAAATTGAGAAATGAGGAAGTCCTAAGAACAGTGAGTGAGAAAAGAAGCATATTAGAGACAATAGAGAGGCAAAAAGCTAATTGAATGGAACACATGATTCAAAAGAAAGGTTTATGGAATGATGCTATGGAAGGAATGGTTGCAAGCAAAAAGAAACAAGGGAGAAGAAAAATTAAAATGGCGGATGACTTGAAAGAGGGTAGTTATAAGAAGCTACAGCAATAGTGCAAGATAGAATAGCATGGAAAAAGTAGTAGTTCTCACCAGACCTGCTATAACTAGCAGAAAACTAGAGATGATCATCATTCTAATTATTAAACATTAAACAATTTAATTGTAATGGAACAATCAAAAAATGTTTGAACTTCTGTTTACATTTTGTTATAACAAAGACTGGAATTCAAATTTTCCTAGGAAAAATTTCTATTTAAATCTGCTTCCATAAAACTAAGAGCAACATCTGCTCTCAAAACATAATTAATGATGTGAAGAGGTATTGTATTATTTAGTAGTTTTTCAGATGTCAAATTTCCTGTATTCTCTCAAAAACGTTTGTTTGAAAGTATAATATTTTAATTTATATATTAACTCTCCGAAAGATTAACCGACAGCAAAACAGAGTTTAAAAATTCTCTAAATTCCCAAAGTTTAATGGCTTTTGTACACACAAATCTGATACTTTCTTGCATCTGTATCTATTCCTTACGGTATCTTTAAATTAATAAAATAATGACATAATAAACTCGAATTTAAATTGTTAAAGGTGTTATACAAATGTATTAATAAAAATTATTTGCATTATTTGACATTTATAAAATGCTTAATAATTACAAAAAATATTCAAGAATTTTCAAATTTACATTGAATAGCCACATTTTGAAAACTTTGAAATAAATACTTTTGGTTAAGTGACTAAATTTACAAGAATTTAACATCATTCAAGAATAAACAATTCTTGACTGTTTTGCAATTCGACAAAAGTATCCTAATAGCATGGAAAATATAAGTGAAATATGGCAATTGGTATAATGTTGACCCCTCTATAGTTTGCATTTCTCAATTTTTTGACATTCCACAAGACAAAAATTTAAAAAAAAAACCACCTTTACTAAATTTGGTGGGTGTTTGCATCAGCATCTATTTTGCATTATGTATTAATCAGAATTGGATAAACCAAACATTTTAAAACCTGGCAGAGTTATTTCTATATGTGGGGCATTGATGCTATTAAATTTTGGAGATTATAAGTGGACACAATAGAGGGAAATAGGGGTTTTATCTCAAGTGCGACCAGACTTAATTACAATTTACTCATTGTCGGCATTTACAGTTTTTTTTCTTAAATCTCATTCCTATCCCAAAAATAAGGAGTAACTTCTCACCAAAAAACCAACAACGGTGCGTTATCAGATGTAATTACAATTTTTCACAAACGTTTTCGAACATAAAAGTTCTTCATCAGGTGAAAAAACGGACAACTTATACAAAAAACGTTCGATGGAACAGATTTTCGAAAGAGCCGCGCGCAAGATTCGAAATATTACTCGTGCGGTTGTCGTCACCGCTGCGCATGGGCGGAAGTGGAAACTTTCCTGTAATGTCACCCGTCATAAATGAGCATTTGCCATGCGACGGATAACGATAACTCCTCTTTGCCGTTGATACATTTTTTTTTATCTCGGGCGGTTTTATGTATGTGTACCGCCTCCATCCATCTCAAACAGTGTATAAGGGGTGTGATGTGGATAATCCTGGCCTCGTCAAACCTTGGCTGTATATCCGGATCTGTGGCGTAACGTGCCAAAGCGGTTGTACATCTTTGATGACGGATGTCTGCTTTATGTTCTTTAATTCTCGCTCCTAGCGATCTTTTAGTGGAGCCGATGTACCATAAGTCTTCGTCACACCTGTGGTCTGTCAGCGGGATGGCATACACTCCCGGTAGCTTGTCTTGATTGGGGGGATCTTTGGCATTCCGTAGCATCTGATATATATTCGGGCATCTTTTATAGGTGATGCTGACTTGTTTCTTCTTGGCAACTTCCAAATATAGCTTCCTTAAATATGGATTGTAGGTGAGCGGTATGCTGTCTTTATGCTCTGTTGTTACTTGCTCATGCTGCGTTGACAGTTGGTAATTCCCCCATTTTTTGGTTAATTTACTTATAAGGTTGTAGTACCCATGGCTTTGAGCAATACTGCGTAACGTGTTAATCTCTTTCTGCAGAGCGTGTCTTGTTGAGGAATGGGTGTACGCCCGTTTCACTAAGGTGTTGAACGCTGCTAGTTTGTACGGTATGGGGTCACAGGAGCCTATGGGGATGTACAATTGGTCTGCAAGCGGTTTCCTGTACACTTCTGTGATGATGGAGGTTCCTTTAACCATGATACTAACATCAAGAAAATGAACATGCGTGTCATTCGCCTGTTCCAGGCCCAGAGTTACGCCGTAGCTGTTGTTATTAAATGAGTCGACGAACGCCGCTATGTCCGGCTTGCTCTTCCATAAGATGAGTATGTCATCCACGTATCTCTTATATAGCTGTACGTTGTGGAGGTGGTTAGGAAGGATTTTCTCTTCGAGTTGCCGTATTACCAGCTCGCACAAATCCCCTGCTACCGGGCTCCCCATTGGTACACCCCTTCCTTGTTTGTAGACTGTACCTCTAAATTGAAAGAATGAGTTGTAGCACAGCAGGTGGGCCATCTCTAATATTTGCTGGTGGAGGTTAGCATCATCGACTATTCTAAATAGTAGGTCTCGGATGGCACAAAATGCCGGTGGTAGAAGGATCGACGGATACAATGACTTAAAGTCGAGCACCGTAATAAATTGTGGGGGGTGTCAATCTGCTTGAGGAGCTCTATGAGGCATTGACTATTGGTTACGGTGAACTGGTAGTCTTCTAAGTGTGGAGCAATCAGATGGTGCGTGAATTCCTCTAATTTACGTGTTGGTGCTCTCACTTTATCAACTACCAGGCGAATCTGTTGGTCTTGTTTATGTGTTTTGGCGAAACCGAATAGCCTGGGTGTGTCAGGCGAGTCCATTACAATGCAATTACATCTGATAACGCATCGTTGTTGGTTTTTTGGTGAGAAGTTACTGTTTATTTAACGCGGTGTGCGATTGATGAGCAAAAATAAGGTTTCTGCCTTTTTATAATGATTAATATTAAAAAAAAATAGTATTAAGAAATCTTGTAACAGGTGGCACCACACACAGTTGTTCAAACAATATTCTTTCTTGAAAAATACAGAAATTTCTCATAATTTAAACAAAACCACTTCTTTTAACATTATTATTACAGTGAAACCTCACTTAACGAGCACCTCACACAACAAGCATTTCACATAACGAGCAAAACAAATTGAAAAATTTGCCTCACTTAACAAGTGATGTTTCGCATAATGGGTGACGAGGAGAGGGAAAGTCCCGAATTGTGTGCATGCGGCATACTGCATCAGCCTGTGTTTAGCACTCGTTCCGTTAGCATCTTAGTGTCGCTTGCGATCACATATTTTTCCAAACTTGTGTTCACACACATTATTTATAAACATCAACAACCATAGCCCGTTATATAATAAACATGCCAAATGATATGCCAAATTCTTGGGTCATTTTATTTAATGACCGATTCCAAATTAAATTTAATACGAGATGGAAACATAACTGCCTGCCTCTAGCCAAATTAATTAATTTCTAATATTTAATTATAGCCTTTACATAACCCAAGAATTTGGCATATGATTTGGAGTGTTTATCAAACATATTAGCTGTGATTCTTTTTGTTTCTGCAAATTGAATTCTCGTTCCAGGATAGTTCATTCCGCACTAGAAGAAAAGATGATGATGATTCACGCTCCTTAACAGTGTATATTGTACAATTTTTTTTGAATAAATGTTATACATAAAACATCTGAGCACTTTTTCGGCGTAGAACGTATTATCGTATTTTACATTAATTTCTATGAGAAAAATTGTTTTGCTTAACGAGTGTTTCGCATTACGAGTAAGACTGCGAGAGAAATTATATTCATTAAGCGAGATTCCACTGTATTTAAATTTTATATCCTTGTATAATAGAAAGTTATCAGGCCCTTCCTAACTCCCTTAACCTCGAATGCCAGGAAAGTCGTGCCATAGCCCAGAGGTGGGGAACCTTTTTGTTCACGAAGGCCACATTACAATTCATTGTCCCTTATAGAGGCCGCATTGAAATTTTTTTTGTCATTTTATCCTAGGCTTAGGCCACTAAGTAGTTTGAAAATTATGTAATAAAAGAAAAACAGTCTATATATGCGTGTGTGTATTGTAAATTTACATATAATAACTATAAAAAATAAAGGTCTTAAAAAATATATATCAACATTTAACATCACAGGCTGCAGAAGGCCACACTTGCCGACCCAAAAGGCTGCAGGTTCCCCATCCCTGCCGTAGCCCTTGCCAGATTTTTTTTTTACTTGAAAATGAATTTAAAAATGATCCAAAATATTTAAAAATTATACTCAAACAAATAATATTTTTAATTAAATCATTTAAATACAACTTCCAATCAGCTGGAAAAAAAATAAATTTTTAAAATAAAATTATGAATTATAAGTATTTATTTTTTATTTTCTTTTTTGTAATATTTTTTATATTATTTCTTTTTATAAAAAAATAAATATTCTAAATAAACCAGGACTAAATTATTTGAAAATTAATACATTTTCTGAAATTTTTACAGTATAATGTATATACTAAGTCATTAGATACACATATAAAGCTAAAAATGAATAATAAAATTTAAAATGACTTTTTACATTAATTACAAATTTTTAATCAATCAAATAAACCTGAATGGAACAACTCAAAGCTTCAAAAGTACACCGACCAGAAATATAGAGGTCCGAGTCAAAATAAATCAGAGTCTGCCAGTGGTCGAAGCCACCAAACACCAGTAGTTAGTCCCAGTTTGAGCTTGATGCAAGTTGGTCAAGCAAAGTTTTCCAAGTTTTCTTTGTGTAAACAGGCCAATCAAATAGGGGGCAGTTTTCCCATAGAAATTCTCATGCAAAGGGGGTTGTCTTCTGAATCACTCTTGATTGTTCTGTTTTATCTGGCAAGCCAAACAAAATGAACTGCTTGTAGCTTAGCTAATATCATAACTGTGTGTGGAATTCTAAATTTTTTCTAAAGTAAAATATTTAGAAAGGCTACATTTTCATAACTGCAATGATCTCTTGTAAGAACTAATATAAATTCTTCATACAGTCACCATTGATCCTGCAACATCAGAAAGGTTTACAAATTGATTATGAAATATTTGGATAAAGTAAGTTGCCTTACGATTCAAAATGCAACAACCCGACGAAGATCGATTTGCTTATCTTTCCAGTTAGTTTCTTGGAATTCCATTCCATTTCTGAGAAATAATCATTTATTTCATCTTATATGGCCAATGATAACAATGTTAAGAAAAAAATAGAAATAAAAATTGTACTGAAAATAAAATAATTTGGAAATATTTAAAAGGAAATTAAACACAGACAAGGCTAAGTCTGATTAATATTAAGTGACCGATAATCAATAGTTGCGATTGTAAAAAGGCAGATTCTAGCGTACTAGGATTTTTAATGTATTTTTTTTAATTTAATGTTAAGAATTTTAACTTTATACATCATTTTTATGCATATGTATTGCCAACGTTGTCAAATTTCAATATAAAAATGATAACTTACATGATATTTTTTATGTGCAGATGATGTAGCACTACTAATAATCAAAAATTGAAAAAATTAGTTTGGAGGTTATGAAATGATTTAGATAGATTACGTGCCAGAAAAGTGAACATAATTATATTTAGAAACACTCATTCACCACTTAGTTACATGTAAATATTAAAATATAAAACTTTGTGCTAATTAAAAAATGCTTAAATATTATATGAACAATCTAACATTTAATTATTCATCGTGATGAATGACCACAAAGTTTATGCTAAAAATTCAATTCCTATACTCAAAATAGTATAAATTAATTTAACAGAATAATTCTAAAATTTATTCTAAATAAGTAATCTGGTTAGACAACTAATTTAGTTTCTATAACTGGAACATAACTTCTTGCACAATATTCAACAATGAAATGTTCCCTTCTATTATATTTTCCAAATTACATGCCTAAACTTGGGCATATCCAATTGATCAATTTTAGAGGATTTTAAATTCAAGTTTTTGTATAAGCTCTTCTGCACACGACATATTCGAACACCAAAATGTTACACATTCCGTCTATTTGAAATTTGTGACCCGAAGCGAGTCTTAGAAGACTGAAAACATCCATTTTTATGAACTTGCACAGTTTTGCTGGGCAAATACTGTGGTAGAGAGTTTCTGCAGTACGTGACTACATTTGATGTTTTCTTGAAATGCATTTATCTAACGAATAAAAAAAAACCAATAGTATTTTATTATCAAAGCTTTGCAGATTTAGTAGTTTTTTAAAATATTAAATTCACAAATGGCATATAGAACTTTACATAATTCAAAAACATTAATTCCATCTCAAAGCATCTTTTAAATTTTTCTAGAAAATCAAAAATATCTATCATTAAGCTATTTAATAAATATACATTATGATTTGTGTAATGAAAATAATGTTTCAAAACAATAAATACAGTATTTACTTAAATATAAGAGAATCTTGCATATAGGACAATGTGTGATTTTAAAGATCAAAATAAATAAAATTAGATTTATTAATACAATTCTAATTTTATTTCGTTTAATCACAAGTAAAATGTAAAATATCAAATGAACATAAATGCACACATTGTCTCACAAAAATTACTGATATGTCAAACTTTAAGGAAAATCTTGTAAAATCGACAACATAATTTGTTCGTGTAAAGCTAGACAGTCTGAGATCTCTTTTTTGCCAATTCTTAAGTGAAATCCATTCTCCGTCGATTACGCTTACGAGTTTCTCCAAATTCAGATTTCCGAATAATCATGTGTTTTCGTGTGGAAATGGATTAAAACTTATATTGTGCTCCTGTATGATTTTAGAATTTCAATCTGGAATTCAATTCAAAAGCTTTGCTTTTCCTATTGTTATTCATCTTTACTCCTGACAATATACAACAATTCAAACTACCCGGATAAAATACTTATGATTTTAAATACAAGAGGATAAGCATCCGGTAAAAAATGCAAATACACAGTTCACAAAAATTATTTGCAAAAACGCAAAGAATCTTTTGCTTGCGCATATAGGACGAGCTAGGAATTTGAAGCTGTGATAAATGAATAAAAACCTTGTCTTACATGCAAGTAAATACTAGACTGTTCTAAAAATACTGAAGTATAATGATAACTTATAATCAAAACCTTTCTTCAAGCAGAACTTTTCTTTTTTAGACTTTATGAATTGTAACATTTAGAAATCAAGTAATTTAATTTTCATTTTAAAAAATATCTAATATTTATTCTACACATAAAATACTTAATTTAAGGTTGTCGTGACACTTTTTCCCCATCACGATAAAAATGGAGGAACCAGGAACTGATAAATTGTCACAAAATTTTTGTAGTAGTAAGCAAATTGAATAGAGGGAGTTTGAGCAAAGTGAAAAGGAGTTAAGCTGAAAGAGTAGCAAAACATGGATGTGCACATGTACACGATCTTTATTATAATACTCTGACGCTACCGAGCGCAGTCTTCCGACTGTGCCGTGGCGTCAGAGTATTATAATAAAGCTGGTGTATTAGCACATCTAGTACACCAGGATGCTTAACTATTAGTGATTAAGTTGGTGTCACAAATGCATCAATAATTATTATGAGAAACAAAAAAATAAATAAATAAAATTAAGAGAAAATAATAGAAATGAAGTAAAAAAAAAGGAAAAAAGTGTACTCTGATAAGTACAGTGGAGTGATACAATACAAACGATTTAAGTGACATTAAACAGTATCTGTGAAGATACAATAGCACATATACAAAGCCAAAATAAACATTACAAAAAAAAAAAAAAAAAACAAGTGAGACTATATTACAATAAATGCAACAATAATACAATATAATAATTAGTAGCAAAGCAAGTAGAGGTCGAGTGAAGAAAATGGGGGAAAGTAGTGTAACTAGCAAGCGGAGGTTGCGGGTTCATATCCCGCTCCAAGCTAGTTCTTTTCTTCCACAGTTCTAAATTATTTAATAAATAATTAAAAATTTATAATTATTAGTTTGAATAAGAGATGGTGTGTAATATCTATCTCAAATACCAAATTACTTAATATCTCATTATCAATAATAGCAAATTTACGGCCCAATTAATTACGGTGATCTTTTGGTTGAACATCAATGTATTGGGCTTCAGGAAGTTTATTAGATATATATATAGATGAAGACATACACAATACACATAAATGAAGGTATATACAATATTGGAATATTTTTGTTATGAATAGTCTATATTGGAAATAAGTGGGTGAAGCAAGTGAAACAAGCAAGAAATGGAGTTGGGTTGCCTATAGCAACCAGGAGACAAGGCTCCCTGGTGTGTGTTATATATATATTATATATATATGTTATGATAGATTTTGACAGTACTAAATAAATTAATATATAAATTTTTTATTATTGTTAAAAAAATAGAAAAAAAGAATTACAGAAAGTTAGATTAATAAATTGTTAAGAATACTGTTTATGTACAGAAGAATTCATTAGAGTATTATTTTCTTTCTAAAACTAATGATAAATTAGAAGGTAGAATCTTTTAACATAAATTGACAAGTTTCAATTAAATGGGATGTCGAAGACACAAAACAGTGTATATTGTCCATTGAACTGTTTCAAATCCAGAGTCATTGCAACAAAACTTTTATTCTATTTAATAATAATAATGGACTTTCAGTAAATTACTTAAAAGCTAATTAACAGAATAGCTATAAATATTCTCGATCTAATACGACAGGAATAATTAACGCACACCCACCATAAAATCCTTAAGTAAAGGACAAATTTATTCGACATCCATAAATAATTCGCAATCTCAAAACTTAATAAATAATGCCCATCACCAAATCTTTAAACAGAAATGCTACAATTATAAAACTTTTATTTATAAACCAAAAAACTTTAAGTTCCATTGTTTACGAAGTACAATAATGCGTTCTACTTCAGGTAATTACATAATTTTGTACCCATATTGTTGCACTGCTATTTCTCGCTTTATCGAAAGATACTAAATAATATTTAGATAGTTTAATACAGTCAAATAAGGTTACAGAAAGAAACGCACGGTCAAAGACGAAATCCTCGTAGATAATAAATCGACATTCGACACCGAAGGATTAATAAAAAAACAGAGCCACTCGACCAGAAATTAAGATAATTTATTTTGCTATTTTTGCACGCTCGGACCGAGGCCGGGCGGACTTCGAGCCCGACGCACCCCGAGACCTCGTCGGGCGACCCGCACCCTTCCCTCTCTGCGTCGGTCTCACCCGACCGCCGGGCTTAGACCGTAGACGGCGTCCGTAACAGTCTGCACGGCTAATACGGCGTTCGCGACACAAGGGCCACGCCGGGCAACAGTTCATTCCACGGATCTAACACCGATCCAAAAGTATTCATTTCTTAGCAGGTAAAGTAGATCTAATCCTAAAAGACTCAACAGCGTAATATTTGTCGTTTAATATTAAACCGTATTAAATAAACTCGCAATTTAACTCGTACACTAACACGGCAAAGCTCGGAGCCATCTAGCAGAATTTTCATTCGATAAACGCGGTCAAAGTACGTTTAGCGCACAGTTTCGTTCATTAATAACGAGAAAATATGCAACCTGGCAGCATTAAAATCGGTATTTTCGTTGCCGAAAACAATTAACTTTAATTATTTATCCAGAACACGGCAGCAACAAATGATTTAAGAATTCCACGAAACGGGTCGAAGTTAATAATTAAGGAGTAACTAACTAACTACGTTACTTCCAAGCCCATGTTTAGATAGGAAAAAGAAGCTCTAACCTTCTCGAACTGGTTACAAGCTCTGCAATTCTGCGTGACGGAATATTTTTCGTTGTTCCAACAAGAAGAGTTGTCGAGTTCGTCGGTCGGACGTGCGTATTTGTCGGGAGAAGGAGCCAAAACACTTTCCACTACCAGAACCACCAAACAAGTGCTGTAATATACAAAATATGCCGTCCAGTTACGGTTACTGGTCAAAACCGAAAGAAAACCAAGCGCTTACCAAACCAGAGATGCCACCACAAACACCATGCGACGAAAAGAACACGATTCGATCATTTTTACTTCGTTAAAGGGACGTCTACTGCAATATGGTAACCGCCATTTTATTACCTAAAAGTGTTGCCAGGAGCACGACCCGTAATCGATTTTTAGTTTTTTTTTAACTTTAATGTGCCAAGTGGTATATATAGAAATAATGTATATTAAGTATTAAGAAATAATACAAATAAATTAAAATTAATTTAAATTTCAAAAGAGTTATTGGAAAATCGGAATGTATCACGTGACTCGTACGCCGGACAATATCGGATGGCCCGAAAACGTGAAACGTCAAAAACGAATATTTAAGTGTCCGCGGTTTCCGTAGTGTGAATTCAGTTTAAAGTACGTCTTCGGAAGGATGCGGGTTCGAATCCCACGACGTTTCTGGCCACGGCGATAAGATATTGGAAGGAAGAAATGAATCTTTGATCTTTCTGTAATTCTATATTCGCAAAGCGTATAAGTGGGAATAAATAATAAATAACACGTAATTTGTGGATTGACCTTTTTCAGGCGAAGTAAAGCGAAACAAAACACTAAAAGAGTAAACATTCAATTCTTTATAAGACACGTCACAATATTTTAATTTTTAAGGATGTTCGGTAAATAATAACAAACACAATCTTCCATTAAATGTATTCATAGAACGTTCTGCGATTACCAAAATATAGATTCCCAGCATAGACTCTCCTACCGACCCATTTCTACTTTGAATATAAATGAATATTTCGTCACTCCTTTCGATAGGGAATTTTCCTCGAATATTTCCCAAATTTCTTCGAATAATATATAATAGAATACCGGCATAATTCCATTAATTTCTATGAATTCGAGAGGATAAAAAACGGAAATTTAGGAAAACTTTCGAGAAGGGGTGAATGAACTAAAGAGGGATTTAGTTACTCCAGAATAGTATAAAATAGACTATACAAGTGTGTGTATGATGCTGTTAACAGATCAAGTAGGGATCTACTGGTAATTAATAACAAAAGAAGGGATTAGTCGAAGGTAATCGATGACGAAAGGATAGTAGGAGTGGAAAGGATCTTTATCGCGTATGAAAGTTACCAATGGAAATGAGTTTTGCTTATTTGTTTGACGAGAAAAGAGCGTGATAGAAGAGAGAGGTCTTTCCAATCGTTGGAACATTACAATTGAAACGAAACGGATAAAACCACCGAACAGATCGCCAGTTTGCATCCGTCCACGTGGAGTTTTCCGGGTTTTTTCACTCGTTTAACCCCTAAAAATGGGTCCAGTTTCTTTTAACTATTCCAGGGAGGAATCCCCTTGGCAGATATCCACCTTTATACCGTTCGTCTTCGTCTTTCTCTTATTGCAACGCTGCTTAGAGGAGAAGAGAGATTTACAGGGGTAATTGGCATTACCAACTTCTCGTGAAAATTTGTAAAGTTTAATTATTTTCTATTGAATATTTCTTCGGCAAGGCAAAAATATTGCAAATTTGGCGTGTGTATTTTTCAGAAAAATTGTTTTTATAGCAGTTATTTCGTAGGAAATCTTACCATTTCGTAGCAGAATTTCGTGACTCGGGTTTGGAGAATCGTGTTATTGAATATCTTTGCTTTGTTGTTTTTTCTAATGTTATTTGCGCAAAAAATAAATCACTAAACACTTGGAGAATTTAGTTTGAAATCGCGGAGTATCCCGAGAAATTTATAAATAGTTTTCGAATATTAAATTCTCTGTCGTTTTTAAATTTTAATGAATTAATTTTGTGTTTGTAAAAGAGTTCATTAATAAGTAAGCTCCAAATCTCATTAATAACTTAATTATTTAAATTAAGTTTCAAAGAAAACGTATATACTTGTAGAAAGTAATTGTTCTATAAACGAATTGGTGTATTAAATTCGGAGAAGTTTATACTTTTATGTATTTAACACGGAGGAAAATGTCTTCTTTTGAAGAGAAATTAAGTTAAAATTGAAGAATTTATGACATTGATTTTGTTATAAATTAATAAAATATGTTTTTAGGTCTTCGAATCAGGTAGAAAATTAGCGATTTCATCGAAAATTGGGTGTTTGATAAAGAAGACGGGGTCATCTCTAACAAATAAACGAAGTAAATGATTGGTAGAAGGAATATTTATCTCATCGTTACCTTATTTCGTACGTCATTTCTGCTGAATATTTATAAGTAAAAGGTAATTTTCTTTCATTTTTCTATGCAAAAATGATGTTTTTTTAATCCAAAAGTTTCTTCGAATAGGAAAGATAACTCAAACTTCATCTCATCGATGGAATTATAAACCTTTATCGATTTTTAACCAAAATTTTCATATCGCGTGTAGAAATGTGGACCAAATCTCGATTATGCAAAAAAAAAGAAAAGAATATTTTGCAGTTGTTATCTCTTTAGAAAAATATAAAAGTTTCCAAATGAATATTTCAATCGTTCTTTACGTAACGCCACGTGTTTTTATTCAAAACATCCTAAATTACTTTTTAAAACTCCGTTACATTCCCTGATAGTATACAGGGTGTTTTTTATCTTGAGACAATGAAACAACTTAATTGGATCTCATTATTTTGGGAAAAAGGTATAGACAAAAGTTGTAGGGTTTCGAAGGGTCTATCAATTGTGACCTTGACCTTGACCTTCGAGGTCATTTGGGGGTAAAGTCTGTTTTTTTCAATGGGAACACATATTTTTAACCCCGGCAATGGAATGAGCGGGAAATTTCACAACCGGATATACCTTTGACCTTATGGTCTAGGTCAAAAGTCAAGATTATTTTAAGGTTTTAAATTATAAGCTTTTCCTAACGGGAAACCATACTTTTTATTACTGGAATGGGCAGGGAGGTAAAAGTTACATTTTTTCGTGACCTTATTACTTTAACCTTTAAAAGCATTCACTGCTTTTAGCACTACCCAGAAGTAACGATGCGGACGTAGTAGTGTTCTGCTCCCTTTGAAGTGCTTTTTTTCGGTGAGTCCCCTCGCCTCTCACTATCGCGGTGCTTGTTTTCGGTGAGTCACTTTACTTCTCACTATTGCTTGAGATGTTGGTTTCGGGAGAAAATTTTATAACACATGTTCAAAATGATGCCCTTCCGCTTCGATGCATTTGTTGAGCCGCGCTTAAAATTATCAAGCTCGAGATGACCTTTAGAGGTCAAATTTGGGGTACTCGAGGTCGTGGTTGATTGTGAAATTTTTGCTCTTTTTATGTAAATGTAACTTTTACCTCCCTGTCCATTCTAGTAATAAAAAGTATGGTTTCCCGTTAGAAAAAGCTTATAATTTAAACCTTAAAATAATCTTGACCTTTGACCTAGACCATAAGGTCAAAGGTATATCCGGTTGTGAAATTTCCCGCTCTTTCCATTGCCGGGGTTAAAAATATGTGTTTCCATTGAAAAACAGACTCGACCCTCGAATGACCCTTCGAAACCTTACAACTTTTGTCTTTACCTTTTCCCCAAAATAATGAAATCCAATTAAGTTATTTCATTGTCTCGAGATAAAAACACCCTGTATATAACAGAGAGAAAATGTGGCGACCGGTCAAAAAATTACCCTCCCCAAGAAAAAATTTACATTTTTGGATTCGGAGGACCTCGAAACGTCGAGAAATGCAAAAATTTGGAGAGTTTTTCTGCATGTACGGATGTTAGTGTGTGGGGGAAGCACGAAGTGTTCACCCACTTTGAAGCGTAATAACTCTTGCACTTTCTGTCGAAACTTTCCGAAATTTTGAAGGGAAGTTTGTGTATCAGGGGCATTAATTCCATTAAATTTTGGTGGTTAAAGGTCGAAGCGTAGGGGAGATAGAGAAGGGACGTGTGTCATATCACGATTAGAGTTGGAATTAATAAAGATTTTACTCATTTAGCATTCACAATTTTTATTTATTTCTTTATAAAACTCTTTACTACCCACGAAATTAAACTTTCCGCCATTTTATAATTATTTTATAGAAAGTTTAAAAAAATAAAATCTCGTACAGAAGGAACCATGGGCAATTTTAAATGTTTTACATCACTCTTTGCTGGATTTTTTTATGAAGAATTATCCTGATATATGAGCAATTAAGGGGCATTTTAATGCAAAAAATACAAAATATGCGTTTTAATACTCGAAAATCTTTAAACTAGGTTTAAAATCCAGATTAGAAGAAAAAGCTTAGGCAAATCATGTATCTAAATCGAGTGAAACTTACGTAACTATAATTCAATTTGTTCGCTTATAACGATGTTGCGTTAAAACGAGAGGTGCTGATAACGAGTGTCGAAGAAGTTTCGGGAAGCCAGACTTTAACAGTTTCCAATTATTGACGTCTCCTGCGATGTCATTAAGTGTGCGCTCTCTTGGCTAATCTCGTATACTGGATAGGGCAACTTATCGAATTATTTTTATGTGTATATACCAATGCCTTTATTTCTAGACGTCACGGACCGTCGACGGAAGTAAGTTACGTCACCATCACTCACATTGCGTTACGTGTATTATCATAATTCTGTTATCTATCGTGCTGTAATGCCATATATTATAAGACTATTATCGCCATCTAAATTGATAACATTGTAACCGTCGTACTATAATTTATTATCCGCTGTTTAATGTAATAAATTATGCGCTCCGAGGAAAGTTGACGAAACGTTATTTCCCAACCGATAGCTCGCGATCTTTGACTCAAAATGGCGGATGTATCGCGTGCCGGAAACGAAGCCATCCATCGATATCGTTCTTTCTACGATATCGCGGCATTTAATCGCGGTTTCACTTAATCTATAAAGTTAATTACAGATAAAGCCACGTCATCGATCACCTCCCCGTTTAAGCGAGCCCCCACACGCATTTGAACCACTCGAAATGTTTTCGACACGACATTTATTTATGAGCTATTGCCAACAGCCAGTCACGCTTCGTGTTTGTACCCCGTGACCCGAAAGTTAAACACGTGACTATCAAAATCGTCCCTTCGCGCCTGTTTCTATGAGAAATACTTCTGGAATACTTTGGTAACTTCTGTTCTTTAAACTGAAATAAGTCTGGGTTCGTCAATCAGATTGACATTAAACTTAGAATCACTAAACTCCAGCCGTGTAAACCATTTATTCAATATTCTTGCGCAATTTCACTCACTTTTAAAGTACACACGTGCTATTATTTACATCCCCTATCTGCTTAACACTGCGACAACTCTAATAATACATACAACTGGCGATAATGATTGGGTAGTGTTAATGAGGGTAAAATGCGTTCCACTTTCGCCGGGCGTAAAACGTCTTAATATATAAGCCCGCGGCCCCTTTTGCTAGGCCACACCCGATATATAATACAGGAAGGCTTTTAATTCGACACGTCGCACGATACATAACAATCGAATGCGTAGATAAGGCTCAACTGCGCGTGGAGTACACGCCGTAAGTAAATTTTTCTACACAGCCAACGGTGATTAAACATGGAAGATACTCAATATCTAAGAAGTAAATATGTAAAACGGTAAACATAAACAGGTAGATTTTAATAAATTAATAAAATGGCGTGATGTACGGCTTGTTTTTTAAATAAATAATGTTAAAAAGGACGAGTAGAAAACTCGTCCTTTTTAACAAAATCGATCATTTCTTCACCGCATTTTTAACTAATTAATGAGCTGTGTCACTATTATTCTATTTTAAATAGTGATTTTTGTGCCTCGTATGTCATAGGACAAACAGAGCATCGCTCTTTAAACGCGTATTTCGTGACACGTGCGCTCGAGCACACTCGAAGAAGTTAGTAATAGTACACAGATTAAAAATTCACGAAAAATTCGCGAATGGAGGGGGTGATAGTCTTCAATTATACAGATCGAAGCGCGCAATTGTATCAAATGTACGCCGTCTCCTCTATAATTACTTCCCACACTCGACTTGGGTTTTATCAATCGAACTTAGAAAATTTCTGGGAGCTCTCCCTTTCCTCCCCCGTTTAATTAATTAAATAACGAAAAATATAGACACTTAGCAGTCACGTGATCTAGACGGGCCCGGTCTTAAACGCCATTTGAATATAAATCATTAGCACGCAACAATACACCGCATTATACCCGGCGACAATATTGCCGGCGTGACTTATCGATATGCAAATTAGTGGCCGGGAGTTTGCGCTTTTAAATAGGATTTAAGCTTCCTCCAGGAATTACGGAGAATCACTTACGTACTGTATCGAGGGGGATGAAAATTGGAGTAAGTAAAGAAGGGGACGAAGAAGCGCGTGATTCGTAACTCGGAGGTAGGAAGGAGAATTTTTGGCTCTAATTGTGAGAAAATAGACAATAGGAAAAGAAAAGATACCTTCTTCTAGAGAATAGTAGCGTCTCTTTAAGGAATGGAGCGTTTTTATGGGGAGAGGTGGGATTTTTGGTCTACTTAATGAAGAATTGGGTCTGCAGGAAAACATTCCGAAGGAGTCGAAGAGGAAAAAAAGAGGACGAAAACAAAGCCGTCATGCGCAGTGATCCGTTTCTAACGGTAACCGTGGGTTTATCGGCTGACAACAATCGTCCGCGCCGAGCGTCC
This sequence comes from Centruroides vittatus, assembly GCF_030686945.1. NCBI lineage: Eukaryota > Metazoa > Arthropoda > Arachnida > Scorpiones > Buthidae > Centruroides > Centruroides vittatus. Next base: position 684,652 of record NW_027122389.1, on the reverse strand, counting down.
GTCGGCCGACTACACAGCCCGAGACAGGTAAGAGTCGGATCGTCCGCTCGCGACACTCCTCTTCCTCTTCCTCCTACGCGTCATCCCACCCGATCGGGGAGGTACGGTCCGTTTTCGTCCCCGGGAGCGTGAGGTTTAACCTCACGCTACGAAAACGGACCGTAAACTAGTTCCTTGTCCTTCTCTTTACACCACTATTTTTGTGTCGATTTCGGAGGCGAATCCCCGATCGCGCGGTGGAGTCGAAAGCGCAAATAATGGGAATTTCCTTTCGGAAACCGAACCCCCATCTCCCTCGTTGAAGGAATAGAAAATGTCCAATTTTTCTTCCTTCTAATGGCGCCGTTCGGTTTATTTACGTCTCGTCCGTCGGGTGGGCGCCTTTTTTTCGTTACGAAGGGCACTCGGCCTCGAGTGTTCTACATAGAAAGTCCGCCTAACCGACCCTTAAACCGTTAATAAACGAAAGACGAAAGGGTATCAAACCCACTCCTCTCGATCCGTGGCTCTTTTGTTTATCGTCGGGTGTCGTGCGATTCGTATTAATTGCTTTTTTTGAGTTAGAATGGATCATTCTAACCCCGATCCCCCATCGACGAACGGACTGAACCCTCGCTTTTACCCGAGAATCGTCGTCTTCGGCTAGCCCGAAATAACACATTTCTGGCTAACCGAAGACGATTATTTACACGTAAAAGCGAAGGTTTGGCATGCAGAAAATTAAAGAGAGCATAAAAATTTTTGTTTTTCTCGAAGCCTTCTCTTTATTTTCCTTCCTTTTTTGGCTCGTTAACACCGAGTCGAGTTAAACGTTTGTGCCAAATTTCGAGTTTTTCGCTCGACCGGAGGTAGCAAATGATGGTGTGGACGGAGTAACCGGTGTACGTTTTACGTCACAACCGCGCGTAGTACTACACGAGCGTTAATGACCGTAAGTAGTAATCGTGCTATTTACACGACGACGGTGCAAAAAAAATATTCTCGATTGCATCGTCTTTCCGCTTCCCTGTCGGAATGGAAGCGGGCCCGATCGCGGCGCGACGTCGTTGCCAGCGTTGGCGGGCCGACATCGATCCGCCGCTTTTTGGCACGTGGATCCGGAACTGCCGCGACGGAAAGAACGGAAGCGGCGTTCTCTCTCTCCATTGGCTCCATCCGGGCACGCGACGTAGAGCGGGCCCGTGAGCAGATTCGGCTCTCCCCTTCCGAGTGCCACCCGCGCTACTCCTCGTCCGCGGCCCGACTTGGATCCGATTTGTAGCTTTTAGGTTTCTTTTTCCTTTTTCTAAAAGTGAAATTTACTCGAGGGCAGTACTGAACATCGGAGACGTTCCTCTTCTTACGTCTTTTCTAACGTCGATAACACTCGTCTGGCTTTCTTTTCAGGGAAACGCGGCCGTGTCAGGCCTCGGCACGGACCCTTCCGTCCCCGTCGTCTAGTGGTAACCTCTTCCATGGCCTTACGTCGTCCCAAGAGATGGAGGAACCCCGTTCTGGTCTTCGCCGCCGCTCTCTTTTCTCTCTATTACTTTTCTCTTCCGTCCGAGTGCGGCTCCACCCCTCTCCCCTCGCCCCTTTCACGAAAACTGTTGGCCCAGGAGGCGGACAATGCGACTACCGTCGCACCCCAGTTTCCCGAGGATCTCTTCTCCATGGACCAGAAGAGGATGGGAGCCGTGGTCCTTCACGTTCTGGGTCTGGTGTACATGTTCGTGGCCCTGGCTGTGGTCTGCGACGAGTTCTTCGTCCCCGCTCTGGAGGTCATCACCGAGAAACTCAACATTCCCGAGGACGTGGCCGGGGCCACGTTCATGGCCGCCGGGGGGAGCGCCCCCGAACTGTTTACAAGCGTCATCGGGGTTTTCGTCTCGTACGACGACGTGGGCATCGGGACCATCGTGGGTTCCGCCGTATTCAACATCCTCTTCGTCATCTCCATGTGCGTGGTCTTCAGCAAGTCCGTCTTGCGCCTCACCTGGTGGCCCCTGTTTAGGGACGTCAGCTTCTATTCTATATCCCTGGCCGTGCTCATCGTCTGCTTCAGGGACAACGTCATCTACTGGTACGAAGCCGTCGTACTTCTGGTCTGCTACGTCTTTTACGTCATCTTCATGAGCTTCAACGCTCGAGTGGAGAAGTGCGTGAAAGCTCTGATGAGTAAGAAGTCCACCAAAATAGGAAGCTCCGATCACCTGGTCAACAGGGTAAGTTTCCATTCTATAATCCGAATTGGGGGAAAGAAGCCCCGTTGGAAGAAAGTACACCGGAACGTGCCAATTTTCCGGTGGTTCGAAACGGGATCCATCGATCATTCGAAAGAAGTTGATCTTTCTTATCCTTGAACCATCCTTGACCCAATTAGTTCGGATGCGAGCCAAAAGTTTCCTTTTCTTCTCAAATATTTAAATGACAAACGAAGCGAAAAGATGATCTTTCGAGTGTTCGAAACGAAAAGAGACAATGCGAAAAAAGGGCCTGGAAGAAAGGCCTTCTTGGTATCCCTCACGGGGATACCAAGAAAGCCGTTTTATTAGGCCAGGAAGCTATTTGACTCGAGCTTCGTATTCCTTCTTAACAAAGAAAAGGAGACTAAATTCTAGAACAAACAAACACTGTCGAGGGTTGCAAACGAAAATTACGCGGGGAATTCGAGGATCGAATTAAAAATCGTTTCCGTCTGTCGTAAACGCGTTACTTTTTACGATATTCGAATCCATATTCGTGTCGGATGTCGGTCGTCACCGCAACGACGCAACTCGGATTTGTTTACCTTTACGTTTACGTTTACGATCGGTAAACAACGAAGAATCGTTGGAAATTCGGACGAGTCGGGTGACGTCGACGACTTTTTAATTTGTAAATTTCTCGTTTCAGACCATTCGAAGGGGGGTGGAAGAGCCGACTTTGCAGACGGGTAGCAAATTCCGTCAGGGGCTTCTGCAGCTGATGATTCACTCCATCGATCCCCTGTACGAGGAAGGTAAGAATGACGTGACTCCCACCCATTAAACGCTTCGTCCGACGGATATGGAAAAAGAAATTAAGCCACTCCTCCTCCTAACGCTACTTCGCGAAGTTCGCAAAGTTTCGGAAAGATCCCACCTCGCTTTTTCGCCCCCCAAAAACTTCGAACTTCGTGAGTCGTCGGTGAATTTCAAACGAATCGCGTATTTTGTCGGCTGCCTCCCGATTAAAAATAAACACTTTGGGATCTGGAATTATAATTTTGGAAGTAACCCCTTTACCCAACGAAAAATTATGGCGTTACGGAAAGGTCAAAGGGCAAATCCAATCGATTTTCGTCCGGCCCGCTTCGTTAAAGAAGTTTCTTCGCCACTCGTTCAATTCTCCTTCTTACCTTCTCTACTTTCGTGATCAGTTTCGACGATTGGAAAGTGCCCTCTTGGCAAACGAGCCTGTGAGGTTGCTCGTGACAGACCGCACGACACGGATCCTAAATTATTGAAGAACCAAACGTTCGTTCGTCACCCGGCGACGAGTAAACACGCGACGATAATCCGCGCGTTATCTTTCAATTGTTTCTGGAATAGGACTTTGGGACTTTCTTCTGTTTCCAGGGAAGTCCGACAATTCGCATCTGCAAACCGTGGCTAGCGTCAGGGTGCTTCTGGACGCCGCACCCCTCGGAGCCGCATTTCCCGTCGAGACGGTCCCGGGCCATCCCTCTCTTCGACCCTCCCGAGCCGATAAGGGAGTTCAGACCGACATTTCGGAACTCGACGTCTTCGCCCTGAGCGAAGGACCCCGAAGGCCCCGCTTACAGGTGAGTTTTTCCTTTTGGCTCGTCGAGAACGTCACGTGGTACCGAGTCGACGACTTTGTTTTTTCATATCATAACCTTTTCCAGCCTCTTCCTCCCAAAACCGAAACCAAAGTGGAAGGCTACGAGAATCCCGCTCTGGAGAATGGCGCCCCTCCTCCCGAGCCCCGTCCCGAACCCGTTCAAGTAAGTTGTTTGCATCTGGTGACGTTTAGCCCCCGTTTATTCTTCCCTAAATTCCCTAGGAAACGAAAGAAGAGGAGATACCGCCCTCGGACCCGTCCGAACCCCTGGACATGAGTTGGCCCAACACCACCAGAAAGAGAATCAGTTACGTCTTGTTGGCCCCTATCGTCGTCCCCCTCTGGATAACGTTGCCCGACGTCAGGAAGGAGGTAAACGTAGGATTACGCATTGTGTCGAGTCGGGAAGAATTCGTATGGTAATTATTGTTTTGGCAGGACAAGAAGAAATGGTTCGCCTTCTCCTTCCTGGGTAGCATTCTGTGGATAGCGGCCTTTTCGTACTTAATGGTCTGGTGGGCTTCTCTGGTGGGGGAAGTAGTCAACATCCCCAACGAGGTAAATACCCATTCTCCTTCCATCCTCGTAAACTTTCGCTTGTCAAATTCTCCCTCTTCCCCAATCTCAGGTCATGGGGTTGGTCTTCTTGGCGGCGGGAACTAGCGTTCCCGACCTGATTACCAGCGTTCTGGTGGCCAGAAAGGGTTTTGGCGACATGGCCGTGTCCAGTTCCATCGGCAGCAACCTCTTCGACATAACGGTGGGGTAAGAAGTTGTTTCCACCTTCCTCCTTCTCCTCTTCCTCGTCTAACTTAATTTTCTCGCTCAGTCTTCCTCTTCCCTGGCTATTGTCGGCTCTGATATTCGGCCCGGTTCGAGTCAACAGTTCGGGAATGATCTGCTCCGTGGTTCTCCTCTTCATGATGTTGCTCTTCGTCATCGTCAGCATCGCCGTCTTCAAGTGGAAGATGAACTTGGGCCTGGCCCTGGTCATGTTCTTCCTCTACTTCGTCTTTGTGGCCCTCAGCCTCCTGCTGGAATACAAAGTAATCTCTTGTACAGACATCATCGATTCGGTTAGTCTGTGAATCCTCTATCTTCGGCCCATTAACAGTAGTTTAGAAGAGAATAGCTTAGAGTAAGAAGCGTTTCCGGTGGAGAGACAAGATCCGGCCCATCCGATCCCCTCGGAGGGGTGGACACACACGAACAAAGAAAGAAAAGATATATTTTAGTCGACGGACTCGATTATTTTTCTACGTCTTCGATCGACGATTCGGAGAAAGCGCGAAGGTGGTTCGCCACCCGTCGATACCCTTCATTATATACCACGAGTCGACACTCGTCCCGAAATATCGATCTCTTCGACCAAAGTCCCGCTTTTGAGTTCGTCTTCCATCTCGTGCGACGATTTTCTAGCATCGTCCACCCCCTCCTCTTTAAATATATCCTTTTTTCTCTCCAATTTTTCCTCTCTCGGAGCCCATTTTTTGTAGAAAGACCCTCTTCTTCCGACTAAATCTCCGAATTGCTGTGTAAATATCCCGTTACCGATCGTTCATCTTCCCTCTTCTTCACCCGTTCTTCAGCTTCCGGTCGTCTGCACACAATTCCTGGTTTGTAATTTAATTAGAGGAGGATTAGAGTTTCTCATTTAATAAATATTTTTATGATCTCACCGTGTTCTTCGTCGACAACAAACAAAAATATTCACGAAATTCTCTCTTCTCCAAATATAACAAACGTATTGCCGCTCTTCTCTTATTCTAAATACCTTGCCGATTCTAATTTCTTAGCACCGCGAAGGACCAACCTATCTCACCAGGGGCTTTTAAATACTACGACGAAATCCCTTAGTTTCCTACGAAAAAATAAAAGAAAAAATGGCGACGTAATTACAAAACTTTTGGAAAATTGGAAAAGGAAAATTGCACGTGATTATCCTCTGATATTTACTAGAGACAGAAGACCAGACACTACAACGTAGTGTTTGGTTCACATCTGGATTTCTTCGAATCTCGCGTTCTCGCGTGATGTATAGCCAAGATAATACACACGTCACACAGAGATGAAAAAGTAGTTTTCTGGTCTACTCAAATACGATCGAGACGAAAACACCCCCCATCTAATACACTTAAGCATTGTATACTCGGGAGTGGGGATTAATATATTAGGGGAAAAGAAGCGAGTGACGTGAATAGGGAAATTGAAAACTACGAGTCGGCCAATAGAGAAGAGCGTAAACCACTCTTCGTAAACGTAACACGAGTCCGGTTGCGAGATGCGAAACGTCATCACGAAATGGAGGAAAGACACGAGACGTCACGCGGGGAGGATGCCATTACGACTCGAAGGAAATTCACGCGCTTATCGATCGACTCCGCAACAGGTGGACTTTGGCATCTACCTGGGGGATGTATTCTCACGTTTTTGCCACTTTCGGGTGCCGGTCCACACCCAAAAATATCAAATTTGGTAGAAGTATTCCGACTTTTACATTTCTGTGTTGTAAGGGGGTGGTTTTCGATCTTCAATTTCGACTTTCCGAAGGTGAAAGTTGTACCCGCGCCAGTATAGTAGGGGGTTGAAGGAATATTTTAGCAGAGTCGATCGATATCCTTTGCGAATAAGTGCCTAATTAAGCCTCGACATTAAAATTCGTTTTAAAGTCTGATAAAAATACACACTTCGACTACTTTACTTTTTTTCCTTTATCGTTCTAAGAACGCATTTGCTACAAATTACACTAAAATAGTTCGCTAATAGACACTCGATCACGTGACTAGACCGTAGACGTTCAGAAAACGACGTCTACGGTTCAACTACGATATTTGTGACGTCAACTTTCTTTTTTAATTTTAATTAAAAAAGAAAGTTTACGTCACAAATATCGTAGTTGATTAAGTGTGACGTGAAGCCTAAAGATACTATTCCCCTTTACCAATTTCATATTTTATCCGGTTTATTGTTAGATTAAGCGATGTGCCGCGAGAGGAAGCGTGAAAACAGGAAATTCATCTCGACAACAACGTGATATATCAGTAACAGTACACGGGATGCGTTACGACACGGGACGAATGAAGCGAGAATTGCGAGTGACATTAAAACTCGTTCGAAGATTGATTTTGGCGGAGGAATAGAAACCATTTTTAACGACGTTTCCTATTATTATATAAGACTACAATGGCGTTAAATCGCGGTTAAATATTAAAGTGACTGAAAACAACGCAACCCGGACGATATTGGAGTGGTTACTCTTGGTTAAAACGTCACGCTACGGTACTTTTTTGGTAGCGAGAGGATAGCGTGACCGATTATCACAGCTTCTATTATAAAGTTATAGATTATAATTATCGTCGACGGAAAAAAGAAAAGAACGCTGCCAAAATGCGTTACGGTAGCCAATGGTTGGGATAAAATTATATATATGAACCATTCGCTATCGTAACCTACCGGTACGTGTGTTGCGTGTATACCCACGTGCAGAGCCGGATTTACCAATCCAGAGGCCCTTTAAGAGTAGGCAAATTTGATGATTTAGAAAATTTACATAAAATACTGTACTTTCAACTAGATTTCAACTAGGAAGTTGTAAATTTCATTTAAAAATAGGGTTATTGTAAACATACATACATTTTATTGTGTAAAACTAATTATTTTAATTTAATTGAAAAATACCTACGTAAAATTTTTTCCCGAAATTTTCCGATGTTTCGTAGGTTTTTTCCCGGGTTTGGTTTTTTTTGCCCGTGGCCCTCGTGATTAGGCCACACTAGGCTGTCGCAGTAATAGGGGGAAAAAATTATGTTTAAACATAGTTTTGCGGGGGCCCCGGGCACCGGCCCCAAATGTCCTTATGTAAATCCGGCCCTGCCCACGTGCCAGTGTGTGTGTTATTTATTAGATTTTTCTTGCGTTTCGATAATGTTTAATAAATTAATGGCTGCATATTTTGCAGTGTTAACGTAACCAACGGTAATTACAACTAATACGTAACAATCGATACGTTTAACCAGATAACAGAAGGCTTTATCGAATTCGGTCTGGTTTTCCCGACTCTCGAACGTGATGTCGATCGGAAAAGAGTCAACGTCGTCGATCACGTGTTTTTATTTAAGCCAATCGCATTTAACGCTAGAGGTCGACTGGACGAGATGTCGCTATCGTCGACCGTTGTCCCGAAACCGATCGAAGCTTTCTCGTCCGGCTTAATTATTGACGTCGCGCTTTTAAGACAAACGACATATAAGACGAGGGGGAAGGGGTTGAACTTCGGTGGACGTCCGTATATTTCATTGAAAATTTATACAGTTTATGCATTTTATTATACTTATTTTAAAATTCCTTGTTTCATTTGTACTTGTGGTATCTGTCACTCGTAGTGATAAAGGTTTAAGGAAAGTAGAGTTTTGTTGGACGTGCAAGAGAGGATGAGTTACGGAAACTTCGAAAAAATCTCTGTAGACGCTTCGTCCATCCGTTGTATGTAGAAACAGAGTGGCGCCCTCTGTTATAAAAAAATGAACTAAATTATATGTATTTTTCAAATAATACGCGTACACTTGATCAAATATCGTTAAAAATTGGGACGAGATTAACACGAATTAACTTTGTACTAATATGCCACGTTTAATATCATTAGGCAGGCTGATGGACATGCCCAAGACATTAGAGTACCGTTACGGGGATCCTAGATTCAATCCGGTTTAGATGGACAATCCCGGAAATTTTTCAAGGGTGGTAAGTTTTCGCCCTCATCTCCGAGCCACTTCTATTAAGAGGGCTCTCTGTGTTTCGTTTCTTCGAGGCCCGCTCGAATGAAGAGGCCGATCGGAAATGGAGAGGGCTTTCTGTGTCCCGCTTTATTAAATCTCGCGCAGGGCGAGTATTTTTATTTATTTATTTTTGTTCTTTGATTAATGAAGTTCGGTATGAGATCGAACTAAATTTTGTGGCCGTAACGTACATTTTATCACGACCAGGTGTATTTATAGATTTCCGTCTTTCTTTATTACTAGTTGTTGTAATATTGCATCCCTTAGTTTATATAGTAACAATACTGTGAGTTTCGAATAGCCGAATTTGGAGTATTCAGAGGTAATTATAAATATTTTCATCGTGCGAGTTAGGAAGAACTCGAATGGACGAGCGACGTTGGTCACTTGTGGAGTAGGATTCTTTCCAACTCTTGGTGGAACTCCGAAGCGGCCACCTCCGCGTGGTGAGTTCTGGGTTGTCGTTCGTCCGGAAATGACGAACGGCGGGCGAAGAAATGCTTGTTCCATTGTTATCCATTTGGCCGCTGCTGCGCAGCTTTCTGATGCCGTTTGACGTTGAAAACCCAAAGTGTATTGGTGTTTCGTTGAAAAAGTCGAGTACAGAATCGAATTTAAATTTATTATAAAAAATCGATGAATTTATAGACACTTGACAAATTAATCTATTTAATCCGTAATCTTTACAGAGACGAATTTGCCAAGTGTATAAATTCACCGAGTCGTGACACAAAACAAAACAAGAAAAAGAAGACACGATTTCGACAAAACAAATGCTGATAAGTAATTTACGATTGCCCTCCCTGTGATTTATTAATTCTAAGGCTGAAATATTTTCTTAAATACATTCTATTATATTAACTCCGGCTTTCTTGACGGGGTCGGTCTTGACCATTTAGGGGTCGATGAAAGTTTGCGGGGATAGCTAAGACTTTGCAAATATTTAAAATTTTACACATTTATCTTGCTCTTAAATAAATGTCTTTTAATAATTATATAAGAGGTTATATTATATATAGTACATAACATCGAATGGGTGGACAGAAAAAATACTTTTTTTAAAAGGAGACAATACACGAAAAAGATTAGGAACCCTTGTATTAATCGGTTTAACTTTTCATTTTTATTGGTTTGTAGGCAACTCGAACCAATCTTCCAACTTACTCTGTCGGCATCTTTGCATATAAAACGGTAAAGTATTGGAATCGTATTAACTTTGACCTTCCGAGATTTTTGCCAATTTCGACGATTTCAACCCAGAAAAGCCGAAAGAAATTCCTACAATGAGTGGCGTAATTTTCTCGCCTGTTATGCGATATTATTTTTAAAAAATCAAGATGACAAAAACCTTAATTTTGAGGGTAGCGATTGGTTTTATAAAAATAATCGTAAATGATAACCAATAATCTTCGTTAAGTCAGATCTCTTTCGAGATCGCCCACTATTTTTCCACCTCATCCATCTTTATCGTCATCAATGTCCCTCGTAATCGCGTTACCGTCTTTAATTTATCCCGCGATATTAAATGAAATTGACGCCGACATCCGCACTCGCACGCAACGTGCATCCATAAATATCTTTCCGGTTAAGAGCATTTTCAATTTGTTTCTTTTCTAAAACTCATCCCTACTTTTAAAATTAAGGTTGTCGCAATTACGGATGTATAAAACAAATTTTAAAAAGCTAGGAACAAAGGATTACTGCGTAGCAATGTTTTTCAACCTATTTGGTCGTATGACACTTATAAAATATGGAAGCATTCGAAACACTTTGTTGGAAAGATTAGACTTACGTATATTATGAAATAATATACATTTGCTATAATACAATTTTAATGACTACGTGAACGTTTATTTGAGAACAATCTTCCATTTATACTTACACAATACTTATACTATTTATACAACACGATTTTAAAATTTTCTTCGTGAACTTCGTTAAGTATACTACGTTCGCGCACAATTCACGACTCGCTTCGATCTCGATTTACCTAAAATCTGGATTGTAACTGTCGCCAGTCGAACGTCGAGCTGTTTTTTCTTTTCGATGGGGTGTTAATCCCCATCAAAAAGAATAAAAAACAGGAGAAAAACATCTAGACGACGTATAATACTTTAAAAGTACTTAGATCTCGATACAAAATATTTAGATTGGCAACAGTGAGTGTAACGGAGGGGTAATTGCCAAATCGCCATTTTACCCAAGGCTACACTATTTTTACTTCTTGTATATTCGACACTTTTAAAATTTAACCCGATAACCGGGCAAAATGATAAACTGGCCGGGACGCCGGGACCGCATCGTCAAACCGGGACAATCCCGATCAAAACGGGACGTCTGGTAAGCCTACGCTTATCCACTAATGTAATCGTACTGCATATTTCACTAATCCCACCGCTCGCATGCCTGACGCAGTTTGATACCGCTCGAACCTCCGTCGTACAGACTCGGACCTCCACCAATCGTCACATTAAAACGATTAGCCAGTGCCCGTCACTGCGCCCGCTCTTAGCACGTATCAACATCGTAACAGATTTCTTCCGTGTCTATACCAGTGTTTTACCTTCTAAGTGTCTACTTTAACTACTCGCACTCCCACCCGACCTTCCCCGGAGCCGCATGGTTTCGTATGCTAAAGAAAAACACATTAACACCACCAACGTCGACCGATCGTGGATTTTCCAGTTCCGAAAAAACGTAAACACGGAACGAAGTAGCCATGGCGGCTAATGCCCGACCATACCGCCAGAGGGCGGGCAAGCGAACGAGCAATCTCGCTAATCCTAATCGTCCAAGGTACTCGCACGTAACCCACTAATGTGATCGCACTACTCGAGTCCTAATCCTACCGGCAAAGTCCTAGATTCCTACGGATAGGATTATTTATTACATCGTTAGTAATTAGAATTTTCAACAGATGGCGCTACTCTCGTCTCAAATACCAAATTACTCGTTAATTTTTATTAGCCAAATTACGATCCAATAATTTTTAGCCACTCGATTTACGCGCCTACGGCCGATATTACTGTTATTCTACGAGTTATTTAATTGTTCTTTTCTTTTTATACGTAAAGAATCTTAGATCCGCGGCTGCCGGACTAAACTCATTATTCCAAAATGGTTCGCGTGAATTTTTAATTTTGCGTTTTAGTTAAATTAATAATTGCGAAGAAGAGAATCGAGGCGATGATGGAACGAGATAAAGTAGTGTTCTATTTGATTGCTCGCGTTCGAATTACGATGACAATTCTCTTTCCACGATAAATAATCAAACTAGTACGAGTATTTGTAAATATTACAAATACTAAATCATTATTTGAGATGGCGAACTCGTCGGGCTGTCACTCGAGGACTCCCGATTCGTATCCCAGTCCGAAATTCGGTAGTTTCTGTAGGTAGTTTGTTGGAATCCGTTCCTGACTGGCCCAGATCAGTGACGGACATGGAGAAAGTTAATTATGATTACGTTCGTATAATAATAAAATTGGTTAAGTAATAATGTTTTATAGTTATTAACATTAACGATTTTTTTAAAAATAAAATTTATCTCTAGCTTCAAATCGAAGCTTTTCGCAATTTTATAGTAATTAATATATATAATAAGTTTTTAAAATAAAATATCGTGACAGATGGCGCCACTACAATTTTAATTTTTTGCGGAAAGTTAACTCGTTACTGATTTTTTTTGTATTTAGGTAAGAATCTATATAAGGTAAGAATATCAAATTATTTTCTATTGTTTTTTCTTGTAGAAAATGTTGCAACTTCCAAAAATTTCTTTTTAAATTAATGATTAGATTTGTAGATTTGTGTATATAAATATATACCAGGACCTGGGGTCAGCGCCGGATTAAGCCTCTAGCGGGCCCTAGACAAAATTTAAATTGGGGTCCCATTTAAATAAGTTGCTTCTAAACAAATCTTATATAATGTGACATTAGCGTAGGTAGCATGGGTGACACCCGGTGCGGATATCGTAGTGTCACCCCGAGTCACACCGTAGTGTCATCCTTTTTAACTCTTTTATAAAACACTATTGAATTGTAATATCTTCGCACTCGAGCAACTCGAACGCTATATCGAATATGCGATGTCGCGACGTATAAGTTTAGATTTAGAAAATAAATCGTAACCATACATCAGTACTACCACGAGAGGCGGCCCTAGGAAGATTTCTGAGGTGCGAGAGATCTCGTGGCGTACATTACTTCTGACGCACGGGTGGCTGTTGACCTTTGTTTTTTTTTTAGGTAATGGCTGGTCGACTGCAGCTGTTAAATACAGCCTTTTCTGTCCTATTGAATTTCTTAAATAATTTTTAACTCGTTTTGAAACAGAGAAATCTTCTGCACCGAAGCCGGGCCCCTCCGAATTACGGGCCCTAGACATTTGTCTACTTTGCCTATTCGATAATCCGGCCCTGCCTGGGGTGTAGAGTGAGACTTCCTTATGCTTTTCGTTTTTTTTTTTTTTTTTTTTTTGAACGTTGCTTAGAATATTTTATTAATAAAATGTACATCGAAAGATTTTATTTTCTGTTAAAAGCAACATTAATTTAGAGTAGTAGTAATTACTACAGGCTCCCAAATTTTTCCCGGTTCTGGGAAAAATCTCTGGTTTCTCTCTCTCGTCGGCTCTGTATAATACATCCAAGGAAATACAGGGAATATTTTAGAGTCGTCCGGAAAGTTTACAAGCATAATGGATAGATTTTTAAAATTCTTTTCACTCTGCGGACATCGAGAGAGCCCTTTTTTTAATAGTAAACCCACAATGGGGCGGCTGGGTGGCGAGGCACGGAGTTCGACTTATCCGTCTCTCGCCATTCGTTATTGAAACTTATTAAACGATAAAACAATAATAAGTGTTAAGTAATCGCAATGTAGGCAATTCAATTATCCCACAAACATAATCGCAATTAGCTTATTAATCGTTTTTCGACACGCTGGACTTCAATTCAGAATACAATTACGCAAACTTTTGGCGTAAAGCTGGACAGAATTCTAATTTACTAGCAACTACATACAAAACTTAATAGGTGGAATGCGATTAAACAGAAACGTTCATTTGCTTTTAGGTTGCTAACACCGGTAAGAATTATCATTCGAAATGATAGTAAATTAAAAAATAAATAACTCTTCACGGAAGGCGCGTGGTCTTGGTAATTGTTTGTCGATGTCCTCTTTCAAAGGTGGGACAGATGTTTGTCAGACAAGTTATTATCTGTTTTCGACAATCGCACTAGAAAGTTGATTGACCGTTCGTCCCACCCGATTGTTTCCGATCTCCGATGCGACCGAAACGAGTATTAAGCACTGTACATAAAAGTATGCCGAACCAGTTTGAACGGCGATAACCATTTTAGAAAAGACGTTTAATTCGTTTCTTGTTTTGTTTGTAAAGTTACCCCCGCAGAAAATAAACCAAATCCGAGCGACGTGGGAAAGGATGACGATGTCACGTGCCAACGTTTCCAAACGAGTTAAATGAACTTAACAGCCCATTTTTGGTCTGTTTAAAGTTTATTCCAAAGATTAGGAGTCTTCAAAATGGAGGACGATTTATAACAATAGATAACGCGATTGACCAATAGAGAATTTAACAATCAAATTATGATTCATTGATTTGATGAGTCGCGCGAGATTTCTTCTTATGACGTTTAAGTACCGATTTTGTAAATAGAAAAAAGGAAATAATACTTAATTCCAGTAAAAATTTATATTTTTATTTATATTTATATTTTTATTTTACAAATAAATGTGATTATTTTACAAATGTGGTGATTTATATTTTTATTTTACAAATAAAAATATAAATCACCACACATTCACTGCACGGTGATTTCACCGCTTCTAAATTCAAGGTTACAGCTTATTCACTTTTTCTTACGTCAGCAAAAAAATAGGCCAAGCAAACAATACAACGCGTCAAGGACCTCGACATTCGATTCTTTGCCGACGTGATTCAGATTATTAATGACTCCATTAAGGAACATCTAGGATGACGTCACGTAAGTCGCGTGAGCGTAACGTCTTATCTCCGGGTGTGAACCCTCACTGACTTAAGGTGGCAGCGTTGGTGGGTCTGAAGTATCTTCGAATTTACCACCCTCGACCGCTTTTTTTCTCTTACGGCTTTCGTTTTTCTTAAATTTCAATCATCTGTGTCTCGTTAAGCGAATTTTTCAGAATTTGCGGTGTTAGAAAAAAAACTTTTTTTACACTGAACGTTGTCAGATGTTCTAATTGATGTTACTGTATTTCGTGTTCGAGAACAATTACTTTCGTTGTATACGTTATAAATACAATTGCCGAAAGAAGCGGAAGTGTATTTTTAATAAACAAACGTACGCTATTGTCCGATTAATTTATATAAACTTTGAGAGCGGCAATAAGCCGGCACGATGGCTCCATTGTACGAAGTCGTAATTGATTTTTATTTTTAAATAAAGGAGCTGTAAACTATGTAAATTTATAGATAATAAAATAATACAAGTATAACAAAAACAATCGTATTCTGCACACGTGATACAGAAAAACTGTTACGTTACACACATAAACCGCCACGCGTCGCGTCGATCGCCATGATGAATCGAATCACCATAGCGATAAATTCTTATTTTATTTTAAAACCGGAAATTAGAGGAAATTGGACGTAACATTCGATATTTTAAAAATAATAAAAATGCATAAAATATAATTTTATTATTATGAAATGAATATTAATTTCTTAAAGATATCGAGCGTCTACAGTATACTGTATACAATTTTCTTAACACGTTTTGCTATTGGTTAATTTTTATGTTAATCGCTATAAATATTTTAAAATTTAAATAACATTTTAACCGGAGAGATTATTATCTCTTGGTTTTTTATAAATATTTATTTATAGCGAAACCGGAATTATTATGAATGATGCTTTGTTAAAGCGGAACTAAATAATGGCGGCATTATAAGTAATGGGTTGTAAACGAAGGCTTCTGTTCATAATCATTTCATCTTCGAATGAAGAAAGATTTTTCCTGGCAATTAAGAATATATATTTTTAATATAGAAACAACGCGCTCCATTCCTTTATTATGAAATAGGGAAATTCCCTAGATCGGCGATTTTCCGGCGCGCTCGTCCGGTTATGACGTAATTTATAATTGCATTTAATTTTTTTAACTTATATAATTAAATAATTTAGAATTATGCGAATCTTTTATGTTTGAGAGTGTTTATAAGTTTTATTACGGAGCGAGAGTCGTCGGTCACGGCTTGGGACTTTCGTATCGATAAATATCTGTTTTACTAGAGAGCCTCGAGTTTTACGATCTTTATTTTTTATTTCGTGCCAGGTTTTGAATGCGTATCGAGAATAAAATGGGTTGTTTAAAAATAATACTAATTTAAAATATTTACAGACGACGAAATAAATTCTCGGTCTGTAAAATTTATTAATTTAAAGGCGTTTAATCGTTTACCAACCACCAGGGGACGGCGTGTAAATGTTGCCGCGGTAAACTCGACAGGTGTTTTTGCAATTTGTACAGGTAAATCGGTCGGCCACGCGCTGGTGACGTCGCACGGGGGCGGCGCCGTCGCCCGGAGCCTTTCGACCTGGAAGCTTATTAGAGCGAAGCGGAAATGACGTCGCTTCCGGCACCCGGCCCGACTGAGTCACTCGTCGGTCGCCGGAGTTTCGTCGTTACTGGAGTATCGAAATGGTGAGTCGATTCTCTTTCTCGTCGTTTTTTCTATTTATTTTTCTAATGGCGTGGCTCTTGCCGACGTTTGTCCATCGCGTGGAATTCTACTGTCGACCGAGAACTTTAAGTGACATGGCTTTTAGC
Organism: Centruroides vittatus; assembly: GCF_030686945.1. Lineage (NCBI taxonomy): Eukaryota > Metazoa > Arthropoda > Arachnida > Scorpiones > Buthidae > Centruroides > Centruroides vittatus. The sequence goes on along the minus strand of NW_027122389.1, from coordinate 668,239 downwards.
CAGCATTTGCTCTTCGAACCGACATTTTATGACTCCCGGGCGCCGCCAAATTAGTTTCGACGACTGGTAAACTCGATCACGCGCGATTTGGCGGAGGTTGGGACCCGAAAAGGGCCTAAAGGATCGGGTACGAGCTGGTTTCTCCGGGACTGCGGAAGAGCTCGTACCGTACCGGAAATCCTTTATCCTCTCTCTTCTACATCTTCTAATGGCGAAACTCGAGTCGCGACCTCGCGCCCGAAAAGGAATTGTCGAACTTCGTACTCCGCCGACCTTATTCCTCTCCGTTTTTTGACCGTTTCCCATCGCCGTTTTAAAAATCGTTCGTAGTCGGTGACGTACGGTACGTCGCGTTTAAATCCCTCGTGCCGTAAACGTCATTTGCCGGCTTTTCCGAATGACGGTGATAAAACCACTCGAACTCTTATCTAATTTATAATAAATTCACGATTTAATAACATTCGATAAGTAATTAAAATAAAATTTTGTAGAGAACTGATTATATTCGCAACGAGTGGAATCTTTTAACGGTTAGAATGGAGAAACGACCGATTCCCGTCTTATTTACTGATTTTAATTTGCGGCGATGCTCCGTTTGTGTTCGGTTCTCGATTTGAATTCCGAACGGAATGGCCGTACCCGCCGGAACGTTATTTGGCTCCCCCCGTTGTTTTCCGGCGGTTCCTTTAATACCGTTCTCGTCGGAAGATATTTTCGGTCGATCGAATGTAATTCTGTTGTTTCTACGAAATTTAAGAGATGTATTTTATAATTACGAGTTAATATTCTTTTCGAAACGTCGACTTTAATCTTCGACTTTTTCGAAACGTCGCGGGAGGCGCGGGCTCTTCTTTTGTTGTTTTCGATCTAACGCACGGATTACGACTTCTCGTTTAGGTGTACCACTGGCAGAGTCATCACATTAAGCAGAGCGGGGTGGACGACATGGTGCTCTTGCCCAAACCCAACGAGGGCACCGTCGTGGAGAACCTGAAGAAACGCTACCTGGACGGACAGATATTCGTATCCTTCGAAACCCTTCGACCGATTCGTCTCGTGGAGCAGAATCGTAAAGACGATAGATCCGAGGCATATCTCGATGCCTTTCGAGAGAAAATTTGCATACGTGCGATCGTCTAAACGTTTCGTGGCGGCCGGAAAAGGTTCGACCCCGAAAATATCCGAGGCGGCTTCCTTTGGAACGTGCGAACGATTATACGTGTATATATTTTGCAGACGACGAAATAACTATTAACGATAATATTTGAAACTTTGACCAGATTCGATAACTAACTAAACCGTAAATTCGAAGTAATTAATCGAGAAAGCTTAATTCGATTTGGCCGTTCGATAATTTTTTGTAATCGTTAACTACGATGTAAAACGATCGACTTTCTTCGTTTACGGTCGATATCTATTCGTTGCCGCGCCATTCTCTCGTACCGAATCGGTTCCGTAGGATACATTTAGAATCGAATATAAAACCGACGATTAGCGTGCCGTTATCTATGGGAGATAATTTTAAACTTGGCTCGAAGCACTTAAATCTATTACCCGACTAATTCCCGCCGTCTCTCGGTATTTTGTTTGATTACGGTAACGGATATTTAAGAAACGTTAAGTGTTTTTTAACGTTATCGATCTTAACGTTAGCGAAGACGTATATAGGACCGGTACTAATTTCCGTAAATCCTTTCAAGCAAATGCATTATTTCACCGACAAAGAAATCGGACAGTACCAAGGAGCGGTAAGCATTTTGTATTTTTTTTAATAATTAGCATAGTAAGTGATGATATTTATTTTCTCACTGTATCTAAGTAAATGTCTGAGTGAAAAAAAATGCAGATTTAATGAAGTTTTTTAGAATTAATATTCGTATCTAAACCAGAATACACACACTTGTATCAATTAGGAAAAGAGTTTTAACTTACATGTACACTCTTGTTTTGGAGAATATTTTAGATTTATTCTTTTCCCAGTATGTTCGTCTTATGTTTATTTGTTTAATGTTTGCTAGTATTGTTCTATAGTTTAATTTTTTATACAGGTTACAGATTTGGATGAGAAGTTTTGTAGGTAAAATTCATATTTTGAAACTATTTGAGATTATATTAATTTATTTTTAAACATTTCTAAGAGCAACAAAGTATGATAAAGAATTTTTGCAAAACTTGTTTTGCATATTTTATCCACAAATTATTTTGTTTATAGATAATTATTTTGTTTATAGATAATTATTTTTGATAAATTATGTTGCCGACAATATTATTATTGTCGATATTACTGCCGAAGGATTAATTCGTAATGCATACGTAGTAAATTGAAGTGTACGTACACGTACATTTGTATTAGAATAAGGAATTGTGGTTTTTTATTATGTTTAACAGGGAAGTGAATTTAAATTTAGAGTTCATTTAAAAATAAACTTCAATTAATAATTTATTCAGACATGAACTTTTATAATAGTTACATTTATTTATAAATATGTGTATTAAAAAAATTTCTATGGATAAATTCTAGACAAAAAGTTATGCAAAAAGTATAATTAAAGTTGATTCTAGAACTGTTGTAAATGACAAAATATGACCAAAAGGTCAATAATTTTAATTTTAAATATTTAAATATAATTTGAAGACAAAAAATTATATTTTTATGCAGACTTCATTTCACTTATCAATTTATATTTTTTCTGTTAGATTTTCATAATTAAATACCCGTTCGTTATTTTATCTTCGACGAGCTTTTTTTCCGTTCGAAATAAGGCAACTCGTAATTATTTACTTAACTTGTTCCAGATTAGTTCAGAGTTTTCTAATATAATATAAAGTTCTATTAAATTTAAGTTGACCAAAGAAACAGATTTTGCACTCGATGCTTCAAACCTTAGATTAATCGTGGGTACGGAGTGCAAATTGATATATAACGCGTGCGACGATAACTGTGTATAACGGTATGGCGGTGGCAAATTTTACGCGTCTGCGAAATTAATTAATTGCCGTTAGAAACCGTTTTCTCGATTCGAATTGCCGAGACGAAATATATAAGTTATCGAATTTCGAGTACGTCTCTTAATAAATCGTGTTACGAAATAAATAAATAAATATTAATTAGTTATTGCAGTCGATATTTTGGCCGTGTCGTAGTTTTTGTAAGTGGTTCAAGGAGAACGAATGAACTATTGAGTGTTATATGTTAATAAATCGGGTGTTCCAGAAAACCTGTTTTGTATCTGTTTTGATTAATATTAATTCTTGTAAAATCTAATTTAAAGTGTATTTTAGTTTGAAATTGTAGAATATAGTAATATATTAGAATGTTCCACAGAATTATAATGGAATCATTTTTATAAGTTAATAAATATACAATTTATCTGGTTATGTGGAAAACAGTATAAAAATTTCGTGTCGAAATATTGATAATACTAGTTTAATTACCTTAAAAAATGCTTTCGACGGATTCTTCGCCGGGTCGTTATTTTTCTGTTGCCGTTTCAATAATTAGTCAGATAATTAATTTTGTGTGATGAGAATTGAATTTTTGTGCCTATGTATTAAAGATAATGTACTTTACTTTTAGCTGCGTCATTGATAAATTTAATTCAATTTCAGTTGGTGTAAAGTTATTACTTAATGAAATATTGGTTACGAATGACGTGCAAATTTGTAATGAATGATATTGTTTTGTTTGCCATAAAAGAAAATAATAGTCAAAATTGTAAAAATATTACTATTTAATCGCAAAATTCGCTTCTTAAACAGTTTTAATAAAATATATCTGATATAATAAAAATAAAATGGTGTGTATGTGTGCAACAATGTAGGTCATGAAACTTTGCTACACAAGTGATTATTGTATGTGAGCGTTCAATTCAGTAAGTTCAATTGTATGGGTTGACTGCACCCACAATTCGTGGAGGGAAATACATTTCTGCTTTCAATTCAATGCTTTTATTTATTTTAGAATCGAGTCAAATACGTTCACTAAGAATTATCAAATCTTCGCTTTGTTGTTCATGGGGTAAAATAAAAAGATTAGAATACTGGAAAATAAAATCTTGATCTCTACATTAATAATTATGTTATTAATGAAGAGATATATACTAATTATATACAGTAAACACCCCACTAGCTCAGACGAGATTTTTCATATAATTGTAAAGTAATTTAAAATTTATAGACAATATAAAAATTATAATTAACAAGTACTTTTGATAACCAGAAATCTTTGTAATACCGTGCATTGTCCAGTCGTAGTTGGTAAGTTACTAAAGACTGTACATTATTTTACGTTATATTGTCGTGAACTTTTTGAGCTTGCTTCCTGTCGTAATGAATTCGACAGTATAACTTGTTAAATCGGTAAAACTCTGTATAGAGTGGATTGTAATAAATTTTACTGCACCGTATATCGATCTTCGTTTACTGCATTGTTGGAGAAAACGTCCCGAAAACTTCGAAACCTTCGTCCTTTATTAGTTCCGGTTAGCGGGGTTTATGATATTTATAAAAGTAAATATTAATGAAGTCGACAATAATTTATTTTAATTGAATGCAAAATTTTTTATTATTAAGGAAAAATGTTTACTTTTATAGGCTTCTTACGAAAATCCTCCGCATATATACGCTCTGTCAGACAGCATGTTTCGTAACATGATGATCGACAACGAAAGTCAGTGTGTTATCATCAGGTATCGACTATACAATTTCAAATGCAAAAGTGTTCTACTCTGCTTTTATTTAATAATTTGTAGCTAACAAATGATATTAAGCCATTGGGTGAATATTATATTTTAATTTAACTTTCGTAAAACTTTTTCAGCGGGGAAAGCGGAGCCGGAAAAACGGTAGCCGCAAAATACATCATGTCGTATATTGCTCAGATTTCGGGTGGAGGAACTAGAGTCCAGGTAAGAAAAATCATTTATAATTTTATATGTGTTTCTTTTTAAAGTATTAAACTATGCCTGTATGTACTGTATCTATATAAGTCAAAATTAAATTTGTCATTTCTACAGAATTCAAATGATGTGTTGGTTGTTTCTAACTAACACTCTGACTGCTCATACTGTTTAATATGTATAAGGAACTGCTATTTAGAAAACTGACACAATATTTTTTCAATAAAATTTTCTTATCGGCCGTTAAATTTAAAGTCACAGATAAGCGTACTACATTCCTTACTTATCTATAACTTCTAATTTTAACAGTTGATAAGATAATTTCACTGCATAAATAAATAAACAATAATAAAAAAAACTGGGTAAAAATTTTTATGCCTAATTTAATTTTTAACATGAATTTAGAGAGCTGATAACGATGACATATTTTATAATGGGAAATGAATATAAATAACTTAGTTCTTGTTTAGTTTAAACAGTTAAATGTTTGACATTTAAATCATTTTAGTTATTTTTATATTTATTGCAGTTAAGCTCAAATATAACATTATTGATTTATGCAAAGTCCACATTAGTGCAAAGTATAATTACAGTTCCACGATAAGGATAGCCATTTCAATGTTAATGAGTTTGGTTAATACATCATACAAAGTGTGTCATAATTCTGTAAATTCAAAAACTATTACACTTTACCATTTAATTCAAAGCATACTGTTTCCAGCTTCCCTGAAATTGCACAAGACACACATTTTTCAACCTTAAGGTTTACAATGCCAATGTTATTAATACGACATTAAGAACTTACTTTTAAATTTCTAAACTTTTACACGTGTTCGGCTCTCGGATTCAATTTGGAGGCTAGATTGGCCCGTTATATCCGGTAGCTTTGATCGGCCGGCCAAACGGGCAAAGCGGTTAAAGTGTCGTACTACCACTCTGGGGACCTGGGAACAAATCTGGACGGATAAAAAATTCCAGGAATACTTTGAGAGGCTTATTCTTTGTTATTTGTCCAGTCCGTAGTGGGCTTGATCAAACCTATAAAAATCTATAAAAAGTCCTCTTAGTATTTGTGGTGTAGAAAGAGTAAAAAAATAAGTGACTTTAATTGTCATTCTACCGATTCTAACTGCTGTCAAAAAAAAAAAGCATTGATTATTGAATTACAATGGCTTGAAGAAAGAAAGTGTTTGTTTGGTACAGCATATAAGTTTGTTTGTTTATTTATTTTTTAAATATATCCAAACAAGATCAAACAAAGGTTAAAAATTCCAGGACAAAATATATTTAAAAAATGTACAATATTGAAGAATAAATACAAAAAATTTTGAAGTTTTCTGAACATCCATTCACGCTCGTCGAAGATGAGCCTATAAAGAAAGGTTGAATCTACTAGTGTTAATTGTGTTCTGGTGATTGTGAATGGACATTCTTCATAAGCATTTTTATCTTTACTCTTTAATATTGTACATTTAGTGAAAATACTGTGAGAAAATGGAGGTTTTTCCATTTGATGGTATAATTAATCATTTGTTTTTTTGTAAAGTTTGTTTAATATAAATCTCGTTAATACAAAATATCAATTTTTAAGTTTCTTTAATGGAGTTTGACTGTATTTACACTTATTAATAAATACACATTAAAATATTTCAAGGAGGACTTTGGAAATAAAATAAAAAGTCATAATTCTTCTCTTATGTAAAAACATTATTTATATCTGTTCTTATTACAAAATTTATTTGTGTGAAAGCTGTAAATGTGAAAATTGCATTTTTGTTTAGTCCACAAGAGTATTTGAATAAATAAACTTTAATATTAATATTTAAATTAATAAGTTTTTATTTTCAGAAAATAAAAGAAATAATTTTGGAATCCAATCCGTTACTCGAAGCTTTTGGAAATGCAAAAACCGTGCGCAACAACAATTCCTCTCGTTTTGTAAGTGTATAGTAGTAATAATGCCTCGTAGAAAAATATTTTTTGCACATATTAAAATTAAATATACTTTTACCAAAGGGAAAATATGTAGAAATACAATTCAGTAGAGGCGGCGAACCGGAGGGAGGAAAAATTTCAAATTTTCTTCTAGAAAAGGTAATGTATTTTAAAAAAAACAATTACTGTTTACTTATGACAATTTTGTTGAACAAATGTAATTATATTTTACAGTTTGTTTTGCTGATATTTCGTTATTTTTGACTTTTTTGTATTCATATGGAAATTTCAAAGGAAATATTTTGTAAATAAATAACGACTAACCCGTTACAAAGCTATACATCCACAAGAGCCGAATTATCGGGCTAGAGTTGGCTATAATAAATAAATAATTAATAAGACAATTTGGCACTAGAGCTTGGCGTTAGGCGCCATCTCTTACTAAACTTAATAATTATATTAAATAAATAATTTTAATAATTTTGGAACTGGAGGAAAAATTTCTTTTCCTCCAGTTCCAAATTATTAAAATTATTTATTTAATATAATTATTAAGTTTAGTAAGAGATGGCGCCTAACGCCAAGCTCTAGTGCCAAATTGTCTTATTAATTATTTATTTATTATAGCCAACTCTAGCCCGATAATTCGGCTCTTGTGGATGTATAGGAAATATTTTGTTTATAATTTAATATATTGACTTTTTGAAAATTTTGATTTTTTTGAAAATTTGACAAATCATTTTAAGATTGAATATATTTGCAGAATAGCTTTTAATAAATATATACATAATTTGGATATTATTTTATTATTCATTTTTTTATTATACATTTATTCTTTAATATCTTAATTTTCTTTAAGCTCTTTTTGTAAAAATAATAAATTAATGTAATAAAATTCACCAAAGTTTATGATTGAATTACAAAAATTTGAAATGAATTTTAATTGCTTTATACCACTTAAACTATTTTATTACACTTACAATACTCTGTTAAGAAAATAAAATACCTTTGTTTGTATTTAATATTATCTGTATATTTATTGAAAGTTGTTTAAGTTGGAATTTATATTATTGCTTTCAGTCTAGAGTGGTAAATCAGAATCCAGATGAAAGAAATTTTCACATGTTTTATCAGTTGTGTCTTGGAGCAACGGAGCAAATGAAATGTAAGTAAATTGTGTTAAAAATGTATTATAGATAACTTGCGCATGTTCTACCTGTGTGTGCAGGAGCAAACTATTATTGTGCGGTTAAAACACTCCTTTTGACAATGAACCGAATTTCCTACGAGATCTACGTTTCCAATTTGAGATACCCAGAATGAAACCAAATATTGACCTTATCTGCAGAACGTATCTTTATATCACAGATTGAAAAATTGATCACTATGATAGGCACTATAACAAACAGTGATTTTGTTGAAAAACAGACAATATGCTTGTAATAGTTTTGCATATTTTCATTATAATTTGCTGTATTTAAAATAAGAAACAGGAAACCTTACTTTTTGAATAGGAAACCTTATTCAAAAAGTAAGGTTTCCTATTTCTTATTTTAAATACAGCATTTAATGAGTTTTGCTTATACTGAGTTTTAATGATTGTCAAATTATATTGGGTTACATATTAGCTATAAATAATTTAGAATTACTAATAGATATATTCACTACAAAGAATAATTTAATAAAGTACAAATGATTCATATTAAGAGTCAATTATAATGGTGATAAACAAACATTTAATGATTTGTATTCTTCCAAAAAACAAATTTTATTATTTAATTTGTTTTTATATATGAAAAGATGCTACAACAACAATGAACGATTGCCATAAACTTTTAATTATGTATAATGTATGTTTGTTATATATTCATGTTAAAAATTGTTTTCAACAAAATTTACACATTGGAAAGTTTAATATTAACGTTTTTTATATGTTTAGTTAGTTAATAATTCTTATATAATTTCTTAATCTATTTATGTACAGTACATTTCTATTAATAATGATATACAAAATAAATTCTTTACATTTCAGTATTTTTTACAATGAAAAGTCAGCGTGGAACACAAAATAAAGGGCTAAGGAATATTTTTAGGAATTATTTTTCTTTAGATATTACATATTACATACAGTTTTGCTGCAGACTGTTATCAGATTTACAAACAATAATCTAATTTATTGGTTCAATAACTGATTAGTTGCTTGTTAAATATTTTACTCCTAAAATTGAATTTATGAAAAAATTAAATGTTGCATGTTAGAATGAAATGTGAATAAAATAGATAATATATTTTTTAGAAAAAATATTACTTATTTTAATTTAAGAATTAATTGGTTGCAAACTAGAGATAATGTATTTTTTTATTATATATGGGAATTAAGAAATAATACATGAAAACAATGTAATTCAGCAACAAATAACTATAGAAAGGAAAGATCAGATATATTGAAGTGAATAGGTTATTTACTGAGAAGTATTTTTGTGAAATGTTGAGAATCTATGTCTTTACTTTGCTAACGATACTGTCGAAATATTCCAACGTATTTATTATATGCAGCATAATTCGCTTTTGCAAACGGAGTCGAGCATTATATTCTTTGTAATGCGAATTTATCCATTAAATGCTCGGAACTCTAGAAAACTCCGAATACATTTTGTGCTTGCTAAGAATGCGATACCGTGACGGTATGGACAATTTTATTGAACCAAACAAAAGTGCCAATTATTAGACGATTATATGGCAAAGTTTGGTTTAACTAATAAATTGGGTTTAGAGATGATATTGATATGCAATTTCATTAGTCAAGTAGATGGGATAAATGTTTTTCAACAAAAAATAGTCAACTTCTACTTGCACAAGAAGGTAATTTGAGAAATGCAAATTTTTTCTAGTGTTAACTAAAACATTTGCAGCTGAATGTGAAATGGTAATCAGGTAATCAGCCAACTGATCAAATTTTGCAAAGAAAATGGTCCAAATATTTAAACTTTGCACCCTCAAAAATCCCTGAAAGACATTTTGTGCTCACCAGTTACTTTTTATTAATTAATTTTCTTATTTGAATGCCATCCACAATATGGTTCCTTTATATCCGACCAGTGAGATACCGGTCATAGAAAAGGAGCCTATTACGGGCAGAATTCGAAGTTCCTTTGATCAAAGGTAATAGTAGACTTCCTCCCAAAAAGTTTCATTGTATTTGCTCAAATCATGACAAAACATAAAGAACAGACTAACAAACTTTTTCTTTATTTATATATTGCATATATTTATATGTACAGGTACGAGCAGTTATATAAAATATAAAATATTTCTTTTATAGCAAACTTTGGGCTGGCTTCTCCAGATTATTTTTGGTATTTAAATCAAAGTGGAACATACAGAGTGGATGGCATAAATGATGCACATGATTTTCAAGAAACACTGGTAAGATTTTAAATTTGTATATTAATTAAAATTTTATGTATTTTGTCTTTACATCTTTAAATTTTGAAAAATTCTAAATACTTAGTAAGCTCCAATAAAGTAAATTTTTAAGTGAAATTAGAGTTTTATTTAACTCTAATTTCACTTAAAACTCTAAAACTCTAATTTCATAAATTAATAATTTTTAAAACATTCTACAAAAATTTAAAAACATCCACTTAAGGATATAAATATACACACCACATACACACAGAGGCATGCCGTGTTTTGAAGGCAAACTGAGTATATTCTAAAATAAACAAGGAAAGTAATATTAGAATATAATTTTAAAATGAACAGATTTCATATTTTGATCCAAGATTTGTCATTTTAAAGAAACAACTCCTGATCCAAATAAAAAAAAACAATATTGTATTTTATTTGGATCAGGATGACAGTTATGTACATGATTTACTTGCAACCAAACACTTATTACTTAGAATTTATCCCTATAAATGAAAAGATGAGCATTTATTTCATAATGAAGCAGTCAACTGAGATATGTTTTATGGTATGTTATTCAAATGTGACTGCAACTGTGAGGTGTTGAAGAAAGTAAGCATTTAGTCTCAAGTAATTCATCCTGTTTAAAAGCTGTCTTTGATAATAAACCTTTGTTTACGTTAATTAGAAGTCTGTTTGAATCTTTACAATTTAAAAAGCTTTTCTGTATTAAATATAAATAATTTATCAGCAGTTTGTATATTATTTTCTTTGGCATTTAAAAGTGACTAAAAGTTAGTGCATAAAATTCCCTCAAAAGTTATATTTTTCCATTTCTTTTTAAAGAATATAATTACATTAAATTTACTTACTTTTTAAATTAAGTGTTCAACTTTTCTGTTCACTAATCTAATTAATTTTTACAAGACAGACAAATTAGTATTAAACCAAATATTTAATTGTTGGATGTGTAGGGATACTTTTGGGACACTAACTTATTTAATTAATTAACTAAAAAATTTATTAAAAGGCTTAACTGCAAATTGTTTACACAGACAAAATATTTAGTTAATTAAATTAGCAGCTCAAACATCCCTATAAATCTGGAAATTACATATTTGGCTTAATATTAATAAATGGGTTAGATTGGAGGTCACATATGGCACATGCCAAATGTGGCACGTGGGATGATTTTCAGTGGCACTCTGATTGAATAGCAATGCAGTAAAAATTATATCTTAATTATTAATTACACATTTAAATGGAAGCCATAGTTCAGTGTAGGCCGTGACACGTTAAAAACAAATCTCTTGCTTGTATATTTATATTTACATTCCGTTTCGCCGTATGTGTTGCAGATGTGCTTCACATATAAGAACATAATTCAATTAAAAACTTAATAACAATTAACAAAATTATATATTTTTGAAGTTTATTATAACCAAATCAATTTTGATAATATAACAAAATTGGTAGATTGTTAGCATCCGGAATAACACTATAACTTAGGCTCGGCACAACGCCGCCGAAAGGTTGCCGACCTCCGGGCTAGACGATTTCTTACTTAAAGTATTAATCTATGATGCATATTTGTTTTTAAATTAAAACAATCATACATTTGTATTCTTTCTTAGTTTAGTTAAAATTTTATACTAAAAGATTATTATATTACAAAAAATATATCATTTTAAATACATTTAAGAGTTGCTGTCTCAGTCGGTTGTTATTATTTAGAGAGCTATGACCGTTATGGGAATGTCCGATAATGACCAGTTTAACGTGTTACAAGTCGTCGCTGGAATTTTACACATGGGAAATATCTCGTTTGAAGAACATGCTAATTTTGCTGTTGTTAGAGACGAAGCCTGTAAGTATTAGAACGTGTGTGCATATATTTTTATAAATTATAATATAAATTTAACATATTATAGACATTTTGACATATTGACACATTATATTATATGTTATAGTTATAGAATTTCCTGCATACTTATTTGGAGTGGATAAAGATCTGATTAAATCCAAATTAATAAGTAGAACAATGGATAGTAAATGGGGCGGTCGTACGGAGACTATTCAAATGCAGTTAAACGTAGAGCAGGCAATTTATACTAGAGATGCGTGGGCCAAAGGATTATATTCTCGTCTATTTGATTACATTGTTCAGGTAAGGAATTATTAAGATGATAATCTTGGTACAAGATGAATGGATGAGAACAAAGGAAGTGATATTTTATTTCTTCAATTATTCTATAATACTTACTTTAATTTATTCTTGTAAATAAACTTATAAGCTTTCATATAAATGAGAAAAGTATTATTATATTTATGGAAAGTTATATTAAAAAGATTTTTAACTGAAAAATATAACAAAATGGATTATATATTTCCATTTTTAATTCATTTCAATATATTTGTTGACAGTTGAAAAGTCAAGAAAAAATGTCAATTTATTAAGATAAATAAAAATGCTGCCATGGTGGAGTCAAAAAATCTACAAAACAATATGAAAAATGGATATTTAACAACTTGTCAACAAATGTCTCAAACACTTTTGGACATTTAAGACCACCTTTGGAGGAAGAAAGAACTAGTTCTTAAATACAAATTTCAAAAATAGTTTTAAACTTTTAAAAATTTACGATATAAGAACTAGTTTTTTTTTCTGAAGATGAGTATCAAGGTAATTACTGTTAATGTACAATTGAACTCGAATTTAGTGATCAAATGTAGACAAAAACTGCATTGACTACTTTGTGAGTGGGATGAAACATAAGCAACTCTATAAATCATTTATATCTAAGAGTGTATTGGTCTGCTGACACCTTTGTTATTAGTGCTTGGCACAAGAACCAAAACTGTCACATTTGGGATCCCAACTTTTCCGTTGGTCAGGAGACCCAAGTTAAAAAGACACACACAGGAGGAAATTATCAAAAACTCTTCCAAGTGATATGTGATGTAGTGTCCATGTGTTGTACAATATTATAAATAGTTTGTACATTATTGTGTAAATATTTTATGTAGATAAATATACAGTTATGTCTATAAGAGACCCGAGGAGAACAAAGTCGAGAGAAGGGCAGAGAAACTGCAAAAAGAGCTTTGAGGGAAAAACAACCCCTGGTAAATGAAAGAAGATTTTGCACATTTGAAACTTCAAAGCAGAATTTTATACTAATGATGCAAAAACAAGAAATAGTATTTTAACAAATTCTGGTGCATCTTCAGCATTTAAAAATGAGTTTATTATATCACTAACTTTTTAACTTTCAAAAAAACCAAGATCAATAATACATATGTTGTCAGTTTTATCCTCAACTATCTACAAATATATTGAATATTTCATTGTCCTTTATGGTATTTCTAGACATTCTATTTATAAAGAATATAACATAGATTAATATTGTATAATTTTGTGAATACAGTTTAATATAATTGGTAAAGGTTTCATTATAAAATATATTTTTAATAAATTACTTACGATTTTAAAAATAATAATTAATAAATGTAAAGCCATAATTAAAATAAAGTAAATTTTAATTGTATTTTTTACATTACTAGACAAGAATTTTAATAACTATTTGATAAAATTTTCAAACATTGATAAATTTTATCAACATTTGAATTTTCAGACTATAAATTCTGCCCTGCAGACAAATTTCAGCAATCTAACAGTAGGCATATTAGACATTTACGGCTTTGAAATATTTCACAAAAATGGATTCGAACAGTTCTGCATCAACTACGTTAACGAAAAGCTACAACAAATTTTTATAGAGCTTACTTTAAAAGCGGAACAGGTAAAATAATTTTTATATTGTTTAAAAAATATATATAATATATATATATTAATTAATTAACGAAAATTAAAACATATTGAAAAATTCTGTTTAATTTATTATTTTTAAACAGTTAGATATAAAAAAGTACTAAGTTTACACAATTATATCAAATATTTCTATAATAAAAAAAATCATCAATTCAATAATATTTCATTTGATATTAATTGCATATTCAAAGAAGAGAAATGAGGATACAGATTTAGAAAGAAAACAAATTTCTATCAAGAAAGTGATCTGTTCTTTTCAATTTTATATTAAATGCTATTCGGAAATGAATCTATTTTGATCTTCGTTTCTTTTTCAAATGGATATAATATTTTTATATTATCATTCATATCTTGATTATTATTTACTGAATAATTCTCTTCTCAATTTATTAATATTTTTTCAAAAACAACAGTAAAATTGTAGAATCATTTGGATGAATTTTGAAAGTTGAATAACATTATCATTTATTAAATTTTAAAGAAAAATTAACAAAAGTTAAACCATTTGATTCCAACATTTTCTTTGTGCATAACTTTTGTTAAAGTGTATTTTATTACCAAAATTCTCATACATTTTAAATCGAAAGAGAAAGGATACTAAATATGTATCATAATTCCAAAATTAGGTTTTTTTTTGTTAGATTAGTTAATACTGATTCTCATTCTTTATTTCAAAATAATTTTATCAATCAGTCATAATATCAATTTTGTGCAAAAACACTTTTGTAATATATGTAAACAGTAAAGTACAGTAAATCCTGGTTAGTTAGAATGTCAAAGAACGAAATAATCACGACTTTGAATTATCGAGTTTCGAATTATCCGAGATTTACGTATTTATGTACGATATGCCAAATGTCACGTAACTAATGTAATTTATTAAACAATTAGAATATGGCTATGTATACATATTACTATTTTCTTTAATTATTAATAATAATTATATGAAGGTAAAAAGCACATGTCCGGTGAGAACCTCGCAGGTCGTCGGACAGGTTTTATAAAAAGTAAAGCAGAATTTCTCAAAATGTAGCCCTAATTATTTTTAAATTGATCTAAGTAATAAGTCACCCAAATGTAGTAAGAGCCCTACAAATATCTCAGTCTGCTACTTGTAGCCAATCTTGTCATCCCAAAATCCAGTCATATTTTACAAAATAAGAGAAAAACAATAGTACGTGGGTATGGTGATACCCAAAAATATGTTATTGTAAAATCAAAGTCATATTGACCACATTGGAGTTGTTCTTGGTCAATTGTTCACTTATAGCATGGAGGCACTTCAATCTAAACAAACAAGTTAACGTATGCATATCACAGTTTGGACAGAATTTTCACTTGGAATTTCAAAGTGGCCATATTTTGAACTAACTGAATTCCTTAATCTTTTGTATAAGAAAGATTATATAATTTAGTATTTATCAATTATTAATTAACAATAATAGTTAATTAGCATTATAAGTTAATAAGGTTAATATAAGAGAAAATTTCTAAATGAGAATGAACTTAAAAATGTATCTGTAATAATTGTTATCATATAAAAGTTTACTCAGCAATTTTTATAAATTGCTAGGAAGAATATATTCAAGAAGGAATAAAATGGACTCCAATTGACTATTTTAATAATAAAATAGTCTGCGATTTGATAGAAAATAAATCTCCCCCCGGCATAATGAGCGTGCTAGATGACGTGTGTGCCACGATGCACGCCGTCAACGAAGGAACGGACGAACAATTGCAACAGGTAACAGGTTCGATCACTTTAATTAATTTAACGAATCTTCTATTATTTCTTTATACTATCAATTTTACTTTTAATCAAATTTTAACAAATTTTATATTAATATATGTGGATAATTTTGGTTATAGTTATTAAAGTTCGGTCATGCCATCCAAATAATCCAAAAAATAATTATCGTGCTCATATAAATATGCAAAATAAAATTATTTTAGAATTGGCAAACTAAAATAAATAAACTCCTTACGTTAATCAGTACGAAAAAGGACGATTTCTCGTCTTTGGATCGTCATTAGAAACCTTTTATCTCGTCGAACGTCATTCGAAAAATCATTAATCCCACCCGGTTCTGTTTATCGTTACTCGAGCGAATGTCTTTGAAAGCCATTCTATTCATTTAAGTTTGAATGGAAGATCCTAAAGACGGTCGTTCGAGCGAGAATCAACATAATCGAACGGGATCAAAAGTTTCCGGACGACGCTCGACACCGTACGAGGTCTCTAACGAGTCTCGTTTTTGGATCGTCGCTCTCAAAAATATTAATCAAAATGTTACGCTCCTTATAACTTATCTAGAAGTCTTTTGTATTTATTTAAATAAAGAAATTAGAGATATGTGATATCGGCATTCGGCTAACGAAGAAATATATCATTTAAAATTACACATGTTTTTTTTAAATTACTAGATTTCTTAGCCCACCAGTGGCCAACAAACTAATTTCTGAAAAAAATCAGATTTTTTTTATGAATGAAATTTTATTATTTATGTTTTTGTAAACATTTTTGGATGTTAATCACTCAATATTCATATCTGAAAGGGAATACATAAATAAAGAATACAATAGTTATTTTAGTAATCTGTTCTGCATGTTAGTGATTTTTTTTTCTGCCAAAAAAGTTTGATGTTTTCAGAAATTGCAGGATTTTCCAATGATGTGTTTTCTGACAAATTTGAAAATAGAAAATAGAAATTATCAATGACTATTAGTTCCTTTTATTAAATTAAATTATACTTGATTAATCAATTATAAATTAAGTATTTAATAATAATAATAATAATGTTTTGTGTAGAAATTGACAAAAGAATTTACTAGTCATCATCACTTTCAAAGTACAGGATGTGGATTCATCATTCAGCATTATGCTGGAAAGGTAAACTATTTCTAATTTAAAAATTAAATATTGTTACATAAATATGTTGTTTATAATTTAAGGAATTACTTCAAAATTACCAGTAATGAAATCTGCAGCTTTGTTGTTTATAAATTTTCAATACAAATTATGATTTATGATTCGTTTTTTTCTAGGAATAAAATTTATGAAGCATTATTAAACATTAGAAAAGCCTTACTGTCCTTAAAATTTATTATTATTTAAAGTCGTCTACGTGGACGTTATTTAAGGTCCTATTAATAAATAACGTCCACGTAGACGACTTTAAATAATAACATTATTAAACATTATTACAAAAAGTTAGATTTCTGATTTAAATTTTAAATTATAATTTAATTTTGTTTATTGGTTTCTTTTTGTGTTATCTACTTGTAAAAAAATGGCCATTTTATATTGCTTTTGGTCTAAATTTTTTATCAAGAATATAGAATGCAGTGGTAGTAAGGCTTTATCAGAAGAAATACAGGGGGGTGTAAAAGTAGGTACACAGTTATTATTATAGGAAAAAACATACAGGGAGAAAATAGGAAGAAAAATCATTTATTTATTATGTACAGATTACATGACAAATAAGGAATATGAACTAATAAAAGATGATAAAAATAATGATAATTAAGACCAAACATTTGTATTTCTCAGATTCTCAACTGTATATCTTCTTCCCTCTTTATAATCTTAATCTGCTCTATATAATATTAGTTTTTGCCAAGTAAGCATTAGGTTAATTTGATTATTATTTTTTTAATAACAATAGTTACATTAAAATAAAATTTCTATTAAAATTACACCGACCTTTTTATTTATGTTAATGCATTGTTTTTGAATGTATTTCACGTAATAAAATTTACGATATTTTGTTTTAAGTTATATATTAAATCTCGATAGCCGTGTAAATCAATTTATATTTTGCTAAATAGGTTTCGTACGACGTGGACGGTTTTAGCGAAAGAAATAGAGATTTATTATTTACCGACATTATTCAAGTCATGCAAACTAGTCAAAAGTAAGTGCTTTGTTTTATACAATTTAAAGGAAGCGAAGCAAAGTTAATTACGGTAATCAATTTTACTTCCAGTCCGTTCGTCGTAAAGTTGTTTCCCGAAGTCGTTAGCGGTACGGTTAGAAACAGGCCCACCACTGCCGGAAGTAAAATAAAGGCGAGTGTGATTCAAATTCTATACATAAGTGATTTGTTGAAAGTAAGAAATAAGAATAAAAAAAAGTTGAATTTTGATTTATTTTGTAGACTCAGGCAAATAAATTAGTAGAAGCATTAATGCAGTGTACTCCACATTATATTAGATGCATTAAACCTAATGAAACCAAAAAGCCACTTGACTGGGATGAAGAAAGGTAAAAATTTGACTAATATATTTTAGTAAATAGAAATGAAAACAAAGTTCTTATAATTGTTATGTTGATTGTGTTCCTATGGATACAAATGGACATTTTGTAAGACTAAAAAATTTTGTATTTAATTAATCTTCAATCTCTTAGCAAGATCTGTTACAAATTGTTCAAATTTTGTTTGTTTGATAAGATGTCGGATATATTAAGAATCGATCAATTTATTCGATAATGTACCAATTCCATTTCAAATTTTTTTGTTAAGTGATTTCTATTAGTTTCTTATACTTTGCCATTTTATTATTTCTAACTTCTACTTATATTATTTCTGTTAAACTAATGCATTTTCTTATGGTTTGTTATTTCAATAGGGTCAGGCATCAGGTAGAGTATCTCGGCCTGAAGGAAAACATCAGAGTTCGGAGAGCCGGTTTTTCCTACAGGCGCCGGTTCGAAAAATTTTTGAACAGGTAAGTGGATGACTTTTTAATGCATTTTAATGCGAATGCGAGACATTTAACATTTAAACAATTTTATGATCATTTTTATTTTTAAACTAAACAGATAATAGATACCAAAATATTTTTCGTATGGAGAAAAATTGTTAACTACAAAATTGTCATTTAAATTTCTAATTTGATATTCTTAAGGCTTGTCAGAATATATAAGTTTAAGTACTAATGTTGCTTTATAAATGAAAATATTAAATTTTAAACTTACAACCTGACTCGACGTGAAAATTTTATTTTGGGAATCTAATAAAATAAATTGTAAATAAAACAATAGATGTTATCAATTTAGTGCTTTTTTTTTATTAAGTACTAACAACAACAATGATACTGCACACCATTCATACCTGTTTTTGCAAATTAATATTTAATGGAAGAACGAACATTTTTAGCCTCTTTAGGGATCTTCATCAGAGGAGACCTGTTTTTTTACATCAAATAAGTTACTCTCTTGCCTGATGAAGGTCACTAAAAGTAGCTGAAAATGTTTGTTTCCATTAAATATTAATGTACAGGAATAAGTATGAATGGTGTGTTTTAATCAACCATTCCAGCTTTTGAGAGTGTTTAATAATAGCAAAAATTAAGTTGTCATTATTATATAGTAAATATCAAAAGAAAGTATTGGTCAGATGACCAAGTGATTAAGGTGTTGGCCTACCACTCCAGGGGATCTGGAAATGAATTTGGATGAATCAAAAATTCCTGGGAATTTTTTGGGTTCATTTGAAATGCTTCTTGGGTTCATCTGAAATGGGTCTTGTTCCTCGTCACCCGGTTGCTCCAACACGGACCCGGCCAGACCCGCAATACATTCGATAGAAGGGTCCATTAGTGTCCATGGGCAGAAAGAGGAAAAAGGGAGAGAAAATGTGTTAATATTAGAAATAAAGTATCAAGCCTGGCATTTATTCAGACCATGTCATTTTTTATTAAAATGAACCACATTACTTATACTGTATATACATATATTAATGTATTGTGCAATGCCGTAATAAATATTTGTTTATGTATTATCTTAACAATTTTCATTGTATAATTTGTTCTATTTCTCAGATATGCAATATTAACTAAAGAAACTTGGCCACAGTGGAGAGGCAATATCCAACAGGGTGTTGTTCATATACTTCAGAGTGTCAGAATGGAAAATGATCAGTATCAATTAGGAAAGACTAAGATATTTATTAAAGCACCTGAATCGGTACATAATGCTATATATTATATATTTATTATACATGTTATTTTCTTAAGTGAATTATATTTACTTGTTATCATTGAATCTCTGCTTTTGAGTAATATCTTTATTAGTCAAAATTTTCAAATTTTCTATCATTACCCTTAATACATTTTAATATTATATTAACTAATTATATATGATTTAGAACGTTTCTATAACTTACTTTTATAAAGATATTAAAACAATATTTTAGCTGTTTCTGTTAGAAGAAATGAGAGAGAGAAAATTTGACAATTACGCTCGCATTATCCAAAAAGCCTTCAGATTTTATTTTGCCAAGAAGCAACATGTGAAAATGAAAGAACAAGGTAAAATTACTTTTATAATTTTAGTTTGCAAATACTGTCTGTATTTAAATTTTGAACTATAAGGAGAACAAAAATGAGCAGTTATGACCTGACAAGCATAAAATACATTATTCACAATCACTATGCTGACACGAAGCATACAGAATGTATAAACTTAAGATATAATATTGCATTTAATCTATTTACAGTTTGCAGTATGATAGAAAAGAAGTCGGGATGCCTTAAAGGCACTCGACTCCTGTTGGGTTACTTTGGCACTCGTATTGTTTATGCCTCTACGAGCTGGCTACCAGCAATAGATTTTTTCTGTTGTGGGTGCTAGGATGTGAGGATGTTGCTAGCCATGTAAGTGCTAATTTAATGATCAAATGGGGAGTTTTGTACCTCTTTGTTTTGTCCAGATGGGTTTAGTATTTCTTATAATACTTTTTTAGGCCATTAAAGAATGGATTACCTCCAGTCATTCTAAGTGGTGGAGGTTAACTTTAGATTTAAAGCAGAGTAAGCATTTTGTTTAGCCAGATCTCTGGGCTGACTAAGGATTTCTTGGCTTTTGGCAGGAATTGTGTTTGCCTTTTCTTTGGTGTCACAACCGGCTTTGGTTGCAATCATAAATGTCTGTGCCGACCGAAGCTCTCCTTCTTGGCCTTTTGCCTTTGCGAAGACGCATAAACCGTGCCAACGGCTCCGCCCAGACGTGGACAAAGCAAGAGTGCCTACTCATAAGCTTGAGAAGGCCGTGCACACCCTTTTTACTCCACACTTGGAAGGATACCCTTACACCATCACTAGCCCAATGAAGCTTCTAGTCCCTCTACCCCTCCATTGAGCTCCTTCTTGCTTTCTGTGCACTCGGGGACATCTTATTTCGTATTGTCGGGGACCACACATTACACAACCAAGTGCTAGAAATGGCTCACTTAATTTGTTATAATTTGGTATTCCAGTTTAACCCCTATGGGTTGACACTGGAAATAGATCAATCTAACCCTTCTGAAGTACACTTTCTCGATGTAAATATTAAAGTGGAAAGCTCGGGCATCCATACTTTGGTATATCATAAACCTGGATCTACATCGTCGTACATTCCTGCTGGGTCCTGCAATCTGGTTACATACAAGACTGCTGCTTTTAGAGCCTTAATCAGAAGAGCCTTTACACATTCTTTTAACCTGGATGTTAGATACTGAACTAGCATATATAGTCTGCTTAGCTGCTGAACACAGGTATCACAAAGGTATACATAGGCTGATACAACATCATGAATGTATATATTCAGAAAACACAGTGAATTGGACCAGCCTGCTGATAACCAACCAGAAGACATAGAACAAATATCCATCACATACAACCTGTACTTAAGATCTCTATGCGCCAAGGTTGCCAGGAAGTGCCAGCTACATCTCGCTTTCAGGAGGTACCCTACTATTTTCAACATCCTATGTAATGGGAAGGACTCTCCTAACCCCAGCAGATGCCCCGGAATTTATAGTGTTCCTTTAAGGGATAGTAGGTGTGATAGGGACCTGATATATATAGGATCTACTAAACGATCCATGGGCATCAGCATACAAGAACATCAAGCAGATATTTGTCATGGGCGAACCTCCACGAGCCTCGCTACTTACGTAACCGATCTGGACATAGTAGCAGACTTCACCCAGGCAAATCTCCTCCATGATTCACCTCCCATTGAACACCTCAAATGGTTGGAGGCTATGTACAATCTTTAAATTCTCCATCACCAGCATGTACATAAATTTTAAAGAGATGGTTTTGTCATTGGCTTGGCAAGAGTTAATTCACAGCATACTCTAGTCACCCATTATACACGGACGGGCTGACGTGTTGCGCATGCGCGACCTGGTTTTTTGTAGATCCTTTCAAACCTACGATCGAACTTGTATTTAACGGCAATTGAACATCCATCTAGAAACGGTTTGGAACCCGATTCAGAGCGCAGAAGGGGTTCGAAAACGTTTGTTGATATTTATGCGTTATCACGTCGTAAAAGGTTCTGTGTATATAAATTTTTTGAACTTCAATGTTAATTTCCAATGTTAATCAACTAATTTGCTAGCCACTATGTAGCTATAACAAAATTTTTTCCAGTTACAGCATCTTGGTTATAGTTCTCTGGTCAATGCCTAGTGCTTAGACTAGTATATCTATATTTTAGAAATAATACTATTAGTGAAAATAGAAATAATTATTGTTAATTTTGCATAGCTCCAGAATATAAATATAAAATTAATTAAAATGATAATGTTTAGCGTGCAGTTTAGTTTTTGGGAAGAAGGAAAGAAGAAGATACAGTCTGAATAGAAATTTTATCGGCGATTACATAGGATTAGATCAACATCCAGGAATACGCAGTCTGTTGGGAAGAAGAGAGCACGTCGAATTTGCCGAAACGGTCAAAAAATACGACAGACGATTTAAAGTAAGTTAAATGATTTAAGTGCCCAAATTAATTATTAAAATAATTAAATTTTAATTAAAATTTAAATGATTTTTGTTAGATAAGCAAGAGAGATTTGATCATAACTGCAAAACATATTTATCTAATAGGAAGAGAAAAGGTATTTCGTGTTTTTTATAGATTTAATGGTTTAGCCTATAGAAAAGTAATCCTGATATTTTATAATAATTTCTAAAGAAAAGCACTTTGAAAACAAACGTTTCAATTTTATAGGGTTATCAAAACCAAGACTAATAATATATCGTAATTCATTCCCGATAATTATTAATATTAAGTATTAAATTATTATTAAATAGTTTTCTTTATAAATATTATAAATTTTTAATT
This sequence comes from Centruroides vittatus, assembly GCF_030686945.1. Lineage (NCBI taxonomy): Eukaryota > Metazoa > Arthropoda > Arachnida > Scorpiones > Buthidae > Centruroides > Centruroides vittatus. Next base: position 645,045 of record NW_027122389.1, on the reverse strand, counting down.
ATTTGACTGTGAGCATATTTTTTTGGAATCTACATGGTATTCTTTGTGATAATAAAATAAGATTGTGTTGTTGCATATGCATTGAATTGACAATACATAAATTATGATTTGCATTATGCCACGGATTGAATTTCAGGTGAAAAAGGGAGCCGACAAGGGTCAGGTGAAGGAAGTGATTAAGAGGAAAATTCATTTGGAAAATGTAATTCATATTGCAATGAGGTATGAAAAACTGAGTTTTCTATTAAAATATATACTGCGTATGTAAAATAATTTATAAAATATATATATTATATATTGAAATAAATTTATTTTAAATGAGCAATTATTTATTGACATTGTCACAATCTCGGGGTGCAATTTTTAATCATATTTTAAATTTATTTAAGTTAAAATATATGCTTTCTGCCTCAAATTAGTACTGTAGTGTCTTGCCCCTATACATCATACTTTTCTGTTAACAATGGAATGGGGTCATGCCAGTCATCTATCCAACTTTCGGGGGAAAATTTTTGAATCAAAATAACGTGACTTTCGGTTTGCATTTGAAGTTTGTATATAGTTAATCGAGGCCTCCTACCTCTAAGCTTTCCGTATCTGGTCTCGAATTTCATTTATCTAACACCGTTCTCGAGATTAAGGAAGGACAAACAGATGACGGTGGAAGTTTATAGATCTACAATTTTTCAAATTGCAGCCCAATGATATACATAGATGTTACTAATTAAAAATTTATATCAGATTGTGACCTACTTTCACAAGCTAAAAAGTACTGATATCTAGAGAATGTCTACTATACACATTTTTACTCATTTGTAAAAGTTTATCAACTCATTCTTGTAAGTTTTTTGTAAAATATGGTTTATTTATTGAATGATAATGACACTGAAACAAAAAATTAAACAGCATTTATCTTTTGTCAAAATAGTGTTTTATTTCCACTTGTCTCTCAGAAATTACAAGTTTTGCTCTGTTTCTGTGAATTTGTTTTGTACAAAATTGAAATTGTTTTGGACACACAAGCAATTTCTGAAATGAGCTGGCTACAGTTGTTGATACAAAGAGCCTTCCATTCTCTTGCATTCATCATTCTGTACCTTCACGAGTTATTTTTTTTCCTGTTCTCTGATTACAAACAAAAATGGTGACACATCATTTTAAGCAAAGCACTACAGACCCATAGTAAATTTGTCTGTGAAAATTGCAAATATTTTTTGTTTTAATAAGCAGTTCCGTTTATGATGGGCCAGCCAATTTCAATTGACTCGTTGACATCTGTATAATCACATAGGTGATTATGTGATACAATATAATTTTTTCTGTAACAATAAACATTTGTTTAGTCATTCAGTCATTTTTGAACTATTTGAAATTTAATTCCTTTATGCAGTTCTTTCTTTCATGAAGAAATGCATCAAGTTTATTTTTTAATATAGATAATCTATAATAAACAACATTGTTCTAGCACCCTGTATATCTGATAATAAATATAGAATTTACTGTCGAGATGTCGGTCGATAATTTGCTTTTAAATTTTTAGTTAAAATTTATCACCTGCACTTGATATCTTGTCTATTCTCCTACCCATACTACCATTACAGATGTTATGAAAACTGAGGTAAATAATTTTTTGGTCAGTATCTGAACCATACAGGAATTCCTGTAGTATATTTTATGGTGTATGGTATTTTTTACAATTGAAAGTACTTGAAAAATTAAAAAATTATTGAGTTACATTTACATATTCCTATATTTTATTACTCTACTTGAATTTCTTGGATTTTTTTTTTTAATGGATTTAGCTAAATGGAGAGAGAATGGAATTTGCTGTGCACTCCTGTTTGCTATACAGTTCACAATTTAATTTACACTCGTTACAGATTATACATTACATGTTGTTATGCAAAATTACTCATTGATGTTAACATGAATGTAAGTCAATTGTGAGAATCACCATTTTCACAACTTCTGGGGAAAAAACAAACTCTGGCCTAGAAGTTTTGCATTCTTTGTTTTTGTAATATATGAAATTATAATTATATTTTTTTAATATCTAATTGTTAAAATATTTTTATAGGCATTTGAGAAAATAACATACAAATCATGTATTTTCATTTGTTTGGTTCCAAACTATTCCAATAAGTAATTGATTATACATCATTGACCAATAAATGTATGTCCTCTTTTTATCTTTTGTGTTTTAAAAATTCTCATGATGTAGGATAGATATAATTTCTCACAGAAATACTGTCTCAACAAAACTAATGTTTATGAAAATAAATCAACAAAGCCTTTATGTATAATGATTCTATTTTATATTTTTGTGTAATATAGTAGGCAAATAGATACTCACAACTGTCATAAATAATTGGACTATAATTTGGAAATATTAATATTAATATCTCCAAATTATAGCCCGATTATTTGTGGCAGTTGTGGGTGTCTATTTGCTATGCTATGCGTCGGGTTTCGGTCGGTGTTTATATAAATATAGTAGGCATTAGTTATATCGAATGGCAAATTTAACCACCTACAAATGTATTATCTCCAAATGTTTATATGTATTTTTGCAGTTAAGCCCCTTAATTCAATTCTGTAAAGTACATCAGACTGATATACAATTAAATAACTATCTTCGTTCAAGACACGCACACACAGACAGACAAATTATATATATATATGGCTCCAATAAACTTTGAAATATGCAGACATAATGGGTTGATTTACTTGATCCATTCAACTTATCATCAATAACTAATCCAAAATATTTGTTTTCTTTAAAAATTAAGGAAAACGTTGAACTGGCTGTGTCAAAAACTTACAATAAGTCTAGGGAAACTGTCGTTACACAGTTTGATTTATCTAATTGCCATATAATGTTGTTATAAAAGCATATAATTGATGTTAATGCATCCTTATAGCATTGAAATATATAACTATACTGATGGTTTATCAGTTGTTAAAACAAAATGTTACAAATTAGTTCTTAACTACTCTCTAGATTGAGGGAAAAATATTTGTAGGGGCAAATTGGGTTACAAAATTATTGAGTCATTTCACCCACATAATGCTATCTATAAATGTTCTGTTGGAGAAACCTGAATGGTCAGATGAGAGATGTAGTTGATAAATTTGTTTATTTTCAAATGATTAGTAAACAGAATCAAATTAATTAACGACCAAGGATTCCCTAGACTTGCAACCGAGTAACATATATTGGTTTGTAACCTTTTGTATTTCTTGTTGTTTTGTATCTATTATCATTTACTTTTAAGAAAATAAATAATTTTGCTAATATATTGCATGTTGTGAATATTTAGTAAACACCAAGATGACTTTGTAGTGATACATGTGAAAAATGAATACGACAGTCTGATCGAATGCGTCTTCAAGACAGAATTTGTCACAGTTCTTAATAAAAAATACCAGGAATGCTGTCACAGACCTCTCACTCTTCATTTCAGTGATAAGTAAGTTCTTAATTTTTTTTATAAGACCTAAATATTGAATTTTTTTAACACTTAACAAATTTATTCTTTCCTCCATAATTTGTAAGCATTAAGATGTTTTCAAATAATCAAATGCTGATCTTCTTTGAAAATACATCAAATCTCCATAAATACTGTAGTATTTTTATTTTGAAACAAATATTTTTAAACCTGGTTTGCTTGCCTGGTGACAAATCAAACAATACACATTATTTACACGATAATGTGTAAGTAAATATAGAAAACAATTATATTTGTCACACTTTTAATATTAAATGACGTAGAATTAATTGTTAAAAGTGTGTTGTCGACGAAATATTTTTATCGAGTGTAGGTGATCCTCTATCACCACAGGTCCTTTTCTAAAGAAAAACCTTCAAACAAGGAGGATTTGAAACTTTTGTTTAATTCTCCAAGCCAATAACAAACCTTCTCCTAACCCTTACAACCTTCCAAATCGCCGTTCCGTTTTTCCATTCCAAATTTTTCTCATAATCCTTTTTTGAAATTTTAAACTTTTCTTTTTAACATTCTTTTTAAATTTAAACGTCAGCATCTTAGAACAATACATAAATTAATGTATAAATATAAATTTGACAAAATATATGCTATAGAGTAACATATGTATGTATATATATATAATATGCATATACATAACACGGGTCACCTTGGAGAGGAAGTGAGTGGGTCTGATATCACTACATCAACGATATAGTTTTATGTAGTACTATGGCCAGAGGGGCAATTTTTATGGGTTTTACATGTTGAGGAAGAGAAGACCCTCAAAGTAAAACTCGACTCTGTTCGAGGTATGTAAAAAGGACAAATTACAAAGACTTAAAAAATATGAGTCTCTCTTCTACACTTCTAAGTTTTTAATTGGATTTTCATCCCAGATATTTTATTGGAATTAACTGTTAAGATATCTGTTTTTGGCATGTTCTGCATATTTATTTTATTTTCTTATTTGGCTAAAAATAGAATATAGTTTTAATGTGTTAATATGTAGTAATATATTACATAGTTATTCAATGTACATAAACGCTCATGCCAAATTTAAATTTATAAATAGTGGGAATGTAGTCCCACAAAGTGGTATTTTTCAAACTAATGCTTCTGGCTCGCGTGCCTTGTCTTCTCCACTGCAACCCTGCTTAAGTTTAAAAGCAAATGTGGCGAAAAAAGAATGTCGCCGGCAGTCGATCGCACGACAAAAACGTGCAAGTCGGATTCAAATACTAGGCTACAACTAGCCATGCAACGAGGAGGAATAAAATTTAATATTTTTGTTCAGCTTTTTCTCTATAAATTGAATGTCAATGGTTTATATATAGCTTGTGTACGAGTGCCTGTCTGTACTGGTACGAGGCTTGTGTTATTAGTGGTCTTGGAAAACCACTCAAATTTCTGGCTGCATTCCAGATGGAAACAAAGCAAAATTAAATTTTTGATGCCAGATTCATTTTTGGGATATTGTGTCATGGTATTTAAAAGCAAACATTTCAAATAGGTAAACGAAAAATTTATTTTTTATAAACTAAAATAGGTTGGAATTCAGAGTGAAAAAAGAAGGTTTCGGAGGAGGTGCCGTGAAACACGTGACGGTGGTTACCAGTGGAGGCGATAAACACACTACGAAAATATCGGGCAAAACCTTGATTGTTTCCATCGGAGCAGGACTCCCAGTGGATTCTAGTGAGTAGAAAATGTATTTTCTAATATTTGTCAACGTAAGTTAAGAGTGCTCGTCAAAGAATGGCGACATTTTTACGTAATATATTTAGCACAATTTCGACAAACTTGCATTCGGTTAATTAAGTATTTGTCGTAGTTAGTAAATTAACATAATTAGAATTAGACTTCCGACACGCCAAAATTATTACGGGAATGAGTGTAGCGAAATGCAAATTTTAATTTAAGAGTTAAGTACTAGTCAGTAATAATCATAGAGTTGGCAATAATTTGAACACACACATTTGTGCTCCCAAATTGTCAATGTAAATTAGTTTGAATAACAGAAAATTATTTTGTTAAATATATTTTTTCACTAAGCAATGTAAGTCCTTTTTTTAATCTTCGGCTCGAAGAGGACAAATACATTTTTCTTACGATTTACTTAATGTAGGACCCGGAACCAAACAGTTTTCTCGAACAAATATAACAAAACACAAGGTCGACGGCACAGATCCTTGGAACAAGAATGCCGTTTCGACTGCCAGACGAGCTCCCCAACCTCCCCGGTCGCAGCCTCCTCGCGTTCCAGTAATGCAAACTGGTAAGTCATTAAAAATATAATTAAATATTTTAAACAGTCAAATGAATTTTAAATGTTTAAACATGATTTTTTTATTAGCATTAACTTTAATTGAGTCTTCGCTATTAAGTAATAAGACCAAATTATTCAATTACCATGATTTTTCCAATATTAAATTGTTGAACAACTGCTTGCAGGAAGTATTACTTCTTGCAAAGCAAAAGAACCTATTAGATTAACCTTTTCTGGGCTGCTTTCCATAAGTTGAGGTTGTTGAATGGTGCTTTCCACTTCATAAAAAAAACATTATTTTGTACCAAAATTTAAAGAAAGTACAGTAAGACCCTGCTTAACACTGCCTCGACATAACGCGGTCTGCTCGAAGCCTAAAAAAGCTCAAAATTTATGCCGATATAAATTATTGCGGCATTTTGTTGATTTGTATATAATAGTTATTTACGAAGAGGAACCAATCGGAAAAAGGTGGCAAAAAGATGTACTTTCTTTAAATCTATGTTTGGTGCAATTTTGGAAAAAATATAACATCAAGGATGCCATAGGAAATATCATCTTGACTTGGCAAGAATTAACTGATAAATGCACAAACGAAGTGTGGAAGAAGTTATGGCTGAAGGTATCCAAGAAATCTCAACAAGAAGAGCCTTATTGCTGTATTGTTAGGTTGACCAAACTTAACCTAATGATACAGCAGGACTAGGAGATGTAGACGAGCGGGATTTGAGGAGTTACTGCAGGTTTCTGGTGAGAGCCTTACCAACGACGATCTTCGAGAACTGGCCGAACGAGGAATTTGTGTAGAACTGGAAAATAGAGATTCTGAAAATGAAGAACCCAAAAAATTTCTCTAGAGATTTCCTTAGTAAAAGTTCGGTAACGATAATCAAAATCGTCGATCAAACCGTAGCGAACGATCCAGATTTTGAAAGGAGTGCAAAGGCAAGACGAGGCGTTTTGGATGCAATATTGTGCTACCGACATTTGCTTAAGGAAAGAAAAAAAAGACAAATGAAACTTCACAACTTTCCTGAAATTCTTGTTTTTTTGCAATAAAGTCAGGACCTTCATCACAAAACATCAACTTTACATTTCTGTGTGCATACGTTTATGTGTTATTTAACATTTATTATTATATTAATTTGTATAATAATATCTTAAAATTAACGTAAAATTTGTTTATTTTTGGTTGTGTGTTCCCCTATCCCTATTTACTATGTTGAAAAAGCATTAAATGAGGTCATTTTATTTAGTGCTTTGTCATCTAGGAACTCATCCCCCGTGTTAAGAGGGCTCTTACCGTATATATATATATATTATTCATCTCGGGGTGTATTTACGTTATCTACTTACACTAGAATAACAAGCAAAACTTTATTTTCTCTTTCTATGAAGAAAAGATAGGGCAGAAACTGAGCAACTAGTGTGGGGAGTATGCAGAGAATCAGCAACAACAAAGCAAATGTCTATTTAATTTCGGCCAAATGGTTACTAATGAATTTTGTTTCTTTTGAAATATGCCAAATTCTATTTTGACACCGTATGTATATTTCCAAAGATTCTGCATAAAAAAAGATACCATCCATATGGAAAAATGCAAGTTTTGTTCCAGATTTCAAACCTATAAAAAAAATACAATGAAATATTTTGTTTAAACACACCTTAATTTTAGTTAATCAGAAGAGGGACAATTGTAATTTTTTTTACTCAAATTAAATACCAAAATACCTATGGCTTTTAACAGTGAATATCAGAAAGAAATCCAAAGTAATGCATTTGTACAGACAAACTGTTGAATTTCAAAACATTTGGAAGAAGTATACTTTGATCTCGGGATAAAACTGGAACAAAAGATCGATCTCTGCTACGTACTTTTGTACAAATTATAAAATTTACTTTAATGCAGCAGCCTTAAAAGCAGATTCTAAGAATTAGCATTTAAGAGACAAATTTATTGGAACCTGTTACGTTATAAGAAAATATGATGCCACTCCAAACCGTTTATATGGGAAGAATCTCTTATACCTACCTGCCCATCAAACAAAAAGAGAAGTTGCAAAGAATTTGGGTGATCGAGCATAAGGAGTCCAACTCGACACCCCCAATGTTATGTGGAGGAAAGACAAGAATTGCTGAAGAACCAATTAAGAATAAATGACTTAATGATTATTAAGTAATATAAATAAATATTAAATTTCTTAAGATTGTTAGTTTTAAGTTTTATAATTAAAATACTAATGCAATTTTAGTAAGACGTTAACTGATTTTTAAATTTTAGCAAGTTTAACGGAGAGAGTTCCCACGCAACCGAAGGAAGTTCGGAGGACGCAGAACGTGCAGAACGTAAATTTGAGTGTCGGAACGGACTCTGGGTAAGATAAATTTTTACCGATTTACAAATTCGTTCTTTAAATATTTTAAAGAGTTCTCGTAACGAGAGTTTTGTAATTTTGCCAAGAAGAGAACGGCACGTTTACGTTCTTCTCGACATTAAGTTTGATTTGAAAACACACATATTACTATTTTAAAGAAACAAAAATACCTGCGTAACTTAATGTAACTTAAAATTCACAAGTGCATAATAAACTTTGTACAAATGACTGAAAATTCTTAAAAACTATAAGAGAGTATTTCTTTTGGCACGAAATATTTCTAGTATAATTTTTTGCATACAATGTTTGAATATCAACTCGACTAAAAGATTCAAAACGATCTCTGCACTACGAACTGTCCGGTAACAGATTTCGACGATAAAAAACACGCCTTTAACAATCCAGCAAATAAAATTTACTAAAACAAAAATGTTTTCAATTGTTTTAACCAATCTTCCTCAGTTACAATAAAATAGAACGTAAATTTAAAAATAAATGAAAATCAGAATTTTGAAATAAATATATAAATAAATAACTGAAATTGTAGTTGTGCACAATAAAATAAAACAAATAAATGGCAATCTTTCTCAATAAAATTCATCTTCATAAAGACATGTGGTAGCCAATGTGTCTGCGTCCCTATGGTTGATGCAACCGGTTCTTTTGTGTGCTTTAAAAAGTCTCCAATCTTTCAAGATATTTCTTCATTTTCAGAAACATCATAAGCAAATTGTGCCAATGGCTACAATGAAGTAACAGTTCTGATGAAGGCAGATAAATCGAAGGGAGTGGTATTACTAAAACAGAGAAATTACATGAATATATTACAAACACAGAATGTCAGCCGGCACCCGTCGATTTTTTAGAAACAATACAGCAAAGAGTTAAAAGGTTCACCTCCATTCCCCTGGCACGACTTTTACACGTGCAAAGCTCCTGGTCCGAGCACCAAAAACACCGAGAATTTTCGCATTCGCCAAAACTCGCAAAACCGGGAAACCAAATACGTCCCACGATCGAGAAATGTAATTCTCCAACATATCACATTCTTCCATGCTAAAGCTCCTTACCATCCACTTTCAATTAACAAGTCACTGCAGCTTATAGAAAGTCTCAAGGCTATTTCTCTAATAGACAATGAATATATGACAGTCTTAGACTTCAAATCGATGTATCGTTCTATAAAAATACCTCCTTGTTTTTGTGCAATAAGAGATTTCTTGTTTGCTAACGTTGAAGAAATGCCAAAACATCACAATCAGATACTAGAACTTGCACACCTGGTATGTTATACATCATTCTTTGAATTTGAGAACAAGGTATATTTACAAGAAAGAGGTATACCTATGGGCAGTCCCACATCGACGATTCTTTGAGTTGGTATTGCGACAATTGGAAAACAACATTCTATCAAATTTCAACACATTATTTTACACGCTAGATATGTGGACAATATATTCATCCTATGGCAGAGAAAACCAAACCTATAGCAATTTTTGGAAGCGATCAATAACCCCTACGGATTATTCCTACAATTAGACCAGGAGAGTGAAACTATTGTAAATTCTTTGGACATTTCCGTTGCTTGCAAACATGGAGAAATTTGGACCAACGTATACAGAAAACCACGTTTTCGACCCATTTTAATTCCACATAACTCTGTCGATCCTCTTCGCATCAAATTGGCAACCTTTAGATCCTGGCTAAGAAGGGCTTATATGCATTGTATAAGCACAAATGACACAGTAACAGAGCTGGATTACATCTTAAGGATTGCAGAACAACAAGGATACTTGATGGAAAGGATAAAGAAATTAATCACAACCTTTCAAGCAACAAAACATCATACCTCATTGGATCAAAAACAAAGGGTAGTTTTAAATTATATCCCATTTTTAAGAGGAATACATAAGAAGGCAGCCAAGGCTAATAATCTTCAAGTGGTATATCGACGCAACCCTACGGTTTTCAGAATTTTAAGGAACGATAAAAAACAACGTAACTGTAATTCGGCCACAGGAATCTACTCCATCCCATTAAACACCCAGTATTTCGAATCTAAACTAATCTGTGGGTTCCACGATGCGCAACTTACAACAATGACTCAAGGAGCATAAATATACAATTGCTAAGAAGCTTGATAACACTACACTATCAGCTTATGCACGGCAACAGGACATTCGTGTCCAATGGGAACAAGCATCAATTATCAAACCAACAACAAATATACACGATGAAATATCTTGAAAGATAAGAGATTTTTAAAGCACACAAAAGAACCAGTTGCATCAACCATAGAGACGTAGACACATTAGCTACTGCATGGTGGTCTTTTTATGAAGATTCATTTTATTAAAAGACATTTTTATTTTTAGTAAGCTTTAATTTATAACTAGCTTTTGGGAAATTATGTAAATTAAAGCTACTTTCCACAATGATCAAAAATAATTACAGTAATTGAACAATGTACGGTTTACATACAGTAAATTTACTTAATACCAAATATTAAAAACTGATTACAATTATTCTATGCAATTTTATAGATTTGTTGTAAAATGGAATTTAAATGGTGATTTTAAATTAATGTTTTCTATTAATTGTACACATTGCTCTGAAATGTGCACAAAGTAAAACACACATGGAACATAACAAAAGGGATGGAATGTAAAACATAGGATATATCAAACAAATGTAAGAAATAAAGACTAATAGACACTTCACAAACGAAAAGTGATGATCTGAGTTGTATCTTCTAAACTTCTTAAAATTCCAAAAATTACTGCTAAGATGCGCACTAACATAAAATGGAATTGTATTCTACAACCGCCTATGACTGGTCAAGTGATCAATTGTCAGGCAGCAAATTATACAAGCCTGCACATTAATGTGCAGGCTCGTATTCTAGAGGGCTGTGGTTAAGCATACACTAAAGCGTAGTTTTGCTAGTAATTGATACCAAAAGGGATTGATGCCGACAAGAATCCACTATTCTGTAACGACTAAACCCACGCTTGGCAGAAAGAATAATTTGCTGCTAAGAAACGTTAGACTGAAAATGTTTATTTATTATGCACTAATACATAGGCCATCCTTGGGTGACTGATTTTGGAACATCCGTTCCAAACTAGAATACATTTGGAATAATGTGGACAAGTGGGGGAGACTAGTTGGCCGGGAATAATTTACGACGTACCCATTTTATATATAATACTTGCCTCTTATTATTTGTGTTAAATGCTACGGGTTCTCTTTAGCACAAACATTATTTGTTTATTCGATACACCGAAACATCCACGACTTCCAAATAACAGTTTGGAGCGAAAACATTTAGGTACGTTATTTATTTCCGATCGTCTTTTTTGCAGGTGCCAGAGTGCAAACGAGATGCGGCGCAGACCTCCTCCGGCGGGCGGGAGGCCCAAACCTCCGACCAGACCCAAGCCCAGACCTAAGCCGGAATTTCCGAAGTGCGAGGCACTCTATTCCTACGACGCCCAGGACGTCGACGAACTGACGTTTGACGTCGGAGATTTAATAGAAGTGATAAAAGAAGGTAACTGTGTCGTTAGAATGTACGATTATTCAAACAAAAATTACTTATCCATTCTACCGTGCGGTGCCCTTTAACGCCGACCGTACTAGCAAAAATTGAATATTTATCGGTTACGACATTCGACAGAAAGACAAAATACAATCAAAACTAACACGGCTGCACCAGTAAACCGGAATGCATATTTTAGTCTAGTATTATCTCGATTTTGGAATATGGTCAAATAGTTTTGAAGGAATTTCAAATTTGTTTGTTAGACAAATTTGAAATTCCTTCAATTTGCTTGACGGTAGCAAGCTACCGTCGTCGTCGAGTGCCGTCGACTCGCTCGTGACTCTACAAATAAAACTTCCTCCAAAAAGACCCATATTTGGTCATTTTTGGAGGGAGTTTGTCCATTCCAGAGATTTGTAGATGTGCTCAATCCACCTCGAGCACTGCCCACCTTCTCCTCCTCCTATCCTGCCAAGCATCGTCTGCATAATATGTCCAAACTAGAACTTTCTCTAGAAGCCAAAATAATAGTCTTTCTTAGTTTAATTTCTTCAATTATTGAAAGATTGGTCCTTTAACCATTCAAAAGAATCAATCTCCTTCATTTCTTTTGCAGGAAAAACTATTGTGTGCACTAATTTTATTTTGGATTATCTAAAACCATTTGTTATTGTTCTTTGTCTATTCCTGCTTGGCAACTACTTCGACATTTTCATTTTCATTGTTTGTTTGGAATGTCCTTTCTTTGTCTGTAGTCTTATCTTAAATTTTTTTGATTAAAGAGGATCTCTAGGCTTACTTCGAATTTGACTCTTCTCGTCTCCGGTTTGGTTCTCGACTGCCTAAAAAAGTATTCCGTGGCACAGGTCGAATTAACGAAGAGACAGAATGCATCCTCGTCCGGCCTCGAGCCGTTCCGCCTTAGCTTATCGGTTTGCGTACGTGATTCACTTGCTCTAAGGCATCTCCGAAGCTTTGTAAGGTCTACCGAATAGCTATGCCAAATCTGCCAGAGAATACCTTTTGGTATTCTCTGGCAGATTCCGTTACGAGGGGGAAAATCGTACAGAAAGAGACAGCACTAATTAATTTTGCACTCCATAAAATAATTCTAATATCAAATTACTGGACAAAAGTAAGAACATTTTTTTGAATCTGTACAATCTTTTCCTATCCTTAGGCCAAACAGCTTAACTTCTTTCCAGATTTCATTTCAAGTGAATCATTCCCAACTTCTTTTTTACTTCCAAAGGGATAACTGTCTTGCCCTGGTGTTTTTTTTTTTTTGGTTGAATATTTAATTTACCGCCTATTTTACTTTTTTCTCTAAGATTTGTGGTTCCAAAGCTTTTAAGGGATCTTCATTAATATTAGAACTAATTCTTTCTCATAGCTGCCATAAGTGGGTGGAACGGTTCTAAGTTTTCAAACAGATTTCATTCTTCTACTTGAATGCATCGAGATTAGAAAATTATTCAATTAGAAGCTCCATAAAACAAACTAATCGATTAGTTTGTTTTATAGAGGCTGCCTGGTATAATTTTCCTTTTATGTTAGAGGGCTCCGAGTGGTCGATAAGATCTAATTTCTCGAATACGTTGCAAACTCCTATACAAACGGTATTTGAATTTTTATCCGAAACTAGTGGACGACGTAACATATTCGTAGCAGGACTTGTCGGACTCCCAATTTACTGCTTTCTGTACACACACAAAGTAATTCATTTTGAATAAGTAAATCCAATTCTCTAGAATTGCATAATTGTTTCAGAATCTATAATAAGCATATGGAGCATTGTTTTTACCACAGATCCAATTCTCCAATAATTTTTGGTTGTGCGGACGATCTACTTTGGTGGCATTTTAAAATAGTGATCTAAACTGAGACAAGGTAATGTTTTAATTAATACAAAATCAAGTTTATTGTTAAATTCTCTGAAAAACCTGAAAAGATTTGAAGCCTCTCTTGCTTACCGGGAGCTATTGATTTTATTTAGTAAATACCGGAATGCAAGAAGAATTTTCCATAATAGTTCTTTAAATAAAACACAATACAAATCTTGTTTTCTTGAAAAAGGCAACTCAATGTCATTTTTTATACACTGAACAGTATTATACACCAAAATCAGTATTATGCAAACATTTTGAGCACTATTTTATCATTCAAAAAATATACTTTAGTGTTTTGATCTCTGCCAGAAAATAATTAACCGGCATCTTACTGTCGACACAGATCCGTCCGGATGGTGGCTGGGAAGACTGAGAGGAAAGAGGGGACTGTTTCCGGCCATCTACGTCAAGCACTCGTGATCGGACCGAAGCGCCGTTTCCCGTCCCACTCCCTCACTGCTGGATCGGTGATTTTAAAGTCGTTTTATCGTCTGTGATGTTTATTTATGCACGAGTTCGTTAACGAAATGTATAAAATTTTATTGTTTTATAAAAAAGAAAAGTTAATCTTTGCTCAGGAATATTCTTTTTAACTGTTCTTTTGCGGAATCTTGATGGTCACCTTAAAAAATTTACGATAAATGAGAGTTTGAATAAATGAATATCTGTAACATATTTACTTAATAAAAATATTAAATTTGTAAAAGAAATGTAAATTTTTTTCATTGAATAAAAACCAACGACACATCAAAGCAATCCCTTATACTTTGTCGTGGAGCTATCAAAAGCATTTTCAGAAATGTTCTCAAACTGCAATTTCTAATGAAAAATGTTGAAATGCTCCAGCCTTAAATCTGCTGTTAAATTATTTTCTTTGTTATTTTCCTCTCTTCTCAATTCTGAAAGGTTATACAAATTTTGTCAATTCCGAAAACATCAATCATTTTTTTCCCTCTTGTTTGTGTATATAATAGATAGCACCGAGTCGAAAGAGAGCAGAAGCCAAAAACCCGAGTAAGGATACCGGAGAAGATATATCTCCGTTTCTTACGTCAAATTTGATGTGGAGAACTAGTGGTAAGAACTATCCTACCGGAGTGGATGAAATTGACAGATGCATCGAAACAACAGTCGTTATCGTATGCCTAAGGAAAATGAAAGTCCCTTCCAATTTTTGAATGTGGTAAATGCAACGGTAATGTTCCCGTCTTTAACGGGAAAATGCCAATCTGCCATCCTTTTTTTATTCTGGAAGGTGTAATAAATGAGTAAGTACAACTAGTTAGTAGTGTGGAGAGAGTGAGGTTATTGCCTGCAGAGGGTAGATGAAAAACTGCCCAACAAAATATGCTTGTAGTTCATAAACAGATACGTTTTTTAAATTTGTCATATTCTGTAAATATATTAACGACTTTCGAAGCATTAGCGGACGCGGTAGCAGATCCGGAAATGGAGGGCAGAGTTTTCCGAGCCCATCCTTAGACGAAAGAATTCAAAGGTACTCTATAAATGGAAATAGTCTATAAATGCCAAACAAAATTATGCAACTAATAATTCAGACAAAGGAAGTTTTGTCCGGGATCCTTGGCAAAGTAGACATGGTCCGACTTCGGTCGTGTCTGTCGACAAGTTGAGAAGAGATTGCAGTCTTGAATTTCCAATAAAATTTTGTCTGCGCTTATCCTCCGAAAGAGAGAAAAACGCGAGAGAAGACGTTGCACTAATTACGGATATTCTTACCGTCTTGACCTCCGTGTAATTCTCCAGTCCGTAGTCTCCCAATTCTCTTCCGATTCCGGACATCTTGTATCCTCCGAAGGGCATCTGGGCTCCCAGTACGTCGTAACAGTTGATCCTAAAATATTCGACTCTTAAAATATTTTGTTTCGTACTTTACTTCCTCCGTTCAAATAATAATGTGAAAACTCGAGATCTATTATTATTATACGAAATCGAAGATTTACCAAACTGTCCCGGCACGAAGTCCACTAGAAAAATGCATCGCCTTGTCCAAGTCTTTGGTGAAAATACTGGCGGCCAGACCGTACATCGTGTTATTGGCTCTCTCCAACAGTTCGTCCATGGTGTTAAACTTCATTATTTGCATCACTGGACCAAAAATCTAAGAATTTAATTAATAATAATTAAACTAATTCTCTTAGATAGTCACACTTAGTTTCCAGGTGTTTAATTGAATTTACTGATTATATTGAAAAACAATTTATTTCTAGTAAGAGACAAATTTAAACAATATGAGATGAATGATAATTGACACTTCAGTTAATAAATCTGATAATCACTTTATCAGATTTATTATGTGCGAGACGAATAATTAGTTATATCTACAGGTATCGATTATCGTTCGTCTCGTATTATTTAAATTTGTCGTCGCCGGAAGTCGACGCGAAAATAGAGGTCTGCAACAAGACCACCGTCTTGCGGCAGACCTCGACTTTTGCTTAAACGGAGCAATCCGGCCGCGACGAGAACGCTCGACGTAAACAGGGGAACAGAGAACGATACCGTGCCCGGGAAGGGTAAAAATCTCGAGGATCCGCATAAGATTTAAATCTAGATTCTTTGCAATAGAAGACCATACTTTACCATACTTTCATCCGGTTGTCAAGCATAAAATGTATACTAGATAAGTAAAATTATTTATCTTCCAGTTGGTGGAGGTTTTTGTTGGCAAATCTACAAATTTTTTAACTCGGACATACAATATCATTTTATTGTTCTGATGTTTTCTTTATTCTGATAAATTTAAGGCAGCAAACTCTGGGGTTTTAATTTTACAAAGAGCAAGTTATTTTCAATTTTTGTATTACCTTAATTTTCGTAATTGAAAATTAAGGTAATACAAACAAGTCCTTTTTTTCTCTTTAAATACTTTTCATTTTGTCCAGGAACCACAAACAACAGGTGACTTGAAGTAAAACTTCTAAAAATAACACACACTAGTAAAATCTTCCATACATTAAAAATGATCTCGACCTCTACAAACATTAAAAAATTTGTTAAAAATTTCCCAATATCATCCATGCTATATATCAATAATTGCATTTATAAGCTGAGAGTCCTCTGGCAGTTCAATGAATGGAAAGAATGAAAAGGATTTAAAGAGGAAAAAGGACTCAAATGTTGTTTGTGTTACCTTAATTTTCAATTATGAAAATAAATTGAGCCCAGGATTATTTTAACCGATTATGTATAATTTACAGAGAACATTTTAATAAAATAAATTCTAGATCTACCATTTTCCTTTGAATTTGATACAGCTAGTAAGTCTGATTTAGCAGGATTTTCACTTTCGGGAATAATAATAAACTACACAAAGCTAAATTGTTACGTAAGTAGGATGGATGCTCGAGCACCACGACGCATTCGTTGGCTAACGACCGAACGAAAAGAATGTTACAAACCAGAATGCCGAAAGTATTCCTCGTCTGGACAATCTTCTGTAAATCTGGTCTTTTTCTAATTTGTTCTTTTAGCTTTATCGGAGCTTCTTTGCAGTACTGCCGGTCGACCACTCGTCTCTGTCCGACGCTTCCCTTCGTTTTTGATTCGTCTAGTCGTCCACGACATTTTGCGGACTTTAACCCACACCCACAATATTTTGCAAAAAATAAATTATATAATTACTAGCAGATAGGCCCGGCGTTTCTCGGGCAAAAGTAACGATAGCGAAGATTAAAATTATTACGTTATAGTCAACCTTACCCGTTTTCACAGAATGCAAGAATTGGGTTCCCCTGTTTCCAGACTAATTAGAGAATTTTTAGGTGGGTCTAAAAATACTTCGATTTCCCGCAAAAACGAAAAAAACTGCATCTGCGTCTTTCACGTTGCTTTCTCTTAACACTTCTATTGTTGATGGAAGTGTTAAGCCTTAATCCTGTCACTCTCCCCCGTGGGGAGGAATTTCGAAAAATCCCTTCTTAGTGTGCGTTCTCGTGACGTACCCTAACTGTGCACCAAATTTCAACTTTCAACTCCTAACCGTTTGAGATCTGTACTGATTATTATTATTATGTTGGGTTAAGTGAGATATACTCGGTTAACACCGGTGGCTGTGTACTTTGCCGGACCAAAGTCAAGGCATAGTAACCAAAACAGAACTTAAAGAAGTGTATCAGTGTGTGTGTCTGTATTCAGGAATTTTCTCACAATATGACATGTATTCAATATAGTGGCCTTCTGTAGTGTGATGTATGTGTTTCTATTCAATTCTAATGTGCCCAGGCTTTTGTGTAGTGTGTGTGGTATCACACCTGTAGAGGAGAGAACGACAGGTACAATAAGCACCCTATCCATCCTCCACAGATGCCTTATTTCCTGGGCGAGTTCTGTGTACTTGCTAATTTTTTCAGTGCATGCGTTTTGTATATTGTGAGTGTTTGGAATGGATATGTCTATAATGTATGTGGTTTTATTGTGTTTGTCAATGAGTGTGATGTCTGGTCTGTTGTGGTAAATTGTTTTATCTGTGATTATGGCTGTCGTAGTACATTTTGTGCGTGTTGTCTCCATTTCCAAGTGCAAAATCTTCTTTCTTCAGGATTCCTTTTTCTATGTGAACTGTTTTGCATTTATCTAAGCCAAATTCCATTTGTATGTCCTTGGTGTATGAATGTGTGATGCACTATGCAGCACTGGAGAACAACACTACATCTCAGGGTTCATAACACTTCCATACAAACAAACCAAATTTTTATTAGGCGAGGAATTTTTCAAGGAGATTCCTTGAGTCCTCTCTGGTTCTGCTTAGCCCTGAACCCATTATCAAACATGTTAAACAACACGCAATATGGTTACAATATCAGACACGAAAAAACAACACAGTTTACACTGTCACATCTCATGTACATGGATGACATAAAACTTTATGCATCCACACAAAAACAACTTCATCAACTCCTACAAATCACACATTCATACACCAAGGACATACAAATGGAATTTGGCCTAGATAAATGCAAAACACTTCACATAGAAAAAGGAATCCTGAAGAAAGAAGATTTTGCACTTGGAAATGGAGACGTTATTGAATCCATGGAAGAGGGCGAGTTCTACAAGTATTTAGGATTCCAACAGGCCAAACTAACAGAACATACACAAATAAAGCAAAGATTAATTAAAGAATACCAAAGTAGGTTAAATGCTATTCTCAGAACACAGTTAAATGCAAAACACACAGTTAAAGCAATAAACACATATGTCATCCCAGTACTCACATATTCTTTTGGAGTTATACATTGGACTCACACAGATCTCGAGCAACTCCAAAGGAAAACAAGAACAACACTTACTAAGCATAAACAATATCATCCTAAATCCGCCACAGAAAGATTAACCCTTCCACGTAAAGATGGCGGACGTGGCCTGATTGACATAGTTAACCTTCACTACAAACAAATACAGTCACTGCGAGAGTTTTTCTACAAAAAACAAGAAACATCACAATTCCATAAAGCAGTAACTCTAACAGACTCGAATAACACACCATTAAACTTACACTCACATCATATGGACACAACGCAACATATAAAAAGCACAGACACCATTAAGCAATCGTGGGCTCGAAAGGCACTCCATGGCAGGCATCCTTATGATCTGGCCCAGGATTTTGTTGACAAAACTGCGTCAAACAGCTGGTTAGCACGGGGATGCCTCTTTGGGAAGACGGAAGGATTCATGATCGCCATACAGGATCAGGTCATAAATACTAAAAACTACAGAAAACACATACTCAAAGATACAACACTCACAAATGACACATGCAGAAAATGTCATGTCATGCCAGAAACTATAAAACACATCACCTCTGGTTGCAAGATCTTGGCACAGACAGATTATTTACGCAGACATAATCAAGTAGCAAATATAATACACCAAGAGCTTGCAAAGAAACACAAATTAGCAGACATTCACGAACCATACTAAAAATACATTCCACAGACAGTATTGGAAAACAACACGCACAAAATGTACTACGACAGAGCCATAATCACAGATAAAACAATTTACCACAACAGACCAGACATCACTCTCATTGACAAATACAATAGAATCACATACATTATAGACATATCCATTCCAAACACTCACAATATACAAAACGCATGCACTGAAAAAATTAGCAAGTACACAGAACTCGCCCAGGAAATAAGGCATCTGTGGAGGATGGATAGGGTGCTTATTGTACCTGTCGTTCTCTCCTCTACAGGTGTGATACCACACACACTACACAAAAGCCTGGGCACATTAGAATTGAATAGAAACACATACATCACACTACAGAAGGCCACTATATTGAATACATGTCATATTGTGAGAAAATTCCTGAATACAGACACACACACTGATACACTTCTTTAAGTTCTGTTTTGGTTACTATGCCTTGACTTTGGTCCGGCAAAGTACACAGCCACCGGTGTTAACCGAGTATATCTCACTTAACCCAATATAATAATAATAATAATAATAATAATATCAACTCGTCTCGATTATATATATAGATACACGATGTGTGGCATGCCGCCGTCGCCCTCGAGGTCACCATGCCGTTCGATTTTTGAACCCGACACGGTTTTGCAAGCCGGTAACGACTTGCTTTAAAATGCTCACGTACGTTTACTGGCCGAGTATGCGAGTCAAAGCGGAGTTTAGACATCTAGGCAACAATTTCCAATAACTGAATATAGGATGATGTTGTGGTGCCAGAAGAGTCCCCGTATTCAATAACCAGATATAGTGTGTATTAGGGTTTCTCCAACGGGATCCTGGCTGTTTTTTAACCCAGCAAATTCTGCGAATTTCTTAATTCTTTAACACAAAATAATAAAGTTGAGGGAATTTTGCAGATACAAAGTATAATTAACCCATAAACTGTTAAAATGAATAAATACAAATGTATTCTAAGCCTGCTTATTAGTTTTTAAAAATTTTGCTTATCGTGGCATGTCACAGGACTCTGAAAATTCTTTACTTGTCAGAACCTGTAATATATGGAATAATTGTGCCGACGTCTTAATTTTTAACCATGCCTAGTAGCTTCAATAACTGCATTATGCTAGGTTGTGCAAATTGGACAAGGATACAAATAAGTAAAAAGTATGCAAATATGAATTTTTTTCATAATCCCGATTATTAAAGCCAAACGAATTATCAGACTATAAGTTCGACGCCGCCATTAAAGTAGCCAACGTAGACGAATCCGGACTACTAGACGGCAAAAGAAGTACTGCAACGCATCCGGAAAACAAACTAGAAATCTTCGAGGCTACAGGTGAAAAAACACAACACGTCTTCTCCTAAATGCATTAAAGACGATTCCACTCGCTCGAATCGAATCTGAAAGGGCATTCTTAGTAGTGGGACTTTTCGTTACTAAAGTAAGAACCATATCGAGCGATCGAAGTATCGACCGTCTTTGCTCTTTAAAATTGAAATATTACAAAATAATATTGTAAATTTTATTTTCGTTTTTTAAATAAAACATAAAAAGTTTAGAAATTTGATCTATGTTCGTTTTTTTCTTTAAATTTTCAACTCAATTCAAAGGCTTTTTTTTTTTTCATTTTGTAAGCAGTATCCAACAAACTAATAAATTTTTAATACATATTTTACACAGCATTATTAATATGATTTTGGAGGTTAGAGAACATATTTTATAATTATTTTTCATTTTTTATAGTAATTTAATAAGATATTATTTGATTTTAAGATTTAAATGTAATTAATTATATATCCTGGGATTCCGGGAAACAGTTCACTTTTTTCCTGGATTCCCGGGACAAGCAAAACACTGGGAAATGAGAAACTGTAGTGTGTATCATATATAAATTAGCAGCTTTAAAAATTGCATAAAATAAAAGTATCGATAGCAGAATTTTATTACCTGATTTATCATTTTTAATCATGTCTATTAATGTTAGCTTAATTAAACAACAGGACAATTTAACAAATTATATTAATTCACTAATTTGCAGAGAGTATCAAATCTTTCAGATTCTCCTAAAGGTGTCATTTGTATAGAGTATCCAAATACAATCAGACATAAAAAAAATAAAACTATTAAAAACTAAGCAAAATTCATCTAAATTTGAAAAATAAAATTTAGTCTCCCGCCACGGGTCGTTAACAATTCAAACAATACGAGCCGATCTCACCTCGTCCGTGGCGATCCTCATTCCGTCTTTCACGCCGGCAAAGACGGTGGGTTCGACGAAGTAGCCCCTGTCGCCGTGTCGATTTCCGCCGCAGAGCAGATCGGCTCCTTCTCGTTTTCCGGAATCTATTAAAGTCATTATTTTGTCGAGTTGCTCCTTGTCTACCTAAAATAAGATTCGGTTTGTTAAAGTAACAATTATGTCAAAAGTTTGCGATACAGAGCTAGTTTATAAATAATCTGTTAATTTGAATTTGGCCAAAGTTTTTAGACTGCATTTTTAATTTCTTATTTCATTGAACAAATGTGCACGTTTCCATAAAGTGTAGTTAAAATTATTGGATTGTCAACTACAAAACATTGTTTTTCGGTGCAACTTACTGCACCAAGCTATTATTATTATGGCTTATACATAAACTTCTCAAAGCCCAATTTTTAATAATATCAGGATTTTTGAGTTCAATAAAGGCTTGAGCTATGAAGGATGTTGACATTGCTTATGAAATGCACCAAAGTGAACAGAACTGTCCTCGAAAGTTTGCAAAATTTCAATTTGGGGATGTCTGTCTAAAAAAAAAAAAAAAAACAGAATACCCTCACGCATGTGAAGCTACCCCAACATTGGTAAACAACAAAGCTTTGCAAGCTGTTGTGGAATCTGACCTGAAGCAAACATTACACAAAATGCCAGAGATTTTGAAGTGTTCTTGCAAGGAAGTACAAAAATATCTATGAGAAATTGGCAATCTCAAAGGAAGGCATTTGGGTTCGATTTTGTTTGGAAAACCAAATGCGGCATTTGAAGAGCAATGACGACTGCTTTGCTTCCGAAACACACTACGACGATCGTTATTAGATCGATTTGCGATTGGCAACGAAAAGTGGGTTTTTTATGCGAACGTGAAAGAGGCAATGGTTGAGCCAGAGCCAAAGCCAAACACCAATACCGATCCTAAAGCCAAACTGCACCCGCAAAAGGCCGGGCTGTCCATTTTGTGGTGCTTTCGGAACTATTGCATCCTAACAAAACCGTTATGGCCGACTTTTATTTGCAACCAACAGATCAACTGCATGACCTCCAGTTAACGGGAAAGGCATAATTCCAAAACACGATGACAAGAAGCCTCGCATTGGAAAAGTGACTCGAGACAAGATCTAAGAGTTGGGCCGGGAGGTCTCGTCCCAGCCTCCTTACGGCCCAGAGATCGCTTTGTCGGATTTCCGTTCGGTTTTGTCCCCGCTGCATCATTTCTCGGGAAAAGTGTATTTGAACCAAGAAGTCCAAAGTGACCTAACAGCATATGTTGCCACAAAGACTACCAACTTTCTTTAAGAAAGGAATCCAGAACTCTGTGATGAAATGGAAGAAGGTTATAGAAACTGATTAATGATTAAATCTGTTCTGTTCACATACAATATATTCTAATATCACTGTTGACAACCCATTAGTAATTTAAATACAATCAAATCTCCTATAACAACCACCCTTAAACAACAGACATTTTTTTTAAGAAATGTTTCTTTCTGAACACAATGCATACAAAATAAATTTCAAACAACGGTCCCGGCAGTAAAAATCTTATTTTTAACCTATCGACAATGGTCACCGTCCTCAAAATCAAATGCAGAAATTAATAATGCACCGGACGAAATTAGTCACTACCGACAGAACGGATAGTTTGGCCACGTGATTAGTAAACCCGACTAAAAATGTAAAACAAATTTTTCTTAGTGAATCTTTGATAAACATAAAGATCATTGAGAACCACTGATCTACAATGTTAGACTTTTTTAGGATTTCTAGCACAACAGTCTCTTTACAATTTTTTAGATTGCTCACGGACCCTTTAAAATTAACTACAATTAACATATAAGTTATTGTTACCAAAACATTTTTCGACCAACCATTATATATTCAGAAAATGGCAAATGTTAGTCATCGAACGTACATTCAAAGAGTCGGGTGCATCTGCTTTGCCCGAAGCGACCCCTCGGCGGTCCCCTAGAGGACTGCAGATCCGTTCGAGAACCACCGTCGTAAACAATTGCAAAAAAATTTGGATATCCGAGGGAAGACTACTTTTATTTCGACGTTATAACAAAATAAAAAAATGTTTTCTTTGTTTTTAAAAAAAAGCATTATTTGCCTACATTAATACATTTAGCTAATACATTTGATATTTATTATTTTTATCTGATTATGGAAATTTTAGGACTCAAAAACTTTAATTTTAAGAGTAATAAGTAACTATACAAACGTAGAACAAATATGCTTGTATAATTACTTATTATTCTTAACAGATTAGACAGTGTGTAATAAGCTTTCTGTCTATAATTCTAATCAAAGAAAAAAAAAACCCACCAAAAATCTAGCAAAGAATACTTATTTAACGAGTAAACCAGTTAAATAAGTAAATGAGTATTTATTGCTGGTATAATTATACACAGTAGCAAGAATGTGTCTATTAGTATGTGAAAGGTATAAAAATTATGAATCTAACAGTCTGAAGCATATTGGATAACAAACAGGTACTTTAAATACACCGGAGCCTCCATTTGGATTGTGTGCGATTCCCAGTTAAAATTTGTGAAAAGATTTTGAAAGAAGCATTAACTTATATTGTTCGGCACTCTTTGTATCATTTTATTCAGTTTGGTTTGAAAAATAACATCTGCAGTGCCAAGGACACGGAAGTAAAGAACGACAAACGATCGACAAATCGGATAAGAAATGCCAAGGCGAATAAAATTAATTTATTCGATTACGTGAATAACTGCGTCTTCAAAATAACCAAAGAGAACTTCACAAAATTGAACAAAAAAAATTAAAATTTGGGTGGCTCTGAATGCAACATACAGGTAAGCTCTACTTGTACGTGAAATTTTTTTTTTCTCCTCATCCCTGTGGTAGGGACCCAGCACTACAAATCTCAGATTTAGACATTATTTTTTAAACTGAATTGAATAAAAAAAATGGATTGTTTAAACTTTTTGTATCATTGAACATTTCCATCTTAGTTTATTTACAATTTATAAAATTTCTATAATTCTTTTATAATTCAATTTTGCAACAGACTTTATGAATGTATTTACCTATAAAAACATATTCTATATTCTACAGGATATACATAAACATTGCACCAGGTTATATTTTGCTTCTGCAACACAATAACTACTGTAGTTGTACTGCAGCATAGTTAATCAACAGGGAACTATTTTTTGGTTTGGACACCATGTATCCCAAACTTCTCTTCACACAAGGTGGGCAAGACAGCCTGATGCAATGTTTGTGTGTACACCTATACAAATTGAACAATAAATGAAGAAATAACTGCTTCTTTAAGTAGCCAAATTACTCCAGAAAAAATGTTTTGGCCCGTCTTAGGCCAGCTTCGTCTTAAATGTATTAAGCTGACTAACTTTTGTAACACAAACACACTGACATGGACATTTAATGTCTGCCTAAGATGGGAAAAAATTTTCTTCCGAAATCAAGACTTTGGCTATCCGAAGCAACAGTTATTTCTTTATTTTATTTATCGTTCGTAATTAAAGACAATGCCTAGATTTATGCAACATAAAGATATCGTACCTGTGGGCCCTGGTCGATCGTCGCGTCGAAAGGATCGCCGACCTTACGACCTCTGGCCTTCTCCACGCTGCGGGCAACGAATTCGTCGTACACGTCGTTCTCGACGAAAATACGCGAACCCGCGCAGCAGCATTGACCTTGGTTGAAAAATAAGCCAAAATGCGACATGTCGACGGCATAATTCACTGAAAAATAATAAAACATTAACTACGAATTATATACCTTTTTTTGCCAAAATCCCAAAATTGATAACAACAGAATATACAAAAAATTATTTATGACATTAAAATATAATTCTTATTTTTACATTTGTACCAAAGATATTGTTAAGTTACATTCATGTACGTATTTCTAAATGAATTATTTAAGTAATTAATACTTATGAAGGGTGCATAAATTTTGTTGCAATAGGAACTGTTTATTGCTTATCAGAAATACCCAAGAGCTGTATTTTCTACTAGAACAGTATCTGTATATCAATATATAAAAGTTTATAAGAAAAAAATTATATAAGAAGGCTGTACGGGAGCGACGGTAAGGGTCTAGATCGACTTACGGCTTGCAAGCCACGGCTTGGCCACTGTGGACATATAACAACAAACCATTTTTTATTCCTGCATGCTTCAGCAATCCCTACTCATTCAAAGTGGCAGCTTTTAGAACATTGGTTAGGTGTGCATTTACACTGTTCAAATACATTAAATACTGTAAAAGAATTTAAGTACAAAGAAAATTGCAGTTACACATAGTTACAGAAAAAAGCCCATACAGAACTTGGCTTAAAATTACATCCTGAATAAAAGGGAATAGCCCTTCCACAAGAAAGACAAAATGAAACAGCCCAACCAAACCGAACTCAAACACGTAGCGGTGAATTACAATCCGAGGTTCGGATCAATTTTACGAGGAACTAGCTAGGTATTTAAACGCCGGTGTTTGTAAATTGTAGCGCAACGGGAAATGACACGGATCTTCTAAGAGCAGGTATATATCGCATCCCAATGTCAGACGAGAGATTTAATCAAAGGTTTTACGTCAGTTCTACGAATAGATCATTAATATGACACTGAAAACAGCATTAGCCAGTTGTTACTTAGACCCAGGTGAAGGCAAAACTAGCAAAAGCAAAATTGATTCAACAAGTCTTTAAAAATGACTACATAAGAGCATTAGAAATATATAAAGCAGCAAGAGAGGAAGCTGCATCAATTATATGGATGGAGAATCATTGTCGGCATCTTGGCAGTCTTGTTATGTACAATAAACCTTTCACTATACGGTAAATATTTACTAATCTAATATTTTCAGTTTTCTGAATTCACCTCCTTTAGGAGATATATAGATTTTATAATTAAAAAATGGAACAAAGCTACCAATATCATAACAAAGTCTTGTTATGGAGGAAGATTAAACATAATGGAAATGTATTATAAATTTTTATAGGAAATTAACATATGATGTTTTTATATAATTTTTATAAAATTCTTAAACTTTGATTGTAAATAAATACTTAACACCTGGATATTCTAATGTTTAATTTGTAAAAACAGCATAGAAATTGAGCTTTGATATTCAAATTTAGAATGCCAGAAATTTTTGTTAGTTTAGTGAGTATACCTGATGTTGGCTTATAAATTAGGACAAAAACACTTGTCTGTCGATTAAAATATTTGCTAGAAAGATGAATAAGGTTATTCTTTGTGTTTTGAACTGTATTCCAGTTTCTATTGTGCATTTGTCTTCGTAAGTTAAGGGTATCAAAGTTCATGTTTTATTTAATTTTTATATTTTATTTACTTAGAATTTTGTATGGAACTAATATTTCCATTCTAAAGATTATGCTCTAGAAAAAAAAAATAGCTTAGTTCTACGTAAATACGGTAGAGGATCGATTATCCGAAACAATTCGGGACTGGGTCGTTCGGATAATCGATTACGTACAAAAAAATATATTTACTTATCCCGTGTTGAAATTTGTTCAAATCCTTAAGTACCCTCTCGTGGTCGTGCCAGTGCTGCCAGCTAAAATACGCACACCGACAAAAATAATATCGGAGTAGCCCGAGACATAGCCAAATATTGCAGTGCCACGGCACTAGCGGAAATTTAAATTTGCCGACCGGAACGCTTTCGGTTAACCGACATTTCGGTCGATCGATATTCGGATAATCGATGCTCTGCCGTATTATATTTGTAGGGCCTTTCGACGAATTACAAAGTTGATATTTTCACAATACAACTGGAATGTCCAGAATAGATCAATATTATAAAATAGGTGTCCACTACCTACTAACTTAAAGCAACCAAAGTTTGTGTAGAGTTTAAACTTTTGTAAATACAGCAGTGCCAATTGTCTATGGGGTTCCTACTCAAATTTTCGTTTTAAATTCCGTGACTTCCGACCCTCGCGTCCCTTATAGTACAGAACGTCGACCCTCGCGTCCCTTATAGTACAGAACGTCGACAAATTAAAACGGCATACGACTTACTACGCAAATATGCTATTGCTTCTTCAACTTTTTAATTAGTTATTTTTTCTAATTAACAGTTACATAATTTTTATAATTGCCGAATTATTAAATTAAATTAAAATAGTTTATCCTGTTATTAATAAATTTACACGGCTTTGAAAAAAATAAAAAGCCACTTATTATTCATTAACAAATCCTGTACAATCCGTGTACAGTACAAGAGTATATATTTACTTCTTAATGAATTTCCTGATCTTTATAAAATATTAATAAACTGGGGAAAAGATCAGAAATTGTTGTGTTACACAATCAGAATTATTAAAATAATAAAATGATTAATAATTTTAATTTAAATGGTATTATTTATGATTTTTTATACTTTGCTGTTTTTTTTTTATCAGTTCATTAAAATCTGCCCTAAACTAAAGTGTGTAAATGGTAATTGCGAGAGATTCGGAGTTAAAATATTTTAATCAATGTTACATTATTAACAGTATTAAAGACTTTCCTCTAAAATTCATAATGCTGCATAATTAATACATCTGTGTTAAAATTTACAAATGACAATTAATTAATATTGCCATATATTATATTTGGGACTCGATTTGATCCCCTGGCATTTTGCAATGCTCTCCTCCCTGTTGCATTTTATAACTCTTCACAGAAACAATCAATATTAGTTTTCAAAATTAATCTACACTATCGGTAAGAGAGGTAAACATACGATGCTTTTGATGATGTCAAATAAAGAAAGTAGTTAAGTATGTCAGAATGGATAGATTTGTGAGAGAAAGCAATGCAATACCTGGAAATCCTGCAAGGAAGGATGCCTTCCGGGAAGACTTTCTATTAGAAACTGATTCTATTCGGGTGTTAGATTTATGACGAAAACTTGAAAAACTTAACGTGGCCAGCCCATTGTTGAGATGCAAACCTGCAACCGACTACCAGTGTTTTATCCACTAAGATATTGATGAGGCTAGCACACAAGGAAGCCGCTATTAATTACCACGGCCCAGACCCAACTTGTGTTATTTTAAAATTTCGACTAATTTCAAAAAATTATAATGTTTTAATGAAATTGTTTAAATTTTAAATGTATGTAATTTTTCCTATTAACTCTAGTTAAAATAATTTAACAATATGAAAATTTTCCTTTTTACAATACTTTTTGGTGTTCATTACGTGAAGTTCATTCTCAACTGAAATTTTTGAGTCTTATAAAAATTCATTCCAAGGTTATCATCATAAATAAGTTTTGTATTTTGGAATGTCAGAAAGTCCATTAATTACTGCCTGGGCTAAGAATAAAAATAATCATTTATGGCACCAAATTCAATTTTATTTCTATGAATCAACATACTATATCAAGTTTATAATTGTATATGCTATCCTATTGTGAGAATCGAACAAAAAGAAAAAAAGAAACGACGAGGACGATCTCGTCGACGGCAACTTTCCGACCCGAAAGTGTTTTGACTTACGCTTTCTCGGGGTCGGAAGTAACGACTTTCCCGTGACCTTTTTGCCATCTAAAAGGTAGTTGCCGATTTAATATAACAAAGAATGGCTGATTTCGGTCGGTTGTTGCCCGTTCTTTGGCCATTCGAGATCGATGTTATGCGATACCTCTATCTGCGGTATCGTTTGGATTTCGTCGTCGGATTTCTCGACGGCCTTCGGCTTGTCGACCGCCACTTCTTGGAACCGAATTAACACGAGGACTTATCTCCCCTTCTCTCGACATAGAATTTCGACTGTTAAGGTATCAGAATTTGTGAATCTCTCTCCGCGACAAAAACATGTGAAAACTTCTCTACGTGTCTTCCTTAACTCTGAATGTATTGTACAAGTTTCACGCCATCTAATAAATGTTAAGTGTACTAAATTCTGAAATCCAAGTGACTTCTTTCCAACTAGATCTTGACATTTCCTACTCCATCCTCTTACCCCTAGTCTCCAGTACAAGACTGCATTATTGCCATCCGGAAAGACATTAAAACGAGTGAAGTAGGCATAACCTACTTGGTGTCATAAATTTCTGAGCGAAGTCACCTATATTAGGCAATAGGAAGTCTAAAAGACCGTACCAAACTCCTCTGGGATTGCCAGGATCTCACCCTGGTCTGCGAGAAACATCAATCACTCGACAACCCTCACACTATGATGATGAAAACACGTGCTTAAATTAATGCATTCTTTTAATCTAAAATATTTATATGACTTATCAGCTTAGTGTGGCATGGCAAATATGGTAGGCCTAGTTTTATGTATGATTTAATCATCAATCACTCGACAACCCTCACACTATGATGATGAAAACACGTGCTTAAATTAATGCATTCTTTTAATCTAAAATATTTATATGACTTATCAGCTTAGTGTGGCATGGCAAATATGGTAGGCCTAGTTTTATGTATGATTTAATTTCAATTTTCCAAACCACGTAATAATAATTATTAATTGGTTCAGAAATTACGGTTTTATTTTGTGTGCAATAATTTTTGGGGAAATTCTGGGTCCTGAAAATATTCTGCATGCCTTTTCATAAGTTGCATTGTACCACATTACTTCTTGCTGCCTGCAGATGGCTACACTTGGTCTATCTTATTGTGAGCAAAAAAAATCAAAAGGCAGCCACGGAGGCAAAATCCCTGACTTTCCAGGTGTGTAGGAACCCCGTATCTAAGAT
Organism: Centruroides vittatus; assembly: GCF_030686945.1. NCBI lineage: Eukaryota > Metazoa > Arthropoda > Arachnida > Scorpiones > Buthidae > Centruroides > Centruroides vittatus. Next base: position 614,555 of record NW_027122389.1, on the reverse strand, counting down.
AGTGTGGAATAATGGTACTTCAGATAATCAGAAACTTGGCTACTGTAGAATGTTCCTACAAAGTGATCAACAAAATGCAAGTATCTTATAATATAATTGAGATGGGTTGATGATGATAATAAGTGCAGATAATAATAATAATAATAATAATAAAGATAATAATAAAATTTGATATTTTGTACACAGATAGCCACGAGAATATACACTAAGAAGAGACTTTTTGAAATTCCTCCCTGCAGGTGATAGAAAGAAGGTTAAGAATTTCCCCGAGAACTCGGCTTCTATTGTTCTGTTTTAGATGTGGTTTGTGAGATCTGGAAATCCCCTTGACACAAACTTATAATAAATTATATCCGAATTAATATTTACCCCTTTCTTATATCCGGATATAATCCGAATATAGTACGAATTATAATAAAATTGTTCCCTATATCGAATCGAAAATTTTCCTAATATAAACATCCTGCCTAAAAACTGTCCTGGACGAGAAAATATGCGTCCCCAGCCGTATAACTGTCAACTATCCATTGTTCTTACGCTGAGTACAGATCATCTTGCAACTTAAGTTTATAGTTAGTGCCCGAATTCGCCGTATTGTTTCCAATCCCTGGAACACCTATGGCCTAAGCACATGCACGTGACCAACTTTCCCAGCAAAAAGCTATATAAGATGCTTCCTTCCCCCCCTCTGGGGAGTCTACCATCGATTTAGTTCGAGTCGCGATCTTACCCTTTGTGCCTACGGAATATATTTGACTATTGTGCCTCAAGTACCACTGACCCTTCCCTAGAAAGGAATATTTGATCATCGTGACGAACAGCATATTTGAAGTACTGATTGTCCAAGAGGTATGGAACCCACTTATGTGAACACTCTCTCTCCCTTCGCGTGATAGGGATATATAGCTTTTTATATGTCACCCCTTTTATGTCAGATTTTTGTACGTATATTTTGTGTTCCATTAAATCGTTATTATCCTGTTAAATGGTGTCTTGTTTGCTCGAATATTCGCTTATTGCCTTACCACGACTCCACCTTCCCTCCTACACTCGACCGGATAAAAAGTAGTCCCGTCCCTACGGGATCCCTACTGGCAAATAAGCCATCCCTGACATGTGGGCAAGTCACTCCGACTTGTTGCCGAAATTAAACAGAGGTCTGACCTCGTCGTCCCTCCTCGGTACCCACAGGTTTTTTGCATTTTTGCAGGAAATCAAACATATTTTTAGACCCATCTAAAAATTCTCTAATTAGTCTCGGAAGAGGGGGAGACATAATTATTGCACCAGATGAAAATCGGTAAGATAGGCTATAATCTAATAATCTTCACTATTGTTACTTTAGCTCGAGCAACACCGGGCTCGTCTGCTAGTATTCTTATAAAATTAAAGTTTAGGATAATTACAATTATAATTCTTTTTGATAAAAAACATCTAGAGTCCGTTTTGAGTACTACACTTTGCCTAAAAAGTGAAACAACTTGTGCAACTAAGATACAATTTTTATCTTGTCACAAAGTACTCTTCCATAATTTACTTTGAATAATGTGAAATCTAGACTAAATGAATCCATTATTTGTACTCTATATATTATTGATAGTTTGTTAATTTATTCTAAACAATAATCTAATATTTAACAATAAACTAGTAAAAAATAAATTACTTATATACAAAAACTTACAATCAGCATCCTTAAAAATAATATTTGGACTTTTGCCTCCCAGCTCCAAAGTAATTCGTTTTAAATTACTTTTTGCAGCGGCTTCCATGATAATCTTTCCTACCTAAAATTTTTTATTTTTATTAATAAATATAGATTAAAATTGGATCTTATTAAATGTTTAATATGGTAATTATAAAATAAAATACAAAATTGTTAAACATGCATACAATATAAGATATCAATAAAAGAGGTTAAAGCTATCAGATCACCACTATGCAAACCTGTAAACAAATCTGGACAAATTAAACTCCGGGAAGGTTTCGGAGGGTGATCCCTTCCAGATCTGTCGAACTTGTTCCCTCGTCACTCGGCTGCCCTATTGCAAACGCGGTCGAACTTACAACAAACACAATAATAAGGCCCTCTTAGACCCACGGGACAGAAAGAGTAAAAAAAAGTGAACAGAAATTACGTTCACTTGTAAACATAGTGAAATAGGTAAGTGAACTTTATAAGTATGATGTTGATAGTATTTTATATATTCCATCATTACCTCGGTCGAACCTGTGAATGCAACTTTGTCTACATCTCTATGAGAAGCGATGGCACCGCCGGCAGTCGGTCCAAAGCCCGGTACGACGTTAACTACTCCTGGCGGAAAACCCACTTCTTTAATTAATTCGGCAACGTAAAGAGCAGTCAGGGGAGTCTGTTCGGCAGGTTTCATCACGACGGTGTTTCCCGTGGCCAACGCCGGACCGAGTTTCCACGCTTGCATCAGAAGAGGAAAATTCCACTAGACGGATGATAATTTAGACTTATTAGCTAGCAAAAATGAAGAACATTTATGTAAATAAAATTAGAAATGTTTTATGAACATTCCTAGGATTACTTTATACAAAAAATAATGTTGAAATTACATTAAAGTTACATTGACAAATTTATTTCTCATTTTTGTTATAACTATAATAGCAGAAACATTATTAAAAATAATCAATCTTTAATTTTAACAATTTTTAGTAAAAAAATTGGTATTATGAAAAATTTAGTCCCAAACATTTTTCAATGTTGTTTGATTAAAATGAATAAAATTTTGCTTGATTTTTAAGTTGTGCTCATTCTCTCGGGATAAAGAATAAAGTCACTGTATTGCTACCAAAAAATGGTATACATTTGCAGTAAAATATAGTACTGAACAATGATGTGAATTACTATTATATTTTTTGCATAGCATTTGTCATAAACATTATTTTGTCTATTGTTCACTATTTCTAATTTTTTACATGATGATTTTAAGCTAAGTCAACAGACAAATGAACCTTTTCTTATATCCCAGTACGAACAGATTTAGACAAAACGAACATTTTCGACCATAAACTTGGTCTTCGTTGGGCTATTGACCAGTATTAATTCAAAACTGGAATTTGAACAATGTGTTTAAAAATTATTTTTGCCGTATGTGCTAATAAAGTGATAAAAATATCTTTACATTACCACACATAAATAATAAGATGTAATTACTGGTGTAGAAACGTTAGGTACCTGCTAGTGTTGTTCCCGTTTTTTTTCATAGCACCACCACCTTGCATATGAAATATTAGTGGCATCCTTTGCATTAACACAGTTGCTGGCCAGGCCGGCTTTGTATATTTCTAATGCTTCCGGCTTGCGAAGGTGTCGAACCCGATCAGACATTTTTACCAATTTGGCCTTATGGAGGTCGGCTTGTATTTTGGGATCGGTGGCATAGGCAACTAGGACGGTGGTATGCCTTTGGTTGGCGATATCATACCAGTGTTCCTGTATCCTTTTGCTTAGCAAGTGCTTTGTGGATCTGATGTATACTAGATCTCTCTGGAATCTGTGGTCTCTGAGAGGAACCATATAGACACCCGGTGCTCGACCTTCCTCTTTGTCATTGCGCAACAGCCCATACACTGTGTTCGATCTCTTATATGCAATCTTTGTGTCTTTATGGGTAGCAATTTCTTTATAAATAGAGCTTAGGTGCTGGTTGTATTGCACCATCGCGTGTGATTGGTTGCTGCTATGATTATGTGTCGTTGGGCTTTACCTGTGTGCTACGAGTGTGGCCGGCCATTAGCAAGTTGGCGTACTTGCGTGATAAATTACGTATCATGCCTCTACTGTACCCATGCTTTACCGCTAAGTTTTGAATGCATCTTAATTCTGCCACAGTATCCTCCCATCTAGTGTGGTGCATGTATACCCTTCTAGTTAGTGCATGGAATGCAGAGATCTTGTAAAAAAAAAAAGGGTCCACAGACCCTTTTTCTTACAAGATCTCTGCAGAACCTTTTTCTTAAAAGGTTTTCTTTTTAAAGCTAAATACTTTATAGCAAATGACAGTGTGCATGTTCTATCATCTTTAGTAGGTACTTCTCCTCATTGTTATTTTAAAAACTAAGTGTAAAGGGCAGACTGTTAGAAGTCAAACAAAGCAATTTGTCACACACATATTCATAGATTTTGTAAGCTAATCCTACCCTAAACACAGAAGCTTTTGAAAAAAATTGCAAGGCTGATCAGTCAATCATCTTTTGCCATCTTTGCAGCAAAGAAGCAATGGTAAGCAGCAAAAAATCTTTGAACACGAGACAAAAAAAAGCATCAGAAATCCCGAGCAAAGAGATGCGATGCCAAGTGTGACAGTTTCACTTGAACTGCAGTACGAAGCATCATATGTAGGCTTATTTTTAGAAATGGACAACTACCATCAAACCAAATGATGTAAACAATGACCCCAATTTGCCATAATTTCCGAAACAACATTTCATAAAGTTTTGAAAGAAACTGGCATTGTTTACGATCATCACAAGAAAGATTCTGCATTGACTGATAAACAAAATTATAGCATGGAGGCACTGACATCTCGAATTAATTTGACAGCATTCTTCAGAAAGAAGAAGAGTATTTTCACTCGAAACGTGGGTCAATGCTGACTACATAGTATCGCGACATTGACAAGATAAAACTATGAAGTCCAGTAAATATGCATTTTTCAGGGGCTTGTCATGTGGATCGACAGAGCTGTGCAGAAAGAACAATCACCCAATTTGTGCTCGCTGGATGTTCTTCAAAAATAAAAATGTAACGATTCATCCTCTAATAACTAATTAAAAATCAGATTCTGAAAGTGAAACGATTGATCAGACAACGAGTAAGAGTATAACACTTTTAAGGCCTTTTTTCACGGCTAACAATTTCTGGTTAAAACAGTGTACAAATCTTAAAATAAAAAACAAAAGGCTTACAACCAAAATTAAACAATAAATAACAAAAATACTAACATAAAAGGTAACAGCTTTGAATAATCAGTTCTGCCAGGCTAGTCTGCTATACAAAAACAAAAATAGTTTGGCACAAATCTGCCAATTTTGTGGCAGAGGGATACACGAGCAAGCAAGGCCACTTTGTTTTCTTCCCATGGAATACTGTGGCGATACGCCATATTGTTGTATATATATATATATATATATATATATATATATATATATGTAGTGTTAAGCCAAATATTAAGTTTCGTTAATCTTTTGTTCTATATCTTTTCTTCGAATTATCTAACGGTCTTTCCTTCCTGCTGGTGGGAATGCAATTTCGTAGAATAACACCAAAAAACAAGTGTGTAAAACAAAACCCCGGGGCAAGTCAGGGAGCGGGGTGAGGCATTCCGAGGCTAGCATTGAGAAGAAGCGGACGGAAAAGAAAGTGGTCGTCGTCACGGATCGAGACAAAGCGCTTAGGTCGTCTACAGGAAAAGAACTGACATAGACAAAAACTAAAACTGAGAGTTTGGCGATATAGATTCTTTCATTTGATCGGAGCTAGTGAAAAGGACAACTACAAGTGACTGCGGTGCAAGTCTCCATTTCGTCAAGAGTGAAGACCAGACAAGAAAGAAACCCGGGTACCCCACCAGCATTTTTTCTTCTATTCTTACCCTTCATTCTTTTCTCCTCTATTTTCTTTTAGATTATAAATTAGTTTAAGATAGTTTAAGTTAATTCGTATTATTTCGGAAAGGGCTACAAACAAAGAACATTGTCGCGTAAACGCATCAATCCCCTTTGTGTGTACGCGGTTTTACCGCACCGACCATATATATATATATATCGGCGGTGTATAGTTGGGATCACAAAGAACATAGTGTATAAAGGACCACATGAACCAATAATAAAATATTATTCTATTGTGTAAAATCTCGCATTTATTGTTCGTCCTCATGCACACCACAATACAACCACAAAGAATAGTTTTGCAAAGAAACCAATTCTTAATGTAGTTAATGCGTTCCAAAGAAAAAATTTTTTAAATAATTCAATAAATTTGAAGGAACATTTATAATTAGTACTTACCGGAATAATCTGTCCGCATATTCCCACCGGTTCGTGTTTCGTGTAAGTGAAAAAATTTCCATCAGGAGATATGGTCCGACCGTTAATTTTATCTGCCCAACCGGCATAATATCTAGAAAATCATTAAATGCTATTGAGAAATATAGAATCAAGCAAAGATACATTCATTTTTTAAACTTCGTAAAAAAACAGATCTGTATTATTAATACAAGTTACTTATGCATTTTTTTAATCCTTGCAGATATTTTTGGAATTCTATCTTAATTACTTAACATCATTTTCATTTCTACATCATCTATACATTAAGTTTTTCCTATATCTTTACCTTTCTCTCTAGTTCTTCCTTAATTTATGAGGCACTGCAATGCCCATGATTGCAAAATTAAATACAGCAAAAATTTTAAAAAGGAAAGAAAACTTATTTAAATGGTAATTATTTAAACATATAAGAATAATAGTATATACTAATAATATAATAAATGATAATTGGGATAGAACCCCACGTGACTCATGGAGAAGTTTTATATATGCAGGGGGAGCCACAGCGCGAGAGGAGATTGTACCCGGTGTTAATTTATAAGAATAACGATCGATTGCCGTCATCTAGAGGTGGTTTTAGCAAGATATATTTTGCTTTGTAGAGAGAAATTAGTTAAGACAGATTTATAATTTAAAAAAAAAAATTAAATTCAATGATTCGTGTTAGGTATATGCAAATAAGCACTACACACAAAACCCTTATCCGGCAAGAAATAATGAAAGTCATTCGACGAATTTATTAGTAATACAGATTAGAAGCTTATATCGATCATTCTGTGAAGTTCAGTCTTACGGCTCTGTCATGTTGCCCTCTTAGCAATCACCTATCCCGAGTAATTCTTCTGTTTGAACCGTTTGTTTTAACGGCCGCATACAAATTAAAAGGTCTTTTAGCTCAACAACGACCACTCAATACAGATGAAAATGTTTGCTTTTATGTAGATTTTTGTAGTTTCTTGCTGGATATTGTTTTTATTATGGTGCTTATAAAGTAATTTAAAATAAGTGCAGTTAAAGGATTGTTACACATATTTGAATGTTATGTAAAGAAAAACCCTTTAAATTGTAGTATAATTTTAGCTGATAATTATTAATTGAAAAAATTATTCATTTTTTGTTTTAAAATCTGACATCTGACCAAACAAAGAATTTATAAAATGAAGTCAAGTAGAAATAAAATTACCTAAATGTTAATTGGAAGTATTATCACCAAAAATCAAAAGTAAAAAACCTTCCAGATTATCAAAAATTAGTCAAAATTTAATGTTTAATTGTAAATAACTTAATTGGATATCATTATTTTGGGAAAAAGGTATAGACAAAAGTTGTAGGGTTTCGAAGGGCCAATCAATTGGCGACCTTGGATGTGACCTTGACCTTCGAGGTCATTTTAGAGTCGAGTCTGTTTTTTCAATGGGAATACATATTTTTGACCCCGGCAATGGAGAGCGGAAAATTTCACAACCAGATATACCTTTGATCTTATGGTCTAGATCAGGGGTGGCCAACTTTTGTGTACATAAGATCTACTTTTTATCGTAAAAATGTCTCGCGATCGACTTGTTGTCATAGGCATAGTCTAAGTGGCGAGGGGGGTGTGAAATACATACTATGTTTATACACTGTGCTTCAGTACGAGATGCACTCCCGCAAGCTATGGGTAAATAAGGAAAATATATGTTCAAAACTATTTTTTATTTTTTAAATCATTTATTAAGTTTTCAAGATATAAGCTCATAAAGAAAATAAATTTCCAGACCCAACTTTTGATATTTGCAGTTACGAGTTCATTCCGTACAGGCGGCACCTAAAAAAATCGATTTTTCGACACTTTCGAGATAGATTTTTATTAACTTAAAATATAACTTAATTTTTTTTATCAATTACAATGTATAAATTGTGGTACTATTTGTTCGTAAACTTGAAAAAGTTGTTATAAAACTGCACAGTACGGCTGATAATTTGATTATAAGATTTTACTTTCGCAATTTTTTTTTTTTTTGGGCGAGGAAAATTTATCATGGAAGAATGATATAAGACTTTTAGACTTATTTTTTGCTAATCTATCAATAGCTCGGGGGAGTGCTCTTTGTACTGAAACACCCTGTATATCTACCTACGTAAAAAACAACGTAATTATTTAACGGACCAAAATACTCACGTCCGGGGAAATTAAAACAACACGAGTAATTATTAACAATATTTATTAATTCAAATTACGTACTGATGAAGACAGATTTAGAATTTATTTTATTACGTTACATTAATGGGAGGACTGAGTTTGCACGTCTCTTACCAAGGAAACATAATTAGGTGTATATCCTGACAAAGATAATAATAATGATTCTTCAGTATGGGAATCAGTCCGGACAGAATGTTTAGTCTTCGTTAACTTTAAGTATGAAAATGCCAATTCACACAAGTATGTAGTTCCAAAACAGGAATAAATATATTTGCTACATTTGGTGATTCTGGGATATTTTTCTCAATTGACGTATTTCCAAAAATCCAAAAATATAGAGGTCTGTTGCCGAAAACGCTCACTTATCAAGTAAATAGATAGGTAAGAAAAGCCATAATTTAATTTAAAACATGAAGAACGGGTACTTACATTTTAAACAAATGAAAAATTGAAACTTAACGTTGTCACCGTGGATAAACAATATTGATTAATAATAATAATATTGTTAATACTAAAGAAAAGAAGCTACCGCATGACAGTATCAAATATTCAAGCTAAATGGCTGTGTTTTCTACGAGTCCAGTCATAACTGCATGCATATTGTTGCTTTTGCGCGTTACGTTCACGCGTTGCATTCAGTTACAAGACATTAAGTCAAGACATCACGAGCGATCGACCAAAATTGGCATCGCGATCACTTGTTGGCCACCCCTGGTCTAGATCAAGGGTGAGCAACCTTTTTAATCAACGGGCCAATTTAAATTTTAAAATTTTTTGGTGGGCCGCACATAAAGTAACACTTATTAATAATTTACAAAACTTTATTTATAATAAACATTAGAATAAAAAAATATAAAATTTAAAAAAAGTAAATATTTCATATACAAATTTTAATGGAAAATAAAAACAAACAAGAAAAGAACAGAAAAACGAATTTACTTGAAATTTTTAATGAGAAATTTGGCACTGTTTTTTCGATACAAGCCGATCAATATCAGCCGGAATTGATGAGGTAGCTACACATACGCAGCTTTCTAATCGTGCATCACTCAGTCTCGATCGGTGGTCATTTTTGATTAATTTCATGGTTGAAAATAATTGTTCGCAAACATACATACTTCCAAACAGAGACATCATTTGCTTTGCATTTTTCGTCAAAAGCGGAAATTACTCAGGTCTCACATAAGATTTATAAAAATTTTCGATGTTTACTGAGAAAAATACATTTTTTAAATCGGTATTATTCTGCATGTCAATCACTTCCATTTGAAAGTCTTCGGGAACTGTATCCACATCGATATTAAATGGTGAGGAAAACATTTTCATGGAAACTGCTGTCTTCTCAACTTTGAACATTTGGAATCGTAATTGAAATTCGTTGATTAAAATGTCTATATATTGTGCGTATTTTTGAGAAATAGTAACGTTTTCTTTTTCTAAATGTGGAAAGTGAGACACATTATTCTGCAAAAGATGCTGTTTCCACAATTTTAATTTGTGCTCAAAGCCCCAAATTTTATCATACAAATTGTGAATAAACTGTCCTTTGCCTCGAAGTTCCACATTAAGATCATCGAGATGCTGAGTCGTGTCGATAAGAAACCCAAAATCGCACATCCATTCTTTATTACCAAAATGAGGAAAGGCATATCCCTTCATATCCAAGAACAATTGTATTTCGCTTTTTAAGTTGTATACTCTTTTTAGCATTGCGCCTCTACTAAGCCAACGTACTTCGGTATTAAAAACCACGTCGCCATATTCAGTTTCTAAATCTTTCGGGAATTCTTTAAATTCACGGTGATTTAACGCGATCGACTTTATAAAATTGATTAGTTTAATTATTGGTGCTGTGACATTTGGCAAACTCAATCTTTTCGCACACAAATTTTCCTGGTGAATTATGCAGTGGTTAACGAATATTTCCTTTCCTGCGACCTTCTTAATGTCTTGAAATAGCCTTCCCGATACTTCTACCTCCATGCTTGACATTGCTCGTGCTCCATCTGTCAATATACCAATAATCTTTTCTAATGAAATTGAAAAATTTTCCAACACAGACTTTAGTTCATTGTACAGGTCTTTGCCGGTTGTAGTCCCTTGCATTGGAATCAGTGAACACAATTCTTCGGTAATATTAAATTTTGTGTCAATACCACGTAAAAATATAGCCAGTTGTGCCATATTGCTAATATCGCAACTCTCATCAAGTGCCAAAGAACAGTATTCGAATTTTGCAATGCGTTCACGAAGCGTTGTTGCTGTGTTCTCGGACAAGTCTTCAATTCCCCTTGCAATGGTGAATCTTGATAAACTAATGTTTCAAATAATATTTATTTTATCAGGAAATGCTATTTCTGCAACAGCAGTCAGACATTCTTTTATCATCTCTCCATCCGCAAAGGGTTTCATTTTTTTGCCAGTATTTGACTGACAACAAATCTAGCCTTTACTGCCGTATTTGATAAAATAGCTTGATTTTTAAAAATAGCCTATTGGTTTCCCAAGTTTTTCTCCATTTGATTAAACTTATCTATCCGGAGTTGTCCTGCTAACTTTTTATATTGTTGTTCATGTTTTGTATCGTAATGCCCTTTTATGTTATATTGTTTTAATGTCGACACAGTCTCTGAGCATATTAAGCATACAGCTTTATCTTTGACGAAAGTGAAAAAATAATCAAATTTCCACTTTTCTTGGAAATGCCTGTGCTCATCCGCAACCTTCCGTTTTTTTGTTTGCTTTTCCGACATGCTATTATGGATTAAAAATTTGAAAGTTAAAAAAATTTGTATGAAAACTTAATTTTGAATAAAAAAATCTCTAATATTACCTTTTTGACAATAATATTGCACTAACGCCTTTCAAGAAACACAAAAATTGCTAAAATTGCTAGTTAACAGCTTACCAGTCTGACTGATTGTGTGACAGAAGCAAACACAAACAAGCACAGACGCGGCGCGTTCGTATTGCATGTTTAAACAAGTCGCCGACAAGTGAGTAACTCGTCACAAAAAATTGTTTCGGTTTAGTATGTACTACCATTTTAATATAATTAATTTTATAACAATATATTGATGGGAGAAAGTCGATAAAATAAATTCAATTTTAGAAATGCTTGGCGGGCCGCATAAACATGTTTAACGGGCCGCAAGCGGCCCGCGGGCCGCGTGTTGCTCATCCCTGGTCTAGATCAAAGGTCAAGATTATTTTAAGGTTTAAATTATAAGCTTTTTCTAATGAGAAACCATACTTTTTATTACTAAAATAGGCAGGGAGGTAAAAGTTACGTTTATGTGGAAAGAGTGGAAAATTTCACAACTGGCCACGACCTCGAGTACCCCAAATTTGACCTCTGAAGGTCATCTCGAGCGTGATAATTTTAAGCGCGGCTCAACAAATGCATCGAAGCGGAAGGGCATCATTTTGAACGTGTGTTATAAAATTTTTCCCCGAAACCAACATCTCAAGCAACGGCGAGAAGTAAAATGACTCACCGAAAACAAGCACCGCGATAGTGAGAGGCGAAGGGACTCGCCAAAAATAAGAACCTCAAAGGGAGCAGAAAACTACTATGTCCACATTGTTATTCCTCGATAGTGCTAAAAGTAGTGAATGCTTTTAAAGATCAAAGTAATAAGGTCAATGTAACTTTTACCTCCCTGCTTATTCCAGCAATAAAGAATATGGTTTCCCATTAGAAACAGCTTATAATTTAAACCTTAAAATAATCTTGACCTTGACCTAGACCATAAGGTCAAAGGTATAGCCAGTTGTAAAATTTCCCATTGTGTTCCCATTGAAAAAAACTGACTTGACCCTCAAATGACCTTGAAGGTCAAGGTCACATCCAAGATCATCAGCTGATTGGCCCTTCGAAACCCTACAACTTTTGTCTATACCTTTTTCCCAAAACAATGAGATCCAATTAAGTTATTTCGTTGTCTCAAAATAAAAAAAAACCACCTGGTATAACTAATGGAATATCATTTAATTTACTTAATTCACAATACTGTTTAAAAATTTTTACGTATAATTTTAACCTGTAAATTTTGTACCAGAAAACCTCCCTTCTATATCTATTGACGAGGAACCAAGTGGTTCAAAATGCATTTGCAAAAATAAGTAAAAGGAAAAAAGAACCTTGTAAAGGTCGCTTTTAGCGTCCTAAGTCGAAAAGCCACGCGACAGAGATAATTGGACCCACCTGGCGTTGGGGCCATAAACGGCCGGAAAGATCAAAGGAGTAGCGGTTTCGTTTAGGGGTCAATGTGTGTGCTAAGTGCTGGCCAGATTGGGAAAAAAATGTAAACAAGGGACAGACGCAAATGTGAGCTACGTCGGTGGGAAATAGGGCGGACGTCTTTGGAAGCTCTCAAAAAAAAGGGAAAGAACTGATTGGTCGCGGGTGGTCGCAGCAGGATCCCTTAAATTGGAAGGGTGGCGAAAAAACGAGGAGAAGGGCAAGAGACTGATAATACGGTAGTCTCAGGCACTTGGACAGCCCGCTGAGCGTAGAGAGAGTGTTCTCCTCTGACAACGATCTCAGGGACGGGTAAGTGCGGATACTGGACAGGCCGTATAGTTGAGCCAACTCCGAAAAGGCGACCTGAATTCCCCGAAGTTTAACAGTCCCCAATAGACAAGCCGACGTGAGATACTACATCTTTGTAGCATAGTGTATGTATTGGTGTCGAACATTGTACATCTTGTAAATATTTGTTGTGTAAATAAACTGTATATATTTACTTGTTGAGTGTGGAGGTGTAGCTTTCCTCGAACCATCTTACGGACATTCTCGAGTCACAAAACCCAACCCGAGACGATTCATCGTAAAGATCGTGACGGATATTAAGGATCTTCACTGAACCTGTTTAGTGTTTTTCTTCATTCCAGTCAATACAAAATGTATAACAAGTCCCGACTTTGAGAGTAAGACCAAATTGGCACAAGATATTAAAGAAAAAATTTCAGAAAATGATCTTTAGAAAAATGACTTAATATTATAGAAATATCTAGAATAGATCAATTGGTCAAATCCATTCAAGTATTACATCAACAAAAAGTTGCCCAGTTTGATCCTTCTCCCAATTATCAGAAATCCAGGTATCTCCTCCCACTAATTATGTCATCAGTCCAGAAGTTTAATAATGCTAAGATTTGTATAAAATAAATTTTATTTTATTTATATTACAAAAATTGTTTTATATCTAAAATAAATTTTAATATAACTTACCGATAACATTTAATTGTCAGATCTAAATCAATGTAAAATGAATCTTTGTAAGGCTTTCCATTATCCAGAGTTTCCAAACTCTAAAACAAAATAGTATTTAAATTTTTATAAACAAAAGATCTTAAATGAATTCTTGAAAAAACAATAATTTATTAAATTTAATAAAACAACTTAAAATAAGCTAAATATTAAAAGCTTTTGCAGCATTCAAAAGAAAGAACAACTTGAGGACATGTTGAACTTGAATATATACAAAATATCAAAAATTAAGATGGGTTGTTCCTATTTGGTCGAGCCATACTATAAAAAAATTTACCAGACAGTACTTTCCCTCTTTAGAACAGCACCATTGAGGATGTCAAAATGATAGTGCGCATCTCTTGTCGTGGCATCTTCTGGCGGGAGTGACTGTTTCAAATTTGTATGTAGTGTCGGCATATCTCGAAGGGGATAATCGTAACTGGACGATCACCTTATATCTGTATTAATATAACTTTTGAGCCATATCTGTTGGCATTTGTAATTAATTCAGTTTGCGCTTTGATCAAAGTGTTCCGGTATGGGTTTGGAGATCGAAATGGATCCGAGTCGGTCGAAACTTCTCGTCGTTTTGGTCTTCGACGGAAACCGTTCTTTGTCGGCAAGTTTGTCGAGGGTGTAGTTAGTCGTAAAATTTTTGATAAATTGATGATAATACAAATAGAGACCTAGAGAATTCTAAACTTAAGGCTAATTAATAATCAGATACATACCAATTTGGCTAGAGGTAGGCAATCGAGTTACCATCTTGTAATAAATTAGAAATAAATAAACTTTTTATGAAATGGCAACTTAACTTCTTATCTCTAGCCAAATTACAAACTCGTCACAGATTAAGGTAGGTTAAGTCTACAATGCCTGGTAAAATCCAACCGTATCTTGTTTTACCATGTTTTGGCTTTAAATTTTGAAATGGCATTTTCGTAAGTTCATCTGTAAACTGTATGATGAAAACACTTTCGAATCACAGAGAGATCACAATCTTCTAAGATACTCCTGGAATATTGATGCAAGAAATGATGACATCATTGAAGTAATAACAAATCTTCCACTTTATTTGAGGTAATCATGGAAGTGTTCAAAAAGTATTTCTAAAGATGTTTGATTAAGTATTTCTATCACTCTCTCAAAGGTTACTGGAGCATTATATAATTTGAGACTAAACTGATAATTTACACAGAGTGAACAAGGTAATCTTTCTATTCAGCTACACATATTTCAACTTGTCAATATCTGGATAACAGATCCCATTGATAAATAGTATTGGGTTTTCTATAGGCAATATACGAGGGTGATACGAAAAGTAAGGTAATGAGAACTCTCCCGTACAAATTTTATTTCACAGGCAGATATAGTGATACAGATTATTATGGCACTAGTACATACTGTCACCATGCTTGTCTAAACATTTATTCCAATGCTATACCGAGGCATCGATGTCGGCAGAAAAGAAATCTGCGTCGAGTCCCTTCGGCAACACCATGACGGCTTACCGAACTTCCATATCGGTTTGGAATCACCTACCATCCAGATGCTTCTTCAATGGTCTGAAGAGATGTAACTCACCGTTTTCGGAAACAACAATAGGTTACATAATAATGAGGCAAGTACCAGACCAGGACTTTATTTAAAACTAATAATTTCCACAAACCACAGACAATATCAAAATCTTGTACAGCTTTCTCATAATAAAGAAAACGTTTTATCTCCTCCTCAAGCTATAAATAATGTACAGCCAAACACAATTTCCTCGAACTTATCACTGACGTTTACCACCTTGGTCACCTGAAGCTCTCTCTCCTTTTGGTCCTGGCTGTTCCGCTTTTAATTGTTCATCTAGTGTAGCTCCGCACTGTCTAATTTACATAGGATGATGTTCCAGGATCAAGCAACGATGCAAACTAAGTTAAAAATTTTCGTTTTTTTTTGTTCTTTTGGTCATTGGTGCTTGGGAGTTTGTCCGTAACAACAAAAAAAGGAACCAAGAAAAAAAAAAACAAAATAAAAATAACGCCCCAAAACAAGAATTAATGATCGGACATTGACTCCTTTACAGAGATGGAAATTACAGGGTGCAAGTTTGGGGCTACAGGGAGGATGTTCCAGTACCTCCTAACTTGAAGAACCATAACAATTCAGTTTGCTCAGTTTGCACATCTGTCCTGCCTTTATCAAACTCGGTGCACCAAATCCACACCTGTTTTTGTGACATGACATTATCACTATACACCTCAGCAAGTTGACGATGAATTTCTACTGATGAGCTGCCCTTCGAACCAAATCACACTATGCACTTCCACGTTTGATCACGTTCTGTGAGCGAAGCCATAGAATTGCCATCTGGCAATTCTATACAATCGATAATGGTGTTTGCTACATCTAGAATGGAAAGTAGAAGATCAATTAAACTTCTTCATTTTTTTTTGTGTTTGGGGTTAAAATTATGACGTATTTTATTAAAATAATGATTATTTAAGCATTTACGAATATTGTAAACAAACAGATGATTTTAATCCAGAAATTATTTAATTATTTAATTTTTTAGCAAGGTTGTGAAGTGCCTATAGAATTTACATATACAGTAGAGCGTCGAAAAGTGGAACCAATTGGGGACTGGGGTCCTTCCAGTTAATGATTTGTTCCAGTTTCCGACTTTGTACGAAAAAATACATTAACCTGTCCGATGTTCAAATTTTTCTCCGTTGCGTATCGCTTCGTGTTGAATTTTCGTTGATTTTAAGCCTAACGAAAATTTTTATAATAATCATCGAGGCTATCGTATCGTTAAAAATTATTTCTGCATTTTGTACAAACAAAATAAATATATTAAAGAATATAAAAAACATGAAAATTATACTTTAGAAGTAAATTTAGTATCAAAAACATTCGATTCAGCACGACACAGTCCGACTGAAAATCGTTCCACTTTCCGGCCACTCCACTTACCGACGTTCCACTTATCGACGTCTCTACTGTATTTGCTTTCATAATAGCTTATCTTAAGGTAGGTTCGTTCTTGCATGGCATCTTCTACCATCAACGGCGTAACACGTTTGTAAATTTTCTAAAAATTAATTTTCCGAGCCGCTTTCAAATTTACATAAGTCACTACTTCCCTCGACAAAAGTACGAGGTAGTCCTATCGTCCGATCGTACGGTAGGAGAATTAAAAATAATTTTTTAGTGTTATTAAACATCCCATACATACTTTTAAACAGTTTAATTTGTTTATTTACCTTTGCTGGTAACCCTTGATGCTAAATGTATCCGCCATTTTTTCAAGAAATTTCCTGTGAGTCAATGCGCGACGTTTATCGAGTCACACGATGTTGTAAACGAGTGCCGCAACATCTTTTACTTGGACTTAAAACATAAAACGTGTACTTCTGCTTGCCGTACAAGTTTAACATTTGTACTTGTGCCTCAACCTGTCTAATTATTTAGTGTTATTACACATTCTCTAAATACTTTAAAATAGTTTAATTTATTTATTTACCTTCGTCGGTAACCTTCGGCATTCTTAAACGTTTCTGCCATTTTTCAACAATATCCCACGAATCGGTGCATGACGTGAACGTGTGCGCAACGTGTTTTGCTTGGAGTTCAAACATCAAATGTGTACTTCTGCTTGCCATACAAGTTTAAAATTTGAACTTCAATTGCAACCTCTCTACTAATTCATCTACCTTTCATTGCATCTGTCTGATTCTCACGTACAGACACAATAGTTAGTTCCCACTCACTTAATCTCTTCTCCCGCAGATGATTAATTGTGATGTGGAATGACTAACGGTTACCCTTACTTTAGGATATCTATTGTTGAGCAGCATAAAGAACAAAGGCAAGAACAATCCTCTCTCTCTCTCTCTAATATCATGTAGAGGTAATATCATCAATAATACCACCATCAAAAATCAGAGATAATGGGTACGGCAATAGCCTTAAAAGCCAGAGGTCAAGTATCACTTGAAATGGTTAATGCAGACAATCAGTGAAAATGGCAATTTGATAGCAAAAAATACAAGATGGATTCTTCACCTAAGACTATTTTCTTCCAATCTGCTACACTCCAATTTTCTCTTCCTTAGAGTCCAAAAGAAATGTAGTCTTTTTTTTCAGTATGACACAGGCTTACTTTTTAGAACTCTAGATGTATCTTCCATATGTGGTAAACATTACCATGTTGTTGACTTAGAAACATTCACATCTGCTTCTACCACTTTGTTTATAGTTCTGATGTGGAATCAAAATGATTTTTCTTTACTGTTTTTTTTGGGTGCCTGCAGTCTCCTTCAATAACACATTTTCTTCTTCCACAATTTCTTCTTTTTGATTTACAAGTGCATTCTATATTCTTTTTAAGTATTACAGTTACTAAGCATTGTAAAATCTTTACTATTTTAACAATTTTGGCACAAGTTTTTACCTTCACTTCAAAGTATCTGGTTTTTTTTAAATCTGGCATGTCTTTTGAATTACTAATTTACATATCCAACTTCTATCATTTATAATAAAATATGCTTTATTACATTCCATTTACAATGAGCACATCATGACATAAAAAGTTAGTACACTGCACACCATTTATATGTAAATATTATAATAAATTGAAACAATTTCTGTAATGTCAATTTTTTAAAATAAAGTTAAGTTTTCTATTTAAATGTTGTTCCTTTATTTTAACATTTGTTAATTATAAATTTTTCTTACATTCTAATTTACACGTTTTCATGTTAAGTCATTTTTTAAATTCACACTAAAGCCAAATTTATATTACGTGACAATTTAAAGTACCCGGGGACAAAATGTTAGATTTTTATATACATTACGTATTGACTTACCGCAAGTTCGGTTCGATGTTTTTCTATTAAATCTGCCAATCTAAAGAGAAGATTTCCTCTTTCCGAAGCATCCTTCGTTCGCCAAGGCGAACCGAATCTGAAAGCTTCTTTAGCGGCGGCTACTGCTTTCTCGACGTCTGCCTAATTTAACGAAATATATGTAGCTATGAAAGTTATGTAATGCTGAAATATTTTAAAGCATATAGTTGAATATTAACTTTAAGCAAAGTTTTTCAAAACATTCTTCTTTATCTAAAAGCTAATGAAACTGAGATAACTCTAAGGAAGTTCTTTATCAGTTCTATTTGTAGTATAGTACCTTTCAGAGAATTACTAAAATAAAAATGAAACCTTTGCATAATGTATGCCGCTGGAATGACTATTGAAAGCACAACACTTATCAGTATGCAGTTTATAAAGAATATTTCAAATATTAAAATGTTTTTTCTACTTCTATTCTGTTAACAGTTCATTTAAGCTCAAATTTCTTCTTTCTATGTTCTGGAGAGGAAACTGTTTTTACCCCTCAGACTATGAAAGGAATTTGTATGGCCAAACTAGTCGGACAACTTTCCCTTTGGCCAATTTCGCCTCGAACAGATTAAGACAATTTTGGCCAATGTTGTGTTTAAAGAGTTAAACTGTAATAATAAAATAAGTGAAACAGGAAAACAGACAACCTCTTGAAACATATACTCGACACAAACTCCTAAACCGGGGGAGGTGAACGTGTGGCATATAATGTATCACACAATTTTGATTTATCACCTGTCCTTTATCATCCTTTCAGTTTATTACCCAATTACCCTTTTTTCAGCCAGCATTTTTACATTTATTCTAATTAAAGCATATTCATTTCATTTCTCTAAATATCTTTATTTGAAGGCTAAAGCTTTGGCATGCATAAACATCTTTAAAACTAAGTATGCTTACATATAGCACACGAGATCAAAAAGGTTTGCCATCCTGGTCTTAAACTCTTGAAAATACAAAATTCCTTTTATTACATTGCTTTATCTGTATTATTTGATAACTAAATCATTATTAATATTATTATGGTGTTGGTAGAATGTATTCTACTCTGTTAATACTGAAGACTAAGGTGGAGGCACAGCTACAGAAAAAGCTATTATTTTGTTTACATGCTCTTCGTGTACTTACCTGTATTAGAAATTTCCTACCTATATGATGCATTTAGTATGCTTGTTTTCTGAAGTGTGATAAGTTATGTCTTTGAATCTCTGAAAAATGCAAGGCCTTATGTGTATTTCATTTGTTTTAATGTACAGTATGTATTGTGAAGTCCGAGATGTAGTAGTATTCTCCAGTGTTGCATCGAGTTTTCTAGAAAGGTGCAGTGGCGTAGCTAGGGGGTGTGGTAGGTGCGGTCCTCACCGGGCCCCCGGAAAGCAATAGGCCCACAGGGGCCCCAAAATCGCAAGAAAAAAGACCCAAAAAATTTTTCACGGCAATCGGAACAAAGCAAAATTCGGCATTTGGATGCTCGAGCTGGGGCCCCTATTACACAGCAAATCAACCGTAATCTAGTTATTCACTATATAAACCACTACACAAAAATATTTTAGTCCGTTTACGTAAACAAAACAAAAAAATACCTAACGCATCATTCATCAAACGAAAGAAATTGAACGTCTAAACGCAATGTTTTTAACAGAATAAATAAATTCAAAAGTTGAAATCTATAGAAAAAATGACTTCTTTTCTTTTGGACGTTCCCAATTACCATTACAAAAAAAGGACACCCCCCTGCCAAAAAATTTTTTCGGGGGCCCACAAATCTGGTTCTGCACCGAGCACGGAGAACCGTAGCTACGCCACCGGAAAGGTAACGAGTGTCGAACGTATTTTGTACAGACATAGTGTATGTAATAATCACGAAATGCTGTCGAATGCTTTTCTATTATCTACGAATGCCACATGTATGTTTCTGTGTTTCTCCACGTAATTGTATGTTTCCCCATGTTGTATGTTTCTAAAACAGCTTTTTTGTCATTCTGTGAGAATAACGAATTGTTCTAAGTAATGGTATATTTTGCTTGTGATGCACGAAGGCACGTAAGTGGTCTGTATTGTGTAAGGTCTCTGATGTTGTCATTTTTAGATTTCATGCATGTGGTGCTGTGTAAAAAATTTTAGCATGTTTTGTGGATTGTGTATAAAATGTCTGGCTAGTTCCCAATGCAAGGATGTCAATATTTTGTTATCAGATGTAAAGTTGTAAAAAAGGTGGGAACTAGTTACCACTAACATATTTCAAATGTCTTAATTTATAAAAATTTTTTAGCAAATTGTATATAAAAAATTAATAGCAAAAACAAAATATTTTTGTTAAAACAATGCTATAAATAAAATTCGAGAAGTAAATGGGAATATAAAAGTATTAAAAAAATTGTTTAACCATAGATTGGACAAGGGACCAGTGGGCACTTCCGACAGGCCCCGGAAACAGATGCTCATAACTCTCGACCGGGTCGCAATCGTTCATTGCATCCCTCTAATATAACGAGATTAAAAAAACAAAAGGGGGCAAGCCACGTACATTTTTAAAACGGCAGATCGTCGGGGTTTACCCGCGTCCGTTCTCGTCATTTTTGGCAGAATGGCAAATCGACCGGTCAAAAGCATGCTTTTAGATTAATCCAGACAACATAAAATTAGAATTAATACATTCATTGTGGTGTATGTTAATAAAGAATCATATTTAATTTTTTTCTTATCAAGCAGCATTCAAAATGATCAGAACTAGCCCATATTACTGTTGCCACCCATGTGGCCTACCAGACCTTCACTCATCAAAATCATCATTGTTTTAATATATAAAATTTTCTTAAAAAAATGCCAATAATTAAATTATGTTTACCATTAAATAAAACAATAATTACAAAACTACATATTAAAAAAAAAATACTTTATATATACATGTACTGTACACTAGTGCAACGACAAACAAAACAAAGTTACTCAATATGTATTACAAAACACATTAAAGTTATGTCACAACTTAAAAATAAACTGAATTTTTAAAGATCATTTACCTTGTTTACAAAACTAATCAACATTTAATTAAAAACCTAATTTATTTTAGTTTATACAATGAATCTCAATTATTTAAGTATTAAATAATTTTATTCCTTTGTACTCATTTTTATTAGTTTAAATTTATATAAATTAAACCTTAATTTTATAAATTTAAACATTTAATATATTCTTTAGACTTAACTTGTAAGGAAAGAAATATACACGAATTATTTATAAATCAAATAATTAATCAGATTCACACACGTTTAAAATATTACTTTTATTTTCCTGTTGTCGAAACTACATTTTTTCTTTTTCTAGTTGTATTACAGGTTAGTGCTAGACACTACATCTATATTCTGATTTATCAATGCAAGACTTGCAAAACAAAACATGATTTTCTATGAAATTATCATCAGATATATACTCTCAAAATCAGAATTTAAAAGGGAATGGAGTTAGCCTACCGAAGATCTCGAGGATGACGTCGTCATTTCTATAAGAATGTGCCAATTAATTATTTGTTCAAAATTTCATTTTAATGCTTTAAAAGTATGACAATTACTGTCTGTGTGTTTCATTAATACAGTATAAGTCTTTCTTGGATTTTGATAGATGTAGAAGTGTTTCTCCACAGATAAAACTAACAATGACACAAAGAAAAGCAATATCTTAGTTTAAATTTATCTTTCATTTAACTGAACAAAAGGAAATAATTGTTGATTGTTAATTATTATTAATCTTAAAATCAACTTAAATCTAATGTCTGAACATTTTACAAATTGACTAAACGATAGTAAACTGATTAACTTAACCAATCTGATTCGTATTTCCTAACTAATGTAGTTTTCTCTTTTTCCTAACTTTTCCTATTTGTGGGAACTTCATTATTATTCTACACTCTGCAAAAGATTTTGACACGTTTCCTAAATGACTAAGAATTTCAAAAAAACATTGACATTTACACGACAGTTAAAGGAAAAGAGCAATTTGAAGATTCAAAGCGGGATAACAAGTGAGAGACTGGCTCGATGCTAGCCAATCGGTAGTCTATAGGCTTTGACATCACTTCCGACAGACCAGTAAGACCTTCCCGATGTCATCTTTGTGCTGTAATGGGTAGAGCACCTAACTATTCTACAATAATGTCAGATAACATTCCTTCAACTGCAATAAGCATCACACAGTTATAAGGATCTCTGTAACAACTTCTATTATTATACAGATGGTTTCACAAAGGGTCCCCTTTCGACTTACCAATTACACGTTGCTCCTCGTCGTAGGAAAGACCGATCTAACCGGACGAGAGAACACGTTAACTCAAACGACAACCAAGTGTATTGGACTCTTTACAGAAGACTCCAGATTTATTTTGCAGTGACAGCAGTCTATTTGGAGAGAACTTGTACTGGTATCATCATCTAAACTTTATTGGGATTGATTTTTGAGAGAGGGCATCGGTTTGAGAAAAAAATCTCATTGGGCAAGCATACCGAACTCTGCAATTCCGGCAGGTTAAACGACAAAAGATACGGGAACGAGAACCTCGGCCTTGCCGTTAGATTTTATGTCTACGTAGTAGGCAAAAGTTTTACTTTACGGGACGATAATGCTCGACCCCGTAGATCCGGACCGATCGTCCGGTACCCGGAAGAGAATGCAATCGTCCACTCGAAGCGGCCCGCTCGCTGGACTCGAATCCAATAGAGCGTGTACAAAATGATCCAGAAGTTATATTTCATTCTCTCCTTGCAATACACAAGAATTGCACATTACCCTATGATAAAAATGGCAGCTAATAATAAGTATTCTCTCAGACAGCCAGATTCATAGCACAAGGCATTGCTAGAATATTTGCATCGTAAGCACCCATATTATTATTAATCAAGGTCATCCAAACCAACCCTCATTTCTCCCAGCATTGCGAAGTGTGAAATTTGTAACCATTCTTGCAACCAACATGAGTTTAAACAACAGGGACAAGGACTCCCTTCCTCCTGCCTGGTAATATCACCCCACTCTTTCACATCAACTGCCACCATCGTAATCCATTTTTTCCACTCGTTTACTTTATCGGAGACTATCCCTTTGTCCTTTCTTCCAATGCCGGCCTCGTCTTTTGACCGTCCACACCCATTAACGAGGTTTAAAACATTAGCATCCTTTTTTAAAAATTACCACCATTAAAAGATCCATTAAGTAATTCGGCACATCATTAATCATCACACTCGACGTTCCCGCAAAAAGAGACTTCACCTTTCGGCGTACGAGCACCTCTATCGTTATTAAGTTCATTTATCCGGATTGTTCGATCGAGTCGTTTTTCGGGTATAATTACACCTCCGAACGAGACAGACGGGACATTATCGGAGTCTTAGACGATATACCATAAGATCAAAAAAAGTCAAAAAACCATACGTCTACACGTGACCTTTTGCAAGACATAGTCCCCGAAATCGGCCCACTTCCAAATTGCAGGCAATCGGGAGTCGCGTCACTCCGCTAAATGGCACGGGCTAAATAGTTAAACTATTTAGCCCACGCAACCAGGCCGGAATCGACGGCTCCACCATCGGCGGGGCACTCGACGTCACGTAGCACGGGGGTGTCGAGACGCGGGCGATGGCGAGCACCAAAGAGCGCAACCACGCGCAAAGTGCAATCACACGTGTACAGTTTTGTCAACTTTCGTGGCCGTACGGGGGATGCGCGATTCCGGGGAGTGGCTCGGAGTTCACGTCTTACCGTTTTTGTTTACATACAGTACGTCTCTGGTATTTCTATACGATTTTGTGCCAAACGAGTCGTTTATATTAAAACAATGGGCATTCGCACACGTTTCGCAAATTATTTCAGAAAAAGTTAAGGCAAGGACGTTTACTTTTTGCCATTCATTTTCAAGTAAGCGCATTTGAAGTATTTAATCGCGAACATTTATAAACGTATCTAAGATTAAAGAAGATTTTTACCCGATCGCCCTCTTGAACTTCGGCGATAACTTCGCCAGTCGCAGGATTAATCGTTTGAAAAGTTTTTCCCGATGCAGAATTTTGCCATTCGTTATTGATGAATATCTACAAAAGACGGAAAGGTAATGAAAATCGGCAAATCTTTATAAACCTGGTGACGTTTTTCGTGCAAAAGTACGACTCGCCTTGGTAAACTGCACTTGAGGTCGAACGACGGGTCGAGGCAGCGACGACAACAATTGCCGTCCCGTTTTCTGCAATTTGTGAGATTTTTGCAGAAAAGATCCGACGGACGCAGCCGAAAGACGTAACATCTTCTCAGTAAATGAAGCTTCTCCGCTTATCGGCAAGTACACACGTGACACGTGATTACCACACATCGCATTGTTCGGTCCCGCCCTCTTTCCGTTTCCGTGTGTATCGAAATTATTTTGTTAAAAATAACTTATAATAAATAATTATTATTGTTTAATTTATCATTTATATTTTTATTAAAAATTAATATCTTTGCTTTAGTCTGTCATTCCATAATGAGTCTCAATCTTAATGTAGTAATTCTTCGCCCGTCTCCAATCTAAATAACAAATTGAAAATCTATAAAATTATTGTATAATTTAACATTTTGACTATTATTTTGTAATTTAAACTTTACTACATTTTTTATTTTTATTCGTAATTGATGCGACTGACGAAATGTGTTAATGTTTGTAGATGGCGCTAACAAATTGAAAACACGTGGGAACCGAGCGATGTAAATCCTGTTATGTGTCGTCGAGTGTCGAATTTTAGAAGTGAGGTTTATCGCCGGTGAGTTTAGCTTTCGCGTAACGATAATCGTTAACTTCCTTTAGATACGGAGATATTGCCTGACAAAAGCCGCGAATTTATTCGGAGAGTCGAGAGAAGACAAAATTTTACCTCTACCGTTAGCCGGTTGAAGTTTACCTTTGTAGTCCCAATGGCCGCGCTTCGGTTAGATTAACTACATTTTTAGTAGATATTTCCTTTTTAGGTATTCCTTTCTTCTGTCTACTGAAAATGTAATTAATCTAACCTAACCTACCTAAGCTAACCAAAGCGATTTTTTTCTAACTCTCCGCCCTGTGGACACTACGATGGCCTCTTTTAGCAAGCCCATTACGGGTTCGGTTAGGCCCACAATGGGGTGGTGACGGACGGGACCCGACGTATTCGGACGGACCACCTTCCCAAAAAATTCCTGGAGATTTATCCACCCGTCCGGATTCGAACCCTGGTACCCGGAGCGGTAGCCTGTCACTTTGACCGCTCGGCCGTCGAGCCGTCAAAACTACCGAGGTAGGATTGTTTCGCACTATGACCGACTGGTCCGACTCCGAGTCGTGTTGCCGTGGCGGCAGCAGTCGGCCGACCGACCGGTCGTTCCGGTCGGACAAATTTAAAAAGTTAAATATTTGTAGTCGGGTCGGAGCAGTCGGTGAGCTACGGCCGATGAGAGCTTCGAAGCTATAACCGATCGGAGTTTAGATTTATCTGAAGTTAGAAAATGGTGGAAGGTACAGTTTTCTCGGAAGCTTTAATAAACGAAGTCAGAAAATATCTGTGGCTTTATGATATTCGGTGAGCCAATTATAAAGACATTAAAAAAAATAATTCTTGGACGGAGATTTCCAAGAAACTAAACATTGAAGGTACGTGATTGACTATAAAACATTCCAATAAATATTGTTGTCAAAGATATGGCCTGATGATAAATTGTAACATATTCAGAACTAAAATTTCTGCATACGAATGAAATATGTTTTAAAACAATTCGAAATGTACGATCGCTTTTCGTAATGGCCATGTTTTCTGTTTAAATTGAAAAACTTACCGTGATTGGCTAGTGTTTTGATCCGTAACACGCATTTCGATTGGTCCTTACGAGTCGGCCACCAACATATAATTGTACTCGGCGTGAATGCTTTTACTACTAGTCGGTCCGATTATAGGATCGGTCGATCGAGTCGGTTATAGTGTGAAACAGCCTGTAAACTTCGACCCCTTAGCCGTATGCTAGGGTTGTGGGCCATATTTGTAAAAAGAAAACATCAAAGTGAAGCGCAAGTGACGAATATTAACCCCCGAAATCTGCCCGTCCGGCCGGGTTGGAGATCCTCAAACACGGACTATAATTTCTAAGGTTTACGATCATTAAGAAAGATCGAGTAAAAAGTATTTGACGGCATTAGGAAATAGCGTCGTACTTGTGTTTTGGTCTTTAATGAAATTCTCGTGCCACCAAAATTTATTTCAAATTATTAAATTAAATCTTGAGACTGTTGGCCGACGTATTTGGACCGTCAAATCTATTGTTTTTGGAAAACGAAAACAATTCTTAAGATCTAATTTATGTAGAGTTAACCAGTGTTTCCCGTGTTTTGAATGGTATTTGTATTTTTTGCCGGACGGCTTTCCCTCCGGTGCTCCAAAACTGCCATTTTGTCCGAACGGAGATGCGTGGAACTCTGTGTGGATCTTTCTTTATGGAAAAACATTAAATGCTCGTTCGACTCGCTCGTCGGTTTGTGACAATTTCGAAACAAAAAAAGAAATTGATAATTTTTCAGTTGTTTAAATAAATGTTTTAAATTAAAATGATTAAACTAAACTAAACCATACTGCAGAACGAGACCGTAAATGGATAAATATAAAACAAATAACGTAACATAAGAATTAAAAATAATGGTACAACTTTCTAGAGTAGATCTTTCTACCAAGATCTATTCTAGAAACTTTTTACCAAGCACTTTGGTAGAAAGATCGAAAACGTTCGTTTATTTGTTGTATTTGTATCTTACCAGAAATCTAAAGGTTTAGAAGCAATAAAAATAATGAACAGTATTGCGTGTGTTAACGAATGGAAAACGACGACTTGCAAGAAATGGGATGCATTTACGTTTCGATATGCTGTGGATCAGATTGTCAAAAGGGAAAAATTTATAATTGAGTATTTAAAACTATTGTGCTAAACGTAAAAAATACTTTTTAAAAATATAATGACGACAAAAGTCCGTTTACTGGAGTTTGTTTTAATGACGGTGTTTCTTCGAGCAGTTTCGGGCAACCGAGCCTGGGAAATATGTGAACAAATTGATTTGGGGCCAAACTGCCGACGTTCGCTTACGTAATGTCTGGTTGTCGTATGCTGCAAGACCGTCCGTGATTGTAGGGAGACTTGATCGTACCGAGCCAATTTGCTTGCGCTTGTCTTGACAAAGGGCCCCTGGAAAAACCAAAAGGCAAAGAAAGTGAAAATTGGACTGCAAGAAAAGAGATGTTATTTCGCTCGTAAAACACCCGAAAGTGTTTGGGAAAAACTTATTAGAGTGAACGTCTGCCGAACGGATTTTTGTCGTTTTTATATTTTTAAAGAACTTGGAGTTATTTTGTATTGTTAAATTTGATTATTTGGTATCTCGTGATTATTTTGGATTTTATTCATTTCAGTTGTATTCTTCTTTTAAGGGAATAATAAACGAAAGTGATTGAGAAGAAAGCTACCGATCGCTTATTTGCTCGATGGCCTTTGCATTTAAAGAACTGAGTAAAAGAATTCATCCGTGGAAGTCGAGAAGTCAGTTCGTCCAGAGTCTGTGTGAAAATATTGTTTATAATAAAGGTGAGTATTATATTTTTGTTTAATTTTAAAATAAAAAATTAGTTATCCTAGAAGGCAAAGCATATTTCCCTTGCACTAATCGTAATGCAGGAGTGCCAAATTTTTGTCGGGATACGTCTACGTATCGACTGTCGGAAATTTGCCGATCCACGTCTTCTGTTGGAATGGTATTTTATATTACATAAAATACTATAATTATCACTCTTCTGTGGTAAATATTGCCATCGTTTTATCGGTACTTTACAACCAACTTGTTAAACGTTTGTCTTTGAAACGTGCATAGAAGAGCCATAGTTTTACCACTAAACTGTAGTGCAATTACAAACATGTTTTGCACATTACAATATCTACAGAATGATTTTTCAAATTGCATTATTTATCCATTTTTCTGTGAACGTTCTCAATAGATAAGTATTTGTTCAGTTTTCGGTTGTGATTAGAAAGAGTTTATTTTTTAACCACTCTATATTTATTTTTATTCATTTTTAAATATTTAAATTAAATACTTTCAAAATTAATTAAATGTAATTAAAATAAACTAACTAAAATAAAATTACTTATATTATTTACAAATTTATAAGGAATCAAATTAAATATAATGGAAATTTATATAAAAACTTGACTTTTTTCCAGATAAAGCATATATTTTCTAATCCTTACTTCAAATTATAAATGTATTTTGGAGTATACATTTTTTATAGCTTAGTATACTTCATTATCATAATTATTGTATGAATATTGTTGGAGTTTCTTATAATTTGTGTTTAGAATATATTGGGCACGTTGCCCGATAGAGTGGCTTCGATACGTTCGAAAGCAGATCGACGACGTAGCCCATTTTGTTGGAAACGGACTACGTCGTCGATTCGCTTATCCGGTCGTATTGATGCCATTTACCGGACAGGGTGTTTGTCGAAAGAAATAATCGAGTTAAACGTACGATAAATATATTCTTCCTTTCTTAATTCTTTCCATCCGACGAATGCTAAGAGGAGATAAATTATTTATTTAATCTTTTAATTATAATGTCAAACCGTTTTCCCTCGAGCCCAAATTTCGTACTTGTAGTTAATAAAAGTATTCTTATTTTTATTGAAATTATTTAGAGCCAAATTAAATATTGATTTCAATAATTACATATTTTAATTTATATTTTAATAGATGGTTTAATTGCAATTAACAAGTTTTATGGAATTCCTGTTTATAAAGTTAAAGGTATGTTTCACAATTTAAACTTTTTCCTTGTTAGCAAAGATGTTGGGTAGCGAAAAAGAAAGAGTTTTTAATGACAGTAGTGTCAGTACCTACAAGGTACCGACAATACGTTCGGTATATTTTAAAACTATATCAAAAACAGTTTATAAATAAACTGGTATCACATTAATAATGTACTTTTCATTCTCTTGAAATTTTGTAAAATGATTTCCTGAAATTTTTATACGATTATTTAATAGAATTGTCGATTGATTTTTTTGCCATTACAGGGGATAAAATGATACCGACTGTGATTACTCCCTTCAATGGTAATTTTTCATTAAGTATAGAAGAATCTTTGCCTTTACTCAAAAACGAACTCGAAGTGAAACAACTAAAGATAATTAAATCGACCGAGAAGTAAGGGTTGTGCTATACTTTTATTTGTTTAAAAGAAAATTTATATTTCTAGAAGATATTTATTAATCGTAATTAACAAATAATTGTAGAGTAAAAAAGTTTTGAAAAATAAACCAGAAGTATTGTCGACGTAAGTGTCCGTACGGTGAAACTAAACTACCGTCAAATCGGGTACGGTTAAGGTCGGTGCATTTGGCCCGTCGGCCCCGATTGCTCGAGAATCGTTAAACTAACTGCATGCGGACAACCCGACATTACGAAGACCTCGTTACGATTTCATTTTATAGGTTGTCGGTGTTCTTTATATCAAATAGCCTCGTAAATCAGAAAGAGAGAGAGAGAGAAACGAAAATGGCTCACAGTATTGAATTTTTGTGTATATCTAATAGTTGTAAATCGGGATCATGGTATATCAGATAAAATTGAATTGTAGTTTTTAAGAATATTTTCTCTTTTCAAAAAATTTTGAAACAAAAATTTATCTTTAACAATTTAGTTATTTTCTGACAAATTTATTAGGTATTCTAGTGGAATATTATTATTGTCGTCGAGCGATAAAGTCACGGAAAAAGTTACAAAAGCTTTTATAAGAGGAAAATCTGAAAACATACCACATCTTATATACTGGTAAGTACAATTATCTATATTAATATATATGTGTGTGTAATAATAATGTTTGTATGTACAGTACAATGGAAAGTTAAAATGATGTAAAATTCCTGATTTTCTATTTTTAATTTTAAAAAATTACAATGAAATATGGAACAGATACAAGACATGTATTCAGTTTATTTTTCAAAATAATTGCTTTGTTTGTTGCAATGTTTGCCATAGCAATAGATTAAGGAATTGAAGCCTTGGTGATAGAAAGATATATCACGTAGACATAGCCAACATTTGAAGTTTGGTCTAGTTTGAACAGATGGAAGGGTGTCGGTACCAAATCGGAACTACGGGAAGGATTTTCGATGCGGTATTTAGGAAATTTGGCATCGCAAGCAGTTTGCAACCGTCCCTCCGACGACGAGGCAGACTTATAGTGACAAGTCACGCGCTTTTAATCAGACGAAGATATACAAGAGGAAACAAAACATTGTCTACAGCTGCAGAATCCGTGTTTCTATCACCGAGCTTCGATTCCTCGATCTACTGCTATAGTACGGCATCTTCGTAGACAAGGCAGTTACTTTGAAAAACAGACAAATATGTTGAAATGTAGGAATATGGAATGGCTAACTTATTCACAGTCAAAATAAAAAAGAAAACTTACTTTTTGACATTCATAAATAACATTTGGGATACTTTTAATTTATGACATGATGATAATCAAATTTTATAGTTTATAATGTAAAATATATTTTCCTTTTTCTGTTGCAGGGCTTTGACTGTAGGTTGTCCGACTACAGAAACCGTGAGAGAAAAAGTAGGAATAAAATTGAGTACAATCAATGATATAAAACAGGTATATTTTTGAAAATTTAATAATAAGTTATTTTAAAATGTCTTAATAAAATATTTATTTATTAGTTTATATACTGTTATATTGAGCAATCAAATGAAAAGTTTACTTGGTTTGTTAGTACCGCGAGGTAGACTCGATTCCGCAAGCCATTGTCATTTATCCGATTCGTCGTGCATCGCCAACTTTCATATATATTACTGTCTAAATTAAGTTTTCGTAGTGTAAAGTTACATAAAGAAGATAAACTACAGAAAATTAAGGCGACAGTTTACATAAAAATATCCCAAATTGTTCTGTACGGGCAAAATTTGTTTACAAACTTTATAATAAGTAGCAGTTTGTATACAGTCTAGATTGTAAACAAAAATTATTTAACACAGAACACTATTCAATATATGAATGTTGATTTTGATAAAACTCGCCACCAAAAACACTTTTAAAATGATGAAAAACACCCATTTTATTGGCAATTCAATGCTAACATGTTAAAAACGTTTGTTAGTTGTTCCTAATTTTGCTGTTGTTTACAGATATTATTGTCATCCACTTGCACTCTTAACACTTCAGTATTGAAAAGGAATACAATCCACTTTATGGTTATCTATAAACTTATTTATTTAGAGTTTCAAATGTTATTCCTTATATCTGTAGTAAATGAATGTTTAAGATTTAAATGTTTCTTTGTGACATACAGCAAGGTGGTAACAAGCATTGTTGGCTTGCAGTGTCATCAAGTCTGACTTGCAGAATCACTAAAGTGCTTTGTTTAATCTTCCAGTAGTATTTGGTAGGAAATCTGACAAAAGGATTTTAATCTTTAGGATTACTTTTTATGATCTGCATATATCCTACAATGTAATGTATGTACTGTACAGTACATCTTACCCACTGTGCCTACCTAGTGATGTCAGGTCTCAAAGATTAATTTGACTGACTGACTACTTTGTCACATGTATTCTATTGTTTGAAGCACTTTGTTTGGAGATTTATTGTCATTTAATGCTCCCTGGTCGGTATGACAATATTAGACAGCACGGGGCTGTAAAATACTGATAATTTTCAGAATTCGGCATTGTATCAATAGAATAATTTATTTGTTTTAAAATACTTATAGTTGTAATATCAACATTTATTATGTGCTCGTAGGTTAAATGATTCGTAGACTTAAGTATAATTGCTTATTTTATGATAATTTGAAATTTATCATTGCAGCCTGTGATTCTGAAAGAGATTTCTGCCAATCAAATCAAAAAGAAAGTAGTCAAACCAGTAATTGTGGACTGTTCTTTGTTGGAGAGTAACAAAGAATTATCTTGCAGCTTGGTAAAATTAGCAGTGTCGTCGGGTAAGTTTCTTACTACGGCGATACCTCGGTTTCTGTTGATAATTTGTCCAAAACCGACAAAAACCGAGTTAATTATTTCCATACGAATCGGTGTAAATCTAATTAATTCATTCTAGACACTCCATGATACATACCAAAAACACATTTTATAGAAAACAAATATAGTGTTTAATACTAAAAACAATAATGTAATGAATAAATGAACATTTAACATGGCATTTGAAGGGCTGCTGGGCTCTGGAAACTTTCTATGGTTCCATGATGGAGCTAAAAGGAAAGCAATGAAATTGTTTGGCTTTTTTTTAAACTCTTTATGCCCTGTGGGCACTAGAGGGCCTCTTTTAGCAAGTCCATTATGGGTTTGGCCAGGCCCACAATGGGGCGGCTGGGTGGTGAGGAACGGGGCCCAACATATCTGGATGGACCACCACCCAAAAATTTTTTGGGGATTTTTTGACCCGTCCGGATTCGATCCTGGGTCCCCCAGAGCGGTTGGCTGCCACCTTGACCACTTGGCCATCCGGCTGTCATAGAGTTGTTTGACTAGATGCGCGGGCTAATGTTCACACTACGAGAAACAATGCCACACATAGCAGGAAAACGCATGGGTCACCCTTTGTTTTTGCAAAATTAGCAGCGAGGTCATACGGGCACACCAACGAAATCCGAGGCAACCGACAAAAACAGAGAGAAATTTTTTTGCGAAAAAAATCGACGAAAACCGAGGTATTACCGTATTTGAATATTTTTATTGGCCGAGGTAAACGTAAACAATACTAAAGGTTAAAATTACGTTGTATTAATTCTAAATTAATAAAAGTATAATTGTTGAAAGACATTGTTAACAATAACAACAAATTAAATTATAAATTTTCCCAATTATCAACTTTTATATCATCCGGTTCTTAATTATTAAAGAGCTCGAAGAGGTTCGAAAGTATAATTCCCGCATTTAGCAGATACATTAGCAGCTCGCTCTTTAGACGGCAGTGCAACATTTTCAGCTTCTGCTCTCACTTATATACAATAAGTGGAATATCTTAGATACACGCCATATTGGTTGTTGCACGATATAAAGCTGTTCAAATTCGAGAATGATACCTAATAATAATGCTCATCAATCCATGTTACTGCAACACGTTAAATTAAACGTATACTTTGTGCTTTGCACCGGACCATCGTCGGAATAAACTATAAATTGGGTGACCCAGAATCCCGGCGGACGAGGATTTACGGGCCGCTTCGGAAAGAATTATCGACAGACGGAGCCTAACCGAAGGATGCCACCGGACGGAAATTTCAAACTGCAGTCAGAGCCGTCGTTTCCATCGGATCGGTATATTACTTATAAAGATTTGTACGTTGGAGTATAAATGATAATATTTTAATTTTATATTGTCTAAGTGAATTATAATGGCAGCTCTTACTTATATATTTGAATTTAGGTAAAAAATAAATGGACACCCTACTATACAAGAGGGAAATTCTTATTGTCACTGTTACTGTCATAAGAAATTACATCATCAGGCAAACAAATGCCTGATGATGCCCATTCAACACAAGTGGTAACATTTGCACTTGTTTTAAAAATTGCTGGTTTATAGATTTTTGTGGTTTCTTTTAATATTGTTTGTTGCTTTTCTTCGAGAGAATTACATTATACAATTCTCAAATTTGGAAAGTACATCATTTTCAAGCAATACTATCTTAAAGATTTCTGTTTTTTTGATAAACATTTTGAGTTGAAGAATGTGTCTTATTTAACTTGAAATTATCATTTTTATGAAATAAATTTTGTAACAATGATACAAGATTTATGTTTTGCTTGAAAAAAAATCCATTTTTATATAGTAGTGTTGCACTAGGAACTGGTATGTATTGCACACAGGGAAATTGTATTTGACAAGGTGATTCTAAATTGTTGTCAAAGTTTCCATGGAAACTATTTATTACAATATGAAAGTGTATCTTGTTTTTGATTGGAAAATTATAGAACATGGAAACCTTGATAATTTAGAATCAACTTGTATAATTTGGAAATATTTTACGAGAATTTATGTCTGGGAGACAGCTTGAAATCTATATTAACGGTACTTTTCTCAACAGATAAAAGGTCACGCGGTGTGGATGGGAGGTATCATTTTGTTTCTCTCTGGTTTTGGAAAGTGTTTTTAAGGGAATTTTTAAACACTCCACAACCAAGTAGTCTGAAAGGGTTGGGTCATTGTATGGTTTATTCTAGAGTGTGAAACAAATAAAAAGGTGCCCGTTTCAAAGGACTTATGCTTTTGTTAAAATTGAAGACGAAGATTATTAAAACTTTATTTTTGTATCGACCGCGACTCCTTTTCGTACGGCATAGAAATATATCGATGATAGTTGATAAGAGATTTATTTACGTGTATGAAAATGTCCAAGTTTATCCAAACTGGAATAATTAATAGTATGTTTTGAAGTCCTCATTCCATTACTTTGTGTTTTCATGGTATGGTAGAACCCTTATTGTCCAAAATAGTTTGGATAAAACTTATGGCCATAACCATTATGAGAGATTTATATGGTATATCACTTTTAAATCAGTAACAGATAACACACTGGCACAAAATTATCTTTTACCATTTTAAGTTTTCTTATAATTCGTAAAATAAAAGTGGCATATTCACTTAAAGGTTTGGGATTCTACCGTATTTTATAGACAATTGTTTGCAAATTTGCCAGCTTTTATTGTTTTTAAACCCAGCTTTGAAAGTTTTAATTATTAAATATCCACAATATGAAAATTCTACAATGTTTTCGATTAATCTGTGAGAGACTTCTTAGTTTAATTGGCAAACCGTACGTGGATTCTCGCAATAAATCTTGTCGATAAATCTCGGTTTATACGTGACTAATGTGGACTTTATTCTGATTTAATTTCATAGATAAAAGTGAGATTATTGGGCTAGACTTGAAATTATGAATACTTAATTTTAAACTAAATATATAATTTGATCATTAAATTTATAGCTATATATATATATTTTTTTCCAATTTCAGTAAAATCACATTTTTTGAAAGTGTACATGACGACGAGAGGATCTTACGTACTCGGAGACGTGTTTTTTGGCAGACGTGTCGGTACGGTGTTTGGTAAATCTGTCGAAACGAGCACGACGTACGGTGCCAAGGTATTAAACATAAATCCAAACAGACATTAATCCCATTGTATTATACATCTAATTATTTTTGTTTTAGTAGAGTTTACCCGACGACATCTGCCAGAAACTTCGACTTCCCCGCGGTACGAGTAACGAGGCGATACCCGTCATGCTCCATCTAAATTCGATCTTTCTCCGAGGATACGATTCGGGGAAGGATCTGGTCGTCGCCGCACCACCCCCACCCCATTTTTTATGGATGTGTGAAAAACTGGAAATTTTTCCAGAATGTTTAAAATATTTAGAATGTAAATAAAATCCTGAAATCTAAGAATTATTTTTATTTTTGTTACTATTATACAAGTCAGTTTTCTTCCATCCGAGCTTCCTTTCTTTCTTCCACCATTTCCATCTGCGCGACCGAGACCGTAGCTGAGAAGAAAACGAAGTGAGACGAACATAACTAAATTATTGCAAAAAATTAAAAGATTTATATACTCACCTGCTGCTGGCGATTTAATCAAAGCCATGTTTCTCTGAATTATCTTCAGATCTGCTTGTTTTTCCAGAGCCTTTCCTTTCTGCAACCTAATTTTGAAACAAGAATTTAACTGTGCTTTAATACAATGAGAAAAGAACACTATTTAAACTAATACGAATTGTGTAAGGAATTAACATAAAACTTCTCCCAACCAAATGATACCCTCTACTTCAACAAATATTTGTTTAACAATACATTTTTAAAAATTGTGTTCTCAAAATATACAGTACTTTAAGAATCTCTTAATTCGGCAATTTACCACAATTGTTACGTGCATTTGGTAGGCGTCGGCAAGTTACCGGATTTAACATGTTTTTAATATTTTAGCATCTAAATTTTTTGTTTACCACTTAAAATTAATTATTATTTTTGCTTTGCTTACTTGAAACACACTTCTAAACTTTTTAAGTGCACTAAACTCGAGAAACATTAAACTTTTTAGAGTTTAGTGCTTTAATTTTGGTATCTTAAGGGCTCGGAATCTATCGTTTTCCAGTGATTTTGAGAAATAAATTTTAGCGAACCTATCCGTTAGTCAAAATCCTCCAGACCCTGAACTTATTTGATAAAAATAATTGTAAAAAACTTTGTTTAGTGTTGCAAATTACACTAATTCTAAAAGTAAGACATCCCTCTATAATTTCTGGGGAATTATGCTAAACTGTTTTAACATAAAGTTCTGTAAGAAGGTGTACACTTATTAAAATAATTACAAAAAGCATTTGCCTTAACAAATTATGTTTTAGTTTTTGCCTAGGATAATTTGGGTTGTGACTGCATACGAGATTGCACTTTAAAGCTTTGTTGTTACGAATTAATATTGAAGTTAACATGCTATGAGAATATATTTTATTTTAGTTATCCAAACATTTAAATACGGTAGAGTAAGATTACTCTTTTCTGCACTCGAAAACCGTCTTAGAATATAAGAGAATTTAGAGGTATTTTCTTCTAGAGTCTAACGGAAAAGAAACCGAAAAGAACGAGCGGGCGTACGCAAGAGAAGTTAATTCCGAGACGGTAGAGAAAGAAAATCAACGGGAAAAAGAAAGATGCGGTCATCTCCAAACAACCACCCCTCCCACAGGATTTATATATATATACACGTGAACATTTATATAATCAAACCTGTTCAATATAAATTGTCCTTCTCTTCTCTCTTTAATTTCTTCGATTCTTTTCATCGTCTTCACTGAAAAGGTGCATTGTTCGTATTATTTAAGCACTATTTATCACTGCTAGTTTAGAGATAAATAACTTACGCGTGGTCTGCCAGAGTTCTCTATTATATTTTGTCGGAACGTTTCTTCTCTTCTCGAATTCGAAGGCCGGATCGACGGTCAGTTCCTTGCCGGCGGCCTTCCTGAAGGCTTTGGTCCACCTGGTCTTGCGCGGATTTCGCTTTCTCTTGAAAAGTTTGTGGCATTTCGACCTGCAGAATCTGAAAATCTGAAGAAAAATTTGTAAATAACTTCCTTTTTGTAAACGAACGAAACAAAAAACGTAAAGTATTACACGACATTCTTTAAATCAAATAGTTTACAAAAGATACAATAATAAAATAAAAATCTTTATTTGATTATCTTACAAATAATAATGCTAACTTTCACGGCCGTCTTAAAAAGAAAGGATTGGAATCTAAATTGTAAATAAAGCAATCCCGGGGCAGACAGATAAGAATGGACCAGATTACAGTTAATTGTTACGGCAGTCCGATACAAAAGAAAATTAAGATCGACCAAAAACATACACAAGTATCCAATAAACCGCAGCGGTTTGCCACGTCTGCGATTTCGAGAATAAATCACGTAACGAGTTCGATGTAAAACACATTAACATCGACGGTTCTGCCTCAAAAGGGACCGTTCGATACACAACTCGGTACGTAAACAATACTTCTCTACAATGAAACAAATGCAAGTTTAGATTTGTCAATCATGTTTGATCAATAACACACAACTTTTTAAGTAATTTCAAAGCAAAAACAAAGGATCGAGCTTTTGTACATCACTCGTGTCCAATTTCAATACGACAGTTAGCTCTTGTTGTCGAGACGGGTAATTGCCACCAGAGCATCATTGTACAACAGCGCAACAACCATTTCTAATTATATCTGTATTATTTAACATTGCATTAAATAAGATGTAAAAAATTAGAACTGTGCCGTAACGAACAGGTTTACAAATCTGATGAAAATGCAAAACTATTGTCCTCGAGTCGTTTGTACCCACACCGCACAGTGGGTCATAGTAAAGAACTAGGAGGACAAAAGTCAAAAAATGCATAACTGGAAATGACTCTTACAAGTTTACAAATTAAGAAATAACATTCCAGCCAGTCAACTGCCATCAATAATTTTTAAAATACGCACCGTGGCTTTGTTAACCAACAGAAGAAAAGCATCAGTTTTATATCTGGTTGGAAACGTAACGTCAAGTGTCGTTTTCGGACTCGTTTCAAATAATTGTTTCACTGTCTGTTTTGAGTGTTTTTATTGAATATTATGATGGATAGTAATCGCCAAGGTACGTATTTTAACATGTATATTTTATTAATAATAGTCAATGGTAAAATCTTATAGAAGATAATTGTAAACCCAAGGAATTTTTAAACTTTATTTTAAATAAGTAGAACTTTAAAACTTCCTTTTTTCTACGTCTTTCTACATTTTAATTTTATTTTGTCCAGATTTTTGAAGGTTTCCTAATTATGTCTAACAGATATTTGTCTGCGGAAATGTGTGGATTTTGACGTATAACCATTTTTGTTTCGCAGGGCGTCAACTGGTAGTTAGCAGGAGAGAACTTTTTAAAAAACTACGAGAAGATAAAATGATAAGCGGCTCATCCAAATTACAAAATATTATCATAGACTACGTTAAAGAAAAGTTTAATTTAACAAATTCAAATCAAGTTATGGAAAATGATTTAGGTTGAATCATTTCTTGTTTTTTCCATCAGTCTGTGTCCAAGATGGAAGAGATGCAATTGAAATATCAAACATTTTTAGACAAAAAATCCTTTACGGCTCAATCGTATAATTTTTGAAAATGTCGATTTGCCACAAACTAATGCAAGCCGTGCAACACCACAAAAACAAATAACGGGACGTCCCTAAAAGGATTTTTCGAAAACCAGACCGAAAGCAAAAACGAGAAAAGTTTGAGAAATCGTCGACAATCGAAACTCTAAAGATATTACTTATGCCACTGCGGTAAAATTAAAATTATCCGAAAAAAAGAGATGCAGCAGACTTAGTAAAAATTAATACGCAGTCTCCAAAACCGGCAACGAGATTCGAAAAAGCATAAAATGGACCACGGGTGTAACACGATATATATTCTCCCGAAGAAACTCTGGCTTCGATTACCTCCGCAAAGTTAACAATTGCAATATATAATGTTACAGCAAAGCGCTATAGAAAAGGCGTTAATATTTATCCGTGCTACCACGGCATTAAGAAAGGAAAGAAAGCCCGTTATCCGTCGGAGGCTGCTACTACTATTACGGAAGATAAAACCGATATCAAACTCTGAGCTTTAGTGGACCTAACGACGGAACGTCTTTTTATCACTAACAGACGTATTAAATAGTTTCTTTTACAAGTTAAATGTAATTTGAAGAATATTACCAACGTTTACTAGTGAGGTTTGGATGGCAGTGCAGAACAGAATCGATACAAAGAGCTCCAGAAGAATAATAAGAAAATTTAATTATAAAAATGTATTTCGCTAGCTTATATACTTAAGTCCTGCTAGAATCGTCTTACGACCTACCGGAGGAATCACCGCGTTCGTACCAAGACGCGACACAAAGCAAAGCGACAATATCCTCAACTAAAACCTTTAAACGATTATTTACAAATACGCAACTCCGGATAAACTTAATTTTAGATACGATTAATTTTATATTAAAATTTTGGTATTTCCGACTCTTCGCGCCACCTACTCGAACGGAAAACCATCGCTTACGAGATAAGAGAGGCTATCGCATTTCGAGGACGCACGGGAGGACAAAACAGTTTCTCGAGGGGCACTACTACACCCCTAAGCCCGAGCGTCGCAACGGGTAGAAAAAGCTTCTCGG
This sequence comes from Centruroides vittatus, assembly GCF_030686945.1. Classification (NCBI taxonomy): domain Eukaryota; kingdom Metazoa; phylum Arthropoda; class Arachnida; order Scorpiones; family Buthidae; genus Centruroides; species Centruroides vittatus. The sequence goes on along the minus strand of NW_027122389.1, from coordinate 574,347 downwards.
TGCCTCGTACACATCGTCGCTTACGAGTAACGCTCGCACGCATTTATTCCGATTTATACCAGAGAAAACGTGCAACGGGATTACGCACTAAATGCATTTGCAGGCCACTCGTTTACGGAGAACACGAGCGAAAGGAAATATTACTTCCTCAAGAAAGTTACTTTACGAAACAATACGGTACCCGTCGTCCGGCGTTCCCGCTTTTTATACTTAATCTCCGTAAAGCAAAACGTCTCGTCTACGAGGACTATATTAATTACGTAGTATATAGTCCTCGGTCGCCAGGAGCGTATTCCGCCGAATCGGCAACGGAACGCAATCGGCGTAAATACACCACGGCGGGAAAGCGAACGGGGGCACGGTATTTCGTCGTGTTTTTGTTTTATTATTGCCGAATTAAAAAAATATAAGCAAAACAGAAGGCACGGAGTTAATTTATTACAAACGAACGGACGGCATCACGTACATCGACTCGTCCCCGACATTCTTTTTTCATTAATAAGTTCGGGATATAAATTTTAAAGATTATTCCTCCATTCCTTCCACGTAAAGCAGCTTATTTATATCATTTTGTTAAAGGACGACTTTCCCGTACTCGGAATAACTTAAGAGGATACAGATAAGCGGGATATATCCTCCTTTCACCCAGTTTACGGTTTACGTATTCTGTATATTTATTTACACTCGACACCAAACGATCGCCTAAATATCGGGCTATAACGTGGCTAGTTAAATGATTAGAATAAAGCAATTTGACACTAGAGGTAGACGTTAGGCGCCATCTCTTAAGAAAATTAATAATTATAATTAAATAAATAAATTATTAAATAAATTTAAAACCTTCTGGAATAAACCTTCGTTTGGTGTTGAGTTATATACTACTCGGGCTTTCAGATGTTATTTATATATTCATTTACATTTTTTACATATTATTTTAAGACTCTTATAATATATTGTCATAATATTATGATACGATTAAATTGGAAAAGCTGAAGGCATAGCACCGATTAGTTTTAAATGACAAATGCTTTCTTATAAATGATTGATTAAATCATAATTTGTATTTTCGTTTTTTTAATATTGCTGACATAAAGATGGAAAAGGGGAGTATTTTAACCTGAACACGTTTTTGTGTATTGATTTGAAAGAAGCATCGATTCTATCCCATTTGAAAGCCCACGATTCTATCATCTAATCTTTCAAAAAACAAAATTTGTAAATTCCTTTAACTCTATTTATCATATTTTTGTTTTATATTTATATTTTTTAATAAATTTGTACGCGATAGCCTTTCTTATCTCGTAAGCAACGCGAAAAACTTGGAAAAACAATATGGCGGCGAGAACCGGTGAGAAACAACACATCACGACGTAAGAAATCCGATCATTTGGAATACATCGATCTACAATACAAGAAGCGACTACGAGAAACATAAATATAATCAAATTAGATTAAATTTTCGTAATATTTCCGAAAATCATTAACTTAATTCGTAGGAAATCGGGAACGGTCGAACCTAATACGACTGGAACAACTTACCTTGCAATCGTTTCGTACGAATTGTATCCCGTGTCCGGGATAAACAGGAGAAGAACAGAAGTAACACTTCTCTACTCGCATTTCGCCCGGCGATTTTTCCTATCCTTTTCTCTCTCTTTCTCTTCTCTTCGAGTTGATACGGAGATACTAGCCTCGCGATTCTCCCTCGTTCCAATCCACATGCAATCGTATATTTCTCGGAGTGACGTCATTACACTCTCGTTACCGTACCGAAATATTTTATTCTTAAATATATCGAAAATTTTTATTAAGTATTAATTTTATTTCATTTATCTTCTTATTTGATATTAAATTTTAATATTAAAACGTGTAAACAACGAAACCCGTAGAGGGCGACCGTCGGCGTTCGTGATTATTGTCGCTACCGCTATTTGTCGCCGCGGAACCCAGTTCGGCCACGCCAGCGCGAATGTAGCCAAAAAGTTCTTGTTCTTGTTCTTGTTCTTGTTCGTGGGTTTATGTTGGAAGGTATGGCCGTTGTCGGCTTTTCTTCCGTAGCCAAAAAGTTACTAATCCGACTCCGTTTTTCGTTCGAGAGTTAGAAAAATTATTAATACGAATCGAATGAACCAAATTACTCGCCGACAAGAAACGTCCCGATTAAAACATTATTTAATTTTTAAGAATCTAAATTGTTTTCCGGGACTACTACCCACGTGATAGTAAATTCGGTTCCCAGACAAGTAGCGCCAATATCAATCTTGCGTGGCGCATCGATACCGAGATTACGTCATCTGTTATGTACGGGCGTCCAGAATATTTTATCTCCATTCGTATTACATAATCTAAATGCGAATAGATAAAAGTTTGGTACTTTCGTCATTTTAAACGACGGAATTAAGTGTCGCAAATAACACTAAATTTAAGACTCACTTTTCGTGCTTTTAATGTACTTTTTTTTAACTCTTTCCGCCCTGTGGGAACTAAGAGGGCCTCTTTTAGTAGGCCCATTATGGCCAGGCCCACAATGGGGCGACCGGGTGGTGAGGGACGAGGCCCGACACCATCCGAACGGACCACCCCCCGAAAAATTCCTGGGGATTATTCGACCCGTTCGGATTCGATCCCGGGTCCCCCAGAGTGGTAAGTTGCCACCTCGACCGCTCGGCCATCCGGCCGCGCTTTTAATGTACTGGCTTTACTTACGAAATTCCACGGGCCACCGCCGGAAGTTCGGTTATATTTTTAAAATGATTTCGGTATCGCGTTTCGGCAAGCGATTCGTATTTGTTGGTTCGAACGAACGCGTCATAAAATCTAGAAACTGTCGGTTGAAAATTCTCGGTTTTCTCCATAGTTTTGGTTCGGCATGGCCCACAATTGAATGTTCTAGTTTCCAAGCGCTTTCTATATCAAAAGTTAAATATTTACGTAAAAATAAAATAGACAGATTTAAGTATAAATGAACAATTATAATTTCTACTAATAACTATGGCTAGTAAATTCGATGAAAATGTTTCCAGCAGCGATCGACTTTCTTCGAAAACTAAAAACAACGGTGTAGTGATCGGCAAAGAAGCCAACGAATTAAAGTGTACATCGGCTACATTAAAATTCTCCCGTTTTCGTAACAATAGTGCTACACTTTTTTGGAGATCCGCGACGAGGTTGTGCCGGTGCCACAACTCAATTGACGCGGAATACAATTTTTGTCTACCGTAATCTTCTAATATACGTAACAATGCAGACACACGTTTGCAGCAAGCAGACAGAATCTGTAAAACATACAATAAATTTGAAAAGGTGAAGACAGACAGATACGATAAATTTATCGGCTGTTTCTATCGCGTCGGAAATAAGATAGATGATATATACAAGCCTTTAACTAATAATCAGAGTGCTCGGGCATTTTTGGGTCCAGAAAATCCCGAAGAACCTTGCTTGGAAGGGATCGACTATAACTGTGTGGCGCCGGGTAAACGATTTCGACCCGCGAGTAACCTGTCGGGCGGAGAGAAAACGGTAGCGGAGTTCGCTCTTCCGTTTGCCATACACTGTTATCAACCCGCTCCGTTCTTCGTTTCGGACGCAATAGATGCCGCTCTGGATAATACTAACGTCGGAAAAGTTGCTCGTTTCGTTCCAGAACGGAGATATCTTTTCGGTGCATACGTATATCCTTAAAACAGGAATTTTACGGTCACGCCGATGCCGTAGTTGGTATCGTTCCCGATCCAGTGGCACGGTTACAAGTGATATTTTATTGTCACGCAAAAAACAGAAAAGGAAAAAAGCTGTTCGATACCCACGTTAATTTTGGTTATTGATACGTAACAATGGAAAGAAGAACAGTTTTAGTTAGAATTGTAATTGGGCAAGTTTAAATATTACAAATATATGTACGTTTATAAGTCAAAAAAGGCCTACACGCGCATATTTTTTCCTACGTTCTAGTGTATTTCGTTAATATTTCGGGATGGAGTAAAGATCAAGTAACGAAATTTGGTACGGTAGCTGGAGTATAAGGAACATCGATGCTATTAAATTTTAGTGTTTAAAAGTCGAAGGGATGGGGAGGTAAGGATGGAGCTCCACCGGTGGGCGAGCGGACTCCGTCTCCGCTCATACTGGCGGAGACCAGACCCTAAACACCAGAGTTCGATCGGGGGTTCGTGCCTCACTCGGACGAGCTGGCAGCGGGAGTTTTTTCCGGGTTTTCCTCCTTGCGTATGACGCCTGAATAGGGGCCAGCTTCCCCCCAAGTCCTCCCGGAAGGCACTTCTTTCTCCTTTTCTCGCGGGGGCCGTCTCCTATAAGGCCGACTTTGGTCGCATCGGTGACCTCTCACCTGTCTTCTCGGATTGGCTGTCTTCTATAAGGCCGACTCTTCCCATCCTGTTCTCTTCCGGCGTAAAGGCCCGAGATGCCATACACGCCTCTCTCGAAGCATAGAAGGTAAGGATGGGTCGTGTAACGTATCTCGAGAGGGGTCCACTCGATGAAGATTTTAGTCTTTTGTAGTATTTACAAATTTTTTATAAAACTCATTAGGCCTACTACTCTCAAAACGAGCTTTTTCCTATTATAATAACACAAAGTTGTTTTAAAGTAAAATCTGATAATAGATGACGCCACTCTAAATTTTATTCGTTGTAATTAATGATAGGAGATTTTATTTAAAAAATAATTTTTAACAGCCGGGAAAGTTACGCAACTCGTCGCTGGATTTTTTTAACGGAGTATTTACGCCCGACCGTACGCGAAATTTAATATTGCGCATAGAGAAGAAACAAAGTATTTGCATCGATTAACGGCACAGGTTTGCATCGACTTCCTCCCGTGAAACAAAACGTCACTTTTTATGTATTTTAGTGTGCCGAAATCTAAAATCCATGGTTTTTAAAAACAAATACAGTCAAACCTGTTTTTATGCGGTCTTTTTGTGCGATTTTTTATATGCGATTTTTTATGCGGTTCCTATCCAGCGCATAAAAACAGGTTTGACTGTACTTTGAATGTAAAAAAACTGTATGGAAGCAAAAACTGATTTATGCGTACTTCTGCCGACTTCCGAAAATGGTATTTTATTATATTTGTATCTTGTGTGTTTACAGAGAAAGAGGTTATGTCTCAGATAAGCTCCAGATAAGCTCTGTTAGAAATATCGTCAAATTGTGTTTAATATTATCCTTTTTGATTAAATTTTATATAATTAGGAAAATATGACGTTTAAGCGTTTGTAAAGCCAAAAATGTTCGTTAATTATACGTTAGTCCAGTATTTATTTTTTAATGCATTAATAATTAATATTGTATTGGTAAATGCTATAAAATAAAATTTTGGATAACTTATGTTATTGCATTACTTTACCAAGCGCTTATATACGTAATTGCGTCAGTTTTAGCACCTATTTAATTAGTTTCACTCACCACAGCGAGCGATGCGGATGATTGTTTCTTTTAAACTATTTGATCGAAAAGTTACATAAAATTGGGGTTGCATAATCGTCCGAAATTATTATTATAATTTTGACTGGAAATTTTAGTTTAATTTATGTCGTATAAAACTGACTGCTCGTACAAGTTTGCTTAATTAATTAATTAAAACGTGCGACTCAAAATACCCCAAAATGGCGGCTCGAGAAGTAGGTCACGCGTGTCCCGACCTTCTTATACAGACCTTGGGCACCGCAGTTGCTAGTACCGCCATCTCGCGGTAAAGTCTGCAATCCACGACGTCGGACTACGGTCATCTCCCGGAGAGATAGGTTAGGTTTGTTGGACAAACCGCGACAGCGGCACGTAATACTAGCCGACCGCGAGCGATAGCGAGCGTGTCGGCGGCCGAGTGGCCGTAGGCCCCGAGGTCGAGGAGCGCGAGGGTGTGCAAAAAGCACTTAACTCCAACTGCAGACGATCGGTGTGCTCGTGGATCGACATCTGTCTAAGCATATATTGCCGACTTGCCGGACTGCCCGTTAAACACGCGATAAGCTTAGTGGAGAGAGCGACGCGACTCCCGGTCATCCCGTGATCGCCGGAAAAAAATATAATAACTTTCTTATTTTTCGCCTCCGGTCCAAAAGTAGAGTATCGTTGAGTTCAAATATATACCCAACGTCCCAAAATTCTACAGGGTGTAATCTATAGTATCCCCAAAAATTCTTCTTCTACTCCTTCCGTCAGAAAAGTTATGTTTTGCGAAGTGTCCGCTAGGAGCGCGCCCGTCATTTAAATTTAGATTTAAATTTAATTTTAGATTTTTCGAAATGCAGACACTTACACAGAATACAGTTTCATCGAACAACCATTCAAAGTTCGGAGAAAGTTTGGTAAGATTAGCTTTTATTATTGTAATTATGGATCGTTTATTTACCGAGCTGTCTGTTAGGGATAAACAACTATTTTAAGTAAGAGAAAAACTACAGGATTTGCCCACATTCTACGAAAAATGTACTTATTTTTTCTACGTTACCTCCAAATTATATGGAAAATTCTACTCTTAAATTTCCTGTCACATCCGATATTGATTATATTCATCATTGCAATTTGCATACGACCATTGCGTTTACTCTTATTACCACACAAATGTATTCTTATATACGATTGTACGAATACCGGCAAAATGTTCTTGCAGGCCAGCACAATAAATAATCGCTGGTTAGAAAAATTAATCATTGGCCACTTGCGCCGAATAATAATTCGATATATATTTAAAGAATTATTTTCAAATTTATCTTTTCGTTGATTTCTCCACTATGGAGAATTTATGTGCTACGTTTTTTGTCTTACGGCCTTCCGCAGTTCGTTCCACACATTGCAGTTTGGACCTGCTCAGCACACATAAATTACAAATTTATGACCACACTTATGCATTTGCTGAGAGAATACTCTCATTAACCAGCGTGTTCAGCCTATTGGAGATACGCTATTAAAAACGGACTTGAGACAAGTAATAACACCGGGTAATACAAGATCTGTCTCAAAAGTAAGTGTACTAATTTTTTACTTAATGAGTGTGCAGCTTAACACATCATTAATTAGTATTTTCACGTTGCTAGATATTTTAGCAGCGTGTCTAGACCTGCTTCAAGTTGATTGGTTAAGTCAAACGTGCACAATCTTTGTTTGTGTGAGATAGTGTTTTAACACATCGTTACGTTTGAAATGGAGAAAAATCTCGAACAACGTTAAGCTATCAAGTTTTGTGTGAAACTTAAGAAATCTGCAACCGAGACATTTGCAGATTTAACCGAAGCTTATGGAGACACCACTTTATTGAGGAACGTGGTGTTTAGATGGCACAAAGATCAGGGTAAAAACATGCTTATCGTTTTTTTTCGATAGCCGTGGAATTGTGCACAAAGAATTTTTACCTTCAGGACAGACATTGGTCAGGCCTTCTACAAAGATGTCTTACAACGACTTCGAAAACGGGTCGAGCAAGTCCACAGGGACATTGCAGAAGATTGGGTGCTGCACCAGGATAAAGCGCCTGCTCACACAGCGCTACAATTCGAGAGTTTTTGGCCAAGAAAAATTTCCACGCTCCCGCAACCTCCCTATAGCCCGGACCTAGCTCCGTACGACTTCTACCTCTTTCCTAAAATAAAATCCAAGTTGAAAGGTCATCATTTCGGGACGGTGGAAAACATCAAAAAAGTTGCAACCGACGAACTAAACACCCTTACGGAAAACGACTTCGAGTGCTGCTATGACAACTGTAAAAACTTTGGAACCACTGTGTGACCTCGCAAGAGTCGTACTTTGAAGAAGATCGTTTGTAGTTTGATGTAACTCTTGTATAATTTGAAATAAAAAATCAGTACGCTTACTTTTGTCATAGTCTATGTGCGTACAACAATCTTAAATAGTATTGTATTAATTTTTTAGGAAATAGTTTATTATTATTATTATGTTGGGTGTAGTGGGTTATACTCGGTTGACACCGGTGGCTGTGTACTATGCGGGACCAGAGTCAACGAAAACAAAACTAAAATTAAATAAGTGTGTCAGTGTCAGTATTGAGGAATTTCCTAACAATATGGCATGTATTCAATATTGTGGCCTTCTGTAGTGTGATGTATGTATTTCTATTGAATTGTGATGTTCCCAGGCTTTTGTGTAGTGTGTGTGGTATCACACCTGTACAGGAGAGAACGACAGGTACAATAAGCAATATCCATTCTCCACAGATGCCTTATTTCCGGGCGAGTTCTGTGTACTTGCTAATTTTTCCAGTGAATGTGTTTTGTACATTGTGAGTGTTTGGAATGGCTTATTATTATTATTATTTAAGATTTTAAAGTTAAAAAGTCGTTAAATATTTTGTTAATTCCATTTTAAATTTGAAAAGAAATGTTCGATGTTGTTCCGAATTCGAACACAATTTACCTGATGAGCGCTCATAAATAGAGCCGAAAAACGTTTGTAAAGAAAGTTTAATTACCCCAGTGGTAAGGTGTTTTTATATTTTGTTAATAATAATAATAATAATGATTTATAAAACACTTCGATTGATTAGAAATTGGATTAATTAATTAGAATGATGCAGAGGAAAACTTACAAAGTAGGGCTAAAAGATATAAGGATTTAATTTTTTAAATATATTAAAAATCAATGGTATTTCTTTCTACATTTTCTAAAAATTTTTATTAAAATAACTTTACAATATTTAAACAGTCCATTCATTTATTTGACAAACGGTTCTTTGTTTTCACACAAAAATTCTAGAAACTGAAAAGTTCCTTTCATTTCGTACTTTATGCAAAATAGAAAATTTTTGAGCAGTTTTAAGCTAATGTCAGACGAGCAAGAAAAACGACGGAAGTCGAAACATTGTTTCCAGGAAGTGTCGAGTCGGTGGTAATTTAAGAAAGTGCCGTCTGTCTCTCCTGAATTTCGAGAATGGAGCTAGACAGATGAAAGTCGAGACCGGATGAGCAAAGCTTAGTGACAGGAGGTCCTCATTAACTTGAAGGTGTTCAGTTCGAAAATTTGCCCCCGAAAGGAGTTACGACTCTACTGTTAAAAGAAAAGTATGATGTACAGGGGTATGGCACTACTAATTTCGAGTGGAGAGCATATATTTTAAATTAACTAAATTGAAAACGTGACTAAAAATTGCAGTCCGGCATTGTGACGATGTCACAATAAATAATTGCTCGTTTGTTTTTAAATACTTCTATACATAATAAAAAACGAATACCCTCCGGGAAATTTAGTGCTCGTCTGACATTAGCCTTACTCGAGGTTTTATATAAATTTATTCTTCGATATAATAAACTGACATCACTCCGAGTCGTTTTCATTGGCTCCAAGCTTTGTAGAATAGATTCTTCCAATTCACGAGACAAAATTCATAGATAAGATATTTATTCTTATTGTATTAAAACAACTTCTCGCCAAATTACTGGAATGTATACTTCACACTCGAAAACCTTGAGTCCAGTAATAACACTTTAATGGAAAAGTAACGTCTTCGACTGTACCTCGGTCTTCCTCGGGTTTTTAAAGCCAGTAAGATTCGAACTTGGAATGCAAAGAACAATAATTAAAAATTAATTTTTTAAAAACCTATGGAACAATCCAAACGCGCGTATACAACTTTTATCCATGTATGTTACCATGGCAATAGAACTATATCAATACCATAAATAGTGAATAAAGATACAGAAAAAGATCGCTAACTGCCGGTGTTGCCCGTTTTTTCGTAACAGTACCTCCATGCATAGGAAACCTTAATGGCATCATTTGTGTTAATGCGGTTGCCATGCGTAAGCCTGCTTTGTAAATTTCTAATGCCTCGAGGTTTCGAAAATGTTCAATTCGATGTGACAATCTGACCAGTTTGGCTTTACGGAGGTCGTCCCGTATGTCGGGGTCCGTGGTGTGCCTTTTGTTAGTGATACCATATCTCTGCTCCTGTAATCTTCTACTTAGAGAACGCTTTGTGGACCCAATGTATACTAAATCTCTTTGAAATCTGTTGTCTCTGAGGGAAACCGTGTATACACCCGGTGCCCGACTTTTGTCGGTATAAATGATTACGATTAGTCAACAGCTTCGTCAGCTAGATTTTTAATACGAAGAAGAAAAATATACGCTACAGTAGCACGGACACGTTCATTCTTCATAGAGACAAGAAGGCAAGACGTGTCTGTGTCCTGCAAGTACTAATTTGATAATACCTGGAATGTGCAAAGGGAAAAAGTTACGTGATAGCGTAATTCAAATAAAAGCAAAAGAAATGAATGATAAATTTAGCGTGCAGTCACGTAGTGTCACCGTTCATTTGGTTGAAAGTTTTTGGAGAACAGAGGTTATGGTTCGACCATTTATTTATCGTGTTACTTCGTGTACGTCATTGTCCACATTAAAGGTAACTGGGCCCTATTTAGGCGTTACAGGCGTGAAGAAACCCAGAAAATTCCACGCGGCCAGCCCGGCCGAGCGCGGCGAGAACCCACGACCGAACTCCTAGTGTTCAGGGACGGAAACCGGTCGGCCACTGGTAAGCAGATTATAGTTATAAAAACGACAAATGGAGAACAGGTTTCGAGGTGGACAACTGTGATAAGTTCGGTCAGATGTTTCGCAGCATGTAGTTGTGATTGACGTGACAATAATTCCTTGTATTAAGAATTAAGCTTACTGGACCCTGATTAGAGTTCTTAAATCCCATAGCCTATGTAGAAGATTTAAGATGGCTATTTATCGCACAGTTATTAGACCTATATATGGTTTGGGAACATAGACAATGACTGGCTATGGAGGAACTCTTGAGTAGATGGGAGAGGAAAATTCTATGGAAGATATTTGGGGCAGTGTGCGAGGCAGGGGAGTGGAGGATGCGGAAAAACAGTGAATTTGTAGAACTGTATGGTTGTGGAAGAAAAGAGTAACAGACAGATGTTGAGCGAATGTCAGATGATAGAGCTGCCAAGAAGATCTATAGAGGAAATCCGAGTGGCAGGATATGTGGAGAAAGACCACTGAAGCGATGACTGGGTGATGTGGCGGATGTTTTGAGGTTGATGGGGATCAGTGATTAGTCGAAACGTGCAGAAGATCGTCAAGATTGGACCGAGACTGTCAAAGAGGCCAAGGCCCCACATGGGCTATAATGCCGAAGATTATATATTGAAACATATTCGAATTCCTAGCATTATAAGTGCTTCGTTTAATAAGGTAAGACATTTGTGTATAAACGTAAAGACGAGTTTGTTTTAAAAGTATTTAGTGAAAGCTTTGAATTATAAGCTATAAACTTTTATGCTGGCGTTTTTTGTCACGAATAGCGAATGCGATACACACGCTGATGTACTAATACAAAATCATAACATAAACTGTAAAATAAAATAAAAGTCTCAATGCGATATTAGCAAATATCAAAGTTTGTCACCCGCTTTCTCAATGTATTTCTATCACTTATAAGAATTTAGAAGACAACGTAAAGAAAGAATATAATTTTGCTTTATAAATATTTATTAATAAGTTTATAACATAATACTAAAGATATTAATTTTACTTTTTACTATATTAGCATTATTACGAGGAAAATGGCAGAGAGGAATCCCAAGCACCGTTTTCATTATGTCAGCTTCAATCCGGTTTTGTATTAGCAAATATGCATCACATAGTTAAGAACGTTCTTGAATGTTTACCTAACAAAGATTTAAACAGATGCAAAAATGTATGTGTTCTATGGAATGACGTGGTAGAAGTAATCTTCGAGAACAGAGTATTAATAGTAACTAAGGTAAAGATTTCGACATTTGCATTTATAAGTGTGCGACAAGCAAACGTTTGCGTTTAATTAATCTGAAAATGTTTTAATTTTTCCGTATTAGAAACTTCCACGATATTTAGCGTACAATTCCATCAACAATCCATCAATTTTGGGCCCTTATATGAACACAGCAAACGTCGAGTGCTGTTTACCAGAAATATTATCAATAGGATGGGAAGCGCCAGTATGTAAAACCTGCGAATACTGGAAGATATTAGATAAACCACTATGCAGTACGTGTACAAATATTGCATTTTACTAATTCTTTTGACTGCACGTTTTATTTGACCAAATATTTTGATTGTTTATTCTTTCAGATGGAGACAGAGATGAGGGAAAAGGCAAGCCTTCGTTGTTATTGACACATATTGCGATTCTTCCATCTTCTGCCGAAATTAATGTCCATCGCTTAGAGTTTACTTTGACAGAACTTGATAAAAAAATAAAAGCCGGAACAATAAACTGGAAAGATATTGTTAATGTACATCAAGAAAAAATCAAGTGTATATTATGGTTTGTAGAAGGTGAACTGTGGCCGTCATTTCTGAAAGCTTCACCGATGTGTGCCACTGCTGGAATAGTCAAAGACTGTGAAACTAAAGGGATTTGTAAAGCAATAGTATTCACAGGTACGAATATTCATGCCCTGTCTTATGTATTGGGAGAAATGGAAGTAAATCGCAACTTAATACCGGAGGAGAAAAACATTTTCCAAATATTTAAGCAACAATACAGAATTAATGAACGAAGATGTCTGGCTTTAATATTTGGCCGTCTGTCGTGCAAATGCAATTTGAAATGCTCTTTGAAGGAGTTTAAAAAATGTTTTCCCGAGGTACCGATTTTATTTAATTTTGATCGTTGTTCTTTTGGTTTGAATTACGTTCCGAAATTCATAGAATCAAAATACTTTATCTCGGATTTTTGCCCTTATAGTGTTTCAACGCTTGTTTTACTTTGGTTTAACTGAAACAATAACTTACACTTTTTGTAAAAACAAATTTAAGTAGAACAAAAATCGAAGAACAATCATTTTTCATTAAAAACACACCGATCTCTACTGTTCTATTCAAAATTTTTAAACAAATAATAAAATGATTTATTTCTTTATGATTCATACAAACTGAATTCTATATACTTCAATACATCTACTTTATCATGCAATGTATTGGCTGAATAAACGCGTAATGAATAAAATTAATAAAAGAAAGTTGTTACATCACCAAAATCGAATTTTGGCTCATGGTATCTCCTTGGCATAGGATTTGTGTCCTCACAGTGTTGACAGATACATGAACTTGAAAAACTGTATTTTCTTTATAAATTACAGAGTTACAATGAGCGTCAAAATTCTCTTAAAGAATTCAGGAGAATATTTTAGAGAACTGTAAAATGCTGCGAACGACGTTTCGCACGAAATCCCTAATACGTGAATGCGCAATAATCAAATACGTACGGTACATAACTATATTGCAGTCACCCGAAGAATAGCGACATACAAATTACCCATACGTTCGGGAGAATTTTGATTCAAACAAAAATATACATCTTATTTGTAAGAAAAGTAAACTTCGGCAACCAATGTAGCCTCCTTTTGCTTTTAAAATTTTATAATGTGATTAGGCATAGAATTAATAACATTCCTGCAACCGTGCAATGTTATTTTGTTCCGCTCACACTGCACACTGCACACGTTTCCATAATTGGTGAATGCTTTCGGGCATTGCAACACACATAAGCGACATTTACAGAACCAGATGTGTTCAATTAAGTTGAGATTAAGCAACCGAAGCCACTATTTCAGATTAATATTATGATCTGGAAACTATGTCATTGGATGCAAATAGAGCGATGCCACATTACAATGCCGAAGTTATTGTCCTCCCGGATGTATGTTTTGGGTTGTTATCTTGATAAATGAAAGACCTTCTGTCAATAAACATTAAAACAAATATTTGTGAAGTATCTGAACGTAAATAATGCTATCCATTCTATTGTGTATAAAACATAGAATCGTAGGCCCAAAATAGGTAATACAACCCCTGACCACTAGAGTAATTATAGCAAATTTCATTGTTGTTTCTACTTTTCGTTCAGTTATAGACTTCATCGATCCACGCCCATTTTCGATCATCTCAACCAACCCTATTAATTTTGGTTTCATCTGACCATACAATCTTCTTACAATCTTCTAGGCCCAGTCTTTACGGCGTTTGGCAAAGTTAAGACCTTTTCGTTTATATGATTTGGTAAGTGTAGGCTTTTTAGGATCAACTATAATTTTCAAATTATTGAGCGGAACTCTTCGTAAGTCAGAAAGTGTTTCGTCTGTGATCAAACTTTAAAGCAACCGTAGGACCGTTTAACATGATTTTCGCAAATATGTACAACTCAGCAAACCCGATGTCGTGACGAAGCCAGGATTTTGAAATTCCATTTATGGGCAGGGATATTCGAGGTGAAAGTTTGCCACGTAAAGTCTATGGGCCGATTGCCGGTTTTAAGTTTAAAACAATTACAACCTACGAACAGAACTTTAGTTTTGCAAATACAGTCCGTTCCTAAATGATATAGCCTTTATGGAATAATGAAATTGACAACGGAATAAGAAACACGTTGCACTACTTTACCCCCTCAAATAAATACATTATTCGGGAGGTGCACTTTTGTTTTTTAAGAGCCCGATTTATAAGTATTCGATTTTACACTCATTTTTAGGTATTTACGTATTACACGACCACCTACCATTTGTGTTATGTCATTAGTATAGTATGTTTTCACACGATAAACATTAATGTTTACAATAGACTGTCTTCGCATTACTATTTTTAAAATTTTTCCATTTTTTAAAATAAAAATAAAAGATTATTGTAACCCATTGTATCCCATTTAAACCAAACGAAACCCATCCATGGGTTTCTTTGGTTTTAATGGGATTCGCCAACGCACCACGTGAGCGATATATATATATATATCGAAGTCAATGAATTATAGATGATATACTGTACATTTTAGATGTTATCTCAAATTCGAAGGTGTAATTATTGCCAACGGCTGGTTAATCGTCTATAAAAATGTATTTTGAAGAGGAATTGATATCGGATTTATACTTTTCTGGTTTTTAAATGTTTCGAGCCACGAGTACATTTTGAATTTAAAATATAAAAATTGGAATATATTAGGCATTTGATCGTTTGTATAGACGATGTCATCGCATTAATCAATCGTAACGAAAATTTTAATTCTGTATTATTTTTTCTTATATGCAAAAGAATAAACATTTCAATTGCACTTTCTAATATAATTTAACAGCAATGTAAAGTAAAATACATTTAATGAATAATGGGAAATAATTAATGTTTAATTTTTTTCACTGTTAAGTATACAATCGTTATGATGCTGTTGATGAACTCACCAACACCAATTACCGGGTGATCGTGATTAAAATACTTCTATTCAACGCTGTCTACAGAGACATTTTGCGATTCAAAATAAATCAAATCTGTCAAGGTGACATTTCTAGACACAAACAACACATTTTTGTAAAAAAGAATTAACACCAAAACTGACAACTAAGACGCTTTCTGCGCTGCAAGCAACAAACGTTTTTATTGCAAAAAACACTGGTGCTATGCGGAGGCTTTAGCGACAAAGGGATTATTGCTCAGTGATCCCCGTTTTCTTGAAGGTGAAAAATCTAAAAACAACGGCCGACCGCAATTGATTCTCTACGAGGATTCTCACAAGGCTCGTAAACTTGCACCAGTTTTCGATAAATCATACTTTTTAAGTGTCTCCACAAGCAAAACAACACGAATTCATTTCCGATTAAATTTTCAAAAAGGCCGAGACGAAACGGAAACGTCCTTCTACGAAAGAGAAATTTCTATTTTAATTTATAAACTATGTAACATAGAGTATTGCATTTTTCCTTCATTTCAGAGTATAATATTTCAAATATGCAGATAACTCTCAAAATACTATGGTAAGATTCGATCCTATAGTGTCTTTTCTCTTATAACTTATCAACCGTTCTAGCTATAATTTTATCTACCAACGACAGTAATATGTTAGAAAATGTTTTAGAAATGACGAAAGGACGCTTGTTAAAATGTTTATTTGATTTTATCATTATTATTTCTGATGAAATTATTCTTATTTGAATACAAAAATTTTAAAGGATCTTCCAAGTGAAATATTTCATTAAATTTTCATTAGATTTTGCGGGAGATTCACGATCGAAACTTTTTCCGGTCGTGTCTCTTCCTCGGGAGTAATCAGCAGCAAATGGAGCGCCACCAACTAAAATAATTATAACAATTAATCAAAAAGAAAAGACAGAAAAAGTAAATGGCCCGAAATATTAACGACTTAACCATACGTTATTTAAATATCTTAACAATTACATACAGAAATATGTTGGGCCATACGTAACTTACTATGGTCATTATGAGGATAAACCAAAACGCTCGAAGATAAAAGACATAAATATCCTTCACGTGCACGACGACTTTAATTTTTCCGTTCGGACAAATTCGTCTCAGATGGCATCCGTCGATCAAATACTTGGTGAGAGTGTCTTGGCATTTATCCAAATCCAATTCGGTCTTTCCCCATAATACGAGTTGAATCAGACGAAAACCTTTTATCATCGCGTCTTCCGTTACGTTCAGCTGTCGGTTCACTTTACTCATCCATCTTTTCTGCGCTTCCACGATCTTTGTTCCTGCCAGTTCGAAAGCGCTCTTCTTCTCTGTTTCGATGCAAAAATAGCCAATAGTATTTTTTCTGTTTGGAAGTCGGCGGAACATTCTTTTATACCAAGGCTCCTCTGCCATCCAGTCGGGTTTTTTCACTGCAATGTTCCCAGAACTGCAGATAATTCTGGGAAACAGAGATTCGATTTTTTCTTTAATAAATTTCGTACAAGAATGACACGCCACGCTAATTGTTTCTATGACTTTCGAGACTCGCTTAGAAGTTATAATCTGATGTAACTTTTTAAAAATCCGACTTTCTTTCGAGCATTTCCAGACACTCTCTGTTAATTAAAACGTATTAAATATTATTTGCATTAAATTCTGAATCGAGAGAAATAAAGGTACTCTACCAATATCGACAAAGGAAACGACGAGGAAGAGGCAAATGATGCCAATTACCATGGTTTTAGCCATTTTTCTGAAATTAAGCGAGACGAAATTTATTAGGATAAGTATAGAAATATTTTGTAATATTAATTGTAAAATTTCACTTTAATTTCGTAACAATTCGAAAACAATGAATGTTTTCTATTGTTCAAGAATACCAATTTGAATTGCTTTGAAATAACAAGTAAACACCAAACTTTATTTGTTCCAAATTTTCACGCATTTTTATTATAATTTCAAATTAAATTTAGGATTGTTGTATAGATTACTCCCTATGGAATTTCGGGACTTTGAATATATATCCGAACGCGGAGGACCGAGACGAGTTCAACGATACCGTACTTTTGGACCGGAGACCAAAATAAGAAAGTTATTATATTTACGATTTTTTGCCTTTCACAGTGCATTCTTCGCCATTTTAGAGTTTTCCACTAGGTGGCGCTGCTTGTAGTTCAGGATACGTTTCCCCCCTTTTTTTCTTTCGTTCAAGAACTACCGTGAATCAATAACTAGTGACATTAAACACTCGGTGGCTCCCCCCGGAAAGAGTCTGTTGGGAGCACGAACAGTCAGACGCCACCTAGTGGAAAACTAACTCTAAAATGGCGTTAAATGCATTGCGAAAGGCAAGAAATCGTAAATATGATAACTTTCTTATTTTGGTCTCCGGTCCGAAAGTAGGGTATCGTTGAACTCGTCTCGGTCCCCCGAGTTCAGATATATATTCAAAGTCCCGAAATTCCACGAGGAGTAATCTATACAACATTCAAACTTAGAAAATAACCATAGGTTTTCAATATAGAGAATGATTACTTGTCGTCCTCGATATA
Organism: Centruroides vittatus; assembly: GCF_030686945.1. NCBI lineage: Eukaryota > Metazoa > Arthropoda > Arachnida > Scorpiones > Buthidae > Centruroides > Centruroides vittatus. The sequence goes on along the minus strand of NW_027122389.1, from coordinate 556,580 downwards.
ACAACGTTCAATAGCTAGATAATTACGAATGCAAATTTAAAATTGAAACAACTTAAATAAATAGCTTATGAAAAATTTTCGTAAATGATTTGTTTCAATTTAAATTTGTATTTAGAATATTTGAAATGTTACAATTTAAATGAAATGTTCTATTCGTGGAACAGTTTCTAAAAACGGTTTGAAGAAACCCGATAATGACCTACAGGAATAAACTGAAAACGTTGGTTAATAAAAATATTCTTTCAGCAAATGCGTAGGTGTGGTCGTAAATTTATAATTTATGTCCGCGGTTCGGACGTGCTTAGCAATATGTTTATCTGTGGAAGGCCGTAAGACGAAAAACGTAGCACATAAATTCTCCATAGTGGAGAAATCAATGGAAAGATAAATTTGAAAATAATTCTTTAAGTATATTTCGAATTATTATTCGGCGCAAGTGGCCAGTGATTAATTTTTCTAACCAGCGATTATTTATTGTGCTGGCCTGCAAGAACATTTTGCCGGTATTCGTACAATCGTATATAAGAATACATTTGTGTGGTAATAAGAGTAAACGCAATGGTCGTATGCAAATTGCAATGATGAATATAATCAATATCGGATGTGACAGGAAGTTTAACAGTAGAATTTTCCATATAATTTGGAGGTAACGTAGAAAAAAATAAGTACGTTTTTCGTAGAATATGGGCAAATCCTGTGCGAATCCTGTAGTTTTTCTCTTCCTTACAATAGTTGTTTATCCCTAACAGACAGCTCGGTAAATAAATAAACGATCCATAATTAGAATAATAAAAGCTAATCTTACCAAACTTTCTCCAAACTCGGAATGCTTGTTCGATGAAATTGTATTTCGAACGTTTTTGACTTCTAACGTTCCAGAATTTGAGCGTATATTAATCTAGATTAATACAGTTTAAATTTAAAAATTAAATTGAAATTATTCTTCAAAAGAAAAAAAAAATCTAAATTTAAATGACTTACTTATGACGGGGGCGCACCTAGCGGACACTTCGCAAAACGTAACTTTTCTGGCAGAAGGAGTAGAAAGAAGAAGAATTTTTAAGTGACGGATGAAAATCGTTATCTGGGGAAGGAATGGACGGAATTCGTTAAAATTTGATACGGAGGTCGATAAGAAAAATAAATAAATAAATAAAAATAACAGAACCCGGCGCTACTCATAATGTGAAACCTGGATAAATCAGACTAATCGGTAACGAATAGTTTTTTCAGTTTGAATAGGATTTTTTTAACACAGTAAATTGCTACATCCCGAAGAATGTTTCCTATTTAAACGGGTTTTCTCTTATAAAGATTCCGTTTTGGACAGGTTTTATTGAATTTGTCCGAAACTTTATTCATAAGTTGTGTGTGAGGTATAATGAATAAAGTCTTTGTTTCGTTAAAAATTTCTCGTCGAGGTGGTCGACGTATATCAGGATCCACGGGTAGTGTGTCGAGAACATTAAAGTGAGAGATTCATCACCGACGAATGTCATAATATACTGTATATTTACATAAGTATTTATTAGTGCATAGTGTTGCATCTAACAATAAGAGCAGAAGGATTATAATTGAAATCAAGAAACTGGAGCGACGCGTCGCGACGTATCGAATTTTCTTGTGTGATAAATTGAAACGTATAATTGATGAAATGCAAAACGAGGCGCTTTGGATGCGATCTTCTGCTACCGACAATTGCGTAAGGAAAGAAAAAAATAGCGACAAATGAAACTACACGACTTTATCGCAAAAACCAAGAATTTCAGAAGAGCCAGAACTTTCATCACAAAAAGTGAAATTTACATTTCTGTGTGCGTATGTCTGTGTTATTTAACATATATTATCATGCAAATTAATGTTAAAAAAACTTAAAATTATTCAAAAATTTGTTTTTAGATTAATTTTAAGTTTGGCGTAAAATTTTTGGTCGCCCGTTTCCCTTTTCCTATTTAGGCTATGTTAAAAAGACCTCGTTTAGCGCTTTGTCGTCTAGGACCTAAGCGTTAAGCGGGGTCTTACTGTACTCGGCTTCTACTGTTCTATTTTGAATGTAGTTTTTTTGTGGTTTTGCACAATTTAAAGAATTTTTTAAATGAGTGACATTAGATACTTGATGTTTTAACCCCTAACATAAGATAACATTCGTAGTTACATAAATCAAATACTATAATATAATATAATAGAAGGGTTAGAAGTACGAAAAAATCTAATAATCTTAATCTTTGTTGTTTATTTTTGCCCAAGCAACGCCGGGCTAGTTTATATATATAGATAATCATTCACATATCTAGCACAAAAAATATATACCATCTATTTTTGATTATTTTTCATCTACGGTTATCGTGATCATTTCAGCCAGTTTCAGACCAACAACTGATCCCATTGATATACCTATAACCTTTCTGTTTGTAATATTCTGTTGAAACTTTAAAATAATTGTTTTTAAATACGAATTCTATTAGTTTTATGATTTATACACGTACGTCGTGCTCTTTTTAACAATTTCTAATTTTATTGAAGGGTACATAGACTTTATATCAAGGCTCATCAATTTATATGTTAGTTGTATTTGTTATTTTAATAGTCCATTAATCAATTAGTCTATATTCCTAACACTGAAAAATTTTTAGGACTAAATAGATTTCAAGATAATTAAGTTTAATTTTTAATTAGCATTTTATTTACTGATATTGACAGCAGTGGCGTGCCGTCCATGGAAAACGCCGCTTCCTTTGTATTTTCTAAAATATAAATACATATTGTGCGATTATTTTCATATTTTAACGTACTTTGAATTAATTAAAATTAATATTTTATTATAACTGCACTATGAATTTTATTACAAATTTTTATACATGCGAAAAACAATGATAAAATTGCTATTGTATATTCGGATATAAATTTGTATATGCATATTCCCAATGGAAGCGCTGGATTGTCGAATACGGGACAGCTTCCACGGCGAAAATATTTGAATGGTGTAAAGCAACCAGATTACACGCATTTGCGGATGCGCTTTACAGAGCACCAACTCACGCGGTTTAGCTGATGGATGCTACACACCAAAATATCGTATAACGCTTCCAATGACTCTATCCAGGGCCAGCATAACTTCCCTATAATCAAATCCGCACGCTACTGATTGACAGTGTAAAGTTAGCATTTATTTCTGCAAAAGAAAAGCAAACATTTATCACAAATTTCATTTTAATTTTTTCCCGAAAGATGGCGCTACTGAAATCGTCCCTCGTTTCTCATATGTTTAGTGTTGTTTATAGTACTTCGCTTTATTAAAGGATCAATATCCCTATGATTAAGCGAAATTTATCTTTTAAAATTGGATCGAAGACTCGGATAAAGCGAAACACTTTGGAAGGATTCGACTGTCTGCACTCGTTCTCTGGTGCCTGGTAAGCATAGACCAGGAATGTGGCACTCAGTGGCGTAGCGTGGGTGTCAGCCGCCCGGGGCGGAGGAAAATTTCGCCCCCTTAAATAAAATACTGGGAATCTCTACAAGTCAGTACAGACGGTGTTGTCAGTCGCTACAATGAGCAAGATGTCATTATCATACATTCATTTAAAGAAAGGGGATTCCCCAGTTTCGTCATAGAGTAAGTAATGAAAAATTCCGTGCTCATTTCAATCGGTCCGAATCGTAGGTGCGACAAAAATATGAAATGAAATGCTTCAAATTTTTACAAGATATAAGAGCTAAAATTAAAAATAAATTATAAAAACTTACTCGGTGAAATAAAATGTGCAGTGGATATACATACCCGGTACAATATATTGTTCGATTGTATTAATATACTTTTAAAGAAAAGTATAATTAAATGTAGCTTTGTAAAGAAACGTACATAAGAATAACATATAAATATTCTTTACTTTTTAAATTTTAAAACAATCCACTTAGTCAAATAGCTCGATACGAGTGGCTAATTGATGGAATCTGAGACGGTCCAGGTAGGCGTGCCGTATGCGCGTGCCAAATCCCGAGGGTGCCGATACCGGTCGACGTCAAATGCCTCTCGTCGCGTCACTAGTATATCTCAAAGGACTCCACAGGGTTGTTGTAAATTTTAAACGTTTCTCACCATAGCCGTAAAAATCTAAATATGTTAAACTTAATACTAAGTAGATTGTTCGTCGTTTGTTTTCTAATTAATTCGTTTTAGGACCAGGGTCCACGAAAATTTCCAAAATTTACAACTTTTTAGTCACTCTCGTCGAACTGGAAAAATTTCTGTCTTTATTATCTAATATTACGAAGAAATCGGTCCCCACTGTACTGGGCTAGAGATTGGTTGGGTTAAGCTTTTGTTTAAGTAAAATTCTGGCTCTTTCAACAGGGTTTTATTTATTTCTCCGATTCCCTAATCTCTTAAAAAGCTATCTGGTGACCTGGGAAATGTTTCCGCACAATATGCCAAATGCCGTAACTGATGTAATGATGCGAAACAATGCTTAATAAATTACATCAGTTATAAATAGAAAGCGGTTTCTGATACAGAATGCTATTTTCGTTAATCAATAACTAATTAATGATTATAATATAAATAAAGTGCTAGTAAACAGCGCTCGTCTGCTCAGAACTTCACAAGTTGCCATTAAGCTTTTATTTTTATAAAAGCTTTATGGCAACTTGTAAAGCGGAGTTCCTCGAAATGTAGTTCGAATCATTTTTAAAGTGACCCAAAAAGTAGTAAGTCGCCCAAACGTAACAGAATAATTAACAACTGAAACAAATTATGTAATGTCTTACGTAAATATACAAATAAATTAAATTCAAAATTGTCAACGCGAAATAGAGCTCTTACGAGCGTAAAAAACTACTTATTGAACAGCCAAAACGAACTAAATTCACTACTTTTGTAAACAACAGATTATTTTAATTTTACTTTAACTAATAAATGAATATCGGACGTGATAGAAACAAATGTAAACCGTTTGCAGTTCCGAATTCCCTCTAGTGGTGTCTTTTGGAATTTTTCTTCTGGGGCAAATTGCTTAGGCGTGTCCACGGGCCTATTCTATAAGTTCCTTAAAGTCCCATATAATACAGATCATCACGAACAAGAAAAATGGCTGGTCAATTATTTTAATTTTATGCGCCGACTTTAAAATTAACATAAAAGATAGTTTTTGTTTCTTTAAACTCGCTTCTCGTGTGTACCCTAAGATGCTCTTTTTATCGTATTCGTTATAGATTTGGCTAAATTTGCGAGACGTCGGAATGGTAGGGAACGGGAGCTCGACGTCTCTGCTAAACTACTGAAAAATCCGCGAGACAAACCCGGATCCTCCGAATGGCAGGCCGATGCCTTTTCTGAAGTTTTCTTCGCATATCTAACACCTAAATAGAAGCCGGCTTCTCGTAGAAAGTTCTCCCGGGAGGCATTCCTTCTTGGAGGATCATCGGAGTGTCGCATTGCCTTATTCTGCAATCTGTTACGTGAGAGTTGCGTGCCGACGGTACCGAATAAATCCAACTGTATAAATTTGTGCTCTTCTCAAAGTGGTTCCCAATGTCTACCTTGACACGTGAAATGATTCGCGAATAAACGTAAAACGTGTTTAGAGCATTTTTTACCGCAACGGACATTTTAATCCAATGTCTCTGAATATAAAAGCAGAATTTTATTATACAATACACGGTATGTATGGTCCTCGAGCAAAATATAGCAGGTTATTCGCTGCAGCGAGTGACATTTGATACTTCATTTTTGGAATATCGGAAGCACAGTTTTTCATCTTCGGAGTCGGATCCGGTCACGCTAGGAGTGTGTTAGCCTAAACATTAGCCTCCGCAAAACACAAATACCGATCCTGCTTACAACAAGACCCTACTGTATTAATATTCCACCGAAAGAAACAAATCTGCATAGTTCCACGAGCAAATAAAATATAAAACAGTTTGAATATAAATACAGTTTAATTTTTATACAAAAGTTTAGCCTTTATGTACATTTGTGTAATGGTGGTGATTCCATCGAGTAACCATCCTGGAATAGTCCGAGCGAATGGAAAAACAATAGTTTGCACCCATCTTATAAAGATTTTATTCAAAAATTATGGCATAAAATATAAAATTTATAAAACACGAGAATATCAATTAATATCCCAAGTATGTGAACTACTCGAGATATTGCTAGTTCACTTTGCCGTCTGCCTGTAATTATTGTCACGCGCTCGCTTAATGTCTGCGTCCAAATTTGAGGACGACGGCAACCGGAATTCTGACGTACGCAAAGCGCGTAAAACTGCTCGGGACGATTACCGTCGAACGGAAGTCCGTTTGGCCGTCTGTCGAGCGAGCGTGACAGAGCGATCACTCGCGTCTTGGCATCTTGATCTCTTCCGGTTCGGGACTCTTGGCCAAATAAAGATAAAACAGAAGGTAGACTGATATGGTCATCGTGACTAGAGCAGTCAACATCAAAGATATCTCCTGAAAAGAAAACACCAACAATCTAACATCAATATAACGACTAATACCATTATTAATAACTTAAATTATTGTGTTAATAATGTAATTTGACATTTTATTATAGTATGAGAACAATAAAAAAAAGTTCAAATATCACCCAAAATCTGTCAAAAAAAAAAAAAAAAAAAAAAACTAGACTTTTGCCCGAACAGAGAGAGGTAATAAAATGCTTTGTCAATAAACAAACCTAAATTACAAATATAGATTACTTTTGTAATACTTTTAATTTCAATTACATAAAGCAATAACTAGCAAACAGTTCAGTTCAATTGAACTAAAATAAAGATGATAGAATGCCAAGTGTTTTGAATTTATTACACTACATAGTGGTTGAGTAACAAAGAAGAGTCACGACACGATTTCAGATTATCAAACCTTTCTTGAGATTAAGGAAGGACAAACACGTGGATAACAGTGAAAATTTATAGGTCTACATTTTTTTTCAAATTGCAGCCCAATAAGCAATAAAAGGCTTGCATACAAACAGAAATTATTAAGCACTCAAATACCGAACTACAAACGTACTGTACATCAGAGATAGCATTAAAAAATATCACAAAATTTAATATGACAAAGATATAATTACCGATATAAGAATCCACCGCAATAACATATTCATTCAGAAATAACGAGATTACTTTCATCTAGACTTCGTCATCGTCGTACACTATTCACGAATTTAGATCACGTTGACCCATTTCGGTCTCGGCTAGACGGGATCTAGGAGTCGTTTTTGTGGACGTCCAGATCTTCGTCGTCCTCGTGGTCGATACCGTAAAACTCGCGAGGTATCCTACCCTGCGACATTTGAGATACACGTCGAAGCCATTTTTCTCTATATGTGGAGAGTTTTTCAATTAATGGTCTCGTGTGGAGTTCCTCCAAAATATCCTCATTCCGACGACGATCCGGGAGCGTATATCCAGCAGTTTGGCACACAGACCTCGTTTCGGCTGACTATAATCTTTTGATATCTTTCTTCTTTAGAACCAGATTTCACTACCGTACGGGAGAGTCGGAACAGCCGGAGTTTTATATAATTTCGGTGTGGAGTGTTTTTGTACAAGGTGTGGTTTTAGAGTATTATTTATTATTCCTAATATTTGTAAAAATTTTGTGAGATTATTATTTATGTCATTCTCACTTTCGTAAGAAATATTTCATCCTAGATAAAGGAAATTAACTTGCTCTAAAGTTGTATTATCAATTACGATTTTGCTGCGTATTGGTTCTGTGCCTCTAAATGCCATTACTTTGGTTTTAGCAGTTGAAATTTTCATGTCGTATTCTTTTGAAATTTTATTTAAGGTAAATAAACCTTTTTGTAAATTATCTTCAGAATTAGCAATAACCACCTGATCATCAGCAAATAGCATGGTATTGAATTTTATGTTATTTAGAAGCTGAATTTATAATGTATATTTGTCCTATTATATTATAATATATATATATATTATAATGTATAATATAAATAAATACGTTTCTGTAAGCTGTTTGTTTGTTAACTGTAGACCGGTAAACCTCGGTCTAGTTTCGGGGTCACAACACTTGTTTAGATGTTTTCTATCACCCCTTAAATTTTTGCCCATTAGTTTCGAAACACCCTGTATATTATTGAAGAATGTTAATAATCTCTTGTGGAATTTATCACCAGCATATTTGTATAACTCTCCATTTATGCCATCATCTCCTGTTGCTTTTCCATTTTTTGTTTTGGTTAAACTTTCAAGCAGTTCTTCCTTTGATAATTCAGTTCTATTTTCATTGTTGCTATCAAAAGTCTTGTTAGTATATGTAGGATCTGTCCAAAGTGTTTGATGATAATTAAGAAATTGGTCGTTTGTCACACCACAATTAATCTTTATGGGTTCTTTAATTTCTCGATTCATAAATTTTAATACTTTGAAGGCATTTGGTGTTATTTTGTAAAGATCTGATTCTAGCTGTGAAATAAATTTTGTCCGCGATTCTCGTTGTCTTTTCCTTATTTCTCTTTTTGCAATTGCTCTGCAGCGTTTGTATTCTAATGCAGCTTCGGCTTTTCTTGCACTTAAAAATCTTTTGTATGCCGTGTTTTTCTGTAATATTAGTTGTTCGATTTCATTGTCCCATATTTTCAATTTCTTTTTTCTACGGGAATTGACTTTTACTGTGCCCGGAGACTTATCGGCTGCTGCTTTTATTATTGTTTTGATATTTTTCCATTCATTTTCTATATCTTTGTCTTCTGGGATTTTCTCCATATGTTGTTCAATTCTTTTAGTATATAACCGTTTGATACTATCGTATGATAATTTTACTTTAAATTTTCGTTCGGGTTAGTGTCTAACGTTCGGTTTCTTTTTTAGCCATCTAGGTGGGATTCTTAATTTTGCTTGGGTTAGGAAGTGATCCGAACCTACTTCAAATGCTGTGTATGATCTGACATCTAGGAATAATTTTGACATTTTTTCATTAGCAATAAAATAATCAATAACTGACTTAGACTGCCGTCGTTGCCAAGTATATTTATGTATATTTTTATGGTTATAAAACATATTCATTATTTTAAGATCATTATAAACAACAAAATCAATGAGTCTAATACCATTTCTGTTACGAGTATTCTCTCCGAAGGTTCCGATATTTTTATTTACCGGAATATTTTCCACTCTTGCATTCCGATCTCCTGCTATTATGGTGTAATCGTTCTTGTTAACTTTATTAAGAATTTCTTGCAACTTTACATAAAAATCTTCGTTTTCTTCTTCTCGGTCTTCTTCGGGAGCTTATGTATCAATAATGGTTAAATTGCCTCTGTTAATTTTTAAGTGAATTTCCATGATTCTCACTGTACAGCATGTGTAATGAAGGATATTTTTCTTAAGAGATTTATGTATCCAAATCATTTTATCTGCGTGGGCATGAGTTTTCTTATTTACTCCATTATAAATAAGTGTATAATTTTTAGTTTCTTTTGTTCCTTTTAGTTTTTTCTTTGTTTATGAAGTGACAGCTATGCCAATTTTTCCATTCTGGAATACAGAGTCTAATTCTTCCTCTTTCCCATTAATGCCTCGAACGTTCCGAGTAGCATACCCGACAATGTTATCTTTCTTCCAATTGCGATTATTCGTTGTTCTCTGTCGTATATCGCCGTCCGTATTATCCGTCCGCTCTCTGTTTCGTTGAGACTTGTAAGTAATATTAAAGTTCCTCGTGTCTGGTTACTAGCCATACGACGAGTGGTCCAGTAGTAAAACAAATCTCACAAATATATTTATATTAAAATATATGTATTAAATAAGCAGAGAAATAGATTTTCTTTACACCATTCATCTACACTTATCAATCCCAAACACTTATAATATAAACACAATTTACAAAATAATAACAACTACATTGGTAAAATTGAGTACACAAAACAGCCCGATAAACACAACTTGTGAAAAAGAAATAAAATGATAAAATGTTTATTGTATATGCAATTTTCCATTCCACAGATGTTATATTGTATGTTATACATAGTAGAATCCAAACATTTGGAGACTTGATGTATAGTTCCTTGCCCTTAATAGTGTAAAATGTCACGAAATCATCTTCAAACTTGAGAGACAATACTTTCTCTAGCACTCGTGCAGCTTCTGGAATAAAATAAATCACACCAATAACCAGCAAAAACAAAAACACGTTCTTGCTGGTGCGATTTATTTACTTATTAAGCCAGTGTTTTGACAATTGTTATTAGCTTGAAAGCATTGCTGTAAGCCATCTTTTGCAACCACCCATAATGCCTCTTAAATTTACCTCATTTGACGACTCAAAACAACATCCCCGCAGATGTTTCATCAGTGGAAAAAGGTAAAAATTACAGAGGTTATGACGGGTGAATAGGTGGTATGTGGAAACACATTAGTACCATTTCCGGCAAAAAACTCTGACCGTTACAGACCAATGTTCAAATACATTGTAGTAAAGAAGCGGATGCATCTCGGGCCATTTATGGCAGATGAACTCGTGAAAATGTAAAAATGTCCGGATATGTGGAAAAGTGGACAATGGTACTTTCTCCATGACACTGTACCTGCATACAATGGTCACAAACTGTGTTGTCACCCATGGGGATTAGTTTGAGGGTGGTTGTGCAATGGTGTTTTAAACTATTCAAGGCAATGAACTACATCCTAAGTCTCTGAAATTTGGATCCTACCATGTAGATAAAAGTCTGGAAAAAGTAAACATTAATCATATTTACACTGTATTTCAGAAAGCAGCAATATTAAATATATTTGCGTAGTCAGAAACTTTTTAAAGACAGATACATAATACTGTGGTATAGTGAGAGATGGCCAATATGGTCTTGGGCACATTGGTCATACTTAGGCATCAACTAGTCAAAAGGATCAATATTTTCCTATTTATGAAATAAATATTAATTACTTTCCCCAAACTATACGTGAAAAATGTAAAAAGCACCTTCAAATATACATTTATGCGTATATGTGGCATTTTGTGTAAAATGTTACAAGTCAATAACTTGGAAAATATGTTAATAATAAAAAAAATTGATAAGAATAAAAGTTTGATATTTTTAATGTCATAAAAATAAGACCTTGCCCATCCTATTGTTTAGGTGGAGTAGAGAGCAACTTTCAAATTTTGAATGAAGCCACCCCAATTTTTTTACATTTTTGGATTCTGTATTAAAAAAATTAACTTCTAGACATTTCATAATCCAGTAACAAAGTTTTGCTAAACAGATTAATGTTTCTGGTGTTGATATTTTAGCACTTGCTTTGCTTAATCTTTGCTTTGTATTATCAATTGTGGTCATTTGTTGAAATAAAATTCAATCCTTTATAAATCTCCACAGGAAATAATCATATGGCACCAGGTTTGGCAAATTAGATGGCCACAAAATTGGCCCTTCGCATTGTTTAAGTTCATTTTAAAAATTAATTCAAAAATCAACTTTGAAAATTTTTTTAAAAATTTTACTGTTGTTGAACTGCATTAAGAATTGATTAAAAATTAACCATTAACAACTTTAAACTCTGCTTCAATTCATTATTCATAAAAAAGTTGCATTTAAATTACACTATTAGAGTTCAAAACACACAAATTCATATTAAGCAACTTACTACGACTACCATGTAAACTTGCAGCCAAATTTTATTACTTTCAAACGTTTTTGTTCATGTTCAATGAACTTTCTCAACAAAAAGAAAAACAAACAAAAAATAGAAAACAAACGATTAAAAATAACTGCAAAATTCGAACTCGGTACAAATGCAAAAAACGCACGGGCCTTTAGAATTTTTTGAAATACGTTCCGTTATAGCTTATGTACGTCATCCATAGTCTTGCAATCGGGATTATACAACGTATAAACATACATAAATTATAAATCAAAAAATAATATGCGCCGATTTATGACTCCTGATTATCTTTTCTAGATAAATGCATTGTTTGATAATGCATATTATCTTTCTAATAATACAGTTTATATTAGGCTAGAGGACCATGCTGCCGACGTTTTTGTAGACTCTCGAAAATTGATTGCGAGGCCTTTGTGGTTGGCTATACAAATTTGCCAAGCTTCCGCATAGTATCGGTGTTTACGGTCTCGGACAATCTGCAGTAGACTTGTTTGTTCAAACAAGTCTACTGCAGATTGTCCGAGACCGTAAACACCGATACTATGCGGAAGCTTGGCAAATTTGTATAGCCAACCACAAAGGCCTCGCAATCAATTTTCGAGAGTCTACAAAAACGTCGGCAGCATGGTCCTCTAGCCTAATATAAACTGTATTATTAGAAAGATAATATGCATTATCAAACAATGCATTTATCTAGAAAAGATAATCAGGAGTCATAAATCGGCGCATATTATTTTTTGATTTATAATTTATGTATGTTTATACGTTGTATAATCCCGATTGCAAGACTATGGATGACATACATAAGCTATAACGGAACGTATTTCAAAAATTTCTAAAGGCCCGTGCGTTTTTTGCATTTGTACCGAGTTCGAATTTTGCAGTTATTTTTAATCGTTTGTTTTCTATTTTTTGTTTGTTTTTCTTTTTGTTGAGAAAGTTCATTAAACATGAACAAAAACGTTTGAAAGTAATAAAATTTGGCTGCAAGTTTACATGGTAGTCGTAGTAAGTTGCTTAATATGCAGTCTAGAACGAACTACAAATTCATATGTTTATAACTTTTGGAGTTATAAGTTTTTTGAAAAAATACGTTCTCAATAAAAGTTTATTGGTTTTTAAATACAAAATACAGAACTCGAAAAAACTGAGTTGGTTTCATTTGAAATTTTGAAGTTGTCCCCTGTCCAAAACCAAAGGAAAGACAAATGAGCTTTATTTCTACGGCATTTAAAAGGTCCCTTTAAAATATTAAACTTTTTACTCTTATCAATTTTTTATTAGAAGCATATTTTCTGAGTTATTGATTAATAACACCTTATGCAAAATGTCCCATGTATCAAAGACCTTATTACTTTTCATCACAATGTCAAATTTTATTACTATATCATTGCAAACTGGACACAAACATGATACGATATTTGCTTTTAGAAGCTATCCTTTACTTTGTCCAGCATAACTCTTGGCACAGTATCAATTGTGCATCACATTTAATAGTAATAATGATTTCAATGTGACGACAACAATTATTGTTATTGTTCATTTATTTTTCAGAATAATACACATAACAGGTAATAAAGGAAATTATGTATATATGATAAAAATTTTGCAAGTGACAATTTCCTTTATAAAATTTACTTGTCATTCTGACATCTGTTATATTTCTTTGTCGATAAGAGATAATTATCACATGCAAAATAGAATATTTTTCCTATTTTCACACCATACTCTTTATCTTAATTTTTTTTCCTCTCTTATTTGGACTTTGACACTTAATTGCACCTCTCCGGGGGTCTTGGAACCAGATATTTCATCCTAGGATGTTTTGGCTTCAAGGTATGGATGAGAGAGTGGTTATTTGGAGCATAGAGTAACAAGAAAAATACACTAATCTAATTTTCAACCTGTTTCTAAGCATTCATCTCTTATAATAGTAATACAGTAAATAGAATATTGCATCATATGTTAATTTTAAAATTATTAATAAAAATATCTTTATACTTTATATATTGCTATCAGCATATATTCTGTTGACTAAGTAAAAAATTATAGACATGATAATTATAATTACTTATCTAATGATGCAACTTTTATCATCCACAATGCAGACTCATGAATATTCACTATACTGTTTTGTTTATAATGTAAAATTTCTGTTTTCAAATAAACTTTAAATTTTTAATTTAAATGCTAAAATCTTAAATTTATATTTTTAGAAAGAAATTCTTACAGAAATCAAAAATTAAAGTTTTTCAATAGTTGGCATCATTCCTTCCAGTTAGATCTGAGGAATTTGTTTTCCTCGGAATTAAGAGTTAGTTAACAACTGTCAATTTTGCTTCTGACATTTCATCTCGGGATGCTTTAGTTTGAAGATGTGGACAAGAGAGAGTGGTATGGGAAGTTTTCATCCACTCAGTATATATCTACTGAACTATATCTCTACTCGATTATATCTATACTGACCATATTTTTCAGCATAAAAGGAAACAAAAAACCACCATCCTGTTTGTCCCAAGATTGACTGACGAAAGAATTGCAAACAAACCGAGATGAATTGGAATAAGTTGAACTCCTGGGTTTATTCCTATGCAATCAACTATCAAAGACAGGCATGGACAACCAAAGATTGTTCACTTAGAAGAATCTAAATAGCAACAAATTGAACCTTAAAGTAATTCCAGGATAATCAATTGCAACCTCTAACGTTTTCAATCTATGTGAGAGACCTTCCTCGGGATTCTATAAATTGGAATGCGGAAATTGGAACGTTTTTAAAAATTATTTAAAAACGTGTAAACTAGAATTTTTCGACTAATTCTCTTAAAAATTTTAAATCGATTAAATCAAATTAAAATTTCTCCAAAATAATTTTTAATTTGACTGCTCCCTTAGCAGGGCCGGATCATCGCATAGACAAATGAGACAAATGTCTAGGGCCCAGTTTTTTGAAGGGCCTGGTCAAACTGTCTATTTTGAAAAGATTTGTAAATAAGATAGTTTACTTTTCTGTTGAACAACTGTATGTAATAAACAAATAAACAAAAATATATTGCTTTTTATATGGTTATTGTGAATTCTAAAATCTAAAGAAAATGTGTTATGTTTCTTCTTGTGGGAGAGGGAAAGGGCCCAGTAAGAAAAAAATGTGTAGGGCCCAAAGTGGGTTAATCCGGCCCTGTCCCTTAGGTATAATGATTGCCATGCGTAAGATACTTGTCCTTCCTCTTTGAAATTAATGCAATGTCCGCTCTTTACGGATTTGAATATTTCAAGAGCTTCGAGTGTCCTTATTTGGTCGTCGTGCTTAGATCGTCTTATGATGGAAGCTTGGTCTAGATGGACTTGAATGTTGTTGTCTGCGGCATACCTGGCTAGGGCGGTGTATTTTCCTTTACTGATATCATACTTGTGTTCGGCCAGCCTTACTTTGAGAGATCGTGTGGTGGCGCCGACGTACTCGAGATCATGCTGGAATCTATTGTCTTAGCGTAATCTTATAAATGCCAGGAATCCTAAGCATGTTGGTGTTGTCTTTTCCGTTTCTAAAAATGTTATAGATAGTGGGAACATGCCTATATGCTATTCTATCACCTCTGTGATAGACAATTTCTTTATATAAGCTTTTCATGTTGTGGTTATAATCTAGAGCTATGTGGCACGTGTTGTGAGGCTTCCCACTTTGCGATACAACATTATTGAGCGTAGGAGTACCCCCTGTTGGAATAGGTGTTCGCTAATTTATGAATAAGGTGTTTTTTGTACCCATGCTTTTTAGCTATGTCCTCAATACATTTAAACTCTTTTAACGTGTCCTTGTAATTCATGCAGTGGGTAAAAGCATGTTTGGTTAAGGCATGAAAGGCAGCTATTTTGTAGATATATGAGTTGTATGAGTTCGCCGGTGTAAACAATGGAAGGTGAGATAGTTTATGATAAATATTGGTACGGATAACTGTTTATAATACTGATATTGAGATCTAAAATGTGTGCCCTTGAATTGCTGGCTTGGTCTAATTTTATGGAAAGTCCATATGGGTTGTTATTCATATGTTCTAAGAAACTTTCTATATTTGGTTTTTCTTTCCACAATATAAAAATATCGTTGACATACCTTCTGCATATGATAATATTAGAAAGGAAAGAAGGTAGGATTGTTTTTTCTAATAACCTAATAACCATCTCACAAAGATCACCTGATAGGGGACTGTCCATCGGTACACCTCTTTTCTGTTAGTACATTTCATAATCATATTGAAAAAAGGAGGAATAGCATAACATATGCACTAATTTTAAAATATGTTTGCGATGCGTAGGTTCATTGTTGTTTGTACTTAACAAAAAATCTCTAAGTGTGCAAAAACATGATTGTAAGCGTATTGATGGGTGTAAAGAAATAAAATCTAATGTTGTTACATACACACTCTGCATCACTTAGAGCTGCCACTATAAGCTGCTCAGGGTTACTAATGGAGAAGCTAAATGCTTTTAAATGTTCTTTGAACAAATCATGTATGCATTGTTCTAATAGCTTAGTATGTGATTTAGCCTTATTGACAATAGGTCTTATGGTGTGCCCTGGTTTGCGTCTCTTTGCAAACGCAAATAGTTTAGGGGTATCTGGAGAAGTCATAATAGCCCTGCTAATGTTTAATTTTTTGGTGCTTGCCGTACGTGTGAAATTAATGACTCATCTATGCAGTGGCGTGCCGTGACATTTGATGACAGGGAAGCTGTGTTTCTGTAAGAAGCCGACTTCCAGGGGCAATCAGTTAATTGCGCATCAGTGATGGTCTAGGGCAGTGGTTCTTAACCTTTTTATACTCGCGGCCCACCAAATATTTCATAATTTTTTTGTGACCCCCATTTTTTAATAATAATTTATATTTGATAATTTGATAATTTATCTATAATAAATTGATTTTTTTATTATTGCTTTATTTTTTATATAATAAATGTAAATCATAACTTTATTATTTCATTATCTATTTAAATAACATTCAAACTTCACAATTAAACACGAAAACTCATTAATTTTTAACAGAAAATAAAATAAGAAACATGTCGATAAATCGATCCAATGTCGATGCTAAAACTAAACTAAAACTAAAACGCCCACTTGTCGTAAGGATTTTGCATAACTTTTGCAAAAATATTTAAATTTTCAAAGCCTACTATTTTTCCTAATTATTTTTAAAATTCCAAGCATTAATAGTTTCTTAAAATTGCTTTGGAATAAAAGAAGTAAATACTGCGGTGTAAGTAGCATATTTACATTTATTTCTTCTGTACTAACAAAGTTGTATGTAGGAAGAAATACAAAATAAATAAATAAAAACTAAATAGGAAAACTTTATCTTTCTTATTTCACTTTTCAATACGATATTCGGATTATACATCAATTTTCTTTTTATTATATTCTGAAGGAAATTTTGCATAATTTGGCGGCCCCCGGCAAACTTCTTATGGACCCCCAGGGGCCGCGGCCCCCTGTTAAGGATCACTGGTCTAGGGTCCATTCGTATTCATTTGTTCGATAAGCCAGTAAAAACTGTAGACTTCTCTAAATGTATTTTTAATATCACAATTACATTCTGAATCGTTAACCACGATATAAGGGCTAAAATTAAAAATAAATTATAAAAACTTACTCGGTGAAATAAAATGTGCGATGGATATACATACCTGGTACAATGTATTGTTCGATTGTATTAATATACTTTTAAAGAAAATTATAATTAAAATATAGCTTTGTAAAGAAACGTACATAAAAATAACATAAAATATTCTTTACTTTTTAAATCTTAAAACAATCCACTTAGTCAAATATCTTGATACGAGTAGCTAATGGATGGAACTAGTGACGGTCCGGGTAGGTGTGTAGTGAGTGTGTGCGTGCCAAATCCCGAGGGTGCCGATACCGGTCAATGTCAAATGCCTCTTTTGTCGCATCACTAGTATATCTCAAAGGACGCCACAGGGCTGTTGTAAATTTTAAACGTTTCTCACCGTAGCTGTAAAAATCTAACTATGTTAAACTTAATAGTCATTCGTTTTCTAACTAATTCGTTTTAATACCAGGTGTACACGGAAATCAGTTTCCCACTGTACTGAGCGAGTGATTGGTTCTGTTAAGCTTTTGTTGAAGTAAAATTCTGGCTCTTTCAACAGGATTTTATTTATGTCCCCATTCCCTAATCTCTTAATTATTTAGTCACTTCTTAAGTAGAAATAAGTCGAAACCAGTTACTTTGTACCTGAATATCTGTAGTCTTGGGAAAACAGTGGAAAGACAAATTTTTATGACAACGGATATATAAATCGTAAATTTAAGGAAAATAAATTCTAGAGCTTTTTTTGTACCATTGTATGTACTGTACGTCTCATTCATTAAATTTGGTTGTAAATGATGCTGCCAAAGTAACAGTTAATTTTTAACATTGTACTAGAATTGTACACGTTTTTTCTGCATCCCCTTACAGATGGGACATACTAAATCGTAATATCACCGGTTTAACATCGAAATCCGTAAGTAATATAAGATGGGAGAGCGGAATAAACGCAGAATAAATATATCAAATATTTTAATGGAGTTTTTTTAAACTCCCGTCAACTATACAGAACTATCATAAAACCGTGCCAGTAAACTCCTATCAGTTGGGTTGTTATAAATCTAGTCTAGGGTGGGCAACCCTTTTTATAACATGGGCCAGAATAAATTTTACGTTTTTTTCCGCGCCGTAGTAGTTAATTGACGCCTTCTTGTGACTCGTAATTTTTTTAGTCTGCAAATATGAAATAAATAAATAAAAAGTTAATTACTACATTTATTTTTTATCGTTTTCGAAAATTACAAAGAATTGGAAAAATAACTAATTAATAGTTATTTTTCCAATTTAATAATCTATTAAAGATCTCGCGGGCCGGATAGAAACTTTTCGCCAGCCGTAGCTGGCCCGCGGGTTGCCCGCCGTTGATCTAGTCTGCTTATGATTCACATAATTGGGCGAAGGTGGCCGAATATCTAGCAGGCGGCTAACAGCCCACAACCGCTCCGGGATATAAAGTCGCGTACTCTTTACGCGTGTGTCGCTTCTACCAGCTAAACCGTGACGTTGGTGCTCTGTAAAGCGCATGCGCCAATGCCTATAATCTGGCTGCTTGGAAGTTGACAGGCAGGCGGCTAACAGCTCAGAACCGGTCCGGGTTATAAAGTTGGACTCCGTACGCGTGTGTCGCTTCTACCAGCTAAACCGGGTGAGGTTGGTGCTCTGTAAACCGCATGTGCTAATGCCTATATAATCTGGCTGATTAGAAACTGACCCAGTTTTGACATTCCTTCCGCCACCGAATTATTCGAATATACAATAGCAATCTTATCGTTTTTTTTTCACATGTAGTATAGAAATTTGTAAAAGATACATAATGCAGTTATAATAAAATATTCATTTTAATTAATTCAAAGTACGGTAAAATATGAAAATTTATATTTTATAAAATACAAGGGAAGGTCATTGGAAGATGGAATCGGCGCTTCCATCGCTTCCAATGACGGCACGCCACTGCATCTATGTAATTTGTCGATGTAATTACCTTGAATCTGTTCACAGCAGGTATCCCTGATATAAAGGTTTATAAGGGCTTTATACCTCTCTTCTTTTAACAAAACAATCAATCTACTTTTATCAGCTTTTAGTATGATGATATGATTGTCTGACATCCATTTTTTGCTCTGCTGTAAAAGACTCCATGGGATTTCTTCCTGGCTCATCTCATTAGAGGATTTTATCTTGAAAGCCGCTTTCCGTCGATAAAGTTCTTTTTGGCATTCATCCATGCCAACGATGAGCTTCTCAATGTTTGGTACGACGTCTTTGTGGTAGCAATACCTTGGTTTGGGTGCAAACATAGGTCTACATTTGAAGGTGTCGAGGAGGAAGGAGGGGGTGACATGTTGTCCCAACAAATCAGTTGTACATCCTTTGTTGTTGTTGTTCCTATTTTGTTGTTGTTCCTTGATGATCCAATGTAATTTCTTGCAGTATTTGAGCATGAGATTTCTTTCTAACCTTTCTTGTTGGTAAAGTAGAATTGTTACTTTACACAATTTCAAAAATCAAATACCTTGGGAAGTTTCAAAGCCAAAGAAACAAGCATAGCTTGAAAACAATTATAATTTTAAAACATTTATTAAACAGAAAATTATTTGATTCTGTTCATATATAATGAGGATTTTCAAAAATAACTCCAGAGTTTTTGTGAGGAAAGTATTGTAAAAAAAAGTTTATTTTTGAAAACAGAACCTATTGTCTTACATCTAACACTATGTATTAGGTTTTTGTTTTAATGAGTTTTTATAATAATAAACTTACTTTATATGTTTCACCAAACCCTTTCTTTATTAAGGCTTTATCTCTACTTTCTTTTAAGGAACTTTTAGATTTTCTACTGTCTTGTTTTCCTGTAATGTCAACGATTGTTATTTATATTATATAACACTAAAATCTATTCACTAAATAATGCATTCTAAAATACATATATATGGATACGCTCAACAAAGACATAGGATCTTAACGTATCGGGAAGTATGGGTGAAAACAAAACTGACACAACTTCAAATATACCAGTGACGAGCATGTTTTGATTCCATATTAATTTCTACCAAATGACAGATTAATGCAGAAATCCTTAATTGTCATCTTTACAAAGAGATATTGAAAAGGGATTATTTGCTATTCTAATAATGTTTTATAATAATTATTATGGCTTAAATTATGCAAAATAGTGTTCATTATACATATATTTTGTGGCGGCAACTTTAAATCCTTTTTTTTAAATTCTTTTCACTGCATTAATCCATTTATTTTGTCTGTTTATATTACTAAAAAACATACAAACAAAGTTTTTTATATTTTATCATGTAACGATTACGTAAATTCACAGCACAATAAATTTTCAGCATTTTAAAAAAGTCTGCTTGCCGTTAGTATATTTGAGTTCACGAGTTAGCTTTATTCTCACCAATACATACAAGTACCTTAATGCCAGACATCATCTTTAAACCCATCCATATATTATTAAAAGTACAGTATTATTAACAGGGTTCCTACGCACCCGGAGAGTCAGGAATTTTCATTAGTGTTCAGAAAAAGTCATGAAAAGTCAGGGAATTTGTTAAAAATTGTCTAAAAGTCAGGGAATTTGTTTCATTGGTTACCTTGTTGATTTTGTTTGCAGACAGTATGGCTGACGAAGTGTAGCTCTATACAGGCAGCAAAAAGTATTGTGGTACAATGCAACTTATGAATAGGAGGTACAGAATGTTTTCAAGATCCAAAATTTCACCAAAACATACAGAAAAAATTTCCTCAAAATTATAACACACAAAATATACAAGCATACAACAATATCAATTGTTATTTTTTAATTTTAAAACTGTTGTATTAATGATGCAGTATTTTAAGTTTGAGAGAAAAATCTAATACTCTTAATAATCTAATGTCAATAAAAATGTTTTTTTAAAATTTCAACAGTTATATATATTTTTTATAATCGACGAATTAGTAAAATTAAAGCTAAAATCAGACAGACAGAATTATGGAATATCTTCTCTATACAAAACTAAAATGTTTAATTAAATAAAAATAGAAGTGTTGAACACGAGATCGTGTTAGTAACAATCACATGGCACAATCCAACACACAATCTAACCACTTGATAGCAGAAAGTCCAAACTAAGGATTACACTCAAAAGATTCGTCTAGAAATTTGTCTAAAGGAAATTCCAAAATTCATGCCAACATAAATGTACCAACGGAAGTGCTTAATAAACTTGGAAAACATACATTAATCATCTCTGATAGGAGAAAGAAGATAATCAATAATGTACAAAAATTTTACTACGTCTTCATAACCTTCTCATTCTCGGGTTTGTAATATACAAGCTTACAGCGTGCAAGTGCCATACTGGAGAAAACTGTTGACCGGCTAGAGGCACAAGGCCCGAAACGTATAAGGAAAATACCGTATCGACTAAATAAAGGTGGAAAAAGCCATGTGATTGTTACAAACACAATCTCGTGTTCAACACTTCTACAATAATACATGGTTTCACAACAAATTAAATAAAAATAATTTATCCTGTTATTAACTCATAACTGTAAAACTTCATGGCTTTAAAAAAAGAAAAAAGCCATTAATTATTAAAAAATTCTGTATAATCCATGTAATAAAGTATAAATTTATTAAATTTGTTCCTTAATAAATTTTCAAAACTCAATAAAATATTAATAAAAAATAACAAGTTAAAAAGTTGGAGAAGCAATAATGTGTGTGTGTAGTAAGTCACGTGATGTTTTGTTTTGTTAATGTGTCATATTGTAAGGGACGCGAGGGTCGGAGAATTTGTACAAAGTCGGTCGGGGAAAGTCACTGAATTTAAAACAAAAATTTGAGTACAAACCCTGTATTAAGCATAAAAGAATAAAAAGTAATTGAACTTAATTTTAATTCTCAATAAGACTTTACTAGTTATAAATATTACACTGTTAAAAATGACATATATAGCGACATTTATTTGCAAATTTAATTAGTTAAACAGAGATAAGTACCAATTTGTTTTCTATATTGGTCAACGGGCAACTGGTTAAAAGAGTCTTTCCTACTTCTACCCATTTCTGGCTTTACCAAATGTAACTGACTCAATAATCAATGATTAGCCTGCACCTGAAATAATAATTTTTTTTATATTAAACTCACACAAATTAATAATTTATAAAACTTTCAAAGAACATTAAAGAAGTTCATAATGACAAAGTAGTTCCTTAATTGGCAAAGCAAACACCTTCCACCAGACTTTTGCCAGTAGGTTTTACAACTTACGCAGAGACAAGAACCGTCAGTAAGACAGAACATAAAACTGCCAAAATTTGTCAAAGCAACGCACGTGTCATAAAATAACTACCCTTGTTATAAACGAATATTAGGCGCACTCGATAACTAACGTAACCGTACGTAAGTAGAACAACATTTATTATATACGGTTAACAAGTACACGGTGCTCGTCCTACAAAGAAAATAGTTTTGCCAGATATCCCAATTTTGGAACCTCGTCCGAGAATTCCGGCCAAATTGTAATTTTGTCCCGGTTAGAGGAAAGGCACCAAAACTTTACGTAAATTAATCGGCGGACTCCAAACGACAAAACGTTACGTACGGTCTATGCCTTTATACGGAGTAGAAACTCGGACATTAAAGGAGACGATTAAACGACTCAAAGCATTAGAGACGGGGACGTACGGACAAACGCCACGTAACTCACGGACGACTAAAACGAGAAACGCGGAAGTTTCGGAAAATACGGGAAGAAACGGAGCCGATCGACGTCGTCGAACGAGGAAAAACGGCCAATCTAGGACATCTACCGAGCACGGCGTCCTTCGGCCGCACCCGAAAGGAAAAACGGTAGAAAGAAAAGAAGGGGAAGACCGAGACGGCACGGCCGGACGACGGGGAGGCACTCACCGGACGGACCAAAACGAACCGCCGGAGACCGGAAGAGGTTTGCCGAGACGATCGCCAGACTCCGAAGGTAGGCGGCACGCTAAAAAAAAACGTCGGCAATTCGAGCACGTCGAACGGCAACGAGAAAAGCGAAGGGCGCTTCCGTCTTCCGTCCGGATTCGACACGGCAAAAATCCGGCAAGTCCAAAAATAACACATCTTCGGCACGGATCCACGTCGGCCAGAGCGCGGCTCCCATATATTTATACAAATCAGTTTTCAAAACTCTGTGCAGTTTCTTATACACCATAACTAATTAACGCAGGCATTCTTAGTTAACATAACAGTAATATTAACCGTATATACCACTTATGTACAGTTTCAATGGAGAATGCAGCTCTGGTCTTTCTGATACGCGTTGCGTGGCTCTTACGGAGCCTTTCGACCATCCCTGCCACCGATCGTTGGCTCTTACCCCTTCTGGTTACTTACTCGACCACACCGACGAATTATCGTCTAGACTCACCGCGTCCCGGTCGATTCTACCTCCGAAAACGTCGGGTGCAATACACATATCCGATTTATCGCGGTCCAACGTCCAACGCAACACTAGATCTTAAGACGGGAACGTCATCGTAAACACACCCACATCGACCATAACAAAAACTTCGCCCTACCACCTCGACGCGGCACCACCTACCGGACAAATTCGGAAACTCGTCTGGTCGAATCTCCACAAGCAGAAAAGAATATACGTATTACGTCAAATTACAAATTGTTCTTGTACGATTTCGTACAAAATTTAAACCGCTACGTGAGCAAAGAAGGCAGATTTTATTTCTTACTTGGAATATCCTCGAGCCTTTCCACCGCGGTGGCCGGTGTCAGCCGAAACTCGCTATCGATTTTCGGATCCCGCTTTCGCAATTATAGATTTTTTACTACTGCCGTCGTTCTCTCCTTCCGGGCATTCGTTTCGGGAACGGAATCTTAATTTTCCACGCTATATTTGTGGGAGAGGACGTCACGCTTTAAGACGATTTCCAATAACCAATCTTTCCTCCGTGCTTCGTTGAATGCTTGGAAGCGCTTAGAAAGAATACGATTCGCTCGACACAATTATATTCTAGCAAAATTTACATTCAATTAAACAGCTTATCTTCTCTTTGATTAAATCTCCGGAAAAGTTCGTACGATGGTTACAAACGGAGGAAAGTGAATCGTCTTAAGATCGGCATGCATCCAGAGTTGCAACGCTATTATAGGCGTATATCACATTAAAAAGTCTAAAGCAGCATCACCATTTTCTAACCAATTCGTCTCGAGTTCTTAGACCGTCGCTACAATATAAAATCAAATATTCCACTATATCGTCTTCCTACTACAGTAAGTTCCAGTTAATATATCGGCAGGAAGGCCTATTCCGTTTATATAAACTCGCACACGCAGCTGTTACCCATACGTAAAAATGTCGACTTATAAATCGAGATCGATACTTCACGACTGAAAAATGTCGATATCAATTAGCAAAATTGTATTTTATGTGGAACGATGGGAGTAAAATTACAAAATTTCGGTAAGAATTAAATGTTAAAAACTAAGAAAAACCAAGCATTTTTTTATTTACAAGTGACATTTTATTAACTTAAATTCGAGATGGCACAATAGAGAGAATTTTGACTCAACAATATGAGATCCGATTAAAAGAAATTTTGACATTCAGTAACCAAATTTCAATTAAAAATCATTCCATTTAAATATACAATCAGACTTTTCGATACACTTTTATTTAATTTGTTTACAAAAGATATTCTTTATTTTTTTAACTCTGTTATCGAATACTGCTGGGCACGACCAACGTCGTCGTTCCATTCTTAAATATACAGAATAATTAAAGATCTTTAAACGTTTTTTTGTTATTAAAAAATAAAGGACAAATGACAGTTCTGCACACCTTTATTGACTGTATTCATAACCATGGTACACAGAACTGATTTAGAAATGGCAGGCTTGGTGTATGTCACCTTTTTTTTAGTCGTTTTGTTGTAATCCGTTTGAGACTGCACGATGTATTCTTTAACAGTAATTTTGTTGAGACCGCATGATGTAATAATGAGATTTTTCGTCATGCCTTAAGAGCAATCTGATTTATTGTTATATGAACAAACTTGCACTGAAATATATATATATATTTATATATATAGTAGCATTATAATGTTAATTTTCGTACGGACAAATTCATGTCAACAACACAAGGCACATTTTCTTCATACTGAAAACAATGCAGCAAGATGATTCTTCTCACGGTGAAATGTTGAATGAAATGATTCTTTTTTTGTTTTTTTTCTTCTTTTTTCAATGATCGTGATTATGTATTAAGTATTTTGATGCAAGTAACAGCAGACGTCTTATTTGGGCCCAAGTTCCAATCGCGCTTGATCGTTGGGCTACTCTGGCAGTGCTGATTATTATTACACTGTTGGATTCTCTCTTCGACGGTTCGGTTCCGGGTGGTGCGCGAGTTCCCGAACTCCGATACTCCGTAAATGACTAGTATTCTTTTAGCACCGTCGGTTTGACAACGTACACTGCTATCTATCTACGTATCGAAACGAATCTTCTAACGAGCGTTTTCTTCGAGCGATGCCTCCTCTTCCCGTGTCGTTAAATTACGGTTTAAAGAATTAACCCCTCTTTTTATCTTACAGATAAAACGGGTATTTCGAACGGGAGATCCGATTCTCTGATCGAATAACGGTAACGGGTCGTCTGCCCTTTCGTTTTGCAATGTATAGTTGTCAACAGTTTGGATTCAGAACTTTTAACCTAATATAATATTTTGCACTAAAATTAAGTCTTTGAAATCAGACATGCGATTTTAAATTTACATTCACTCGTACATTCGAAATTTCTTCTCGTTAAACAATTACACTTTCAAACATTTACAGGTGCGTGGGACGACACAGTTTTCATTTGTACTCTTGTGCATTCTTGCAGCTAGACTATGGTGTGATTCGCTATGATTATGCAATATACATATATTTACAAATGTACACATTCTCGAAATATGTACAAAAAAACATATTAAACAAGCTTAACAGGTAAAAATGCAATCTCCCCGCTTCGATATCCTCCAATAGATATGATCACAGCCGTGTCGATTCTATATCACCGTTTTCGATATTCCACGTCTTGCCGTGGAAATCTAGTTAACTAAATGGATACATTTCCTCGAATACCCGACAAACGAAATGTTGGCACTAAATAGAACCTCGTCTGTTCTTTGCCAGTGACTTTACTTCTCTGTTTCCAATTTTTGTTATTCCTAACTTTACATGATGAGTTAGCACATCTTGAAAAATATTGGAATGAGATGTTTGGCTGAAATGACAAAGAACAAACTACACGTACGAGATGATCTATTTATCAGACAAAAAAAGGCAACTGGAAGACTTCGGATAATGAAATTCCTACTACCGTCGAGTCTGCACTCCGGATGTCTGCGAAATATCTCTTCTACCGTGTAATTTCTTTTTCTTGCCAAAGTTACGATAGTGTGATGAATTATTGTCTCCGTTCAGAGGTGTTGCATACTGATAATGATGTGGAACACTAGGAAAATTGGGTATCGAATATTTCCGTTGTTTGGTCCAATTGTTATTGTTGATATTAATCTCCTGACTAAATTTGCAAGGGCTATGGTGGGCGGAGGAACTCCCGCCATGTGATTAACATCCACGTTGTTTCTGTGCATTGTCCTCTCGGCATGGAAATTATTTATCGTAGGATAATGTTTTTGTTCCCTAGATCTATTGTCACTGTTGTCTTTTTCGTTCTTGTAATTACACTGTCTGACATCTGGTTGCTGTTTCTGATATTTTGTATTTGTGCTATTTCTCTGTGCCATTTCTGAAACTGCATCAGAATCCTACAAGAAAAAACTACATCAGTATCCTTATTAAATACTTCACTTTTTTTGTTTCACTTTAAAAAAAGATAAACAAAACTCACCGTATCGCTCGTCACACTAGAATTTGAACTAGATGCCGTGCTGCTCACACATGTCGACTGACTATCTAGAGAAGAAGTGGAACTGAGCGAATCATTATCTTTAGTTGTAGCTCTATCATTTGATATAGATCTAAAAATAAAATTAAATTTTAAGTCATATTTTAACCTTTCACTTATAATTTGTAAAATACACAAAATATAAATTATTATTTTTTCAGACTGGATAATTGAAAAGTATACTGACATTATGTCTTGGGATTCCAATATACACATCTGACGGTAGTCAACAACTTCATCTGTCACACGAACAATGCGTCCCAAAATGCTATTGTAAAAAAATTTTCATTTGTTTATATTTTAATTATTTATTTACATTTGGCTTAATTAAGAAATAATTAAAAGTTACCTCTCGTTACTGTCTACTATTAAACTGTTGTGTGGTTGAACCGCTCGACTGAGTACGAGATATGCATACTCAAAAGCTTTTTTTACATTAAGGGCTCCAAACGAACTCCTTCCGATATCATTGCCTAACAAAAATAATGAAATTACATTAAATCTTTTATAAATATCAATAATAATCTAAAATAATAAGAAAAATTAAGAGAGAATAAATGCAGCTCAATTTTCTTTTTGACAATAAAATATATGCTAAATCATTATATACAAGAAAATTAATTTAATTATAAAAAATAATCTTGTTTAAATATAGGAAAATGTAGTTTAACAATATAAATGTAATTAGGATTGCATCAATGATGAATTTGCAATCCTAATTACATTGAAATTCCAATTAGCAATTTATAAGTCAATTGTCATTTACCTCATATCTTAAATAAACTAAATAAAAACATTACAAATTATTGCCATTGCTGTGATAATTATATTTTTTCAACCAGAAACAACAAGCCGGGTGGCTGAGCAGTCAAGTGGCAGCCTATTGCTCTAGGGGACCCAGATTGGAATCTGGATGGGTCAACAGAGGAATTTTTCAGAGAAAGATCCGACTGGATACGTGGCTCTGTCTCTCACCACCTGACTGCCCCATTGTGGATCTGGCCAAACCCATAATGGGGTTGCAAAAGAAAAAAAACAAAAAAAGCCACCTTAGTGCCCACAGGAGAAAAGAGTTATTAAAAACAACAACAACAAAATAAAACGTAACTTGAAACATTTAATTTTACAATGCCTTCTTCACATCAACATCTGGGAGATAATATGACATAATACTACAAAAAGGTGCAAGAGGTGCAATGTGCATACCTTGATTTTTTATAATAAAGCCTGTTACTAAAACTTTACAATCTACAGAGACTTTTGTCAGATAGAATGCTGACAACAAATAAATTTACAAAATTTTCCTTACATATCTTTTGAAATTTGCTAATTTTGTCATCATTAATCAACTCATAACAATATCAAGGATTACAACAAGTAAATAATATTGTATATGAGAAACACTTACAAAAATTATATACTTTAATGAATTTTCATGCCATTATCTATTAATTTCTTTCTTTTAAACTTTAATTTGAAACAAACCATCTTACCTGGCAACAAAGGATCTTCAATACATAAAAATGAAGGTTGGTAACCATCAATCATATCTCTCTGGAGTTCTTCTTTGGTAATGTATGCCCCGCCATCCTTTATTCGTATCCCGGTCTTAAAATAGTTAAATAATCTTCCGTATAATTCAAAGAATTCTATCAACAATTTACCCAGATTGGCATTTGAGGCAGACACATCATAATTTTGTGGATGAAGCTAATTCAAAAATTTTATATCAAATTAGTTATAGTATTTTTTCCTTCTTTTCTTATTATACAAGACTGAAATCATACTTGAAGACAGATTATCTATTGAAACAAACCAGATTAGAACAGTATTAAAACAGTTGAATCTGACAATACGTAAGTGTTCTTTCTCAAAAACATTTATTAACTGGATGGAATGAAGAAGTAGGTGGGTAGATAGCTACTTACATTATGATAACATTCTTTGTTATTTTTATATGCAATTCTTTCTCTAGAAACAAATACATACATTATATACATATGCACTAGACTCTCGCTAAACTGGCAATTCCTTGCACAGAGGAGCACCAGATAATCAAGAATGCTTGATTACTGAATGTGTATAGGCCTAGAGCCTGAATGAAAACAATGAATGACATTACCCATTGCCCTTCAGTAGAAATTCTTTTTAATTGTAATGATAATAAAAAACATGTATGTAAGGGGCTGTCATAAATGACATCTGCACTGGAAAGGAGGGAAGGTGTTATGACAAGTTGGACAAGGGGGTTGAGTTTCAGTGGACGTCCATTTATTTCATTTAAATTTCACACAGTTTATGCATTTTATGATATTTATTTAAAAATTTCTTGTTTGTTTCATTTCTACTTTTGGTATATATCACTCACAAAATGATAAGAGTTTTAAAAGGGAGTAGAGTTTTGTTGAACTTCTGAAGAGAAGAGGGGGGTTATGGAAACTTGGACAAACTGGGACAAGAGGGGGAGGGGAATACAAATTTCAAGAAAAATACAAATGTAATTAATGGACAGCCCTTAAAAAAGTAAAATACATAAATTCTACTCTGTTATCAAGAGCTTCAATAATGTACATTGGAGCCACAGCTAGAATGTTGCAAGTTCAGGTAGTAGACCACCAATAGGATATTGCAAATAATAAATCCACAACTGAGCTTTCAAAAAAGTATTAGGGCATGGCTACATGCTGCTTTGGGTTCATACTAGATTACTGAGGCAGTGCTAGGACAAAAGAACATTGTTCTTATAGGAAAATCTTTATATTGTATCATTTTCACTATGTAACTTAATTCTCCTATTGTTAATACTCTGCAATTATAGATAAAATTATTTAAACAATTCACACTGTAAGATGCTCAAAAAAAATCTTTATACTTGGGGAATTATGTCTTTGTTGATAATTCCGCACAATTATTATTTTTATTAGACTATTCTAATTTTTAATGAACATTTATTAAGCAAACCTTATGCCTTTATGTAATTTTAAAAAGAAATGTTATATATTATGTTCTATTCTATTCTTAAGTTTAAAAATTTACGTTCACTTTTTGCCTGATGATGAAAATTGTATGTCTTTGAAAGTATTTGCAGTTTTCTTAAATATTTGTTTTTAACATTTATCAACTGCAATTTTCTCTTCTGTATCAAAACACAACTTAATTTTTGGTAGTACACACACACACACACACACATTATATTAAATTTATGAATATAAAAAGTAATGAATTAACAATAATGATAATCAATTCTTCTAATAAATTAAGTCAAATTTTATTAGCTACTGTTGTGCTAGATTGATATACTACTTTAACTATTCAGCAATCTAAAATAATAGGTAAATACAGATTTTGTAACAAAACACTATGATAATCAGACTTCAAGTATGACAATAATAAAAACAAAAGTCATTATACAGAGAATTTTGAAAAAATAAAATAATTCAAAATATTTACATACCTGAAGAAAGCTGATAGTCAATAAAATAAGGCTATAGGAACTTATTCCACCAGTGAACACTTCATTTAAATCTCTCTCCAAGAGAAATTGTTTCAAAACTAACACTAATTTTGGTAAGGTAGGATAATTTTTAATAAATTCCTGAAACAAAAATAGTTTATCTTGATTAATCAACTATTTCTTAAAAACATAAATAGAAAGGACATGTTGCACACTACAAATTTATCTAAATATAAATTATTATTATAGATTAGAAATAAATTTGGCACTAGAATTAGACGTTAGGCACCATCTCTTATTAAAATTAATATTTAATGTATCCCCAGTTGGTGCTGTAATAACTGTGGATGGTTAAATCTTAGTCTTATATATGCTGGAAGAAAAGATTGGACCGAAGGTCCAGGTAGCGTAAGCGGCAACACATCCACACTATAAATGATTATAAAAAATGTTACTAAGTGGCATCATTCTTTCCTCAATACACATTTTAATTAGCTTTATTAATTTAATATCTTTCTTATATTAAGATTCCGTCAAAAGACGCCAGACAAATATTACTCTCATGAAATGTACCGAAGATAACAAGTGTAACACCATTTAATTTGAAGACAATTATGGACGTGTGCTCCCAACCTATGCCCACAATATTTCTACCAATCTTTTTTTTAAATAACAAAATACATTTTTCACTCCATTGCATTTTACACCCCTGAAATTTGTATTGCAGTTATTGCCACAGAATTTGATAAATTTTTTCATTAGATCATGCTTTTTGATAACCGACAACAAGCCTATGGTTAATATTTTTGACGTTTCACCTGAAATTGATTGAAAATCCAAAAGTTTAACTTTTACCCCTTTTGATATGAAATATCATACAATCGTACTTTCTTTTCTGTTAGAAGTATCAGTTAAAATAGTTACAAATGAAGATTTTTGTAATTCCTCATTCGGTTTGTCAAGTGATATTGGAATACCGTATATCTCGGCAGAACAATGCCTCCGTGAGCATAAAACTGATATTGAGAAGAAGAACAATACTGCCTTGGCTATATATGCCAGTGAAAATGGCATTACACCTGAATTACAACAGGCAACCGTGATCCAGCAAACTCAACAGATACCTCATCTTAGGAATTTGGAGACATTAGAGATCTTTAAAGTAGAACGTCAATGCCTCTCAATCAATTTTAAGGATAAAAAACAGCTTTCAAGGGCATGGCAGGCTATGCCCTTTTGTATGACCCGACATTATAGTTGCCGATGCACGTGCACATAATTATATGTTTAAATTTAAAAGAAAATTCGAAAAATCGGAACAAATCCGAAACGGAAATCAGAACGAAAAGGTTTTCTCTACTAGAATTCCACCTGAAGAAGGTCCTAAGGGGACCAAAAACATTCGTGATAAGTTAAAATTTTGTAAAGCTTCATTAGGTTAGTGTGATATATTTATCAATGCTTTGTTTCTTAAGATGGATTTTATAAGCTATTAAATAGTCTTTGCATGCTGGATCAGCTGTTTTAAAAAATGCTGACCAGCTCACAAAGACAGTTTGACATTTTCAGTACAGTAAAATAATTAATGTTGACAATGAAGAGATTTAATCAATGTACTCTTACAAGGTGAACTGGGACAAAACGTCAAACCGGCCGGACTTTGGGACAAGCTTTAAAACTGTGACAATTCCGATCAAACCAAGACATACGGTAAACCAATGCATGAATGAGCTGTAGAATGTGACTGCTAACAACTTGAGACAATGGGATTTGTCCATCAAGTCACCAGGATTCAAACTTGACTCAAAGGCATTTAAACAACAAGCTGTAATTGGTCTTTCATTCTGACTTTATTCTGCCAATTGAAGCAATTGGAAAAAATTTAATCCAAAGTCCGACGATCAGTTTGTATAACTGCGGTTTTTCTGATTTCTGTCAATAGGGAATAATTTTTATATGATATTTGGCGTTAAAACCTAGAGATATTTTGTTATTTAATTGTAAAAGTCAAATAACAATATTAAATTAAAATTTGTGCAACTAGTGCAAATATTTTAAATTTTGCAAGTAAGTTACAATTGTCTCTCTTCCAATTAATTAAATAAAATTGAAATATTTCCTTCACACAGATCCTATGATATTAATTGATTTAACATATTTTTACTGGGTTTTAAGGTTTCATTTTTCCATAAGGATGGTATCTTTCTTTACACAAATTTTTTCAGAACATACATACTGCATAAAAACAGAATTAGGTGTATTCACTTACATCTCAATTTAAATCAATTAATATATTTAACTATATATTGCTGACCATCATTAATTTTGAATAACTCCTTTCTGAACAAGTTCCCGGTATCAAATTATTATTTAACAATTCTTAATATTAAAACAACAAAATTAAAGATATGTGTATATATATCTTAAAAGAATATCAATATACTAAATGCACTAAATTATAAATTACTTACTTTTATTAATTTAGCACTTCTAACTCCATTAGTCATGTTAAAACTAATGTCAATTTTAACATCGGTCTTTGCATCTGTCAGTTTTACAATTGGCACCTTAAGAAAATAATAAATGACTTGGAAAAATGTCTTTATGCAAATACTAATCTAGCCATAAAAAATTCTTGTAAAAATAACTTATTATTTTAAAGTACAATATAAAATATTCATATTTTAGAGGTGAAGCTTAACCGAATGTGATGCAGATTTCTCTAAAAAGTTGTTTTCTTATATATAACTTCCTTTATGGATAAAATTGTTTCCCAAGTAATACTCTAATAAGATTTTCTTTACAACAGGGGTTCCCAATCTTTTCAACCACTTTTAAGAAAAAATTTTTCCCGGTGATCTCCTTGTACATATACATTATTTTTAAATACATTTTTATGTGGCAAGTTTTGAAAATAACAGTAAAAATATTTTAAATAATTTTTAAATGACTGTATTTACTAAATAATAAAACAACAATAAAATATTATACTGTACAATATGTATGAAAGTTACTCATTGACCCTTAGGGTCAGTCAGCAAATTACATTACAAGACTCCCTTGGGAAACCCTGCCTTACAAGATTCTCTTATAGTATAGAACAGTGGTGCGCAAACTAGGGGTCGCCAGAAGTTTTTTGGGGGTTGCCAAATTTTTATGAAATGCATTATGCCTGCATGCTGCATACCATACAGTGTACATATAAAGAGTGAAGTGCCGTCACTCACTGTTTAATTGCAATTTCATGCTGTCCGCTTTTTCTTTGACCGTAATGCGTAATGTATGTAAAGTGTGAAAACGCCGGTGTTCACTCCGGTAGATGGCACCCTCTTCGCAGTAATTCGCCAGTTTTACTAAAAAGTGCCTATTTGTCCAACGTATTGATGTTATACGTACTGTGTCGAACGGTGCGCACTGAGCATGAGCGCCGTATGAGATGGAGTGGTAATCAAGGGCTGTGGTAGTCATTTTGTAGACATGCGTACCAAGCCAAGGCCAACCAAGCCATATAAGAAGAGATAAGATAAGTGAAGCATTAAGCATACCAAGCCAAACAAAGCCACAATCCTCAAAGGCCAACCAAACGACCAAAAATTATCGCTGAATGTTTTACTGCGCGTTTCTATGTAAAGTTGTAGCATGTAGCAGTTGGCCTGCAATTGTTTTAGTTTCTCCTCGAGTTTTTTCATGCGACGTTGTGTAATTATGATTTTGTATATTTTTATCGGGCTTTACTACTCTTTGTTATCAGGTATGTACTATCATTAGAGAAAGATCTCTGTTACTTTTATTGAATTTCTTGAAAAAAATGATAAAAAAAATATATTATTTGTTTTAGTTAAAAAAATTTAACCCCTATCTTCATAATGGATAAATGGGTAATACGTACACCAGGTACATCTTCAGCTAACAAACGAACAAATACTGATGAGGAGTCGCAAAATACTGAACTAAATGCCCTATCTAAAAAAATAAGAAAATACAATGAGGATTTTATTAAGTATGGTTTTACATTTTGTGTTGTTGGTGGTGAAGAATGCCCGATATGTGTCATTTGCAACGAAAAATTAGCAAATGAGAGCATGAAACCAGCTAAATTAAAAAGGCACCTGGAAACTAAACATAAAGAACTTCAAAATAAACATGCCAATTTTTTTCAAAGACAAGCTGAAAAGCTGAAAATTCAAAGTGCACATTTAAAGAAATTTACAACAATACCTCAGAAAGCATTACGAGCTTCTTTAGAAGTTTCTTTCTAGTAGGAAAAACAATGAAACCCCATACAATTGGAGAATCCCTTATCCTTCCTGCAGCAACCAAGATGACATCAATTATGCATGGCGATAAATATGGAAATGAACTAAAAACATTACCATTATCAAGAGATACCGTGTCTCGGCGGATTTCCGAAATGTCACGAAATATCGAGTCAGAAGTCATAAAACGCACACAAAATTCATCTGTATTTGCTTTACAACTGGACGAGACTACCGATATTACTAAAATGTCACAACTAATTATTTACGTTAGGTTTATTTTTAATGAAGATATAACAGAAACGTTTTTATGTTGCAAAAGTTTGGAAGGAAAAACAACTGGAGAAAAAATATTCGAAGTAATAAATGAATATTTTGAAGCAAAGTCCCTTACCTAGGCAAACTGTGTTGCGGTTTGTACTGATGGTGCTGCAGCATTAACAGGTTCGAATAAAGGGCTCACAGGCTTAATTCAGAAAGTGGCGCCTCATATGGTATTTAATCACTGTATGATTCATCGGCAAGCTCTTGTTGCAAAACATATGGATGAAGAGTTGCACAACATATTACAAGACGCTGTTAGTTCAATTAACTACATTAAATGCAACAGCCTCAACAGCCGTCTCTTTTCAATACTTTGCAATGAGATGGGCTCAACGTATGAGAGATTACTGTTACACACTGAAGTCAGATGGCTTTCACGTGGGAAAATACTACGACAGATATTTGATTTGAGAAATGAAGTGTTCATGTTTTTAATCGAAAAGAAACATAGATTGGCAAGTTATTATATCAATGAAGTTTGGCTAGGGAAGCTGAGCTATTTAGTTGATATTTTCGAAAAACTTAACGACTTAAATTTGAGCTTGCAGGGTGAGAATTCAACTATCATAACTTCAGCCAGTAAAATTCAAGCTTTTAAGAATAAGCTTAGTCTCTGGCAAACTGAACTGAATAAAAACAACACCGACATGTTCCCTTGCTTTAACGATTTTATCAAGGAAAATAATATAGATATATTTACATTTAAAAACATCATTTCCAATCACATTGAAAAGTTAAAGGAAAATTTTTCGAGAAGATTCAAGGATCTTTCTGAAAACGATCCTGGTTGGATTCGTGATCCATTTTCCAACGACATATGCAGTTCAACTCTTCAAATTAGTGAGAAAGAGCAATTGATAGATTTAATTAGTGATTATACTCTTCGAAATCAATTTAAGACTCAGCCTTGCCAAAAATTTTGGCTATCCGTGGAAAAGCAATATCCCGTTTTATGCAAGAATGCCATCAGGGTTTTAATACAATTTGCATCAACGTATTTATGTGAAACTGGATTTAGCAAACTAGTTTCAATAAAAACTAAATACCGCTTGCGTTTAAACCCTGAAGATGATATGCGAATTGCAATTAGCAACATACATCCAAACAACGATGAAATAATTAGAAACTTGCAGCCACATACATCTCATTAAAGGGCAATTTACTGATTTTTATGTTATACAAAAAGTATTTTCTTAAAATTATATATAAAATTAATATGAGTCAGATATGATGATGTTTTTATTTGATGAAACGAAAGAAATGCGCGAAATATACATCGTATTTGTGAACATTTATCTCTAGGGGTCGCCAAAAATTTTCTCTCTACAAAAGGGGTCGCAGTCGAAAAAAGTTTGCGCACCACTGGTATAGAACAGTGATGTGCAAACTATTTTCATTCCTGACCACCTATCTTGTGAAAAATTTTGTCGCAACTCCTGGATAGACAGTAGATGTTTTTTTGAATTGTCAACACAGTTAAAGTGAAATTCTTTCTGGGATTTTCACTTATGTTTCTGCCTTATTAGAGGTCTGAATAACACACATAATTTTACGAAACAACAGTTTTATTTATGCATATGGGTATAAATATTGATTTAATGAAAAATATTTTAAAAAAGCTCTACATCGTAAGAATTCAATGTGAGGTATGCACTTGCAAAGAGTTCGTGTTTGCTTCTATGTCCGGATCTGTATTAGAAATAACAAACCATAAACTCACAAACCACAATTTCCAATACAGACAATACAGATGCTAGTACAATTTAGGTACTAATACGGACAATTGTTTTCATAAAAAATATAGTTCTATTTTTTTAAATAATATAATTTCATTATTTTACTGGTACCTGATACTTTTGAAAAAAAGCCTTATATTTTTTATTGTCGAATAAATTTCTTTGAATGTGGCGACCCCAAAAAATTCTCTTGCGACCCATGGTTTGCGCACCACTAGTACGGAATGCTAAATGTAAACCAAAATTTCTTGATTAGATTCTTAAGTTATATATATTTTTTAAATCATAAATTCTTGTCAAACTTTCCATCATCAAACAACATATCACTTATTTTCTCCCACATTTTCCAAATTCTGGTAGATGGTTCCACTATTAATGATGAAATATTGTTAAATATATTACAACTGAAAGGGAGGGAAACTAACAATGAACTTACAATTATTAAAATTCATTGTTAGTTTCTCTCCCTTTTGGTTTTAATATATTAAACATATCACTTGCCAACATTATTTTTACCAATCATAATTTACAAACAGTAGCACTCCATTTTAACAATACGCATTTTAAAATGAAAATATGGGAGAATCTATACATCCACAAGAGCCGAATTATCGGGCTAGAGTTGGCTATAATAAATAAATAATTAATAAGACAATTTGGCACTAGAGCTTGGCGTTAGGCGCCATCTCTTACTAAACTTAATAATTATAATTAAATTAAATAAATAATTTTAATAATTTGGAGGAGGCAATCGGACTGAAGGTCCGGGTAGCGTAACTGGTAACGTGTCTGCACGGATAGCAAAAGTTGCGGGTTCGAGTCCCGCTTCAGGCCGATTTCTTTTCCTCCAGTTCCAAATTATTAAAATTATTTATTTAATTTAATTATAATTATTATAATTATTAAGTTTAGTAAGAGATGGCGCCTAACGCCAAGCTCTGGTGCCAAATTGTCTTATTAATTATTTATTTATTATAGCCAACTCTAGCCCGATAATTCGGCTCTTGTGGATGTAAGCTTTGTAACGGGTTAGTCGTTATTTATTTATGAGAGAATCATTGAACAAAAGAAAAAAATAAAGATATTATAACTTAAATATATAATCTATCAATACTATACTTACAGATGCCTTTTCCAACACTTTCACACTATCAGAATCAGCAATATTATGATCAAGTAGAGCTTTTTCTAAGTCCCACAATGGAGTTTTATTCCATTTTCCAAAGACAACCAAATCAATATCACTGAAAAATATAATCTCTCTTTAATTATTAGAACAAAATATGGTTTAAATAAAAGCAAATACAGCGGTACCTTGACTTATGAGTTTAATTCGTACCGGGACGGAACTTGTAACTCAAATTACTCATATGTCAAATCGATTTTCCCCACTAAAATGAATTGAAATTCCATTAATCTGCTCTGGACCCCCAAAACACCACAATTTTTTTGTTACATGTTTTTAAATAAAAAAAATGTACTTATAAATAACAAATATTGTATAAAAACACAAATGAATGTACTGCAATAAACTGGTTTTGCAGATGTTGCGATGTTTGCTGCATAGATTAAAAAAATAAAAGATGGAAAATTCAAGAAATTGCTGGAAGACAATGGCGCTACACACAACATAAAGGTGAACTAATGCTGTCACTCAACTGTGTTTTTTTCTATAAGCTAGACTGTCAGACATGGAAAAGTAATGAAAATGACAAAATTACAGCAGCTTTCCATCTTCTTTTTCTTAATCTATGGTTGCTGGGCCAACTGGCAGTGGGGTATTAGAAGATGGCTCATAACCCAAATTTTAGCTCTAAACTCAAAGCAAAAAATCAGCCAAGGCATGGCTCATAGCTCGAAAAACTTGTAAGATGGGACACTCATAAGTCAAGGTACTACTGTGAAAATAAATGTTTTAATAAGATATATATTAAATAAAAATTCAAAATCCTTGTAAAATTATTATTAATTT
Organism: Centruroides vittatus; assembly: GCF_030686945.1. NCBI lineage: Eukaryota > Metazoa > Arthropoda > Arachnida > Scorpiones > Buthidae > Centruroides > Centruroides vittatus. Next base: position 517,638 of record NW_027122389.1, on the reverse strand, counting down.
TAACAATAACCGCCAAGCAGTGGTCTAAATCCCAACCTAAGAGTTTTATTTAAGAAAAAATTAGAAGAATAAATCTTTGATTACATTTGAATTATTTATAAACTTAAAGGCAATTTTAATCATTCTACAATTCTAACATTTTAAAAGTTACGACATTAAAAAGTTTAAGAAACAAATGATTATTCATTGTCTCAAAGTATATTTTACCAACGAATTCTTCAAACTGTAGTCAACTTTTCTGTCCAGAGGAATCCTTGTTACTTCTAGTGGATCCCTGTCCATTGCAAGTGAATTTTGACTTTGTTTTCCTCTTTTATTAATGGGAGAATTGATCTTTGGAATTTGAAAAGCAGAATTCCAAAGATCAATTCTCCCATTAATAATAATAATAATAATAAAAAAAGTCAAAATCCTCCTACAATGGAAGGGGATCCACCAGAAGTAACTAGGAGACCTCTGGATAAAAACATTGACTACAGTTTGAAGAATTTATTTGCAAATGGCATGAATTATCTGAAGAAAATGAAAAGGCAATCTACCCTGCATCAAGTAAGTATATTTTACATAATTAATTATTGTTCTTACTTTTTTTTTATGAACTTGAATGGGTCACGTGTACAGTACCTGTCTCAAAATTCTGTATCCTCTTGGTCTTCGTCTAGACCAGCAATTCCCAACTGGGGGTAGGTGCTTAGTGGTTTAGGGATATGCAAAACAAATTAATAATGTTGGACGTACTATGAAAATATTCAGATTCTGCTATGAGATCATTGGCGACATCACAGCACTCAATGCTTACTTTTAAATATCACATTTTTATTATATTTATATTTATCTGTACCCTTTCTCCAATGCTTTTTGATTTTAAAAAAATGTTTTTTTTTTACATGTAATCATACAGTGTCGTATAATTAATTGACTAACATGCAAAATAAAACTTAAGAAAATGGGATGCTAAGGGGTACGCAAGTAAAAAAAGAAATCTGGAACACATTGGACTAGATCAGTCATAAGTAACCTGTGGCCCAGAAGCTTCAGAAATAAGATTTTATTTTTCCATTTTCTGCTTCATGTTGTTAAACAACCCCACCTCATAAAGCGAACTCTTTCCTGCCCCTGGCATCACAGGGTTAAAGAGACTATGCCTTAATCATGGGTCGTATGTTCTCATACCTGATGGGTAATCTCAGACTCTTTTTAGTTGGACCTTCAAGGACTTCTTTCGGGCTCCCATCTGCTCGCTTAGGTCCAACTCTCTAACTTTGGCATAACTTTCGTATATTGTGTAGCCTGTTCTGCACTTAAAACCCACAAACTAAAACTCAGCTCAATTAACTTAAACGTATAAATAACTTTATCGGGCAGTGGGGTCCCCCTACAAGAAAAGAGACCCACCCTAGTGCATCCACTAAGTCTAAAGATCAAGAAGATCTATGAACCTTTCCATCAATTCCTTTAGTTTCTTTAGGTTTCTTTTACTTGCTGCTAGCGTTCTAAGTACTTGTTCAGGAGGCTTGGTCCAGACGACTTGGCTAGTCCCTCGGTGGAAATCCTCAGTGAGAGGACAATCAAGTACATAGTGTCTCGCATTGCCGCAAGGACACCCACAGGAGCAGCAACCATCTCCTTGTCCAAACTTGGACTTGAAATGGGGAAACCTCCTGTGGCCGGCCGGTATCTGTGTCATCAACCAGTTACAACACACTGGGATAAGGCCAACTTCAAGCACGAAGGCATAGGTTGACCTACCTACTGTACTTTGAGTCCAGCACTTTTGCCAGTTTGTCATTGATTGTTGCAGTAGAGTACCTTTTATGTACGTAGTCAAGGGTTCCACTGTCCTCATTACAAATGGGGCTCTGGCCCCCGCCTTGGCCAGTTGGTCGGCACGCTTGTTGCCTGAGATCCCGATGTGACTCGGACCCACCTCAAAGCAATGTATTGTTTGTGCCTTGCCCTCAGTACCCTACCTCTGATCTCCTGTACCAACTCATCGATGTACCATCAACTCATCAACTCATCGAACCTGTACCATCACTCAAGGGCTGAGGTAACAACTGGCTATCTAAGTAAACCGTGACCAGCTCTGGATCCAGATGTTGTAGGATCCACTGGGACGCCCCCTCCAGGGCCACCAGTTCTGCCTGGAACACGGATGCCTCCTCATAAAGTCAGACTGACTGACAGTACACTTGTACCCCGTCAGAAAAGACGTAGTACGCGGCACCTACTAAGCTACCGTCTTTAGAGCCATCAGTGTATATTTCAACACCGATTCCTGTCAGTTCACTGACATCCCAGTTGAGTCCTATCCTGTAGGCTGGATGGACCTTTAGCACATCTGTCTGACGTCTAAGTCTGACTGGGTAACATCTGATCACAATGCCTTGCCTCTATCTATACCTTCCACTGTTGTTCTGTAGAAGGCCGCCTCTTGGCTGACTACCAGAGGCAATGGGAGCAGCCTGGCCAAAACCAAAGCCACCTCCGTGGACACAGTTCTGTATGCTTTCGTGATCCGCAAGGCGGCGGGGTCTCTGTATCGTCAGCAGCGTCCTGCTCTGTTTGACGTTGGTGGAATCCTTCCACCAGATACCACAGGCATAGCAGATAATGCGTTCTACACTCATCTTATAGATCAGGCATGTCAAACTCATATGATATTACGGGCCACGTGATCTATTTTGTATTAAGTCGGGGCCGCATGTTTTCAATGTCCAAAAAAAATAATAAAATACGACTTTTAGAATGATTATATTATGTATTATGTATTTATTAGACTCAATGTATTGTATTTTATACATACATAGACATTTTATATTTCATGTTATTTTTTAAGCTTAAACTATAAATATTTTATATTTTTTATAAAAAACAAAAATAAAAGTTATAATAAGAAATAAACAAAATCACAGTTTAGTATCACTTTTTAGAAGATATTTGACAACATTTTTCACAAAGCGAGTCATTAAAATTTGGTTGAATATATTCAGCTGATGAAATTTTTAAAACTGATGATAAATGTTGATCAGTTAATCTTGACCTTTATGAATTTTTGTTATTTTTCATTAAAGAAAATAGTTGCTTGCATAAATAAGTGCTTCCGAACATAACTAGTAAACGCGTAACAAACGATAACATTTTAGGAAACCGATCTACAGATAAATGTGTAGGCCTATTAGAATCCAGAATTCCAATTTCCATACATTTTTGCTTCAGCAAATTATTGCATTGAATTTTATTTAATTCCATTTGCAGGCCTAGGAGTGCTATTTCCCCTTTGAAAAAGTGAGAAAAGTGAGTTGAAATACAGAAAAAAGTGAATAAAAAGTGAGTGCAATAGTGACAAAACAAAGTGAAAACACAGAAGGAAAACTCAGCAAAATAGCGGTAAAAATTGTTATTTTCTTTTTATTCTGTTACGGTTAAACACATTTTAAAAATTTCTGTATATACTGTAATATAGTAGCCACTCGTTATATCGCGTTTTTTGGTCCCCCAAATTTTAAAAGCATTTGAGTCAATTAATTTTAAATTACCAATTGCCACTGAATTTCTATTTGCAACGAAATACGAGAAAAAGCTAAATATGCAGAACAGGTGGATAGATCGATTGTCATTTGTTTCCTTTTGATATAAAAGTTGTTTATTTATTAGTTTTAAGTACAGTCTCCTCATTTACAAGTTTCTGTGAATTCGAAATTTCATACCTTTATGTGAATTAACGGTATTGCGTCAATTCACATAAAGGTGTGAAATTTCGAATTCACCGCATAATGTGTAAGGAAAAGATCTCTTTAATTATGAACGAAAACTTTAAAATTTTTATACAGTAGTAACTTTATTTTGCTTTTTAGAGAATTTTTACTCTGTAATTTTATAAGTTTTGATGTTCTATTATATATTCAATATTTATTTTTTTAAATTTTCAATTACAGCATTTATAATTTTTATTGAAAAATATAAACTACACGAATTTCTAATAAGCGATTTATATAGTACTGTATAATAAAATCGCAATTGATGTTTTGTTTTTATATCGACAGTATTTGTCTTTCAATGTCATTGTTAAAGAAACAATAATGCTAAATGGGCGTTCATGGTTTCGATGTTTACGTAAACGTCAATTAATTCGATATAACCTACGAATAAAATTCAGGATTGAAAAACTAAGCTTATTTTATATCAGAAACACTTGCTGATGAAAGAATAGAGATTCCATAGCATGTATAATCTGTTTAGTAAAAGCCCAGAATTTTTATTACTCGGTTATATCGCGTTTTTTTCTGTCTCCCGATAACCAGTGGCTTCTGTATTTCCAGTAAACCATGAATACTTGAAAAGTCTTTGGCTTCTGTAAATAATCAGTCATGAAAGATGATGTTCTTTTATTAAGATTATTCTGCATGTTATCAGCTTCCTTCTTTTTCGCTTCCTCTTGCTTTTGAACACTTAACACTAATAAGCATCACACGTGCTGCTTGTACTTCATTCATGTTCTTGCTGTTAATAGCCTTCTCCAGTTTTTTTGTTTGCTGCTTCTAACAAAACTTGGACTGTCGCATGTATTTCATTTTCTTCTACATTTTTCTGGTTTAAACTCAGTTGCAGTTCCATAATCTTCATGTTACGAACAGCTTTCTTTTGTTGTTCTTCAAAACATTTCTGTGCTCTTTTTTCCGTTTCTCTTATTCTTTTAACTTCTTTTCATTTTCCAATCGTTCTTGATAATTTCTATGCACCGAGGAAGCTAACTTCAGTCGTCCTTTGTAATAGGTACAAGGTGTGGGCTTTGGTCATACATGTTCAGTCCCTCCTTAACAATCAAAAGTGAATTAAGCATTCTTTCCAACACTGATGCTCTATCAGGAGAAAGTGCCCGGCATAAAATTGATCCTCTCCTTCATGGGAACGGGATTTTCGATGCTGATTTCACTAATTTGGCTATTCTCGGATATTTATCATTATCAGAAACTGTTTATTTTTTAATGCTTCGAGATGTGTAAATATTGATTTCAAAATAAAATAATAAATCTGAAATAAATATACAGTACTCCAAATAATATAAGTAAAATAATATTTTATTAATGATTTCATAAATAAAAAGGAACTTTTTCCTGCAGATGAATAAAAACCAACATCGTTGCAAAGTTGTTAACCTTTTGGGAAGCGTGTGAAAATCTTTCTCACAAGCAATTACGTGTTGTACTTTTTACAACACTTCGAATATTTTAATTTATTTGGTAAATTTTATATGTAAATATGAATTTACATTTTCGTTTACTTTTTTAGTCTCTCAATTAATGCACAATTATAATCGGCATAAGAGAAGATTAAAAAATGGATATTTCACAAGCAAAGTAATCACACATTTTATGAAAATAACACTTGCTATATGGAATAATTATACTTTTAGTCAATTTAAACATACATTTATGGGAAGATGTAGATGTGATTTAACGTTAACAATATGCTATGAAATCATTAAAGTAATTTTATTAAACTCAAGTTTATGAAATTATTTAAAGATAAATCAAGTAAAAAAATATTTTTGTAAACGACAACTCCATAACCCGATTGTTAATTAAAACCAAATAATCTGCCAAATTATTGGGCTATAACCAGGATAACTAAATGGTCAGAAACGAAATCTTTTTTAGTGGTAGGAGGTTACGCTACTATCTAGTGTTAATTTTAATAATTATATATTTTGAATTTAAAAGCGGCAGCAGTGTTGTCAGCTTGAGAGATTAATCCCTCTGCGTAATGTGTTTTCCCCTGCAAAAGGACTTTAGTGATTTTCTTAGAAAACAGCCAAAACCGCAGGGATGCTTAGAATACTTATTTTTAAACTCTGTAGAAGGAAATGCAATTCGGATAAGGTGGATTTTGGCGAATAATGAAAATATGTCATGAGTACATAACTTTACTCAACACTGGCTTCTGAATTTGTAATGAGAGGGATTTTTTAAGTGCATAAAAGATTTTTTCAAATACGTTAAATAAATTTTTGTTTCCTATAACCTAACGACACTGAGCGGGCAGTTGCAATTTTGAGTCTGCTCAGGGCCGCGTATTTTCTTCTAAAAAATTCTATTCCGATAGTCCGATAATTCGGCAATTCGTTTGGCTTTAAAATTATTTTTGGTTTGTCCCACATCTTAATTAAGCACGTGAAAATGACCAAAAAAGTGAGGAAAGTGAGAAAATGACCTGAAAAGTGAGAAAAGTGAGGATACTTCAGAAAAGTGAGCGACTCCGAGGCCTGCATTTGTAAGTTTTTATCAACAATTTCTAGAACAGTTAGAAAAAAAACAGAAAGATTCCTAAGCCTAACATAATATAATAAAATATGTACAAATATAAAAATATACAAATATCAGTACGGCTGACGGCCACACAAATATGTGTTGTGTGTCAGATTAGATTGCTCCACATTCTATCATGTTTGTAATCGTTTTGTGTTTTTATCTCCGTTTGACTTCGGCCACTGCTTTTCATTTGGTGCCTCGCACCAGCGTGTAGTGTCCCGTGCAATCATGCGTGACGCCAGTGTCAACCAAAAAGTTTGAACTTTCCAACTTCAAGCATAAAAGCTCGACATTTAAAAATTTTTAAAAAGTCTTGGAAGGCCACAGCCTATGTATTGGTGGACCGCGTATTTGACATGCCTGTTATAGATGGATCAAATTGCTTCTCCGCTAAGACCGTAGTCCTGTCTCACTAGTCTCGATAGTGGTGCTACTCATTCACCCTTCAGATGGGGGTTGCCCCTAATCCGGTATATTGGTGGGCAAGCCAACACACCAGTCCAGGCCACTGTCAGGGCTTCTGATTCCTCAGGGCTGGCTGAAGGACAGATTGTGCAGTTCCCCAGCGAATGAGCTGTTCTGTTGCTTCGTTGCCGTAAATCTCCATTCTGCGTCAACTGTAGCCTGCAACTACTAGCAACAGATCATCTGCATAGGCCTGCAGCTGGATGTCATCCGGAAGGACTAGTCACAGCACTGTGTCCACTAGAACGTTCCACAATAGGGGCACTATGCAGGACCCCTGCAGGCAGCCTCTTTCCAGTATCCTCTCATACCTCTTGCTTGGTGTTTCGTAAACTACTGTGTGGTCACTTAGGAAACTCCTAACAACCATACCCAGGCTAATATTTGTAATAAAAAGAATAAACATTCAAACTAAACTCAACCAGTAAAAAAGATGAGAATAGACTACATATTACTAGTTTGCATATCATTTGCATATATTATTTTTGTATCTTGTAAACTGGAGATTATGGAATATGTTGGTACTTAGCAGGAAAAAAGCCAGCAGTTCCATAAGAAAAACTGGATACAGTCTGCTGGAAGCTACCAAGTTCACCTGTGGTCCATATCCAAAAAAGGTTGCTCACTGCTAATCTAGATCTACATTATATTAATTTGAGGTTCAGAATGATTTTAAACTTTCTCTACTGTATTTCTAGAAAATTATACCATGATCATTGCCATTTGAATAATTCACATAATGTAAAATCAACTACATTTTGCTAATTTACAGAGGTGTAGAATATATGTCTGATCATGTAAATGAGGTTTGGGGAAATTTGCAGTAGAAAAATATTACAGTAAGTGCCACAAAAATGAAGTAGAGCCTTAACTAAGCCTATACACATTAATTGGAAAAAATCACAAAAATGTGTAATCTTGTAATTTAAAATTAAAACTGAAATGTTATTTACTTTGTTTTCAATCAGTTTGGTCATGCATTACATTTCTGTCTCCTTACACAGTTATGTGCTTGCAGTAAGGACAAGCAGTCTCCTTTACCAAACTACAATTTCAAATTTTATAAAAACCAAACCCAGAATAGAGCTTTAAAAAGGACCAAAAAGGAAAATCCAGTTTTATTTCAAAACTCTTTTTGACACTACTAATGAGTGAGTAAAATTTTGTATCGGCTCAAATTAAAATGAAATAGTCACTCGATTCCCCAGTGCTAAAAAATAGTCATTTGTGGCATCTGTGACAACTTTAATTTCATTTCTATTAATCAATATATTACATCAAGTTTACAATTGTATGGGCTTTCCTATGATAATGACACATGCTTAAATTAAAATATTTTTATATTTAATGCTGGGCAGCAAATCATACAATAGGACTATTTAATTATTTGCACAATTTAACTTGATGTTACAAATTATTACTAATATAATAGCCATTATCTGTGTGTGTTTGTGTATGTGGAATTCCTTATCACTCCTGCAATTTTTGTCCAATCCAGATGAAATTTTGATTATATTCATTTTACATTCTGACGTAAAGTATAGACTAATTATTTTGTGAAAATATTAGCTGTAAAATAAACGCTTTATCGATTTTGGTTCGGTGATTGCACTATTGTTGCAGTGATGTCATTGACCATGTGGAGTTCATGCTCATCGAGGGAATTTCCTTTAAGTTACATTTTTAAATATTTTGGCAAATGGCGCATTTTAAACTTACTTCATTAAATTTAAAATTTAAACTTAAAAATGATAGCTGCATCAAGTCACTTCTTTAAAAAAATAATCTTTCTATAGCGACCACATGACTTTCTATTTTCCAATCAGAAATAAAAACCTAATGAGCCTGTTATTTAGTGTTATCACTCATCCAACTAATGTACTAGTACATACAATTCATCTTTATTTTATCTATGTGGAATTAAAATGACTCACTATTTTGTAAAAAATGCCTAGGAGAAAGTAAGAGTAAAATTGGTCAACTCTATGTTGCTTTATCCTGTTCAAGAAACCGAAACAATATTTACGTATATATTACTAAAAGAAGACAGCAAGCAAACCTTTTAAAAGACAATAGAGTGTTTACTCAGAATATAGAGTATAAAAAAAATTTTATAAAAAAAGATTTTAATATTTCTTTTAATATAAGGATAATTATCTGGTTGTGTGTGTAAGTGAATTCTCTACTACTCCACTCAAAGTGAAATTTTGCTTTGTTGCTCCTTATATTCCAGGCCCACCAGTGACCAAGCAGTTTCGTTCCCTGAACACCGGTAGTTAAGTTGTGAGTTGCACCTTGCCAAGATGGACTAGTCACATGGAGTTTTCTGGGTTTTTTCCAAATAATTAATGCCTAAATAGGAGCCAGTTACCCTTAAATGACCTTTTGGAAGGCAATCCCCACTAGGCAGATCGCCGAAGTGTTGCATTGCTTTACATAACAAAACAAACAACTCTATATTACAACAGATAGCATAAACTACTTAATTTGTAGGAATATTAGCAAATTTTCTTGAAATATGTACTCTACTCAATTCTTCAATCTCTACCTTCTCATAAAAAGTATTCCATCATGCTTGACAGGGAAATTTCTAGTGTAGTAATAGTTATTAATTCATTCATAAATTGTTGTTTTAATTCTGTGTGCAATAATTTTTGGGGAAAATTTTTGATGAAAAGTAATTTTGGATTTTTTTGCTTTTACAAGTGAATGGTAATAAAAATTTATGGTTATTAAAAACTATATTGCATTAAACATATTATTAGTATGAATGAAGTTGCTTATTATTGTTATTTATTGTATGTATAATGAAAACAGAAACAGGAATTTCATTTAGAGCTCCACTGTTTATCTTTATAAAACAACACGACTTTATAAAGAAAGTCTGTTTTCTTTAAGAACTTTTTTCTCAATTCTTGCATAAAAGCTTAAAACCAGTATAATTGTCCTATTAATAATTAATGTCCATGTTGACAAAATATATAACCTGGATAATAAGTTTGAAAATATGAATATAAACAGAAATTTCCAGCAAAATTGCAGCAGTGATAAACAACTGAGGGAAAAAAAGCTTAAGCTGATAAAAATACTTATGCATCTTTTATTAATTTAAATGATAAGGACAAGATTAAATTCCTTTGAAAATTTAGAAGCTTCTTAGTTTAACACCAAACACAAAATGAATGAAAATTAATTTGTTAGCTAAATTAGTTAAAAGGATACATTACTAAATATGAAGAATAAATGGGATATTAAGTGAGACTAGAAAAGAAAGTATAATTCCAGTTTTAATGTTATTCTATAGATAATGAGGCAATGCTATCTACAAAATTAACTTCAGTACTGCATTATTATTATTATTACTATTATTATACATCTGCAATTTTTATAATAAATGTCCACTTTTATTATCTAATATTTTCTGTTAAACTACCATTAAGCAAGCTGTTGTTAATCAAATTCTAATTTCCCATAAATTCAGTGTTATAATTTTATACTCTATTGTAGAAATAGTGTGAACTAAATATTATCACATAGAGACAGTCAATAAAAAATGCAGTATTTTAATATGGAAGTTTTTGTAAATTTGTAGCAATAGTAACAGGGAGCCAGTAGAGTAAGTAGGGGGTCTACCAAAAATTAATAGATAAAATTCCACAATAATGAAAAAAAACAAGATTTATTTTTATTTTAATTCACTATTTAATTTCAGTTATCCTTGGCATCATCGCAAACAAAAATATTTACTATAGTTGTGTATCCCTGTCATGTCTCTACCTTGTGATGGGGGCTTGATGATTTGTGCTGTGGTGTTTTGGTGGGTTTTCTCATCTAAATGTCATGGCTGGATCCAACTAAGAAGGACACCTGCCAATGCCAAGACAGAAGGCATCATGCCAAGTACTGGAAGGTACCTGGGCAGTATAATAGGTGACATAAAATGATCCCCTTGTGGCTCCAGGCAACAGCTAGGGATTGCAATCCAGCAGTGTTTTGAATCCAGCTGGATTTTTGCTGGATTGAAATCATTCCAGCTGGATCCAGCGCGGATGTATTTTTGGTGCAATAAAGTGTTATCTGTCTATCTATCTATCCTGCAATTTATGTTTTTTTAATGAAATAAAACATTTTTTAAAAAATACTTAAAAAGCTTTTATTATTTAGACTGGTCACTATAAATCAGTAAAACTTCTTACACATTTAGATAGTAAACTTAACTTTGGTTCGGTTTAACATTCGAGATAATGATAATTAACTTTAAATGTTTAGTTAGATTATAATTATAATGTAATCTTTAAGTTAAATAATAGCAAAGGTAATTCTACTGATTAATTTATATTAATATATTATAATAATGTAAGGACGGATAATCAATGGCTAAGTGGCTATCAGTCTTACCAGTTTTCATATATAGGCTCTACATATTAGTCTGTAGTTATTTGTAAGTATATAAAACTATGTACTGGAAGTAGAATAAGTTAAATAAACTACACCTTTATCAATCCAGCAAAATTTAATAAAATAATAACGTTTTCAATCGTTTTTAACGATCTTCCTCGGTTACAAAAAAAAATAGAACACTAAATATAGAACATAAAATGTGTTCGGAATAAATATGAAAATTAACGGAAAATGCCCAAACGGACAAAATATAGATAAATAAACAAAATAAATAGCGGAAAAAATATATACAGGGTGTTTTTTTTAAACTGACGGTACTCAGAAACATCTGTAGAGCAATCTAGCAGCCGGACTGTCGCCAAATTTGGGAGAGTGACTAAGGATGACATGGAAAAGAGATTCCGCGAAGAAAAAAAGTAGTACCTAAATTTGCCGGTAGAGGAGGATTTGGCGCTGTTGTAGCGAAAAAGCTACTAGCACTTCACTGAAGAAAAGGTCATCGGTCGCTTTTTTCCACTTGCATGGCCGCCTTGCTCCCCGAATCTAACCCCGTGTTACTTTTTCCTGTGGGGTTACTTAAAGTCCAAGGTCTATCTTGGTAGTGTCCCAAACTTGATGACTTTGAAGGACAACATTTCTCGAACTGTGATGAACATTCCTGCGGACATGTTACGTTCGGCCATAGAGAACACGGTGTTCAGCATGCAATGAGTTGTCCAGCAGGACGGTGATCACATTGAAGAAGGGAGAAGGTTATTTGCTGATTAATTAAACTTTCGTTATTACACTGAAACCTCTGTCTGATTATTCATTCGTGTGTTTGTTAATTGCAGCTGGATTTTATGCAGATTCTTAGCTGTTTTGCTACAACAGCACCAAATCCACCCCCACCGGAAAATTTGGGTACTACTTTTTTCTTCGCGGAATCTCTTTCCCATGTCGTCCTTAGTCACTCTTCCAAATTTGGCGACAGTCCGGCTGTTAGATTGCTCTACAGATGTCTCTGAGTACCGTCAGTTTAAAAAAAAAACACCCTGTATAAAAGATCCAATGAAACCAGCATTGTCCGTTAATAACATTAATTAATGTAAAAGGATCTCCACATGGTAGACAATGAGTCTGCATCTCTATGGTTTATACAACCAGTTGTCATGTGCGCCTTGCAGATTTCCAATCTCTCAAGATGATTGACCGTTTGCCTATTCGTCGTCATTTTTATAATTGCCTCTTGATCCCATTGGACGTTAACATCCTTCTCTCTTGCGTATGATGGCAGCGCAGTGTTGTCAAGGTTCTTACCGATTGTATATTTGTGCTCTTGAGCCTTTGTTTTAAACTGCGCATTGTTGCACCCACATAAACAAGCTTGGAATTGAAACGTTGGTTGTGTAAAGGCACCGAATATATACTCGTTGAATTCCCATCCTCTTTCTTTTTATCGTTTCTTAAAAGTTTGAAAACAGTGGGATTACGTCGGTATACAATACGAAAATTATTAGACCTGCAGTACATCTATGTATCTTGTTTAAAAATGGAATGTAATTAAGCACTACTCTTTTTACATTTATTCCAAACACATTTTATGTTCTATAGTTAATGTTGTATTTTTTTGTAACTGAGGAAGATCGTTAAAAGCGATTGAATACGTTATCTTTATTAAATTTTGTTGGATTGATTAAGGTATAGTTTATTTATAAGTAATTTAATTATTAGTGTTAGTAAAGTAGTGAGTAAGTAATTAGTAGCAGTCTAGTAGTTAGCAAAGCGGCAACGCAACGACGTAGACTTTTGCGCAATTATTTAGAAAGTTAATTGAGTATTTGCGGATCCGCAGCGCTGGATCCAGCAGGCCAAAGAATGCGCTGGATCCAGCTGGATTGCTGGATGAGGGATCCAGCAACTGCAATCCCTAGCAACAGCCCATTTGTAATCAGTCTTGTTTACATTGGGGGCTCCGTGATGAAAATTCTATGATAAAAAATGAAGAAAAAAACAGTAAAAAAGGAAATTGAAAAATTCCATAATTCAAAATAAGAAAATGAAACTGAAGAAAAGTGATACAGTGTCAAATTATCCAAGATGTAGTTCAGTAGCAAGTAACTGGCAAAAACTGTTGGAGCACTGAAGAGGGGTTGGAGTACATTATACCAACCCAAAATGCATATGTAGTTCAACTGTAAATAAAAAATAGTTTTGCTAACCAGGAATTGCTGTGAAATACGTCTACCAAAAGTGTTTGTTTGGATTACAGAGACGGATTAACATTGGAATCATATATTTCTTCTATATTATAATCCACACTTGGATTTTGTCTCTAAGATAGCATGTGAGGAGGTGTCTGTTGGAGAACTTCCAACACATTTAAGGTTGGCAGCTTTTGGGCTTAGTAGGCCCACTGCTACTGACTTGTCATGTACTGCTTCATAGCTTAATATTAGGCTTTGCTGCTGCTGCTGACTCAAAGGACACTCCATCATAATATATTGTCCCATTAAGGATAAATCATTATATTAAGATTTATCCAAATTAACCTCCAACACTGCATGCAGCTTTTGAATTGATGAGTCACTATGTAGTGAAGGAACACATCAATCTAGCCCTGATACAGAATCCAAGTTTTCAGAAGTCAGGTTAGAGGCTGTCTAACTTAGGTGGTATTGTTTATTACCACTCATTCAATACAAACTTGCAGTTTTGTTATTAAACAGATTCCTGTATTTTCCAACTCGGGTCTCTGGACAAGAGATCTAGTTGTTGCTGTATGCACAATAGTTGATGTTAATGGCATTAAGGAGCTTTTAGTCTCCTCTGTCTATATCCATTATGATTTACTGAACCCTTCTGGAGAGGTCAGATTTGTGGCAGAGTTTTCTGCCACTCACCCCCCCTTCATTTTCTAATTGACTGTGATACAAATGCACACAATAGTGTTAAGGGATGTAAGAATAACAATTCCACAAGTTATCATTATCTTCTGAACTAATTTTTGGTGGATATAGACCTATTAATCATAAATCAAGGCAAACACACCCACTTATGTCTCTTCCAGACATATAGAAATTCTAGACTTTACTGTATGTTCCTCTGTTTTAGGCAGCAGAGTCAATTGGCATGTCTTTTCAGGCAAGTCTGATTGTTAAAAAGTTGTGTGACCATGGGAAGTTCCCTTTCAGGGAACTTATGTAAATTAGTGGTGGGGGAACCAGAAGCCAAAAAACTCCAAAAATTTTTGGCGTGATATTTTGCTGTACACCCAGTATGTCAATGACATATTAACTTTATAGTTGTCAAAACCAGATATAAACAAGCTGTTACAGGAATTCAACAACTCATATAGTTTGACTTTAAAGCCAGACTAACTCGACAGAACCAAAACCACACATCAAACAAAACCCAATATTAAGCAAATATACACCCACAACTAATGTAAATGATCAGGCTACATTTGGATATAATGATTATAACATATCATCGACTCAACACCGGAACGTATTAACCAAAACGCTCTAACCTGTTACCGGTGTGCACTCTCTAGACGACCATCAACACAAAATCAACGAAAATCATTGATTTTGTGTTGATGGTCATCTAGAGAGTGCACACCGGTAACAGGTTAGAGCGTTTTGGATAATGATTATAAATTAGAAATGAATTTGGAACAAGAGTGAAGCGTTACGTGCCATCTCATATTAAAATTAATAATTATAATATTTAATTAATTAATTTAAATTAATCATTATATCAAAATTTAGTCCAATCATTTACGGCAGTTTGGGTGTATATTTTAGAACCAAAACCCATTTCTTGGACATCAATATTGAGTTCAAAAATGTGGATATAAATAAAAGTGTTTATTACAACCCCAGCTACCAACCACTTTTCATTCCTGCAATTTTTAATGATCCATAAGCATATAAAATAGTCTGGATTAGTGGAACAAGCATACACACACTGTTCAAGCACCAAAGATACAATGAATGAACTACAGCACATAGAGGACTTTTCAATCAAATACTGGTACTGTAAAAAATTTATTCATAGCCTAGCATAAAAATAGAGAACACATATGTCAAACAGATAAAGTAGCACAACCACACACACATAATTTTGGATTATGATAATAGACAGAAATCAACATATACACTAATTGCTAAATACGTCAATGGAGGTATAGCATATAGCATACAGGTGTGGAACAACAGCACACAAATTATTAACTGATAGTAAAAATAAAATAGACATAAATAAAGCCCCTGGGATATTTACTAGTGATGCCACAAATATTCGGCTACTATTCGGTATTCAGCCTATTCGGCTACTTTTTTTAATATTTGGTATTCGGCTGAATGTTGCATACTATTCAGCCGAACACCGAATACCAAATCATGGAAAAAAATGCACATATTACCCAGAAATGTATTTATTTTAATTACAAATTAATACATTTAATACTTAAAATCTAAAGTGGTAAGTTGTGATGAATGAAAACAATTTTTTCAGCATTTGTTGATAGCAAACAATTGCGCTTTTCCTTATAAACTATACCTGCTTCTGAAAGTAGCCTCTCACTATATACGCTACTGCCAGGAAACGATAGATAAATCTTAGCAAATTCTGTCAGGCTTGGATACTGTTTTGTGTTTGCTGACCACCACTTGTAAAGGTCTGCCATCCGATCTAGGCGAACAGTTTTCATATAAAAATCAATCTCATTTGCAATAGCACTTTTTTCTCCACATCCTCATCATTTTACATATTTTCTGTAGCGACTTTCTCAAAACAGTTCCAGAAACTGTTGTGTATTTCAATGGTTTTATCATTTTCATTGATATTTCTTTTCTTACAAAGTGGAGAAGAATCATCATCAGTACTAGTAGACTCATCACAACTAATTTTCAGAGCTTCTAAAAGAACTTTTTGTTTTGCTCTTTGCATTTGAACTAATCCCAAGAAACTGGATTTGAAACACGGGTCAAGAAAAGTGGCAACCAGATATTTGTCATTCTCATCAAAGTTGAACCGTGTTTCAAGCTCAATTTTAGTTTCAAGCTCTAATTGTGTTACTAATAGTCATAAGGACTATTAGTAACACAATTTGATGTAACAATGAACATAATGCGTGTCGTGACACGATCTACTTGCAAATAAAACAAATGCGCTTGCGGTGTCGCTACCACATCCACTGCAATGAGACAGGTTGTAACCTGTCACCCACGAAATGTACACATATTTTGCCGAACATTCGGCCACCGAATATTTGGTATTTGGCAAAATCACTATTCGTGGCATCACTAATATATACTCCCCCAATTCACAACTATAGATTCAACAGACAACGTATGCATGTTGGCTCAAACTAATAAATCATTAGCACAAAGAATCAGCAAGCATGAATACAACATTTACAAACATAATACAGACAGTTGATCACGTTACATAATGAAGAATTAAGAAGCCTGTAAAGTAACCTAAATGCCACAGCACCAGTTTCGATTATGTTCGATCTGATGGCCATGTTGTGAAGCTATAGCCCTATATCGATGTTTCCACTGAAGAAGACTTCTTTGAAGAACATTCATGTCCAAATGGTCCCATTCCTCCTTACAGGCTTTCCATA
Organism: Centruroides vittatus; assembly: GCF_030686945.1. Classification (NCBI taxonomy): domain Eukaryota; kingdom Metazoa; phylum Arthropoda; class Arachnida; order Scorpiones; family Buthidae; genus Centruroides; species Centruroides vittatus. The sequence goes on along the minus strand of NW_027122389.1, from coordinate 500,844 downwards.
AGCCAGCCATTGTTTGTGGACGATGGCTTCCCAGAGCTCATTTCAATAGACAAAACGCATAGTAGTCCATTGCAGCTGCATCGAGTGACTTCACAGAAATGTCTTAGAAAGGGATAGTATAGATTTCTGTTTCCTGTTCCAATACATGGATGAAATCTCAGGTTGATTTGGAGGTATGACTGGAAGCATTGCCTTGATGCATCCATATATTTGTTTGGTCATTTCTGTACAAAGCAGGGATCTCTTCACAGTATAGAGGTTCCAGAACATTAGTCTGATAGTACGTCAAATTAATTTTAACATTTTTTTCAACTTTTCTGATGTTTAGTTTACCATGATAACAATACACCGCAATAACCATAAAGCCTGACGGAAAACTTTTGTGACATTCCGTGAACCATTTTGGTATGGTCTCCCATCTGATGGTCTGTAGTAAATTGCCCTTGATTTGTTACAATTGTTCATGTACACCCATGCTTCGTCTAGCATGACTACAAACTGCCACTTGTTTACCGAAACACACTTTTCGTACAGTTTTCGGCAGTTGGTCTTTCATTCTTGGATGTGACGAGACAGCAGCTTGTGAACTCAACCTTTTATGGCATTTCTCCAGTTACAAATTCTTGTGAATGATAACATGAACTGCAGACTGGACTATTCCAACACTCTGGGCAACACTTTGTTGGGTTTTTGGATTTGAACCAATGATCAGTCATTGTACTTTTGCTATCATCTCTGGTGTGCAGCTTGGGGTGTTCCTGTTTCTGGGCCGAATTGAAACACTTGATAACAGCTCTTGAGAATCATTTCTTTTGAGAACTCACTGTATTCCATATTGTGAAACGTTAAAACCACAATTTTTCCACATTTTAATAATTTGAATTTGTGAATATTTTGCGTCAGAAAGCGCAATTACATAACTTGCCCAAAAGTCCAAAATTTTAGGTAGCATATTTGTGATAGATAAACCTTACTTACCAAAAGTAAAACTTAGAATATACAGCAGCATATGGGCCAGTTGCTTCTACTTCTATTCTACTTCCTACAACTGGAACTATGGGTAATATGCAAATCGGCATTATGGAACACAATCAACCTTCTGTATTATTACAGTATATTTACCACTCTTCCCAGTGTGTCACTGAATCCAGAGTATCAGCAGATTTCAATGGAGCCAAATAAATAAACATAAGTTGTGAACAGTAGAGATGTTAGAAATTTTTAAAGTCATTTTGAAAGAACAATGCATCAACAGTAGTGACAATGCAAGTAATTATCCGAGAAATTTCCAACATGAATTATACTTACTAAAATACAAGGGTGGTTTTTTCAACCTCTGTTGGACTATAAGACAAAGACAAGTATAAATAACAAAATGAATTTATTACCAAAAGTTAGGTAAAACATGGTTACTTTTCGACATAATCACCAAGAAGATTGAAGCATTTGTCATATCTGTGGACAAGCTTTTTCATCCCCTCTTCATAGAATGTTGCTGCCAGTGACCTGAGTTGGGTCTTAATGTCATTGTCAAGAAAATTGTCATTAGTCTTGAATCTCTGCCCTCTTAGCCACGTTTTAGTTCAGGAAAGAGGTGTAAGTTGCTTGGCACTAAATCGGCACTATATGCTGGGTGTTTAAAAAGTTCCAAGCTAGGTGGAAGTCTGAAAGATGGAAGTCTTCACACCTTTAATGTGAAGACTTCCACCTCTTTCCTGAACTGAAGACTTGGCTAGCAGAGCTGAGGTTTGAGACTAATGACGATCTTCAAAACATCATTAAGGACCATCTCAATCGCTGGCGGCAACATTCTATGAAGACGAAATTTCAAAGCTCGCCCACAGATAGACAAATGCCTCAATCTTCAAGGTGATTATGTCGAAAAGTAACCATGTTTGTACCTAACTTTTGGTAATAAATTCATTTTGTTATTTACACTTATCTTTTTTTTTATGGACCATCGGAGGTTGAAGAAAAAAAAACAGCCTATGTAATAATGAAAAACAAGCATTTGACAATTTTTAAATTATCATTTTCAGATTAAAGCCAGTTAAATGTCAATATGAAAATTCAAACTTTACTTTAAAATGCAAGGAACGATCATATCATTGGTTGGAAAACATCAATGTCAAAAATAATGATTATTTTTTGAATAGTAAGATCTAATTTATGGTCTTACTTCAAAAATAGATCTCCATGCTTTGGAGAATGTATCTGCCTCCCTAAATTTACAGCCTTGTCCCAAAAATTAGCTTTGAAAACATCTTTCTAAGGTATACCAACAAATTGCAAGAACAAACCAACTTAGTATCTCCTACATGAGAAACCCAACTGTATTCTCTTTATTACAAAACGCCAAAGACCCTATCAACACACAATTCATCGTGGGGTATATTCTATCCCCAGTATAGATTCAACAAGAAATGGGTCTACATAAGAGCAATGGCTTGATCTCTTCACAAGCTTATCAAGAATCATCATTATTCTATCCAAAAGGGTCTTACCACCACTACTTAGTGACATTTGCATCTGAAAATTATATAAGAGTACTTCTCTTATTACAAGATTAATACATCCTAGTAGGAACTGGACTTATCTAAAACATCCAGAGATCAAAATTTACAAAACTAATTTTCAAGACACGATCATAAATTATAGGGAAGCAGATACATTCTCCAAAGCATGGAGATCAGTTTTTGAAGTAAGACTATAAATTAAATCTTATTAGTTAAAAAATATATGTAGCACCACTATATGTTTATGCATTTATTTATTGACTATTTAACTCATTATTATTTATTTACTTTATTTTAATCCATTTATTCTTGATGTCTTACTTTACATTTCATTGTATTTTGTATTAATGTATAATTTTTGTAAACTGTAAATGTATAATTTAAATTTCCATGTGTGAATGCAACAAACAAGTTTGAAAAAAAATTAGTTGATGTCTGGATACTTTTTCTTGAATTCAAATACAGTCATACCTCGGTACTTGAATGTTTCAAAGCTCGAACAAATCGGTACCCGACCAAAAATTTTGAAAAAAAATGCCCCTGTTCCCAAACAAAATTTTGGTACTCGAACGGGAAAGCCTGCCAAGCCGGCGGCGGCGTCAGTTACGAGAGAGTCATTGTCTCGCATGCACATTAACTTACGCTGTGCTATATTTTTTGGATTAGCATCCTTTTCTTTTGATTTATTAGCCCTTAAAGATGGGTCCCAAGAAGAATAAAAGTGAAAGTGGCCAAGTGAAAAGGAAAACAGTGAGAACAACAATCAAACTGAAAAAAATCATTGCTAAACACGAAAATGGAGTGCGTGTTTCGGATCTTGCTGTCCAATATTCTATGGCTAAGTCAACGATATCGACTATTTTAAAGAATAAAGAAACAATAAAAAGAGCTAATGTTGCAAAAAGAATGACTACGTTGACAAAGCAAAGGCCTCAGATACTTGAAGAAGTTGCTACTTATTTTTATAAATGAGAAACAGTTATGAGGTGATAGCATTAGTGAGACATTTATTTGTGAAAAGGCGCTAGAAATCTATGACGATTTAGTGAAGAAAACCCCTGGTACAAGTATGAGTGCTTTTGTATTCAAGGCTAGTAGAGGGTGGTTTGAAAATTTTAAGAACCAAAGTGGAATGCATAACATAGTAAGGTATGGAGAGGGAGCTAGTTCAGACAAGGAAGGGTCTGAGAAATTTGTTGCCGAGTTTAGTAAACTTATGATGAAAGAAGGTTATGCACCTCAACAGGTGTTCAATGCAGACGAAACTGAGCTATTTTGGAAGAAAATGCCGAAGAGAACCTATATTACAAAGGAAGAAAAAGCACTACCAGGGCACAAGCCAATGAAAGATAGGCTTACTCTTTTGCTGTGTGGTAACGCAAGTGGAGATTTTAAGGTTAAGCCATTGTTGGTTTATCACTCCGACAACTCCAAGGGTGTTCAAAAGGAACAATATTATGAAGAGTAAATTGCCTGTTATGTGGCGTGCTAATTCAAAGGCCTGGGTGACTCGGAAATTTTTTGTTGAGTGGGTGCATGAAGTTTTTGCACCAAGTGTGAAAGAATATTTGCAAGAAAAGAACTTGCCAATAAAATGCCTTCTCCTATTAGATAATGCTCCTGCTCACCCTCCAGGCTTGGAGGAGGATTTAGTCGAAGAATTCGACTTTATTTGGGTTAAATATCTGCCACTTAACACAACCCCTTTGCTACAACCAATGGATCAACAGGTCATTTCTAATTTCAAGAAATTGTACACTAAATCCTTGTTTCGAAAGTGTTTTGAAGTCACTAATGACACTCGGTTAACTTTGAAAGAATTTTGGAAAAATCATTTCCATATTCTTAATTGCATTCATCTTATTGACAATGCATGGAACCAAGTGACATACCACACCATGAATTCAGCATGGAGGAAACTCTGGCCCGACTGTATACCAAAGCGAGATTTTGAGGGCTTTAATGAAGAAATTGTGGATGACATTGTTTCTATTGGACAAAGCATAGGCTTGGAGGTTGACAATGAGGATATTGAAGAGCTCGTGGAAGACCACAGTACCGAGCTTACTACAGAAGAGTTGGAGCGCCTTCAAAATGAGCAACAAAGGATTTTGGCTGAGGATATGTACTTTGGCGAGGTGAGGGAGGAGAGGAAAGGAGGATATCCCAAGTTCAGTGATTAAAGAAATTTGTGCTAAGTAGGGGGATGTGCAAGCTTTTGATGAAAAATCTCATCCTGATACCATGGTAGCCAACAGGGCTGTAATCTTTTCAATGAAAATGTCATGTCTCATTTCCGTAAAATTCTGCAAAAAAGGCAGAAGCAACAGACAATGGATAAGTTTTTAATTAAAGATTTACCTGCCCGAAAGTGACAGAAAAGAGAAGCACCCCCGAAGTTCCATTACCAGATGTTTTTATGGAAGGGGATTCCCCTTCTCAACAGTAACTCCCGCTCTTCCTCCTCACACCTCCATCCACTTATGCCATCATATCGCAATCAAAAAGGTAAGTTTTCGTATGTTAAAATAACTTCTTTAATGTTTTTACTATTTATTGAGAGTTATATATGTGTCATTTACTGCTTGCCTAAAAACTAAATATCATTTATACTCTAATCTGTTATGTTACTAGCGAATCAACTGGGGATTGGAACGCATTAATCCATTTTACATTATTTGTAATGGGAAAAAATGATTTGGAGTCCGAACATATTGGTACTCAAACCTCTTTCTGGAATAGATTATGTTCAAGTACCAAGGTACCACTGTATCTTGTTCTCTGGAAGCTCTAATAACGATTCTGTCTGAAAAGGGCAGTTTTAGACTGTTGAAAGTACTTGCAAAATAAATGATTTTTCTCATAATTCCAACAGGGATATATGTGTTTCATTTTATGTTAATATTTCTCTTTTGTAGCTGTTTAAACCTTTTTTAATAAACAACTTATTTTTACTTTTTGTGAAATAATTTTTTATATAACTTGTAGTTGAAAATTATTTCACTAGATCACTATCTTACACTTTTAAAACATTAGAAACAAAATTGATATTCTCTTACCTTGTAGGTAAGTACAAGCCAGTACAAAAGCTGCCAAAAATTTCTACCTGAAAAATTAAATAATAATTATTAGTTAATTTTAAGAAATAATTTTAATATCAATTAGTACTGATTAAATCATGATTTTCAAACAAATTAAGTATGGCTCAGAAAGATGGAATAATATAATAAAATATAGCAGTAAAAAAGAATGAACACAAAAGGGAATCTAGCAGATAAGCCCTGGGCATTGCTTAGACAAAAGTAACGATACAAAGATTAAGTATTATTAGATTATAGCCAATCTTACTTGTTTTCACCTCTCTTCTGAAACTAGTTAGAGAATTTTTAGATATCTGCTTACACACCTAAGATAATGATAAATAGACTCACTTGCAATCACTGACTGGTGCATAGTACCACTAAGTGATGAATAATAAACATTTTCATAACTCTTTCTGGGTTCTTCTTCGGGTTTAATAAATTTGAAAAACGAACTGGATCTTTCAGAATCATTCATAAATATAAATGTTGAACATAAAATCAAACATTAAGACAAAGAGTTCGAAAAAGCGAACTTATGTGCACATGCTCCCATGCCAACTTTATATACAATGGAACACTAAATATTGTTGAGAATTTTTAGAAGGGTCTAAAAATATGTTCAATTTCCTGCATAAATGCAAAAAAAGACATGTAAAATGGCACAGTAGAAGCTGAGTTTTTCAGGATAATCTTTAACCCTCTTCCTTGTGGTGGAAATTTCAAAAATTCTCTTCTTAATGTGCATTCTCATGGCATAACCTATTAAAACGCAACCAAAAACACAAAAAAACCACATCTAAAATAGTATAATAGAATCCAAGTTCTTCACAGTAAGTCTTAATCCTGTCCTTCCCCCCCCACGTGGGGATTTTGAAAAATCCCTTCTTAGTGTACTTTGTCATCACATACCCTAACTGTGTACCAAATTCCAACTTTCAACTCCTCACCATTTGGGATCTGCGCATATTATCATTATCATCAACCCATCTCGATTATATCATAAGATTAATAATTTGAACATTTCAAAAATTTTATAGTCTAAGAATAAGCTTTGTTAATTACACTCTTAATGATAAATTTTTTTAAATATATATCTAGTAATAAAATAAAATTAAAATTGAATACAGTGCAATACTTCAATACCTACAGTAGTGTAAGTAAATATATTTATTATTTAAGAAACAAAATTTAATAGAAAATGAAATGTATAAAATTTACATTATACAAAATGTATACTTTTTAATCATTTTCTTAATATCAGTATAGAAAGTACCAATTATTATAAAGGTGCAAGTTCAGTTGTGATTTCAAGTATAATTTGCTTTAAAAATCAAACTTTTCAGAAATAAATACACGTATCCCTCATACAATGTGGTACTTCTACAACAACACAGTTTCGCACTAACACGGTTTTGGAAATCCTCCACACAAACTTTCATAATTTTTAAGCATAAACTTCATCATTTGATATTTTGTTTTATTCAAGCAAGCACACTAGTGTTTCTCAAATGGGATCCCGGTTGTTTTTTTAACCCGGGAAATCCCGCAAATTTTTTAAAATTCACCTTTTTCTTATTTTATGTTAAGGTTGAGGAAATTTTGCAAACAGAAAGTATAATTAACTCATAAACTGTCAGAATACATTTGTATTTATTAATTTTAAACCTACTTATTAGTTTTTTAAATTTTTGCTCGTTATGGCACGTCACAAATGGTCAATAATCAATACATAGCCTATTTGTGACAAGACTCTCTAAATTCTTTACGAATAATATCTAGAATAATTGTGCTTATGCTGTCTTAATTTTTAACCATGCCCAGTAGCTTCGATAACTGCGTAACGCCAAGTTGTGCAAATTGGGCAAGGATACAAACGAGTACGAAGTCTGCAGGTATGAAGCTTTTCTTCATAACCTGATTATTAAAAATGAACAAACTGCCAAATTATTGAGTATGATATTTCTATTAAAGCAGTCGAGGTCGACAAATCAAGACTACTGCAGAATAAAAGAAGTACTACAATCTCAAAAACGAACTAGAAATCTTTCAGGATACGGGTGAAAAAACACATATTATTTGTCTTCTCTTAAATGCATTAAACACGATTCCAATCCCATCAATTGAATTGGAAAGGCATTCTCGGTAGCGAGACTTTTCGTTACTAAAATAAAAATTAGATTGAGTGATCGGAGTATTGACCATCTTTGATTTTTAAAATCTTATAAAAATTTACAATATTTGTATTATATTTTATTTAAAAAAACAAAACTTACCTTCTAAGTTAGAAGTTTGATCTAAGTTCATTTTTTTTAATTTTCAACTCAATTCAAAGGCATTTTTGTTGTTGTTGTATGCAATTTCCAGCAAACTTTAATAAATTTTTTCTATTTGTGAAAATTTCTATATAATTCAAAGGTAATTTTTAATATATATCTTACACAGCATTATTAATATGATTTTGGAGGTTACAGAATGTATTAAATTACTTTAAAAAACGAAAAATAATTATATCATTTGATTTCGTGATATTTTGTATATCTTAAAAATAATTAATTTTGTCCCTGGATTTCCCAGGATCCCCGGAAGCAGTTCACTTTTATCCCAGAATCCCGGGACAAGCAAAAGACCGGGAAATGAGAAACCCTAAAGCACACATATTGTCTCAAATCGCCCAAGAATTTTACAAAATTGAAATTTTCAATTTGTTTTGTGCCTTTTGTCAGATTTAATGAAAACTGATAAAATTTTTTCTTTCTGGTCCCAGCTTTCCTATCAACCAGATGACATTGTTGTTGTGTTCAGATTTTAGCCTTTAAGACTGTCACTGGATTTTGTTTTTATAAATTAATCTTCGTATTTAGTAATGTTTATTTAAACATTGTTATTAAACTGTTTTTTAGTCATAGGTAAGTAATAATTTGTAAAAATGATGAATGAATACAGCGGTATCTCAGTATTTGAACTGTTCCCAACTGAAACAATTCGGTATTCAAGCACAAATTCTGAAAAGAAAAAAAAAATCTCTCAGTACTCGACTAAACAAAGGTGACCCACTAGAACAAATTATTGATTAATAACAGTTTTATTTTGTCATCCATAAAACATTATGATAAAAATAAAAAAAGTGAGGATGTTGCTGATATTTCTAATCAAGATCAACAAAAAAAGCTCAGATGATGTCAATACTTTGAATGAAATGAAAAAAATGCTCTCATTCAACTAAAATTGATATTAACAGTACTTTCAATTGTGCTTGTTAATTAATTATTGATTGGAAATAAAGTATTGATTGCTTTAATAAACATATTTCTCTTAGTAACAAAAAAGAATAGTATATTTTTGTTAACTTCTGGAACAAAACCCTATGTTTTGCATTAGTTTTTTGTTTCGTATAGCATGGATTCACATAACATGGCACTTTTCATAATGTATATATGGCGTTTTAAGAGGGATACGTGTATTTAAATACTTTAATAATAATAGACACAAATGGGTTATGTAAAAGATATAATAGTGGCCCTCAAATAGTAACCTCAGCTTTTCTCAGCTATTATTCAAATTAAACTGGTACGCCCATTATTAGTTAGAACTGCTTTGAATTAAACCTAGTAATAAGATATTTTTACATGTTACAAAAGTGATTTTGTTATATAAAAATAAATACAACTATGTGATATTTATCTGGTGTAGTTAATCAATATTAAAATTTGGTCTAGAGGTAGAGTGTTTACAAAGATGACATTTATCTCTAGATTAAATTATAATGTAATTATAAATTATGTGATCTTATTTCATACAATTTTGAAATAATATGCCTTTATAATATAGTTAATTAACTGTAAATATATCTCATCATACATAGAAAAATTAAAGTAATATGCATATGCATTTATGCAAGATTAGAACTGAAATTTACACATTAGACAATTTATATATGGGGGGTGCAAAAGTAGGTACACAGTTGTTATTATGGAAAAAACACACAGGGTGAAAATAAAAAGAAAAAAAAACATTTATTTTTATGTACAAATTAAATCACAAATAAGGAATACAAATGAACAAAAGATGATAATAATGAACACCAAACATTTGTATTTCTCAGATTCTCAACTGTATAACTACTTTTGCACTCTCGTATATATACTTTTTAACTGTATTATCAGTGTACCATTTTTTATTAATATTTTATGAATATTTCTAGCATACGTTTTTTATGAACAAAGCTGAAATTTAAGCTCAACTATAAAACATTACATTTATGACTATGCGTTTAGAGAACACACCCAAGTTTTACAGTATATCTACAAAATAATTCATGTTAATTTTTGCAAATCTTTGCAATACAAATGTTTTAACAACAATCTTGTGCATACAATCACACTATCCTATACATTCACAATTACTTTTCTAGTAAAAATGTAATCTAGAAAGACAGTGTTTCTGAAAACGAAAGAACCCAAAGAACTCGATACAGATTTCCTTAGTAAAAGTTTGGTAACAATAACCAAAATCATTTATCAAATTGTAGCGAATGATCCAGATTTTGAAAGGAGTTGAGACATTTTGGATGCTACCAACATTTGCTTAAGGAAAGAAAAAAAGTGACAAATGAAACTACACGACTTTATCGCAAAAACGCTTAACGGCTGGTTATAGGAATTACGCTCCATGAGCACCACACCTTTAGACTTATCCACTTTTAAGAGAACTATGTCATTGGTTTGCAGCCAAACCCTCATTTCTTTGATGTAGTTCTGGAAACGTCTTGAGTACATGCCCTCCCGTTTCGCTTTTTCTGCATGGAATCTTGCCTTCCACCTGAAGTAATCCTGGCTAGTAGAGCTCAAACCAGATACAAGCAATTCAATATTAGGTATAATTGTTTCTGGTTGCACTGCTGGTCCAGGAGCGTAGAGGGGGTCGTATTCCAAAGACTGTATAAGGCACTCCGGCGGATTGATATTATCCCATGCTGTTATTACAACGTTTTTTCTTTATGGTTAACCCCTTCGTACCCGCAATCGAACTGAGTTCGATCGGTTTACATAGCGTTACACAGAAAATGGTGTTTTAGACCCTCGGAGAAAAAAAATCGGCGAAAAAAAAATGTTTTTTTGGACTTTCGGATGTATTTTCAGTCCCCAAATTTTTTGAAAAATTTTTTCCCGCGCGAAAAAATTTTATTGCGATTTTAATTAACCCTTAATGACGGGCAATTAACGCTTAATTGTTTTTTTATGGGATTTTTTTATAGAACTTTATTTATCCTTCTAAACTTCTAGCGCACCGATTTTACTTCGGTAAAGTTATTTAAAGCTATTTTCTGATGTAAAAAACAACATCCAATAGTTTTTTAATTTTTTTAATTAATAGATTTTTTTATAATTACGTTTAATTAAGTCGGGGGGGTCGGAAATTTCAATTAAAATCGTAATTTAAAAAAAAAGTTTTGAAATATCCCGCCATCTAGTATTCACCCTACTTTTTACCCTTCTCCTCCCGAGAGTTTCATGAGAATGTCCCGCGAAACACGACACCAGCTGTTCTCAAGGTCATCCAGCTGTGTAAACAATGACTCATCAGTGTCAAGTTTCGCGCTAAGGCGAGAAAAAGGAAATTGTACTTTGAAGTGTTTTCTTCAAAATTAACACATTTCTTTCGTTTTTTTTTCGTTTTTAATATTTTTTAATGTAATTAAACATAATTAATTCAAAAAATTTAAAAAAAAAATGCCACGGAAGGGGTTAATGTTCTGGCATTTGAAGGGAAGACATACCTTCAAACTAGAGGCGTCCCGATGGGAAGCCCAATGTCGACAGTACAGTATTTTGTGAATTAGTACTCCGTAAACTGGATGTAATGATAATATGTAAAGAGGGTGAAATCAAGACAAGTATATATCGTAAACCTGTTTATCAGCCGATTTTTATACCGAGCAATTCTATAGACCCTGAGCACTTTAAACTGGCAGCGTTTCGATCCTTGATAAAACGTGCGCACACGCACTGCACAGATGTCTGTGATACTTATAATGAGTTAGAATACATAAGAAATGTAGCGGTTCAATATGGGTACCGGAGGAAAGTAATCGACGACCTGATTACGAGAATGCATAAACGTAAACAGAACCAGCAACAACCCCAAACTGGGCAAAGGAGAAATTTAGTTCTGGATTTTATACCGTTTCTAAGTAAAGTAGTTAAGAAGGTAGCGAGGCATAGGAATCTGCACGTAATATACAGACGTAACCCAACGGTGTACGGTATCTTGAGAAACGATAAGAGAAAAGAAAAGCACAATGACAGAACAGGAGTATATTCCATCCCAATTAAAGATAATCGATTTAACACTGATCTAGTATATGTCGGCGCTATGACGAGGAGCCTAAAACAGAGAGTATATGAGCATAAGCAGTCAATGAACAAGAATGTTTATTCTACGGTACTGGCAGCATTTGCAAAAGAGCAAGGCATAACGGTATTTTGGGTAAGAGCGTATACGCACCCTTCCAGGTGGAATGATACTATAATTGAACTACAGAAGATAGAATGCATCGCGATGGCACATGGATACAAAAAAGAACTAATACGAAAGTTAGCACAGGCCTATTCCAGACCACAAGATACGCAAAGTACACCCATTACTCAAAGGGCTAGAAATGAGGATCAGAATCAAGAACCAACCAGCGGATATGCAGTTGTCGAATATAACCGGCGATTTCAGGCCTTATATAAAGAAATTGCAACCAAAACTGGTACCAGATCGACATACAGAAGATCCCCGGATATTTATAAATTATTGCGCAACGCCAAAGACAAAATGAACCATCTTCGGGCTCCAGGTGTATACAGTATTCCAGTGAGAGATGACAGATTTAGGTGGGAATTAGTATACATTGGCTCCACTAAACATTCCATCCAACAGAGGTTCAAGGGGCACAGATATGATATAAACCATGCTCGTTATACCACCGCCTTATCCACCTACGCCACCGATCCAGAGATACACGCGGACCATCCAATGCCAGATTGATAAATAGAGCCTTTCAGTTGGAAGACATCAGGGCCCTCGAAGCCCTTGAAATATACAGGGCTGGCCATGCAGGGAAATGTATAAACTCTAAAGACGGCAACGCACTTTCATACGCCTGGCGTTACGTATGCGAAGAACAAGACGACGACAACGCTACGTAGCGCATGCATATATTCGAAAATTATGTTCGAATTTATTTTAAAGCTAAACGTTCCTCTAAGAATAATTCAAATAATTGGGAAGCCAGTTTTCTTGTTTTGTTTTGTTCTTTTGTTTTTTTAACCTGAAGCAGACCTTGAGTGAGGCTGAAAATGTTTGTTTTCTGGAGAGTAAAAAAGTACCAGATACAAAGGTTCAAAAAGTGAGTACTTATTTAATAATTTTTCTTATTGTACTTAAGAAAATATCAAATATTTAAAAAAATATAGTATATTTAAAGTTAAAATAAGATTAAACTAACGAAAACCAAAACTGAAGTGGTGAAGAGATACAATGCGCTTCTATATTGATGACAACTGAGAAGTGAACAAAAAGAACAAAGTTGAATTAATTAAGTCAGAAAAAAGAAAGAATGCATTATAATAGAGTAAATGTGAATACTGTATTAATCTTTAAAATATTGGTATTAAATCTGTCTTATAGAATCACGACGACTCCTGTTAATCAAGTTATCTGATAAGAATAAAATACAGTACCAATATAGCTCTATCATTGAAAAAATTCACTTATTTTTGCTAACCTCGAGTTTTGCTTAGTAGAAATAGCTAAAAAGTGCACAAAATATGTGTGGAAATACGGTATTATAGTATCACCTGTCCACCTTCTAAATGACCACTTTTTGAAAGGAACCACGTATGATCACCATAGACAGGTTTTACTGTATTTCAAAATTCACTCTAAAACATCATAATTTTTTAATTACTTCTCATGATATACTGTATATGTCAACTATGAAATGAATAATTTATCATACATTCAAATAAGCAGATTCAGCACACAGCTAATTTATGAAAATGAACGTTTTCGGCCTTCATCAAGGCCTGCGTCGGGTTTTTTAACGAATTTGAACGTTTGAACAATACTATTCAAAAAAACAATTTTAAATTTCGAATAACCTGAATCAAATTCAATGGTAGAACTATTAAAACTCATAATTTTATAACCCTGCCCATATATACATTTTACAATGTACAGATTGAATTAATATAGACTAACTTTGCCTGAACTTTTCATAAAGGTACTTCCACGCATGTGATATCGTATTGCATTCTTTAAAATTAATACATTTGCCGGTGCGGCTGGGTTTATATATTGCCCAGATTTATGATTTCAGTTTAACACAACAAACTTTGACAAAATTTCATTTTACACAACAGTTTCAGTTTAACTCAGTATTTTAAAATATTCTTCAATATATTACTTATGTATTTTTCAGTACAATTAAGTATAGTTACATTGTCATATTGAAGTCCTATTGCAGCTACTTTCAGCTTATACCTGTAAAAAAGTCATCTAGAAGTCCTGATAGCTTTGTTGGGGCAATTATTATCTTACTAAATAATTTATTGCTGGAAATATTAAGGTGTTGTTTTTATTAGTTGCTTTATTTTCCAGTAAGTTGTTTTGTTTTTTGTAATTTAATGGCTACACCGGCCAAGGTTTATAGAAGAATTGTTATCAAGTTATACAAAGCAAAGGGAAGGTTTGAATTCCTTTCTCAATGCCGCTTAACTGGTGTTTTCCCAAGTTCCATTTATCGGATACATCTCCCAGTAGGCTGTGAATCTTTATTACCAAGACCGAAATATCTCTGCCCGTAAAAAAGATAGGTGTCGTCATTTTGTACCACATGCTTCACACTTCATGCATTAAACTTAGCAAAATACCAAGAAATAAAAATGATAAGTTTCAATAACAAATTTTATTGAGACGAGACTACTATCTTCCTAGTTCACAAATAATTGTTGTTCTTAATGTAAGCAATTAAACTGTACTACAAACTCACTCCAGAATCAAACTAATGATTGAATATGATTAACGTAATGAAACATCTCTAGTGAGAAAAAACGCTGATGCCTATATTTTTTTATAGATATTAAAGAAATTTTTAGGTTTATGTAAGATGAGAATATAATATTTAGTGCAGGCTTTTAAAAATATAAAATAATAATATAAAGAAATAAAAACAAACAGAAGTTCAGAGCATAAAACAAAAACATTTGCTTAATAACAGTTTCCTAAATTGCAGTTATTATAAAATAACAGGACACAAATGATTAATTGTTTTTAGATTAATTTTATATATATAATTATGTAATTTCTTAATTTGACATATCAATAAAACTAATAAGAGCTGATAATTTGTAACAAAATGCTTAACATGATGATTATTATATCTTAAACATCAATTCTTTTTTATTCAAGTTCAGATAAAGTTCTTTCTATTATCCAATAAATGAATCAAAAATTATTTTAATGCATAAATGTCATGCTTCTCTATGAATTATGAATATATCTTGACAATAAAATACTGCTCAATCAAACGTTTCTTACCACTTTTTTCTGTATGTATGATATAAGAATAAATATAAGAAATAAAAACATTACATTGAAAGTTTCAAATTACTCAGTTTATACAAAGACAGTATCTATTGTATAATTTAACAGTGAAATTTAGTATATATAATAACACAAGTTTTCTTACATACATCGGTTCACTTTTAACTTTAGTTATTTATAAGTCACGGAATATGATTTGTGTAGGTGCTCTTTAATTGAATGCATTTATAAATGCATTCCTCCCACTCATAACAAATGTGTGTTAACACACCTGATGTTTTGTGTGCACACACGTCACAAGTGCATCCTTCAGCTGTCTGTCTCTACAGACACTTTTGAATCATCCCGTATTTACACTAACTTTAGTATTGTTTTATTATATTGTGTGGGTAAACATACATTAACAAAATAAACTTCAACAAATATCAGAACTCTTATTTATACACCCAACATATTATTAAAAAAAACACAAAAACTTTCACATCGAACTTAAATTGTGATAACAAAAAATCATTACTGAAGGATGATTGTTATCTATCCTAGCTGACATTTAATTTACTAGCTTGTCAGTATAATACATTAAAAAAAGAGTTATGTAATTTGGATGTTGATGTTGTATAAGCATATTTTCTTTATAATTATCAGAACTGTGGAATCGAGTCATAAGCAATTCTTGAGATACTAGAGTTGGAATGAGTAAAAGTAACAGACTCCAACTTCTGATAAATTTAAATTGTAATATAAATAATGTTTGTTTAAATTATTTCTTTCAAAGATAATTTAATTAATCTATTTTTTGAATTATACTGTATTTACTCAAATAATCTGTGTATATTTTTTTTCCAAAAACTTTTACAAAAAGTCATATGTGCAGTTTATTTGAAACAAATTTGATGATGCAACTGGCAAAACAAAGGGTGTTTCCAGTTACTACACATTTTACTTATTTTGCTAGTGGTAAATTTCATCTGACTAGGTGACTTTGCTTAATAAAATGGTCATCTGTAGCCAATAGTTAGAAGCAATATTACAGTATAAAACTTTTTGTGCAACTTCACGAAAATAAGAATAAATAAAGCAAGTTAACATCTCAGACTGATTTACATAATCTTTGTATCTACATTTAACCTATTGGTCATAGCTATTGGTTACTCACCAGTTTTTCACTGACAACTCAAATGAAAGAACATAAATAAGTATCACATTCATTTAATTAGTGAGTTAATTCATTACAAAAAACCACTACAAGTTGCAGATAATTTATCTTTATCAGATAAACAAATAATTCAATTATTTTTCCTTGATATTTTTCTCTTTTAATACTACGTAAAGTTATAAACTGAGTGCTGCAAAACATTGAGAATAAAAATTACTATTATGTTAACAAATATTATCTCATGGGTTTCTGGGTCCATATTATTATCTATAATAAATGCTTATTTCAGGTAGCCAATCGTTTAAATTTACAACAAAATTCCTTCGTGGTAAATTCAAACCGTTAGCTACCAAAAAAAATAAGCATTTAATACAGATAATATTCTGTTACTACTATAAATTAGTAAAATTTGTTTAACATGTAATAAATTTAGTCAAATTTTTTCTTTTTTTAAAAACCAGTATCCTAAAAAATTGGTGCATGCATGAATTATTCAAGTAAATACAGTATTTTATATTCAAACAATATAATCTCAAAAAAGAAAATAATTGGTAGAGAAAGATGTTCCTGATTTTCTTTTACTTTCTTTCTGTTAAAACATACCTGTTGTTTTTATTTTCTAAGTTTTGTTTTTCCTCAAAGCTTTAAAGTTATTAAATGTTTATAATTTCTTTCGTAAATAAAATAAAAATCCAGAAACGAGTTGCTTCACTTTTCCAGCACATTTGGTGGCACCATCTGTTACAATACTTCATTTTTAAAAATTTTTATATTTTTAATTATTATAAAATAGCAAAAAGCTTAATTTTAAGGGTAGGGATGGGTATAAATTACCTCATTAACCTTAATAAGGTGATTTATATCTACACTTTTCCAGTTTGGATTGAATTCTCTTTAAGTAGTAGGGATGGGTTTTATAAAAAAAATTGTAAATGCTAATAACAAGTAAAATAATCATTAAGTCTGACTACTCAGATACATATGACCTGCTTTATCTCCCCATCCCTTGACTTTTAATTGCCAAAATTTAATAGCATCAATCCCCCTCATAAACAAACCTCCCTGCAAAATTTCAGAAATTTTCAACAAAAAGCACAAGAGTTAAGCTTCAAACAGGGAGAACAAAATTGTGCCACATCCATACGTACAGAAATTACCCCCAAAATTTTTTGCATTTCTTGATGTTTCAAGGTCCCAAATCCAAAAATGTAAAATTTAGGAGTCGTTTTTTGACCAATTACCATATTTTCCTTCTGTTATATACAACAGCTGGGAAACTAAAAAAGCCAAAATGGCATAGCTATATCCTTTATAGATGCAAACTTTAATAGGTTATGCTTCCAAAAAGTAACCTGATGATTCACATTGACAGTGATTAAATGCCTTCAATGTTGCATGCATTCAATCAATATAAAAAGTATATAATTAGTATATTTTTTAGTCATATCTTATATTAATATATAAATAATTAGTCAAAGGTATCATAATAAACTGAAAAGCTGAAGTTAGAGTCAAAGCATTTGTGTAATGACTCTGCAGCCTTGTAATTTATAGACTTAAAAATTCCAAAAAATAAAAAATAATAATAATAATAATTTTCTGTAGAGTATTCCAATTCTTTCTTTACATTCTGAATTTCATTACAACCCATAATAGTTTTTCATTCCATTAATTTTGATGCACTTACCGTTGCTTCTGGCCAAAGTGAATTCACTACTTTCTTAATTCGTTCGACAACAGCTAGCCTCATTTGATGTTCTTCCGGAGTCGGAGTCATGTATTTATAGAAATCTTCTATTTCTTCATGCAAACTGAAATTAGAAATAATTTGATAAATTAGTATTCACAGATAATCAACTTACCTATAAAAATTTAAATATAATAAATATATTAACACTATGCATAAAACATTTCATACTATATTATAATTCAGTTAAAGAAAGTCAGCATGGTGAAACTGACATACTGGCAGCTGAAAAGTGTCACCAGATGTGACAGTTTGTTTAGAAAACAAAGAATTACAGACAATTGTAAATATCCCAATCCAGGTATGGATGGTTAAATCTTCAATCTCCGAAATCTTTACTTAATGGAGAGGACAGAAAAAAAAAAAATGAAGATAAAAGGAAAAACCAATAGCCAAAATGTAAGGACTGGTAAAAATTTACATAAACATATCCGGAACTGAGAAATCTGCAGTGGCAATTAACATAGAAACAGACACAATCCTGGAATAATAAAAACAGATTTGTTGTCCTAAAAATTTAAGAAAGTAAAATGCACATTTTATCCAAATCACACCATACATTTAATTTGATATTTGTCTTGCAAAAACCAACTATCACCACATATACATATAATAAAATAAAAAACCACTAAAACTTCAGCACAAATTCTTTAATGTTAAGAACGTTTTCAAACGCATTGAGCATCTATCATCAGTTACTTTCCTTAAATCGAATGTGAAATTTGAACAAAAATTACGTAAACTAAATTTTAAATAATTGGTTATACAATAAAAATCAATAAGTGCGAAAACTACAAAAATTAATAAATGCGATAAATACAAAAAATTAACGGTACGCTTAAAGTAAACAAAATGATCCAAGAATTATCGCAACTCTACAATTATGTCAACACGCCACAAAAAGACTTCCAAGCAGTGGAAAGCCCGTCGGCATCCCTATAATTGATGCAATGCGCGCTCTTCTGCACCCTGTGGATTTCCGATTTTTCCAAAAACTTTATTGCGTGTTTTGATCTAGTAGCTTTGATGATAGAGGCTTGGTCCCAAAAAACTGTGATACCCTGTTGCTTGGCATAATTAGCAAGGGCTGTACTATCAACTGTTTTGTTCACCGACTGCTTACGTTCATTAATCCTCTTTTTTAAATTCCTCAACGTTGCCTCTATATATACTAGTTTAGAGTCGAACCTATGGTCCTTTAACGGTATAGAGTATATTCCTGTTAAGGAGTTACGATCATAATTCATCTTGTCATTTCTTAATAGCTTGTATATAGTTGGATTGTGTCGATAAACGATTTGCAAATTCTTACTTTCGGAAATCCTCTTAACAAACTTCTTAATATTAAAGAATTTGTGCTGAAGTTTTAATGGTTTTATGTTTTATTTTATTGATTCTTCAGTAAGCAGGTATACGTTTATTATATATATAATTTTAACCATAAGACATCCAGAGGAAACAAACAATTGCTAATATAATGACACACAAGCTATGTTTTTAGAAAATAAGTTACTGTTCAGTGATAATTGACAGCCATTTCAATATTTTGAAAAGTTACATTTGTAAAAAATCTGTTTCATGTTTAGTAAAACATTTAAAAAGAGAATTTAATTGTTTTTTATTAAAAAATAGTTTTGAGAAACCTGTTTTAAAACAAACAGAAATTAAATTTTCTATAAAAATTTTAATAAATATTCACATAAATCATTTTTTAAAAGATGCTTTCTTTTTTATTTAAATTTATGAATATTTCTAAATATCAATTTGTATAACATTTAAATTTAAAATATCATATTAATAAAAAGGCAAAATTTAGGATTCTTTAATTCATACTAAAATACTGTGATGGCCAAACTGGCTCTTCTAGATGCTTAATGCAGCTCCCATATATTGTATTTCAGACCCCTGCTCCTAAATAATAAGGAGCAGGGGTCCAACTTTAGTGCTATTCCTCTATATATTAATATATACACACATATACGGCAGCATATAGGTTATATACCAAACAATTGCTGAATTATATTGGGCTACATTAATGCCACTACTAATAATTAAACGTTAAGTAATTTGGCATAGAGATGAAAATAAGTGGAAATGAAAAATGTGTCTTACTTTTATTTAAAAATTGAACAAACTTTTCAGCCAACCCAATATTATTCGTGAAATTGATATAATAAGACAAAATTTGAGAAAAATCATATTTGAACACGAATCAACAAAATGAATTTGAATGATGTTATATATTTACTGTATTTATTCTAATAAACTGCACACTAACTTTTCTCCGTTTACAGCTGCACTGCTTATTACAGGGCTACTATTATTTCCATTCTTCATGAATTGGACGCAATTATTTAAAGACAACTATTAATGGAAAAAATCTAACATTTTTCACTTTATAATAATTTGAACAAAACAGCAACACTCAACATACACTTTATTTTAACACAAGGTAAGAGTGACAATGCAAAATAGAACATGCAATTTTTCAGTTTACAGTAAGACTTGTAGACGATGATGTCTAACTTTTTCATCTTACAACTGTACTGTTTATTACAATAAATGCAGTAATTTTATCATAAGTAGGGTAGATGTACCAGTTTTGGCCAGTGTAGTACCAGTTCTGGCCAGAAAACAAATTTAACTTAAAAATATAATCACAAATGAAACAAACTTTTATTGTTAACTGTTCACGCAGTTAACAATAAAAGTTTGTTTCATTGGACAGATTTGAATATGTGGTGATTATATTTTTAAGTTAAATTTGTTTTCTGGCCAGAACTGGTACATCTACCCTACTTTATTAATTAATGTAATCTAAAAACTGCATTTCCTATCAATCAAATAACATTACTAACAACTGTATTTTCTGCAAATAACTGTTTAATTAAATACAGATTATACATATTAAAAAATTTCCAATTAAACAAAAATGGTTTTCATATTTATGCAAAACATTAATTATTAGTAAATTTGCCTTTTAATTGATCCTATTTATAAAATAACAATAGATATTATTTTACAGGAATTTCGTGATTTGCCGAAAACTACCAATATAAAAAAAATCTGTAGTCATACATTCCTGATTGCTTTTCTACGACAAAGATGTCGTAAATGTGGAAGTAATGAGTCAAAGCTTACTGGTAAATGAATATGATAAACTGACATCAGAAATACTTTATTAAGGTGGTACTAATTGAGAAATTCCAATTTAGTTCTTCTACATAGGCATATAACCTTGGAGCAGTGATTCTCAACCACTGTGTCGCGAGAGTTTTGAGGTGTGCTGCCACTGCAAATATCCATACGTGAGCGATGTCAGACAAGTAGTTTAATCAGTTCTACCTCCCTAGAGTGAGTTGGAAATTGTAACTGGTGTTACCGATAACTGCCAGTAGTTACCAAGGCGTTTAGAAAATGTGACCTAAATAACCAACTGCATTTAAAAATCACTGTTATGACGTCACCGGTTGTCCTGCAGTACTTCCCGAAGTAACCGTGTGTGCCGCCAAATTTTTAAATTATTAAAAGTATACTGAAAAAAAGGTTGATAATCCCTGCCTTAGAGGATACTATTAAAAAAAGAAACTTATTAAAACCTTCAAACGCTACAGCAGTTTTGGGCAGTAATCTTTGTTTTTGTCAGCACAACTTGGGTTTGAATTCCACCATCATCATAATAATTGCAAGATTCATCTTTGTCAAATTTTAGAGTTGTCATGATGATAAAAGTCAAAACCCACTTGTGCAAAAGTAAGTATAACAGGAAACAAGGTTAATGTTACCTATGGTTCCAAGATGGCAGCTCGTCTGATTCCAGCAAGGAAACAGTGGGGACGCACATTCTAACCTAACCTAACCTAACCTATTCTAATAATTTTGTTTGTAATAATTATGGTAATTTATTAGAATAGGTTAGATTAGGTTAGAACGTGCATCCCCACTGTTTCCCTTCTTCTATTTGCTGGAATCAGAGACGAGCCGCCATCTCGGAACCATAGGTAACATTAACCGGAAACAAAAACAATTTGCAATGATAAATTTGAAAGTGAAAAAATAGATTTTTTTAAACTCTTTCCCCCCTATGGACACTAAGGAGGTCTCTTTTTAGCAAGTTAACAGTGGGGCAAAAAGGTGGTGAGAGACAGGGCCTGACATATCCAAACAGACCCACCAAAAAATTCCTACAGTTTTTCAATCCATCTGGATTTGATCCTGGGATCCACAGAGTGGTAGGTTGCCACCTTAGCTATTTGATGGCTAGATGGCCAAAGTAGAAGTTAACTGTGAACAAGTGTTATTTTTTGCATTTCCTTTTATTTGCTATAAAATTTTAACTCATCGTAGACTGCATATCTTACTAAAACACTACACTCATGACACCTTATAAATTTGCAGCCGTGTTTATTCGGTACAAACGAACGTTTTCGGTCGTGTTTAACGACCTTCTTCAGGAAATATCCAAAAAAATCGAACACAATGAAAATCTGCAAAAACAAACAAACTTCGGAACGTTTTTAAAAATATTCTAAAGAGAATTGCGTGCAGGCTTCCGCATATCTGCTTTTCTGAGGTTTACATGTCGCCTGAGCGCCAAGCTGCAGATATTTTACTAGCCTCTCTGAAGTTGATAGATTGTCCTTTCTGGCTTGCTTTGCAGATATGCCAAGCTTCTGTATAACAGAGGTGCTTTATGTTGCGAACTGTTTGTACTAATCTTGCTTGGGCCCATTCAGCTTGGACTTCTTGGGGATCTGCCAGGACGTAAGTCGCCAACGCTGTGCATGGTTGTTCGCTTCTTATATTTCTCTGATGTTCCGCCAGCCTTTCCTTGAGTGATCTTCTGGTGGCTCTGATGTAAAATAGCTTATTTTGCCTCTGTGTGTCCGTAATAGGGATCCTGTAAACCCCCGGAAGGGAGTTAGTGTCCATGGCGTCTTTATCCGCTCTTAGCAGCTGGTATATAGTGGGATTCCGTTTATATATTATTCTTTTGTTTGTGGCAGTTCCTATACGCCTATAGATGCTGCCCAGTTCCGCCCTGTATTCCATCAATGTAAACTCCTCTGTATTTAGGAGGTTTTGCTCCTTATTGCGTGTCGTAATCTTGCTAGTAAAAGCCATAGGACTGATCCCGTTCTTCTGAGCTAGCTTAATGATGTAGTTCATCTCTTCGTTTTTGTCTTGGGTACTACTACAGTGTGTGTGCGCTCGTGCAGCGAGCGCTCGGAATGCTGCGAGTTTGTACGCCGGTGGGTCGTGCGAGTTCCATGGGATAAAGATTGGGTTGTAAGTAGGCTTTCTGTATACCTTAGTACGGAAAGCTCCTTGGCTGTCGAGCTGTATAGATAAATCTAGAAAGTGTATAAGCTTATCATTTTCTTGCTCGAGTTCGATCTCGAGGCCGAATTTGTTATCGTTGATGTCCGTTATGAATTGGTGTAAGTTGGGTTTGACATTCCAGAAAACAACCACATCATCAACGTACCTTGCATATGTTAGGATTTGCGTTGCATATTTTGGCAGGAGTGCATTCTCCAGAGTTCTTAGGACCATCTAGCATAAAGTACCTGCCAGGGGGCTACCCATGGCTACACCCTTCTGTTGCGTGTAAGTGATGCCATTAAAGCTAAAGATGGATGAGAATGTGGTTAGGTGCGCCATCTCTAGTATTTGTTTTCTCTTCTTTTCTGGGGACTTGATCACGGTTAACAGGAAATCCCTTAGATGACAGAAGCATGGTTCCAGCTTGACAGAGGGATACAGAGCCTTGAAGTCTAATACGGTCATATATTTAATTTCTTGCGGGTTCATATTAGCCATTTTCTGTAGAAGGCCTAGAGGTTGTTTTATGCTGTAAGGGCTCTGGGGTAAATATGTGGTAGATAAAGGATGCGCACCCACAATTTTACTAGAAAGGTTGGTTAACGGCTTCGTTAATAAATATTTGTAAATATGTGGTAGATAAAGGATGCGCACCCACAATCTTACTAGAAAGGTTGGTTAACGGCTTCGTTAATAAATATTTACCCCAGAGCCCTTACAGCATAAAACAACCTCTAGACCTTCTACAGAAAATAGCTAACATGAACCCGCAAGAAATTAAATATATGACCGTATTAGACTTCAAGGCTCTGTATCCCTCTGTCAAGCTGGAACCATGCTTCTGTCATCTAAGGGATTTCCTGTTAACCGTGATCAAGTCCCCAGAAAAGAAGAGAAAACAAATACTAGAGATGGCGCACCTAACCACATTCTCATCCATCTTTAGCTTTAATGGCATCACTTACACGCAACAGAAGGGTGTAGCCATGGGTAGCCCCCTGGCAGGTACTTTATGCTAGATGGTCCTAAGAACTCTGGAGAATGCACTCCTGCCAAAATATGCAACGCAAATCCTAACATATGCAAGGTACGTTGATGATGTGGTTGTTTTCTGGAATGTCAAACCCAACTTACACCAATTCATAACGGACATCAACGATAACAAATTCGGCCTCGAGATCGAACTCGAGCAAGAAAATGATAGGCTTATACACTTTCTAGATTTATCTATACAGCTCGACAGCCAAGGAGCTTTCCGTACTAAGGTATACAGAAAGCCTACTTACAACCCAATCTTTATCCCATGGAACTCGCACGACCCACCGGCGTACAAACTCGCAGCATTCCGAGCGCTCGCTGCACGAGCGCACACACACTGTAGTAGTACCCAAGACAAAAACGAAGAGATGAACTACATCATTAAGCTAGCTCAGAAGAACGGGATCAGTCCTATGGCTTTTACTAGCAAGATTACGACACGCAATAAGGAGCAAAACCTCCTAAATACAGAGGAGTTTACATTGATGGAATACAGGGCGGAACTGGGCAGCATCTATAGGCGTATAGGAACTGCCACAAACAAAAGAATAATATATAAACGGAATCCCACTATATACCAGCTGCTAAGAGCGGATAAAGACGCCATGGACACTAACTCCCTTCCGGGGGTTTACAGGATCCCTATTACGGACACACAGAGGCAAAATAAGCTATTTTACATCAGAGCCACCAGAAGATCACTCAAGGAAAGGCTGGCGGAACATCAGAGAAATATAAGAAGCGAACAACCATGCACAGCGTTGGCGACTTACGTCCTGGCAGATCCCCAAGAAGTCCAAGCTGAATGGGCCCAAGCAAGATTAGTACAAACAGTTCGCAACATAAAGCACCTCTGTTATACAGAAGCTTGGCATATCTGCAAAGCAAGCCAGAAAGGACAATCTATCAACTTCAGAGAGGCTAGTAAAATATCTGCAGCTTGGCGCTCAGGCGACATGTAAACCTCAGAAAAGCAGATATGCGGAAGCCTGCACGCAATTCTCTTTAGAATATTTTTAAAAACGTTCCGAAGTTTGTTTGTTTTTGCAGATTTTCATTGTGTTCGATTTTTTTGGATATTTCCTGAAGAAGGTCGTTAAACACGACCGAAAACGTTCGTTTGTACCGAATAAACACGGCTGCAAATTTATAAGGTGTCATGAGTGTAGTGTTTTAATAAAATTTTAATTTGCTTATATACATTTAAATGCCTGTTTCTTTATGTATCAAAATAGCTACTAAAAATATACTGTCAAACAAAATATGGCATTAATACAATCAATTCAGAAGAAACGATAAGTAACAAAAATGCTTTGAGATCTTTAAATGTTCTAATTTGTTATTCTTTAACTGTTTTGCTCCTTTATGGTTTTTAAAATTTTTCTGGGCAGATAAATCAACAATTACAAGGAGAAAGTATACAAATTGTTTTCTGCCATGATTTTTAAGAATAATACAATTTTTTCTTTTATAAGTTATTGATTTACTGATTTGTTTTGTCAAATTTTTCAATTCAAATTAATAAAGCCCAATGCTTTCATGACTTGATTGTAAATTTGTAGACTGAAATCTGTAAACAAAAAGTCAAAATTATAAAGAAAATTGACTTATTGAAATGAAATCTTTAAATATTTAAAAATTTCACTCTGAAATGTAATTTCTGTAAAACAAACATTTCTATATATTACTTCATTCTAAAACATTTTTACTAAATATTTATATCATGAACTCTATGTGCTATTTGTAGTTGCTCACAGACTGCTTCAACTGTTCAAATTTAAAATACAAAACTTACAAAAAATTTATTTTATATCATGATACATATTATAGACACTATACTATAATATACTTATTGTGTGCACTATACTAGACAGTTTAAACAAAGAAAGTATTATGTTTAAAAATAATAAAAACAGAAAAATAACATTTGAATTCAGTTTTCATACTTTGTTTTTATTTACAATAAAAGTTCCATTAACTTTTAAATATTGTTACTGGTGATGTTTGTCTTTCTTGGCATTTTAAAAATGAAAACTTTGTTAAATACATCATTACTTGTGCCTTTATTACAGAAAAAAAATTATAACATAACTTTCACATCCTTCATTATATTTACATATTTTGAAAAGTTAAAAGCTTATCTTTTCCATTTAGTATTGTTCTTTCTATATTGGTAACCAGTTTGTTATATACTGGCTACCAGTTCAGCCTTAGGCTATTCAGGTGCTCACTTGTTCAGAACAAACAAAGGCTTCTTATTTTGCTGATATCAGATTAGATTTTATTTTTATCTGTATTGGTAAAGCTTATTTCCCTAAGTGAAAAGCTTGTTTAATAAACTTAATTCTTTAAATTTAACATAATCTCACCTGTTCATTAGGGTAGTTACATACAGCAATTATTATTCTATTTCATAACATATTTTATCATTTTTTCAGATTTTTCAACTTTTCACGGCCCGAAAGCTGATCACTTTAATACAGGAAGTACTATAATTTACTAAACTTTTACACGACGAATTAATATTTAAAGAAACATGAAACTTGATTTTTTTCGTAATTTTGAATCCAACTTATGCTTGAAACATGCATTAAAAAGTAAAATCTGCTAGTGTTTTAATAAATGCAGCTTTATTATTCTTCTATGCATTAATAGATCAATTTTAAACTTTAAAACTAATTTTCATAGGCAAGCAAATAATGCATTTCTGAAAATTAAAATCAAAATTCTCCAAAATCTTATAAAAGATTTATTCATTGCTTGGAAAAATGATTTAATATGCATTAGATAATTCTAGTATCTGAGATGATTACTTGAAGCCTGTGGGAATTTAATTAATTTAAACATTCACAGGCTTCAAGATTTTACTATAATTCTCTAAAAATTTAGTAATGACATCTTTAAATGCTAAATTCAGCTTCATATTGTTGTTTGTTTGTGAATTCATCACAAAAAATTATATTAATTATTTTCCCTATAGCATCTTTAAACCATTACGATTTTTTTAAAACAAAAATCTATCGAAATGTTTGGCTGAGTCATCATCCTTAATGTTAAAGCAGTTGTCGAGTTAATAAGAAAACACGATTTCCAAATCAGATCTTCATCTTTTATTTTATTATATTATTATCTTTTTATTTTATATTTTTATTATAAAAAAGTGTTTTATTGCAAATTTTTGAAACCACGGTGGTCAATGATCAGATAGACATAATAAATTCAGAGTAGATCACGGCATAGTTGATAAATTGGACAAGAAGGTCAAAAAATTAGAGAGATCACCCATTACCGCTATCTTTCCATTTCTCAAAGGAACCAGTATCGCAGGCCCAAGTGTACCTAGACTGTTCGGATTCGCAAAAACGCACAAGAGTAACAAGCAGATCGGATCTGCAGTCGAAAAGTGTAAAGGACCAACATATAAACTTGAAAAGCACCTCCGTGGACATTTATCGGAATGCATGGAAAATAAACATTTTGTCACGAAGAACCCACTAAGCTTCGTTAATGAACTCCAAAACATATATTTAATAGATGAAGAGATTGGTACAATCGTGGACTTTGAAAATCTATATCCGTCAATAAAACTAAATACGTGTTATCATGCCTTAATGGACACCTTATGCATATTAAACCCAGGTGTGATGGCCTACCCTGAAGATATGAGGATGCTTGCTGACTTGATATGTTTCCAGTCATTCTTCAGCTTTGAAGGCAAAATATATAAACAAAGGAAAGGTGTGCCCGTGGGCAGCCCTATGTCCGGGTTACTTTGTGAATTAGTTCTACATAGATTAGAACAGATTACAGTTAGAAATTTTAAAGATGAAATAATCTTATACAAAAGATACGTAGATGATGTATTCATTTTATGGAAGAATGACAGAAGAATACAGCGTTTTTTGAATGAGATAAATTCCAATGAGGATGGCTTAAAACTAAAATTAGAACAACTTAGTAAATGGAGTGCATTTTTTAGACATTAACATTACATTTGAAAATGGTTCCTTGACAACTAAGGTATACATTAAACCTACACACGACCCATTGTACATTCCTTCTTTATACAATGATCCCCTATTTACAAACTGTCAGCATTTAGGGCTCTTATTAGAAGAGCATTTAATTACTGCTCTAACATATACAACAGGTAGTAAAAGTTAAATAGGATCAGAATCATTGCTGGATCCTTAGGATTTAAAACAGAGATCGTCGAAAAGTTAATAAGATCGTACTCGGTACCTAATAAAAAGAAGGCAAAAGAGAATACAAACAAAGAAATTACTAAATTCACATATAGCAGAAGAATGTCCAGTATCATAAAGGAAGCAGCCAACTACAAGAGTATAAGATTAATATATAAACAGGCTCCCATGATTTATAGTCTACTTAGAAACGACAAGGCTAGGATAAAATAGGAGCAGCAGTCTGGAGTGTACAGAATACCATACAAAAATGATCAACTAGGGCTAAATAAAGAATATATTGGTGTCACCACCAGGAAGTTGAATAAAAGGCTTAAGGAACATGTGTATGATATAAGTAAAGGGCACTACAATACAGCACTATCCAAAATAGCACAAACTGAAGGTTCGGTGATTGATTGGAATGAAGCTAGGATTATTAGACAAGTGCACTCACTATCTGTAACAATGACTTTAGAAAAATTTGAAATATATAGATCTGGCAGTACAGGAAAATGTTTGAACTATAAAGATGCCAGAAATTTACCAACAGCATGGAAGTATATGATTGATAATAACCCAGCATACGTTATACAGCATGCACTCGGTCCATATAATAAACATTCAAACTAGAACTGATACAAAGAAACATTCCAAACATTTCAAAAATACCTGAGGATGATCTGTGGAGCAGGTAGAAAACGTTTGTAGGATAATAAATATTAGTTCTCGGATACATAAGGTGGTCATGTCAATATAATATACGATATTTGAAATATCTTGGAATACGTGCGCATTTTGAATCAGAAATCAAATGCCTTCTAAATTGAAATTTGAAAACTGAATGAACAGCTTGCAACAGATTTACGTAAAAGCCCAAAGAAGAGCCCAGAAGGGATGTCGAAAACGTTTGCAATAGTAGAACATTTTTGCTCCGGTTATTTGGTTTAAGTAAAGTTCATTTTAAATCTATGTGTAACTTATCTTTTCAATTCAAAGCATTTTCAGATTTAAATATACGGGGGAACTCGTAATCAGATCAAATTTCATTAATTAAATACAGTATGATATATAGAACATGCAAACTTGTCACTAAATATAAGGTCAAGTTCAAAAAACACACACATTTCAGTATCTAAGTAAACAAGATAAGGAAAGTATTCTTATTAACATAAATAAGTAATATCACATTTTTACTTCATAATTTTGGATTTACTTTAGTTTTATGAATATTTATTTACATAATAAAAAAGACAAACTAAAATATTTGACTATTACCTAACATTAACAACCTTTCAATATATTCTTCATTTGAAATTAATTTTTTCATAAAACAAGAATTTGATTTAATGTGTATCAAAAAACTGTATTTGTAAAAAAATGTTCATTTCTGTTAGAACAGATAAACAATTTATTACAATTCAAATCAAAAATAATTTATGTTCTTATAAACTTCATAATTCTTATATTCTATAGTTTACAATTTAAAAATTGTCAAGAAACGATATATTTTTTATCAAAATAACAAAACCCTAATGAGAAGAAATACATTCATTAATCAAAAATAACTTCTTAACTTCCACTTAAACATAAATCAAACCCAAGTTCATAAAGCAAACAATTATTAGCAAATTATTGAAAATGATACATTAAGGAAATTCATATGTATTCAATTTATTTTTGATTATATTCTAATAAAAAGTAATAAAGAAGTGTGATACTCCTTGTATCTCTCATATTGCAGTAACCTAAATTTGACATACAATATATACAGATATGCTTTACCGAAAACAAACTTTCCTTTGACATAAACATTGTCTTCAAATCAAAATAAAATAAATAAATATATTTTATAATATATAAACATCCCAAGAACCTGATGTATTAATAATAAACCAACCAACAGGCGAATTAATCGGGCAAAAATTATGCTACAAATTTCTACAAATTGTAGCATAATTTCTGCCCGATTAATTTGGCTGTTGGTTGATTATTTTATAATATGTTGAATTTTATATTTTCCTTTGCTTAGAGAATTATTGAGATAAAAGAAGATACAGTAGAGAGTCGTTAATCGGAATCAATTTGGGACTGGGGTTGTTCAGATTAGTGATTTGTTTGGATTACCGATTATGTACAAAAAAATATATTAACCTGTCCGATGTTCAAATTTTTCTTCGTTGCGTGTCGCTTCGTGTTGAATTTTCGTCGATTTTAAGCCCAATGAAAATTTTTATAATAATAATCGAGGCTATCGTATCGTTAAAAATTATTTCTTCATTTTGTACGAACAAAATAAATATATTGAAGAATATAAAAACATGAAAATTATACTTTAGAAGTAAATCTAGTATCAAAAACGTTCGATTCGGCACGACACAATCCGACTGAAAATCGTTCCGATTACCGGGGTTCCAATTAACGACACTCTACTGTATTCTTTTCTCTCGATAACTCTCTCGAACATCCAAATAGGAAAATAGGTGAATAAAGAAGAAATAGTTTGAAAATATAAAACAACTGAACAAAATTCAGTAGATAGATAGATGCTATGTTAGCTATAGACAGATGGAGAAAAGCCATACATTGTGTTCAATCCTCTATTTCAGTGGCTCTCAACCCATATTCCACAGAACACAAGTGTTCCAGATAAAACTTTAAAATTTCTTTTTTATTATAAATTTATTCAAATGTCAAATTCAAATTGTCTACAAGTAATACTATAACATGTTACTTTATTGCTTCATTGTTTTGTGAGTATAGTAAACTTTTAATTAATTATCAATTTTTGAGTATATTGATGCTAATGCTTCATATAGCCCACCAGTGGCCGAGCAGTTCTGTCACTAAACACTGGGAGTTCGGTCGTGGGTTCGTGCTGCACTAGGACGGGCTGGACATGTGGAGTTTTCCATGTTTTCTCCATGTTTGTAACACCTGAATAAGGGCCAGTTTCTCTTACTCCCTCCTGGAAAGCATTTCCCCTCGCGTAACCTTGCGCCCCAGAGAAGACAATGGGAAACCATTCTGGATGTAACTTTCCCTAGATACACCTCGGCACATTACTATTTATTTACTAACCTACGCCAGGTGTCATCGACATCAGGAATCTGATATGGTGTACAGAAACTGTAGAGCCTACTGGATGGCCCTACCTCTGCCCTACTGGTCATCGCTGGCCTACTCCCAGTGTACATCAAGGCTAGAATGGCCTCTAGGATCTGGAAAATTAACAATCTGTTCATCAACGATCACTCTTGCAACGACAACAGAAACATCATCGTTGTGGATCTTAACCACTTAAAGAACGACATCCTCACCTTTGGAATTGACTTAAAGAACACTGAACCTAATACGATTCAAGACTACCCCACTCTAAATAGTGACATCTTACTTCATGAAGGAAACTGTGACATCTCCATCTATACAGATGGATCCAAAGACGATGATAAGGTGGGAGCAGCTTTTGTGCTTTACAACTATCAAACTGGAGACTCTCACAGGTCTATCTTCAAGCTGGGACCTTACTGTTCAGTCTCACAGGCTAAAATCCTTGCTATTACCAAGGCTATTGACTATATTTTTGTTGACTGGTTCCCGCGTAATAAGACTATTTCTGTTTACTCTGACAACATTACCGCCATCCGCTCTATTACTGGACTCTGAAACAGAGGAGACAACTGTTACGATGTGTATCGGTGGCAACACCAGCGGCCAACAAGAGCATTGGTCGTCAGTCGTCTGTCATATAACTCACCATGTGTATGTCCACTTGTAATGTATTCAATTAATAGTTTATAATAAATAGTTCTTAAACTTTACTAGTCTTAAAGACAACCAAGATCCAACATTATAACGTGGTGTCAGAAGTGGGGTTTGAACCCACGTCCTCCTATGAGGATTAATACTAACTTATGTTTAAAGGTCGTCTACTTGTAATTCTTTTAAGTCTTCGTTCCCAAAATAGTAGACATTATTCATGAAGATCATTTAGGCATCGAAAAATGCCAAAGACAAGCAAGAAGTGTTGTATATTGGCCAAACTTAAATGTCGATATAAAAAACAAAGTAGAGCAATGTCACGCCTGCATTAAATTTAGAAGAGCAAACAATAAAAAGCCTCTTATTCCACATGAGCATGTCGACTTGCCATGGCAAAAAGTAGGCATAGATTTTTTTTATTATAATATTATTATTTATTTGCTAGTCATACACTATTTTTCTAAATATTTTGAATTAGTCTCAGTCAGTTCTAATAATGCTAAACTGGTCATAACAAATCTAAAAGCAATCTTTTCACGTCATGGAATTCCTGCAGTCATCGTTTCTGATAATGGTCCACCTTTCAATTCGGAAGAATTTAGGTTTTTCCTAAAGTGTTGGGACATAACTCACAGAACGTAAAGTCCACACTATCCCAAGAGCAATGGTCTTGTCGAAAGAGCTGTTGGCACTATTAAAACATCTTTTTAATAAGTGTCGTGAAAATAATTCGGATCCATACATTGCAATGCTCCAATGTAGAAATACGCCTTTGCCTTGTGGATATTCTGCAGTACAACTTCTGATGTCTAGAGCACTGAGAATGAAACTCCCTGTCAGTGAAACTGTGTTGAGGCCAAGAGTCATAGATATACAACATTACAATAAAATCCGTGCAGAAGAAGTGAGTAAAGCAAAAACCTATTATGACCAGCACACTAAAGTCTTATCTCCTTTAAAGGAAGTTGATGAAGTATACTATAGAAAGAACCTTGGTCACCTGCTTCTGTTGTCAAAGTTGGTCCAATGCCTAGAACATACGTCATTACAACACCAGATGGAATTCACTATAGAAGAAACAGACATCATTTATTGAAGACTCCCAGAACAACAGAAATGCCAACTTGGAAAATAAAAGATACAGTTAACAGCATGCCTATATCTAGTACAATTACTCTTGAGCAGGCAAACAGTCAAGCAGAACCTGACAAAATAACTGAACCTGTCTCAGCACAACCCCAAGTTCTGAGAACCTGCTCTGGCAGGCAGATAAATAAGCCTCCCAGATTTACCTTTAGTGAGAATGATGAAAGTCCATAAAATTTGTAAACACACTATATTGTTAATGTTTGTATTTTCAAAAAAAGGGGGCGTGTTACGATATGTACTGGTGGTGACACCAGCGGCCAACAAGAGCATCGGTTGTCAGTCCTCTGTCATATAACTCACCACGTGTATGTCCACTTGTAATGTATTTAATTAATAGTTTATAATAAATAGTTCTTAAACTTTACTAGTCTTAAAGACAACCAAGATCCAACATTATAACAACAACGTCCTTCGGATTCACCGTCATCTTTCTTCTAACACTCATGGCCACAACGTTCACTTCAAGTGGGTGAGGGGTCACTCAGGTGTTGCCGGCAACGAGGCAGCGGACTGTCTTGCTAAGTCTGCAGCCACCTCCTCTCTCCCAACAAGCTACAATAGGATCCCGCTATCCTCAATCAAACTCTGGAACTATCAGCTCGCCTTGCAGCAAGGGCAGCAAGAATGGGACGAAGGCAATAGTGGTAGGACGACCTACAACTTTATTCCCAGTGTTCATCATCACCTCCAATGGAAGTACTTCATTCCCTACTTTGCTCTGACTCAGTTACTCACTGGTCATGGCAACTTTGGTGCTTATTTAAAATGGTTCCACATCCAAGGCAACGATGTCTGCCATTGTGACAACACCTCGATCTAGGACAAGATTCCTCTTTGACTGCAAGATCTTTGATCACACCAGGGACTTTCTCATCGGAAGTGTACTGCATGCTGAGTTCAACTGACCATGCGCCCCCAACGTTCTCCTCGAGAACAAGGACATTTACCATAAACTGGAGAGCTTTCTCTCAAAGACTGTGGTTCTCAACTCATCAGGCAGCAGACGCACAATCAACAATGATGACCATCATCCCACCTAGTTGTATCCCACACCACAGCGTTTATCCGCCTGTTCGGGTTCTTGTGGCCACTTTGTTTTGTCTTCATGTCCTGCTCATGGCCTTCTGTTCACCATTTCAGCCCACTTATATTACATTCCCCGTTGTAATGTCATATCTGTAGTTCTACATTCTATATTTGTCAATTTTTGCTCTAATGTATTCACCCCTTTGCTGTTTAGTTCATTACTAATGTTATTTATATTTGCCATTGTAGTTCCATTATTGTATTCCAAACTGTATTCTCTATGTAATCAGTATTCATGATGGTACGCGGTTTACTATGTATAGTTGTTTATCTCTATCGCTTCCAGCCATTTGAGGTGTTCCATCTGAGTTGTTTTGGTTATTAGCGTGGCCCCCTCAAAGTCCACATTAATGCCCGGTTCAGAAGCGTACACTGCGAGAGACGTAGTAGCTCTGTTGTATCTTATATCCGCCTTGTGCTCTTTAACCCTGGCTTCCATAGAGCGTTTCGTTGATCCTATGTAGATCAGATCCCTATTAAATCTCTCGTCCTTTATCAGGATTCGGTATACGCCTGCCATTCTATTCGGGTCAGATGGGTCCTTTCCGTTACGTAACAAACTGTAAACAGTTGGGCCTCTCCTGTAAGCAACGGTGACCTTACGTCTCCTGGCGATAGACTCGTATATGGATTTCAAGGTCGGGTTATATGTGATGGGTATTCTCTCCACCTCCGTACTTTGGTTGTTACTTTGTGCCCTGTATATTACAAGATCATACATAGGATCAACGAAACGCTCTATGGAAGCCAAGGTTAAAGAGCACAAGGCGGATATAAGATACAACAGAGCTACCACATCACTCGCAGTGTACGCTTCTGAACCGGGTATTGTTGTTTACTTTGTCGTGCCTATCCTATGTATTTTTGTACTTATACATATTTTGAACTCATAACCACCACTGTTTTCAACTTTGTAATTGTTTTTTGCTTTAATAAATGCAATGCAGGTGCCCATGAACTCATCTTTCTCCTGACCCAATCTCATCCCCTTGCCTTCAACACTCTCCCTCTTCCTTCATCTCTTTTCCCCCTCCTGGTCGTACCTCTGAGTGATACCAGGAGTCCTCCCCCCTCTTTCATTTAACCAGATGATATGGTGTACAGAGAAGAATGCTTCATATACTAAAAAGTATATGAACAGTGTTCTATGTTCTCAGAAGAGTTGAGAACCACTATTCTATTTAGATTCTTTTAAGATCATCAGTTTAGATTATTTTAATATTCAATCATTAAAACTAATTATTTCTTAAACAATTATGTAATTGTAACACGAATTGCTGAATTTTGTGTAAATCATTTCAATGACTGCAAGATATTGCTCTATGAACAAATTATTCCAGAAACATTAAATCTATGAAACAAATCTAAAATATTGTTTATAAATGATTGTAATCAAATTAATGATGAGATAATAAAAGCCTGTGTTGATAATATAAACAAATTTGAAAGAGATAAAGATGTATTGATATTAAAATTATGCTGAATACTAGTGCAAAAACTATAAACAAATACAGAATAAATAGAAAAATTCAGTATAACTGACTTCTACTTAAATTTGTTAAAAATGGAAAAAGACTAAAAAACAAAGTAATCATAAATTAAAAACTGGCTTGAAAAAATTTATATTAAAAGTTTAGATGTTTTCTGGTTCAAATCTGATTTAACTTTGGCACATGTATTTAGGAAAAGGAGATTCAAACAAAAAAAGACATTTGTCTCTTATAATAATTTTGTACTTTTGAAGTCAATTTAATAAACAATCAGTTGTAGTAAATAATACTTTTGAGATTTACAACAAACAATATTTTGATTCATTAGCATATTTTTGTAAATACTTATTCATTTATATGAAAAAATAAACTGAATATTTTAATTTTATTCTTAATTTTATCAAATTTTCGAAGTAACAAATCAACAAAGAAATTTAGAGATTAAGTTAAGTAATAAACAATTAGACCAAAACTGAAAATTTTACTCAACATTATTTTTTATGTTTATGTAAAGAAATTTTCTAACAAATTATCACCATTATTAAAGTTTTAAAATTACAGTTTTTAATTTTTTTCTAAATGTACTCCATGAAAAATGAAATATGCTTATTTCAGCTAAATAATGAAAAAAGTAATGAATTTTAACATTTTCTGGCTTTTGTCTGTCTTCAAGAATATATCTAACAATAAAAATATATGTTGCCATGGAGATGGGACAAAAGGAAAAATAGATAGCAATTATAGAAAGAATTATAATATATCAATTTAAAAATTTAACCAGAAGTTTTTATCACTACGTTACATGATGATTAAAAACTGATACAACAATAAATGTTAAAAGATTGTCTTGTATGAATGTCTAAGCAGGTGTCAATATTTTTTGGACTGTAGTAAGTTAAACTGAACTTATAAGTAGACTATAAAAAATGCACTGGATTTGATCAAATACAAACACAAAATTTTGCAACAATAAGGAGGATGCAGTTTAAATTGTAAATTAAATATTAATGATATAATTACATTAGAATTTTGTTTTAATGGATCGCTCGGGGCACCGAAAATTGTCCGTTGTTCTAAAAATCCGTTATATCGCAAACAACGGATTTCTTGCACTACCGGGAAAATATCCATTTTTTGAAAAATTTTCGGTTTTTAAACCCCCTACGTAAGAAACACCTGTACTTAAAATTATTCAGTCTCTTGAGATTTCTGTTCTTTATTTTATATAAACCTGTACAGGGTGTCCCAAAAAGATGTACTCACTCTTTGATAGACAATTAATAATATGTTTTTTTAATTTAGTAATAGGTTTTAAATTAATGTATTTATTTATTTGTCTATTGATTTAACTTCTTAGGACTGTGTGTTTGTCAACACACGTCTATTTACAAAAAAACATTTATATATTTGACAATCAAAGACTGAGTACATCTTTTTGGGACACCCTGTATATTACAAGATCATACATTATGCCATAACAAAGCTGACAGAAACCGTATACATTATAGGCCAAAAGGCAACAAAGTACATATGATCATTAGCACTTCACCATATGTTAAAAAAAACTTTGTCCATCTTGGTTTGCTTTGATGATGCAATGTTTCTGAGCTTTTGGTGGCATCATCAGTACAAAATGTTATTGTTAGGTGAGCATGATTTCAAGGTGCATTATTTCTGAACATGTGTCTCAACAAAGGTGCAGCACACCTTCGTTGCATGTACTGTACATGCATATCTGGAAGTGTTAAGCCAGTAGTTTCCTTCCACTAATCGATGATCTACGGGAGGGCATAAACGCATGGCTGCAATGTTAGCTTTGAGAACCGTGACAATTATGTGCTTAGTTTGCACAGTGGCAATGTATTTTTTGAATTCAATATCCAGAAACATCCAATTATTAATTAATAAAGGTTGAAAAAAATATGATGTTTACTAAAGATGGAGCTAGGGAAAAAAATCCATTATTCTGAGTTACAGATCTGCTAAAAAGAGAATCAATTGCATTGATTTGGTGGGACCTGGAGAAAAAAATCCATTAAAATGAGATTCTACTGTATATGGGAAAATTTCAAAAGATAATTCTTTTTAAAAGCTTGAATTGATATTATATCAGAACAAAATTTGAAATAAGCAGTAAAATTAATTTACCTCAGCATGGGCATCTGCAGAAAAATTTCCAGGAGAGGAAATAACTATATCAATAAACTGTTATTTAACTAAAATTACTCTTCACTCTGACACCGGGGATGAAATACTAAATACCGAACCTGTTACCGGTGTAATTTGCGTGAAAAAATTTTACTATTTAATTATTTAACTATTTAATTTTTTGGGTTTTTTTTTAAATAAGTAGATTATAGAATACAGTACAAAATCAAAGCATTCCATGGTCTGTTGTGTAAGATAACATATCTCTATTACTTTTACAATTGTAATTTGAAGCATTTTTTTTACTCTATTCCAGGGAGTGCAAGTGCCATATTGGTACTTGATTTGCTGGGATCGAGTAAAAAAATGCTTCCCTCAGGAGAAGACCGTGTACCTTAGTAAGTCTTTTTAACTCTGTAAGTCAATTTTAAAATTAATCAAAAATTCCATTGTACTATTTTTAATAACTAGGCTTACCATAATATATTTTTCTCAAACCGGGACAATTTTGAGAAAATACTCTGAACAGAAAATTAAGCCTACTGGGATAAATATCTGATTGAAAAGGCTAAATAAAGTAGTTGTTAACAAAAACAAGTTAAAAGCAATTTTTAATAATAATAATATATGTTTAGTTCAGTTAAGTTATTAATATTTATTACTAGTGTGAACTTTTTAAAAATTCTTTGTCACTTAATTTGGTAAATTTAAAATATGACAATACATTTGAGGAAGTTCCTATTGCTTGCCTTATGTTTTGCACATTTTGAGTGATTTTTAATGTTTGAATGCCCACCATGAGTTACTGAAAATTCTCAAAAGCACAGTTCATATTTCACTTGGTCAATATGACCACAGCCTTTTTTCAATCATCAGTAAAAACATGGTTTCTTTTTGGCATTTTAGAGATTAAATGAACTTAATGTAAAGTACGAAATAATTGCAAAATGCCGACCAGCAATCTGAACTCGACTAAGATATGACACACGCAGCAATGACGTGGCTAGTGTAAGTTTCAATGTTGCCAACTCTAATTGAAACAAAATATCCAAAAAAATGAAATAAAAATAAAAATATCTGGATCTCCTAGGCTACGTCTATTATAAATTCTGTGAAAAAACGAAACAACTAAATCCATTGGGCCATATGCTATCAATTTGGGAAAAACATCTAGACAACATTAAAAGTACTTAAATGTAGATACGAAATATTCAGATTGGCAACAGTGAGTGTAACAGAGTGGTAATTGCCAAATCGCCATTTTACTCGAAACTGCGCTATTTTTGCTTCTTGTATATTTGGCACTTTTAAAATTTTACCAAATAACCGGGACAAAATGACAAACTGGCCGGGACGACTATTGTCAAACCGGGACAATCCCGGTCAAAACGGGACGTCTGGTAAACCTATTAATAACTCTGTTGCAAAATTAAAGTACTATTCAAGATTTAAACTGTAATAAATTCTAGTTTCATTATAATGTGATGTCTCATCAGAACAGATTTACAACTACATAAAAAATGACAAAAACATTACACACTATGTATGTATAGAGAAATAGTAAATTCTAGTCTGAAAGTCTAGTCCATATAAGTGTTTTCTCTACTTAATATCAGCTAATTACAATTAAATGAGTAATTTTAAATTTATTTATGAATATGTTATTAAATAATACAACAAACAAAACTTAAGGTTTCATATTATAAATAATTTAAGCACCATTCAAATAAAAATGACAAGTGACTTATAATTGCTTTTAGAGATTATATTTTACATAAATTCATTAACTTTCTCTCTGGTTTGGTTAATTTTGTTTTTTTCAAATCATGTTCTCTTCAAAGTCTAGTTTCATTATGTTTTTTAATAGATATGTAAATAAATAGGTTGATGACATGCTTCACTTTAATATCTACCCAAGTTTGGGTTAGCAACTTTTATTATTCCATTCTGGTTATACCACACTGATGGATACAAAAATCAAACCATTAGTTAATACATCTATAGAGCTTACAGCTCAATGAACTCTATTATGACTCTAAACAATGAACTTGACATTGTAAAACGTGCTTTGTCACAGGTAGAATATCCTAGCAACAACTTTGAATTTATACTAACCAGAATTTTCCAATTTCCTCTTCGCAATATATGTACAGTATCCAAAAAACTGTTCACTAAGGTATCCATACCATTTATTGAAAATATCTCTTTAAAAATTACTCTCTTTACTCAATTAATTTTTATCCATATCTTCACCACTTTCAATCTATTCTTTCCAATGATAGAGATCTCCTTCTTACACATGAAAAATCTGGGATCTAGGTGGTTCTCCTAAGGCAGGGCTGTCCAACCCACAACCCACATGTGGCCCAGAACTGTAATAAATAAAACAAAACTTCTCCAGAAACTGGGCTATACTATAATGCAAAAACTCACTACCTTGATACTCATCCAGCTGATTTTCCAGAAAAATGAACGTACCAATGCAAACTGGAGATCACTCAGAAAATGCTTAACAAAACATGGAGCCGATATAGATACAGGGAGACCTACTGCCCTCTCGATATGAGAAGTACAAAAAAGTTAAATCTGATTTACAACGTGCTACATTAATTAGAATGGCAAACAACAGCAAACATGGACCAACTCAAAGTACTAGCAACACTTGAGATTTTTAAAGCAGAGAAGCAGGAACAATGTATAAACTTTGAAGAGGAAAGGTGCATTTCACAAGTGTGGCAGGCCCTCTTTGATATGTAATTATGAAAAAAGGTTTTAGGACTTCTACACTTGGAGCATCCTATTGGTAGATTTTGGAAGTTTTAAATTCGAATTTACGTGACAGCTTTTCTGTGTTTCACATATTAGAACATCAAAACTTTAGAAGTTCCATCTGTTTAAAATTTTTCACCTGAAGCAAGTCTTAGTAGACCAAAAACGTTCATTTTTCTAAAAAATCAGTTGAGTGAAAATCAAGGTAGTGAGTTTTTACATTGTAATGAATGTAAGGACGTTTATGAATGTAAAATCATAAACTTCCTTAAAACATTGAGATCTTTATGTATTTATTTTTTTAATATTTTGAAATTTGTGCAATGTTGTAAAGCTTTTCTATTAAAAGAACTGTCACAAGATGCCATTATTATACACTTATAATCTTTAAAAATATACATTGAACACATTTCCTGTAAAGTCACTTTGTGAAAAGACAGCTAAGCTAAGCTATTGATACTTTAAGGTAGCCACTATAGCACTAGTGCAGCAAGATTCATAATGGCTGAAGACAGAAGTTAAGATGGCTGCCACCGTAAATTATATGCATATTATGTACTATACCTCAAATAAAAAGATTTGACTAATTTGTGCCAAAATAGGCTACCTGTTTTTAATTTGGCATGTAAAAAATCATTTGGCACATTGACTACTTTTTGGGCTACATAAATGATTTCATCGTTTGTTTTTGATTTATTTATCATTTGTGATATATACCGTTACCAACTTATGTAAGATATATTCCTTTGCTATAATCTCATTCTGGTTTTCATTTTTCTCAATACTTTTATACACAATAAAAATTCTCTAACTCAATGCTCCAAGGGGAAAGAAAAAACTTCCAACTTACAGATGATTCGAGTTAGAAAACAACAGAGTAAAAAATGTCGATTCTGGATAGATTTGTACTTTTAC
The DNA here is from genome assembly GCF_030686945.1 of Centruroides vittatus. NCBI lineage: Eukaryota > Metazoa > Arthropoda > Arachnida > Scorpiones > Buthidae > Centruroides > Centruroides vittatus. Next base: position 458,885 of record NW_027122389.1, on the reverse strand, counting down.
TTCTTTTGTATTATATAAAGAATCTTTGATAGTTTTTCTTTTGTTTTAAACAGCCCTGTAATACCTTTCAGCAAAACATTCACAGAAACCAATGGAATCAAACAGTTTTGCGGGTACCAATACATCTTGTTGAGGTAAAGAGAGAGAAGACCTCTTGTTTTGGACTGAAACACTATCTGAAAATTGGTATTGGAAAATAGATATCCTAACTGTCTAATAATTTCATGGATATCTTATAATTAGGATCACTTTGGATAGAATAAACATTAAAATTTGAGTCAGGGGAGTTGAAAGTAACATAAATTGGTGTCAGGAAACCACGAAAAATTTCAACTTAGAGAAAATTTGAGTTAAGAAATTCAAGTTGGAGACGTTAAATCTCTATGCTGTTTCATTGAGACCTATCGAATGCTTCATTTTCTTTGTTAACAAAATATCAGTTACAGACATTTCAGTCAGAGAAGTCTTACTGTATTTTGTTTTCATTAATTACTAGTCTTTGATTAAGACTAAATGAATACACTCAAACTTGTTTTTGTGTGGTCTTTTTTGTGCGATTTTTTATATGTGCAATGTGTTTCGTGCAATTATTTTTGTGCAGTATGCCAATTTGATTGAAATTCATATACACAAAACATGTTTGAGTATAGTTCCTATTTTTGTTTCTTCCTAACTGGAAACAGAAATCCTGAAATCAGAAACTCAGCTTTACAACAGTGTTGTCAAACTTTTCTAGCTAAAGACTACCAACTTTTATCAATTTTTTTGAGACTCACTTCCAATATAATGGATGATGCATGATGCACACACAATAATTTCTCATCAGTCTTACTAAGTTCATTACTGTTATGCAAATATTATGTAAAAAGATATTTAAAGTAATAAAATTTTAGAAACCTCAAACTTATTCTAATTGAAACTTTATTAATTGCTGTTTTATCTTTTGATTTTTCTGCAATCTGGTGGTTTTTTCATGGGTTGATTCCATTTTGTGGGATATGCTTTTATATAGCATCAAACTTCCATTCCCATTCTTCATGAAAAATTTCCATAGCTTAAAATTTCATTATAATCTGTTATATATAACTCTAATTTAATTTTCGTTTGTTAGTCAATTCATTTCTTTTTATTTCTTTTCTTGTAGGCTATTTGTTTCCTCTAGTGAAAACTAATAATCAACCCCTAGGAATTCTGGCCTTTTTGTGCTCTCAGAGCGGTAAAGGGCCTAAAACTACAAAAAAAAAAAAAAAAAAACCCCTAGGAATTCTATTCAGCTCTTTTATAAATATATTTTACTTGAACAGTACTTTATTACTACTATTGAATTATTAAATCACTTTACACTTTGATTAAAATTTATTTTGCTTATCCTATATATCAGGGATGGGCAACCTTTTTCTATGTAAGGGCCGCATTTTAAGACTTTTGAATTGATGCGGGCCGCATACAAGAGAAAGAGAAGAAATGTTGGTAAATCAGAATTATTTATTCGTATATAATTAGAAATTAGCATAGGTATACTTAATTTACCTTCTAGAACTGATGTAAACGTAATATATTGGAAATATTTGGTTAAATATTCGTCACTGCTAGTTTTAAACTAGTTCCGATGTGTCTGTTAGCCGGTTTCTTGTTTTAATTTTTACTAAATTCATTGCGGGAAAAACTATTCACATACATAAGTTATAAAAATAACGTTTGAATTTAGTTGCATACTTCCTTCAGCTGGGAAATTGATATATTTATTCACATTTTATGCGTCGCGGGCGGCAAAATACATGAATGCGGGCCGCATGCGGCCCCCAGGGCCGCAGGTTGCCCATCCCTGCTATATATCATTACCACAAAGAGAAACTTCATCTATTTTGAATATACATTAATTTAAAAAAAAAAAAGAGAGAGAATATAAAGACATTCTAGACTACTATTAGAAATCAAAACCTATAACAAAATAAAATAATGATCATTTCAAAAGGAAAAAAAAAAATCAGTGAAGCCAGAGTAAATAACAGTTATTGTCAGGGAATTAAAAAAAATTTAAATAATAAATTTGAAGGAGATTTGAAATTAATTTTGAACATGATGATACATTGAAACTCCTTTATAAATGCTATCTAATGAAAATAAAATGCAAGAAAACAAACCATAGAATTCAGACTATAATGCACTTGTTTGTAAATGATGAATTAAGATAAAAGAACTGTATTTTTACACTTTAATGCACTGTTAATGATAAATTAAGTAGGAGGGTTAAACATCTTTTTGAAGTGCAGATAGTTTGATATATGAAATGAAGCTCCATTATATGTTTGAGAAAAATTTTCGAAGCAAAAAGAACTGATTATTCATCTTATGTGTTGGGTTTGATTACAAAAAGATGTTCATGTTTTACTGATAATTTAAATTAATGTACCAATTTCTGGCTTTCTAAAATTTGAAAGATTAAAACAATGGAATATTCAACAATAGAATTTTTCAATCTTCATTTGACTAAATGTTGATTTTAAGCAAAAAAACAAAACTGAAAATAAGAGCTAGTATTGAAAACATTTATTAAAACAACAACAACTAGACTTACGATGAAGAAAACATAGGTAATGAGGAAATGAATGAATCTAATAAATTGCATAAAACTTGCAAACTAGTTAGGATATAAAAAAAAGATCATGGCTATAATACTTATAAATTACTGATATATTAGACACTAGCATAATTGGCAATGCATCCACGCAGAAAGCGGCATCCGGGCTGGGACGATTCTTTTCTTCCAGTTTAATATAAAATTATTAGCGAGGTTGAGGCCGACGTTTTAAGCACGAAAATGTGTACGGCAGATGTTTGGCGCCTCTTTCCTGTAAGCCTAGAAGTTTGACAATGGCATTTGGAAAGTCAGTGCAATCATGCTCGAACATTCCAAATGCCATTGTCAAACTTCTAGGCTTACGGGAAAGCAACGCTCGACGTTCGACGTACACGTTTTCGCATTTAAAACTTCGGCCTCAACCTCGCTATTCATTGTATAATTTTGTCGAATGGTAATTTTTTGTAAATCAATTGAAGATACAGTCTGGAAGGTCTGGTTGTCAAAGGTTTATATTCTGGAACACGTGAAGTTAATAAATGGTGGTTACCAAAGATATTTCGGACAGACTGTGTCTTCAATTGATTTATAAAATTATTCAATTAAATTACAGGTACTCCTCACTTTATGACCGAGTTCTGTTCCGACGACTACGTCGTTAAGCGAATTGGTCGATAAGCGAGGAGCTTGCGCCGGGAATGTAGGATCGTCGTAAAATTATACAATTATGCAACAAACTTCAAATTTATTCATAAAAAGACTATTATAGTACGCACAAGCCTATTATAGTACGCTTAGTGTGCATGTCACCATTCGCCACCGACCGACACTCGAGCAGAGAAAGGGGATTCCCCGAATTGCAGGTCGAAACTCGATCGGTCGTAAGTGCAAACGGTCGTTAAGCAGATAGGTCGTAAAGTGAGGAGTACCTGTATAATTATTAAATTTAATATGAGACGGCACCTAATGCCACCCCATAGGGTCAAATTTATCAGTAATTTATAATTATTATAGTCACTATTTAGCCCGACGTCGTATGGCAGTTGTAACTTTACTGTAATGTATCAAATTTCGTAAAGGTGTTTATATTTGTAAAAAAAGATCATTTAGAATATATGCAAAAAACAAAATTTCAATGCATTTCAGATATTGAAAGAAATAAACAGTACAATAATAATTCTACTAATAAAATTTGTATGAGTTTATACAAATTATATTAGGGGAAAATAAAAACAACAGCAAGAAAGAGGAAAGAATAAATAAAGAAAAATAATATAAAATGTAGTCTATAATTTATAAAATTAAAATGGAAAATAAAATATTCTTATGAATTTAAAAATATTTACAATTTTAATGAATTCTGGTTTTGATTAAATTTCAATTAAAAAATCTTAAACATAAATATTAAATTAAAACTAAATAAAGCTTGCTTAAATTCAAATAGTTTAGTTGATTTTAGTATCATCGTTAGAAATATGATTACTGAAGAACACAAAATTAAAACAATTAGAGCATTTAAAGGATACAGACAATATTCAAAGACATTAATAACAAAATAAAAGAAGAATGTTTGAATTTAAATTTCTTTCATTGTCTTTTTTCTAATTTAATACCCAAAAATTAGTTAAATAGTATGTAATTGTAATTAATAGTATACATGCATGTATATGGTTATTCTTCATACTGACAAATTAAACACAGAATTTAAATACATATACCGTATTTTACGGACTATAAGGTGCACTTTTTTCTTTGAAAAATTGCCTCCAAAATTCAGGTGCGTCTTATAGTCCGTAAAATACGGTAATTCTAAAAAATTTTCAGTTATTCTAACAAGAGTATTCAAAAGAAATATCGACAATAAGCAATATTACTTTTTTAACATCAAAAATATTATTTCTTTATTTTTACAATATGAAACAAAAATCTATTAAACAATAATAAAAGTACACCCAAGCCCAGGATTATATTGACCAATTTCATTAATGAAAATTAAGACTATACAAAGTTTGAGTCCTTTTGCCTATTTTTATCCTTTTTATTCCAGTCCAAAAACCACAAAAACAGCCGGCAACTCGAAGTAAAACTTCTAAAAATAACAGATGAATACAATCAAAAAACTTACACACAATTAAAAACAATCTCGAAGTTGGCCCTTTTTTGTAGTTCATTAATGAAGTTGAATAATAAAAGTAAAAAGATTGTCCTTAATCTATAAAATCAAAACACTATAACAATTAATTCTAAACACCTTACTTAGATAATCAAAATTTTAAATTTACTCAACTGCAGACAATCCAGACATTTTAATTCCTAACCCATAAAAGTTTCCACGAAAGGCCTTACTTTAATTGCTATTTATAATTCAGTAGCATGGAAAATCAATACTTTCAATAGAAATTATTTCTTGTAAAAAAAAAACAAATTATGTAATAAATCTTCCCAATCGGAGATACAGAAAGCATTTCCAAGACGCAAGAGAAAAAATCAGAAATAGCTACAAAATTCTAAACACACTCAAAAACTGGAACTGTTGATTAAAAACATTTCACACCTCTTATACTTACTCCAGCACATAAAATTTAATGAATGCACAAATGTTTTGGCCACTTTAAGGGGCCTTCGTCGGGCAAGAAAGCCGTTTTTGTGTGTCGAACAAGATACGGAATATTTACAAAATAAGACGTTCCATACATGCAACGACACAGTTTACAAATTATTCAATTTTGCTACAAAATTCATTTTAAATCTGCAACTTAAAAGCTCGTGTATAGGCAATTCGGAAATTTCCAAATCCGAGTCTATAAAACTGTTAACTTGAATTTTTTTTTACATATTACAATATATTTCTGAAGGTCTGAGTTCAGTTTTTTTAATTTAATCTTTCTTTTCTATTGGCCAACATCATATTTATATTACTAAAATAAAAATGATGGTACTTTAAATTGCAAATTAATTAAAATCAATGGTTATCAATCATTGTAAATGGTTTGTCGGCATTCTTAGTATCTTTTTAATTTATAAATTTTTAGGGATATATGAAATTTTCCATTTTCATGAACATGTGTAGACTAGAAAAATTTAAGGAACACTGGTATAGTTAAGATAATTAATAATTTCATTTACAACATTAAAATTCTGTAAAGTTGTTATTTTGAATATTAAAATTTTACTGTCAATACAATTAAAAGCCAAGTTCTTTAAAAAATCTTTAGACAAATGTTTCAAACAGGGAAATAAAATGTCTATCAAAACACATTCTTTCCAAAAACATTTTAACTGATGATCAGGGCTGTCTATAACAATTGTGGAATTCTGACTAAAACTTTTACGCATGACCTGGCTTTGCCTAAATAACCCGCACAGATTAAAGTTCTCGGAGCAAATACAGAATTTGACTTTCATCCACTCATTTAACATAGCAATATCCAATTCCAATGCCTTAATGTGTCACCAGATTCAAATTAGATTAGCCTGCAGTGGTACTTTTTGATTCTTCCTTGACATCACCAATATAGACTCTCACTATGAATCCTTAACACATCTTTCACAAGTGGACATGTTGACATGACCAGAAGAACCAAAACTTGTGAAAAGAAACAAAAATTCATGTTCTGTCAAATATCATTCTTTCACAAATAATTTTATTAAAGATTGATTTCTGCATTTGTTTGATTTTCGGTTGATTTGAATCGATAATATTGAAGCTATCACACAGCACTACACAAGGTCAACAGTATATGAACATTTACTAATCTGTGTTTGTGCCACAGATTCCTAAAGGTGTGTATATAAGGGTAGATAATGTATGCAGTATGCATGTACAACACATACCAACTATAACTCTTGATTGCTTTTAATATATCCGAACATTTTCAGATAGAAATAGACAAATTGGGATATTCCAGGATAAAGTTTTAAATTGGGAAAACGTATTCCAAATCAGACAAACCCCAAAAACTTGGAATGTATGGCAATCCTATCTGTGTAGACCACAAATGATCTAGCAATTGAGGCTTATGTTATACACAAACATCTCTGCTACCGAAAACTCTCTACGGGTGCGACTATGCAGACGCAAGAGAGCGAATTTTCCGAGCGAGCGAGAATGTGTGGCGAGAAGAAGCGAGACGCGATAAATATCAAAACCTGTCAGATATGTGCGAGAACCAGAAATTCGCTCTCGCCAGCATTATTTCTCGCTTCTCGCTTGTGCACATTTACCTTTGCAAAAACTAAATCGCTCTAAATTCGCGTCTGCATAGTCGCAGACGCGAATTTAGAGCGCCTTAGGCTATGTATGATGAAACATCGAATCCTTATATAAAAGTATTTAGAACAAAATTCCTCCTTTCCAGAATGACGCAATCACTTTAATTTAAAAACAATATAAAATCTGAACTTTTACAATTATCCAGTTGTCATTTGCAATTTATTATCGTTGCTTTATAATGCTGTTATATCATTTTGCTTTATATACCAATTATTAAAAGCTTAATCAGCAATTTTAATGTGTGAAAATGAAATAAATTTGTAGAATATGTAAACTGAAAATAAGATCTAATAGGTCATATCTGATAACTGATTATAGTTATAACTTAATAAATAAAAAATGTAATTAAAGAAACTAATGAATGACATGCAAGCTGCTTAATTACCAATTGATAACTAGTTATAAATTTTCTACTAAATACTTTACTACTTTGAACTTTACAACTCAAATTTATAATCAATTACAGACAGATTTGTTAATTTATATTACTATAAATACAATTCAAGCAGCTTTTCTAAGAGTAAAATCTTCTTATAAAACAATGTAACACCACTATATAATTCCTTACCTAAAACTTATTAAATTTAGAAGTTTTTGCATACCTTAATATTATCAAGATTAATTCGCATTTTCAGATTTTATCATTCAAAAAACCTTTCAACCCCAGTGATCATAAAACAAACTTCTTTCAAATCTATTCTAAATATTCCAGACTCTAAGGGTCTTAAATCAAAATGCACCTGAACCTGTTACCATGTTGTTGAAAAAATGAAAAATCGTGAATGTTTTCGAACTTAATAGTTCTTCAGACGAAAAACGGAAGTGACAAAACACAGAAAAATAGAATCGAATGCGCATGTCCAACACAACGATTTTAACGAGACATCTGTTCAAATTCCGTTTAAACTTTGATGTTCTAATTTTCTGCATTTCGTCATTTCCGTTTTTCATCTGAAGAACTATTAAGTTCGAAAACATTCACGATTTTTCGTTTTTTCATCTTTTCGACAACACCGGTAACAGGTTTGGGTGCATTTTGATTTCATCCCAGTGTTTTGTGGAAGTAGAAGTTTTTCTAAGGGTCTTTTTTTTAATGATAAGATCTAAATATGAGTGTCAATCTCAAAAACATTCAAGGTGTTAGAAAAAATTTATAAACGAGTTTATTTTAGTATGGTTACTTCTTGTAAAATTTTTGCACTTTTGAGCTGTATACCCATCATCAGGACTCAACAAAAGGCTGTTGGAAGACTTTTGATATGAACCTACAGCATGAAAATGCTAGGATTTTCTAAGTTTTCACTCTAAGAAAAGTACCTTTTGTAGCCTAACTGGATGTTTGAGAAGTTTCCTTAACTGTGTTTTTAACATCATTTAGCTGCTTTTTTATTTTTTTAGATATGTAACTGACTATTATCTGATATATCGTATATTGAAATGTTCCTGATATACCAGTATCAGTTCATTTTGCAAACTGATACCCTCTCTCCTTTTTTTTGATGCATATCCTTCACATTGTTTTGCTATGTCAGGCATTCAAACATGGTGATGGATATACTGTACTGCAAAACAGTCTAACCCATGGTAGAGAGAGTATGTGATTTGCCACCAACAACCACATGATGTATAGTTGTTCTCACTTTTGGCAAGTGCCAACTTGGTAGGTTTGCTGCTTGTAAGAAACTGAACACAAATATCTTTTTATACAACAAGAATAAGCAAAATCACCTTCAGTTTACATTATGATTGGTTAAAATTTGTCACAACCAAAGTACATTTTCTAAGTTTGTCTAATCATCTGATTTATATTGTGTTTTTAGGCTCCATGTTGTTGCTCAAGCAAAATGATATGATTATTGTTATGCGTATTCATAAGATACGTAACATACGACAGTAGGCATTGATATTTTGTTCTTAAATTTGTATATAGGACTTTGAATTAGAGTTAGTGCATTGTTCAGGTAAGTTCTCTATATATTCTCTGATGCTAGAAATGCTTTGTGAAGCTACCAAATGCTAATAATTTTTCTCTAGAAAGTGAAATGAAATTTTGCATAAGTAATGATGATAGTAAATATTCATTTGTTTATAAACAAAAATCAATTTTTATTATAATTAATAAAGATATTTATTGAAAAGTTCAGATCCAAAAACCATAATAAAAAATTCTTAGCACAATCTTATTTTGACCAATCACACAGCAGTGTAATGATGCTTTTGCTTAATCTGCTTGTATAAAAAAATTCTCAAACCAGACATGTTTTCGGCAAACGACGGGCAACGTCAAAACAATGTTGACAGGTTGTATGATATTTCAAGCCAGTTGGAAATTTTTTTCCAATCTGGAGATTTTTCTGTACTATTATAAATTTATTCAAGATATGTTTAAATTTTTTTTAAACAGAGGTAGAGTCCGGGCTAGACAGACCTGACAATTATAACTGCCCAGGATCCGAATCCAAAAAATCCTATAGATCTATCTGTATACTTTTATTTCTTTACATTTTAATTTAAATGATTAGTAAAGAAAGTGAATATTCTCTAAACCAATCAGCTTTCAGGTTACATTTATCATTGACACTTTCAGACTACGGATAAAAACAATTATTGGTATTGAATCACTTGGAAAATTATCAGTGTCAGATTGTTCGGCAGAATTCAATATCTCTCTATTTTTTATTGACTTTTTTTTAAATCAAAAATGTTTTTCATGCAATATACTAATTTAAAGTCTTTCAAATCAAACAGAAAACATAATTATGAAGATAATTTTTTAACAATTGCTAAAATTTATGTTCCTAATAAAATAAAATTTGAATTTCTATACAAGCAAGCTATATTAATTACAAAATTAGAAAAAACAAATAAGCTTTCATCATAATTAAAGTATAGATTTCTTCTTTTGTAGATAATGTAACATAACATGGAAACAAATGATTTTTAAAATAATTTTAAGCTATCATTATTAAATTCTTTCATTAACTAAGTAAAATCAGTCTCTAAAATTACTCCTTTCAAACATAATAATCAATAACTCAAAAATGGCTTTTAACAGAAAAGTTATTATAATAAACTAAGATTTAGTTTAAAGGTGATAAATGCTTTTATTTAGAATTTATTCAGCAGAATTTCATAAAAGAATTAAAAGAGTTAGAATTATAAATATTAGCATTATTCTATTGAGAAATCTTTAATTAATTATGCAAGAAGAATGATTGCATGATATTTTTTTTATTTTAATTTCAAAAAATATTGGCATTAGTTTGAGTTAAACATATAAGATTTGCAGAAATTCAAAATACTGATGCAAAAATTCTCTTTAAAACTGCTTAAGAAGTTTTCAAAACTTTGAAGGTTTTAGTTATCAAATGGATATTATTTCAAAATATCTGATATGGAATCAAAAATTTAAATACCATTAACATAAAAAACAAACTTTCAAAAGATGTCACAAATGCAAAATAATCACCACTAAAATACTTTGACTTTGCTTAAGTATTTTTGATTAAGAAATAGGCATCAAAAGATTCCTACCGAATAAAATCATTTGTTCTAACATATCTCGGTATTACTAGTCGTTATACTCGACCACTAAATACTTTCTTCAAATTCTCGTTCGCCATCTTCACTTTTGGAGCATCCAATATTAACTTACAATAATGTAATTTTTTCTTTTTTGTTGCTAGAAGAATCATACATAATGATAATTAGCCTATAGATCACAAACAATTCTCTTAGTAATAAAAGAAAAGATAAAGTCATTTGCCACAAACAAATACTGTATTGCAAAACAAGTGTTTGTATCCATAAAATGTCATTTTGCTACAATTTTATTACAAAATAAAGTAAATTAGTATTTTAATTTTAAAATTTTAAAAACATAAAAATATAAATCTCTCTCAATATTATGACATTCTTCTTAAATTTAAACAAAAACTTATTATAAACTTCATTTTTATTATTATATTTAAATATAATCTTGTTCAATGATCCAAGAGAGAACATGTAAGGAATACAATTCCTATAAATAATAACAACAAACATGTATAAAGATAACTATTTTATAAAAATGCAACAGAAAATCTTTCTGTAACAATTAATTCGTGTCATATATGCTATAATTTAAAAATGCAATAATTGCATCATTGCTACTGTGTAAATTTTTATTAAAAAAATCACAGTAAAGGATTTTGAGACTCAAAAGCACAAGTTGCAGACTGAGGTCAAATCTTTAAATGTTCTTTAAAAAAAAATTAGGTTGGTTAATATTAGCCAATAATGATGTTCTGTTATAAGCATTTCGACTTTCTTAAAATAGATATTCGAATCCTATCGCATCGCATGCATCATTAAAAACATTTCCTATATGGATACATTTCTTTATAACATTAAACATTCTGACTAAGGTTTTTATTATTAAAAATATATTTATCTCACAAAATTACTTTTTGAAAGAAATAGTTTATTTTAAGAAGTAAAAATTAATATTAGATATTTTCATAAATTTAATTAAGTAATAAGAATATAAAAACTATATTTAAAAACACCGGTCCAAAAAGCATATTTGTTTTATTCGATAACATATAAGCATCAACAAACCCATCATCAAAAAATGCAATTAAAACTAAATTAATAAAATAGTGACTTTTGTAAACATCACTTTCTCAACATTTTCAAATTTAATAAAATGCATTTGTTTTTGTCGACTCAAAGATCTTCATAATAAATTTTCTATTACTTATATGAAACCGGTACTTTTACATAATATTTTTAAGAGATAACACACTTCAAAGCTGAAAATTACTCTTTCCAAAAGGATTACAAAACTAAACCTAAGCATAAATGACAAATCCCTTTCAATATGGTAAAAGCTATGGCCTCTGATGCAATTGACAATAGTTAACAGTCAACTACCCAAAAACAACACTTAGTAAGAGAAGAAAATTATTTTAACCTGCAACTTAGGGTAATCACCCTAACATGGTTGGAAAGGTGTTTTTTTTTTCTAATCACACTTCACTTCTATTATAATCCTACAAAAGTAACTGAATATTACATAATTTGTTAAATAAAAATTATTATAACATAAATAAATCTAATTCATATTAATAAAGAAAATATAATCATCATCAAATTCAATTTTTCACATATAAATTGATAGGTGTGCGATCGCAATATTTCCCGTAGGATTAATACGAATTATTTCCATATAACGGAGAGAAGTTATTCGTAACGACGAAAAGTTGCACTAAATGCAGGAAAGAAGTAAACAAATGCACATTTATGCTTGTTAATTGTATGATTTGAAGAAAGTAATAATTAACATATTCGCTTACAATTATTAGATAATTTATAAAAGTAAGACAACACACTAAAAGATTACTGATAATATTAATTTCTCAAATAATAATAGGTAAAAAAGATTACGTTAATTAATAATTTGCTTAAATCGGTTAATTTGGTTAGAAAAATGCCGTTTTATTTTAGCCGCACAAAAATTATATAAAATAATTATCTTATAATTCGTATTCCTTTCTTAAAAATAATAGATAGTGAAGAAACAAACACGAAGTGAAACGAATATAAACTAAGAAAGTGGGTTACTTAATTAGTATGTATACCTACAACTTTATTGTCAAACAATATTACAATACGCGTAGGATTAATTTATCGAGAAATAAACTCCGCAGCACATTTAAAAGCAGAATATGGAAATATTTTTAAAAATTCCTATAAAATAAAAATTGAAGAAAAAACAATAACAAGTTTTACTTTCTATCAAATAGGAAAACAGTCTATTTTGGGTCAATCAATCAATTAAAAGTATTTGATACACGTTTCCTCTAAGGCAACGAGCAGAGGCTAAAGATATTGACGTATCAATTATACAGAAAAAACTAAACAAAATAAAGAAACTGAACGTTAAAATAGTTTGATATTTATGAACAAGAAATACACACGAAATAATTAGCATCAAACTCAAACCTACTAAATACATCAGTTTGGTGTGTCTAGTCCTAAAAAAACAGGTAGTAATTATGTTATCATTGCTTCATGTTTACTACACTTAAAATCATGTCTTGTTATCATTTTAAAAATCATAATATCTTCCATTAAGTGATTAAATTTTAACTCTGTCATCTCAATTAACTATTTTTGAATTTATAATCAGGCCTAGAAGTGAATTTTACGAACATAATCAACATTTTTATATTTATCTATACATTCCATATTAAAGTTTAAAAATTAATCAACTTATAAATTATAATTAATCACAATATAAAATTTATCGGAAAATAACAGTGTGTTATATGTATATTTTGAAAAAATAGTAGGCTTAATGTAGATTAAATTTATCAATTTATGCAATAAAAAAAAATATATCTAATCAAACCAAAACTTACTGAATGAATATAACAAAATATTAACATTAACAATTAAAATTACAGGTTTAATCTATAATACTTATTTTTTAATCAAAAAATTATCAATCACATATGTCAATTGTCAATGTGATATCTTTAGATAACAGAATTAATTGCTGAAAATATGCAATTAAGCCTATTTAGCTTATAAAAATTGTATACATACATAAAGAGATAATACTAAATTAATGAAACTTAAAAACAGTGCTACAATTCTAGAAAATTCTGACAGCTGATAAGCTTATAGTAAATATTTGGCTTCAAATAACTGCCATTATTTTAAAATCCTTTTTAGTTGTTAACTAGAATCCAATTTCACAATAATATTTATAAAATAAACTCTACATTTTAAATATTTCATTTATATTTATTATATATATATATATAAAATAATGAAGAGAAATTATAAACAGATAAGGTACTTAGATAAAGCATGTACTGTACATTGTAATTATGTTGCAGTACTGTTAAAAACTTAAAAAATTCCTTAAACCTATCTCATAAGGGCATTAATAAAACACGTTACATCAAAGTGCAACACAATTAAAGCAATAATTTTGTTATATTTAACATTTTCGGCACAGAGTCCCACACATTTAAACGTTACAAATTCCAAAATTATTATGCATTATTGAATTCTAACTTTCGGACGAAGAGAAATGCTCTGTCTCGGGAACGGTAAACCTTTCCGAGCCGACGTGCCACACGACGAGCACGCTCACCTTTAGACATTTAAACGCCCGAGGACGATTTTTCCTCGGATGCCGCTTTTCGGGCCAACCGGCAAGAGGTTTGCCGCTCCCGCTCCGTCCGAACCCGAGACAATATTTAAAAACTTGTAAACTTACAAAACCGACTCGATTTTTAAACACGCCGCAAACCGCCGGCCTCGCATTCTTATAAATTTAATCCGTCGTCGTCACGCAACGCAAGGATTCCGTAGAATCGACGCAAAACCTCGTCCTCGACAAACGTAAACTAAGATAAAAAGCATTCCGGGAAGAAACAAACAAACCGAGAGAAATTTTTAACTCGAAAATGACGGAACCGCCACGGGCACGGTCTAGAACTTTTTCTACTCGGCCCGTAAGAACCGACGTAATCCGTAAATAATTTTGCATTCCGTAACTTTCCGAAAAGCCGGTCACGGTAATCTCCAAATGGAATCCGAAGTGCCGGAAAGACCGACGGAGCGGTCGGCCGGCCGCAGGCGAGAGGGCGAGAAAGTCGAATCCCACAGTCCGGGTGAGGTAACCGTTGCCCCGGGTTCTGGCAGACCCGGCGAGAAGATCCCCTGCGGACCGTCGGGACGGAGAGCGGGACGAACCCCGGAGAGGCCGGCTTTCCCTCCGGACAACGGAGTAGCATTTAAAATCCAAAAGGGTCAAAACGGAAAACTAACAAACAAACAAAACGTATACGTCTATCGGTAAAATTTTCGGAATTGGGCGTAAAAATAAAATTCGAGAGAATTTCCGGAGGAGCGGGACAAAAGAAAAAAAGGCAGGAGAAAACGGTAAAGGGAGAAACCGGCATCCGTAATAACGTTATCGGTAGGCACAGGAGGCACATCGCCCGGGGCAAACGGCTGCCACATTTCTATTTCTGGTCTATTAATCTGTCATCGAATCGATTCGAATTGGTTGGAAACTTTTATCGCGGAGGAGAGACGATAATTAATTAATCGGAAGGAAATCGAACCCGTGGCTGACGACGGGAGAAGGGAGAGAAAGCGGCGGAAGACGAAGCCGGCGAGCGGAGAGAAGGCAGATAAAAGGGGGAAGGCCGAATTGGAAGTAAAATGGTGGGAAGGACGGAAGCGGGTGGGCCAGAAGATGGGACGGCGAGCGACTTACCCGAGGATTCCTCCGACGTACTTCTTTCCTTCCACCCTCCAAGGGGTTCCGCCATATTTCTCGATCAGATGGACATTCCGATTCAAGTCGTAGGTGCTGGCGCGATTGTCTCTTTTTCTCTTGGCCCGGTTGAAGTAGGAATTGTCCGACGCGTTGGCCTCCGACTTATTGGCCGAGTTCTTGCCGTTGTCCACCTCCATCGCCCCGTTGCCGTCCAGCAATTCGTTCAGATCGACGTTTTCCAGGCCCCGTTGTGTTTCCCAAATTCTCGTCCACAGTTCCAAGGCCGGTCCGTACTGTTCGGGTTGGTACCAACCGATGGTGGGATCCATTCACACGTGCCGATACTTTTCGAATGTCGTCTCGTCGGGTAACGTCGTCGAACGCGCTCGATAACGTAGAAAAAACAAAAGAAAAGGAAACGATCGGTGCGATTTAAAAAATCCGGCGGTCGGTACAGGCGATCGTTTTCAATCCAAACCAAACTCGTCGCTCCGGGACGACCGGTCTCTCGCACCCAACATGCCTCGCCGAACACCCGGCGCGCATGGCGCCCCCGACACTCCTACGCGGCAGCACCGGCTCCGACGCGCGAAGTCGTTTCCGTTTCTCCTCTTTTTCTTTTTTTATAAGATTAAATCTCCGAAACGACGCCTTTTCTCTTCCGTTTCCCACCTTCCGTTTCGTCTTCCGGGTGGCGCGCTGCAAATTCTCTCCGACCCGTGTGACGTGTCCGTTTCCGGATTCTTAAATCGATCCCCATTGACGACTCGTTATTCGATTACCGGTAATTAATCGATTAATAACGTAAAGAGATTTTTAATTGGTCGATTATCCGATAACTCGCTTATCGATTCATATTTAAATTACATAGGAAAACGGTAAAAGGATTCCGCGTGAACGTCCCAAACACCTTTCCTTCCGTTGGGTTGTCGACCGTCTAAACTTATTGCAACTGCGAAACACTTACGTATAATTTTCTTGTTCCGTGCTAAGATGTTAAACTGGTAAAGGATGTCTACCCACGACTGTAGATTGCAATGGTTGCCGTCATCCCCCGCTGGCTTAACTTTTGTTGTTGTTCCAATGTTGTCGAATTGGATTCTGTACGAATGTCTTCTGTGTTTACCGAAAGAACGAGCGAAATCTGGACTTGCGGAACCGTTCGGACTTTTTATTCTAGTTTGGGCGTTTCTACGAAATCTAATATCCGCGAACAGTCTCGTAGATGGAGGTTTGCGTGGTGTAAAGTAATATTATCGAGATCGTTCTTTTGATTTGTGGCAAAATTGTGGGAAAGTGAAGAGTGCCGACGACCGAAATCTTTTGAAACTTCGTACCGTCTGCGTCGGTCGGTCTTCTTTCGTTTGTCAGGTAGTTGGACAAAAATACTTTGTTAGTGCGGACTGTCTCGTTGGGATTTAAATAAAAATGGATGTGAGGACATTGGCGTAGTCGGGGTTTTCTTATGGGGGAACCTAGTAGAGGCTGTAATTTTCTGGGGAGGGGCACCGGGTTAACTGGGGGGGCCATGCCCACCCGTGCCCCTTCCTGGCTACGCCCGCGTGTGAGGACGAAAATTTTTGACGTTTTCTCGAGCAGAACTTTGATTATAATTGCCAAGTACTGCAAAAGATGCGATAACGTACGGTGCGAAATTTAATTAAATATATGAGAAGTTCTCTCCGTTTATGCATCGTTCCTTTTTGGCATTTAAAATGGAAGAATTCGTATTAAGTTTATGATACAAATAATTCTAAATCACCCGGATAACAAAAAATTTTCAGACTTATTACTCAGTTATAAGGTTTTAAATTGAATTGATTTAGATATTTATAATTACATATTAATATATCAAATGAAAAAAAATATTTAGTTTTGCCAGATTTTTGTAAGCTTTCCAGTTACGTAAAAGTTAGATTATTTATATAGTGACAACTCGATGGCTGCCTTGAACAATTTTCTAATAAATTCACATTTGGATATTTATCGTCATAATTAATACAAAAACGAATAACCTTTTTATGCATAATCTTAATTAGTTGCATTAATTTTTCAGTAAATTTTTAGTAAATTGAATATTTACATAACCAAAATATTTAAACATTCATTTGCAAACTTAGTTAATGCTTATATTTTAATTCTGAAGTAATTTTGTGACAATTTAATGCCATATTACTAATACAAGAGTGTATTATCTTTACAGAATAGAAATGAATACAATGTTGGAATCCTTGGTATCCAAAATTGCATGGCATTTTGAGAAGGCAAAGTTCCTACGCACCACCATAAATCCACAGGAAAAATTAATTGAGAAAACCATCTACAATCATATGAAGAACTGCCAATGCATCAACCACAAGGACACTAATTGCTTATTGATGGCAGGTATCTAGCATAGTAACATTCAATCCTAAAACCGTAATACTGTCCATGAAACATACAAACTTGTATTAATTATGTGTTTTATGTAATTATTTTCTTTTTAGAATGTATACATTTATTTTTAAAAATGTAATATAACCTTCCTACGTGTCTGAATTTACAAATTTGAACATAGGCCTGTATTTTATGTAAAAAATAATGTTCTATATTCCAATAGTCTATTTGTTCAGTTGTATGATATCCTGAAGATGGCTCAAAATGTTAGAAAGAATAAACAATTTGCTGGTTAAAGTTCAGTATAATAATAAATATTTTTAACATCAATAACTATTTTATTAATGAGTAGTTTTCAAAAGGATATTTAGGACTATAGATTTCTATATTCCTGAACATTTCTCTCCTAAGTAGTTTCACTTCATAGAAAATATAGTTTCTTTATACTCATTTAACCACTCAATGCAGATTTCTGATCAATATGTGACATACAGTGTACTCTGCTCTTTAAAAGACTAGCCAGCAGCCCATACTTGCAAATAATGATTGGGAAAGTAAGAGGGAATGTATCCGAGCATATAAATCAAATTACAATATTCAAATTTCAAGTTAAACATTGAAACATTAGCACATCACAAACTATAAATTGTATAGAACAGACACAGCACAAAAAATAATAATAATGTAAATTAATTGTATCTACTAACTAAACGTGTGAGGACCTCTTCGCTGCAGTCTCTACTGGTTAAGATTGAATTTTTTTACCTCCCGATCAGATTAGCACCAGTTTAAGAAATATACAGTAACTTAGCTTCATTAAATGTGTTTCTTGATTTTTGAGACACGATATACTTGTTGGAAAACGAGAGAATAAAAACGGAAAACAGACATAAATGTACCAAGTTGCATTGTCTAGTGTAATTTGAATATTTTATATTATGATAAGATTAAAAAGACATATCAAATATAATGATAAAGTAAAAACATTTCACCACATTAAGTACTTAGTTTAGATTACCAACACTTAATAAAAAATTTCAGCCAAATATGTAGCTAACCAGTTTCCAATAAGTCAATTAACAGATTAGAGTAATGCAGAAAATATTTTAAATTACATACAACAGAAATTCTTACAATAGAACAAATAAATTCAAATACACAAAACAATTTCAACAGAATATGCTATATCAGAATAAATTTCTATATCAATAGAAAGAATATGAAAAAATCATCTAAAATACAAAAATAAATAAAGTAAGCAATTTTAAAAAAAATAATAAATATCCATTATGCAAATTTTGAAAATAATCTCTTACAGAAAGAAGAGAAATGAAATAAACTTGGTAACTATACCCAAGCATTGTTCATGTCATACACATCTTGCTTATTTTTTTCTTTCTATAAAAAACTGTTTCAAAATTTACATAATGAACATTTATTATTATTATTATTTTTTTAAATTTTACAGTATATTTATACGTTTAAAAACTTTATTTGTGTTATAATTATTTTATCTATTTTTAATTTAAATTTAGTTATTTTAAGAAATTCTACTATATATGTTTTATCCCTAATTTCAGAAATGCTTTTCGGTATCAGTTTAGTTGTTGGAAGCCAAGGATTGTTAGTTTTTCATTCTTGGTTTTCAATAAAACTGTTGGCTTGTACTAAACAGTTGTTTTGTTTATCGATTTATCAAAACCTGAAAATTTTACAAATGAAAAATTTTAAAAACAGTTTCTTTCCTACATAAACATTGAATGCCCAAAAGCATCAGTTATTATGTCTGACAATTTCATTTACCAGTAATAATTTAACAATTTTATTAGCATGTTTCTTATAGGCACAAAACTTTATATAAATTTGATATTGTCAAACATTCTATTTGTTTAATCAATATGGTAAGAAAATCTTTGCAAAAATTGTTCAATTTTTAATATTTATTTTCATATAAGAGAATATATTTGACAATTCTTGATTATGCTTTACAAGAAATAGATTATAGTTTCTGTATGTTCAGTTTGATTCTCAAACAAGATAGAAGAAACAAATAAGAGATGGAAGTTGTGTGTGTGAAAATAAGCATTCATGCATTATTAATAGCTGCCTAAAGCCATTAGCCTATTACAATTACTTTTGTGCTTGTTAACATTTTGTAGCAACTGTACTGTACATAATTTAACAATGAAAGCACTATTAGTACTCCCATATACTAATTCTGTCTGGTACACAATAAAAATAATTATTTTTAGACAATGAATACACCTTTATTTATTTTTATATATTTTTGTATTTATGTTTATGTTATTTGTATTTGTTAACTTGTTATAAAAACCAATTACTATAATTTTTATATATATAATAAATTCTGCTTACAAACATAGTCTATAAACGTAATTATTACATATTGCATTAATTGTGAATTCAGCTGTTGATGTATTAAGAATATTGCAAAATACACAATTTTCTCTTTCACTATCTTGACCTGTACAGAAAGGATTGAAACTATTCTGATCAAAATGTGATGTATTTCTTACGAAAGAATATTGTCTTGCTCTGTTGTATAACTAACCTTTTTTATAATATGCAATTGTCAACTTAACGTCGAAAAGCGTTGATATAATAACCCCAAAACTCCCTTTAAATGAAAATGTATGAACGATTGGTCATTCGTTATTTCGAATTTGGGATCCTATATTTTTATAATTTATTTTCCTTACTGAACTTATCGAAATTATTTCCATTTAAGATTTCGGGTCAAATTTCTTTAGTAAAATATATTTAATGTTTTTGACTAAAAAATGAAAAGTGAAATGGAACTATGATTATTATAATTTAATAGAAATCTTTGCTTAATTTGTACAATTGATCATTATATTAATACATTTACAATATAAAATTGTTGATTCACATTAACTTTTGTTGGTTTTATGAAATATAGCAATACAACACAGATGATCAGCCACGAGAAATGCCTCCCGGAGGACTTTGTGAAAAACATCCATATTTAAGTATTAGATGCACAAAAGAAACTGGGAAAAATCCGCGCGGCCAACCTGTTAGTCGAGCACCGTCTCGCCGGCAACTACCGGTGTTTGGTGGGTTTACCGAGTCGGCCACTAGTGTGCTTTAACCTTTGAACATTTCAGTTATATATAAAAATTTCGGCATTGAGAGTACATAAGTTATTTATTGCGTTTTCTGAATATCGAGACAATAAATGTAGGTTAGTGAATAATTTAATTTAAATTATTAACAACATATTTCAGAAAAAAAGTAAAGTGCTGTTATGCAATTGAAGACAGTCAGTCTCAATGTAAATGTTAAAAATTTCAATAAATAAATCATTTCTCTAAACATCAGTTTGCTTTTTGGTGTTTACATGAAAATTTTCTTGCTCCAGTCAATTAAGAATTTTTAACTTTGAGATTATTTTATGATCAGCAAAAGTAATATACTTTAAATATCCCAAAATACAATATTGCTACATGATATTAATGAAAGAATTATTTTGATCAATTATTAATTTTCTTCCAGTTTAAACTTCTTTTCTTGGAGCTAAACTGTTTTAGAATTTTTGGGCTATATGCCCATTGTTAGGAACTGAAAAAGAAATTATCTTGTTGGTCTTTATCTTCAGAAGCCAGCAATAGCATATACCATAGTCAAAAAATTTTCAAAGTAGGCCTAATCAAAGCATATTTATTGAAATCAAGTTATTTCTCTCAATGTATTATAATGAATTTGTAACTTTTAAAGATTATCTGTTATGTTTGTTTCAATTTAATGAATGACTACTTTATCTTTTATTACATATATTAATAAATAAAATGATTTGAAAGTAATGTTAGTCTGATACTGAATTTTAGGGTAAAAATACAAGTATCAAATTCTGATCATAATAAACATAGATCATTGCTACTTTTTTCAGTTTAAGAAGGAATCATTAGAGACCTGCTTCAGAATGTGTCTTGGGTCTTCCAATTGAGAAAATCTCATGACAAATTGATTAGATGATAAATCCAAGTAGATACAATATGATATGGTCTTGAAGATTAGACTTAAAACAGCAGACAATTTAGGGCATTACAAAAGAAAAATTTCTCAATTCCATCACAGATAGGTTTATGAGATTTTCATGATGTCAAACCAGGAGATGCAACAGAAGCACCCATCCTCTCAATGTGCCCCATTACAATTCAATGTATTTAAGTTTCCTCATACCTAGAAAAATGCCATTATTATCATTTTTAACCAAAACATGTAACATAAGGTGTTACTTAAATTAACCAAAAATGGGGACAAGAATTCAAACAACAATGTTCTTTTTAGGACAAAACTTCTGTATTCTCAATTAATTTACATAAGGATTTGGTACCTTTCCTCTCTTCATGAAAAAACTACATACTGGCCAGGATGTTGTGATATCCCCCTGAAGTTGAGAGTGTCCCGATCAAATCGGGACCTAGTCACCAAGAACTGCTTTGAGATTTTCAACTGTCAATATGGATAAGGATACCTAGGAGAATATAGAAATAAAAGTAAAAATTAAAATCAGTGTGGAAAATGGAAGTGAGCCTATAGATAACTTCAAATTGACATTTATAGAGATTCTGGCCACTTGATAAATCAATATTTTTAAAAATATTAATTTATAAAGTCTCTCTTTTGTATTTTAAAAATTACAAAGGTTTGAGTTGAGTCTGGCTGACTATTTTGCAATAGTATTAGTGATTATATTAGTGATTTTAGTTAAATTAATTAATTAAAAACAATTTAATTTGCATGCTGGAAACTGGCTTAGAGAATATTCAAACTTATGAACCAGAGATGAACTAATGAGTGATTATGGGTATTTCACAGACATAAAATAATGTACTGTATTTAACTAGAGTTAGTGAACACCTACAGTAACAAGAAGACATATTTTTCATTTCAATGAATATATATATATATTCATTAAAACAAATATTCTCAGAAACCATTTTTTAAATCTGTTGTAGAAAATATCAAAACTTTATTCGTTTTATTGTTAACTGTACATCAAAAATGTTCAGTGCCATAAAGGGTATATATTTTGATCCAAATCTGTGTATTTTACTATTTTATAAGTGTTATTTCAGTTATACAAAGGATAGTTTTCCCAATAGTTGTTAGCAAAGGTGATTATAGAATGTACAAATCACGGGTAAACAGGCTAGAAAAGCACGTTTTTAATAAGTTTATATAATAGAAAACGCATATCATGCACTGTTCAGGATGTTAGCTACTAATAAAATCAGAATACTGAATGAAAAATGAGTATCGACATACTACACCAGTAGTTTGTTTTGCACATGTATGAGTCCAGAAGTGTTCGGGGCAGGGCCGGATTATCGAATAGGCAAAGTAGGCAAATGTCTAGGGCCCGGCTTCATTAGCCATTGCCTAAAAAAAAAAAAAAAAGAAAGGTCAACAGCCATCCGTGCGTCAGAAGTAATCTCTCCCACGAGATCTCTCGCACCATCTAGAAATATTCCTAGGGCCGCCTCTCATAGTAATACTGATGTATGGTTATGATTCATTTTCTAAATTTAAACTTATACGTCGCGACATCGCATATTCGATGTAGCGTTCAAGTTGCTCGAGTGCGAAGTTATTACAATTCAATAGTGTTTTATAAAACAGTTAAAAAGGGTGACACTACGGTCTGACTTGAGGTGACACCACGATATCTGCACCGGGTGTCACCCATGCTAGCTACGCTAATGTCACATTATATAAGATTTGTTTAGAAGCAACTTATTTAAATAGGGCCCCAATTTAAATTTTGTCTAGGGCCCGCTAGAGGCTTAATCCGGCGCTGGTTCGGGGAGATGTGTTTTTATGTCTGGCTATAAAATTTTACGCACATATCAATTCTCAATGCCTTCTACGATAGTATTTGACTAGCCCTACACTACAATCTGAGGTTCTACGTAAAAATGTTGGATGTCTCTGCCGTTGATCATACACGAAAATGAAATATAGTACTATTATGAAATAATATTACTTAATAATATATATCTTCAAACAATACTGTAGTTTTCCTATTATGTTTTAATATAATAGGAAAACTACAGGTGGAAAAAGGGGGAATGTTTTCTAAACCATTTAAAACAGGAGTAAATTGCAGAATGGATTTCAACATATGAGAATACCCCAATTACCAATTTCCGAGATCATTAAAAAACATTATGGTATAATAACTCGCTGTTTACACTACATGAAGCGTTATCGGGATGCGAAATGGCAGCAAAATAGAAGGAAATTTAATATAATACAATAGAAGTCCGATAATCCGAGAATGCCTGGTAATCCAGCATCCTAAGAAAAATAACCGATAATCCGAATTCGTGCTAATATTCCGCCCGTGTGTACGTTTTACGAACCGCACAAACATAGTAACTTGTATATCTGGAAAATATGTAGGGCCTACAGTATTAAATGCGCAAGAATCATTGCGAACGCTGATTTCGTAAATATAATTTGTTCATTAGCGTTTTTGCAGGTTTTTCGGTCAATCTTAACTCAGTATAGCTTAGTACCGTAGAAATTCGTTAATTAATCCGCTATCGGCATCAATGAGACCAGATCAATGCCGGATTAACGAACTTCTACTTCATTCCAAATTCATAAAGCCCTGTTGCAGACTTCTTTTACAAGTTTTTAATCTAAAAACAGTAGACTATTATTATAATCCAGGATACTATGATCAGTCGTTTAATGTTATCGGAATTAGAAAGTCCTAATACGTGCTTAATTAAAATACACTCGTAAAACTTCGCTAATTGTATTAGTAGTGTTTGGGTTATAAATAAGCCTATCATTGTCTTTGTGTAGTCTTCATTAAATTGTTTTTTCAAATTATCGGCTTCACATGGCTGATAACGCGCAATCATTATCAGTTACAGGTTACCACTACTTTAAACGTTACCGTAATTATTAATTACTCGAATTGCAGTGTTTAAACTGATAACATTTACTTCAGTTATATAATACAGTAATTATGTATTACTTATTGTTAAAGACTATAGGTCTACTGCGAGAAACAGTAGAGAAAAATCACCGGCTAAATTAATGTTAATTATCACAATACTATTATTATTAAATCTTTATTTGTATTTTAATTGGTTTAACATGTCTTTTTTACTACAGGGTCAATAAAGTCAGAATTTTCCCTAATTGTAGGCCTACTCTTACCATAAATCCTCACTCAATCGCTCATGGCAATTTAAGTGTGCAATGGGCAATTAAGTACCCATCCATCGCTAAACGCTCATCGAACAATACAAATACATCCTTGGGACATCCGAAAAATGTAAGACTCTGGCCGCGGCGCACTCGTAATTTAATTTTGGGGGGAGCAGAGCTAAACGACTAAAAGCTTTTTTAATGCGAATTCAATAAGATTTCCACCTTATGTGACCACTAGTTCATAAGTATTAATAGTATAGAAATAGAAAGCACGACATAATATAAATAAAAACAAAATGGATTTTCATTAAGAAACGATGTTTGGAAAATTTTTAGTGTTCTGTTTTTGTTTTTCTTTGGAGGGTGCCAAGACTCTGGCGCCCTGGGTGCGCCACTAGACTCAGGATCAGAAGCGTTGCTACCGTGGAGCAGTTGGAGCCAAATGCTCCAGGCGCAGGAATCATGAGGGCGCCAAATTAGAAAGGGCGAAATATAAATTTGTTAAAACATTTGTAAAAAAAAGTTTTGATGTAATAGTTAATCAATTAACAATTAGATTTAAATCCGTTCGACAATTATCTACACTTTTTAAGAGCTTATCACCTGCATATCTTGTCGCGTCATCTGATAAAAATGATCTGGAAGGATCAGAATTTTTAGAATCGGCATATCCCTGTGATATTTTGCCTAATTTTGGACCTCAATTACTTCGATTTAAAATGTGTTTTATAGTCAGATAAAAGAAATTACTTCTATAATCGAAGTTGCCGAACTACTTTTAATTCACATCGCAGCCTCAATAGGTTTTCCGACATTATTGTAGCATGCCACATTTTTTTTAACTTTACGGGAGACGACAACGACAGCAGAACGAAATTTTTCAAAACTAAAATTAATTAAAACTTATTTAAAAAGCAGCATGTCACAATACCGTCTTAGCTCTGCTATAACAACAATTGAAGAAACAATAACTTGTCAACTTGATCTGGAGAACGTGGTTGACCGATTTCCAAACGAAAAAGCAAGTCCTGAAGTTTTTATGTATTTGTTACGAAACTAAACTTGCATATATTTTGTCAATACAGTTTATATACTATGTAGTTAAAAGGCCGGATGGCCGAGCGGTCAAGGTGGCATCTTAACGCTTTGAGGAACCCTGGATCCGGACGGGTCGAAAAATCCCCAGGAATTTTCGGTGGGTGGTCCGTCTGGATATGTCGGGTCCCATCCTTCACCACCCGGCTATTCTATTGTTGACTTGACTTACTAAAAGAGGCCTCAAGGGCCTCTTTTAGTAAGTCCACAGAGTGTCCACAGGGTGGAAAGAATTAAAAGAAAAAAACAATATAGTAAATATTATTAGGTACTCTGTACTTAAAGAATTATATTTTGTTGTATTGTTATATTTGCATTTATTAAATTGAATATCTTATTGTTGAAATGCCTCGAATCTGAAATGAATTGCTAAGTAAGGTTTTAAATGAAAATAATTAGATATGTTTTAAAATTAAATTTTCAAAATAAATTGCGCGAGACCTCTTCCGATTCTACTTGCACCAATTCTACTTGCTCCAGGGCGCTGAACATGCAGCTACGCCACTACACAGGATATTAAGACATCATTTACAGTACACTGCTAGACATCTTCAGAACATCATAATGTCCGCCTATCAATGTACCCTGGATGTCCTAATTTATAATTTAGGCATTTCTTAGGACCTTTATGGACAGTTTCTTTTAGAAAGAATTCCTTCCATTTTCTTTCTCATTTCTCTGACTTGTGTCTTCCAAAATAAACATTTTTATTCTTGTTAGTAAGATTTGTTAAGATAATGTTTCAGACGTGTCTTCAATAAAAAGCATTGTTTTTTAATGTTCGTATTTTGTTGTAATTAGATCATTTTAGCAGCCCAGTACATAAACTTTAGGTTCAAACAAACACTATAAAAAGTTTAAGTCAACCTATTTATTGTAACGTTTGTTTAAATTTAACATTGATGGAGTTGACAATTTCAAGAGAAACAAATTTTTAGTTTTAGACAACACGTTTGTACAGAATAGGCACGGAGGAAGACCAAGAAACAGTCGTCTGGTGCCAACTAACCCCGGCAGTTTTTTCTTTAGAGTATTTCAGCCACGTTTTAATTACATTTTCCACTTGTGCCTATTTTTCTTTTTCAATACAGCATCTATCATGGGAAAAAATATTTATATATTTACATAGCTTATACACAATTAAATATACAGCAAAGGCAATACCGTAAATAGTGCAAGATTTCAAAAATACTGTTACAATAAAAAATATTCTATATTAAAACAACGACAAAGTAATATTTAACAGTATATTTGAATAAATCAACATTTATTAGTAATGGAAAGAATGAATGAACCCTCACCTGTACATTAGAAGATTCAAACTTGTTTTGTAGTGTAGGTAATGAAATTCTTATTGTGATGACATTTAAAGTACTTGCTAAAAATTATGTGCGAGATTTTTAGGTTCGGAAATAGTTTCTCGTGTTTATTATCACGTCAGCTTTACTGTTCGGCAGTGTTGTCAAAGATATCGTCAAAGCTTTCTATAAATAGATAAAACTGAAAAAATTTCTGAAAAATAATACCAAAATAGGTCCTTTAGTATTAGAATAATCATTATTGAAATTATATTGCTCATTACAAGAATAAAATAATTGCTATTCATAATAATCACCAGCTTTTAAATAAAGTAATAGTTAATTAACAAATATCAAATTGAGAACAAAAAATTATACCATAATAATCGACTTTCATATTCAAGTTTTAAGACAGTAGTTCCTAGTTTTCGAATACCCTCCTCACACTAGTATTCTTTGAAAATATGTAATAAAATACAGTATTGCATATATGCATTAACCAACTACCTTTCTCATAACAGCAGTCACACATAATCCCATGGGCGATTAGGTGAAAAATTACAGTATTTTATTACTTCGCCTTGTTATATTATTAACGATACAGATGATTCGATTACAATTATAATACACGTTAAACACGACTTAAACTCATTTGAAAAACAATTGTTTTCGTTAAGGAAACGAACACTTAATTAAGGTTTGGACTATTAGGGACTCATTTCTAATCTCGAGTGGACTATTAGGGACTTCTTCATCTTCGCCTTTTCCCATGTATATATGGGATCGGCGTTTCCTTCTCTAATACGTTTCTTCCATTTCTCTCTATCAAAGGCTTCTTCTCTCTTAAGTCCCCCGATTCGAGTCTTCTTCCACCTTATCTTTGGTCTTCCTCTTTCCTTTTACTACCAGTTTTCCGATCTTCTTTCCAACATAATTGTCGCTTCTTCGCTCTACGTGGCCAAACCACTTCGACCTACATTCTTGCATCGTTTCGCCGAAGGTGGCAAAAACAA
Organism: Centruroides vittatus; assembly: GCF_030686945.1. Classification (NCBI taxonomy): domain Eukaryota; kingdom Metazoa; phylum Arthropoda; class Arachnida; order Scorpiones; family Buthidae; genus Centruroides; species Centruroides vittatus. The sequence continues at coordinate 430,750 of NW_027122389.1, read as the reverse complement.
CAAATAGCAAAATTTAAGTGGTGGTGTTATCCTAGAAGACAGGGTTCGCAACGGGATCATTATAGACCCCTAAGGGTTAATGGAATTTTAAAAAGAATTTTAAGGGTAAAATGGAATTTTAGGGGTCTGTAATGACCCCTATTGAGAAATGGAAAAATCAGATAATTATTGTAGTTTTTCGAGAATTTCAGATAATTTTCAAATAAGAATAACATTGTGTGGGAAATTCGTTCTCCTTTGCAGGTATCCGTTTCAAAACGTTTATACGAGTAATTTCATAATAGAAATTAATAGAGTAAAATGATATTCGTACGTAAAAAAGTGTACGCATTCGGTGCAATATATATGCGTATACTGTGTACATTGAAAATTTACATAGTCGAATGCGTATACTCCTAGAGGCGTAACTCGTGGGACATTCGCACGCAAATATGCAAATGAATCGAGTGGTAGGCGTGCAGTTGTAGAGCATAAAATCGTAAAAGGAGATGAAAATTCTATTCTTTAAATTAAAACTCTCAAACTTATTTATAGGCACATTCGTTTCGTTAGAATAGTACACACCGTTACCCCAATTTGACGTAATTTTACGCTTCCTCATTATAAGAAAGTGTAAGAATGACGTAGGAGTGTGCCGTATGAAAACACGAACGAGTCTGACGCGAAAATATGTTATTAAACAAAATTAATTCTGTTTTTAGGAAATAATTGCTTAAGAACAGGTTTCCACTTAGTTTCATAAAACGTATTCCTTTTTATCTAAATTTGATAATATTTATTTACGAATTTAGAATTTATCGTCCTCGTAAACAGGATTATTTATTAATGACAAATGTGACGTAGGAAAAATTACGCAAGCGGTTCGTTTAACGTCACGATATTAGAATGTTGTACGACTTTACTCCTACATGTTTGTGTAGGAGGGAATGTTAAACGTAAACATAAAAACTGACGTAGATTCGATGACGAAATGACAAGCGGAAGATCGCGAATCATTAGAATACGTTAAAGGACAGATTTTTGTAGATTAAATTTGTTTGTAATGCAAACGAAAACAATCGATATCATATTTTAAATTGATGGTGTAGGATTATAATTTTTTAACGGTAGTCTGGTAATACCAAATAAAAGTGGGATCGAGATCTCTTTCATTTTAAGGCCGTCGAGAGTTTGTATGGGATCGGCAAGCCCTTTTCATCTTTTTTTTGAACAAAAGAAATAAGTAGAATGCTTCTTTAATAAGAAGTAAAACGGCAAAGCCGTATTTGGGACAAGACTCACTACTAAGCGGGATCACCTTGCCTCTCAAGGCGGATCTCGTTCTCATTCTCCAATCTTCTTTGGTATCGCTGGTTTTGAGCGCGATCGTTCAAACTTCGCCGGCCACGATGCATTTTCGGTGAAATTAACCTATCCAATGTAGAAATTTCTTTCCGTTGCCTGTCGGCCCGGGTTGAATTCTTGTCGATGCCTAACGAAAATTCCGTTTTTGAAAAAAAATCGTGGCTATTGTATCGTCCAAAATTGTTATTTTTTATTTTGCACAAACAATACTGGGTTGCGTCCTACCTTGTCTGTTGACTTCGACCACGTGTTCTGCGTCTTTTGTTCTGCCGGTAAAAATTAACTGAGAAACTGGTAATTTACTTAATTTGTATCGGCTACGCGACATATAGTGTCGAGATATGGTATAAATCCAAGATCGGCACGGCTGTCCAATCGAAATATTAACTAAATGAAATAAAAAGATGTCTCCCCTGGTTAGAGTTTAGGAGCAAAGTGAGGTCAGAAGACGAAGGTCGCGCGGTGGCGCTCTCTGCCCTACACGTCAAATTTTTATCGGTTCCACGATTTTACTATACTAGATGATGTTAAAAAAACCACTTGTAACGACATAAAACCCTGTCTTAACGTCATATCTGAAGCACTCCCAAATTACAAAATTAGATTACAATTTTATTTAACATAGAAGATACTACGTGTTCGGTCCTAAGGTCGGAGTTCACTTTTTAGAATGACTGCGGGTGGTACTCTCCCCACCTGACTTCGGTGGGGTGAAGTGCCTGTTTTGCCTGTTTGTAGATGGTCGCCATTTTGTATTTTCATACCTAATACTTGTAATATCAACTCTTGACATGTACTCCTTCATACCTCTAAGCTGGTAACATAAACGGCAGTACAATTTTATAGACAAGATATAGTCTTGTCAAAAAACAGTGTTACGAATTTTATTTTCTGTTAATAAACAAACTTTTTTATAGAAGTAAAAATCGCTACAGGTCCCTAAGTTTTCTCTAAGGATTCGAGGAAAAATTCCCAATTATCCCTCTTGACGGACCTTATTCTCGTATTAAAAAGCTACGAAAGAAGATACTAAACAGAACAGGAGGAGTAAATCGGAATATATGTGAAAATTTCGATATATGCCCAGCTAATGAAGTTTACTTCTCTCCGAAAGCTATAAAAATATGCGAATCAAAATGAATAAAATAAAATAAAGTTTTTTCACACTCGTAAAAATAACTAATTTCTTTCATTTTTGTACCCTGCTTTAAATAAAACCCTAATTTTTTGAAGCCCTGTGATCAAAATTGCTCCGCTGATCCCTCACTAAACGCAGAAAGGATTGTATTGAAGTCTGTAGGGAAAAACTAAGTTTAGATCAGAAGTTCTTAACCTGGGGACCATCTACGTGTGTCATCCCAAGGGTCCGTGGATAGATTTTAGGGTAGGCTTTGTTATGTATTGGCAACCTCATTGACCCGGGGTTTATATTCGTTGGAACATTATTGCCTCGGAATGTAGAGTATAAAAAAGGTTAACAAAGGAATCCGTGTCCCGTGTCTGGACAGTATTTTACGTAAACGAAGTGCAATAAATGTTTTTTTTCCGTAATATTTAGACGTAATAGCTCACTATAATTTCTTGATACCAAACGGTTTGAGTCTCTTTTAGCAAGCCCATTATGGGTTCGGTCAGGCCCACAACGGGGTGGCTGGATGGTGAGGGACGGGGCTCGACGTATCGGACCACTCCCGAAAAATTCCTGGGGATTTTGACACGTCCAGATTCGATCCTGGATCCTCCAGAACGGCGGCTACCTTCTTAGCCGCTCGGCCGTCAACGGCCTCCGATTATTGTAAATTTATTATTTAAGATTTCGTAAAATATAAGTTAAATTAATATTTATTTACGAAATATATTACGAATTATTACAGAGAAAGTTGAATATATAAACTTTTTTTTTAAAAAAAGAGTAATTAAAAGTTGTGTTTGGCTAGTTTAGTGCTATTTCTGGACGCAAAAAGCGTGAGTTTTAAATCGAAAGAAACGGGTTAACACGTGTTTGTGTTGACGTTTACTGCAAAGAAATAATGGAATTTAACAACGATGCTCTTTATTTTAAAACCATTAAACACTTGCAAAAATTAGGAACTGTAACGCAGCATTCAGAAATTTCCAAATATTTTCTGTAAGTTGAATTATTAGAGAATTAAGAGTGTTTATTTCTATGAACAATTTGAATATTAAGTTAATGTAACCCTTGGTGCCAAGATGGCGGCTCGTTTCTGATTCCAGCAAGGAAACAGTGGGACGCACGTTGTAACTTAACCTAACCTATTTTAATAAATTACCATAATTATTAGCAACCAAATTATTAGAATAGGTTAGGTTAGGTTATAACGTGTGTCTCACTGTTTCCTTGCTGGAATCGGAGACGAGCCGCCATCTTGGTACCAAGGGTTACATTAATTTAATATTATATAAAGGTCAATATTACCTTAGGTAACTAAAATGGCAGCGCTTCCAACTTCGTGCTCCCGACGGGCTCCTCCCGGAGGGGAGCCACCGGCAGGCCGCCCAGTGTTTAACGTCACTAGTTATTGATTCACGGTAGTTCTTGAACAAAAGAAAAAAAGGAAATGTCTACTAAAGATGTAGTTAACCTAACCAAATGAACCTAACCTAACTGAAGTGCTGCCATTTTAGTTACCTAAGGTAACATTAACCGATTATGGAAGCTAAAATTGATTATGTATTCATAATACACCTTTCATACACTCTCAGTGTAGAGTACTTAAAATCATAAATGTTTTAATTCTCATTCAGGAGCTTGCTTTGGGTTAAAAACATTGTTTACAGAAAATTGGCTGAGACTTTTTAAGTTTTGAATGTAATAACACGTCGTATACTGGATGAAAAGTGTAAATATTGCTCACAAAAACAAAAATTCAGCTCGCAGATCGAAACGTTTGTTTCCTTTCGGAGTTGATCTGTGAATTTTTACTTTTGTGAGTTATATTTATAAAATTTGGAATGTTCTATTACTTTTGTTCTTGAGATGCCATTTCAATTTCAAATATATTATGATGATTGTTTTAAACTGATCATGATATATAAAGTAAAATGCAAATTTTTAACAAAAATATCGTCAAGCATTAAGTAATATGGATATTATAATCAACACTAGAGATCCAAATGGCTTACTATGCATAAGGTGATTATCAATAAATGTATGCCATGCATCAGACAGCACATTGGTTTCTTGCTGTTAACACAAATATTTTTAAGAGTTGTGTTAAATATCTGCCAAGACAGTATCAATTTAAAGCAAACAACATAATTTATTCAAAATTAAAGTGATGTCTGAAGAACGGAAGCCGTAGAACATTTCAAATTTAAAAAGTCTTAGCCAATGTTCTATAAGTAGTGTTTACGACGTAAAAGAACCCCGTGAGTGAGACGAAAAACATTTTTGATTTTAAATACTGCATTGGAAGTGTATTTAAGGTGTATTGTGAATAATTAATTTATTCACGTTCTTAAAACCATTTGTCCTTAAATTTACTCAAATATGAAATAATATATATAAAATGTAATTAAATTACATATTTATTTATTATATCCTATTGAAACAACATACAAACAGGCCAGGATATTGGGACAGGACCTTCAAATTAGAATTGTCCTGACCAAACTTGAATGTATGGCCTGCCTAAGTTTTGTTTGGAAGTGCTTACTAGTTCAACCACTGAGACTGGATGTCACTGAAAAATGTTAACCTATAAATTACCAGAATCTGGTGATTTACCAGGTGCTAGCAAGCTCATTGATCTTTGAGGGTGGGTTAGAGACAGACTGAAATACCAGTGATGACATCCACTCAGTGGCGTAGCAAACATAACTGGTGCCTGGGGCATAACTGGTGCCCGACACTTTATTGGCACCCCCTCCCCCCTCCAGAAACATATAGTTTGTCTTGGAGACCATTTGGGCGCCCCTCTGCAAGTGGCACCCAGTGCACGATACACCTTGTTGCACCCCCCTCGCTATGCCATTGCATCCACTGCTACTAACCAGTTGATCGGTAAGCATTCTGAAACAAGTATCAGACTTTCCAGCCTGTATTCAGGTATCAATGTGACAGAAAGCACAACTCAGATTCTTTCTTACCGGCTGTCAGAGTTGTGCTTTCCATCAGAATTGTATTGATACCTTTAAAGATGGGTTGGAAAGCTCAAAAATACTAGGTTTAATGGAAATTTTTGTCTTGATCTCCTAGCAATACATATTTTAGGGATATCAAATCTTCGGCTTTTTAAATTTTTGAAGTTTTAAAAGTTTTAATACCAACATTTTTGCCATAGTAATTTATCGTTACTAGAAATGAATGAATTTAATCTATTCTGAATCGATTAAATGACTATATTGGGAATTCTTAAAATTAAATTCGTAAACAGACCAGAAATTTTAGAAACAAGCTTTATTTAAATTCAGTGTAGAATTTCAAATCTGTTTGATTATTAAATATCTTTTGGATTTTCTTTGAAATAAAATGTTAAGTATACAAAAGCATTAAAAAGATGAGAAGGCAATTAATTTTTCACTTTTGTTTGCAATATTACCACAAATTGAGAAAATCCTTTTACTATCTATTGATAGGTTCAATGCTTTTGAGTAAAGTCATACAGCACTGAAGTTTCATAAGATTAATTTTTGAAGTTTCTGAAAAATTCTTAGAAAAATTTCATAATTTATGTTATTGAGATAAGACAGAGAATTAATTATTTTAAATTGTTTTTATTATAAGTAAATGAAATTGATTTACGTAAAATACATAAAAATTTTTACTAATTTGGTCATTTAAACTATTAATATTTTAAATTTGTGTAATGGACATTTATTTATTATTAAATGTCATTGCAGATCACTCGGTTATGCAGCCGAAGGAAAACTTAAAATTAGAAATGGTAAGTTATAGATTTATATTTTCGAACATAAAAATATATATAGAAATAAAATCTGCAGTTGCCAACTTATGTTATGATCTTGATTTTTTTAATCATCCTTGTGCCATATTGTATATAAAGCATAGTAGTTTACATATTAACCATCATGAAGTACAGAGTTTGGCCTCAATGACTGATTACATCATATGCTCCATGGACTATCAGTAACATTTTTTGTAAATATAAGTTTAATTAAAAACTAATGCTCAACTTTGTATATGTGTATCTGAAAGGAGTGGTGGGGAATCAGCATTTTTATACTATTAGCATTTAACATTAATGGTTATAAAGTTTAACATTTATTCTCCTGTTTTAAATATATTTTGTACAGAAATTTTACACAGTACACATTTTGGAGTAGGAGTTGAAATTATAACATAAATTATAAATTATAATTGGAGCTGTTGAATAACTAGGGCATATTTTAAATCCAGATACAGTGAAAACTGTGTAAACTAGATTCACGCAGTACCAGTGGTGATATTCGAAATATTAAACAAAGGGTTCGCTAGCAGAAAATTTTTCCCTGACAATCACCGACAAACGAAATGGAAGTTTTGGCTAGAAATAAATACAATACGTTTTCTCGCGATATATCTAATAATCAGTGGCGTATTTGGAACGTAAGAGCCCTGGGCGAAGACCAGGTAACAATGGTATATTAGTGCTGTCAACCTTTTTTTTTTTTAGACAGAGAAATTTTTCACCCCGAACGGCACTACTCATAGTAGACAGATGTCATCGTCTCTCGTAATACGATATCCTTTTTATTTCGCTGTCCATAGCCCGACACGTGTTCCACGGCCATCTTGTATTATCTCGCGCACGTGAGATATTATTTTTTTTTTTTTCATTCATTCATGTTTATTGACTGTAAAATAATTTACAATTCCCTGTACCTGCCAGAGGCACAACCAGGGAGAAAACATACAATTACAATAGTTTACAATTGAAATAGTACTGAACATGGACGAGTACAGATGCAACAGAGTGGGAAATCACAGAAAAATGAAAGTACAGTATCCGCGCGTCAGCTTGATGCCCGGAGAGGACGTACACAAGAGAACAGGGGGCAGTGCTTATGCCCGAAGTGGGAGACTTATCCCAGCCTGAGAAGGAGAGGCTCAGGGTTAATCAAAACCCCTTCAGAGATATTGAAGGGAGGGGAAGAACAATTGGCCCGTACCCAAAAGCCCGTGAGGTAAGTCAATTAGCTTCTCCCAGGAGAAGTTTGCAGTTGGTCATTACAGTTTTCTTTGCTATGTTTTTGAAAATACGATAAATTTCCTGGTTCTTCCAAATATCGTGTAGGCCACATGGCCAAGTAATGTTTATCTCGCTCAAGAGAAGACAAAGTTCGTTCCTTTCACTGCTGGTTATTGGACAATCGTAAAAATAGTGGCTTGCGTCATCCTTGATCATACAGATTGGGCAGTTCTCGTTGGTGCGGTCTGTGAATCGGGCGAGATAACTCGCGAACTTTCCATGGTTGCTCAAGAATTGCGATGTGAAGTGATTAGGGGTGTACCAGTCGATTTTTAGGAATTGATTGATGTCGGGTATAAACCGATAAGTGATATGATTATTATATTCATTCCAGCGTAACTGCCAATTGTTGATGGCCTCCTCCCAAAGGAGTCTTTTCAGGGTGCCCTTGCTGATCCTGTTATAATCAATAGTGATGGTGTTGTCTAAGGCTGCTTCTTTTGCAAGGGCATCTGCCCGCTCGTTTCCCCTCGTTCCCTGGTGAGAGCGCACCCAGCTGATCTGAATACGATTAGGGGAGGTGTCTATTTTGTTCCTTATGTTCACAGCAAGTGGATGTAGCTTGTCAGAATAGATAAGATTGAGGGCCGAGAGTGAGTCTGTGACGATACCGATTTCTAAGTTGTTGTAGGTGTTATCTGCCCAGTCCAGGGCCTTGCAGATTGCCAGGAGCTCGGCCTGGAAAACGTTGCAGTTATTGTGCAGCCTGTGTTTTTGATGGTGGATTTCTTGATTATCATCATATGCCACGAAGGCACAGCCTATTCCACCTTCGATGCCAGAGCCATCGGTATAAATTATGATTCTAGCCGCCCTCTGGTGGTCAGGGTTGCAAGAAGTGTTTGCATAGCTGTAGATGGTGTCACAGTAGGGGTGGTCTTTTTCCAGGTCCTTTGTTTTGAAGATGGTACTGCCAATTTGGATATCTTCGCCCATTTTTGCTTGCTGCATCTTACGTTTTCGTGTGATGTCAATGTCGATGGGCATTTTGCGTGCAATAACTTGTATGCTGTAGTTACTAGTAGTCCGATAGGCCTTCGTAAGCAGCATCAGAGCACGTCGCTGCGCGGACACCAATTTTCTCTTCGGGTGAACCTTAGAGGCCGCCCAGCCCCAAGTGCCGCACCCGTATTTGATGATAGGAGTAAAAATACTGTCGTAAATAGTTGAAAGGGCCGCAGAGGAGAGGCCCCAATCTCTCCTGGCCACCTGGGCAAACGCCTGAAAGATCATGCCAGTACGGCTTGTAACTTGCTCTATATGAGCATCCCACGAAAGTCTGTGGTCCATCACTATGCCAAGGTACTTAAGAGTCTTCTCTACTTTGATGGTGTTCCCATTCATTTTAAGGACCGGTGTTCTTAGGTAGAGGTTGCCCTTTCTCGGTTTATTGTAGACTATTGCCTTAGTTTTGTTGGCATTAAAAGACAGTTTATGTTCGGAGCCCCATGTACTTATAAGATGTAACAGGCGATTGCCCTTGGTCTCAAGGTCTGCTCGAGACCTGCCCCCGACAAGCATGAGCACGTCGTCTGCATAAGCAGTACTTGAATCTTGACCGAAGTGCTTCCTCAGAAATACGTCGAACATTATATTCCAAAGCAGAGGTCCGCACACGGACCCCTGTGGACAGCCTCTCGTTATTGTTTTCTGGACCTCGAGGTTTCCATACTGAAGGACGGCCTCCCTGTCCCTGAAGTAGTCCAATAGCAATTTAAGCAGATTGCGGGGGCAATCGATTTTACGCAGCTGCTGTGTCACTAGGGGCCACCAGGCTCTGTCAAATGCCTTGGAAATATCCAAGCTGACCCCTAGGACGTATTTGTTATCTTGTAAAAGCTGCTGAATGTCTTGAACAGTACGATAAATTGCGTCTTCGGCAGATTTCTGTCGTCGAAATCCATACTGTCTATCACTCAGGCAGTGATTGTGCTCCACGTGCCACTCCAGACGAAATTTGATAAGTTTCTCTAAAATCTTCCCCAGGATTGGGAGGAGGGAGATGGGTCGAACGTCAGTTGTTGAACTGGCCTTGGGAACGGGGACCACTCGGGCTCTTTTCCAAGTCTTCGGGAAAATGGCATGCTGGAGACAGCAGTTGTAGAGGTGTAAAAAATGTGATGGAATAATGCCCCATAACCTTACCACAATGTCGGTGTTGATTTCATCAAGACCGGGCGCCTTGCGTCTCCCAAGAGTTAGGATGGCCTTGTTAATCTCCCCTTCGGAAAAGGGCGGAGTGTCATCAGTGTCTGCCAGTCTGTCCCTGTCAGCACGAATCACGCCCTGCCATTCGGTGTCTGTTTCAGGGTCATCTGCAGGGCAAAAAGAGTCCAGTTGACAAAGCATGGTCTGGGCAATATTCAAAGGGGTGCTGCTATTGTTGTTGTCAGTCAAAATCTTGACTTTACGTAGCCTACCCGTACACATTTTTGTGACATACCCCCAGGGATCCCTGGAGGTAATTGTGCAGAACTCGTGCCATTTGCGTAGTTTTTCTGCTTTAATAGTTTGTTTGTAAGCCCGAAGGCTACTGAGATAAGCCTCCTTATGAATGTGGTGGTCACTGGCATTTCTATGTCTCTGGAATATGCGCCTTAATTTATTGGTCTTTTTCCGCAGAATACCGATCTCCTGAGTCCACCAGGGGGTTCTCCTTCTCCCAATGCTCTTCTTTGGAATGTAGGTATCGCAAGCTTTGCGTATAATCTCAAGGTTATAATCAATTTGAGTTCTTGCCTCGTTTTGTTCGGGGGAGTAGTCCTTAATAAGGTTGGTCTCCAAGAATTCTTTTATATGGGCCCAGTTAGCTCTTTTAGGATCATATTTTCTCTCTGGGAGTATTCTCAATAAAGTGCCCATCTTTGGGGCAAATGTCAAAAGTAATGTGAGCGTGGTCGCTCAGAGACTCCTCAGGGAGCACCCTCCAGTTGAGGATTCTGTTATAAAAACCAGAGCTGCAAGTAGACACATCTATCCAAGAGTGTCCGCGTGAGGATTGGAAGGTAGGGGGTGACATAGGGTTATTAAGAAGAAGGAGGTTATTTCGATGAAGGAACTCCTCGAAGAGACCCCCACGTCCGTCCAGTTCTTCACCACCCCAGGCCGGGGAATGAGCATTAATGTCCCCCACGATAATTAAGTGAGTGCCACTAAAGGCGTCTATTGTGTCCTGAAGGTTCTGAAGATAGCTCTCACTGTCAGCTCCTCCTGGGAAGTAGATGTTTAGGATGACGATTCTTTCATCATTTAGGTCTATTTCAGTAGCAACAATATGTTCGTTGCTGTGCTTAGCATGGTGCATAACAGTTAAGTTCGTGTTGGGCACCAGGGTAATGGCCCACGGGTCTTGGCAGGCTCCACTTAGAATGGGGCAAAACGTTGGCAGGCACGCGGGGGTACCTGCACGGCAATAGGGCTCCTGTAGGAGCACCAGATCATACTTGGTAAGTTGATTGGAGATGAGTGAGGTAGCGGAGATGCATCTCTGAGCATTATTCTGCAGTATACGTAAATTTGTGCTAGTGTTATTCATAGTTGGTTCGTGCAGTTATATTTGATTTGGCCCGTTGGAATAGAGGACATCTGGGGTCCCTTGCATTGTGCTTACTATTCTTTGTTTTGTCCGCCTGGCAATTACAGCAAGTTGGTTCCTCTGCTCTGTTTGGGCAATCACGAAAGGGGTGATCCCCCGTGCACTGGCTGCACGTATGTTTGTCCTCTGGGCATTCCTTGGCCACATGCCCATACCGGCAACATTTGAAACACTGCAGGACCGGGAAAAAATCCGCGATCCTGCAGCGCGTCCAGTCTATGTTGATTTTACCGAGATTTAACATCATTTTTCTAACAAGAGGGGACACCTCCACTGCCCAGTTCTTAAAGATAGCTTCTCTTTTCCCCATCTGAAATTTAGCACGAAATTGACTTCTGAATTCCTCTTCAGTGTAGTTTTCTTGGAAAGCCTGATTCTGACAATATATCTGTTTGGCAAGATCCTCCTTTTGTATATCTGTAGGTATGGACAACATGATGACGTGTGGCCATCTCTTCTTGGGCCTATGCGCACAAAGTTCTGGAATTTTGTCCTCTATACTTTTCTCTAATGTTTCTGCACTCCCACTGCCGCCCAATTCAACAGCAATTCCACCGCTTCCCACTCTCCGTATTCTCTCCACCTCAATCTTAAGTTCTGAGGGCTTGATTCTTGATTGCATCAGTTTCCGGACCATATCACTATTTTTATTTGTTTTATCTTTGCTGTACACCAGCAGTACTTCTCTAGGAGCTGAATGCGCTGGCAGTTTCCGTTGTTCCTTATCTAGATTGCCCATTTTCACCACTGAGCTATACAGGGAAGCGGGGTGTGTGCGCTGAGCAACTCTTTCCTCAATGTTTTCCAGACGTTCAATGATAGTTTGCTGTGTATCATTCAGCTTTGCCACCAAGGTGGGCGGTGTGATGCTACTTTCTATCGCATCCTTTGCAAGTTTTATGATCTTTTCAAATTTTTCTGTTATGAAGTTGATATGGGTCTTAGTACCAAGGTGTGCCTTCGGATTATCCACTGCATACTGTTTAATCTCGTCCAATGATAAACCCGATTGCTTTATAAACTCTTCTATGATACTTGTAGCCATCATCGATGGGAGACCAGAAAGATACAGAAAAAAGAATACCCCCAAGTGTGTGTGTTGTGTTCCTAGTTCCCAAGCTGAAGGGATGAATGTAAAGTTGAATCTGTTGTTCCAAAACCTCTGCACTGACGGGTTGGCACCCAACAGAGCAGAGAGAAGAAGGATAGAATAAATTTACTTAAATTAGCTTAACTAAGATTAAAATAGCCTAAAGTAAAATAACAATAATTCGCGTGATGCTTTCTTTGAGGTTGTCATGCAGCACTGAAGGTCGAGATGCCAGCATGAGGAAGCCAAGAATTCAGTCTCTGGCGGCAGTAAACATGCAGCAGTTAGATGACGTCATCGCCGATCTTCAGAAATGACCGTTATGTCCGTTATAGTTACGAGGTCGTTGGCCGTTGCCTAGATAACGGTGAATGGAGACCAGTGGAGATTACACTTCAAATTTAAAACTCGCGATTTAAAAGCTACTGGAGAATTTAGCACAACAATTGGACACAATGTCAGCAAGGCCTGCCACCCAATGATGATAAGGTTTTCGCGGATGGCGTCCACAGAGCCCGATGCGGCCAGTAATTGCCGAAGTCAAAATGGCCAAAATCCGGAGAATGACCGGGCCAAAAAGTACAAAATTTGGTGAGAGTACGTGCAAAGAAAGGCTTGATCTTCCGCCACTTACCTTTCCGGATAACCAAGTTTTGGCAGTCCAGAAAACGAGTCCGAAAATCGGAACGTTAAAGAGTCTATAGGTCCAAAATCATTTGGTCCACCCAACCGAATTTGATGTCTACAGCATCAGGCCCACTAGTACTAACGAACCACTCACAAAAAAAACCGGGTAAAAAGTATATCCTGGCGATAACTCGGATAAACGCGGAGCTCGATCCGAACACAACCAAACAAGTCACCATCCAGCGCCCTCTCAATGCGCACGTGAGATTGTGGGATCTCTCTTATGACTGGATCTAGTTTCGAGAACTCTTTTGAATCGATCGCGATTAAACCTCGTTTCGGTCGAAGAGACGCGCCAAGACATAGTCTCTGACCTCACTCACAATCTAGATTGAAATGCTCGGTGTGAACGGGGTAAAAGGCTCTAGTTTAGTAGTATTACAGAGTATAATACGTATATTTTAATATATTAAAAAAAAACCACTGAGAAATGTTTTGTGTGTTTAACAAGGTTCGGGAAACTGAAAATTTTAACAACGGGTTTGGGCAAACCTGTGCGAACCCGCTGAATATCACCACTGCGCAGTACCAAATTTTTTTCTGTTGTAACAGGTTTCCACTTTGAACAGATTGTAATATTTTATTATTAACTACTATTATTAAATGCTTTTATTTAACTTCATTTATATCGTGTTCTTAAATCTTGTAATGCCCGTTCGCACCGAGCATTTCGATCTAGATTGTGACCGAGGTCGGTGACTGTGCCTCGGTGCTACCTCTCTCGACCGCTTCGATCTCGACCGAAACGAGGTTCGATTGCGATCGACTCGAGAGAGTTCTTGAAACTAGATCCAGTCATAAGAGAGATCCCACAATTTAGTAAGAGATGTGTGGCTTGGTCAAGCCATGTTTCTTTAATTTCTTTCCCTTTTCCCTTTCTTTTAAAATCTATTACTTCCAGCCATTTGTCTATCTAGCCTTGTCCACATTGGTTGGCTTTAGTGGTGCTTTCGGACAGAAAGGGTCGGGAAAACTAAAGAGTGAAGGAGTATATACTGGAGGAGGATGACGAAAGAAGGGATTTTTGGGTCGAGTTTTTGAAGAGAGAGGACGGAATAAAGTTTAATTGTCAAGATAAAGAGAGAGACAGAGTTGTAAATTGTGAAGATCGGCAAATAATCTCACTAGGTATAAAGGAAGAAAATTAGTTATAAAGGTTTCTATATTTTTTTGCCCAAGTCATGGAATAACTGAAATGAGTGATTCAGAGAAGTAAGACACATGCAACGAGAAGAATAAATTGGAATTACCACTGTTTCATCAAAGAAAGAAAACCCCAGGTGTTATTTCTGCCAATTGTTTCTTTCTCTAAAGTCTGCAGTATTAATTTAATGAATTATTTTAGTTTTCATCGAACTCCATCTTGTTCCAGGGCCTAATTAGTTGTAATATTAGTTAAGTTAGAGATAAGTTTAGGTTAAGTTTTTTGTTTGCATAGGACATTTTAGTCAATTTGCATTTTTTGTCCCAATTTCTGTATATATTTTAGTAATTGTTCAGTGGATTTATTGGAATAATTTTTATGATTGAAATATTAAAATCTTCATTTTCTTGTATCTAGACCAAGTGACTCTTCGGAGTTTTTTTCTTCGGTAACAGATGGTGCCTAATGCCCATTTCTAGAACCAAATTACTCAGTATTTAATTATTAATAGTAGTGGTAAAGTAGCCAAATTTAGAGCCTGAAATTGTTTGATTTCTTTATTACAGTAATTCAGAGACCAAGTTATTCTATGAACTGACTTTTTGAGGAATTTCAATACTGTAATTAATTGTTAACTTTAATTTCTAATTACTTAATCAAGTTGTTTTTGAATACTCAATAGTACTTACTAACTACTCCAGTCCATACAGTGTAAATTGTCAGAACTATGTAACCTTATGTTCATTGCTTTCAATGAATTACCTTCATTGCTTGTTTTTAAGAAGTTAGTTCTTGGAAACTGTCTATTCATGATTAATTTCAACAGAGGCTAATGTTAACAAAGACAGTCTGTATGTCTCTTGTCACATGACTTGTATTTCTAACGATCTGAACTTTTTCTGGATATACAGTTAGTCATGCTTTACAATGTCGGTTATACCCAAAGGTGATTTTATTTATTTATCTACAAGTAATTTTCTACTTTCTTCAGGTTAAATTATGTTTTTTATGCCCAAAATTATCTTCTGTTTTCATTTTAGACAAGTTTCTGGCTTATAGTAAATATCAATGTAGAAAAATGCTCTAAAAGTCTTTTCATTTAGGTAGACTTCCATTTTATTCAGGTTTTTTATAGCTAGGGTTTACTGAATTATTTATACACAATGATATACAGGGTGTATCAAAATGATGTTTTAAAAATTTGGGGGATTGTAGAGGATGAAATTTTGGAACGTTTTATATAAGGAACCCATAGCCGAAAATGTGATATAAAGTTTCTACAACACTTTGCACTTTGCGGTCGGTATGCTGAACGAAACAGCAGAATACAGTATTTATGACAAGTTTTATTGACAAAACAGTAGAGTACAATCAAACTGTACATCGAATCAGTGGCTGCACTACTTTAGAGTAAGTATTCAATGTGATGACCACCGACTTCATTACACTGTGTGCAACGACGAACCATGTTTTGTCTGACTCTCTGTAAGATGTCACGTTCCCCTCTGATGGTATTAAATGCTGTAAAGATGCGCTCTGTAAGCTCATGAACTGTTCCTACAGGTGTTGCGTACACAAGGGACATTACATAACCCCAGAGGAAGAAGTCAAGAACAATAACATGACGGAAGGGTAGCTACCAAAGTGAAGGGCGGTCGGGCACTTCCCACCGCTGTAGAAACTTTACATCGCATTTCCGGCTATGGGTTCCTTATATCAAAACGTTCAATATTTCATCCTATACACTCCCCTAAATTTTTAAAACGCCGTTCTGATACACCCTGCATAAGAAAAATTTAATTAAGGGTATTGAATTATTTGGCATGATGAAAAACAAATTATTTCTTCATTGGTATGTATGGTCGTCGGAATTAGATTAAGAAGGATGGAGACGGATTCTTATGAACAAGTAACAAGCACGTCTTTATTGAACAAGAAGCGGTACAGAACTGACTTGTGGTGCGCAGGCGCGCTACAACATAACATATAAGAATTGCCAGAGATGGCGCTGCAATACATAGCATCATCCCCTCCTAAGGAGAATTACAAACAAACATAGTCTTGTAAGTAGGTAGGGGTTTTACGATGTCTACGACTTGATTCTTGAGTATTAGACGAGTCTGAAGCTAAGGCAGTATCTGAAGAGGAATTTTTCATGTTATCTTTCTGAGGAGTGTTTTCAACTATTGGATTATTTTCTTCTTTTTCTTCCCACCACAGCTGAAGAGGAACAAATGAAGCACCTTGAGATTCGACGGATGCAGATGATCGAGATCTCAGTTGATCAATATGACGTTTCCATACGGAACCATTAGGAAGCTCAATGTTATATGTAACAGGTGAAAGTTTCTGAATAACTTTACCTGCAACCCAATATTCTTTAGAACAAAAGTCATGAGCAAAAATTGTGTCTCCTATCATAAATGAACGCTGTGGACGAACTACGTTGTTATTCGATAAGGTTAAAGGACGCAACAAATCTAGTCTTGAGCGAAGTTTTCTGTTGAATAGCATCTCACTTGGTGTTTTACCAGTAGAACAGTGAGGAGTAGAACGATATGAAGTAAGAAATTGAAAGAGGGATGTCATTAAATCCTTTTCACGAATTAATTTTTTTAAAGTAGACTTAAACGTTTTGATAAATCCTTCAACTGCTCCATTAGTTGCAGGATGATACAGTGGAGAGAATGTCTGACGAATTCCATTCTGAGCTAAAAACATTTTGAATTCACGAGATGTGAATTGAGGGCCATTATCAGAATGAACATGTAATCTGTGGATTGCATTATTTGAATTTCAGGATATTTAGTTTTTGCATCAATACCTATTAGAAACTTCCCAATACCAGTCTCTTCAACTCTAAAATTCCCGGTACATAAGACGACAGTTAACACATATAACTAACGTTTTCGATCCTCCACCGAGGTCTTCGTCAGGTTCGTTGATCATGGAATGCGAAAAGAATCGAACGCTTTCGAAATTCAAAAAAATCGAATATCCCCGCGTGCAGTAATGACGAATGCTACATCGTAAATTTAATAGACAGGAGTAAAACATGATTACCACTGCGGATGTATCTCAGAGGCATATCGCCACGCGCACGATAATACGTTACTTTCCTTGAAATTAATACATTTCCCCGATTTGGTAGCCTTGTAAATCTCAAGAGTCTCCAAAGCCCTGATGTGGTCCGTCTTAAACGACTTCTTAATGAGTCTGGTGTTATCGAAGTCTGCTCTTATATCGGGGTCCGTAGCGTACGTCGACAGGGCGGTGGTGTGTCTTTTTTTGGCCACATCATATCTATGCTCAGAAACCCTTTTTTGAACAGATCTCTTGGTAGACCCAATGTATACCAGGTCCCTTTGGAACCTGTGATCTCTTATCGGGATACTATACACCCCTGGTGCCCTTAACATATCTGATTTGTCTTTAGCGTTTCTGAGAAGCGAGTAGATAGATCGCGTCCTCGAGTATGCCAACTCGGTGCCCTTCCTTAGCGCTATTTCCTTGTACAAGGAATGCAGACGTTTGTTGTATTGTACAACCGTGCGTTGGTGTTGGTCGGGATTCAAATTAGACTCACTCCGCACCGCGGAGGCGTGTCGCGCTGTACTTGTATCAAGGAAATTACGGGCTAAACTACGGATAAGGTTACCTCCGTACCCATGACTAGCGGCAATGTCTTCAATGTGTTTAAGCTCCGTGATCATATCTTCTCTTTTAGAATTATGGGTGAATGCCCTACTAACTAACGCCCTGAACGCCGCTATCTTGTATGGATATGGATCTTCAGACCCAGCGGGTATGTATATAGGCAGGTAGCCGGGTTTGTAGTACACCCGCGTCTCAATATTGTTCATATTGAGTTGAATGGTGACGTCTAAAAAGTGCACTCTGGTGTCTGATAGTTGATCAAGTTTGAGCGTTAGGCCATACGGGTTGTCATTTACGCTGTGCAAAAAATCATCAACCTTCGGCTCGTTCTTCCATATGATAATCACGTCATCCACGTACCTACGGTACAAAATAATATCAGGTGTGAACCTGGAAATGACTTCCCTCTCTAACCGCCGTAACACTAATTCGCATAGGTCGCCCGAAATAGGGCTCCCCATGGGTACTCCCCTCTTTTGTAGATATGTGGTATTGCCGAACCTAAACAGCGAATTGTAGCACATTAGATGCGTGAGCTCAAGTACATGCTTGCGGTGTGCTGGAACGTTGTACTTGGATAGTAAGACGTCCCTAAGGGCGCAGAAGCAAGGTTGGAGTTTGATGGATGGATACAGAGCCTGAAAATCAAACACCGTGACGTGCGCGTTCTCAGTTATCTGTGTACTTTTCAACTCGTCGACCAGCTCTCTGGAGTTCTTCACCGTTAGAGAATAATCTTCTAGATGTCTAGCTAATATGAAGTGTAACTTGTTCTCCAGAATTCTAGTGGGGGCTCTAGCTTTATCCAGTATTGGTCTGAGTGCCGGTGTAGGCTTGTGCGTTTTCGCAAAAGCAAAAAGCCTGGGTGTATCTGGTGACGCGACCACCGCCCTGTTTAAGCCTTGCGCTTTCGCAAGGGGTGTGCTCGTGAACCGTACAACACGCGCCTGTAATTTGTTCACATAATTATCTGCCACTTGCTCACAGTCTGTCGACGTACGCTACGGACCCCGATATAAGAGCAGACTTCGATAACACCAGACTCATTAAGAAGTCGTTTAAGACGGACCACATCAGGGCTTTGGAGACTCTTGAGATTTACAAGGCTACCAAATCGGGGAAATGTATTAATTTCAAGGAAAGTAACGTATTATCGTGCGCGTGGCGATATGCCTCTGAGATACATCCGCAGTGGTAATCATGTTTTACTCCTGTCTATTAAATTTACGATGTAGCATTCGTCATTACTGCACGCGGGGATATTCGATTTTTTTGAATTTCGAAAGCGTTCGATTCTTTTCGCATTCCATGATCAACGAACCTGACGAAGACCTCGGTGGAGGATCGAAAACGTTAGTTTATGTGTTAACTGTCGTCTTATGTACCGGGAATTTTAAGGTTGAAGAGACTGTATTGGAATTTATTTGTACCGGTAATCACGGGTGAAGATTGTCTTGCATCAATACTATTAGAAACATTTTTCCAAGGAATGGACCAGCAAAGTCAATGTGCAATCTACTCCAAGGCTCTTCAGGAATTGGCCATCTTAAAGTATTAGTAGAGGGAGGATTTCGATGGTAAGACTGACATAAAATACATTCTTTCACTGTTCGTTCTAGATCACTATCAATGCCTGGCCACCAAACAATTGATCTTGCTAACATTTTCGATTTAACGATACCTTGATGTCCAGAATGTAATTCAATGAGAACATTTCTGCGAAATTTTTCAGGAACAAATATTCTATCACCCATAAATATTAAGTTTCCTTCTAGAGAAAGGGAATCCTTGAATTTAAGAAATGGCTTAACAGTTGTATTTATCTGATGCCAATTATTCTTGATACACTTACGCAAAACATTGAAAAGTTTATCTGTACGACATGCTTCTATAAAGGCACTATTGGTAAAAGGAAGGGAGTCAAACTGCAAATTAAATAATGAACTTGGAACTGAGTTACTAAAATCTTCTATGAATAAATCATTAGTAGTATTTCTGGAAAGGCCGTCAGCTATGATATTAGTTGCAGAGGAGATGTACTTGATTGTATAATTATAGTCATTCAGTATGATGCTCCATCTTTGTAGTCTAGCAGCTACAATCTCATTCTGTCCTCTTTTATCACCGAAAATTGCAAGTAAGGGCTTATGATCTGTTTTTAAGATGAAATGGCGACCAAGAAGATATTGACGAAATTTCTTGATACCAAAAATAATGGATAATGCCTCTTTCTCTGTCTGAGAATATCGACGTTGAGCAGGTGAAAGTAAAGCATTAGCAAACGTAATAGGACGTTTTACATTGTCGATAATATGGAAAAGAACAGCGCCGACACCAAATTGAGAAGCATCTGTAGCCAAGTATAATTCTTTGTTAGGATCATAGTGTATAAGAAGTGTAGCTTGTTTTAATGAGTTTTTTGCACTTTGAAAAGCAGATTCATGTTCTTTTGTCCAGGTCCAAGAACATCCTTTACGTAAGAGTTTGTAGAGAGGGTGTAGATAAGTAGACAGTTTAGGTACAAATTTAGAATAATAGTTCAACATGCCTAGGAACGAACGTAGAGAATGGACATTACGAGGCTTATGAGCTTTTAATATAGGATCCAGTTTTGAGGGTAAAGGAGCAATTCCTTGTTTTGAAATCTCAAATCCTAAGAATTTTACAGAATCTTGTAAGAATTTGCACTTTCGTTTATTTAGTTTGATTCCTTCTACTTCACAAATGGATAGGATTCCTTTCAATATTACTGAAATGGTCTGACTGATTTGTACCAGAAGTAACCAAGTCATCAAAATATGGTTGCGTTTTCGGAATTGTGGAGAATAATTTCTCCATAGCTCTTTGAAATAAAGCAGGGGCAGATGCAATACCATATAAGAGACGATTGCACTTATACAATCCAAGATGAGTATTGATAACCACTAAATTTTTACTTTCATCATCCAATTGGAATTGGTTATAGGCATCACTTAAGTCAAAGGTAGAGAACTTCTCACCTCCAAGTAATTTCATGGAAATCTCTTCCAAACGAGGTATTGGATGGACATCTATTTGTAACATCTTATTCAGGGTTAGATTAAAAAGTCCAGCTATCTTAACACTACCATCATTTTTAACTACTGGAATTATAGGTGTAGCCCAAGCACTGTTGGATATCTTAGAAATTACTCCAGCCTTTTCTAACCTAGATAACTCTGCTTCAACTTTATCCCTGAGGGAAAAAGGAACTGTCCTTGGTTTCAGAAAAATAGGATGTGCATCTGGTTTTAAGGTTAAATGAAGGGATATTGATTTAGAACATCCAATACCATCAGAAAATACAGTAGAGTATTTGTCTAGTAGAGTAAGCAGATTAGAGTTTGTATGAGAAATCCCAGGAGTAATACTGTTGATTTTACATGAAAGCTTTAACTCTCGAATCCAATCTCTTCCAATGAGATTAGCATTACCATGACGAACCACATAAAGGCGAAGTTTATGGCGAGAACGATTGTAAAGAACTGGTACTGTGATAAATCCCAATACATTCAACTTGAAATTTCCATATGTGCAAAGAAAATGTTTAGACTCATGTAAAGAAAAGGATGATAAGTCTCTGTTGAAAGTGGATTCAGAAATGATGGAAAGTGGGGAGCCAGTATCAACTTCAAAACTAATGTTCTTCTTGTTAATGGATAGAGTGAGAATAATAGGTGGAACTGGTGTGGAGACATCTTGAATATTGAAAAGATTAAAATAAGTTGAATTATCTATCTCTGAATAACCATTCGAATCTTTGTTGGTACGAGATAGTTGGTGTACGCTCACATGAGGATGCTTAGTTTTTCCACAAACCCTTGCAATATGACCAGGTATGCCACATTTATTACAGGTAAATGTTCTAAATCTACAATTCTCACGGGAGTGATCTTTGCTTCCACAAGATCTACAAATGTAACTACTAGTTTTCTTTGTTTCAAACTTAGTTTTATCTCTAGAACTATTCTCACTAAACTCCTTCTTTCTGTTAGGGAACTTTGTGGAACGAATTTTAAAACAATCGTTTTCGAGTGGCAATTTATTGAAACGACCTGCATCAATCAGAGCTTGTTCCATAGCAATAGCATAATTGATCGCTTTCTGAAGGTCTAATTCCGACTCATTTTTAGCAAAAAGATTTGAACGAATTCTAGGGTCGTACAAGCCTGACACAAATTGATCTCTTAAACGTGTTGCAAGGGAGTCTCCAAAATCACACTTTTCGCTTAAAGATTTTAACCCAACTATGAAATCATTAATCGATTCTCCTTCTTTCTGTACCCGGCGAGTAAAGTTCGCTCTCTCGGAAATTATACTAACTGATTTATTTTTATGTAATCTCATTATACTTTTTAAGTCAGAAAATGTCTTCGAAGAGGGTTTATCAGGTTGACAAAGGTTTCTTAACAATTTATAAGCCACCGGTCCCATCTGACTAAGAAGAGTAGCCACCATTTTTCTATCGTCAGTGATATTAGACGCTATAAAGAATTCTTCCAATTGTTCCACATATTCATCCCAATCACTATTCACGTTATACGGATTAACGTTAATCGTTGCCATTTCCGAATAAAGGAAAGAAATTAATGATAATAAGCAATTCGGTAACTTACGGGTCGAAGGTTCAAAGTCTAGCTTGAAGGTAGCCACGTGTTGACTTCGTCGAGGAAAAAAAAATAAACGTTAGTATTCTTGCTGAAACTTGAATAGAATTGAAGAAATAGACTATCTTTAATCCACCTCGTCGCCAGAATTGGTATGTATGGTCGTCGGAATTAGATTAAGAAGGATGGAGACGGATTCTTATGAACAAGTAACAAGCACGTCTTTATTGAACAAGAAGCGGTACAGAACTGACTTGTGGTGCGCAGGCGCGCTACAACATAACATATAAGAATTGCCAGAGATGGCGCTGCAATACATAGCACTCATAATCTAATGTAATTGTTCTTTCTTTTTTATATTTGTTTTGGATCTCATGAAAAGTATTTTCTTCACTGTTGACTAGGTCTTTCACACAATGTACTGTACTTGTAAAATGTTGTCAATGAATTTAAGCAAACTGAATTCTTGTATCAACATTAAGCAGCATACACATGACAAAATTGTCAGTTAAGCAAACCAAACACTTCAGATTAGATCTTTTGCAGACATATGTGAAGTTTATTTTATAATTAATAAAAGTATTTGAATTAGTTTATTTGATTTTTAATTAGTTTTTTATTGAAAAGCTATTATGTGGATAGTGTGATGAGTAAATAGATATTTAGGAAGGTAGATAAAGAGAGAGACTTATTAAGTCATATAATGTAAAGGAAGATTAGTGAAGTTGTGCCAAAGAGACGTTTGGAAGAGTTATTAAAAATAATATTATAAGGAGTTGTAGAAAGGAAGAGGAAAATAAGTCAACAGAGCAGAGAATAGATTGTGAATGTAAAGAGGACTTGAAATGGATGGAGAAAGGCTTTATATCATGTAGAACTTTCTATTATAGGATGCAACTTTATCAACATTACAATGAATATTTACTACTGCATTCACATATAAATTTTTTCATAATTATTAACAGTTGGTACATATTATCTATGGTTTTATTTTTATTGAAATCTGTAATTATTTTTTTAACCTAAAAGGTAGAGAGAGAGAGAGAGACAGAAAACATGGCTAGAAGAAACATAGCTATCTACTTCTGATAAATAGCACCGAGTTCAGCGTTAACGTAAATTCTTCTTTTTACTGCAAGCACTTTCGACAAAATTACGTTCGTCGTCTTCAGGCGAATAAGAAAAGAACAAATTTGAAAGTGGCACGTGCCTAACGTTCCTAACCAATAATGGAAAATTTCTCTATACCGTGATATCTCTATACCCTTCCGTCCCCATGTTTGAAGCCGTAATGCTAGCCAACGCTATGCGCCTTAAGAAAGGTCTCACGGTTCAGCAGGTGCTGGATATTCGTGAAGCCCTGATCTTCGTCACTGAAAACAACTATTTCCGCTTCAACCAGAAAATCTATCTTCAGAAACAGGGTGTCCTCATGGGCTTCCCTCTCTCTGCAGTCTTGGCCGAGCTCGTCATGAGGGACGTGGAGCAAAAAACTTTCAACGCCCCGCTCACTATTTGCTACCCTCTATTGTACCTACGCTATGTAGACGACATCCTACTAGTATGGGGAAATTCGGAGGAAGAATTTATCTGATTTATGCAGCAATTATCAAGCGTTTATCCCACCATCAAATTCACTTGGGAAAAGGAGCGGAACCAAACAATAACGTTTCTGGATATGCGGATACAAAAATTGCCGGAAGGACCACGGTTTGCGGTATACCACAAGTCCGACATGATTCCCCACATCACTCCAGCTGATGCCTTCCAACCAGCGCGGTATATCAATGCCGCCATAGCAGCTCTCATCAGAAGGGCGATACTGCTTCCATCATCGCAGGAATTAACAAACGCTGAATTGGAAATCATACGAACGGCAGTACATCACGCTGGGTTTACAAGCGCCAAATTTACGCATGTACTGCGTAGAGTGAATGACTCCATCCACTCGTTCACCACACTACACAACAAAAAAGAAATGGCAATAGTACCGGCAACATTACTGTATCTAGGAGCACGGTCCATACTCATTAGCCGTATATTCCGGCGGTACGGCTTTGTGCTCTCCTTAACCCCTCTACCCAGCCTACACAGGAGCATATGCAACGACCGAGACATAATCAGCACATTAGAAAATCGGGGGTCTACACGGTGCCACTAGAAAATCCAACAACAGGAGCAATAGAGAAATATATAGGGGCAACAACAAGAATGCTCGCCTGCCGTATCGCAGAACACCAGGACGATATAAATAAAGGAAGACAAACAACAGAGCTGACAGAAAACAAGGTTACACTCTGCTGTGTGCAAGGTTCTACAACAAGGTTACACTCTGCTGTGGTCAGAAACAGCGCTCCTAAAAAGCTGCAACAATAGAAAAATTACATTCATCTGGGAAGCAATCCTCACAATAACATCAGATGCATGCAACGTCCCCACCCTGGACTTGCCAGAAATTTGGGTCACTCTTTACAAGCGCTCTAAACACCCAAACACGCCGACAGTCGCACACTTAGCACATGTGCTTTTCAGCGCATGCGCCGTCAGTCGCGCTGATTTAAAATTCTCCTTCGAACTGGTGAAGTTACCGAACGCTAAAAGAATATATTATTTTTAAAAATTCGCCAACGAAAAAAAAAAATTTTTCTGTTATCAGTTTGGAACATTAGGCACGTGCCACTTTCAAATTTGTTCTTTTCTTATTCGCCTGAAGACGACGAATGTAATTTCGTCGAAAGTGCTTGCAGTAAAAAGAAGAATTTACGTTAACGCTGAACTCGGTGCTATTTATCCGAAGTACATACAACTTTGGCGTGAGTTTACTTTTATATTTTTTTTAACATAGCTATCGTATAACTCTTAAAAAGGTAGTTACATTCATATGTGGCTGCATGCAGTGCCTCCTCTTGATACTAGAGGGCATACCCTAGAAGCAGGAACTACTTCCTAGAGCTATAAATTAGGGGACACAAGAACTGTGAACTTGTTGGTTTATTCCTCATTGTGGTCTGAACATTGACCTCTACGTACGAATTGCCTAGGTTACATTTTCATATTATATGTAAATTTTTGTAGAATAAAAGAAAATATAACTGTATTTAAGTTATCTAGCTGTTCCTTGACAATATTAATGAGCCCATAGTGGTGATTTGAACACTAACATGCTCATGGAACTGGATTAAGAACCATGTGCATCGAGGTACAGAATACAAGATCGACAATGACGTCATAACAATATTTCAAATAATCAGGTTGGTCCATTTCATATCTGAGGGAGAGAACGAAAGTGTTGTTTTCTCTTTATTATACCAGTTCCAGTAGGTTCGTTATTCATTTTTATTAATTATTATAATCGCACAACATGTCCCTGCCTGCACCGAATGAAGGTGATGCAAATAATCAGGTAAACCGTATCGCTTTACAACTTCTGCAGTTTTGGAAGCAAAACATTCAATTATGGTTTTTGCAAGTTGAAGCAGCATTTTTATTATTGGGTATAATGTAAAATATGCAAGCCTCTTGGCATCTATGGATGCTGAAACTCTTACTCATGTGTTGGGCCTGATATTTCAACTGCCAAACAAAAACAAATATGAGTCATTAAAAAACCAATTCACTGCAGAGTTTTTTGACTTGGAGGGGAAGAGCATTCGAAAATTACTTAGTCAGCTTCAACTTGGGGATAATAAGTCATCTTCCTTTGCCAGATGTGGGAGCTAGCTCACAATATGGTAAACGATGATTTTTTAAAAAATTTTTGGCTACAAAGACTTCTACCAAATGTACAAACAATTTTGTTAACCTCTGGAGAAGGACTATCACATCTGTCTTAGCAGACAAAATTCATGAGATAGCCATGGAAGCCCCCATGGTTTGTTCAGTTGCAACTATGGGATTAGCAACTTTGCAGCTATCCCTTTGTCTGTCATTCATGATCTACAGGACCAAATAAGAAAATTAGCAGAGCAAATAGAGAGGCTATCATGTCATGGAGCCCCTCAGGAAATTGAATTGCTAGCCACAGACATGATTCATACCATGGCCAGGCTACTGTGCCTATTGGTAATGAGACCGTGTGCTAATACCGTAATTGCTTATTGGCAGTCGTTTTTGTTTGTGTCGGGAGTTCACTTTATATGTAACCTCACGGGTCTCTTATTGGTTATGTGAAAGTTGACGTATACGAGTTATGACGTCAACAATGGTATAAAAGGGAAGTGCTTGACTGGAGACGGGACTTTTTGTTGACCTTCGGACTGGATTCGTCGGAGATCGTCGTGTACGATAGGAAGAGAGATTGGAGACCATTTTGAACGTGAAAAGAAATCCATTTTCATCCAAGGCCTGCCTGAAGACATCTGTACGAATTGGGTACATATTTTTTTATAACTACAAAAGGACACGTGTGAGACTGTTTTATTAAGGTTTTCGAGTTTGTGTGTATATAAATTTTTGTTACCCCACAGAGAGGTAATAGAATAGTTTTGTAAATTTATGTTATGTATATAGAATTTTTGTAATATATATATTATAATATAATTATATATATATAAAATAAGCCTGTAGTGTCCAGAAATAAACCTTTGTTAAGACCTCACTGTATGAGAAAGTGTAAAGTTGCAACTATGGGATTAGCAACTTTGCAGCTATCCCTTTGTCTGTCATTCATGATCTACAGGACCAAATAAGAAAATTAGCAGAGCAAATAGAGAGGCTATCATGTCATGGAGCCCCTCAGGAAATTGAATTGCTAGCCACAGACATGATTCATACCATGGCCAGGCTACTGTGCCTATTGGTAATGAGACCCTGTGCTAATACCATAATTGCTTTGGCAGTGTGGCCAAGAAATGTAGGGAATCTTGTTCCTTCTCTCAGTTGGGAAATGCATAAATACTGCCACTCAACAGCAGTCAGGTGGCAGTGGGTTTCCAATATGCACCATCAGCCTTAGACTGAATGTCTATGATGAAAAGATGTATCAAAAATACCTCATTGATATAGGTAGCAACATCTCTTGCATACCCTTGCTGGCAGAGCAGGAAACAGTACACCTGCTTCCCTCAAGTTGTATGTGGCAAACAGATCCAAAATTACATTTGGTTCTAGGCTCTTGGAATTAAACCTAGGCCTAAGGATAAGCTTCAAATGGTGTTTTGTCATTGTGAAAGTTGATGTTCCCATAATTGGTGCCAACTTCCTTTGACACTTCAGATTTATAGTTGATCTTAAAAGACAGAGATTAATTGACTCGGTTACCAATTTGTTTATGTCAGGGAAAAGTTTTCCTTGAAAAACTTTTTCTTGAAACTGAACTTTTCCTTGAAACTGAAGAATGTTGCACTACCAGATAGTAAGGTGGAACTATTTTGTGACATTTTGACAGGAAAAATAACCTTATATACTAAAACAACACCGGTTTACTGTGTTACAAGCTCTACACAACCTTTCCTATTCAGGAATTAAGGCCATGAACAGGCTTCTTAAGGAATGCTTCATATGCTCAGTTATCAACACTGACAGTAACAAATGGACTAGAGCTTGCATACCTTGTCAGAAGGTTAAGGTACAGAGACATGCAACTAGTGCACCAGGGAAATTCCTGTTTCTGAATGAACATTTCCAACACATTTACTTAGATTTGATAGGACCTCTGCCACTATCTTTAGGGGCTATGCCTATGCTCTGATCATGGTTGACCAATTCACACATTGGCCAGAGTAGTTCCTATAGCTGACATAACGACAGAAACTATTGCACATGCATTCCTAAGTGGATGGATCTCCTGTTTTGGCATCACCAACAGATTAATACTGACAGAGGATGACAATTTGAGGCACAGCTGTTTCAGGAGATAATGAGACTGCTGAGAATAAACAAGCTATGTACCGCTGCCTTTAGCCCAAAGGCCAATGGCACTGTCGACTGCCTACATTAACCACTTAAGGTGATGATAAAATGTTACAGCACAATACATTGAGTTGAAGTTTTCCCTACTATCCTGGACATCCACTCAGCCTTCAAACTGGATCTCCAAGATACATGTGTGGAGATGGTGTATGGCTGGTATGGCTGGCCTTGACTCCTGGGTGAGTTCCTTGAAGCAACCACATTGGAGTGAACAGACCCAACTACTTTTGCCTCCCAATTACAATAGTGTATGCATAGATTGAAACCCAAGCTGACATCAAACCACGTGCAAGTGAAAGTCTCTGTGCATTCAGACCTATCGATGTGCACACACTCTTTCATGCATCGAGATGCAGTGCAAACACTGCTGCTACCAACCTATGATGGTTCCTTTGTAATAATAACTACCTTTTACCGGTGTGTAATCCCTCTTCATCCAAACTCGTAACACAAATAGGTGTATACAAACGTTTTCAAACCACAAATGTTGGTTCTTCCTCAGATAATACGAAATTTGTTGGAACTGTTGTTTGAATCGCTTCAAATTCATTGAAATTATGTTCAAATTCACGTTTCCTGTTTATGTAATACTGACGCATGCACATTAGTTGACCAACTTGGCTAACATAAACTATCATTCATAAGGGCCTGCCACGCTAGTGAAAGCGTAATCTCGTCCTTATAATTAATGCACCGATTTTCCTTAAGGCTGGCTAGGTATATGATGGCCGCTTCCATATACCTAGCCAGGGGTGTGATTGATATGTTGTGGGTGCCATGTGGTGCAGATAATTCTGGCTTTATCTAATTCAGGGTGAACATCAGGAATCGGATGCGTACGTTGCCAGCGCTGTCGTGTTTCTTTGCCTCTGAATATTCATGGCGTGCTCTTTAAGTCTAATCTCAAGTTATCGTTTGGTGGAGCCCACATATAGAAGGTTTCTGTCCCATCTGCTATCCATAAACGGAATGGTGTAGACTCCGGCCAGCTTATCTCTATTTGGTTCATCTTTTCTGTTGGTCAAGATGTTAAATAATGTCGCACATCTTCTGTAGGTGATGCGTACGTGTTTCTTTTTTGCTATCTTGCCATATAGCCTTCGGACATACGGAATTTTCCTTTGTAATAGTGGTGTGGAGAGAGAGAAGCACTTTATGGTAAGAATAAAAGGAAGAAAGGGGGAAATCTCCATCAACCAACTGAAACCTGAAAGCCCAGCAGACTCTACAACAGGGATGGACAACCTTTTTCTATGCAAGGGCCGCATTTTAAGACTTTTGAACTGATGCGGGCCGCATACAAGAGAAAGAGGAAAAAAAATGTTGGTAAATCAGAATTATTTATTCATATATAATTATAAATTAGCCTCGCTATATGGCCGCTCTTTATACGGCATTTCGCTATAACGGCCCTCTTCAATTAAGGCACGTTTTCGATTTACGGCCTAAAATGTTTTGCTATAACGGCAAAAAAAAACTTTTTTTCGATGTCGATATATCTACATGTTGCCAATCTTGCGCAAGCGCAATCTCGATGCACACTATTTTCTATTTCCTCTTGTTTACGAGCGTTATTCAGTGTGGGCTCATAAAGAGGCTGGTTTAGACTTGTCTGTGAGTGTTTTATGTACATATTTATTACTGATTGTTACACATTAACTGGAAAAATTGGAAACAATTAGGGACATTTTTGGTACGTAAGTACAGTACATATGTATGTATGTAAAAATTAAAAATTTTTAATATGTATTTTTTTATTAAACTTATTTTATAACTTTATTATTTTTTAGACAAAATGCCACTGAAACGATTATCGACTTCGGAGACTGATAAAAAGAGATGCCGAAAATCAGTCACGCTAGGAACTAAACTAGAAGTATTACGTCGTATAGAAGCTGGAGAGAAAATTGTTGAAATTTGCAAGGCAATGGGACTTGCGAAATCTACCATTCAAACTATTCGCGATAAAAAAGAAGACATTAAAACATATTTGCAATCTGCTGCACCTTTAAATGTCTCGAGATTAACACGCCGAAGAAACTGGATTATGGAAAAAATGGAAAAACTATTGATTATATGGATTGAGGACAATAACAAACGGAGAATGCCAATGAGTCAAATGACTATCCAGGAAAAAGCTTTAAGTATTTTCGAAAATTTGAAGAATGGAGATACCGATGAATCTGCTGAAGATGTCACATTCCAAGCAAGCCGAGGATGGTTTGAAAAATTTAAAAATAGGTTTAATTTGCATAATTTGAAAATAAAAGGTGAAGCAGCTAGCGCCGATGAGGCCGCATCTAAGGAATATCTCAACATTTTAAAGGGAATTATTGAAAGAGGTGGTTATAAACCAGAACAAGTGTTTAACGTAGACGAAACAGGGCTTTATTGGAAGCGAATGCCTGATCGCACGTACATTTCAAAAACCGAAAAATCTGCGCCTGGTTATAAGGTGTCTAAAGAACGATTAACTTTGCTACTTGGTGCAAATGCCGCGGGTGATTTTAAGCTAAAACCACTTTTAATATATTTGTCCGAAAATCCAAGGCCTCTTAAAGGACTAAATAAAAATCAATTACCCGTCATATGGAGATCCAACAAGAAAGCTTGGATGACTAAAGCTATTTTTGAGGATTGGTTCAAAAATCACTTTTGTACAGAAGTGAAAAAATATTTGCGAGACAATAACTTAAGCAACAAGGCTTTGCTAATTTTGGATAATGCACCAGGGCATCCTACTAATTTATCCGAACTATCTGAAGATGTCATGATTGAGTACCTTCCGAAAAATACAACAGCTCTGATCCAACCAATGGATCAGGGTGCAATAGCCACTTTTAAGGCATATTACCTACGCCGAACTTTCCGACAACTTATAAGGGAAACCGATGGTAAATCTTCAATTAAAACATTTTGGAAAAACTATAACATCAAGGATGCTGTTGACAGCATCAGTGAATCATGGAAGGAATTAAAATTAACAACAATGAACCATATTTGGAAAAAAATATGGCCAGAATGTGTAAAAAGTACTGATGCAGAAGTTAATTTCCTTCCTGAAATTAGGCAAAACATTTTGGATCTAGCACATGATCTCGGTTTTGAAGGTTTGAACGAACGTGATGTGCTTGATCTACTTGAAGCTGATAGGGAACCCCTTTCATATGAGGAACTCATTCAGTTGCAAGCAGAACCGGCATTTGATGAAGAGACAGAGCCTGTTGTATCCAAACAGTTAACATCAAAAAATTTGTCGAAAGCTTTTTCCTATTTCGAACAAGGAATAAACATCCTCCTTGAAAACGATCCTGACGTCGAACGTAGCGCTAAAGTTTCTCGAGGAATTAACTCAGCCATTAGCTGTTATAAATCACTGAAGAACGAAATAGACAAGAAGGCAAGACAAACAACGTTAAACAATTTTTTTAATCCAGGCCCATCCTTACCAGCGAAAAATGATGACGACAGTGATCTGCAGGTTACCATTTCTTCATCGTCTTCAGATTAAAGCCATTTTAAAAAAAATTATGTATTTATACATACACATATTTTATGTAACATAAAGTTTGTTTCATTTTTGTTTATAGATTATTGTTGGTTTTTGGAGTCTGTTATTATTTTATGTACAAAAGTATGTACTTGTTATGTACACTCAAACCTGTTTTTGTACGGTCTTTTTTTGTGCGTTTTTTTATACGTGCAATGTGTTTTTGTGCAGTATACCAATTTGATTGAAATTCATATACCGCACACAAAAAATTACACAAAACAAACCGCACAAATAAAAAATCGCACAAAAATCGACCGCACAAAAACAGGTTTGAGTGTGTGTATTTTTTATTTAAATGAAATAAAAAGATAAAATGCATTTTGAATGATAAACCATGTTACATATTTAACAAATTTGGAACCGATCCCATTGAATTTGTATGAATTTGTATTAGAATAATTGATTCCTTATACAGCTTTTCGCTTTGCGGCCAAGTTTCGTGGAACGTATCTAGGCCGTAAAGCGAGGTATGGGTGTAATTCTAAATTATCATAGGTATACTTAATTTAGCTTCTGGAACCGATGTAAATGTAATATATTGGAAATATTTGGTTAAATATTCATCACTGCTAGTTTTAAATTAGTTTTGATATGTCTGTTAGCCGGTTTCTTGTTTTAATTTTTACTAAATTCATTGCGAAAAAACTATTCACATACATAAGTTGTAGAAAATAACATTTGAATTTCTGCTGCATACTTCCTCAAGCTGGGAAATTGATATATTTATTCACGTTTTATGCGTTGCAGGCCACAAAATATATGAATGCGGGCCGCAGGTTGCTCATCCCTGCTCTACAACAAGGATCACAGTGTCAGGCTTCACTGCGATAATCACGGAGAAGTGCACCAGAATGCGTTTGGTTTCTGCAAAAACTTTGTGACTAATATCACTGGGGAGAACTGTGGCGGCATGTGGTGTCCTTCTCAATAGTAAAGGGTATACTCTTGGAAGCAGAATCTCCTTCCTAGAGCTATAAATTAGGGGACCCAAGAACTATAAACTACTTTTTGGCTCATTCCTCGTTGTGGTCTAAACACTTACTTCTACATACAAATCGCAAGTTACATTTTCATATTATATGTAAATTTTTGTAGAATAAAAGAAAATATAACCGTATTTAAGTCATCTAGGTGTTCCTTTACAATTCTAATGAGCCTGTACATCCTTTTCAAGAGTGAACATATTTAAGAGGTAGTAAATAACCAGTGATTAAAAGTACTGAAATTGATAACAAAGTATAAATACATTCTCTTTATTAGATGTTTATTAATTATAATTAATTATTATATTTATATACCATTTTATTTGTACTTTAAATTTTATTTCAGAAAAAGAAAGTTGTCCACTCTGTAAAAATTGTTTTAATCCGTTGTTACCCGACAACTGTAAAATTCGTATTTATCCACGACCCGTTGTTTCCAAACAAATTCTACGGTTACATAAGAAAGAACAAAGCCGCTCTTGGAATTTGAGTATGAAAGATAAGAAAAAATTGGCTCGGTTCAAATCTCAATCAAATAAAATTGTAAGTTTTTATTTTATTTTAATGTTTTTGAATAAATGCATTTATTGACCTGTGATTTATACAATATAATTTATACAGTATTTAAAAGCATTATATTACTGAAATATCTGAATTTCATTTAGAAGGCATTCGATTTCTGATTGAAAATGTGCACGCATTTCAAGATATTCAAATATCGGATAATTGTATTAAATTCTAAATGTGCACAAGATTGAATTCAAACCATTAAAAAACCAATACTAAATCAAATGCTATCATCCATTAGGGCTTGCCATGCCATGGAAAGCGACATTTTTTCTTTAAAATTAATGCATGTGGACTTGCAACCCACCTTAAATATTTCCATTGCCTCCAACACTGAGGTGATCATGATGCAAGGTGGTGAGGATGATAGGTGCTTCGTTGAAGTCGGCTGTGACGTCCGGGTCCGTCGCATACGTCGAAAGAGCCGTTGTGCATTTATTGTGTAGTATGTCTGACTTATGCTCCTTTAATTTTACCACTAAGGAACATTTGGTAGAACCAACATATACCATATCTTTGCCGCATCTGCCATCTCTTAGCGGGACACTGTAGATTCCCGGTAATCTGTCCGGCTTGGGATGGTCTTTTCCATTCCTTAGTATGCTGTAAATGGATGGACACCTCCTGTATTCTATACTGATTTTACATTTCTTGGCTATTGCATTATATATTGATTTTAAATGCGGGTTATAAGTGAGGGGAATCCTCTTCCTATCGTCTTTCTTTTCATTGTTCGGTATTTCCATCCTACTAGACGCTACTTCTTGCGTATGTTTGTAGATTTCACATAACCTACGTATAAGGTTGGTGTATCCGTGCTTGACGACTATCCCTTCTATATTTCTTATTTCTTGCATTAATGCATGCGAGGAGGAAGAGTGTGTGTATGCTCTCCTGACCAATGCTCTGAAGGCTGCTATTATATAAGAAAATGGATCACATGATTCTATTGGAATATACATTGAGACAGCAGTTGGTTTTCGATACACAGCAGTGTGTCGAACTACCAGAGAGAATTATAAATAACTGGAAAAAGCACCAAAAAAAAAAACACTTGCTAATACAGTTGTGAATACTAGATGCCCCAGCATCATTCTGGCTCTCTGACTTGTACTGTTTAATGCCAAGAATGAACAGACTGATCTTTTGATTAATGAAAATATTACCAAAATGTTTTTCCAACATACAGGGTATAGTGTCCTTTCAATTTCTGAGTATCCTGTCGTTTTCAATTAATTAAATCCAATGGGCTTTAATGAATAATAAGAAATCCAATAGGCTTTTTATTATTAACATATTTAAAAATTTATGAAATTTTAATACATAATAAGACATGTTCTATTTATAGTAATTGTATAAACTAATGAATTGGATATTGAATATACTTTTTTATGTAATTTTTCCTTCGGTTTCTTCTGTTTAATGAATAGAATCCAAGCGGATAAATTTACTGTAATATCTTTGAGATCTTTTCAAAAAATCTCCCACATCTTTCAACAAGTACTTGGAACGTCCATGTAAATATATTCATGAACTCTTCTTGTAAGATATTGACTGCAGAAGTTATTTATAAAGACAGTTCATATAAAACTGATGACAATTTTCACATCTCAATGTAAGAATAACATGGATATTTAGAGAGAAAAATTTTCTAATTAAAAATAATACACTACAGTACATTTTGTGTCAATAGAAAACTTATTACCTATAGTAAAATAGTTAAGGAACAAAAATGATATATGACTACTACTAATGGAACTGGACTGGACCGGAGATTTCAATAAACATACACAATACACCCAAACTCCAGCACGAAACCAATTAATTAAAATAGCACGTAATGTTCTACAGGTTGAAATTAAAATATTCCAATATAAGTGACCCATTCATCCCACTACATTTGACTGAATAAACTGAAGACGGTGGCTTAGGACCACAAAAAAATATTTATTCTTTACTTTAATTAATTGGTTTTACACTTTAGTTTGGGTTATTGTGTATATTTAAAATAATGTTTGTTATCGGAACTGAGATAATCATGTATAATGAAGTATAAAAAAAGCGAGATTCCTACGGTGAGATTCCTAGCCAAGGTTGTGATTAGATCAGTAGTGAAACTATCTTGTAGTAGTAAAAATGTCAAATTTTAAGACATTCATAGTATGAAATCGCATCCATTTTTTGTTAAAATTGGCAAGAATCCATCTTGTTATCTTTTAAAAAGGAACATAACAAGGAAAGATTTGAAAAAAATTGCCACAAAATGAGTTAACTGGGCTTCGTCATTTTTAAAAGCATTGCTACAAAAGTCGGGAATAACAAAGAATAAATCAGAAGGGACGAATCGAGACGAAAAGATGAGAAGAAATGCAATTTTGCATTTTCTGTGTGGCAAGCCACTAGATCAGTTGTATGGCATAAAATATTCTGGATGTTATGAATATATTTTCTGATATATTTAATAATAATACAATAATTGAACAAATGAATAACATAATTTTAATTACAATAAAAATTAAATTGTATTAATTTAAAACAATTATGTGATTAAAAGAGCCTTATGTTAAATATTAGATAACTGTTTTCGGTATTTCAAGTTCTTTTCTTATGAATCAAACAAGTTTAGAAGTTAAAATTGTTAAATGTTTTTCAACTTTCACCCACTATTTAATGTAGGGCTACTTTAATCAATTGGTTATTTCTAGTTTGTATTAAATTAACGAGTCAACAACTCAATTAAATTATTCATAAATATTTTTTAGGTTTGTTTATGTTTAAACTGTAAGAAAACAACGAAGTATTCCGGCTCGAAATTACCAAAATTGCCCGTTTCCGAGACACCCGCTTCTACGAGTAAATTGTTCTTTAATCGAAGTTCGTTAAAAGAAAGGAAACGATCTAACATATCTATTTTATCTGCCAGTATTTTGTCTTCAAATGGAGAAAGGTAAAAAGAAATTGAATTTGATACTGAATCAAGCAACTAAAATTACTAGATTATTAATCATATAAATTTAAACTGTTAAATGAAAGAAGCAGTACATCCTGTACTCCAGCAATATATTTAATCAATCAAAAACATGGTATATTTAGACTGTTAATCTAAATATGGCATTAGTTAGAATGTAATAATGTATAATAAGTAAGAGTTTCAAAATAATTAGAGAAGAATCAAGTTTACTACTAAAATCAATGGCATGCCCATTTTTGTGTATAGGAGTTACAAATTTGAATAATTTAATTGCTTAATTGATATTTCTTTGGGTTGCAATTTGAAAAAAATTGTAGACCTATAAATTCCCACTATCGTTCATCTGTGTGGCTGTCTGTCCTTCCTTAATCTCGAGAATGGTGTTAGATAATAAAAGTCGATACAGGATACGGAAAGCATAGGAGTAGGAGGCCCCGATTAACTAAATATGAACTTCTGGTCTAGTCTGGAAGTAAAATGATTTTAATTTAAATTTTTTCTGAACGGAAAATGGAATAGAATTACATAGACGACTGGCGCGACTTTTTTGTTATTGGGAAAAGTACGATATACAAGGGCAAGACACTACCAATTTGAGAGGGAGAGTACATATTTTAAATTAACTAAATTAAAAATTGCACCTCTGCATTGTGATGATGTCAAAATAATTTTTGCTCATTATGATCTAAATTCATTATTAAAACACTCAAAATTCTCAAAAATTTTGTAGCAGAATCAGAAAAGTAAGATATATTTTTATTTTGACTTTAAAATACATCTTTAGTATAAAATTTTACCATTGAGATAGGATAACTTGCAGATTGTTACAGCAAACTTTCGATTATCTCAAGATAGATTATTAAAACATTATGCACAATCTAAAATAATAGTGGATTCAAGAAGAGCCATTCATTTCATTATATCAGTTTACAACAATAAAAGATTTTTGTGTAAAACTATTTTGTGTGTACGGACTTCTTGTTCACAATACGAGTGGTGATGTGATTGAATCAAAGTAGAAAAATAAACATCGGTTCCCCGAACTTTCGAAAAAATATTTAGTTTACATAAGCATCTGCTAGGGGCTTAAGCTATTTGGATGCTAACGAGTGAATATTTTGCAAGAATTTTAAGTGACTGAGCAAAAATAAATAAAAATTATTTGTAAAGAGTTTTTTTTTTATTCTTCTTAAAATGATTGTTCCAAAGCCTTGATGACTTGTGTTTTTATTTAATAATAATAGAAAATGGATCACCGTTGACATTTAATACTGTTTAAAGGTGACTAAAATTATGTTATTAGGACACTTCAACAGTGTATGAAAACAAATAAAAACAAACAACAATTTTGTGTTTATTTTATTCAGAGATAACAAAAGGATAAAAGATGTCATTATAATTGAATAACAAACAGAATTTTAATTTTATAATTTTATATATCAAAAAAATATGTTATCTTGTATTCCAGTAGAAAGTAGCTGAATTACTTTTATTTTTAAATATACTTCCTTGTTTTTTGCTAAGATCATATTGTTTATTTTACGTCGAAAACAAAATTCAAAAACTTCTAACTGTGATAAAAACCAAACAGCACAAGATATATGTGAAATAAAAATTTCCTGTTATGTAAGCGATATATTCTAGTTTTTCCATGTGCCTGATTTCACTTCCCAAGATTAAACTTTTATTTTTGCATTTGCTTGGTCATAGTTACTACGAGGTACGTCTGAATAGTTCGGCGAATGGTCCCATAATTGAATAACCGTGCCGGTTAGGATGTCGTGCTCACGCAGACGTAGTGAGAGACTTGCCAACTAGTGCCCCCTAGCGTCGAAATCGCGACAGTTAAACAGAAGTGCACGCAGCAAACAATGCAACGCACTCAGTGTGAGGAGTGTCACTGCAAAATGGAGCAACACGTGAACATTACGGCACTTCCTCGCTACACGCCAGGTGACAGTTCTTCAACACTTCTCCATATTCTCCAGATCTGGCACCTGCAGATTTCTTCTCGTTCCCCGCCCGAAAGGCCTACGCTTTTCCGACATTACGCAGATCCAACAACGTGCGACGACGGTGCTTCGTGCAATATCGAAGGAAGCGTTTGCTCACGGCTTCCGGCAGCCGTAACCGACGTCAAACGTGTGTTGTCGCTAATGGCGATTACTTTGAATGCCAGTAAAAGTATTTTGTTTGTATCTCTTGTTTCCTTTATTTTATGAGACCATTCACTGAACTTTTCAGACACACCTTGTATAAGCACCATACAAGAATTTACATTCAAAGTTTAACTCATTTATCGTATAAAAGTTGACAAAAAGTCGAGATATCGAAAACTAGCAAGTTAGTTCGGCATTGTCCTGCTTATATTAAATGTTTACAGATAGGAAGGATCAAACTACGAATAATTAGAAATTTGGAAATGGAAAACACTGTCGTTAATGATTACTGTTTTTATTTACCTATCATAAAGTAAAATAGCAATGTAACGATAAATGTTACAAATTTTGTAAAATGATGGTAAATTTTTATTTTTATAAAATTGACAAACTTGTACATTGAAGTTAGAATTTCATTCGCAGATATAGACCTGATTTCAAAGATTGTTTTCCATTTTTCCACGGGATTATCTGCAAAATTTGGTTTCATCAGTCAAAAGGATGGATATGTATGGGGAATAGATAGTAACAGACATTCAGTTTTATATACGGTATGTTGATAGTGATTGGATGTATGTAATCAAACTTTTATTTGAGTTACATATGATAAATATTTTAACTAAATATTTGAATGTTTCTCTCCAAAGTTTTCGTCAAGATTGTTCTTAATCAAATGTTTGGAAATTTCAAGACACCAGTTTGTTAGAGCTTACTTAGAGAAAACTTAAATGATCCAAAAGTATTAAGGAAGTGACAGTTTTATTTAATTTTGGGTTCAATAAAGTAGTTTTTCAAATTTTGTTTGAAGTTTTGAAATGTTGATGAATAATCTGCTTGAATATGGTATTTTATATAAAACTTTATAAAGGTCTTTTAATTTTTACAGATAATAGATTAACTGGAAATGCAATTATTTGGAATTATTTTTTCTCATTCATTTGGGTAATTGAGAGTTTATTGTACAGAGAAAAATATATTTTGTTTGTTAAGGTTTTGCTTTAATCCATTGTGCTTTTATCGTTATCTTGTTTAAAATATTTAGGTGTTTTTTATTAATTCTTTATATACCATGGGCACTTAGAGGACCTTTTTAGCAACTCCATTATATTTCATACATTATAAAGATGGAACTATTTTTCTCTTAATGACTTAAGAACTAAGATTGGCCATACTTTACTGTTAGACTTATTACACCACCACAGAACATCAAATTATGCTTAGAAAAACACTATTTTATTTTCACAGTGCCTTTTCGGACCTGGAGTCCCTCATCAGCTTTTTTGCTACAAAAATTAAAAGGAGGTTAACAATTTTAAAGTACCGTAATTCACACGAATGATAAAAGGCCGGCCGTAGACTTACGTTTAACGTGTCGATTCAATATTTAGAACATTAAAAGATTAAACACTCCATAAAACAAAAAAATTATACATAAAAAAGGGTAGTGCAGATACAATAAAACAGAATAATAAACTAAGGTACCGGTAAAACAGCAAAGTAGTAAAAATATACATTGTTAAAACAAAATAATAAGCGGATTCACCGTATAACAAATAAAGTAAGATGATTCGAAATACATTCCAGAATAGCCGTCACCCTCTCCCCTATCACACTTCTTATATACACACTGGAAGGGATTCCGGATCCATTCAGAGTCAGAAAAATCTGTCTCCTTGTCACACTTTTCCCCTCCCCACGATCCCTCTAGTCAAATATGCGTACCACGATTCATGTAATTTTTGGCCAAAATTATTATTCATGATTTTCTCTTTGTTTTTTTATTTCTAAGTGTTCATATCATCTTCTTTTATAAGTATTTGATTCCTTTTTAACTATTTTGACAGTATCCTTTACAATTTGACAGCCTTCTTTATTACAGTGGGACAGCTACAGCCGAGTTGTTATTATTGTACTTTATGGCAGAGATATGTTTTATTATTTTAACAAAAAGTATCAAAAACTAGTCAAAAAAACTAAATTACCCAACTATTCAAGAAAGAGAGACCTGGCTGAATGGCACAATCGTCAACTTAAGTAATGTCCAAATACTGATTGATATAAGAAAAATGCTAAGCAAAGGCTTGGGTTTTAATGATTCCAATACTGTTAATAGGAAAGATTGGGCCGTCAGTTTAGAAAACATCATTTGTTTGTCCCGGATAACACAGGAACAAAAAGTTTAACTTGAGGGAAGAGTTACAGTATGAATTGTCTAAATATAAAATTAATAGATATAGGAAAAATAAAAAAATCCAGTATAGGCACAAAATAGAGAATCTGAAAAGGTTATTTAACTGTAATGACCAATTACACGTGCACGAATTTGGCGAAACAACAGTAATTTATTCTAACAGTACAATAACCGCGAGATGCTTCCTAACCCTCAAGTTTACACGATACACGACTTAAAACTAACGAAATTTACAATACTCTATATACATATATACATACACATTTTCCTTCTATACAATAATTGCATATATTAGCCTTCGACGAATCACGGTATTATGTTAAGTAAATGCAACACGATCTCGAGTTCCAAGCGTTCCTTTTCTTTACGTTAATTCACAAAACTAATAGTTCTTTCCGATACCTGAACGTAATTTACGTCACCAGAAGTACGTCCCTCGTTGATACTTCTCAATTACACTACGATGGAAACGGATTGTGCTTCCCGACTGAAAGTGGTCGCCCTTTCTAGACTCCTGTTCTCCCGGTCTAACTCCGACGTCCTTGCTGACCCTTCCTCGGCAACCTTCCTCGACGAATCCAAAAGCAGCCAAAAAGTGTCCTCAATCGTGAGAGTCCCTCAATTTATATTTCCCGCTCTCCGGAAGTCCGCTTCACTTATTGTCCCACTCTGGACCAATCAGAAAGCTTCTCACGTATCCTAAGGTGACATCATAAGAAAATTCCACGCGACACGGTACAAACCAAGAAAACCCGATACATACAAAAAGGAAACCGAGAAAATAATTAATAATAA
Source organism: Centruroides vittatus (assembly GCF_030686945.1). Taxonomy (NCBI): domain Eukaryota; kingdom Metazoa; phylum Arthropoda; class Arachnida; order Scorpiones; family Buthidae; genus Centruroides; species Centruroides vittatus. Next base: position 389,267 of record NW_027122389.1, on the reverse strand, counting down.
TAATAATAACAATAATACATAGTTGCGTAGCACTACATATCTCCCCCCCAAGCGACTCACTTCCCGTAGTGCAAACTACGGAAATCAATTTTGCGTTCACGTAGGTTATAAGGTTTCTTACGCACCTCAAGGTCAGTGCACTTCTGCACACCACTTGTGTCAACACCTTGCGTGTTAGTGACCACCCCACGTCTCCTCACCAACCGATCATCCAGGACTTCATCATCATCCTCCAGTACAATTCCTCTATCCTCCCTCTTTTTTTTCTTATTACAAATCGGATAGCCATAGCAAGGTTTTAGGCGATCGACATGGACAGTCTCCTGATCCTTCATATTGCAACCCTCCACACGATACGTAGTTGGGTTTATCACCTTGGTGATCCGAAAGGGTCCTTTATAATTATAAGAAAACTTATTCCCTTTAACACCTTTCTTTCTCACCCAAACCCTCTGCCCTTCCGAAAAACTTACTAATGTTCTCCCTTTGCTTCGATAATCCCTTCCTTTCTTGTTGTAATTTCGCGCATGGATACTCGCATTTTCCCGTAATGCACGGAGTTTCGTGACCAGGAATGCCCTACGCTCATCGGTAGACATATCATCAGGCAGGTATTCGATATTAGGGGTACGGGGATCAACACCATACAAGAGGAAGGCAGGTGACTCATTTATGGCAGTGTGGTGCGAATTGTTATAGGCAAAACATGCAGAAGGTATCATTTCATCCCATTCGACTCTCCCATCGTCAGAGGATTTAGTTATCATTTCGACTAACGATCTGTTCACCCGTTCGCACGTGCCATTCGCACAAGGTCGATAAGCGGTAGTAATGTTCCTCCTAATTCCTAACCACTTGCAACAGTCCGAGAATAAAGATGATAGAAAGTTGGTACCTCTATCGGAAATAATTACTTCTGGGGCACCGTACCTACAAACGATTTCATTAAATATTGTATTACTCACAGACCATGCAGTTTGGTCCTTCAAAGGGTGTGCTTCGACGAAACGAGTGAAAATATCTACTATTACAAGGATGAATCGGTTACCGCTGCTCGATGTGCGGATAGGTCCTACTATATCCACAGCAATCTTTTGGAAAGGTGCCTCAGCCGTCTCGTTTTCTTGGAAAGGAGCCTTTCCTTTGTGTACATTATGCCTCTGGCACCTTTCACACGTCTTAATGACACCTTCGACCTTCTCTCTCAAATTCCGAATATAATAGTGTTTCTCAATGTTAATTATAGTTTTTCGCACGCCCCAATGCCCCGACAGATTGTTTTCGTGAACAGCCTTAATCACTTCCCTAGCAAGATCCTCCCCTACGCATAATTGGCTAACATACTTGTCACGGGACTTCAAGAGGCTTCTTCTATACAGGCATTCGCTTATTACTACATACTGGTGCATATAGCTCCCAATATTTCTATTCCCGGGGCTTCTCAGTAAATCCCTTTTTATGGGGCCAAAAGTTTCATCGCGATCCTGTGATAAACCAATCTCGTATCTATTAGGGATTACAGCCCTTGTAGATTCAACATCGAAGTGATGAACCCCGTTAACGTTCCTCGAAAGGAAGTCCGCTACTTTATTGTCAACGCCTTTCACATGTTGGACTTCTATATGGTAGTCCATAATCTCCATTATCCAACGAGTCAGACGCTTGCTCCCATTTTGAATGTTGCTAAGGAACACAAGGGGTTTATGGTCAGAGAGTATTATCGTTTTTTGGCCTAGAATTAAAAATTTGAAGTGTCTTAAGGCTAAAACAATTGCTAGACATTCTTTCTCAATTGTGGAATAATTGATTTCTGCCCCTTGAAATCTCCTACTAAAATAGCCTATCGGAGCCAGTCCCTTTTCGTGCCGTTGTTCGAGCACCGCAGCTGCCGCGTTGTCAGATGCGTCAGTGTGCAAATAGAATGGTCTATCAAAATCCGGGTGAGCTAGAATTGGTGGGCTTGCTATTGCCTCTTTTAACTTTTCAAAACCTCTCTGACATTCTGGGCTCCATAAAAATCTCTTCCCTTTCTTGGTGAGTTCTGTTAATGGAGCAGCGATATCGGAAAACGACGGGATAAAATTCCGAAAAAATCCAACCACACCGAGAAAACTGCGGACCTCTTTTACACTACGAGGTGTTTCCACTTTCTTGATCGACTCAACATTGTTGGGATCAGGTCGCACACCCTCGCTATTAATAATATGTCCTAAATATCTCACCTCCTTTGCTAATATTTGGCATTTACTCGGATTTAATTTTAGGCCCTCATCCCTTAATGTACTAATTACTCGATCGACAAGCTCAAGATGATCCTCCAAACTTTGTGAAAATAATACAATATCATCTTGAAACACAAAGCAGCTATTTCCGACAAATTTTGCTAAGATCTTCGTCATAATGTATTGGAAAAAACCTCCCACTATTCTTCCCACCCTGAGGCATCCTACAAAGTTGGTATTTTCCCCATGGTGTGGAGAACGCAAATATGTGTCTTACCTTGGGATCTAGAGGAATCTGGAAATACCCTGCTTTTAAGTCCAATACCGAGAAATATCTGTTCCCATTAAGTTGGGATAAGATGTCGTCTATTCGAGCCATCGGGAATATTTGGGGTTCTGTTATATCATTAATTTTTCGCAGGTCCAAAGTGATACGAATCTCACCAGAGCTTTTAGGAACAACATGTATAGGAGAGTTCCACTCCGATGAGCTCTCCTCACATATACCTGCTTTTATCAGCTCACTAACTTGCTTCTTAAGGCCAGGTAAGTAACTGTACGGAATTCGGTACTGTCTAACGTTGACCGGACGTTCCGACGTCAGGCTAACAGAGTGCATATGTCTGCTAGTGCCAGATAACTCGGCAATTTCGCTAGCAATAGCGTCCGGATACTTTCTCAAAATATTTATTATTTTCCTCTTAACCGGTTCATCTAGGTGATCCAATCTCCACACCTCTCTTTCTACCTCTGCCACCCCTACCTCACTATTTATATTAATACAAAATCTCCCTTCACGACCTTGCTTATCTGCCTTAACCACTGATTCGATCCCCACCAACAGCCCAGGGTGCTGGCAAATAATGTCCATCCCGATGATCATCTCGTAACCTGCCCTTTCAGGAAACCCAACACTTGGTGTTGTCGTGCATACCTTTTTCCCATCGTGGAAACAGCACTCGATTGCTACGGCCTCATCACTGTTTATGAGTGCTCCCGACATCCCACTAATACATGAATTGTTTGGGACCACCCAATTCCTATTTTCACGCCTGATATATTCAGTCAATTCATTCTTAATTACGGTCCTTTCTGCACCTGTATCTACTAGACCAGCAATTTCACGTCCTAGGATTACACCTCTTACAATCGGTAACCCCCGGTCTGACAAGTGGATCTTTCTGGTCAGTTCTAATTTAACTAACCGGTCATTCGCCTGACCTTTCAAATGACCTCTGACTAGTTTAAACCTCTTCTCTTGTTGCATTTTCTCGAAATATGGCCTATTTCACCACACGTGTAACAACGGCGCTCTTTTCCCCACCTCTCGCGGTTATTGTTCCCCTTCATGTGCTCGAGTAAAGATGCCATGGACTCGGTCAAACTCCTTATTTGAGTCTCCAACTCCTCTACACGCTTACCCAATTGTACTTCCCTTCTCTCCAACCCCCTTTCATGCTCAACATTTGCGCATACCTCACTTATCCCACCTCGTTTGTTGCAGGCCGATTCGATTTCCTCTTCTTCTTCGGCCTTTACTATCGCCTCATCCAAGGTGTCCGGCCGCCTCTGCATCACCTGCCTCCTAATCTCCGCTAGTAGTCCTTTTATAAAGCATTCCTTAACAGCATTGTCGCGAAGCGTCGCTAAATTAGAATTGCGCGTCACCGCTCGTGAAAACAACGACTTAATCCTAATCCCGTATTCGCAAACCCTCTCCCCTCTTCTCTGGGAGATCTTTAATACCTGATCAAACGGGTCCTGTTCTTTTTCTTTACGACCAAAGCACTTTATAAGAGCCCTCCTTATTTCATCATAGCTCATGACGCCCTGGTCCCTTAAATCGAAAAATAAAGACAAGGGCTCACCTTTTAGGCGGGCTTGAACTACGGTGACCTTCACAGTCTCATCCCAGCTTGCCAACGACGCGACGTTCTCGACGGTTTGGAAAAACCTACTCACATCTAAAATATCTCCGGGCAGGTTCGAAAAACATGGGATCATGCCCATAAATCCCGTTACAATAGGCACATTGCCCAATTCCCCTGCCCCTGAAGATCCGCTGGTAATTTGTTCATCCATAGTTTACCGAAACCTTTTGGTTTTACAATAATATAATTTACAATTCCAATGGCTATAATTACAGATATAAGCGGCAGTAGGATGAGGGGTTAATACAAGATGCACGTTTGGTCGGTCCTTTTACAACAAACAACCCGATCAATATCCTGTCGCGGACGCCAATGTTGATTATCCGATGGATCTAAGTCCACGGATGTAATAAGGATGTATGTTAAGGACTCAAGTAATGACCAATTACACGTGCACGAATTTGGCGAAACAACAGTAATTTATTCTAACAGTACAATAACCGCGAGATGCTTCCTAACCCTCAAGTTTACACGATACACGACTTAAAACTAACGAAATTTACAATACTCTATATACATATATACATACACATTTTCCTTCTATACAATAATTGCATATATTAGCCTTCGACGAATCACGGTATTATGTTAAGTAAATGCAACACGATCTCGAGTTCCAAGCGTTCCTTTTCTTTACGTTAATTCACAAAACTAATAGTTCTTTCCGATACCTGAACGTAATTTACGTCACCAGAAGTACGTCCCTCGTTGATACTTCTCAATTACACTACGATGGAAACGGATTGTGCTTCCCGACTGAAAGTGGTCGCCCTTTCTAGACTCCTGTTCTCCCGGTCTAACTCCGACGTCCTTGCTGACCCTTCCTCGGCAACCTTCCTCGACGAATCCAAAAGCAGCCAAAAAGTGTCCTCAATCGTGAGAGTCCCTCAATTTATATTTCCCGCTCTCCGGAAGTCCGCTTCACTTATTGTCCCACTCTGGACCAATCAGAAAGCTTCTCACGTATCCTAAGGTGACATCATAAGAAAATTCCACGCGACACGGTACAAACCAAGAAAACCCGATACATACAAAAAGGAAACCGAGAAAATAATTAATAATACTAATGAGGGAAGAGTTACAGTATGAATTGTCTAAATATAAAATTAATAGATATAGGAAAAATAAAAAAATCCAGTATAGGCACAAAATAGAGAATCTGAAAAGGTTTTTAACTGATAATAAATTAATAATAGCCAAAGCAGACAAAACAAAACCTAGTTGTGAGCAAGACGCAAGCATCTACAAGCAATTGTTGGATCAAAATATGTATATTGAACTGGATAATAATCCAACTGTCCTTCTTAAGAAAAAATTAAAAAAGGCAATTGTGAAACTTGAAAAACAAAATCTTATTAACCAAACAGAAAAACATTTCATTCTAAATAGTGAAAACAGAACACACAAGTTTTCTTATAGAGTTAAACACACAAAGTTCCAGTCTCGTATAGACCGTAGATATAAAAGGATATATCTTTTATAATTTAGAACTTATTTTAAAAGAAAAACTAAACACCTTAGATCAGTGGTATTCAATCTATGGGTCACGACCCCATATGGGATCGTGAAAAATTACCTTGGGGTCGCAAGGTGGATAGAAAAATTGTAAATAAATTTAATTGGATACAAATACATCATTGACAAACTTTTTTCAGAAAAATATTAGTTTCTAAAATGTGAAATTTTATTAAATTCTAGACAGATTACTATATTTTTAGAAGGACGACTTTGAAGAGATAGAGGTTCGGATATGTCTCGGACGACGTCGTGTAATGTCGGTTTTGGCAAATCACAACTTGGCAAACAAGTGACGACAATGCATATTCTATTTACACCATCGGCGTGGCCCATTTGTGAGTTTAATTATTATTTTGGTGTAAAATATCATATTTAACTTAGTATTTGTGATAAATTGACTGCTTTTAAAGTTACAAATTTTATGTCCCTCGTGGATAAGTGGCTAAAAACTGGTAGCATAATTGAAAAAACAGACAGCGAAGGGACAAATGACGAGAAAAGCGCTTCGATTTCGGTTGCTTTAACTTCCGACACAGACCAAATACATTTGGAAGCTTCTGCCTCTACAGAGTCGAGACATAAAGAAGTAAAAGCAAATAAATGAGTTTATAAAATATGGTTTTTTATGTACTGAAGATGATGAACCAAGGGCTAGATGCCTTATGTGCCTGGCAGTACCATCAAACGAGTCACTGAAACCAAACAAACCAAAGAGGCACCTACATACCAAACACCCAGAATCCAAAGATAAAACCATTGAATTTTTTCAGAAAAAATAGGATATTTGACATGTAGGCAAAATTTTATGTCTGCTTTTACCAATATTAACAAAAAAGCACCGGATGTTTCTTACCGATTGAGCTATCTTATAGCTAAATCTGGCAAACCGTACACAATTGCCGAAGAGTTAATTGTGTAAAAAAGAGCAACTCGGGATATAGTAAGTATTATGTTTGGCAAAAAGGAAAAGCAACAGATATATCAAATACCACTCTCTGATACAACAATTGGTTGCAGAATATTCAAAATGGCAGAAAATGTGGAAGGCGAACTTATAAGTAGATTCAAAAAAGTAAATTTTTCAGTCTTCAGTTGGATGAATCCACTGATTGCCAAAATGCTGCACAACTAATTTGTTTTGCAAAATATTAATACAAAAATGAAGTCATTGAAAACTTTCTCTTTTGCAAGGAACTACAAAGGACTACGGGAGGAGAAATCTTTAAATTAGTAAATTCTTACATCACGGGAAACAATATTTCTTGGGAAAATTGTGTGGGGGTGTGTAGTGATGGAGCTCGTGCTATGCTTGGAAAACACAGCGGACTTCTATCTTGAATCAAAGAAGTTTCACCCAATGTAACATGGGTTCACTGTATGATTCATAGAGAAGCGCTTGTATTGAAAAACATGCCACCGAACTTAAAGTCTGACTTAGATACTGGAATTAAAATAATAAATTTTATAAAGGTGTGTTTTCGGAATTCAAGGATTTTTTCACATATATGCAGAGAAATGAGCAGCGAACATCAGCAGCTGCTTTTACATACAGAGGTGCATTGGCTTTCGAGGGGTAGGGCCCTAACGAGACTATTTGAACTTAAAGATGAGGTGTTCGTGTTTTTAAATGACAAAGATAAAAAATTTATATACTTTTTAACTGATGAAGAATGGCTATGTAGGTTAGCTTACTTGAGTGATATTTTTTTCAAATTGAACAAGTTGAATTTAAGTCTTCAAGGTGAACAATTAAATATATTTATGGACATTGATAAAATCAAAGCTTTTACAAAGAAAATAGACTTGTGGTGCTCATACTGCAAGGAGATTAATTTTGCATCATTTCCTATTTTAGAAAGTTTTGTTATAGAAAACAAAGTAAAAGTTAATTAATCGGTTATTAAAGATATAACAACTCACTTGACAGATCTTAAATATCAATTTAATTTTATTTTCCAGAAGATTTTTCTGACTCTGAATGGATCCGGAATCTCTTTCAGTGTGTATATAAGAAGTGTGACAATGGATAGGGGAGAGGGTGACGGCTATTCTGGAATGTATTTCGAATCATTTTGTTACTTTATTCGTCGTACAGTGAATCCACTTATTATTTTGTTTTAACAATGTATATTTTTACTACTCTGCTGTTTTACCGGTACCTTAGTTTATTATTCTGTTTTATTGTATCTGCACTACCCTTTTTTATGTATAATTTTTTTGTTTTATGGAGTGTTTAATCTTTTAATGTTCTAAATATTGAATCGACACGTTAAATGTAAGTCTACGGCCGGCCTTTTTTCATTCGTGTGAATTACGGTACCTTAAAATTGTTAACCTCTTTTTAATTTATGTAGCAAAAAAGCTGATGAGGGACTCCAGGTCTGAAATGCACTGTGAAAATAAAACAGTGTTTTTCTAAGCATAATTTGATGTTCTGTGGTGGTGTAATGAGTCTAGCAGTAAAGTAAGGCCAATTTTAGTTCTCACAAGTCATTAAGAGGAAAATAGTTCTGTCTTTATAATGTATGAAATATATTAGATGAATATACAGTACTGCAGTGGTTTTCAATCTTTTTGAAGTCGAGGAACACTAAACTTTGGCATTTTTTTTGCGGAACATTTACAATACATCAGATTTTAAAGAAGGGTGGCAAACTTTTTCGAAATCGAGCGCACTCGGTCTAGTAGATGACGACATTAGCTTTTGCTGATTACATTCCCATACAAAAATTATTTTACATTGTATTCATATTTCTTTTGCAACAATTTTTAATTGTATATTTGATTTTTTGCGGAACACTTGAAGTGGCTTCACGGAGCACTCGTGTTCTGCGGACCACAGATTGAGAACCACGGCAGTACTGTATATCATAAATTTATTTTTCGACAAAATATGTACATAAATCAATTTCTACAGAGTTCCGTAGTCCTAAGAACTATTATTTGCGTTAAAAAAGAAAAATGTGATATTTAACATCATGGAGAGATTCATATCTTTGAATGTTACTGTACACTTTTTCTTCTTCTTGACTTTTTCTCAACTATATGGGGTTAGAGTCTTTCTCTTCCATTCTGTCCTGTTCAAAGCAACATCTGCAGACACACTACACTCCTCCATATCACATTTAAGGATTTCATTCTAGGTCTTTTTAGGTCTTCCTCTCCTCCTTCCCCCTTCCACTGACATTCCCAGGACTCTTCAGACTGGGGCTGTTTCTGCTTGGTGTTTCTCTCCATCCCAAATTAGCAGTGCCTCCCCCTTGTACAGGAGGGTCTAATGATGTGTTCACTTGTTTATAATTGATCAGCGCAAATTGCCAACACCGTCAATTCTCGATAACGGTCAACTCTTTGATAACAGGTGCGTGTACTAAGGAATTTGTCTAATCTGGGAAACTGTGGTGGGTGAAGCCCCCCCATGTAATTATGTATATTTTTATCATCACCATTATTATTATTTTTATTATTGTCATATTTTTAGAATTAATGTTAAGTCTACTAACCCTAAATATCTAATTCTTTCAACCGTAAAACACTGACTTGATGGCGTGTTTTGGGCGAGTGTGGGGTCACCTACCCAGGTGAAGGGGTCAACTTTCGTCATTCGGAGTCACGACGGCGAAGGAGGAAGCACGTGGAAGTGGGTAAGAAGAAGCGTGAGAAAGGTGCTACGGAGTGCAGACGTTGGAGAATAGTGTCGTCTTTGGTGATTGTGAGAAGCAGAGGGAAGGTTACGAATTAGGATCGCACTTATCTCTCTACAAAGAACCCTTATATTGGTGAGGTGAATATTTTTCCCGCTATACGGACTTACTCCCTTCCCCTTGTGTCGCTACCACAAGATACGAGAACAAAGGATCCTGAACTAACAAACGACGGGAGAAGTAAAAGGGGAGTATTTTTATAATATTACTAACCTTAATATTAATCTAGCCTAGTATAATTTAAATCTATCAGTTATATATGCCGATGCAATCGGATTGTGGATCCGAAACTTATAATTGTCGGAAAATTACGGTCCATTGTTGTGTTAAAAGTAACGCGATATGTGTACGTTGTATTAATTTTGTAAACTGTAAATCGGCATCTGTTATAATAAATCAATATTATTATTACTTTCTTAATATTTGTGATAGTCCGATATATTTTATTTGTAACACGTGGGTCTCGTTAACCCGTCACACCACATAATTGGCGTCCGCGACAGGATTCGAGTGTCTTCGCACGTATCGAATCTATTAGTGTATATATATATAAGTGTAATATTGTTGTTATTGTGTATATTCGGAAATTATGGAAGAACAAAGAACTCTGGACGAACGACCCTCCAGCAGCCAGCAAGATGCCCCGATTGTCTCTGGTTTTTTGGGAATGATTCCCTTCTTCTCTGCCGAAAAGGAATCAATTAACATCGCACAGTTTTTTAATTGCTTTGAACAAGTTGCCAAATTAGCGAAATGGGATCAGATAACCAAACTCGTAACATTAAGAGCCAGGATAAAGGGTAGACCACTCACCTACTTATTCGAAAGTGAATCCTTCCATGGATCGGACTTTGAAAAAATCAAAGAAGACCTCATTGAACACTTCTCCCCACAAATATGCAATACTAACATCGCTCTGGAGAATTTTATTCATATAGAACAGAGGAAAGGAGAGACCATCAGGAGCTACACCTGTAGATTAAAAACCGCAATGGAAACCCTAGAAAAGAGCTCCCCTCTATATAAAGGCATAAAAGGGGACATGCTAAAAGATCAGTTCCTGCAAGGACTAGTACCCCACATACAAAAAGACGTTATCCATACTGATCCGCAGACATTAGAAGAGGCTGTGGAGTTAGCCGAGAGAATAGTCAAACAAAGGGATAGATACTCGAAACGAAGTGAGATTAACTCTTCGACCATTGAGGACGAGCCCCAAGAGTGCAGAGTTAATAGTGCCAATAATGATAGAGAAGAACAGCATCGGGCAGAAATAAAACAAATGAGAGATGACATCGAAAAGCTGACGGCTGCCATCGGTGCTCTAAAAACTCAGATTGGGGCTGGTAACGAGGAGAGAAGAGCAGGGCCGAGATGCTATAGATGCAATCTGCTGGGTCATATATCTAAAAACTGTAAATGGCAAGGAAATTTAAACTAGATAACCCCAATGATGGAGGCCAGAATCAACGGGGTAAATGCCAAGTAAAGATGGCCAATAGTCTGATACAGGGTCGTGGTGGATTACCTTTGTGCACAGTGAAAGTCGGCAATCAAACTGTGAAATTTCTCATTGACACAGGTGCTGAGCGGTCAGTAATCGACGAAGGATTGGTGAATGGAATTAAGGATGCGGGTGCGCTAACCCACCGCATCAATGTATTACTAAAAGGAATAAACAGCACATCGACCCTCTGCTCGACAGGAGTTGAACTGACCGTGGTTAACTCGGAAGGGAGGGAAGTGAGTCATGATTTCATCGTCCACAATATCGAACCCACGAGGGATTATCTTGGTGTATTGGGAATTGATTTTCTTGCCAAGGATAGATCAATCATAAGGAAATTGGATAATATGGTACAAAACGGTGTAAGGCCCGCTTCAATGGGACAGACAATTGCCCTATCATGTAATGAAGTAGTGAATGACGACTTATTAGACAAGGTGGACCTCTCTGGTGTACATAGCCCATGGAGAGAGGAAATTAGGAGCATAATTATAAAACATAGGGCATGTTTCTCATTACACGTGAGTGACTTAAACGGAACTTCGAAATTTACTCACCAGTTCAAAATCACGGACAATAGACCTAGACATACCCGTCAATATAGGATCCCCCACATCCTGTTGCCAAAACTAAAACAAAAGATTGACGATTACAAGAAAGCCGGCATAATTGAAAACAGTACCTCCCCCTGGAATTCCCCAATCCACCTAGTGCAAAAAGACGATGGAGATGTCCGATTGACTCTTGACTTACGGAAAGTCAACGAGATCATAGTTGGCCAAGACTTCCCTATGGCCAGAGTGGACGATATTCTGACCCAATTCCAAGGTAGTGTCATATTCTCTGTGCTGGACCTCAGCTCGGGATATTACCAAATCCCGATTGATAAAGAGTTGAGAGAAATCTTCGCATTTACTACCCCCTCAGGCAAGTACCAACTCTGCCGTATGCCGCAAGGGGGAAAGAATAGTGGACGCTATTTTCAAAAAGTGATGAACACCATCCTATTCGATATAATAGGAAACGGATGTTATGTCTTTCAAGATGACATCGTACTCTACTCGAAAACAGAACAGGAGCACATTGAACTCTTAGACGATGTCATCCGCCGAATAGAAGATCACGAGCTCAAATTAAAACCTGAAAAGTGTCACTTGTTTGTTCGGGAAATAAAATACCTTGGACACATCATTAACGCAAGAGGTATCTCACCTGACCCGAAGAATGTGGAGGCGATAAGACAGATAAAGCCGCCGAAAAACGTGAGAGAAGTGAGAAGATTCATAGGGATGATAAATTATTATCGCCCGTTCATGAAGGGTCTATCTGGGCTAATAAATAACATAACAAATCTGACTAGAAAAGGTGTAAAGTTTGATTGGACCGAGGAGCACGAATCTGACTTCGAGAGGATAAAGGCCATAATTTCCGGGGCGCCAACACTGGGACATCCTGATTTTGATGCTGAGTTTCAGCTATATACGGATGCAAGCGACAACTGCATTGGAGCGACCCTACAACAAGAAGGTCCGGGCCAGGAGGTGAGACCAATCGGGTTCTACAGTCGGAGATTAAATGGGAGTGAATTGAACTATTCAACCATTGAGAAAGAGTGTATGGCCCTCGTATTTGCACTGAGACACTTCCGCTACCTCATCCTCGGGAGACCAATAAGGATCTTCTCTGACCACCGCCCATTAATGTTCTTGAAGAACATGGAAAACAACAATCGGCGTCTAATGAGGTGGGCCTTGGAAGTCTCAGAGTATGACTGCACAATCGGACACGTTCGAGGAGCCGATAACGTCGTTGCCGACTACTTGTCAAGACCCGAGAGCAGAAGTGCGGACGTGGCTAGTAACGAGTGTGAGAACATACGTAACATTATCGTGCTTTCTCAGGAAACTGACCCGATGTTTGGGCCCATAAAGCGCACAATACAAGGGAACAGGAAGGACGGTGACAACCCATCCCTCCCCATTACTAGTTTTGACATAATCGATGGCTCTCTCTTTTTCGTGGGAGGTAATGACAGTGACAGGTCCCGCTTTAGGGAGTGTGTAGGGGAGGACGCAATTGGAAAGGTCATTGGCCTTCACCACGATAGCCAGCTGGCAGGACATGGTGGAGTGTATAAAACTCACCAGCACGTGCAAAGGAGATACTATTTCAGAAAAATGTGGGATAGAGTTAAGGAGTATGTCCAGTCCTGTACTGTCTGCCAAAAATATAACAGACACAAAGGGAAAGCACCAGTGCAGGAATTTAATAAAGTCAGTCACCCAATGCAAGTGCTAGGAATGGATCTGATTGGGCCCCTGCCTAAATCAGACCTTGGGAATAGGTACATCCTGGTGGTGATCGATCTCTTCTCGAGGTACGCCGAAGCCATCCCCATCCCACAACAAACATCCGAAATAATTGCAGAAGCCTTGTTTGACCATGTCATTTGCCGTTTTGGTTGCCCGCAGACTCTGATATCGGACAGGGGAGCAAATTTAACAAGCCGGACTATGGAGGAACTGTGTGCCAACCTGAAAATAAAAAGGAAGGTCACCACATCGTATAGGCCCACGTCAAATGGTGCGGTGGAGAGGGCCAACAAAACAATAGTAAACATCGTATCGAAAATCTCAGATGGCAACAACCGTAACTGGGACAGATACATACCTGCCGCAATGTTTGCCTATAGAAATAGCGTAAATTCCACGACACGTGACACGCCAAATTTCATTATGTATGGATTCGACCCAACCTTCCCGCACGAAGTTAATATCGAGACACCGTCTAGAGAAGCTGAGAGTGTAGAGTCATACCGTGAACAACTCGTAGATAAGATACGTATAGTATATGAATCTACCAGGAGGATTAGCGAGGAAAGAAAACGAAAAGCACGCGAATATTGGAACGAAAAGAGGAAATTGAGAAAGTTCGCTGTTGGTCAGAGAGTCTGGTTATTGAGGCCCCATGGCGACCCGAAGAAAGGGAAATTTTCCCCTAAGTACCTGGGCCCTCACCGCATAACTGGTATAGTTAATGACGTTAACATTAGAATCAGTGCTGGGAACAATAACAAAGAACAAACCGTTCACATAGACAGGATTAAACCTTATTACAAGCCACACCCCGATAGGAACTATAAAAGCCGGGGGAAGGCAAAAGTGACGCAAATAGACCACGGATCAACTAATATGGATGAGGAGGAGGGCGACGAACTCGATCCCCGCATCATCTCAACTACCAGAGACAGTCAGAGAGGGTGTCAGAAATCAACAGGGTCGCAACAAGAAGTGGCCAGAAGGCAGCCGGAGGAAAATCAGCTGGGGGTGGTCCCCAAACCGTACAACCTGAGAGGTCGGCGCATCAACTACCACCTGCTACATCATGGACTCTAGTGATTTGTCAATCTATGCAATGTAACCAAGATACCTGTTGGTGGGGGATGATGTGGTGGGTGAAGCCCCCCCATGTAATTATGTATATTTTTATCATCACCATTATTATTATTTTTATTATTGTCATATTTTTAGAATTAATGTTAAGTCTACTAACCCTAAATATCTAATTCTTTCAACCGTAAAACACTGACTTGATGGCGTGTTTTGGGCGAGTGTGGGGTCACCTACCCAGGTGAAGGGGTCAACTTTCGTCATTCGGAGTCACGACGGCGAAGGAGGAAGCACGTGGAAGTGGGTAAGAAGAAGCGTGAGAAAGGTGCTACGGAGTGCAGACGTTGGAGAATAGTGTCGTCTTTGGTGATTGTGAGAAGCAGAGGGAAGGTTACGAATTAGGATCGCACTTATCTCTCTACAAAGAACCCTTATATTGGTGAGGTGAATATTTTTCCCGCTATACGGACTTACTCCCTTCCCCTTGTGTCGCTACCACAAGATACGAGAACAAAGGATCCTGAACTAACAAACGACGGGAGAAGTAAAAGGGGAGTATTTTTATAATATTACTAACCTTAATATTAATCTAGCCTAGTATAATTTAAATCTATCAGTTATATATGCCGATGCAATCGGATTGTGTATCCGAAACTTATAATTGTCGGAAAATTACGGTCCATTGTTGTGTTAAAAGTAACGCGATATGTGTACGTTGTATTAATTTTGTAAACTGTAAATCGGCATCTGTTATAATAAATCAATATTATTATTACTTTCTTAATATTTGTGATAGTCCGATATATTTTATTTGTAACACGTGGGTCTCGTTAACCCGTCACACCACATAATTGGCGTCCGCGACAGGATTATAAACAAGTGAACACATCATTAGACACTCCTGTACATCATACTGTTCCTATAACAATAGAATTCTGCCGGTCATCTATCTAGCAATTTTTGGGGAAAAATTTTTGAATTGAAATAATGTGACTTCTTGTTTGCATCACAAGTTCTTATATAGCTAATCGGGGCTTCCTGCCCCTAAGGTTTCCGTAACTGGTCTCGTCTTTCATCTATGTAACTGTGTTCTCGAGATTAAGGAGAGATGGACGAACGACGGTAGGAATTTACAGGTCTACAGTTTTTCAAACTAAAGCCCAATAAACAAGAAAAAATCTAATTCAGAAAATCAAAATTATGTATTATGAATTGTTCCAGGTTTTACTTTGGGTGATCTTTAGTATAGATTGAATTTTGATTTATATTTGTATTAAAGATGTTTAAAAGTAAATTAGTGTTTTATGTTTGAATTTATGTAATACTATTTCCTTGAATTCAAACTTATTAAATTACCGAGATGATAGGAGTACATGTTTTAAATTGTGTATGTTTGAAACATGGAACTGTTGTCGTATTAGAGATGTCTACAACAGGTTTAGAGTACTTTCAAGCATTTTGGCCTATTATCGAGGATAAAAATACAGAAAGTGCATGCTATCTAATATTTATTAGATAGCATGCATTATTTTTAAAATAAAATATTTATAGTCTATCTATGGAAAGATTATACTCTGGTATTAAGCAATGAGCATCAGTCATTGATTGCCTAGTTGTGGCAAGTTAATTCTGGTTTCTTCTTCATTTGTTAAACACATCACTGCCATTATTAATAGTGTTATGAAAGCTTTGCATTCTGGTATTGGAATACAAGGAAGTTCGCTATAGTAGTAGTAAAATGCACGATTCTTCAAAGTTAATGAGTGCTATAAAAAATAAACACAATTAACGGAAAAGTCGTCTCGACATCTAGTGAGAAAAAATAAAATAAAATTTATACATTGCCTAACATATTAAGCAAAAAGTGCTGACATCATTAGGAAATGTGTTGATTGGTTTAATGAAGCAACATCATGTGTGACATTGCTTTCAAGTTGATTCTTTGAAGATTTCATTAAAAGGTTTCTACCAAGAGAAAATTTCTAACAAGATGTATTGGATGATGGTGCATCTTCATTTACAACTGTAAAATTCAGGCTGCAGAATTTAAACATGGAAGTACGAGCTTGAAAGTTTAGCTTTGCAGTGGACATCCAAGAAGTGTAATAACACTTGAAATCATTCATAAATTGCACAATATTGTTTTGGAATATTGCCAATTGAAAATGTCAGAAATTGGTGAGGCTGTGGACATCTCAGATGAATGGACCTACAAGATACTGCACTTCCTAACAATTGATAAAAAAATACCCAAATGCTAATTTCTCAAAACTGGACTTCTTTAAAAAGCATGTAGCTGATTTTGTCAATTTGTGAACCATTGATTAAACTTGGTTCATCAATATATATACATATAAACATGCATACATATAAATGAACAAATAATCGACACACACCGGAGAAATATACACATAATCCTTCATTAAAACTTTTACCTGGCGTGGG
The DNA here is from genome assembly GCF_030686945.1 of Centruroides vittatus. NCBI lineage: Eukaryota > Metazoa > Arthropoda > Arachnida > Scorpiones > Buthidae > Centruroides > Centruroides vittatus. The sequence goes on along the minus strand of NW_027122389.1, from coordinate 372,551 downwards.
GTATGATCAAATTGTGTACGCTAATGTTTTTGGATCGCTCCCTGGGTCCATCCTCAAGCTACGTTCTTTGTAATGATCTATTATACCGAAGACCAGCCATTTTTGGAACAAAATTTGAACTAGCAAACTTCGAATCCAACAGGAACCATGAGCGATCCAGTTTCGAAAATGAAAGTCATTACGTAATGATCCTATCTTATGTAGATGGTTTATGTATCTATATGAATAAGGGTCTTTATAATAATTGGGGGATCTCATCGCGCATTTTCTACGACTTCCGACCCGCTGATACAGATTTTATTCATATAGAGATACATAAACCATCTACGTAAGATATGATCATTACGTAATGACTTTAATTTTCGAAACTGGATTTCTCGTGGTTCCTGTTGGATTTGAAGTTTGCTAGTTCAAATTTCGTTCCAAAAATGGAAACGGCTGGTCTTTGTTATAATGGATCGTTACAAAGAACGTAGCTTGAGGATGGACCCAGGGAGGGATCTGAAAACGTTTGCGTACACAATTTGATCACACCCCACGCTGGTTAAAGGTTTTAATGAAGGATTATGTGTATGGATACACATATATATATATACTGAAAAAGAAACAGAAGTTAAAATGATGGAAACATGGTGATTTTTCCAGCTACAAAATGGCAGTCAGTTTTTTCTGTGTGGTAGGTAATGACCAGAGGTGCATTTCATAGGGACTAATAGGCTTAAGCCCTGGGTCCTCAAGTGTCAAGGGCCCACAAAAAACGAATTATTATCATAAATTTTTAATACTTTTTCATTAACAATGAGCACTTATTATATAGTAAAAAATCATTAATATTAATAATATAATAATAATGATAATTTATAGTATTATTTGTATTAACAAAAACTGTGGCCCCATTGAACTTCAATAAGTCCTAGGCCCCGAAAAACCTAGATCTGTCCCAGCTGATAATGACTTTGATTTTTTAGCATGTTAAATGGGATATTGTTAATTGATTATCTTCCAAAGGGCCAAATGATAATGGGAGAAACCTTTTGGATCAACTAAAAAAGTTTGCAAAACAACACTGCTTTTATCAAAGTAAACAATCATTTTTTTATCGGGATTATGCAACTGTCTATATAAGTATACATCTTAGGAGGTGGTGACGGGCCGCACTCGCAGGTATAGCCCCGGAACCGGAAAAGGAAAGAAGTAAAGTTTGTTTAAGAAGGGGGGGTAAGGTGAAGGTGAAAAGAAGTGAGATAGGATAGTTGAAAGTTGATGAGGGATCCATGGGCGCCTGCATCGCATTTATTTGGAATGAAAACAAAGTACATAAATATTTACAAAGATGAGCATACATTAACAGTGTTACAAAATTCTGTGGCGCGACAATTTAGAACTAATTTAGCAGTACACATACATAATACAGGCATGTTATTCTGACTAAAATTTGGACAATACATTTTGTAGATACCGTTAATGGTAGTAATATAAGGATTGGATGTCCTTAAATGGCTACATTAGGTAAAATGACACAATAAAGGACATAATGATTGCAATATGAAAATATTATCCTTAAATTGGCCTTAAAACTGCAGTTGGCATGCAGCAATACAGTATATACACACAGTTTGGTGCACTTAACGGATTACACGTTACACCTGAGAAACAACACCTGACCTGTAAAGTTGAACGGAAACATACAATTTGGGACGAGTGCCTAGAAAGCACGAAGAATGCGCTACCAGGGAAGACAAAGTACTTTTACAGTGATGATTACAGTAGAGCAGGTTTGACTGTGGAAACAACGCTACACTACGATAGGTTTACCGACACTAAGATCACGCACATAAAAAGAAGCCCACACAGAAGAACAGCTGATGCGCCCACAAAGATGTTCAGTCAAGGATTTTTATATCCAGGGCAAAAGTCTTCGAGGCTTTGAAGATGTTGCTGTTGTTTATCAAAGTCTTACTGTGGCATGGCCATAGTTCATTCTCTTTTTGGATCTTGCTTATGAGTACCTTCCACTATACATTGTACATAGAGCAGTGCCAGACAACACGTCCTGTGTCTTTGTCTTTATGGAGGGAGCACAGGCACTTGCCATTGGTCTTCCGCAGGAACCTATCGAGGTAACTGCAGAAGTTGCCATGCCCAGTGAGAAGTAAGTATAGTTGTAGAACTAAAGTATAATTTGCTATCCCAACCATGTTATTTGCCTGACTTTCATCTATTCTACAACCTTAAAAAATTTCTTTGTGATAAAGATTTTCATTAGATAATGAATTGAAAGTGTCAGTAAATGGTTATTTTGATCACCTGACAAACTGCACTTCTGGGATGGAATAAATGTACTTTAGCATTACCGGACAAAGTGTCGTGAGGTTTGAGAAGATTCTATTGAAAAATAAAAGTAAGTACAGAAATAAAAATACAATATTTCATTATCAGTCTGTGAACTTTACAATCACCTAGATAAGTTCGAGCGATTACAACAAAAGGACAAATCAGGAGTTTATGGGCACTGGATCCACTTAATTAAAAAATAAATAATAAAATTAACATATACTATGATAAACTTGATCTAATATCATGCCCTTTGTCAGATAAACTATTTGAGATGGAAATGTTTAATGGAAGAGTAAAAAAACATGTAACGAGAAAAATTTAAGTTTAAAAATAGTGTTCTATCTTGTGTTTATGAAGGTTTTCATATAGTTTTTATTTCTGATGATAGGCTGAAAGGCTTGAAAGTAATTTTAAGTCATAGTAATAGCCAAACACCTATAAGTGCTCCAATAATGCAGAAGGTAGATGATAAGAAGTTAAAAACTCCAAATTTAATTTTTCTTGGAAGAATGGGATCAATGAATTTTGGAAAGTTTGAGAGGTCTCTCATTAAATTGGTAGTGATGGACCACTCAGAAGAAAATTTTCCAGAATGTTTTCTGGGATTTAAGGACCAACAAGTTGTTTCTAAGGATGCACCGATTAATCGGTAAGTAATCGGTAATCGGCCGTATCGGCCATTTCCCCGATTAATCGGTCTTAATAATTGGCCATTTTGCATTTTAATATTTTTGTTAGAATGTTATGTATAAGGCTAGTAATAAAAAATAATAAATTTCTGTTTTATATTTATTATTTATTACATGACAAACTGAATATCAAAAAAATTTTTAACTTAAATTATTTCTTTTATCAATACATATCAAGATGTAATATAACTTATTCAAAACTATCTCTTTTATTTAAAGTTTAAACTTTAAATATATAAAACAAATAAAAATTTAATATTCAAACTTTAAAACCCTAAATTGTAATACAAAAACATGAGAATTTCACCATTTTCGGGGCATAGCCTATTTCTTGCCGGCTCGTAAATGTTACTTCCAGTGTGGAAAATTCTTTCACTTTCGACGAAAGATGCTGGGGCATTTAGATATTTCATAGCTATTTTGCTCAAATTAGGAAAAAGTTCTTTTCAACTTCTCCACCACAAAAATGGGTCACTTTGTCTTTGTATAAGAGGCAGACGTAAATATTTTTCTAATTCTTGATCGAAACATTTGTTCGTTTGTTTAATTTTTTTTTTCCTTTTTAAAAACATGCTCTTATTCATTCTTTCATTTACCAGAAGCTAAATCATCAAATAAATTAGAAAAACTTAGAGATTATACTCCATCTTGATCATCTCCAGAAGTAGAAGCTTCAGAATTTAATTCTTCTTGAGATTTTGGATTATCAACATCATCTAAGCTATCGATTGTCCATCTTTTTATTTCCTCTACCATATTTTTTTTTTTTTTGAAATTTCATTGTGAATCTTGGATCTAATAAAGATGACAACCATAAAGACTTGTTTTCTACATGTGCTGAAACTTTTTTTTATTGAATTTTGTAGTCCTTCTATTGTGGTATTAATGTCACTAAAGGAACTACCGGCTTTATTTTTGACGATAAGAATAATTTAAGTCTCTATTGCGTGAATTATTGAAGATGAGGTGGTTTCTTGGTTGCTAACCGTTACCATAGTAATTTTTTTGAATGGTTTTAAACGCAGAACAGTTTTTTCAACCAGAGACCACTGATATATACTCAACATGAAAATTTTATTATCTATATTATACATGACAAGGACTTTTTGCTGTTTCAAGTTTCTTTGCAACATGTAGTATGTAGAATTCCAGCGAGTATAAACATCTTGAATTAATTTGTGTTTCTGCAAACCTAACTTGTTTTGCAAATCTTCCAATTTGCTACAGCTACAGCAGAATGATTAAAATGTGTGACAATATTTCTAACTGTGATTATAGTTTTCACATCTTGCTGAGAAAATATGCATTCGTTTAGCGTCAGCTGCGGCGTATGCGTAAAGCATGATAATGCCTCTACGTTGCAATTCCCGATTTCAGCTACCATATTTCCTCCAAAATTTCTCAGTACTAAGAATATCTCATGACTTTTGTCAAGTTATACTGTTCAAGAACAATGTTTATCTATTCACTGATTTGTGTAGCTGTGTGGGAACCTTCAAAGGGAACAATTTGCAAAACAGCTGTTTTTTGCTGAAAATCATCCTTTAACCAGTGGGGCTGTTACATTTAAAAAAGAAAAATTATTTGTAGTTGCTGTCCAAATATCAGCAGTTAAAGAAATATATTTTGCATCATCAATAGCTTTCTGAATTTTTGACTGAACTTTTTGAAATATATCACGGGTGATATTTTCTGCTGGGAATATTGTAATTAGGAACGATTTTTTTTTAGTAATCTGCGAAATCCTAAATCTGACACAACAGAGTATGGCTGTATATCTACACTTATCATTTATCCAATCAAATAATAAACTTTGGATTGTTGATCATTTATATCCCACAATTTTTTCTTCTCTATTAATTGAGTTAAAGTAGCTTGTCTTTGGATACGAGAGTCTGTTGTTACCGACGAACCATCCGGCTTCTTTCGTTTCGGAACTTTCTCTTTTCGTCTTTTAAGTTTATTTTAAAAAGTTTTCACGACGACATTTGTTCGGATGATTTATCGTGTTTTTGGTGGTGAAAGTTTTAGCATTTTTCCCACCTCTCGACATAGAAGACCGGCATAAATTGCACTTGAAAAATTTCTCGTTTTTATCTTTCTTAAAAAATTTCTAAGCAATACTGGAAGCCATGAGGGATTTGGATTTGGCTATTAATTAAAATTAAAAAGTTTATCAAAATAATAATTTATCATTTTGATTTAATACATAAATCTGAAAAAGAAAAAAATAGCTTCATATTGAAAATTATTTTTATAACAAATTGTTATAGAATTATTTTTATCGTATGAAATTTTATATTTTTATTAAGAATACATAATTTTGTGCGATAATAATCGTAATATACTTAACTATTAACACAATGAATCGTTAACACTAATCGGCCGAATAATCGGTAATCGGCCATTTTGGTTATTGGTGCATCCTTAGTTGTTTCTGAAGATAATTATTTTGAAAAATATGCTGTTAAAATGTAATAATTTTCACAATAAAATTCTTTTTAATGTCGGTTTCATTATTTTCACGACAAATCTACATTGCATCAAACTTCTAAATTATTCGAGAGGACAATTTGATTTGAAATGATCTAACGATAGTGGAATAAACATAATTTTTAATGTAATATTTACTGTAATATTGATTTTTGTCTGATATATTTTAGTAATACATATTTTTTTTTTAATTATTTTAGTTCAAAGATGTCAAGCAGTATGGATGTTTTGACACCAGAAAGACAACTCAATATCTCAAATTTGTCTTTTAACAGTACAAACAGTGTTAAAAGTTCTGGTAATAGAAAAATGTCACTTTCATTTAACAATTCTGGATCTTCTCAAATTTTAAAAAATAATTCAAATGAGAAAATTACCCCGAAACCTAAGAAGAAAAACTCTCTTCTTCAGCAACTACTACTGGAACAAAATCAAAAGAAACAAAATGACAGTAGTAATAGTTTGTCTGCCTTTCTTTCGAGTATATAAATTTGAAAATAAACAATTATTTTTAATGTAGTATATTTTATTATTTAATTTTTAAATTATAATTGCTTTCAACATTACAGTTTGATTATTCAAATGATTATTACACAAGGAAATAACTGAACACGTGTATTTCACACTATATATCATGATGGCCAAACTGCAGCTTGCGAGCCACAGGTGGCTCTTCTAGATGTTTATCAAGATTCCCATATAGCCTACTTACCTTATTTCTTTTTATAAACTGTATACATATAATACTGTTCTAATAGAAAACTGTGCTTTCACATATTTCTGATAAGTGATATATGGCTCCTTTTGGCCATCTCTGCAATATAAGAAATGGTATAAATATATAAACCAGACAATATAATTATTTGGGACATGTCATTGGGATAATGAAATTGGTCAGAAGTATGATGTCTGTATTGTTATTTTTAAACTGAAAATGACATTTCAATAAGCAATTGGAATTTCTTACATTATTTCTTAAGTGAAAAAGTAAATTATGGCAATTTAAACTGGTTTTCTTGGAAATTCTTAGGAAAATGTTTTTCTGGTTATTTTGTGTATGATCATAACAACAAAAGAAATAAAGTGTTGTGGATACGAAGCGATTATCAGGTAGTTCCGCGAACAGAATTACAAGAAGGGGGACAACACTGTAAGATAGATATAACAGATCAATTTTATTCTAGCTTTGTATAGGTTCTATAAAAAATGATCCCATCCCACAGGCTTTCAGTTTGCATATACAACAATTGAATGGTCCTTTATAATAATCAGTTTGAACAAACATGCGATAATATTATTGTGGGAACTTATGCATATAACTTAATCTAATTACACATTAAGAAAGAGACAGGGAAATTGGACAGATTGTTAAGGAAAAAGAAGGGAGAAGAAGGAAAGATCCAGGAATTTTTGTAGTCATATACCTCGGATGGATCACTAGTGAATGATATTCGATAGGTTTCGGCACTTTATCTTATCATCTCTTTCACTTACTAGTTCACTTTACTTTGCGTATCTTCACTAAATTCTCTATACTGGACTCCTTGACTCTGGAAGCTCCTTGCCTTCAAAACTCTTGTTTCGGGAATCTACTTTCACTATTTATTCTCGTTAATCGGGGCCACTACTAAAGCTAAACCCCCCACGATATCAAACGAAAAAAATCTTATCGTACTCTCGAGAAAAATCTGTAGTTGCCTCTGATTGCACTGGCCACAATCCCTAGCACGATTTGACACAGGTCTCCACAAATTCTCAGCTTTCCTGCTCTTTTGATTCCCTAGCAAGTTGTTAAATCTTTTGTTTTCTAACGTCTGTTCCAAGAACTGGTGACCCCACCCGAGGGGAAAGGGATTAAGGGTCGAGTTACACATAACAGTGATGTGCCGGCACAGTGCAGTAAGCATCGATAAATATCACACATAGCCAATCAGAGTTTCATCTATGACACGTGATCTGTATTCTATCAATCATACAAGTGTCGAAAACAAACTTCACTCGTGACTACCGGTACATATAAAGTCTAATCCAGCAACTTCAACCTTTAAATTTCCGGTACAAACGACGAAAATTAACAGAAAAAACTAACGTTTTCGAATCTCCATCGAGATCTTCTTCAGGTTCGTTAATGGAATGTCATGAGAATAGAACTCTTTTGTTTTTCTAAAAGAGTTCTATTCTCATGACATTCCATTAACGAACCTGAAGAAGATCTCGATGGAGATTCGAAAACGTTAGTTTTTTCTGTTAATTTTCGTCGTTTGTACCGGAAATTTAAAGGTTGAAGTTGCTGGATTAGACATACAAGTGTTGTACATAAAACTCTGATTGGCTATGTGTGATATTTATCAATATTACTGCACCAAATGGTCACTGTGCCGGCATGTCACTGTTGTGTGTAACTCGACCCTAAGAAGGAAAGTTCTAGATTAGTAAAGACAAAGAACAAAGGAAATACTAAACCTAAAATAAAAATATATACAAAAATTATACATAAACTAGCAGGTAAGCCTGGCATTGCTCGGGCAAAAGTAACGATAGCGAAGATTAAGATTATTACATTATAGTCAACCTTACTAGTTTTCACGGAATGCAAGAATTGGGTCCCCCTGTTTCCAGGGTAATTAGAGAACTTTTAGATGGGTCTAAAAATATGTTCGATTTTTCGCAAAAACGAAAAAAACTGCATCTGTGTCTTGCACGTCACTTTCTCTTAACACTTCCATTGTTATGTAACACTTCCATTGTTGACACTTCCATTGTTACTTAACACTTCCATTGTTGATGGAAATGTTAAGCCTTAATCCTGTCCCTCTTCCTCGTGGGGAGGAATTTCAAAAAATCCCTTCTTAGTGTGCATTCTCGTGACATACCCTAACTGTGTACCAAATTTCAACTTTCAACTTCTAACCGTTTGGGCTCTGCGCTGATTATTATTATTATTATTATGTTGGGTTAAGTGAGATATACTCGGTTAACATCGGTGGCTGTGTACTATGCCGGACCAAAATCAAGGCAAGTAACCAAAACAGAAATTAAAGAAGTGTATCAGTGTGTGTGTCTGTATTCAAAAATTTTCTCACAATATGACATGTATTCAATATAGTGGCCTTCTGTAGTGTGATGTATGTGTTTCTATTCAATTGTAATGTGCCCAGGCTTTTGTGTAGTGTGTGTGGTATGACACCCGTAGAGGAGAGAACAACAGGTACAATAAGCACCCTATCCATCCTCCACAGATGCCTTATTTCCTGGGCGAGTTCTGTGTACTTGCTAATTTTTTCAGTGCATGCATTTTGTATATTGTGAGTGTTTGGAATGGATATGTCTATAATGTATGTGATTTTATTGTGTTTGTCAATGAGTGTGATGTCTGGTCTGTTGTGGTAAATTGTTTTATCTGTGATTATGGCTCTGTCGTAGTACATTTTGTGCGTGTTGTTTTCCAATACTGTCTGCGGAATGTATTTGTAGTATGGTTTGTGGATGTCTACTAATTTGTGTTTGTTTGCAAGCTCTTGGTGTATTATATTTGCTACTTGATTATGTCTGTGTAAATAATATGTCTGTGCCAAGAGCTTGCAACCAGAGGTGATGTGTTGTATAGTTTCTGGCACGATGTGACATTTTCTGCATGTGTCATTTGTGAGTGTTGCATCTTTGAGTATGTGTTTTCTGTAGTTTTTAGTATTTATGACCTGATCCTGTATGGTGATCATGAATCCTTCCGTCTCCCTAAAAAGGAATCCCCGAGCTAACCAGCTGTTTGACGCAGTTTTGTCAACAAAATCCTGGGCCAGATCATAAGGATGCCTGCCATGGAGTGCCTTTCGAGCCCACGATTGCTTAATAGTGTCTATGCTTTTTATATGTTGCGTTGTGTCCATATGATGTGAGTGTAAGTTTAATGGTGTGTTATTCGAGTCTGCTAGAGTTACTGCTTTATGTAATTGTGATGTTTCTTGTTTTTTATAGAAAAACTCTCGCAGTGACTGTATTTGTTTGTAGTGAAGGTTAACTATGTCAATCAGGCCATGTCCGCCATCTTTACATGGAAGGGTTAATCTTTCTGTGGCAGATTTAGGATGATGATGTTTATGCTTAGTAAGTGTTGTTCTTGTTTTCCTTTGGAGTTGCTCAAGATCTGTGTGAGTCCAATGTATATCTCCAAAAGAATATGTGAGTACTGGGATGACATATGTGTTTATTGCTTTAACTGTGTTTTGCATTTAACTGTGTTCTGAGAATAGCATTTAACCTACTTTGGTATTCTTTAATTAATCTTTGCTTTATTTGTGTATGTTCTGTTAGTTTGGCCTGTTGGAATCCTAAATACTTGTAGAACTCGCCCTCTTCCATGGATTCAATAACGTCTCCATTTCCAAGTGCAAAATCTTCTTTCTTCAGGATTCCTTTTTCTATGTGAACTGTTTTGCATTTATCTAGGCCAAATTCCATTTGTATGTCCTTGGTGTATGAATGTGTGATTTGTAGGAGTTGACAAAGTTGTTTTTGTGTGGATGCATAAAGTTTTATGTCATCCATGTACATGAGATGTGACAGTGTAAACTGTGTTGTTTTTTCATGTCTGATATTGTAACCATATTGCGTGTTGTTTAACATGTTGGATAATGGGTTCAGGGCTAAGCAGAACCAGAGAGGACTCAAGGAATCTCCTTGAAAAATTCCTCGCCTAATAAAAATTTTGTTTGTTTGTATGGAAGTGTTACTAACCCTGAGATGTAGTGTTGTTCTCCAGTGCTGCATAGTGTTTTGAAAGAATGCAATGAGTGATGGATGTATTTTGTACATGTGTAGAATATGTAGCAGCCAACTGTGTGGAACACTGTCGAATGCTTTTCTGTAGTCTATATAAGCCATGTGTATGTTTCTGTGTTGTTTGTGTGCTTGCTGTAGAATGACTGAATCTATGAGTAACTGTTCTTTGCATCCTCTGTGATTTCTACGGCAACCTTTTTGTTGTTCTGTTAGAATGTCGTGTTCTTCAATATGTTTGTATATTTTGTTTGCGATACAGGATGTCAATAATTTGTACAGTGTTGGGAGACATGTAATTGGTCTGTATTGTGTGGGGTCTGTGGTATTGTTGTTTTTAGGTTTCATGTAGGTGATGCCCTGAGTAAGAAAATTTGGCATGTCCTGTGGATTGATGATGATGTGTGTTAGGTGTTTAGCTAGTTCCTGGTGCAGTGATGTGAACTTTTTGTACCAGAAATTGTGAATGTTGTCTACACCAGGTGTCTTCCAGTTGTGTGTTCTGTTGACAGTGTATTGGAAATCATGTATGTTTATTTCAGCACAGGGCATAGTTGGTATGTTGTGCAAGTTTCTGTTCTCCTCCTCGATCCAGCCTGCATCAGCATTATGCGTGACAGCACTGGACCAAAGAGAAGACCAATATGTTGTGAGTTCTTCTTCTGTTGGTGTGCCACTGTGCTGTGTATCAGTGTTTGCTTTGTTATTAATTTGTCTGTAAAAGAGTTTTTCATTGTTTGTAAATAATTTATTTTGTTGTTTTCGTAGTGTACATGTTTTGTAACGTTTGAGTCTACGTGCTTTGGCAGCAAGTTTTTGTTTTAGTGTATCAATGTATTCTGTAATGTGTGTGTTGTGATGTTCATGTTTTGTATGTGTTTTTATTTTCTTGAAAATGTTTTTGAGCTGTTTCCTTAATTTGGGTGTTATGTTGCTTTTAGTGTATTGTGTCAGCCTGCCTAATTGCTGTCTAATGTCATTTATTTGTATTTCTATTCTTCTCTGCCAAGCAGGCTTGTGATAGTATTGTGTTTTCTGTGTATTTGTCTGTGATTGTACTTTCAGTCCATGGTGTGTCACTACTGTGACTGCCCCAGCATAAACTAATGTATGAATGTCTGCGAGTGTAGAAATTGAATGAATGTAGTGTGGTAGTAAGTGAGTGTTTACATAATTTAGTGTTTTTCCTACTTCCTTTGACGTGTTGATTTTTGGTATTCGTGGTCGTTGTGTGGGATCTGTGCCTGTATATTTAGTGAGTGTTTCCTGAAATATAAGTGAGAGCGTATTAACTAAATCCATGTCTATGTTATCAGTGATGGACGAGGAAGTGTCTGTAGTATCATTAGTGGTAATTGTTGTATGTGTGTTATTATCAATGCTTGTTGCTGGATTATCCTGACAGGTTACATGATCTTCATTAATGTTAGATGTTTCTGTCTGTTGATGTATTTGATCAGCAACCTGTTGTTTGATAAGTTCAAGTGTTGTTTGTGGAATAAGGTTATTGTGTATAATTGTTCTTTTTTGATCAACAACCCTTTGTTCAGTGACAGTGAGGTGAGGATATTGTTGTGTGAATTTATGGTGTAGTTGTTGTCTGTATGCTGTCGTGTTTGTTTCGAGTTTTGTGATGGTGTAATAAGTACGGATGATAAACTCTTTCATTTCCGTTGTCCATTTCATCCGTTGGCGTGGTTTTCCAGCCTTTGTGGTCTGTGGATGCATTGCCACAGAAACACCAAGGCTGGGTTGGTTCCTCACATCTGTTGAGGGCATTGCAGTAGCCATGCTTGGGCCGGTGCTGCTTTCGCCACCGGTAACCAGGGGAGACTGTGGCCTATTTTTCGAACGTGAGCCTCTGCCTAACTCCACGAACGCGGACCTTGTTAACCTGGGCGACGTCCGAGCCGGTATCACACTTTGATCTAGTTATCACCATAATAAATATCTCCACAGAATGTGGGTGTGGTCACTCTTAGCTTCATTTCTCCCCATAGACCTTACTGGCATGGGTGTCCCTACCAGGAGCTTGTGCTCCAGCCTGCATTGCCCTATGGATCAGTAAAATTACTGGGCTCTCCCACCACGACCAGGTGGTGACCACGGGAGAGTTATTATTATTATTATTATGATTATGATTATTATCATCATTATCATTATCATCATCAAATTGTCTCGATCATATATATAGATATGGTTAACAGCCACAAAAGACAGATCTTACGTCTTTGGTTAGTTAACAATAAATAGCAAATTATGTAACAATACCCATATCAGGATGAACATAAATGTCCCAATTAGTTGTTTTGTATTTATATTAGGGGTTTTAGAAACATCCATACACTCCTGCAAGTTTTAACCACCTGTCACAGTGCCACGGAAATGTACTACAATGTACATTTTTTTGGCACTGTACAACGTACATTTTGTATTAATTAAACAATGCTCTTTCATTTTGTAATTAGAATCTTTTGTACATCTCTGTTGATTGCTGAGTTAGTTTTATTTAGTTCCATATTGTGGCTAAGAATACTAAAATCACATTCACTGAACTGCACATGATCATATTCCTGTAAGTGCCAATTACTTCTGTGCACTATGACAGGTAATTTAGAGGTTATTGGCGGTGTACCAACTTTTCTAAATTATTGTAAATTAGTTTACATATATTTAATATGAGAATCTTGTCGTAATATGCATTAATTGCCACTGTCTATCTGAAGACAATAAAAAATGCATTTTGGCTTTCTATCAAAATTAAGCCTTTTTTAATTATTTTCGGAATACTCCATAACCATGGAGCTGCATGCATTTCAGTTGAAGCCTTCCAACACTGCTATGAAGACTGGCAACAATGTCTCTGCTGATGTATAGCTGCTCAAGGGAACTACTTTGAAGGGGATAACATTAATGTATAAAAATAAAATAAACTATTGCAAAAAACAAATTCTCATTACTTTTCTGTCACGCCACGTATGACAAGCATGTTGAAAGTAATCCTCGGAAAAAATTTTGTGAATGAACATTTTTAACAAGGAAACATGGCAGATATAAAAATGGCTTGTTTAGTGCAGAGCCTGTGTCTCCACTTTACAGACATAAGAAGAAAACTTGAGATAGTCAAATTTTGAAAAATGAGGATATGATATCATTGAGTACCAGCAGATGGAGGGAATAGGGCATCTCAAAAGGGAGCCAGCAACAGTTGGAAATAGCCTGAGTCCTATGTCTCAATCATTCTGTCATTTGCTGCCTGTGGAACTGATATCAAAGCAAAGGAACACTGACAGAAAGACCAATAAGTGGATGTCCAAGAGTCACAGCTGCTCAGGACGACCATTTTCTGTGTCTGCAAGCACAATACTACAGGTCAATTACTATGCATAAACATGCTTTGGATCTTGCAGCATCAATGGGCGAGCGGTATCTCGGCATACTGCTACATGCTAGCCAGCTGTATGCGAGATCACCAGTTTGTGTTCCACTGTGTCTCCCTCGCACAGATGTGCCCAGTTAAATTGGGCTCAAGATCACCTGAACAGGTCTTCACAACAATAGAGTACTGTACTCTGGATGAGTCAAGGGTTTGTCTGCAGACTGATTGCTGAAGGTTATTGCTCTGGAGATAGCCTGGAACTTGCTATTGTGTTAATAACATTTACAAAATGCATGTATACAGAGGTGGAGGTTTAATGGTTTTGGCAGTGATTGCAGTTGGCAGCAACATTGATTTCCATATTTTCCCTTGTGGCAGTGTGACTGCATTGGTGTGTAGAGATGACATTGTTGCATATAATGTTTGCCCATTTCTTGTGGCCATGGGCTCTCATGCCATTCTAATGGACAATAACAAACAAGTTCACATAGTTCATATTGTTGACCATTACTTAGACTCAGAAACATTGTTTCATATGGTATGGCCAGCAAGATCACCCAATTTGAATCCCATTGAGCATGCTTGGGAGAAGTTTAACTTCTCTCCATGACCTCCCTGGGATCTTTACGAGCTAAGAACATGTCAGCTCCATGACTAGCCACAGATACCCAAACTACCGTAAATGATCTTATTTTTGACATGAATTGATGCCTTTTTCAATATTCCTCGCAATTTCATTCACCACCTGCTCTATGTTTTTTAAAACTTGTAACTTTTGAGTTTTGGATCTGTTAAGGCTTTCTACCATGCATTTCCCAACAGATTTTTCATGCTTTCTTGTTTTCAGTAACAAAACAAATTTTAAAAATTTTACCTTTTAAATACTTAATATTGCAAAATAATATATCCACTTACTGTTCAATACAGCATCATCAACCTTTACATTTCCGGTAAAAAGACGAAAAAATAGCAGAAAAACTAACGTTTTCGAATCTCACATCGAGATCTTCTTCAGGTTCGTTACTAGAATGTAATGGAATTCGAACTCTTTAAAGTTTAAAAGATTCCATTACATTCTAGTAACGAACCTGAAGAAGATCTCGATGTGAGATTCGAAAACGTTAGTTTTTCTGCTATTTTTTCGTCTTTTTACCGGAAATGTAAAGGTTGATGATGCTGTATTGAACATTATGTGTACCGGTACTGACAGGTGAAGATTGTATCCACTTACTGTAAACATTTCTTAATGGGGTATTCAAATGTAACTGATTATAATCAGTTGGAGGGTGTTCTAAGTATGCAGTCTGATCATATGGACATTATTCTAAATATATATACATGTTTCTTTACTTACATGATGATCATTTGATTGTTTACAAGAATTATTCCTGTCCATCATAGAGTTAAATAACTCTTGTGCACTTTCAACATTTGGTTTCTGTAATACATACTACTGGAGTCCTTTAATTTTAACTCAATGTTAGCAACCTTGCAAGTATCAAGTTAGACATTAAAAACTGCAAAATCAAGTTAGTGACTGCTTCCTGGCTTCAACAATGTTGGGCCCACAGTTTTGGTACTTGAACTGGGCTGTGATCTTTATCAATTGTAATATAATTATGATAAATAAAGGAAAATATAAACAATAAGGTATTAATTTAGTGTAATAAAAGTTAAAATGTATTTAAAAACTTCAAATTTGAAAGATTAATGGAAGTCCAAATATCATTTTGAAATATCAAATAATAAGGTGATACAGGTTAACTATTAATAAACTGGCATTCAGTTATCCAGTTCTGGATAAAAAACTCACTGCGTTACAAATTGGAACAACAAAATGATGTAAATGTAAACCGTAATATTTTACATGCCAAAAGTCATGTGGCTTGCACTTTGGCACTTAAAACGTTATGACTTGCACATAAATTCATCTTCGAAATATAGCCACTTAGAGTGCCACTATCGCCACAATGTTTTTTTGTAGGAAAAAACATTGCATTTAAAATTCATTTCTTCAATAAAACGTATTTTGAGAAAAATGGCATTTACAACCTTATGGCATTGCACGCTTCATTTACATTTACATTTACTAAAGGCTTAGAAGGCCTCCATCAATAGGTATAGCCTTGGAAAAGGAAAGACGAGAAGTTATAGTGGAAGTGTGAAGAGAAGAGAAAGGTAGATAGGAAAGTGTGAAATATGACATCTCAGAGTGTGCACCGAGTGTCATTTATTTAACACAAAAAAGTACAAATAGCTAAAATACAGTGGTATACGGAATAATTGCCTCTGTTTTGAGGCAGTACGAGCCTATTACAGCTGACTTGCCTTGGAGCTCAACAAACATACATGCGTGAATGTACAATCTAGTTGGGGAAAGACAGAGAAATCCTCCATGCCTGGGGAGGGAACAAAATAGAACAACCGTACGTTCAAAAAACAGCCTGTAACCGGGTGTAAAGGCCCCTAACGGCTCATTTGCCAAGGGCCCACAAACACATTCACGGGAATGTACAACCTCTTTTGGGGGAAGACAAGTCCTCCATGCTTTTGGAGGGAACAAGAGAAAGCAACCATTTGTACAAAGAACAGCCCAAAACTGGGCAAAATGTCCCTTAACAGCTATCTTGCCAAAGGGCCTGCACACAAACAAACATGTATCTACTGTACAGTACATCACCTATCAAGGGGGAGAGAACCTCCATGGCCTTGGAGGGTACAAAAAACATGAGCGACAAATTCTCCTGTGAAGGGACTGGGGACAATGACATCATTCCTACCCAGTGGTGTGCAACCAAAGAGTAATTAAGTTGGATTAACAACAATATACGATCACCTTAAAACAACCTACTGACTCACCTCATCGACCACCTTAAAACAAAGAACAAGAACAGTGCCACAATTTATGCATGTTAACAAGCCTACCCCACAACACCGTGAGCCACAGACAATATTAGGGGCTACCAGAGAGACATAGTCCCAGAGCAGACTTTCACAGATGCCAAGCCCAAGTTGATTGTTACCAGGAGGGTCGATTACCTGGTGGACTTCAAGATGTCTGTCGTCCCGATGAAGGTTTCAAAAGCCTGGAGAGTCCAAGGAAATTTTTCATCTGGCAAGGTCAGTGAAAGCCATCAGCCCGGATGCCTGCCAGATGCCTTCTTTCTGCTTTATATTTTGGACACAAGAAAATTGTCAGGTGTGCTTTGCATCCTGGTCTTCATCCATGGAGCAGAGGCATTTTGCATCCTCTTTATTAAGAAACTGTTTCAGATATGCTCAAGTTTCTATGCCCCATTATGAATTGTGAGGTAGCGAAGTTGGGCTGGTAGAAGTTCTTAGTTTGTCTGTCCATAAGACTCGGTAGAAACTCAAAGGTGTGTCGGCTCATATCCCCAATTTCCACTGGCGTTGCCACTGTTGAATTATGGTGTTGTTTAACATGGTCTTAGTGAGGCTTGTTCAAAGAATGCTTAGTGAGATGGGCTCGTCCAACCTCGTGGCCTTTTTCACCAACAGGTCTGCCCGCTCATTTCCGCTAACTCACGAATGTCCCTTAACCCAGTTAAAGTAAATCATCACTCCTTTTCTTTGGAGTGTTTTGAGAAGGATTCAACAGCACATGTGGCAAAAATTCGATCACAGCATGCAGCAACCAGAAAAATAATAATGGATGTGAATGCTTTCCAACCCAATTATAAAATGCATTTGTAGCCTTAATTAAATACTTACTTTTAGTCTGCAAATTGTATGATCTGATCAACTTTGAATTTACAGCAACACCAATTTGAAAACAATCTGGTAAATATTGAAAAAGAATAATCTTTATCTTTGGAAATAAGGTTCCATACTTCTTTTCAGTGCTATTTTCTAAAAAATATTTTGCCATCCATTTAACATTGTCTTCATTAAATCTATAAAACCTTATCCATCACATTTCTTTACTATTCTCTGTTTTCCTTTACTTTCCTACTTCTTATTTTCCAACATGTAAAATTGCACACATCTTTATGAATCAAGCTGCAAGAGTAGGAACTTGAAAAATTTTAAGCATTTATTCCCAAAATGAAGCAATTCCTGCTGTTTTATCATATCACTTTAGCTTTTACTTGAGAAGGAAGTAAATGCTCTACCTTTTACTACTACTTGCAGGTGAAGTAAAAGCTGACTTTCAATCATACAACTAGGTTGTAATCTTCAAGTGAAAGCTTATGCTTAACTTTAACTAATCATATAACCCAGGGGTCCCCAAATTGATCCGTATAGACCCCAGGAGTCGATATGACGTCGAGAGGGGTCGACTCGGACCCGAGATCGACGGAAACGTTAATTAAAAATCACTAATATAATAAATAACTAAATATTTTCTGCATAAGTTGAAAATATCAAATGTAACTTACAAGATGAACTTATTGAATTGTCAGCTGATGTTGATGCTAAGACACTTTTTAAAAATGTCATTTTAAGTTACTTTTGGGTGAATGTAAATATTGTACAAAATTATCCAGAACTTTCTGAAGTGGTACTTTCCTTTTTTATTGCATTTCTTAGCCGAAATTGGTTTCGGCCATGTTAATTCCACGCGAACGATACAGAAATAAGTTAGTTAATCTTGTCAAGAGTCACCAGGCACACCCGTCACATAATAAAAGTCTTAACCGACATCGTCAAAGTTTGTAAAATTATTTTAATGCATCCGATTAGATATAAATATATGTATGTAATAGAAATAATAAACTGTATAATAAACACCTAAAAATCACATAAGTGCCTTTCTTAGCTTGTCCTATTGTGTAATTTTTTAATTACAAAGTAGAGGGGGGTCAATAAAAGTTGAAAATTCTGGAACGGGTCGACTGTTAAAAAAATTTGGGAACCCCGATACAACCCGTTGCCATGCTACACTGCTGTATGTATGGAGCCCGAACATTTGACAACTTGTGAAAAATGTTTTTTTCCGGAAATGTTCATATAAATTTTACACCATTTTGTTTAATTTTTGCTCTATCTAAGGATTGGGTAATTATGCTTATTTTCTGGACATGAATTTATTTCTTTTTGTAATTTTGAGGTTTTTTTGTTGATGCTGAAATGTACTCTTAGATTCCCAACCATCAGCTTGCAGATTCTAGAGAACCCTGAACTAGAGATTGCTCTGGAGATGAGGTAACAATCATTGTGGATTCTATAGACAAGTTAATTTGTTGGTTAGATAGTTTCTAAGAATCTGCAATATTTTCTAGTTTCTTTTTGCAAGATTTTTAATGAATAATTATAATATAGCAAGTCCTGCACATCTGATGAGCTGAAAGAAAATATGAATGAGATACTAAGATGTACTGCTGAAGATATGCAGCATGAAATTGAAATGTGCCCGAGAGAGAATGAAGACATTTGATACACAGTACAAGATCTCCGTTTGGCACGAGATCAGATAGATCAAAATTAAAAATACCGAATTGACCACTATCGGTTCTGAATTTATATTCGAATAGTTGAATTTTGCTCTGTACAAATAATTCTGTATTTTAAGCTTAAGTAATATATAATCAGTTACAATTCATATATTTTATTTACAGTTATTCACAGTACATTTACAATAATACAGTAAATATTCATGGCACTATCATCGACGTACGATCACACGATTTTAACGGTATTTTAGAATCACGTACATCTGGGAATCGCGGATGAAATAAATCCAGTATTTTGTATTGCTCTGATGATAGAATTTCTGAAAAATATGGTGTTTCTACATAAAGTTTGATAAGTGCTAAGTACATAATGAGACAATCTTCATTTAAAATCATTTTGCAGAACTTTAAAAATTTATCTTTAACAAATATTGAGCATATTTGGAATAAGAAGCATTCAAATATTGCATAATGTCAAATCTCACTCTAATGTCAATTCTGGATTACTCCAGCATTGTTACAATTCAACAGTGCTTGTGTCACGACTCAAGTCTTGACAGAATTACAATTTTTGTGCAGAGCAAAAAATTTTTGTAGATATGCAATGACATTATAATTAAATGGCATTAAGTATAATTCTTTTCTAAAAAACAATTAACAGGAAGATCAATTCTTTGTGAGAAAGTATTTAAGTACATATTCATTAATTGAATTACAATGTTTGTGCATTCTATTGCTATTTTCAAAAATTTGAATGCTATTTCTATAAAAACAATACAAAATTTTGTGCTAGAAATTATGTGCATAAAGCACAGAGCATAATTTGATATTAAATATATATGTGTAAAAGATTATAAATTTTTACAAGAACGTTTTGCTTAAAAAAAATTTTGATTTATTGAGGCTACATAACACATTATGCTAAATACCTTTTATAAAATTATTATTAGGAAAAAACATTTTAGCACTCGTAAAAATGCACTAACCAAGATCGTGCACGAAAATATTTTCTTAAAGCTCGAATGCGAAGTGGACGGAGTGAACGAGAAATTCGGCATCCGGGGTGAGGTAAACGAATAAAACGTTTCGCCGTACGCACAAATTATATACAAAAACACTATTTTTCAAATTGTGCAACCGTCGACGATACGAAACTAACGACAAACTATAAAAATGATCACGTTTCCGTAACGAGGTAAAAAAAGGTACGTATTTACAATGCAGGTACGGATCGATAGCTCGGCATGTTTTGCGTCCTATATACAATATAATACAGGAACGTTAATTGCTTTAAAACTTAATAATTTTATCACATTTGTGCCGTAATCACATTGTCCGAATAATATAATTATTTACACCGGAACTTAAAAATATCTATTACAGATCAAAAGATGCATTTGGATAATCAAAGTAACGTGTAAATCATTGTTGATAATCTTAGGAAAGACAAAATTGTCTTTGTTCCCCAATTTGAAACAGGAACCATAATGGCAAACAGAAGTTAAATTTTTTCTTTTTAAAACATTTTGCACTTCAACAAAATGTTGTCAGATGCAAAAATACATCTTTGAAGAAAGTTCAATTTTTATCCAAGAAAGGATAAAACCTGTGCAAAATACCTTTGCAATTAGTGTCTACAATATGTAACAGAGTCTTTCATATTGAATACATATGAAAGATGACAAAGAATATGCAAATTTGTGCATATAAGATAAACTAGAGACACAGTAGACTTATGTGTATTTAAAAAAAAAAAAAATAGTAACTAGCAAAACTACTCAAAATGCTAAATTTTTTTTTGGAATTAAAAAGTAAATGTAAATGTATGCGTTTACTACATTTGAGTTATGAAATTGGAATGAATTATTTAAACATTAAAAATATGGAATATTGGGGATGTCAATCTGGAGCACCCTCAACAGTCTATGTTTTAAGTAATGCTTTCCAATTATCTTCTAATACTAGTAAAATTAACACGGAAAACATTTGTGAGACCAATTTTGCACAAAGCACCCATTTTATAACTTGGTGTGTTGTTCGACGTAGTTTGACATGTCGATGGAGGTGTCTCGTACGTCGCATTCTGCATTTACTCCGTCTTTTGACGTCGACGGAGATCGACGACCCTCTATCAGGACGGCGTTGATCGCCTCTTCGTTTCTTCTGGGGTACGCCCTTTATTGGAGAGGCGTCTAGTTTAAAAATTTCGAACACGGCGGGTCTCTTTTCTTCCGATCCGCTCAACTTGCCCAACAGCGTGTCGGTGGGAGATGCATAGGCCATGTACTCTCTGTTGTCGATCCAGGACGGAAATTCGTGCTGTATTCTTGCACATTCGTCTTCCGTCGTGTCGTCTAGACGTTTCCAGGGAAGAGTGGTTTCGGTTACGGTCGGAGAAACCGGTGTTAAAACTGTTTCGTCTGGCAAAGCTAAGTAATAAGCATAACATAAGTATTAAATACTAAAATATTTTCTATTTATTATTAAAATGAAGATTATAAATTATATTTATTCAATATTTTACTGATGTTAAAACCTTCAAGAATTATTGCAATTTTATATTTAATTACATGTAGGTAACTAAGTCAAAATTGCTCTAATAATCAAATGATAAGACCAGATTAACTAAAGTATAACCCGAAGTTAATTAATAATAGGCAGTTAAGCAAAGTTAAAAATACAAGGGTTGTTCAAAATATAGATTGTACCATATAAAACACAGTGTCACTGGTTGTCGTAGCAGAATTTCAGTATACACGGCGTAACGACAAAGTTTCATTAGCTGCTATAGGAAATCGTCTCCTGTAAAAAAAGGGAGGTTGCTGGGTTCAGTTATAGCTATCAGACTGGAATCTGTGATCTTTGAGGAACATGGAAGTAGCAGGGTAATGTATTGGGACTGTAAAATGGATGATGCATCACTTATGTATTGAATGGGGAGTTCTGCAGTTCTGCACTGTATAGTCCTGATACACAGCCTTTCTTTGCAATGTCAAATTTAGGGTTTGATAATTATTAGACACCTTTGAAATTATATTTGCCAGATGTACAGAGCCTATGAAAGGTAAAAAGTAGGTTGCCTTGCTGCTACTACATTTGAGAGACTTTTTTAAAGATTCAAAAAGGTCACATATCCCAGTCTGACAGTGAAGTTCAAGCAGCTGTAACTGCATGAACTTCACTGTCAGACTGTTGGTTCATCCAGCAGCCTTCCTTTTTTTGTATGCAGAAGGTATACGCCAGTGGTCTGCCATCTCCATAACCTGGGGTGCCACATAAATTTTTTTTTGAAATATTGGGTACTCGGCATGTTAATGAAATCAAACTAGTAAAACTATGTTAAGCGGTTTGGTTTTTATTTGATTACGGCAACGTGACACATGGGCAATTTTCTAAAGGGGCAATGCCTCTCGGGAGATCTTTTCTGGGAAATTGGCACCTATTTAGGTTTTACTAACACGAAGAAAACCCAGAAAACTCCACGTGGCCAGCCTGTTCGCCGGGCTCAAACCCACAACCATCTACCAGTGTTTGTTGGTTTTATCCACTCGGTCACTGGTGGGTAAAACTACGTGAGTTTTTAATAATGTTTTTATTATAGTGTGTATTATTATAGTCAAATAAATTTTTCTTAACAATATTTAAACATTAGTGACTCCCTTGAGGTTCAAATTTTGAAGCTAACAGTTCAATATCTGAGCTGTAAAAAATTCAAACTATGAACAATCAGTTCATAGTTTGAATTTTTTAACTTTATGCACATTTCCGAATTTTCTTCAGTTAAAAGAACAGATCTGTGTGGAAGTCATTTAACTGTTTTCATATGAAAAAATCTGTCTGGAAGTTCATTTCATGTTTTAGTTATTACGTAAAAAGTTTAATTTGACAATTAACGAAACTTTTTCGGTGTTTATATTCTCTACGTCGTGCCATAGACTGCCGACCACTGGCATACATACACTTCTATCATATTGGAATGCACATCTTAATGTAGGAGATAATTTCCCATAGCAGTTAACACAACTTTGTCATTATGCTATGGTGACCAGTGAGGTAATATATGCTTTATATGATTCAGTCTAGGTTTCATTTGAACAACCCATGTTATAATGATTTTGAAAACGTTCGTAGTGACCGATATTGTACGTTATGCACCGGTTACGGGTTTTTCGCGAGTAACATTTTATTTTATAAGGGTTGTTCAATGGCTACTGTTATGCAGTCTCCAAGACTGCATAACAGTAGCCAAGAGAATACAACTTGGCTACTGTTCTGCCAGTATTGCCATTTAATTATTCTATATGTAGAATAATAATTTCCTATTGTAATCTTGAAAATAAATAAAAGTCTTGTAACATTAGATTTCCTTCCCTGCATTAACAGTAAAACCCCAATTGAAATATATGCTCAATGGAACTAGATATAGAATATTCATCAGTTTTTTTTGTATCTTAATCACAATTTAGATTGTGAATTTGTTTTGAATCTTTAGAATTTTATAATTATGAGGTTATGCCTGTTCGACCTTTTTAAAACATTTAAGAATAAAATATTTTTAATTACATAAAAAAGCAAGAGCTCCTGGATTATCACCACCATTCTTTGATTTTGCTCAAATAATCTAATTATTAAGTTACTCATTCAAGTACAATATTTCACTCCTTGATAATACACAATGTGCTTTGCTTTTAGTACCCTCCTGTTCATTTTCTATACATTGATTCTGATCATTAGATACTCCTACTTGAATTCATATTTTGGAAGCTGATAAGTTTCTAGTAATTTTTTCTCTCCCTACATATAATGGCTCTCAAACACAACTTTTAAATAGCTCATTAGAAGCCAGCTGTACATTTTATCCTACTTTAGTTCACTATTGCAAATAGATTCAAGAGCCAATCACTCAACTTCTTATTTTAGCATTAAAATGCACACACAGATGCTTTTGTGTGCTACTTCCAGCACTGATGTTTATATAAATTTTTCTTCTATTTACAGTATCTAACATTTATTAATGTCATTGAAGTGTATAATATTTCGTGTTTTGACCTTTAGTAATAAGTTTGATAAAATAATTTTATTTACCAACATTCGCACAAGCTCATTTAAAAGGTGTGAAAAGTTTATTGGACCTCTTCAGGTTACATGAAGCAGTCAAAAACATTTGTTTTTCTCCCATTAATCTGATGTTTATTGAACATGAGTGCTGGAAGTAGTAAGTAAAAGCATGTGTTGAACTGTTCTTGCTACTAGGAGTTATTTTAAAATAAATTGAAATAGAATTTAACTATGTATCGGTAAATGTTATAAAATCAATGGTCGGTACGGAGCCGTGGGTTATGCAAAAGGTTTTATTGCCGTTTCGTAATTTTTACGGGTTATACACAAATACGTACTTTGCTTGGAAGTTTCGGAATCGGGAGACTGAGGAGAATGATTCGAAACTTGAAATATAATTCCGTTGTCGTCCTGACTGGGACTCGAACTCGTTTCGGAACTGATGCTGGCAAGACTCGCTTTACTGGTTGTCCTTTCTTTTTCTGTTAAAGTATACACACAGAAAAATGGAAAGTTACAGATAAATTTTAACTAGATATTAATGTCGTGTGAATTCTTCTAACCTTTTATTTTTTTCATATTACTAAGTTGTATCGTATTCAAACTATGATTACGAGAATAAGTATCGTCGTTGTTGTTGTTGTTGTTGTTGTTTACAGTTAAGTAATTATTTGGCTGAGATCTTCGGCGATGTCTGTTATTTTCACTAACTAGGTGACGTATCTGCATGCGAATTTGGTGATGAAAAGGAGGATGACTTTTATTGTCTGGAATGTGATCTCGACTGTATTTTCGAAACTGTGAAAGAAAATTATATATTTATTATATGCTATACTTATAAATTTGCTTTCCTATTGACAGATATGAAGGTTGGAATTTTAATAGTGGAAACTCTGCAATTACAATCTGTACAAAAAACATACATATTTCAGATTTTTATGCTCCTTCAAGGTAGTCTCCGGCCGTGTATAAGACCTGTTGTCAATGATGTAGAAGTCACAATATGTCATTGGCAGACCCTGTTTGGTCGATCACCCGAATAGAGTGGTCTGCTGCCAAAGAATATCTGGAATCGTTCTGAACCACCTTCCACAGATTGGTTCCTTCGTTTTAGGGATCAAGTCGACACCACGGGGGCTTAAATCGGGAGAATACGGTGGATGACAGAGAACTTCCCAGCCCCGGTGAATGAACACATTGAGCAACACGAGCTTGAGTATCGTCATTCAAGATGGGTGGTTCTGCAGAAAGTGTTTCTGCTTTTCTCTCAAAGCTGACTGCAGATTGTGTTCCAAAAATGTAGAGTAATACTGGGCATTTACGGTCTGGCGTGGGTATGGTATTCACTTGTTCTTCACTTACGCGGGGGTAACCTGGACGAGGCCTATCTTTCTAGTTTTCGTGTTCCTTGTCGAAAGCTTCTACCCATCTTGCTATTGTTCTATGTGGTAATGCAGATTTCCCACAAGCCTCCGAGTCCTCGGCAATACTTTCGTGCAGTATGCGGTATAACCTCTGGAACTTTCAATCTTTATCCAAGGTGATAGCAACAGACCTTGTCACTGCACTGGTGCTTGGAGTTGGATGGTAAAGTCCATTTGCTCTAGGTGGCATTAGCTGGTTGCACTGTGTTAGGTTTCTATAGCACTCTTGCCACTATTAAAGTTCCAACCCATGTATTAAAAAATATCAAACATAAAGCAGATTTAATAGTTTATAAAGTTTAAAATAAAATTACATGGATCATTTAAACAAAATATGGACTTGAGAGAGAGTATTTTTACAGATGACATGTCTTTTATATAACTATTGACCATAGTTGTATAAAATAACACTTCATGGGAGATTGTCCAGTTATTATAGCACAGCTGGAGAATATGAGAAACTATTTATTGATGCTTAGTATGATATGGATGCATCCAAGCATATGTATGCAATAAGCTGTGATCCAATTTCTGGCCAAAGTCATAAGATACATTAGTAGTGTTGTGGACAATTCTGTTTTATTGTTTGTTGTCAGCATCTGGCTCAATAGTTCAACCAGGACAGTTGGACTACTTTTTTTCAGAAAAAAATCAGACTATCAGTGAATAGCAAATGAAGGAGTTTCTCTTCTTACATGAACACAGTTAAATCTATGTATCAGAAAGACCCGAATGTTGGGAGGGATTCCTAACTGGAGAGAGGAAAAATAAACAAATTAGCACATACTTGTGAGTGTGAGGGAAACACACCCAAAGACAAAGCAGATATGTAGGAGGGGTATTTCTAGTAAATTCTATTAGAGTATAATTGTACTATGAATTTATTATGATTTCATCAATTTTCTGGAGTTTGTATGGAATTGTACAAATTTTCATCCTAGTTAAAATGTTCTTACTTGGGTGTAGTTTTGTCGCATACGTTGTGAAGTTTCTATTATGAAATTAATAACAGGCAAAACATTAGAATGTTAGAAGCTGTAAAAATTAATAACATGTATGAATGTGCCTACAAATCCTAAAAAAATCTGTGAATTAAAACTGAAGATGGAGCAGTTAATCAAAATGCATATGGTAAAATAAATATAATACATTGACCTTGAGACATGTAATTTGCAGAATAATCCTTTCTGTTCTGTGCTTTAATCCACTGTGATAAGTCCATTTTTTGGAAACGTGTGCTAGCACAAAACAAGACAATGGACAAAAAGCCATCTGAATAATCAGAAGGAAAAGTTTATTTAATACTAATATATATTTTTCATTGCCTGCTCAATGTATTTGGCAAGATGGTTATGTGATACTCTTGAATATCACAAAATTGAACTTAAGAATCCATAGTGATTACTACCCAATAAATTAATGTAATCTTTACTAACAAAAAAAATAATGTACTGTAGTAATCTAAATCATAGAGTCTGTAGCTCACGATGCAAAAGGAACTATACGGATACGTATGGCCGAAATACACCGCAGGCCGTTAAAATTGCTACTCCGCGAAGGTGGCAGGCAACAAACGTAAAATTTGCAGGAAAGGTACAACATGCCGAGTGCTCTTCGTGCTTTTTCTAAAATAAAATTAACGAACATTCGAGCCTCCCTTGCGGGACGTTCGTTAATTTTATTTTAGGAAAATTTTTCGACGACCTTCGCTCGTCGAAAAATTTTGTGACAATTCATCAATTCCCGACACCACAGTTTCTATTTTGTTTTTTCATAATTTTAAGCTTATATATAACAATAATATAATAATATATAAAGCTGATTTACTATACATATTAATGTTTATGGAAATTCTGCCAAGCTAAATAATAATTTATAGTATGTAGCACACAGTGTCAACTAATCCTGATAAGACAGAAGAGTATGAATACAGCTTATTTTACATTAATTCCATGTTTTATGACAGACCAACACATTTAATTACAGGAAAATGTTGCAATATTTGTATTCGGTTAGCGGATAACATTACACTAAACATTTCGTGCACGTGGTATGCTTTTAAATTGCTTTATAAAAAAATCAATGTCCAAAGAGTTTTGAGAAAGTATAACTTTGTCAATAAATTATAATATAATTTTTCAATTTGATATTTTTACTCAAGTAGACAGTAAATTGAAGATAATAATCAAAATACAACCAACTCTAATTTATAAACATAGTTAAAGGTATTATAACCTATTTTTGCTACTCAAAACCATATTCTTAATTCTAACGTGACAAATTGGGTTACCGAGAATGATTTTATAACAAACCGGGTTACTCGAAATTTAATGACTACGTCAAACGGAGTCTATTAAAAGTGTTTCGAAATTTTGTTTGCGCGTGGACCTAGAAGCTCCGGACGGTTGCTTTAACTGCTGTCGTATTTGTAAATTTTACATCTACATTTTGCAATGTTTGTTTACTTTTGTTCTATGCTAAAAAACCGGTTGCAAATCTAATTAAGGTCATCTCGAAAGTAACCAGACATCATCTGACTTTTAAGGTCATCCATTATGTAAATTCTGATTTATTATTATTTGTTTTCAAATACTTAAACTTCAAATTTGTATTTCTTTCCTCTTTTTGTTTATAGCATTTGTCATGTTTATGATATTTTTTTCTATCTTTCAATAGAGATTAAAGTTGAATAAACAAGCAAAATATTACTTTCCGAATTTCCTCCCAAATTATAGAAAGTCGACGATAAATTCAAATATGTCCTTTTTATCACTAACTGAATTTGTGCAAAATTAATGGAGTAAAATTTTCAACGCAATACATTTTGCAGATGACACGGCTCTGGTTGCAAACTGTGAACGAGAGCTACGGGAGGCATCGAGAAGCCTTTACGCACTAAAGGCTAAATGCAATTTAAAATAAAATCATACAAAACACAAAAGTAATGATTTGTTCAAGAGGAAACGAAAGATGTGCCAGAACAACACTGGAGGGGAATGAATTAGACAGTGTGTAAAGCTACCATTATTCGGGAAGCTTTGCAAAATATTATAGAATTTGTAAAAAAGACGTGGCGTCGGAGAAGAATGCCAAAGGTAGCTCGGACTGAAAAATTGTCCAACGAGCAGATTTTAGAGTGGAAGAAACCAGAAGCATTCTTATTACTATAAATAAAGGAAGGAACGGCACAATAGGACATCTATTAAGACATTCGAATGGACGAAGGTATTATTTGAGGGCGTAACGGAGGGAAAAGCAGTAAGAGGACAACCGAGAATGGAGTACTGGGATATAGTGAAAGGCAGAAGATTAAGCAACTAGCACTAAATAGAAGTGAATGGTGGACTTGGATGCTAGTCATCAACCTTTAGTTTGTGGAGAGGAGGAGAGGAAGAATGAGATGATATTCAATTATTATAAGACATCAAGAATAAAAAAAATGTAAACTCTTGAAAAAGACAACTTTCATGTTTCCGGGAATAACACTATATAAAAAAGGGATTAAATCTGCTAGATTTTTTCTTTATAAAATCTAATAAAACTGCCCATTTTTATATAAATCAAGAAACAAAACATTACATAATATACTGTTGACACGACCGCAGCTGCCGTCTTCAAAATATGTTAGCAATGTCGTCCGAATAAGTTCGTGCTATTTGAAAGAGTATTATATGTAATGTTTAAACAGGATTTTGCAAGGATTCTCACTAAACTGTAACACAAATTTCACATATAAAACAAAAAAAAAACTTTAGTTGACATGTATTTAAATTCTGTTTTAAGAGTTTTTTTATGTTTCCTACATTATTCTCATATTTTTGAGATTAGTAAGTTTATATAAATTAAACCATTGTGTATTTCATATAAACTGGAAATGGTGATTACTAATGTAGAAGTAATATTAATAAATATAGAGCTTTGTACAGTTGCAAGGGGATGGAAATGCAAAAACACCAGTCTGTGAACAGTAAGTTTGGGAAGACTATTATTTAATTATTTTAACATAATTTTATATAGCTACGTGCATTGTCTAAGATCGTGCGTAAACATTATTTGGTATAAAGTGCTTGGTGACGCTGCGACACGATTGCTCGAGCGTCGCTTTGACGTATCGAACGATCTACTTTGATCCACATGTTACGTTAAACTTGGCAAATCTAATAAGTTATCACAAGGAAATAAAAAGAAGAAAACAATAAGCCATCCAGAGTTGTCTTTCTAGTTTATTAAAGACATTAAGAGGAGGCACGTTGTCTAGAATCGGGGTATTAAACCGTTAGAGAATAGTAGTAGCTTTTTTATTTCTGTAATTGCTCAAAGTACTTACTAGTTATGTCAAAAGTGTGTCATTTGCAAGCAATTTACTTTGGATGAGATAAAAAACGAAATTTATCGTATTATTTCGAAACAGCAAAAGAAGATTTTGCGTAATTTACCGATAAATCCCAAGCACCGGGACAAATTTAAAATATCGTCCGAAGTCTCGCCACGTCATTTTGGCAATTGGTTCTATTCAAATTTTCTATTAGAAATATGAGAAATGACTCGTTTCTTATTGTAGACTCTCGGGTATTCCATTAGAATTAACCAGTTGTGTTGTTAATATTTTTTGTTGAACTATTTAACTAATTTATTGTTAAACTAAGTTGGTAACACAAATAATTGTTTATCTGTACAATTGCATAAAGGTGGATGGTTTGACAAAATGATTTGTTTGTGGCACGCTATACTTTAGTATTTCTAATAAATTCTTTACGCAGAACGGACTAGCTACCGATAACCACACAGAACCGCTTCCAATTTTAATAATAGCAGTTCTTGTGTTGCTTGCATTGTAGATCGTTTGGGCCGTAAATCTAACTCGCCAAAATCTCGACCGCGGTATACGGCATTCGTGCTTTACGCCCAGACGACGCAAAGACTAAACGGTACGAGCTCATTTTATAGACTCTGCAAACACTAAATGCTACATCTTTGCATTTAGTGTTTGCAGAGGTGTAGATTCGGGATAACATAACAATATTTGAAAATAACAGAATTAATCACTGCACCCGAAGCAGGACTTAGGCTTAGGAAGACATTTGTATAGAGCACCGACAGGCCAGCTTCATTTGTAAATTCACACGTAAATAAATAGAATTTTAAATACGTACTTAATTAACGGTGTGAACATAGTATCGTTTGCAGTTTCACTAAGAAGGTCTCGTGCCAAATGTAATCGGTTTGGTTTAACGGGACACGGCAACGCGACGCGTGGGCAATCCGTTAAGGGGAACGGACGTTTCCCGGGAAGACTCGCCACGTGAAAACCGGTCCCTATTTAGGTGTTAGACGGACGAAGAAAATCCGGAAAACTCTGCACTGCATGCCCGTCGGCGAGATGCAGACCGGCGACCGACGACTTTTTTTCCGAGGGTCCCAAATTTCCTTAACCGATACGGAATCAATATCCAAATTACGTATTTAATCACGTTGCATATATATAATTAAATACAAAATTTTGACGGTCCCGCTTCACACAAAGAAGGGTATTTTCGTGGAACTAACGTTGCGGCACAAGTCGAGGTTGGCGATCTTACCGTTATCGGTTACTTTTCTACAACCGTAGTGTGTGTGTTTGCTATATTGTAACAGTATCATTCTAGGTATCAGCATACCCCAATAAATTCTAAAACACGAATCGGAAACGATTCTAATCGAGTTATTGTGACATCACAGCCAGATATTGGCCTTTTTGGTCGGTCGTCTTCCTGTAACGAAAGGTACTATTCGGGTCTTCCACTTAGCGAAAGTAATTAAGAACTGCGCTGGTTGCAGGAATTCGACCGTCCGCCATCTTGGTCTATTTTAAGACGGGAAGATCGATCAAAGAAACGTTTCGCTATTAAATTACAGTTAACCGTTATATTCCCAAGTTTCTTGTTTTTAAAACATATCGATGTGACATTTTCTACCTGCTTACGTCACCAGTTGTAAGTGACGTCGAAATTAATGCAGTTGGAAACAAACTAGTGGCTATCAAAACCTCTATTTCCTCTGCACAGAAACACAAAAATTATAGGAAACGGGGATTTTTTTAATGGAGTAACCACGACAACCGGGTCGTTTCCGGCAAATTTTCCTTCGTTCCGTGCCGTCGGAACAGTTTCCTCGTCGTGTTAACCGGAAATTGGATCTGGAATGTACGGAAACGCATTGCCAAAATTCATCGCCAGTCGACGTTATGGCGCTAATTACCGGAATCGATTTAACGTTTCCACCGTCCGTCGGTTCCACTAGTGTCTTACCGGGACGTGGGGGATGTTTACGGTCGTAACTCCAACTTTTTCACATTGTTACGGGTTAACAACCCGCAACAATTATCTGCCGAGCGTGACGAGCGTGGCGATGAAAAACTGACGAAAGTACCGTCAACCTCCGCGGGATTTATTATTTTTAGTTTTTAAACGAAATCCCCAAGACGGTCGCTTTTCTGGTTACAAGAACGATTACGTAACGGAAAACGACACTTACCCTCTTCGGAGGTTTAAACATGGCGTCGGATAGGATGTGATGCAATTCCGCATCCGCCACGTCTTTGTAACTGGGGGAGTAATTGAGTTCCGCCATGTCGACGTTGAGAAAATCGGGGCGAGAGGACGAACGATCGAAAGACGGATTATCGCGACCTCCTCCGAAACTGAAACGAAACACAGGAAACGTCATAAAATTTACACATTTCCCAATTTTACGAGTCGAGATTCACTCACCCCTCCGCTAAGTTGGCTCGCGTGAAGGTCCTGAAGACGTGAGCCAGGGAGCCATTTTCGTGCGCTGCCATCGAAACATTGTTCTTGACCATGCTCATGGCATCGGCGATGTTCAATTTCGAATAAGTCTCGAAGATTTTGGGTTCGGTCACCACGTGATCACAGAGCAACAACGGGCGGAGGTATTTGTTATTGTAATACTTGAATCTGAAACAGAAGACACAATGGAAGAGGCCGTAAATTGATTAATTAGTCGCGAATTCGTACTGACTACAACACAACGAAAGTTTTCTGCTTTGCGGTTTCGACTGTTTGTGGAAACACCAGAAAAGATAAAAATCGGAGCGGTATACTACGGAGAAAAAAATCGTTCCACCATATTTCTACTTCCCGGATTATAAAGCGGTGGATGACCTTCGTTTCCGGTTTCTCATCGGCGAATATTTCCAGGTGAGGACTAGTAAACAAAGCATTCTGGACTCGTTTACTGGTCCTAACCCACTAAACACTAAGGCGACAATCTGCTCTTTTTGCTCACGGTACAAAAATAGTGCTCTAAATCCAGCTCGAAACCAAACGGCTATAGTGCCGAAGCCGAACAGAGCACAATTTAGAACACTAAAATACAATTTCTTAGTGTTCACCGATACACTAAAATTCGACCGTGTACAATATGGAGCACTTGCAATGCTCCAAATGGAACACTAACATTAGAGACGGAACGGTGACGAACGTTAAACGAGGTGCTCGCGATACTTCACTTGCCATTATTATTTTCAGAAGTATTCGCGCATATCTATCTGTCGCAGAAGCACCCTATTGTAAATGTGCCTCGAGGTACGCCGAAGGGATTAACCTAATTTTCGGCTTCCCAACGTAATTCCGGTAGATTGCCGCCGAACGCGATAAGACGGAAGTAGATCGGGTCGAAGGTCGACGCATTAACCACCTCCCGAATAGAACAGCGGGTGGCAGCACTACCAAGAACTAATCACGCGACGTCACACTAGAGATGTAGGCCTCCCTTCGACACGTTAAACATTCGTCACGTGACGGAGGTGTCACAATTACGTTACTGGCAGATTACTAGTGCACTAAACGCAAAGATATTCTCGCCGTGACGACGAGTGGCGTTACATCGAATTTCCCATCTCTGTAATTAATTAACACAGGAACGCGTTTGATTACCGCCTACTTAAGCCTCATTCCTAGCTTTGACTTTTTGCGAACCCCGCTTTAACGAATTCGCCAGTTTCTTTAATGACGATTTTATCGGTAAAGATCTCTATTCGCAGTTCTCCCGCCTTTCGGGAAACAAGAAATTTTCCCGTTTTATAAAATTTATCAGAAGGGACGGAGGACGGGGAAATTTCCCCGAACGCTTGTTTTCCCCTTAATTTAGTATTAATAAACAAACACTTCGGATCCTTTTTAAACGTTACATAATCTGTAATACTATAAATACATCACCTTAACGTCAAGAGCATATTGTCCGACATTTTTATTCATTGTTGCGGGGTATATTTGGGGAATTTCATAACGGAGCTATCTCATACTTAACAGGAAATAAATCACAATGAATCTTTCGCGCTCGAAGGAAGTTAAAATTTCAGTTCGCACGTAATAATATACGATGACATCAAAGTTTTTACAATAAAAATAATTAAAAAAGGTGTAGTTATAAGTAAAATGGAACTCACTTGTCTCTGAGATGATAATTTCCCATGATTTGTCCCGTAATATCTTCGATGCCGGCCATCAGATGATCGATCAGCTGAAATTTGATTAGATTTTAATCACGTGACAATACCAGCGATTTAGGGGAAAGGTTACGCGCCACGCTTACCCTAGTGTGAATTCTTTCGTTCATGGTCGGCTTCACTTTACTACTTTTCGTAACGTTCAAAATGCGCACCAGAGGACCAATGGTCATGCCCTGCAAATGTAAAAAAATTGTGACGGCAATTTAGAGGTGGTTAAAATTACCCGGTTTTAGCCAACTTTAATTTTCGAGAAGTGTTTATGGTTTCCTTCCATTGTCCCGCTACAAATGGTCCTTTGAGAAACAACAATGGGAGGAGGAAAATATCAAGCGAAGCGTCAAGTGACCATAAAAACCACTACACGTCGATTACAAGACACTCGCCACTTAAAGTACCCTACACGGTACATTAAACGCTCGGATCGATGAGAATCGTCCTCGACCCTGCCGTACCCCGCGTCACGAAGTATCGACTCGAGAACGTCGCGACGTCACGCGAGGAAAACCGGCGTCTCCAATCGTTCGAAAACACATTTTGTTACGTAATTGAAGAAAATAGGTCCTTCGAAACGGGGAAAGAAGATCTCTACCCCCGCGGCCAGACGAGACGTCTAATTGCAGATTCGAACGACGTAAGGTCGCGACCATAAAAAACGAATTTCGTCCCCCCTTTCCACTTGGCCTAAATCTGAAGAACACAGAACAACAGATTGACGACGACTTGGCACCCGTCTCAACTCTTAACTATTTCGCATCTGTTGATGATAAACGCGCATAAAAACGGCAGCAGAGTCTACAGGTGATAAAAATACGTAACACCGGGGTTACTATTTTAAGTGCCGTAGGCGTTGGTAGAGCGTTTCGGTGACGATCTCGTGTTACGCTTTCCGAGAGCCGTGCCTTATCGAGGAGTCGCGGCTCGCGCGGAGCAGCAACTTTTATGATTTTTTGGTAAGATTCCAACCAAATTCCCGAACGTTATCTTCGATTTTCACTGTTCTAAAAGTAGTGTCCCTTCCCGGTCAATAATAGGCCGAACGAGAAAGAAATTTGCATACGACGTCTTACGTCCCATATACGAGGGTTTGTATATAGAAACGAATAAATTTCATCCGCGTATATTTAAATACGTAATGAATATCGCGTGTAAATTACGCAACCGAATACACTCGCAGTTGTTTACGTAACGTAAGAAGCCATTTAATTAACACCGAAATATCACCACACGCGAAAATTTCACCCCAAATCTATAAAACTTGCCGTCGCCGATTAATACGAAACGAGAATTTGGCAATTTGCAAAGTCGGTATCGACGAGATACTATAAGGATGGGTTTTACATATTAAAAACTGACGTAACAGAACAAAAATGTGTTTCTTCGCTTCCGATTGGTCGACTAGATTTGAATCACTTTGAATTTTCGAACGGTCCAATTCGAGTTAACGTTTGCGCTTGCATACACCAAGATTTGCACGTTTAGGCTACTTTATTGTTATTAAAATGTTTACACGAAGTAATCAGAGGCGCACACGCGGTATTGCGTGACAAATAGACACTCACCTGTACAAATACGGTGAAGTAGACCAAAGCGATGACGGTAGTAACCATCATGTCTTTGGTAGGCCCTTCGTTGGACACGACGAGCACGAGGGCGAAAGCCACGGCCCCCCTCAATCCCCCGTAAGCCATGATGAACTGCTCCACCTTGTTCAACCTGTGAAGTCGAAAATGGTTGGCAACGGCCGTCAGCAACATCACTCCTGCGGGTAACAGAGAGGAAGATTTAAATACGAGATTCGAACCCGCGACTTAACGAAACCGGACACTTACCGGCGATCCTGTACACGGTGCAGAAGAGGATGGTCATGACTACGAACCACGTGTTCCACACATGGTTATCGTTGACGGTGGACACACCGAGGAACAAGAAGATAATGGTTTCGGAACAACTGGCCAACATCTTCATGGCGTATTTCACCGTGACGTGAGACTTGTACGATATGTTTTCTTCTACGTAATTTTTCATTGTGAGACCACAAAACGTCAACCTGCAATCGATTAATTTAAAGGTGAGACGCGTGGCATCGTTCAATTCCGGACCAATGCGTCCTACTCACGCTAATATTCCGGACAGGTGGAAAAGTTCGGCGCTGACGTAGGCCAGATAGGCCATGACGAAGACGAAGAGAGGTTCGATGACTCGCACGTGATGGGTGAAACGGGAAACGAAGGCTGCCAGAAAACCCCAGACGATGCCCACAAGGGTGCCACACACGGCCACCACGAAAAATGACGACACGCCCGCCACGTAATCCACGGGAATGATGTTTTGTCCCATCTTGGAGTACTCGTCGAACATGTGGTACAACACCTGAAAATATAATAGGACTAGTGAAGCGCACCTGGCCAGTGTCCCCGAACGGAAAACGGTCGATGGAAGAGAATACTCACCACGGTGACGGCATCGTTGAGTAGAGACTCTCCAAACACTACAATGTAGAGAACGTCGTTGACGTGGATCTCCTCGAAAACTGCCAAAACGGCTACGGGGTCGACCGCGCAGGCGATGGCGCCGAAACGTAGGGCCTCGAGCAGAGGAAATTTGAGACCGTAGAGGCCCGTCAGGCCCACCCCGTATAGGGAGAAGCCCACCGACAGAGCGTTAAAGACGGTGCCCACCACCGCGAAGAGCAGGATAGTGACCAAGTTATCGAAGAAGAGTCTGTTTGGCATGTAATAACCCGCGTCCAGCACGATGGGCGGCAACATGAACAGGAAGAAGACGTCGGGAGTCAGAGGCCCCACCTGCGATAATCCCGTGTAGTGTAGCAGGAAACCGATAATCACCCCTATGACGATCAGCAGGCAGCTTTCCGGGCATATCAACGATATTCGTGGAGTCACGTGGAAACCTGTAACGAAAAGAATGACGTCATCGTCTAGGGTGATTTTTCGCTTTCGGAAGTTATCGATACGGAGAAGAGGGGTGAAAACACAATAGGACTTTGTTTTCCGACAAGCGCATCCAACTTCGATTTATCACCACCTCTAATTACGCGGAGGGCCCAGGTATGGCGACAGAAGTTACTCTGACGTCACAGGAGTAAACCCTCAACGAGTCAAAGTATCCCGCGAAGAACGGCGGGGGGAATTGTGTAAACTAATAATAAACGGATAAGTTTGGAAATTGTGTCACACCCGCGAATAAAATGAGCGGTTCCGAAGCACGTGGATATTTAGACACGCTACTGACGCTCCCGCTCGAAACACATCGAGCGTAACGCAAATTATTGGTATTGTTCGAATATAGAAGAGTGAAACACGTGTCGATGCTCTTCGATTTCTATATTTGTATTCTCGCTATTGTGTTCGACTTTTTTCTATCACGTGATAAAGTTGTGTTCCCGCTCCCGAGTGCTCTTTATTACGTAAAAGAAAGGTTTACACGTGGAGAACACGTAAACAAAGATCTGTTATCACGTAACATAATAAAAGTGAGATTATTGTATTTTAGGATTCATTTAACCCTTTACGAATATTCCTAAATAATTAATAAAATAAAATATTTTTAGGAAATTTAAGAATAAATGTTTTGCAGTAAACAATAGGAAAACAATCAAAAATATTTGCACATTAGTAATTTTTGACGCCAACTTCCTATAATAGTACTTACCTTAAAATAGAATGAACTCGCCCGTTACCACAGCTACAATAGCAATTACTAGTATCTTCCTCCGATAATCGGACTATAAATTTTTTTAATGATTTAAAATGCCAAATTCGTATAATTTCGGGATTTTTTCCTCGATTTTGCGCTTAAATTTAGCAAAAATCGATATTTTGAACTATTTATAGCAATTATTTATAATTTTAATTTAAATGGCGAAAAAGTTGAAAATAACGAGTAAAACACTGGAAATCAACACAGTCGAGCGCTTTACGAACATCCTGTATAAAATTTCGAAGGGGAAACAAGCCATAAACGCGCGAAACAGAAAAAACACAAAGTTTCCTTTCTCTTTAAGGATTTTCAAGGTGAAAAAGAATTTCAGGAATAATTAATAAACGAGAAATTCCGACGCAGGTATGAGGGGCGTGTCGCGTAAAACACGACCCAAGGTAAGAAAAGTATTGGTTACACGCCCTTTGGCACCTCTTCCACAGCCAGAACACACCACACGACGGAGGAAACGATCTTCAAGATAAACACGTTCGTGTGACGAAACAACGAGTAATCTCCTAACTGTACATACATTAGATTCGCGTGACTTCCAGTGAGGAAATGGAAAACTTCTCGATGCCCGAATTTCTAGCAATTGTCACGTGACGCTTTAACAAACAGAAAATTAGGAAACAAACGGAAACACGGGGTATTCTTCTTTGTAATATTTAAGTAAGCGAAACGGAGAAGGAAAGTCTCGTGTTTCTCGAACTTTAAGTCTCGTTCGCGGTGTTCAGTACATTATTCTATTTATTCTCTTCCAGTTTAATTAAACAATTGCTACGCTCATTATACACAGAACAAACTAATGACCCTCTGCCATTTTTGGTGACAATTAAACAATGAAAGCAATTTTCGTAGTTTCGAAGGTAAATCGAACGACTCACGAAACAAAAAAACGACAATACGACGAATCTTCCCGTGTTTTCTCCCGTTTTATCGACCCTGGTAATCAATTTTTTTGCACTTCGAGGAACTGCATCGATTTAAAAATGTTTTCACTCGAAAAATTCGCTAAAACGAGGTTAATTTTGTAGACTTGGCCTACATTTAACGATCTCGGGTATAATTAACCGGGAACCGTCGACTACTAACACTATTAATAATTTCAAAAGTAATGTGCGGGTGACGCTACACCGAAGTTCGTTACGTAAGGGAAATTATTGGGCTTTTATCTTAGAAAGAATCTGAATGGTTAACGCTAACAATACACTTTAAAATAGCGCTAAATATTGCGTACGGCAGTTAACACACAATACACGACTGCGTTAAAAAATGGAGCAAACAAAGCGAACAATGGGAATACCCGGATTCATTTTTATTGCGTATGAGCTTTTGTTCACCGCTGCACCAAACACGGTACAGTTAATGGTACCGTGGCTTTCGGCAATTGTCCTTTCGTAACGTTCGCGTTACCGGAATCGAGTACGCGAAAAAAATATTACAAGTAACACAACCGTGGCTACAAACACACGCGCGGTGACGTGGTACGAATTCGTGGCGCACGTGACGCAAAATCATCCCTTTTATATCGGGTTTCGATTTAAATTTTAAATCGAGAAACAGTTCCGTAAAAAACGGTAGTAAATCTTAATTACCGCCGACGTTAGAAGGAAACCGGTACGAGCACGTGCCTGATGGTAAGCGCGTGCGCCACCAGGAAATAAATCCCTTTGCTGCGTGACGATAACGTTAGTGGAGCTCGACGCGGAGGAAAAAATTCGAAAGGACTTTGGCGTCACTCGTTTGACAAAAATGCACGTGAATGTTCATCACGTCACGAGACACTCGAGAAGGCATTTTAAGCTTGCAGATCGATCGATACTCGATTATGACGCGAGAAGAATCGATGGCGGATGTAAACGTAATCGATTTGAATTTTGTAAATTTCCTCGCGCGTGCCGATAGAGTGGACCATTTTCGGACACCCCACGAATCTTTCGACGAGATTGCGTCACGTTACGATTTTCGGATTAGAAAATGTCGACGGGGAGCGAGACTCGCCGAAACGTGAGAAGTCGCGATCGATACGCTCTCGACCGTAACTCGAAAGCGTCACGCGCGCCGGGAATACGAAGCCGGTGACGTCACTTTCTAATTCTCGGCCAAATTTCGATCCAGAAGCCGGAAACTACGTCGTCACGAGGAGGCGAAAAAGCTGCACGACATAATTTGTACGTAGATTAAAAATTCCCAAGTAATGCAAAAAATGCGCAGAAATCCACGTGCATGTGTACTATAACTATTTATAGTACACTATTCATTCGAATCGCCGTTTCTTCTTATCTATATAAGAAGAAACGGCGATTCGAATGAAGACGAATTATAGTCGATATTTCCAAGCTGTAGTTCGCGTTCTACTATTTGATACTTTATAAATATACTTTCCTGTATACACATTTAGCAAAGTAGTGACCGCGTACCACCTTTTGAGTAACTTCAGACCACGGACCCAAAAAACATAATATTTCGTTGCTATTTGGAACCGGTGATAAATGACACACAACCGGTTAGACCGCCAGTCACGTGACCGTCGCGTGTCCTTACCGGATGGAGGATGCCGAGCGACGGACGGATTTCTCCACCCACCGGAACCCGATCCGGAGCGCCAGCTCGACCCGGAAGTGATGCCGGAAAAGGGCCGAAGAAAGCTAAAGGGCAGGGCGAAGGGCGCATTCCTATCCGAAAAGTAGAGGAGACGACGTGAGAGGTAGTCAGACTGGTTGTCACGCGGAACGAACGAGTTTTGTTTTTCTTCCGTACCCCGGTCACGTGGTTGCAAATGACTTATGAGTCGTCTTCGTTTATTCAGGCACGTGGCAGTGGGGGGCGAGAATTATAAAAAGGTAAGCGGCGAACGAATGGGAAGATGGGGACGACGGTGTCCTTTCCCCCAAGTGGAAGAATGTCGAATTAGAAGCAATGACACAAGAAACTCACCTATCTTGGCCAGTCCGGCGATGACGATCCATAGCGAAATAATGAAAGGGTGCCCACGTGCGCAAAGTCGACGGATGCCACTCGAAACCTCTCCGATTCACTCGGGCTTTCGGAAGAGCACGACACTCGGTGACATACGAACAATAACACCACCAGCGAGAGCCTCCACGCGCAACCGAACAACCCCATGTCTCTACTGCACTGCCGCGATCCTTCCATGCCCCCAAGGACCGCGAACCGTCGTGCGCATTCCCCGACGATCGCTTCCCTATTGGTTCGCTTGGCTTCGACTCCGCCTCCGTCGGAAATGACGTAAGGATAAAGTAAATATTCCAGTTTCTCTACTCGGACAGATGCGCTCGTTAATTATAACTTTGTTATTATTTCCGTTTCCGGTCAAGGCGCGCGTCAAACACGAAAATAACTACCACCGCGACGACATTATTAATGCTTTGTTATAGAAAGTCAAACAGTTATTCTTGAGCGGTCGCCATTTTTGAAGTTTCGGTACACCAGTTAGTGTACAGATGTCAGTAACAATACTTCCCGTACGGCGATAAATCGAAGACAGCGCCTCCTGTCGCAGAAATTTATAACTAACAGATTAATTTACATCTTTTACGAGGGAGCCGGCTCGATCGTTTCAGTTTATTTCCTTTGGATCTAACATAAATAATTCGCGTGTTAATCTCTAATAATTTTATACTAACGTACATTTCCTCGTATATAATTGCACATATTTTAGTACGATAAATACGTGAAGTTTGATTGAAGAATTCATAAGAGAAATCGAATCCGGATCCTTCTGGCTGTACGATACATCACGAAAACACGGTATTTTGGTACGTCGCATCTACTCGACTTAAATTAAAAAATACAAATTTAGATTTTTTTCAGATAAATACTTCATTATGTTTTTAATACGCAAAAGCTCTTTCACAAGTAGGTCGATGACAAAAATTATCGTATTTTAGATTATTTTTTCAAATAAAATTTTCCTTTATTTAAATTGTCTTTTAGTAGGCCATTTTCTATTATTGGGAAACAATTTAGAAGGACGATTTTAAAAATCTATTATTTTCGGACCATTACTCGACGCCACAGAGATACAAATTCGTTCTGGCGATAGCGATAATGGATGTATTATTTATAATATTAACAAGTCAAATGCTAACATTGGGGCCAATAAAACTAGAACGTCTGTTAATTGCAGTCTTTATTACTTCCCATGTTATCAGTAGAGTGATTACAATAAGCGATTCCACGAAGTTCCAAGCGTTAAAGCAAAATCCCAAATTCACCAGGACACGAAAGACAGCGTAAACACTAAACAGCATTAATCCGTTCACTAAAAGCCTGAAAAGTAACTAAGCCAGTTAACGAATTGGATTTTGTACAGTACAATTAACCGTCTTGTTCTATGACGACGATTACGTACAGCTTTTTACACCTTTATATTATCATCTTAGACTAATGCGAAGTAATTGCTGCTTGTTAATTTTATAAATACACCTCCTATTGTCTTTCGTTCGAGGCTATTTGGATCGAAACACTAATCTGGAGTGAAAACACAGCGGGGTGATCTTCCTTCTTGAGTGCTTAATCGCTATTGTGTTTAGGATATTGTAACCACCCGACCGATCCGGAAGACGAACCTACGGAACCACGGCTACTAATTTCATTTGTAGTAATTTCCTTGTTTTAGTTTCTTCGTCTTTAGTTATGTGATTTACACATTTTTACAACTCAAAGACAAGAAATTCTTATCGTTTTCGGTTTGATGTACTGTGTACGATCCACCTCCATCGCGAATCCAGTCGTATACGAATCGATATAAAAGAATCCAACGAT
Organism: Centruroides vittatus; assembly: GCF_030686945.1. Lineage (NCBI taxonomy): Eukaryota > Metazoa > Arthropoda > Arachnida > Scorpiones > Buthidae > Centruroides > Centruroides vittatus. The sequence continues at coordinate 329,958 of NW_027122389.1, read as the reverse complement.
AATGTCTCATTCGACGTCACACGAGATTCCCTCGAAAATCGAGGTTTTCGGAGGAAAGTAGGTATTCTTCTTCTTCTCTATTCTCATAAAGGAATATAGTCTTGAAAAGTATTTTCTAGGAGGATGTTACAGCAATAGTCAACTGGAACTTGTACACCACCGCCTCACCGAACAACTAATGTGACGAAATTACACCGTGGAATACTGCATCTATAAAAATTCTTAAAACCATTTTCCAAAGCTTACATTTAAAGACCGAAGGTTGTTTAAATATCGTCGATGGACCTTCTCGCGAAACACGATCCAGAAGATTGTCTATTACATTGTAAATGTGGAATTGTAAAACGGGATGCAATCTTCCGGATCGTGTTTCGAAAGATTTCCCAAGAGCGCAGAACTTGACCTTAAACTATTGTAAAAGGCAGAAGAGCGATTTCTTCCTCCTCCGAAATGGGATCCTCCCATTTAAAGAAATTAAATTTAAATGAAAACTTTCGAATTATCACCGTTTCGGCTGTTAATTATCGACAGGTGTTGGATTCTGTGGTGTCCGCACGAAGGCCATACTTAGAAATTAAGTGGGCATTACGGTTATTTTAAATGTGGCCAAGGATAAACGCGCAAACAAATCTCCACAAACACAAATTTATTATTAGGTTTGGTTAGGAAATAGCAGGAAAAGTTACGTTTCGAGGGAAACAGAAGGAGACTTTGGTAATACACTTTCGTTTGAATTTTGCACGGGGTTAAGTTACAATTATAGTGCTTAAGTACGAAAAGGTTCCTTTGTACGTCCTTGACATTTTTAATTGGTTGTAATATAAAGCTTCGTGTCTTTATATACTAACAGACTACTATAGTAAATTAAAACCGTATGTTTACCTCGCTACTTTGGTGATTAAATGTGTATGACAAGTCAAATTACCTTGATTAAGGTAAATGTCACCGTTTAAAGAAATATCCTAAATGTGTGTTATATCTAATTTCTTCAGTGTCTAGTTTTTCCATTAATGTTTTAAAAGTCACTTAACTACCGCGGAAACAAGATTAGTAAGCGTAACTACTATCGATTTTAAAATGCTTTCTCATCTCGTCTATTTAAGATATTCCGTGTAGGTAGAGGAAATGCCGTCATTCGCGAGGTTTGGATCATTTTACGGGTGCCGTTTCCGAAAAATAAGTAATTTTATGATCACCACTTCCTTTCTACGCTGTACGAACTGACAAAAGGTAATGGGTAAACGATTAAGTGAACAAATTAATTACAGTTCGTAACGGTAATGAATTTACGCGCGCATACTTGACGACGTACTGCCACTTAGCAGGGTCCTACGGCTTTCGAGAACCACCATGCGTTACTGGTGTTGACTGTATAAGAACAAGAAACGGGCATTTACTTAATTGGTACAGTTCACTTTTTTAAAAAATTGTGCCAAATAAGGAGCTCCTATCAAAAGTAACACCTGTGACTATTTGCAAATTTTCGGTATGAGTAAACAGGACCGAATTTACGAGAAGAACTGGAAAAGGCAAGATTAACAGCAGTTCACCCAACTGATTTATATTCGGATTTCTGTCCGACTTATATTTAAAAACAGTAATTTTACTAAGTGACAAACCAATTCGAGAATGACTTCGTAAGAAAGCATCTACGATAAACAAACAGCTTATAATTTTAACGGGTACAGTACCGATACCAGTAATTGGCAACACTTAGTAAACATAACCAGTAACACGAAAAACAAATAATCTTGTATGTCGTAATATTCATAAATCACTTTACATACCAAGAAAAATCTCTAGAAATTTGGCTAAAAGTCAAAATCACTAAACAAACCAACGGAGACACGACAGATTGTTTCCATACTTCATACCCGTTCCGGTGTTCTTGTATTTTGTTGTGTTAGAGGTTACACGGCGTTAATGTTACCATTTAAATTATTAATCACGCACGTAGCGTAACAATTCTACGTAGTTTGATTGAATAATCTGTACGTAAACGGAAATTTACTGGACAATCGTCGAGATTAAAAGCGGTAAAAACTTGAACCTTTTGCAACTCGTCACGAAGAGATTAACACGCCCGGGCAAAGATAACGGAGCACGAATTATTACGTAACAAAATATAACCGCAACAACGTGACGATGTCTGGGAAGATTCTATTATATTCTGGTATTCTCCCCTCGTAAAATCTGCTTAGACTAATAGTTCTACTCAAGGACGTGTATGACACAAGATTTACTATTATAATGAAAACTATAAATAATTCGCTGTGTTTACTTATAAAGATCACGTGGCTTACAACTTTTAGACGAGGAAGAAGCAGTTTGTCGTACACCAATCGCCGTCAACATCCGAAATCGTTTCAAAATGCCGCCCGTAAAAGTCGATACGTCCGCCATTTTGAAATAAGATGGTGGAGTAAAGTGGAGTCCATCTTACAGTTGAAAAATAATGCAACGGTTATCGGACCAGTTAACTACGACTATAAATATTCATTTAAAGTCGATCGATACGAAGGACGAAACGGCAAAATCGATTGGTTCCTTGACCCGGAAAAATAAATCGTTTAAACCACTCTCCGCACTCTACGAAGGTCGACGGAAAAGGGTATACAATAATACCTTGCAGTAGATTAATTATAGAAAAAGAATTCAGTGATTGGTTTACGTTCGATCGGGCGCTGTTTTTTAACAAGATGGCGGCGTAAAACGAAATTTTTCGAGGTACCGGAACGAACATGGATAATTTGTGAGCGCCGTCGTCGTGCCATTTGTCCCACGACGAAAGGTCAAAACCCTAAATGTCACGAAATTTTGATTAAGTGACTACCACCGCAGGTAACATTAACACATTTATTGTAATGCGCGTTTCGTATACAACATCTATAGAATCTTATGAGTGACGTCACACATCGAGATAAACAACACTGATTACGTAACTCCGTTACAGTCAAGCTCGGATTTTCGGGTTAAAATTTATTCGAAATCCAACTTTAGGGGAATTCCCTGCCGTGGAAAAATATCCGATTCTACCTGGAAGCGAAGAGGAGGATCGAGCCGACCGAGAAACCCGCTTTCGCCGATGACGTAAGCGAGGTAGAGTTTTCGGCGATGACGTAATCGGCGTGCAGAAAGGGGGTAACCGGCTCGACAGCCTCTCGGGAATGACGTAGTCGACCTTAAAGACTCGAATGTCTTAGAATCTAGACAGTTATTTACAATACTATTTAATAGTATCTCGGAACGAGGACGATGAATATCTAAATTATTCTGAGCTTTCCCGCTCGGGGGCGTTCTCGTCGGCGCTGCTGGGTTCGGTCTCGCTATCGACCCTCCCCGTCGTGGTCTGCCAATCGGTGTTGCAGATCTTGCGAACTAATCTGTTGAAGTAATCGGGTTGATCGGCGTACACGTGATGACCCGAACGCTGTATCACCTGAAACGAAACGCAAGTATTCAGAAGTGGATTCATTCCTCGGCCAATCGTCGTCGAGACACGCTTACTTTTCGACCAATCTACGTCTTATTACCTTTTTCAAACCTTTTTCGGTAACGATGATTCGATAGCGCGTACGCTGACGACATTCAAAAATTTAAATATCCGAGAACGAACGATACTGTTAGAAATTCGTGTAAATTTTTGGGAACGACACCGCCGACCTTCATTGCAATTAATTTATAACGAAATGTATAAATTAATGGCTTTCTTTGTAATTAAAATCGATCCACTTCCGACATTTTGTAAACACTCATTCAAAAATGACTTTAATTACTAATTACAGTTTGTATTTGGGATTAAGCGAGTCGAATCTCGCAACAACGCCGGAAATTATGCCATCGAAACACCACGACGTTAAATTAATGCACGCCATTTCCGGAATTAATTAGTTTCTGATGAGCTTTTTTGACACGATTCTTAACGTTAATTTTTTGGAATATATTCAAATATAAGTTTTAATAAATTAAATTTTATTATATTCCTAATGATCTAAATCTCCTGCATTATGACTTATTAAAATTTAGGAAAATAAACTCTTTTAGAGAATAAAATTTAAGATATTCACGACTCAAACTACTTGGAGCTTGGTTTATTCATTTTCGGGTGAGAGCTGCAAATAATTTTATTCCGATAAAAACATTTTATAATTTTGAGCTCTGGAGTTAGATTTGTGAAGTATTAAATTATTCTATTTTTTAAGGCCGGCTCATCTAAATTGCATACTTTTGGTGTTAAAAGATCAAACTCCGTCGCGTGTCGAACGATCTCCGTCGACCGCCGGACGGCCGAAGTGGTCGGAAGACCGTTCTGCCGCCGCGAAGAACCCGGGATAGAGTCCGAGTCGACGACCCCTGGGAATTTTTTACGGGCAGTCTTTCCCGGGTACGTCGGGCCTTACCCCTTGCCGCCCGGCGCGCCCACTGTGAGTCCGGCAAAACTCGCGATGAGTACGATCAAAAGAGCCCTCTTAATGTTCTTATTAACCAATATGAATTATGGACTAGAATTTTGTCAACAAAGACAAAAATATTTTGTATGGTACAGTTTGGACTATGTGTAATGGGCTCTAAAAGTTTTAAAAATAATTTACTCTGGTGACTTCTCGTGACAGTATGAATTTTAAGAAAGATTAAAGAAAGAATTTTTAATTGTAATCATAAAAATAATTTAGAACGATATTCTTGTATTTCGTAGATCACTTTTTAACCACACCTTCCGTTATCCTAATTTTTGATTAACCGAGCATCCCTAGCGGTGGCCGTCAAATCTCGAAATAAATGTACTCGAACGGATGCCGTCCGTTACGTAATGGGGTCGTCCTTTTCTCCCGCTCGCTCGGCACTTCCCGCCCTTGGGCAACGATTTACAAATTAGCGAAAAGATCTAGAATAGAGCTCCGGTAAGAACGAACGGGGTCCTCGTATCTCGAGCGTAGACTCCTAAGCGGGTGCGGGCATTTGTCTTTCGCGACGGCTTTAAGATTCTCCCGCTACTCGGACCCGCCTTACCTCGGATAATTGGGACTACGGTCGTAATTTTGCAAGCAAATATATTATAATACTCTGTACGAGTGTCTTTTTTCTACTTAATTCATACTATTGTTGTAGCATAACCTATGAAAGTATCAACACAGAAACCTGACTTTTTAAACAGCTACACATACTTAAAAGTTTGGACAAGAGTAAATTCTAATCTCCAAAAACATCATTTGGGTTTTGTATCTTAGATTAATACTTGAAAAGTTATTGTCAATGGTTACAAAAGTCAATAACATCTCAGATTTATATATAAATTGATAAAGTTAAAAACAGTTTTGAGATAAAACTGTTTTCATAATATTTAATTAAAAATATGTAATAAATTTTAAACAGATTCATTCTGTGTATATATTTAGATAATGAAAATATACTGAAAGTATTTCTGGTTTGTGTTTTAGAATTAATGAAAACCTAATTCTTTTGACTAATTTCTTCTAAAGATTTTCCTACTACTCGGGGCGACACGCATTTCCTTTGATCTGAGATATCTTCTATAAGCACTACTTCATAAACCATCTGCTCCGTGAGCATTAACGAGGCATTTTTCCATATCTGTCGCAGATTCGGCCAAGCTCGTAATGGGAAAAAAGAGAGAAAGAGCTCGATATATCGAGGACCGATCGTTCTCCAAAATATTCCTAGAGAGGACTTGCTTGCCCATTTGATACCAAATTCCCCAGTGCAACAGGCCAATTGATTTAATCACCTCAAACAACCAGCCATTTTTTATTTACATTCTCTAAGTCTTCTCTCTCCTTTTATCCTTTGGCTTAACTACTTAATTTAAATAAAATTTGTAACTAAACAGAAATGATTTTAAAAATTCTAATAATTTTTGCCTTCAAAACTGAAAACTGTTTGTTAACAAAGTTCGTTTCTTTTGGTGGATGTTTTTGCTCTCGATTGTGTTAATTTCTTAACGAGACATTAAGTTGTAAACTGAACAAAAAGTATATTACCCAAGTTTCCTATATTTGAATGAAAATACAAATTTTCTACAACAGTGAAAGTTTATATATACACAAGGTGTAACTACTGTGTTTTGGAGACAGAATTTTTATATGTAAAAATAGCTTTTGACAGTAATTTAGTGCCAGTCTGAAAAATACTCCCCTGTGCAATCTACACAAATGATTGAATGCCTTCACAATATATATGTTATGGAAAATGGAAGTAAAATTAAGTTTAAGTTTAATTATTAAATCCTCGATTGAAGTTAAATTTTCAGTTTCTCGAGTTTGCTTACCTGAACGTTGACATAGGAATCCAATCTACTGTTTTTAATTAAAATGCCAGTCTGTTTGTCTATCCACGATTTAGATCCGTAGATGAAAGTAATAGGAACGTTAGGTCTCAGACTGTCGATTCGCGATATCATCGGCTGTTTCGCCCATCCAAATTCGCCAGTCATGGCTTTAAATGCCACTTCCCCACTAAAATAAAAATAAAAAAAAATAATAAGTAAATAGTTTACATTATTAATTTTTCCAAAACATATTTTTATAGAAAAAAATTTATTTTGGGACATTAAATTGGTAAAACTTAAACATAGATTCCAATTAGAGTAAAAATATGTATTACGGTAAAACTGTGTCGAGAACAATTACTGTATTTACAGCATACACATCGTACCCACATTTCGGTAAAAAATGTTTTGAAAACCGAGTATTTAGTGTATTTAATTAAGCCATCCCACACTTTTGACACCTGGCTCAAAACATTTGCACTTTGTTTGGTTAAAAAAGTAAAATTAAAATGTGTTCTTTATTTATGAGGGAAGAGGAGTTTAAAAGAAGTAATTTGCAACCTACCATTAAAATATTTTACATAAATACATAAAAATTGTTTGGCTCCAGTAAATAATATGTTTAATTGAACTAACACTTTTATTCAATAGTTAAGTTAGGTAGAGGTTATCCAAAGACTTAAGGAATTCATTAGCCTATGGGAGATTGATACTTTGCAAGTCATGGGGCAATTGTTTGAGCCTTTATTTTTGGAAAAAAGTCATGTCTTATATTCTATAAAATATAGTAACTAGTTTCTGAATTTTTGGTTCAAAGTAACGATGTTCATTGTTCATCACCCCCCTGTCACCCATTTTAGCAGAGATCATCACGAGAAATATAGAATATCGCATTTTCCATGCCCCATTAGCAATCCACTATCCAATCATGTATCTACAATATGTAGATGACATATTACTTGCATGGGATGGCTCTGCAGAGGAATTAGACAACTTTATTCAAATGTTAGCTTCTATATATCCTACCATCAGGTTCACTGTGGAAGAGGAACAAAATGCCAAAATCTCTTTTCTAGATCTTGAAATATGTAGATCTCCTGAGCTAACTTTTTCAGTACACCACAAAAACAACATACCAAATATTATCCCTGCAACCGCCTTCCAACCTACAAATTTTATAAATTCTGCCATTACTTCTCTCATTCGGAGAGCACTCCTCTTACCATCCACCCAAACATTAATAAAGAATTACACCTTATCAACAAGACAGTACATAATGCTGGGTATTCTACTTCCAGATTTCTTTATCTCCTTAACCGAGTCAGGAACAAATTATTTTCAAAATCTTTCCTCTGCAACAAAGAAGAATTCACTCTAGTACAGCCTCCGATACTGTTTTTTGGCCATATATCCCTAAAAATAGCATGTATATTTAGAAAACAGGGTTTTCTGTTGCCCATAGTCCCGCAACCAACTTTAAAACGCTGTATCAACGTGTAGTCGGAACAAAGCTGCTCGCACCTTTATTTTCTAGATTACGAGGGAAAACAAACAAAAAAAATTCATTCGTTCTCAACAATAGGTCTATATTTGGTTTTTATTGGATGATTTAAAGGTACAAATATAAGGTCAGAATAAGCCATTAATTAGTTGCTATGCCAACGTCTCGTGAAATTCTGTATCAGTATGGGGCTTGGACTTACAATAAAGATCCCTATGCGTCAATCTGTAACTCTTTAAAAATACTGAGTCCGTTATTTTTTTTTTACTCGACTCAATGTAACATAGGTAAGACCAATAGCTGTTTCTTTTTTCCCTATATCTATTTTGATTTGTGGAAGAGTTGTTTGGAAGACCCTGTGATTTATGTATAGTCATCGAGTATGCTAAGGTAAGGGAAACTGTCTACGAAATCACAATATACTGCCATCGTTCGAAGAGCGTGTTATGGAGATTATTGGAAAGAGATTACCATGGATGAAAGGTCTCTGATAGCTGTCAAATTCCACTAAAATAAACAGAGGAAGAGCTGGAGGGCAAGCATTAGGTGCATACATAATGTAGCATATAGTTTCTAGTGAACCATTGACGAGACCTCCTTGCACCCATAAGTTGACTCTCGGCATGATTCTGGCATTAACTGACAGATTCAAATACTTGGAGAGACCAAGAGCCGAGTCATCTTTGGACAAAGGCAGGGGCAATATCTGGAGTGTTTTCAGATGCTGTATAAGCAAGAGGGCATCCAGTTGACTGTAAGTAGTCTTCATTGCTTTGTTTAACTTGCTCGTTTGTTGGATATAGCTCTACTGCCATTTGGAACTGATCAAGTTCATCTCTGGATAAATAGGCTCCATTACTTGTCGTCAGAATGTTCAGATCTGTATCAGAGAAATCACCCAAAGCTAGATGTAAGACATCTATGAAGGAACTATCTGCACTATTTTGTTTATGAGAATTACTAAGTTCAATGAACTTCTCAAAAGAATCAAATGGGAATGTAATGTAATGTTCCAACAAGGTCCCTACCTTGTTGAGACATTACATTGTAAAAAGCACTCCAGTAGAGAAAAGTATCTTTAAAACAGGAGGAAGATGACGAAAATCACCAAACAAATAAAGAATCCACCAAATGGCTCATCTTTCTCGGGGTTTATCTCCCTCAATCTTCTCTCGATCATGTAAAGCATTCTTGCACCAATCATACACATTTCATCGATTACGATGAATTTGAGCGACTTCATCTCAATCTGGAATCTCTGTGCAGCTTCTCCAAATTTTGTACTAACGATAGGAAGACGAAGGAGAGAATGGATCGTAAAGCCATCAATATTGATCGCTGCTGCTCCATGTTTTAAAAAGAAAACTTTTTAAAACTTATTATTCTATAAAGATTTTTTATATTTGTTGTGTATATAGTTAGCGATAACATTTACCTCTCAAAATTACCGTTTTAATGCCTGTCATATTTTCCGACCACTAGATGACGCTTCTACACGTGCGTGCAGGAAGCGACTAACACTTGACTTCATGCATTCCTTGTCAACATTATAACTCTAGAATGAGTTGTTCGATCTTGATGAAATTTTCTAGAGCAACTGATCACTCAAAGATGAACTGTTTAATATTTCAACTCTCAAAAATGATCCATACTGAAGAAAAATGTGATCTTTGTTTTGACCCCTATCTACAGTTCTACAAAAATGGATCATTTTTGAGAGTTGAAATTTGAATCAGTTCATCCTTGAGTGATGATGAGTCATCCTAGAAAATTTCATCAAGATCGGACAACTCATTCTAGAGTTATAATGTTGACAAGAAATGCATGAATTCAAGTATTAGTTGTCACTTCGTTCCGACAATTAATTAATTTGTTCCATAAACATGAAAAATGCAAAAGTTAACATCACAATAGTAAATGCAACTAATAGCATTTTAAAAATAATTTTGACTTTTCCTGCATTACAGGAAATAAAATCTATTTTTGTGTCCATTACAAGTCTTATTAGGCCTACAACATGGCAAGGTGACAAGGAGTAGGTCTTGACATATTCAAGTCAAACATTAGTCAAAATTTGCATTCCAATTCAAACACAAATCAGAATCTCCCAGTACATCTGTCATCTACCTGCTTGACTATACACGTGTATCATCACATTTGATACCAAAGTTAATATTTCTTTCATCCAATTATATACAGTGGGTGATTGGTTAACAAACATAATCCGTAATATAACTTTGTTTTGCTATCCGAATTGTTCGTTAACCAACTATCGATTTACCATAGGTTTTATGGGAATTTAATTCGTTCTGGAGACCCCCAAAACATAAAATATATATACTTTTATACTATGTTTATTTATATGTAATAATAAAAATACATATATACACAGTCTTGCATTTTTATTGGTGATGTTTTTTCCATTTGTGGGGATTAAAAAATCTGTCTAATGTCGATTGCTTTTCTCTCTTCTTCAGGATTTTTCAAAAGTAATTAATAGCATTGTAATTGTAGAGATCCCTAAGCCTATTAACCTCAACCTGGTTTGGATGCCATTCTAAGACCATTGTTCTGACATCCTTCCACTTCTTCAAAAGATCTTTAATAGCAGATATTGGCATCAATCCTTTTTTTCAGAAGAAAACATATGTTTGCCGAGTTTCTTCGTGTTCTTCATTCGAGAGTTCTTGGCGTTCTTCTGTCATCAGATGCATTTCAGGTTCCATTATGAACTCTTCAATGTTCTTTATTTCTCAGATATGATTTTTGTTACTCCTTAAGCTGCTTGAGTCTTCTCGATTATACTGTACCTTTCTTAGATAAGATTGAACTGCGCCCTACTGTAGACTTGTTCGAGCCATACTGCCCGGCAACATCAGATATCTTTTGTCCACTCTCTACCTTCGCTATTATACTCTCACCTTTCGAAAATAAAAATTGATGCAAAACTCAATGAGCGCCCACCCGACAGTCTTGCGAATACTATAAAAGAATTATTTCTGTCAGAAAAATAAAAGGCTGGGAATTTCAAAGTTCAAAGGAATACTATCCGATCAGTATATACCGAGTCGAACGTCAAGTTGACGTCTCCCGTGTTCCGAAAAGTTTCGAATTGTTGCCCGAAGACAAGGGAAAACCAATCGGTATTCATTACTTTATGTTGCTTCCTCTTGTGTTTGTTCTGTGAGGTGTTCATTATCCGATTTGTTTGTTAACCAATCACCCACTGTACTGTATTATTTTGAAAGAAAACAAAATTTCTCTGTATTAACTAAAACTAAAAGAAAGGCAATCGGTACCATCTCAAAAATATTCTTAAAATTAAACAAAATTTGGTACTGTATTACTAACACAAATAACAATAAAAATTAACATAATTATTTTTCTAGACAGCATTATAATATTTAAATAAAAACTAAAAAATAAATTGTTAGAAATTGTAATTTGACAACAGTTAACAAATTAACTGTCGACTAAGTGCAATACATTGTAGGGAATGAGACAATTAAAATAAAGTTTAGTCATTACCGACTTTTTATACACACGTACGATGTGTATATGGCACTGGGAATCTTGTATCCATTTCAATATTTTCAACACACCTTTGGATCATAATACTTACAATTATTAAAATAATATATAGCAAGATAAGCCATCATTTAGCCGAACTAAGCAATTAAAACAAATTCTAATTTAGTGATAAGTTCAAAGAAATACGGAATACTTATCAGAGAAATAAAAAAAGCTTGGTCGGTATTTCTCTGATATCCAAACTCATCTGCATTTCTCTAAGTTCACAGATTTTCTTGGGATATAACAATTAATAATTTCTTGATGATACTTGGTGGTTATAACTTATTATAAAATGAAAAGCTGTTAAAACAAAATTCTGGCTAATACTAATGTGTTCCATTTAAGACAGAATTCACTATTAACTGACGAAAAGTCAATTTTTATGCTTAAATGTGTACAGACTATCGAAATTCTCATAATATAAATCTATCTAAACTTTTGTTCTTGTTAAAAAATTTTACTTATAAACACGTTGTATCAAACGTAACTGTCGTCACATTTCCCCAAAACAGGTAATCGATCTTTAAATTTACCTCGGAGTTTGTGCATTGCAGTGATATAAATAATTATGAATGGCCTCTTCGTCGTTAATCACAGAAGAAAATTTTCTTCTCAGATCTGTACGCACCCTCTTCAATAAAATGGGACCTACAGTTTTAAGAGAGACACAAGTACAATATTTTATAATAGATTAAATTTTAAATATATAATTTGTCAATTATTATTTTTGGTTCAACAACCACTCTTAAAGTATAATGTATTTGAACATATTAATAATATATGAAAGAATTGGCAATAATAAATTGCATAAGTATATAATTTATATATATAAATTATATACTTATGCAATTTATATTAATTAGCAAATAGATTACAATTAAAAGATGCCCCAAGAACCCAGAAGGGGTTAAGAAAACGTTTGATTTACCAGATTTTATCGTAATACACACCGATTAAAGGTTCGAGTGAATCTAATTTTTATATTCACTCCGGTGTGCGGTCGAGATTTGTAAGAGCATTTAAAAATTTATACTGGTTAACTCGACTCGGTATTTACACAAAACCGTTTGCTAGTTAAATTTTACTTTAATTAACTTGTAAAGAAAAAAATACAACTAGCAAGTTAACTTTACTAATTACATTTTGTTTCCTAACATCTATACTAGTAATATTTTGACGATTTCTTACCGACGACTTCTACTTAATGTCGTAAAAATATGTAAACTTTAGACTCCGACACGGAGTTTGAGCAAATGTAGAGTCCAAGTACTCAAAACAAAAAACCCTAGTTGCAACAGGAATGTCTTCTACGTTTCATTTATGTCAGTAACTGCACTGCAATTACAATTCTATTTTCAAATCTTCCCAATAACAAATTAATCAATTCAAAAGTGTTCGAATGATATCTTCTATTAGAAATTACGACTTCATTAATTTAAAGTACCATACTGTTTACTTCTCTATGTACTGAGTATTTGGATCCCTCTTGAAAATATTTGCTAGTTTAATTCTTTGTTTCTAAAGAATTTTACAAATGAACAAAAGCTCAAACAAGACAAAGTAAATACAGAAACTTTCAGATATAACAGTACTTAAGATATGGGATAAGGTAAAATACAAAATTCAAAAATAAGCTATTGAAAATTTCAACTCAACCCCATTTTATTATTGAAAAACTAAATAAGATAACAATCCAAGATCTATTTTAAATCAGAAATCTGTGTCAGGAAGCATCTATTATCTGCCTTGCTCATTTCAGGTTAAGGAAAAAATAAGAGAAATATTTAATGAATTGTTTATAAGATATGTATTTAGATTTTGAAACTCACTTCATTATTGTTAAATTGCTAAACTATAAAAGAAAAAAATATATATATTATACCAGGTAGTTATAAAATTAGTATCTCTATTTGGAGTTGTTGGTAGCTTGAAGGAATAACCCAAATAAAACCAAAATTGGTACACATACTATTTAAGAAGGGGAAGAAGAATGGAACAAGAAAAACAAAGTCGAAAAAATTGCCGATTGAGTGCACCGTAAAGTTCGAAATCTAATGTGTAATACAAAAAAAAATGAATTAAGGTGAAAAAACCGATTGCATACTTGTATTTATTGGAAAATGTCACAGTTAATGCGGTTATGCTGTCGCACGGCATTGACGATCCAGTTCTGGTTCCACACTACGGGTAAGTCCTTTGTGTCGGACTGCGGAATGTAATGCATCGCGAGCAACGGTCTGCACACGTTGTGATACGCTATCTTTTAAAGAATTTAGATTTCAGACACATCCGCGACCCACATTTGTTTACAACAGTAACTGAAGTGACAGGCCCCGTAGCGTCCACTATTGGCAATTCTTTTTAACCTTGTTCCATTCTTCCCCTTCTTAAATAGTAAGTGTACCAATTTTGGTTTCACTTGGGTTAATCCTTCAAGCTACTGACAGCTCCAAATACAGATACTTATTTTATAATCACCTGATATACATAAAAATAATACATATTACAAAATTATTTCTACAATGAATGCTATAATTTTTAAATTAGAGTTTTAAAACTGAAGTTTTATTTATAAAACATCAATTAGACTTATATTTGCAATTAAAAAATGAGAATAAATCTTTTTCTCATTACCTAGAAATGAAAGAACAAAACAAAAGGATAATCTAAACAAATTATCTCAAAAGAAAGAAAGCAACAAATTCATAGAATGACTACTTTTACAATTTAAATCAAATAACAATAATATGAGTGACAACAAGCCAAATACAATTCAAACCTTTACTGTCTGGAATGAGCATTTATAGACAATTTAATTAGCCAATAATCCTATGAAATAAGGTTTAAAATTCTAAAATTTTAGTTACAAATGACACGCACCAAATTAGTAAATACAGTTCATAACCAAACTTATAAAATCTCTCAATCTGTTTTTATACCAAATTGGAACATCATAACAAATAAATGAAATACATTAACTAACAACAGATAATGCATTTCATTTATCTGATTTATTAAATATATTAATTTTACATAAATTTCAATCATTAGGATCAATATATATTCAAGATAATAAATATATTAAACAGATGGAAAAAAACATAGGCACACAATTTATAAGTTTTATTGTTTATAACCATAATTTAGCTTTTTAGATTAATTAAAATATCTTACCGGCGGGACCGGCGGCTCTGAGACTGGCCAGAGGATTGAACGGCCGAAGGAAATTAACCACCACTTTCACCCACGTCGGTAAATTGTACCTGTGAGACGTGGATATCGGACGTTCGGGAAAACCCCACGGATCGCACAAAATCAGATGAGCCACGCGGTCGGGATGCTTCAGCGCGTAAGCGGCCGCAATAAATCCTCCCAGGCTGTGGCCGAGTAGAAAAAATCTCTGCAGTCCGAGTTTCTTCCGCCATGCTTCGATGCCTTACAAAAAATTTATACGAATGTAAAATTTTATTTCTACTACGTAAGATTACAGTTTTCGATAGGAATTTCAAATACATTTAGACAATTATTCATATAGAAAAAATTTTAAGTCGTGAAAATTGTACGGAAACATTAAAAACCAATATGCAAAGTGGCAAAATTACAATCACGACGAGTTGAGACCGATTTGACCGCCAATTGTCAATGTTTGTTATTTTGCCGCTCGTGTACATTGGCTTAAGAAAATACTTTAGACGACAATTGTTTCGACTAAATACATAAAACTGGCATACAGCTAATGACTTTAAAGTTTTGTAAACTTTTGAAAGAATCAGGCATATCAAAGCATCATCAAACAAGCAGTTTGCTGAATTATTCCCATGGCAATCAATGAAAGATCATAGAAACATCAAATTTTAATGTTACACACAACAATTTTCATCTGACATATTGTCTCCTATTGTGATTTAAAGGCTGTAAAATATAATCTTAAATACATTGGAACCTTAGTTTTTAAACATAATTTGTTCCTCAAAGTTGTTCAGAAACCAAAACAAATTTTTCTGTAGAAACAATATAAAATATATTTATATGTTCCTGACCCCCAAAATAAACCCCTTTTTACCTTTTTTGCAGTATTTCATGCAAAAGAAGCAAAGAAATGCAAAGCAATATTACACATTGTATTATAATAATAAATTGTTTTTATTTAATTTGACTTAAGTACCTTTAAAGACAAATTCTCGGATGCCACTAGTATTACGTAAATGTCAATTAATGCAGTTTTTATTCATTTGATTTAAGTACAACTGAAATGCATACCAAAAAATAGTAGTAGTATCTTTCTCCATTTACGCCGAAATCTAATTTAAATTGCAATGTCGTCGACGATTCGTGTCGCGATGTCTAACGATACCGGGAAATCTCAATGCCGTCGACTTCTGAATCGGTTTGACTATGTTTATCTCGTGAACAATTGAATATTTTAATAAAAAATTTTAATTTAAACTATCATTTAATTTAATCAGTTCCATTTTGAAGTTTGTGATATTAATTCTGGTCTATGCCAAATGACTAATATAATTTGTTACTAGAGATAAGCATAAGGAAATACCTACCTCTAGTAAATTATTTAGAAATTAATTAAAATAAAAGCTGTGAAGTATCGCAATTTATCCTTTTATGTGAACGTCTCTTTAATCCAAAACTACGTTCGGTAGACTATCTCACAGCATTACGGTTAGAAACGTCTTTTATTTTTTATAAAATTGGATTAGATTACATTTGCATTTCGGGTTGGTTTACATTCCCAACCCCTCTTCGGTGCATAAATAGGCATAAAAAAATCTTTCACAATAATTATATCATCTGTAAACATATATATCATTCTAGTGTTAATTTCTGTACATGTTTACAGATGATATAATTATTGTGAAAGATTTTTTATGCCTATTTATGCACCGAAGAGGGGTTGGGAATGTAAACCAACCCGAAATGCAAATGTAATCTAATCCAATTTTATAAAAAATAAAGACATTTCTAACTGTAATGCTGTGAGATAGTCTACCGAACGTAGTTTTGGATTAGAGAGACGTTCACATACAAGAACCGATAGATGGCAACCATATTATAGTGTATCCCAATTTAACCCGGCAGTTATTTGGTGTATTACTAATATATTGGATTTAGGGGATATTTGTATATGAATTCTGGTTTAGCATCGTAACTCCAAAATTCAATGATATTTGATTTCGAAGTTTGATGCTAATGCAATAATATTTCACATTAGAGATTATCAAATTTTAACTGTAAGGTTGCTGCAAATGAAATGGCCGATTTTTGTTACAAAACATTTATTAATTTAATTTAAAACTTACACATTCGATCAAAATTCTCTCCACCAACATTATTACACTTTTCCCAATTCAATGGAAATGCATTAATGCCAAGTTGATAAAAATCACGAGAATGAGAAGCCAAATCATCAAAGGTACTTTTTATTGTGTCCTCTTCCTTGAAGACTTTCCTTGCCAAAAAACTGTTCAAATGTATAAAAAAGTGATAGTCTGAACAATAAGATGAATGGAGAAGAATTTCTTTTGAAAAACTTTCATTTTTGTAAGAAAAAATTAAAGAACTGCCAACTTCCAAATGATGCTTATCATCTCTCTGAGTTTGTGTGGTACCCATTTGTCCAACTTCTTGACTTTCCCTAACATATTTAGATGTCGAGAAATGGTCGAATAATGTGCGGTATGTTAAACCTTTCCGTGATTTCCCCAGACGGTCGGTTGATGTTCTGATTCGACAACGTTCTTCAATTTCCATTTGTGAAGTTTGTATTCCCAGAATGAAATTTTTCGAACCAATGCCTGGTAGTCTGTTAATTCACAGAACCTTCACCAAAAGTTTTTGGTGAAGGTTTGGTATTTTGAGTTGCTTCAGCTGCATTATGTCCCTGCTTATACTCATTTTTTCCATGCAATCAGAAAATGTACTCTTTAACATGTGGAACTCACAATAGAAATCAGATTACATTTTGAAATTCACATATGTGCACTCTTTCAATTGCAAACATACAGCACTGTTCACATAGAAAAACAACTTTTTTCTCCGTGAACAGTGCTGTATGTTTGCAATTGGGAGAGTGCACATATGTGAATTTCAAAATGTAATCTCATGTTTTTTAAAATTTAAAATTCCCAGCCTTGTAGTTCTTTAAAAAAACAGCTATTTCATTTGCAATGACCCATTATTAACTGTAATGCTAGACTTAATTCTAGTATACTCAACATGTCATGCTACTAACAGGCTATAAATTGAGTTTTAAATGTGTTATCTATATATATGTTACAGTCAAAACCCGTTTTTAGTTAGAAGGCGTTTTAACTAATTGAAACTAGTTTATACCGGATGTCTTTGTTAAAACCCGTTTTGTCTAGTTAAAACTAGTTTTAACTCAAACTCAAACTCAGCAGTAAATTATAGTTTTAACTAGACAAGACGGGTTTTGTCTAGTTAATTTACTGCTGTGTATGTTTTGATTTTAGATAAAACTAGTTTTAACTTTTCACATTAGTTAAAACTAATTTTAGCTACATAAATATGTTCAGGGAAATAAATAAAGTTATGTATAGTGATTCGGGAGAAGATGCCTAACATTTTGCTTATGAAGGAAATTATAGCGATAATTAGGGTTTTGAAGGCCTCTAACGAAAATATTGTATTCTTGAGCATGTTTTTCAAAAAACTTTAGAGTATATGAAAAGTAATTGTATATTGTGTTTGCAATGACAACTTTTTTACCGTCTGGCATTTTAGACATCTCACCCCAAGTATCCGGGTGAGATGCCAAATGCCATTAGGGCAAGATAACAAATATAATTGCATTAAATTAATTTTCGAATATCTTAACCAAATTTAATTTATTGCATATTTAGTACAAAGTACTTCTTAGTATGTAGAACAGCGCAGTATAAGTATTGTTAAGTTTCCGCCCGTTCTAACGCGCTCTATACCTAGCCGAAAGCTTTTCTCAGTCCAAAAACCTTTTTGAGAAGTCCCTATATAATTTCTATGCATATCCTGCAATAAAACGAGAAAACAAAAATTTATTAAAAATAGACATATTAGAATTCAATTAACAAAAAATAGGCATGTTACCCCAAGAAAAATGTGGCATCTTTCCCATTTGTCGGGGTAAGATGCCTAGCGGAGTCAGGTGTTCTAGCGTGTCCGATCACGATCGGCGGTAACTCACAGTGGAAACTTTAGAACCTTAACTACATCACACATTAATTATTTTTCGCAATTTTTAATAAATTCTATTTTAACTTTCAGTTTTAAAATGATTCTAGAAACATTTCGCAACAAAAACTTTGTTCTTATCTCGCTTTTATTCATCTCGAATGTAGAAAATGAGGTAACGGTAGCTTTCCGCACTCGATATTGGCCCAACAATTCGTCGTACAAACGCACGACAATATCTGACGTCACCGTTTGAAAATATCAAAAAGTAGGCATCTTTCCCCCCACTTACCATCTTACCCCGAATCACTCTATATGTTGCAGTCAAACCCAGTTTTTAGTTAGAATGCATTTTAACTAGTTGAAACTAGTTTATACTGGATGTCTTCGTTATAACTAGAATTTACTGCTAGTCAAAAATGAGTTTGAGTTAAAACTAGTTTTAACTAGACAAAACGGGTTTTAACAAAGACATCCAGTATAAACTAGTTTCAACTAGTTAAAACACATTCTAACTAAAAACTGGTTTTGACTGTAACATATATATATATAATTAAATTCATGTCTGCAAGTCTATCTGTTCAAGTATCACATGAGAATGTGTGTATCCTTCTCAGGCTATAGAATGTATTTAGAGTAAATTTCAATGTGTAATTGAGTTTGATCAGATATTATATTGTAAGTTTTTTATAAGTACATATTCTTTTTCATATTATACATTTTTATACAAACATGTCGCCTTTATCATTTTCTGAGCAAAGCCTGGTACCACTGCTAATACATAAAATATATTTCTTTTGAAATAAATATAAATTTGAATTTATCTAAGTTTATTATATTTTTATGCAAATATTACTATGAAATGTAATTTTCATTAAAAATTTGAGAAAAACTTCACATTTCAACAATGCATCTTGATTATATAAATTCTATTATAAAACATTCAGTATAATAATAATAATTGATAAAAATATATCAGTGTGATTCAACCTTCCAATTGTAATTAATTAAAAGTAAAATCATTAAAGTGGATTTTTACCCACTCGTACTTACTGCAAACAAACTGATTTTCTGCTTCTATAGCATCTTTACCAAACCTCGGTCTGGAACTCTTTCCGAAACCGAGTAAATCGAAAGCGTACACGGGACAGTTCGAAGAGAGCGCATCCAAGTTCATAATCCACAGACCAACTCCGGAAGCAAACCCGTGAATCATGACTAGAGGAGTCTGTCTGGAGGTCGTATTCATTTTTAAAGTCCATATTTTGACGTCGCCGTCGTCGTAACCCCATTCCGTACCTATGTTGACGTATTCCGCAACAAACGGTTTTTTCACGTCTAAAATTTATGAAATCTTATTAGTAATATAGAAAACATTTATGTCAATATTACAAAGAAAGATTTTATAAAAAACCATTGATTAATGAATTTGTATGGTATAAAAATCTTAAAATGTAAACCTCTAACTATATTGGTATGTTTTTGACCACTTAAATGCCATCTTCGGGGGCTTCTACAAATAAAGCTAGTAATTTTTTGGTTGAAGTTAAAGGTTAGTCGTATTAATATTTTATATCTTCAGTTTGCAAGTGTTAAGATCTAAAAATTAAATACATTAAAAAATGAGTCTGATAATTGTGTTGAGCTCTAGCAAACAAACTGAGCTTCATTTCACTCATAAGTTGCCTGTGGCAATTTATTTTGATTTTTGCATTTGCTTATGCTAACATGCAGTATAACTTTTCTGTACAATTCCAATGAATATGTTCATATGTATATAAAAATAAAGAAATATAAAAATTTACTCAATCAAGTAAGACTGCCTTCCCTATCTGTACATAACTTTCGCAACTTCTATTTTTTTTTAGTAATTAAAGTACATCAAATTTATTGTATAGTTTTGGAATTTACATATCTGTTGTTTTTTCCTTTTTTGATGTTTTTCCTTATTCGGTACTTTTCGAATTGTATATATACGTTGGTAGTCCTTTTCCATTTCCTTTCTTGTATGCATAATTTCCATAATCCAGATTCCATACAATAGTTAATTCAAATTAACAAGAGTGCATTATATGGCATTTGTAACTTCTTTGTCAGCTGAAAATTGCCTTAAGGTGATGATGATCTGCTTCCATCATTCTAAAAAACAAGAGCAACTCTCTGGTTAAAAAAAGAAGAAAAAGAAGTCAAGATCGCCCTACAAATGAACAAATACCTATGAAAGTATCAAAGACGAGTCCCCTCGAGCAGAAATTGAACAATAATGATAAACAATATTTTCTGAGTGTCGAACATAATAATAATAATAATAATAAGTTGACAAAACTGCGTCAAACAGCTGGTTAGCTCGGGGATGCCTCTTTGGGGAGACGGAAGGATTCATGATCGCCATACAGGATCAGGTCATAAATACTAAAAACTACAGAAAACACATACTCAAAGATGCAACACTCACAAATGACACATGCAGAAAATGTCACATCATGCCAGAAACTATACAACACATCATCTCTGGTTGCAAGCTCTTGGCACAGACAGATTATTTACACAGACATAATCAAGTAGCAAATATAATACACCAAGAGCTTGTAAAGAAACACAAATTAGTAGACATCCACGAACCATACTACAAATACATTCCACAGACAGTATTGGAAAACAACACGCACAAAATGTACTACGACAGAGCCATAATCACAGATAAAACAATTTACCACAACAGACCAGACATCACACTCATTGACAAACACAATAGAATCACATACATTATAGACATATCCATTCCAAACACTCACAATATACAAAACGCATGCACTGAAAAAATTAGCAAGTACACAGAACTCGCCCAGGAAATAAGGCATCTGTGGAAGGATGGATAGGGTGCTTATTGTACCTGTTGTTCTCTCCTCTACAGGTGTCATACCACACACACTACACAAAAGCCTGGGCACATTACAATTGAATAGAAACACATACATCACACTACAGAAGGCCACTATATTGAATACATGTCATATTGTGAGAAAATTCCTGAATACAGACACACACACTGATACACTTCTTTAATTTCTGTTTTGGATACTATGCCTTGACTTTGGTCCGGCATAGTACACAGCCACCGGTGTTAACCGAGTACATCTCACTTAACCCAACATAATAATAATAAAAAAAGAACTATAAAAAAATTAACTTTTGGCAGAGTCGACCTTTATTTCGAGCTTCTTGCTACCAGAGGAAATTTTTATACATCGAGGTGAACGAGAAGATTGAATAAAAGTCAACTCCAAAAGACTTATTTTCCTGTGGCATGAAGAATACATTAGAATGCAGACATTTTTAATACAGTGGAACCTCGTTTAACAAGCATAATTAGTTCCAGAATCGTACTCGTAATGCAAAACACCGATTAAAAGAAATAATTTTTCCCATATAAATTAATGTAAAATATGATAGTGTGTTCCACGCCAAAAAAAAAAAAATACTCAAATATTTTATGTAAAACATTTATTCTAAGAAAATTATACAATATACGTCGTTAAAGAATGTGAATCATCATTGTCTTTTCTTCTAGCATGAAATGAACCAACCTGGAATGCAAATTTAATTTTCAGAAAAGAAAAAAAGTCACAGATAATATGTCTGATAAACATGCCAAACAATATGCCAAATTCTTGGGCTATGTAAATGCTATAATTAAATATTAGAAATTAATTAATACAACTAGAAGTAGGCAGTTATGCTTCCATCTCTTATTTAACATAATAATTATAAATCATTTTTAATTTAGACACTTCTAAAATTTAATTTGGAATTGGTCATTAAATTTAATAAGAGATGGAAGCATAACTGTCTACCTCTAGTCAAGTTAATTAATTTCTAATACAGTATTTAATTATAGCCTTTACGTAACCCAAGAATTTGGAACGTTTATTATATAACGGGCTACGGCGGTCGACGTTTATAAGTAATACGCGACACTAAGATGCTAGCGGAACGAGTGCGAAACACAGACCGACGGGGCACGCGCACGATCCGAGACTTTCCCTCTCCCGGTCGCTCGTTAAGCGAGTCGACTTTTTAACAATTTGTTTTGCTCGTTACGTAAGGTTACACTGTATATCGTCTAGTTTTTGGGAATATTTTATAATTTTCTAAGCATTATACTTATTGTCCTTGGCCATTTTGTCAAATTACTATGTATATAGCCGTCGTACAGTACGGTCATTTTGATTCCTAAACTTAGCAGTTTTATATTTCAGGTTACATTATTATGGTTACTTTGATACATTTCATAGATCATCTAATTTAAGTTGTAGCTCAAAGTTTATATTTCTGAAAGATTTTGTTATTAGTTTTCTTTGCTTACATCCGACTTAAAAATCAAAGGTATCACAAACATTGTAATTAGACTCTTTTAGTGATATTTTGTCATATTGTAAATTTATAGCTTTGGAATTAATATTAGTTTTGTTTTTGAGTTTCAACTAATTTATATTTAGAAAATATAGAAAAATACAGATATATCATGCTTCTATTTTCAATTCAGTTTTTTTAAATCAGATATAAAACTAATCTCTAAATTTATTGCCGGGTTTAAATAGAATCTGCAAGGCCGTTCGACTAGAGCCTACTAAAAATGGTCTACAAATTCGGCATTGCGTAAGGAACTTTATACAAAAATTATAAATAAATAAATTTATTTAGATACCGAATAATTTGTTGTTAGTTTGTTTTATCAATTTTTATTTTTACAAAGTTCTCGCGAGACTTGTGTAATTTATTAAAGTTTTTTTTTAATCATTAACAGTTTATTTTTCGTTTCTAATATTTTTATAGCTTTCCAAGAAAGATATGGTTCTTGCATTCGTGACACGTGGTGACATTCGCAATTGTCTATCTTGTTTACCGTGAAGATCCGGTTTCTTTATTAAATCATTTATAAGGTCATATTTCAAATTAATGTTAAACAAAAAAAAATCTATTTTAATACATCAATGTAAAAAAACTATTTTTATAGAAACAGAATTTATATTTATGATGGAATTTCTTCAAAAGGTTTAAGATAACGTTGACTCGAACCAAATTCTATTTGTAGTATGTCATCAGCTTTATGAAGGAAGTGAATAGATTTATTACAATTTAAACTGGATTTTTGGTATTAAAGGTAAAAATACTGGAATTTATGATGTTTTACCGAGTAGTACAAAAACTATGCCTTATTGGACACCTAGTTCTCAGTTTAAGTTATATAATATCCAACCTGTACTATGAAGAAGATGCTAAAGATTAAAAAGAAAACAAGCATTACAATTTGATAATCATTTTAATTTCTATAAATAATCTTTTATGAGCATTATAAAATACAATTAGAAAGGATTAAAAAGTAGAGATTACTTTTAAAAGTATCGTAAATGCCGATAACGAGTAAAACGTTCGTTAAGCTCGACCCTGCTCGAGATACGGGACGCGACCCCGCCGTATCTTTTCGCTCCCAAAGTTCTACGTTCCGAAATTTAATTGCATCAATGCTCCTTATATACAAGTTATCGTGTCAAAGTTTATTTCTTAATCTTTATCCCCATCCTGAGATATTAAAGAAAATACATGCCAACACGCATGGAATTTTTCCCACTTTTCAATTTTTGGGTTTGAATCTCAAAATGTCAGTATTTGCAAAAACCTAGAAGTCAAATTTGACACAATTACGATACTTTCCCGAGTTACGTTACAAAAGCTGGAAAAGTAAAATCAAAAATTATTTTTTTATTATTATTATTATTATATACAAAAACACTTGATTCAAAACACTAGATAAGCATCAAATTATCCAGTGCATAGCAAACTGTACACTTTGTAAAATAATAATTTGGTTTATCATATAATTTTGTTCTAAAAATTTTTTATAGTAGTCTGAATTCCATGCTCTAATACATATTAACATTCGACGTGGCTCTTTAGATATCATAATAGAAATTTCAGATTTTTATCTGAGAGTGTATAAAAACTTTAACATAAAATAGATAAATTGCTTTGATTATAGATATAAATTAAACTTTAACAAAAAGCAATAATTGCAACTTATGATTAGCATTTTAAACTTTAAAATAATGATTTTTATACATTAAAATCAGGTTAACTACAAATTTTAACAACTCCATCTTTGTTTCATTTAACCGAAATTGAAGCATTTAATACTGTTTAGAAGCCACAATTAACCATTTTGAGTGATTAATTTGTATGGTTTTATTTCCTAAATTAACATAAATGATTGGAAATAAAGATTAGACAGATGTCAAAAGATTTAACTAGCGACGCACTCGCATTTGCACAGTAAGGAGTCGAAGCGAGTGTTGCACTTGTGGGTTAATGTTTTCCACTAGAGTTTTTATTACTTAATTTTATTTTCTAATTAATAGTATATGAGATGATGGCCTAACTATCTGCCTCACCTGTAGGCCAAGTTACGAAGTTCAATTACAGTCTAAAATCTAATAGTTAATATTTGAAAATTAACATCGACAATATCTCTAATCCGGGACACTATTTTGACCGTTGACCTCTCCACAAATATCTCGACCTTTTGTCCACCTTTTCCTTTATATGCTAATATAGATAGCAACAACAAGTCTGGCAAGCCAATATTAATCTGAACAGTTTTCATAGAAAACTTCTACTTACAGGATGCAAATTTACAACATTAACAACAAACCAGATTGGACTTTTGTTGTTTATTTTATTTAAACACAGAAAATTTAAAACCTAATTATTAGAATTTTCTAATTTAAAATAATTATTGGAATTATTAATAAATAAATTCTACTTACAACTCAAGATGTTCTTTTCGGCTTCGTCCAGTTCTTCAAAGGACGTGGGGCACCACCGAAACCGTTTTAAGAACTGATTAGGAATGAAACTCGTCATCCAAGACATTAGATAACCGACCATGGCATAAATTGAGGTTATCATAAAGTCGTTTCCAATGGTTCTGTAAAGAAAAAAATTTATCGTAAATATTTACACACATTTTTAACCTTTGTCGTCTGGCAAACTAATACTTTTTTTGCAACTCTTTCTGCTCCACGGGTATTCTTATCGACTCAATTTTGGGCTCGACCGGGACCGCGACGGATGGCCAAGTGACGAGGGGCGGGATTCAAAACGTCGAACGGACCGTCCTAAAAATTCCCGGGGTTTTTTCTACGCATCCAGATTTGATCCGGGTTCCTAGAGTGGCAGTGTCGGCCTAACTGCCGGACCATCGGGCCATCGACAAACTAACACTAAAAAACTTATCAATTTTAATGTTAATTTGTCGTACGACGTCATTTTTTTATCTATATCATATTTTCTTTTAAATAAATTATTCATAAAAGTATGACTCAATATCATTTAATGATTGATTAAAGATAAAATATGACAAAGAATTAACTCGAATGCCAACAAAGCAAATACAAATAGCAAACACCTACAAAACATTGAACTATTATTTTGTATCTGTAAATAAATCAAAGCTTGTTTCATTTTATGTTATCTAATATAAAAACAGGTTAAAAAAATATAATATAGAAAAATGCAATAGTTCAATTTTTACTCAAAGTAAATTCCGCCAGTCCCAAAATGGGAGCAATCGAGTGGTGACGAACGGTGCCAACATATCCACGTTTGAATACCTTCCAAAAATTTCCCAGAGCAACTTGCCCAGATTCTATCCGTCAAAGTTCCCAGATCAATAAGCTTGCAGGTTACATAACAAATATCATTTGTGTCTTCAAAATTTATTTTAATTTTGAAGTCACGGTTAATTATCAGTTATTTGTTAAATCGTCACAAGATGCATCATCTACATATGAAGCTAAATTCAATAGTGACTGATTTCTTATCAACTAAATAAATAACCCAATAATAAAATCTGATAATTTTAAAACATTACTTTCCATTTTGAATGTAACAGTACAAAACTACTGCATAAAAACTTTAAATTCCGTGTACAATGTTCGGTTGTTTCGTTTCAATAAATTTTGTATTCCACAATATCTTGATAACTGCCAAACATTTTCGGTAAATAAGAAAAAGCTTAAAATAAAGTGTAATTTTACTTTAAAATGTTTTTAAAACTAAAGAATAAAATAATGCGATATAAAAACATTTATAAAGCAATATTTGAGCAAACCGACTCTAAAAACAAAGTAGCAATATGCAAAACTAGCTGTCGAAGAATAACAAACGCTTACGTAGCACGAGAAAGTAAAAGAAGCGCAACTAATGCCGTAAAAAAGTAGACATAATTACGTCTAAACTCATTTGCTACGCTTGGAAGATGAGAATTAAGACTGACGTCGAGTACTATCACTTGTTCTTATCTGCTAAAATATTTTGTATGTTTTTTACTTTTAAACCTTTAATATCAATTAATGTCAAGCAACAACTGATTGATATCATTTGGTATCATCTATGTCACTTGACATCTTGTCAAAAAGCTTTTGAAAATATATTAAAACATTTTATTTTTAATTAAAGACCATCTTCAATAAAAGTACTATTATTATTTCACTACTGTTCGAAACATAATCTCATTTTTTTTATTTGAAAAAGTTTTGAGATAACTTTGAAAATATGGTTGAAAACTTTAGTTTTATTAAACTGAATACTGCTGGAATTTAAAAACTGTTTTGTTCGTTTGATTCGGTCTGTATTATGCTAAACAAAAACCGAGACCCCCTAATTTGGAGATGCAATTTAGTCAGTCAAATCAGTATTCCAAAAACCATCTGTTTGACTGGTCAAAAGATGGTGAATGGAAAAATAAAGCTGATAAAACGGTAATAGCAAAGATCCACTCAAAACTTAGTGTCAATAATGCTTGGGAGCTGTATGTCAGCTTATTGCATCATTCATTTATCTGTCATGGCACTATCATAATTAAATGTTATGTTAAAATTTTGCAAAAGGAATTTCTGTCCTTCAAGTTGTTGTTTCCCTGGCACAAATGCATTTTTTAGCACGACAACACTTCTGCACAAAACTAAAACGTCGACGATTTGATTGCGTGAAAACAAATTTTATAGGGATATTTAAAAAAGATGGTTCTGGGATTTATCTCTTACACTTTATGCAAACTAAAGAAAAGCATTTGCAGAAAAAATGAGGATAGTGACATCAATATTCATAAGGTCAGTCTGAACACGAATACATGTACACGTGGGTAAAGACACCATTTTTAGCATCATTTGTAAATTTATGCACAATTAAACAACATTTCTAACAAGTGTTTTTGGCCTCAATTCATTCGTGTCGTTTCCAGTGAGTGAAGTCAATTTTACATGGGACAGCCTATCTTTTATAAATACTTTAATATCATTAAAGTATGAAAATAGTATTTTGTAAATATAATATTAACATATAACTATATAATATATTATTATAAACTAAGATACACCCTTTGTCTGAAATGTTCTGGGACAAAGCTGGTAAAAAATAGAAAATTGCAATTACCAAGTAACGATTCCAGCTCCCGTCAAAGTAGTCCTCTCGGCTATCTACACGTAATTGCCAACGTTTCTGCAGGTCTAGGAAGCAAGCAGAAAAAGGTTCGAGCGCGATGCTCGTTAGCTCGTCCGTCACGATCCGTCAAACGTCTGCGATATCTCGACGAAACGTCTCTTTCGGTTGCTTTTTCACTCGTGGAAACAAGAAAAAAAATTGCACTTTTCCGACAAAGGGTTGCAACCGAAAGGAACGTTTTGTCGAGGTATCGCAGACGTCCGACGGACTGCAACAGACGAGCTAACGAGCATCGCACCGGAAGCTTTCTCCGCTTGCTTCCGAGACCTGCAGAAACGTTGGCAATTGTGTATAGACAGCCAAGGAGACTACTTTGACAAGAGCATTACCGAAAGCAAGTTTCGGGAGTCAAAACTCGCAACAAGCCCTCCCAGACAAGGTTCCTTTTGTACTCTTTTGAATTTAAAGATACAATCTATAACACTTAGTGTGCCAATAACTTCTCAGTGATAAAATATCGTTCAAAGCAATATTTTTCTTCACGTTAAGCACAAAGTTTAAGTCGAACAAAACCCAACATATACAAACCTCGCTCAATTTACGTTTAATATATATAATTTAATAAAAAGAAAACATGGGGTATTCATATAAAGAAAATCACGGTATTCTTATCCATCAGATCCATTCTACTCGCGCTATAAAATACGTCACCGGGACCTAGCAACGTTTTGTATCCGACGACGGCACAAACATCATCCGGAGTTCCGCGGAATTGCTCCGGGAGGTACCGGGGACGACTTACTTCCACGCACAGGTTGCAAAGCACGGGCTTAAGCGCTCAAAAAGCGAGTAACACACGACGGATTCTAGAACTTTAACGACTGCAGTCAATACAAAACATAAGCCGTTATCTACTTACCGGTATTTTTTATTTCTGGCATTTTCTTTGTTTTCCAATATTTCAAGCAGTTTCTACATAATCATAATGACTGAAGGGAGTATTTTAAAACTCAACATTCATAAATATCAGGTGAAATATTTTCTTCTTTTAAATGATTAAAAAAAATCAGAAATTAGTTAATTAAATTGAATTGGTGAAAGTCATTAAGGATAGAAAATCAATCGTTTAACTAATAAATAGGTTACTGTGTATGGAGGTCGAGTGATATTACTTTTATGGGTCATTCAGTCGCATTCGTGGTATTTATATTAAAATTAATACGTTATCATGCAAAGATATCGTTACACTTACTTTTTACTGGAAGACAAGTTAATAGAAGTGGTAAAAAAGGCAGAATTAATTTTGTTTGTCATGCTTTCGAGGTAAATTAATACACAAGTGACTAACAACACACTCCAGCATACTTGCTTCCCTCTCGCGATTTCTCCTACAACAGCCAAACGTCACGTGCTTCACCTCCGTGACGTCATAGAAAGTGATGAAATCACGACGGTTAGTGTCGAAATACGTATAGTTAGTTACGAATCGTAAAACGTTCAAAACAAAATACGAATGATATCACAACTAATATAAATTATAATTATCAAATAATAATAATAATAGAGTTAAATGAATATACACGTTAATACTTCTTATATTGATATAGAAAATTACACATACTAATTCCAGAGGGCGCCGTTACCGTCGTGCCGTGTGAATAAGCGTAAAGATTATTTTAAAGTATAACTTGTATATAGAATGGGGAAAATATTCGTTTTGTTTGATTCGAAACGAGAAAAATATGGAAAATTATTTAGTTTAATTTCCAACCTTCTTTACCCTCAGAATAGCAAACAGGTTTTGTTCCTCAAGGCCGTTATTTGCGCAATTCTTTTAAAGATAAACTGCTTTCGTTCTTGTCAATGGCGATAAAAAATTATCTGCAGCATTTATCACTTCTTACATAACTCTTAAACTATTTAAATAATAAACATCAGTTTATTATATAACAGAGTGATTCAGGCCCTCCTAACCCGAACATCTACATTTATAAAATGTAATCAAATAAAAGGTTTACATATTATAAATTAACCTCTTCATTTCGTCTTAATATTTCATAAATAAAATAATTTAAATGAAAGAAATACCGATAAAATCGCACATTAGTGGCCGGATGTAAACCAGTCGCGCTTCCGCCGAAAGGGTCCGTTTTTGCTGCTCTGTCGAAATCGAATGGAGCGATTTTCTTTCTTTGTATAAATATAAAAATCCGAATAAATTAAATCTACATAATCTTACAAGAATTGCGATATTTGTTAGAACAATAAGATAAAGTAAAACCATTATTTTGACTACCGACGTTTAAGTCACTTACCTGTAAACTAAAGAAACAGCAATGAAGCCGAGAAGCCGTTTCTAACTCATTTAAACTTTGATATGTTCGTCATCCAGTTAATCGTTTCCAAACCTGCTCTGCTTTTTGTAAAATGCCATTAGTATCTAAATTGTTCTGGAGAACACCGTCGACTTTCCTTCTAATAACTTTAAGTTACGTCATCTTTCAAGGAATTATTTCGTCGCAATCGTGATTGGTATTGCATCATTCAAGTACAGTATCTATTTTAAATAGTCCTGACAATTAGGTTTAACAATCGCGCTAGTGTCAGAAATGCCGTTGCAGTTTTCTCTATAGTTACAAAGAAAATGACAGCTACTTATCGATTAGTAAGAAAATAAAACAATGGAGACTTTAACAAATATAATTCACGTTTTTAATTAAAGAAAGATGTAGTGAGACAGAATAATGCATCATTAGCAAAGTATAACTGTAGGAGTTATCACGATAAATCATATTTATCGCAAGACAAAGAAGTTGCGTGTGTCAATATTCAAATATGTAGTCGCATTAATCGTCTCGAAGAATATCTTATGTCTTATGGCCAAGTAATTTCGGTATGTCGGAAAAATTAGAATAAAAGATAAACACCTCGCATGTATAAATTCGAGATATTTTGAATGCTGATACTCTAGTATTAAAATGTATTACGAGTGTCAGATTATCAGTATATTTTACAATACAGCAAACCCTCGATTTAATGGGCTAATCGGGTGAAAGGAATATCCGATATTGCCGAATGTCCGTTATTACGATACATTATATAAGTACGAATAAAATAATAACATAGAACACATTGAGTAATTTATACTCATTGACTTCTAGTGTGCTCTACTAGTCACTAAAATGGTTTTTGCATGTTTATATCTCGCAGAAATTTTTTCTCCGTTAAGAAATTACGGGATGAGTTGCACAAATGCATCGTCTCAACCGTTATTTTTCCTCATTTCGTTTCATGAAACAGAATTATAAAAAATATAAAACAATTCGTTTCGCCTGATATAACCATGTACAGGATCGGTAATGGATGCCAAATCTTGAACACACTCCGGCAACCCAAAACACGGCCGTCTGCTGGCTAATTACAAAATATCGCGGCGCCTACAAAGTCCTCGAGATTTCTTATTACCCAAAAATCTTATAATTAATTCTTAAAACTAACTTGGACTAAAGAAAAGAGGAAACGGTAAGGGAGAAGTATCAAAGATGGCGGACAGAATAGAAGTCTAAGTTTCTCTTTCCTTAGTCCAAGCCCGGAAACTCTTCACGTTGAGACGCCGACTTCGACACTGTAACGTTGGTTCAAGAAGTCCAGGAGTTTTTTTCCATACATTAAGAAAGAGAAGATGAAATACTGCCGTAAGGTCTGTGGTGTACCACTGCTCGAGGCAACGCCACTAGTGATAAGGACAAGTGTCTAGAGCAGGCCTGGCCAACCCGCGGCCCGACGGCCGCATGTGGCCCGTCACGTTAAATTGTGTGACCCGCTAAGCGATAGTATATATTTATTAAAACTTTTGTTTGCCGTTATATGTATACCAAAACAATTAAATAAATGAAAATTTGCCTGTGTCATTGTTGTAATGCGCGAGTGAGAGTACGAACTCTCGGTATAACGATAAAATCTTGCTCGTTTTATATTTGTTTTACTATTTTAAAAGCATGTTTGTCTAAATTGTGGCCTACCGTAATGTCACGCGTGATCAAAGTGGCCAACGAAACAATTTGGGTCGGCCAGGCCTGTGCTAGAATCTTGTAAATCTTAGTTCTAAATTATCCCGCTACGGCGAACAGAGCGAGTCGTGGGAACCGGTTTTGTCGGTTTTGAGTCGTAGTTACACGTGATCTTCTCTTTG
Source organism: Centruroides vittatus (assembly GCF_030686945.1). Classification (NCBI taxonomy): domain Eukaryota; kingdom Metazoa; phylum Arthropoda; class Arachnida; order Scorpiones; family Buthidae; genus Centruroides; species Centruroides vittatus. Next base: position 297,720 of record NW_027122389.1, on the reverse strand, counting down.
TGTTGTCTTAAAATGGAGTGCAGTATATGGCACCTCAAATATAAATTTAATTATAATTACAGTAGTGAACCGAAAATCGGAATCGATTGGGGACTGGGGTTGTTCAGATTAGGGATTTCTTCCGATTACGGATTATGTACGAAAAATTATATTAACCTGTCCGATGTTCAAATTTTTCTCCGTTGCGTGTCGCTTTGTGTTGAATTTTCGTCGATTTTAAGCCTAACGAAAATTTTTATAATAATAATCGAGGCTATCGTATCGTTAAAAATTATTTCTGCATTTTGTACAAACAAAATAAATATATTGAAGAATATAAAAAACACGAAAATTATACTTTAGAAGTAAATTTAGTATCAAAAACGTTCGATTCAGCACGACACAGTCCGACTGAAAGTCGTGCCGATTACCGGCGATTCCGATTACCGGAGTTCCGATTTACGAGTCTCTACTGTATTAATATTGCCTTTATTGAAGTCTTCCTTTCTCTAATTTTACTTCTCAGCTGTTAAACTCCGTATAACAGAAGGAAATTACGATTGATAAAAATGAGTCCTCCGAGGTGTTTACATTTTTGGATTGGGAACCCCGAAACGTCGAGAAATGACAAAACTCGTTGGTTTTTCTCCTGTATGTATTCATGTTAGTGTGCGTGAGGTACGATTTTGTTCATTCACTTTGAAGCTTATTAAGTCCTGTGCATTTTGTCGAGAATTCCTGAAATTTTGCAGGGATATTTATGTATCGGGGTAAAATGTTTTTAGAATTTTTCGGGAAAACCAGACCATCGGTTCCGGAGATATTAAGGCGATGGACCATATCTAAAATAGCTTCCGAGTTATGAAATATTTTCGCTGGTACGAATTTTAGGTTTACTAAAAAATAAAAGCATTTGTTACAAAATTTTTTTTAAAGAGTTTATATTATAATTAATATATAAGTATTTTTTAAAAAATAAAATCCCACAACAGATAGCGCGACACACAATTTTAAACTCGGCTTCTTAAACATAAATTAATATTTTTCGCCAGGAAAGTTACTCAACTTTTTTTTTAACTCTTTCCGCCCTGTGGGCACTAAAAGGGCCTCTTTTAGTAGGCCCATTATGGGTTCGGCCAGGCCCACAATGGGGCGACCGGGTGGTGAGGGACGGGGCCCGACATATCCGAACGGACCACCCCCGAAAAATTCCTGGGGATTTTTCGACCCGTTCGGATTCGATCCCGGGTCCCCCAGAGCGGTAGGCTGCCACGTTGACCGCTCGGCCATCCGGCCGCTGAAAAAAAAAAAAAAAAAAGTTACTCAACTCATTGCTGACTTATTTTCTTAATTATAAAAATAAATTATATTTTAGTTAGTTTTTTCGGTTAATGTTACCTATGGTTTCAAGATGGCGGCTCGTCTCTGATTCCAGCAAATAGAAGAAGGGAAACAGTGGGGACGTACGTTCTATCCTAACCTAACCTAACCTATTCTAATAATTTTGTTGTTAATAATTATGGTAATTTATTAGAATAGGTTAGGTTAGAACGTGAGTCCCCACTGTTTCCCTTCTTCTATTTGCTGGAATCAGATGAGCCGCCATCTTAGAACCATAGGTAACATTAACCGTTTTTTCTAGCTTAGCAAGTATTTTACCTCGAATTTTAGCTTAGCGATTGATTATGGGATTTGGTAGTTATATAAAATACTTCACTATTAATAACTGTTACATTAATTTTATTACAAACCGAAACGTTCTAAGTGTTTTATTTGTTCAAAAAATAAAAGGTGAAACGGATCTGCCCACTTTACCCCCGAGCCCCGTATAAGCCCTCGGAGGTCCTGGAGAACACGACTTTGGACGGCAACTGTCATTGCGAGAGAGCGGGAACTTTCTCAGTTTAGTATAAGTAGAAAAATGAATTGCAATTACATAAACAGATAAAAGTCGATTACAAAAATTTGTAATTATACTTTATTAACATTTAGGTTCTTAAAATGATTTAATTTTAAATGGTAAACCATGTACAAAAAATACTTTCAATACTAAATAATTGCATATTTTAATAAATTTTAGTAAATTTAATGCAATAGTTCGTAATTCTGGTCTCCAAGAAATTCGTGAAGAAAGAGGAAAATGGCTCCCGTTGAAAATAGATAAGTCAAGCACTTTTATTTATTAATTCCGAAGACTTTACGTTAGTTTCTGGAGCCATCGCAACCCGTCTAACACGGATCACTTTTCAAATATTAATAGTAGACCAGTATTAATTAGTAGTCGTTGACCATTCTCTCTTCCGGCAGGAGGTCGACGCCTACTTTTGGTCCGATTACTTCAACCCCCTTCCGCAACAGCGCCTTTTTTCTATCGGACCAGCGGTATGGTGGCATTCGAATGGTAAAATTACACAATATAAGGTTACCCACCGGCACAAAATATGATTTAAGTGGTTTTCGACGGTGCCGAGTTTAAACGTTTAATCCGTTTTTTGATGACCATTTGATATTCGGCTGTGAATGGAACAGTTTCTTAAAGGGAACATTCTTACAGGTCGAGAAAAAATTTAATATACCACATCTTTACTCGGTGTCTACTTGACCAATGAAACTCTGCCATTTCGTTCCGTTCGATTGTCGTGATAAACCTGACAATGGTAGGCTAAAAAACCACGGTTTTAGTTTTAATATTTATTATAGTATTTGATTTATATATTAATAAGTACGAAGATGATCTTACGTAAGGGTTTACACACCGAGTGACCGATCTAATAGATTTTATAAATTATTCCTCTACTGTGCACAATTTAAAGAATTTTTAAAATGCGTGCCATTAGGCACTCGGTATTGTAAACCCTCACGTAAGATAATATCGGTAGTTACATAAAGCAAATACTATAATATAATAGAAGGGTTAGAAGTAGGAAAGAATCTAATAATCTTAATCTTTGTCGGTTTCGTATTTTCCCCGAGCAACACGGGGCTCATCTACAAGTTCTATAATAAATGTGTTCTTTTTAATATCTAAAGGACAAAAAGATTCGTAATTAATCGTTATATTGACATTGCACTTCTTTCGTATTTACGGAATTGGATTATCTGTTTCTTTCTTTTAATTGCGCTATCCAAGAAGTTCATTTCGTTATTGTCCTTTTTCTCATACGTATATTGTACACCGTATTTTTAATACTGTAAGTTCTTGTTACGACCCGTAAGTAATTTTTAAGAAATAACTGTAAATTATAGAAAGTTGAATACCTAAAGTCTACTAAAGGTCTGCATGTATTTCTAGAAATACATGCAGACCCTTTAATGAGTCTTTATTCTTGTGTTTAACTTAGATTTTCCTACTTGGACGAAATCCAATATTTTTTTTATTTGTTGATTTTTGAAGTTATTTTCGTAGTGTTTCGTCAATTTGGTGAGTTGTTTTTTTTTCTTTTGTTTTCTCTGTTGGATCATCCTTAAGGTGTTCGAATTCATCCGTTTATACGATATTCATTTCCTCCGCTTCCAGATTGTTAGACTTTATTTAAACGCGGCGTGAAAGATCACTCACTTTAGTATACTAAAATATGCAAATAATATAAATTTAAATAATGGTCGTTAGATGCGTGCCGGGATAGCCTTGTACGGTATAAAAGCACTAATGTAAAACGAGCGTTGTTATCCACTGATGACTTATTGGTCTAATTGCTCTTTTCCTTTATCTTAGAAACACATCGCTTTAAGGATAATTTAGAAGAGAGGAAGTACGCGGTGTGTTCAAAAAGTTTCCGAACTTTACTTACAAAAAAATACTTCACTTACAATTTATTGCTCGCATTGCTTCAAAGCAGTCTCTTCCCCAACGTATACAGTTATCCCATCGGTGTTTCTACTTTTTGAAACAGTCCTGGAGCGCTTCTTCCGGAATGCTCGTAAGCTTCCCCGTCGAATTTTTCTTTAAACAATAGTTAAATACTTGGCACGGCACGAAATAACAGTTCCGATTTAGCAGACTTCCGTTTTAAACGAGTTTCTTTTTAATACAGAAATCGCTCCGTTTCGCAGAATTTTTTCCGTTTTAGACAGGTTACTGTAACACACCCGACTTGCCGAATATTCTCCGGTTCGCTCCAATCACCCGAAAGAATTCGGGTGGCGGCTTCGCGCATTCCCCCCTCGTGCACCGCCGAAACTGTTCGAAAGCTGCCATGTTTATGGCGAAGTTGTTATTTAATTACGTTTTTTTTTCTTTTAAAATAAAGATGAGAATGAAGATTATAAGGAAGACACACGAAAAAAAAATTACTTCCCCTGCCGTGTTCGATCTTTACGTTTTTAATTAGCGTTAAACGCTAGAAACATTTATACGGGTGTACCGGAGACGATCCGGAATTCTTAATTAAACGCGTAATTACTAACATACGATTTTACGATTTCTGTTAAGTGTAAAACACAGCATCGACTTTCGCTACTTTTTCGGCAAAAGAGTAAGGCCAGGAACACAGTTGCGTAAAATATAGCATAAAACAGAAAGAGTAAAAATTTTTACGCCAAAATTCTTGCAATAAAGAGGACTTTTTTGTAATGTCGAAGTAGACACGTGGTTTTTTTTCTAACAATGGTAGCAATGAGGGTTAATTAGAAAATGCGATAAATTATTTGACGTATACATAATAAATAACAATTTCCTTTACGTAAGCAGCAAATCTCTAACATACCGGTGTCCTTGATAATAATATAAATTACAAACACGTGTTTTGAATTAATGACGTGTTTCGGTACCTGTTACCGAAATTATTATCGAATTGGGAAAATCTCGGACACTTTAACGAAAAATAAATAATTTATTTCTCGAGTCAATTATTGCGTTTGTATTGTTCTTTATAATATTTATTTTCACATAATTCATTTTATTCATTTATTTTTACTAAAATATTATTGTTTACTCTGTCGGTGTTTATGTACAACAGTAGGAAAGTACGGAGACGGGTCAGAAAATAACTCGGTTAAGGTTTTTATACTTACGAATTCCACAGTCTTCGAAGCAGGGAGAAACGAAATAGAAAATTCGGTGTATTTTTAGACGTACGTATATTAGTGTGTGTTGGGCGGGAGCATTTTTGTTTACCCAATTTGAATTTTTTAACTCTTGTGTTTTATTGGTCGAAAATTTCTGAAATTTTGCGGGGAAGTTTGCGCATTAAGAGAATCGACGCTGCTCAATTTTGGTGGCGAAAGGTCTACGAAGTGGGGTAAGTACGGGGCTCACACGTCGTATCTCGAGGGAAGTCGGACTTCGCAAAGATTTTACTCGTTATTAGTACTGGCAATGTTTCGTTTTTCATTTATAAAACTCGTCTCTAACCTGGAAATTAAGATTTTGCCATTTTAGAATAATTAATAATATAAATATTTTAAATAAAATATCGTAACAGATTGCGCCACGTACAATTTTAATTTTTTTTTAACCGGGAAAATTACGCGACTCGTCGCTGGATATATTTTACATTATGCTATCGGTATGCAGTAGATATTCATTTCTTAATTATCTGTATATTCATGTCTTCCCACGAATGCTCCCTCATCAAATAAAATGTATCTTTAACCCGTAATTAAGTCTTCCGACAGGAGGCGAGAAATGAGACAACGCTCGAAATATTTTGCTGTGTGTAAATTGTGAAAGTTAAATTTGAATTTACGCACCAGTTATTAGGCTGACAGTTTAACTCTCGCTATTCAAAGTGAAATTTCCGAAAATTGCTTACTAGTTTTTCCATTTTACAGTCTGTACGAACGATCTGTAGGAGGAAAAGACGTAGTGTAAAATATCTGCCTAAAAACGCATTTACTCAGAAAAGTTATTTCATTGCGCTGTTTTTTCACTTTTTGCAAAAAACTTTTGAATAAATACCAAAAGTTGAATCCTTATTTATTTTTCTCTCACGCAATTCGAAGATTTGCATTTGCTAGCCGAACACTTTGCCCTTGGATAGTGAAATATACAATTATATTTTTCAAATATTAAATAAGATTTTTATTATTTTTCTTTTAATATTTAAAAGATAATCGAATCACTTGAACACCGGGAATAATTAGAACATCCAAAAATTATTTGGTAATTTGTATTTTAAACAACAAATCAGGTTTTATAAGTTCCAGGAAAGTCGTTCTCATCGATAAGTCAGTTTTTTATAATCGGAAAACGCAATTTTATAAATTTTGTGACGAGACTAAATACAAGGCCACTTCCAAGTTGCTCATCGAGACAGAGAAAGCTCCGAAAATGAAGTACGAAAGGTTTTTTACTTTCTTCTTACTCTTCACGTTATTCTCGTGTTATGCAAAGTGCAACAATACAAAGTTCGAGGACGGCGATGATTTCGAACAAACGTCGAGGATGTTAGAAACTGCAGAGATGCGAATCAAAACCTCTTTGAAGTCCGTTTTAAAGCAGAGTCTTCCTTACCTGATGAGAATTTTCGAAGAAGTAAACGTATCTTCACCTTGCGTGAAGTCTTCCACGCTCTTCCTGAAAGACTTGATGAAACTGAAAGAGTGGCCTCTTCGAAGTAAGTAAACTTCAATGTTTTCAATTATTAGAACTTAAGCTAGAATTTATATACACAGGTATGCCTCGTATAACGCGGAAGCAAGTTCCTTATGAACCGGGTCCGGGAGGTCTGAAAACGTGAAGATTTACAAAAATCTCGGAGGGACAAATTTCACACAATGACAATACTTTATTTTATTTTGACAGACAACAAAGTAGCCATTCAATTTTACTTTTTTGTGATGAGACGAGTGAAGGGAAAGTTTAAAAATGGTAGCATTAATTACGTTACTTTTTCGGTTGTTATAACGTGCAACGTAACTGTGTTATGTTATAACCAAGGATAGGATTTCAGGGTGCTAAAAGATCAAAGAATGGTGCAAGGAATTGATTTCAGGAATTTATCTTGAGTAAAACAGTATATTTAATTACATTAAAAATGTATTAATTTGTATTAAAAAATTAAAATAATATGTAATCTAAATGCAATGTAATAAAATATACATAATGTATTAGGTTTCATTTTTATCGCCTAATTATTTAACATTAACCAGTTTAAAAGTTGTTCGGTTAATTAGACAAACTAAATTTAACTTTTATAACATATTACTGTATTTAATACATTAAATATGTAAAATATTCACTCAGCACATTTTGAACAATTGTGATCGAAGAATCGGCACCGGATCGGCGATGCCCACGTCGGGACTGACACCGCTGTTTTACAGAACACAGAAATCGCGATTGCGTTTGCGAGCGGTCGGAGTATGAAGGAGGGACGTCCGAAAGAAGTGCACACTACAACTCAATTATAAAAGAATAATAGCCGTTCATTTATTTATATTTAGATATATATACATAGGCTAACGCATAGCATTTCCGTTATAGCTTATATACAGCGTAACGAAATTGATAAGACTTTACGTAGCGTAAGATATTTAATGGATTTTCTATATGGCGGAAAAAGTACTATAGTAATGGGGCCCTAGCCGTGACAGAGTGTTTACATTTCTGCTTAGGCCTATAAATACCTCGATAAACTTGATCGATGGGTCGAAATGGAAGTCGGACTATAGTACATCACTCGATGAACGGGTGAAGAAATTCGAGTTCGTTGGGTCGAGCCATGTACGGTTTATTGTTGGTAAAGTATTGTTCGAACGCAGTGGCGTAGCTAGCACGGGTGACACCCAGTACGGATATCGCGGTGTCACCCTTTTCAACTCTGTTATAAAACACTGTCGAATTGTAATATTTTCGCACTCGAGCAACTCGAACGCTATATTGAATACGCGATGTCGCGACGTACGTGTTTAGATTTATAGAATAAATCATAGTAAGATTTTCGGCCGGTACGAGCTCTCGTGGCGTCTCCTCGTAGCGAAGATACTGTCGTGGGAAGCGAGCCGCCTCGACCTTTTTTTTTAGGTACAGGTCTATCGGGTGTCAACCCCTACACGGGTGACACCCGGGGAGGGCCGCCCGCCTCAGCTACGCCTCTGTTCGAACGTCCGATACAAAACAGCTACGGTCCGGCGAACGGCGGTCGAAGGAGGAGATCGGCGATGGGTAGCACACTCGAATACCCTTTCTGAAGGAGGTGGATCGGCAAACTTTCGTTGTCGTCCTTCACGCTATTCTTTTATTTCGGGGGTCCTCCCCCGAAATAATTCCGAAACACTACCTAAAGAGGACGTCGAATTCGACGTCCTCTTTAGGTAGTGTTAAGTTGAACGGCAAATTTGTGTTTTGATAAAATTCAATGCTTATATTGTAGCTTTAAAGAATGAGTATTGTTCCTTACTTTTGCTTTTATCAAAACATTTAAAATTGTACACTATATTATAAAAGTTATTTTACGGAATATGTAAACTTTCCTTCTTAAATTCTCTGAGTAAGAGATTTTCAATCTCTTACTCAGAGAATTTTCAATCTCTTACTCGAAATTTTTGTTTTTTTTTTATTATTTAATGAAATTATTCATCGCTTTTTAGAAATAATTTAAACGTTTTATATTAGGAAATTTTCAATATTTTATTTTACAATTAGTGTTTATCTTCGAAACGTTCCACCAAACCAAACTCAATTTTCTCCATTCTTATTTGGTTTTCACCAGATTTTTAAAAATCCCAACCCTGGCGAATACCAAGCGTTAAGTGTATCTTGTGTAATTTGAGTAAAGTCTTTTGAATCGGTAGTTTAAATCCAACAACTAATTATCATCGTCAGTAAAATATTAGTGAACTTTTTGTAGCCTCATTTAACAGATCCGCAATGATTTATTTGAATGTTAGTTAAGAAAAAAGATACATTTTCAACATTTTCATATACACAATCTGTTATCGAATGTTTTCCTTTTGTAGGTACATTTCTGAATTGAGTGTAGTCACGATCCCACGCGCCATTCCATGATTTTTTAGACAGGACGAGCCAGGGCCGAATTATCGAATAGGCAAAGTAGACAAATGTGTAGGGCCCGTAATTCGGAGGGGCCCGGCTTCGGTGCAGAAGATTTCTCTGTTTCAAAACGAGTTAAAAATTATGTAAGAAATTCGATAGGACAGAAAAGGCTGTATTTAACAATTCCTACTAAGCTCCGCTCTACTAGCTATTACCTAAAAGAAGAAAAAAAAAATAAGAAAAAAAGGTCAACAGCCACCCGTGCGTCAGAAGTAATGTACTGTACGCCACGAGATCTCTCGCGCCATCTAGAAATATTCCTAAGGCCGCCTCTCGTGGTAGTACTGATGTATGGTTACGATTTATTTTCTAAATCTAAACTTATACGTCGCGACATGGCATATTCGATATAGCGTTCGAGTTGCCCGAGTGCGAAGATATTACAATTCAATAGTGTTTTATAAAAGAGTTAAAAAGGGTGACACTACGGTGTGACTCGGGGTGACACTACGATGTCCGCACCGAGTGTCACCCATGCTAGCCACGTTAATGTCACATTATATAAGATTTGTTTAGAACTTATTTAAATGGGGCCCCAATTTTAAATTTTGTCTAGGGCCCGCTAGAGGCTTAATATGGCGCTGGTACGAGCAGTTAACTTCAGTCGGTTCTCGACTCCTCTGTGGCTTTCCACTCGTAGAAATCTGTCAAATACAGTACATAATATTTTTATTTACTACGGAATGAGCCGTTAATGTTCACGAAAACAATTATTTTTAACTATATTAATTAAATACAGCATTTTTAAAATTTCGGAACAGAATTCACTTGCCCTTCGTATTTTTGAATTCCGGCTTCTCAATTTCGCGGGCAAATCCATGTACGGGTACACTACTTTCTCCAAACGTTCTCGTAATCGAAGGGAAGTAGAAAATCCTTCGGAACGTGAAGTCTCACCACAGAATATCGATTTTTCCTTCACCGGGATTTGCTTATGTTCTACTTTTATACGCTTGTTAAGGCCGCCACACACGTTCAGGAAATCCTTTGAGGAATAACTGTGCAGGCCTGACCTTGAGGAATTCCTGAACGTGTGCGGGGGACAACTGTACAGTTTCGGCGGCCTGTACAGTCCACCGGAATACAAACGAAAAACCATTTGATTTTCCTGCACCGTTTTGGACTGCGCAGGCCAACTGAACGTGTGTGCAGTCGTGTCGTTCAGTTGCGAGGCCGCCGAGTCGTGAGAACAATGTCTCGTGAATGTTTGCAAGAATTATTTTTTATAACCTTTTTAACTTTTATTATTTATAACCCGAAAAATTAATTTTTCAGGTTATAAATAATAAAGGTTAAAAAGTTAAAAGTTAAAATTATTTTCAGATCAAAAATTTCTCGAGTAAATTAAAATTATAAATAATTTTAATATTTAGACAACTTCTCAATTCATTTCCTCAGTTTTTATATTTAGAAAACTTTTCGGTTCACTTCTTTAGTTTCATAAAACATCTCGATACTTTTTAATATCATTTTCTTTTACATTTAAAAAAAATATTGTTTTAATACCTGTTTTAATGTTATATTAAAACATGACAACTTAAAATAATATTTTAACAATAAGATAAAGTTTAATAAATTATTTTTAATTATTAAATTATAAAATTAATTTGCGATAATAATTTTTAAAATTTGTACTAATATCGGAATAAATTAAAACACGACAATTTGAAATAATATTTGACAATAAGACAAAGTAAAATAAGGAAATAGTTTAATATAATAATTATTTATCAAATATGTATACAACGTATTGATTTTGAAAATATCTATTGTTTGTTCAATTAAGAATTGTTCGTAAGATAGAATGTTGCAAAAAGAACAATGCTTTTTAAAATATCTGTGGTAATAACAATTCTTTTTAATATTATCTGATCTTTGTCACCTAAGAAGTTCGATGTCTAAATAACTGTAGCTCCAGTTTTTAAAAAGACTTTTTCCTCTATCTATCCACCTTTAAATAAAAATAATTCTTTATACGTTGAGAAATAATTTAATAAGTTTTGTAAATTACTATGTTCGATCCAGTCAGTTGTATCCGATGGATTTTCGTCTATAAAATTTAACCCACGAATTTTTTTTGTAGTAAAATCGACTTGCCATTGATCTTTCGCTGGTAATTGATGCTTTTTAACAGAATCTATAACCCAAGATTTCTCTTGAAAAATTAATTTTGTGATCAGTGCTACCCAAACCATTACTACTACTCTTTACACAGACTTTTACGCACATGTTTTTTCCCGCGTGTTTTAATACAATTTGTTGCCAATAAATATCCAAGAACAGCCAGTACGTCGTCATCGGATGCTATGAGAGATTTTCCTCCTCGTGTGTGGGCGACAGGAAATTCTGAATTTCCTCGAGGCCAGGCCTGCACAGTTATTCCTCAAAGGATTTCCCGAACGTGTGTGGCGGCCTTTAGTAAGATTTCCTTCTGATGAGAAGCGCTTATCGCAATAACAACAAGTGTTTTCTGATATATTCGATGCAATAGTCTCCATGACGATTTCGTAACAACGTAGCGGAAATACCCAAAACCAACTATCGATGATAAAGTACGGTTTTAAAGCTAAAATATCGACAAAAAATCCAAACTCACCGTACTGTACGAGGTACACGCTACCCGAACGAAACGACACTAGCGGCATCCTGTGGTAAAAACCAGAACTACGGCTACGGAATCGTTCCGTAATTAACCGCCAGTTTAACATCGAGGGTTACAAGCAAAGATAAACAAATTAGTCTTTAAAAGTATTTATGGGATGTTTAATAACACTAAATAATTATTTTTAATTAGCGTTGTGTCTCCTACCGTACGATCGGACAATCTCACACTTTTGTGAGGGAAGTAGTGACTTATGTAAATTTGAAAGCGGCTCGGAAAATTAATTTTCAGAAAATTTACAAACGTGTTATGTTGTTGATGGTAGAAGATGCCATGCAAGAACGAACCTACCTTAAGATAAGCTATTATAAAAGCGAATATATGTAAATACTATCGGCACTTCACAACCTTGCTAAAAAATTTAATAATTTCTGGATTAAAACCTGTTTCCAAAGGCGTCGCCAGCCAGTGGGCCAGGGGGGCAAGATGATATAAATTGATAGAGGATATGAATTGTATGTAGGTAAAATAAAAACGATTCATAAATTTTAAGAAGCTTAAGAAGATTATTTTAATTAAAACATAATCTTCTTGGGTTTTTCGCGCGGGAACTATAAATCGGGCAATAAATGACTTAGCATTTAAATAATTTTTTTCGCGTGTCTAGGGAGGGCCAACTGCCCCTCTGCCCCCTCTGGCGACGCCCTTGCCTGTTTCTTTACAATATTATTAGTAAATACTTAAATAATCATTATTGTAATATAATACGTCATAATTTTAACCACCGAGGCAAAAAATGAAGAAGCTTAAGCCGATCGTCTACTCGCTATCCTTGTTCCTTGTGGGAGAGTGGAGTTTTTAGCAACTGAGGCTTTATACTCCGGAAGAACAGAATAATGATCGCACTGCGACCGAAGAGTCGGCCTTATAGAAGACAGAGGAGAGGTCACACGGGGGCGACCAAAGTCGGCCTTATAGGAGACGGCCACCGCGAGAAGGGGAGATAGAAATGCCTTCCGGAAGGACTTGGGGGATAGCTGGCCCCTATTCAGGCGTCATTGGCAAGGAGGAAAACCTGGAAAAAACTCCCGCTGCCAGATCGTCCGAGTGAGGATCGAACCTCCGATCGAACTCCGGTGTTTAGGGTCTGGTCTCCGCCAGTATGAGCGGAGACGGAGTCCACTCGCCCACCGGTGGGGCGTCTACTCGCTATTCTAGACGTAGCAAACGCCATTATCGATGGTACAGAATTGCCAGATGGCGGCGCTCGTCCGTCCGCCGTTTACGTTTTGGGCTGAATACGTGCGCCTCAACCTCTCTATTAATTTGATAAAATATTCCCATAAAAAACGATAGCGCAATTATGTAGCTAATTAATAAATCGTCATAAAAAGTTCCGCGACAAAAATAATTGATAAAATTTGCACAGATCATAGATAACGATGTATACTAACCCATACATTTTTGGAAGCGTTACGAAAAACGTAAATTTCTTCTATCAATGTAAATCGTAAATTTCTGACTCATTTTCAATCATGGTTACAAGTGAATATTAAATTTAGTTTTTTCGTGAAGTAATGTTATTTAGTAAGTTCATTTTCACATTTAGAGTACGTTCTGTTGTAATTCTTCAACTTTTAGTGAAAACTATACGAAAAGAAGAGAGGCAGCAACGTCGAGGGTTATTATTATTATTATACAGGTTAATAATGCTTAACCTCTTAACAGTGAGGGACGAGTATAGTCATCCAAGGCAATCGCGTGGCAGTAGTGAGGGACGACTATACTCGTAAAAAAATTCTTATAAAATATCTGGACCATTTTTCGTGAAGTCATAGAATTTTTACGAGTAGTTGGATTCTCCAACTTTGTTTTGGAATATCCTTTAGCTGTCGAGAAATTACAATAAAAGGGAGAAAATAAAAATAAATATGAAATTCTAGACAGCCATGTATCGACATAAATCGAATTTAAACCTCCTGCCATCATCTGATTGGTTAAGCATCTTCCTGTCCCCAAACTTTTCTTCTCCATTTTGTTCTGTCCCGACAACCCTCCTCTGTCAGTCCTTTGTGCTCCATAGGTTTTGTTACTTCCTGTATCCACGTAGTCCCCGCCCTTCCTCTCGTCCTTCTGCCTGCCGGAATCCATTTCAATATCTGTTACGGTAGTCTATCTTCATTCATTCTCCGAACATGGCCATACCGGGTTAATTGTTTGTTATGGATATAATCGAGTATAGAGTTTCTTCCTCATTTCTTTATCTAGTTTTGAACAACGAGCGGATCTTTTCAAAAAATCCATTTCTGTGGATTTTAATTTGCATTTAAATTTTGAGTTCACACCACACTTCTGCTCCATAAGTTATCACACACATAATAAATGATTTATATAGATTTTGTTGTTTTAAAGATTTGTTTATCCCATAAGATGCCATTTAACATTTTTTATTGTGGATCTTCCTTTCGTAATTCTGTTCCTAGTTTCAATTTCCATCCGACCATCATTAGTCATTTTTGTTCCAAAAATATTTAAATTCATCGCATCCTTTACTCATTTCAGATATTCCATTTTCCTCCAAAACTAAATCATGTATGTCTTCAGTTCCAATTACCATATAATTAGTTTTCCCCGTATTTATATTTAGTCCCCAGTTATTGTATTCTTTCAGTTTTCTTGTCAAATATGTTAAATCATCGTAATCGTCAGCTATAACTAATTGGTCATCTGCAAATAATAATATATATACAGTAGTGTCTCCAACCATTAGACCCATATTACTACGTTTTTTCTTCCATATATCCACAGCCTTTTAAATGTAAATTTAAAAAATGTTGGGGAAATACAACAACCTTGGCGTATACCTTTAGTAACTATAACTCCTACAGATAATCTTGTTGCTATTTTAATTTTAACAATCGAGTTATGATATAATTTTTAAATATTATTTACTAGCAGATAGGCCCGGCGTTGCTCGGGCAAAAGTAATGATAGCGAAGATTAAAATTATTACGTTATAGTCACAGAAAAAAAAGAGTAATTTCATGAACAAACTAAATATTTTTAATAAAAGGTCGAATTTGAAAATCGAATATTCTAATATTGTTCGATTTTCACGACGTGTTCTGATTATATCGTTCGATTTTCATCGAATGTTCTAAAGAAGAAAAGTCGAGAAAAACTGAATTAATCTGTTTAAATTTGAAAATCGAATATGTTCTAACATATTACTTTTTTTTTTTTTCTCCAGCGCCCGTAAATCTTGCACGTCTCCTTCTCTTGTTTTCCATTGTTACTTAACACTTCTATTGATACTTAACAGTTCCATTGTTGATGGAAGTGTTAAGCCTTAATCCTGTCCCTCTCCCCGTGGGGAGAAATTTCGAAAAAATCCCTTCTTAGTGTGCGTTTTTGTGACGTACCGTAACTATGTACCAAATTTCAACTTTCTACTCTTAACCGTTTGGGCTCTTAACATTTCCATTGTTACGTAACACTTGCATTGTTAACACTTCAATTGTTGACACTTCCATTATTACTTCACACTTCCATTGTTGCTTCACACTATCATTGTTACTTAACACTTCCATTGTTGATGGAAGTGTTAAGACTTAATCCTGTCCCTCTCCCCCGTGGGGAGGAATTTCGAAAAATCCCTTCTTAGTGTGCGTTTTCGTGACGTACCCTAACTGTGTACCAAATTTCAACTTTCAACTCCTAACCGTTTGAGGTCTGCGTTGATTATTATTATTATTATCAACTCGTCTCGATTATATATATAGATTACTTTCCTATTTATTGTTGTATTATCCAATACTTGCCATAATTTTTTGATTGGTATACAATCGTATGCCTTTTCTGAATCTATAAATAATAAATGTGTAATTTGATTTCTAGCAACTTTTTTCTCAGTAATTTTTTCTAACAGAAAATATGATCAAGTGTGGATCTTCCACTCCTAAAACACGCTTGTTTCTCATGTTCCATATCTTTGTATTCCTGTTTTAAGTAATAGTTTAATAATTTTTCATATATCATGCTGAATGTACCTCTGTAATTTTTAAATTCATGTTTTTTGCCTGTTTTGTATATTAGTGACAGACAGAGCCGTAACCAGAATATAGCCAATGTGGCCCCCGCCATAGGCGCCGATTTAACAAAGGTGCCAACGAGAAGGTTTCGGAATAATATGCATTCGAGATTAATAACACAAAAAACTTTTATATTTATATTTATATAGTATTTATGATCTGTAATTTCTACGAACATGTACGGTAGAGTGTCATTAATCTGCACCCCGGTAATCGGAATCGCCGGTAATCGGAACGATTTTCAGTCGGGCTATGTCGTGCCGAATCGAACGTTTTTGATACTAGATTTACTTCTAAAGTATAATTTTCCTGTTTCTATATTCATTAATATATTTATTTGTTTGTACAAAATGCAGAAATAATTTTTAACGATACGATAGCCTCGATTATTATTATAAAAATTTTCGTTAGGCTTAAAATCGACGAAAATTCGACACGAAGCGACACGCAACGGAGAAAAATTTGAACGTCGGACAGGTTAATATATTTATTCGTACATAATCGGTAATCGGAACAAATCACTAATCCGAACAACCCCAGTCCCCAATCGATTCCGATTGCGACTCTCTACTGTATTTCAAAAATGTTGCAGTCTACATTGTTTACAAACTGATTGACCTGCAGAACAGCTTTACTTTATACCAGTTTTACTGGCATCTAAAGTTTGAAACAAAATTATAAATAATATATAGACAGATAAATATTTTAGCATAATAATTGATAGTACTCCTAATGTAGCTCATAAAGTACAAGTATTCCAGATTATCAGATACGTAAAAATTGAAAATAAAATAATAACTATCGAAGAGAGATTTGTTGATTTTGTACTGTCAAAATGTAAAACGGGACAAGGACTCGCAATTGAAGTTTTGGATAAGATAAAAAATGAGGGTTTAAATTTTAAAACTATAAGAGGACAAGGGTACGATAACGGAGCAAACATGACCGGAATATATATATAATGGCACGCAAGCGCAAATAGCACGATTAAGCGATCTTGCCAAATTTGTTCCTGTGCCACGCATTAGCTTAATTTAATTGGAGTGCACGCAGCATGTATTACGTCGGAGACGGTTTCATTTTTTTGGAATAATCCAGAAATGGTTTAAGTTTTTTGTTTCATCTACCCGAAGATGGGAAAAAAATTACATTACTAAAGACAACACTAAAAGGACATGGCAACACGATGTGGTGCTGTAAATCACGTTCAGTAAGTCATTTAAATATCAAATTAATGAAGTTTAAGATGTCCTTAAAGAAATATCGGAAGATTCTTCATTTGGAGATGGAGTCGTTACAGCTAGAATTATTATTGGACATATTAAATCATACAATTTTATTTCTATGTTAATTATGTGGGAAAATATTTTAGCCAAAATAAATGTTGTAAATAACCAGTTACGGGATAAATCACGAGACATTTTTTCGCCCTTCTGAATTACTAAATGGACTAGTGTCTTTTTTCAACATTTTAGAAATAATCGGTATGATATTATCATGTTCGAATGCGAACAAAAATGTGAAGAGTTGGGAATTGATTCAATAGTCAAGATGAAGCGAAAACGCAGAAGAAAACTGTTACCTGGAGAAACAGAAGAAGGAGCTTTCGAGGCAGGATGAATTAAAACATTTGTTTTACGAAGTTGTTGACAATATTATATCCCAACTAGGTGATCGATTTAAAAATATGTGTTTAATATAATCGATTTTTGATTTTTTAAATGGAAAAAATTTGGTTACCACGCCATTAGTACATTTAAAAAAAGCTGCAGCCCACTGTTGCATTGTATATAGTGAATTGGATGCAACGCAAATAGTAAACGAATTAGAGTGTTTTCAAAGTCTAGCAAAAATAATATTTGAAAATTTGATATCTTTACATCATTTACAAATATTACAGGGAATGGTTGAGTGGGATCTCTGTGAGTCTGATCTCAACATCAGTATTGCATTAAGGATAATGCTTACACTACCCGTGACTGTTGTTTCGGGTGAGAGGTGTCGGTAAGTTAAAAATCATTAAGAGCTATGTACGTTCTACAATGTCCCGAGACAGATCGAGTACTTTAAGTTTATTATCCGTAGAAAATGATATTTTGGTTAATGTTACCCTTGGTGGCAAGATGGCGGCCAGAAGGATTTTTCCCGTACATTTTACACGGCGACGGGGAAAATTTTCCCTACATTCGAGACTGCTACGGGGAAAATTTTTTCCCTGTGGTCACGTGACTAACGCGTTTCCGGTCGCCGTCTTGGTCTTCTATGGAGACTGCACGTTGCGCGCTGTATCGTAATAACGCGACCTAGTAACTCCTATACTATAATGAGCTAATATAAGCCCTATTTTAATAGAAATAAAATTATTTTTTTACTCACGTTGATTGTCTGTCATTTTCTTTTTTACATTTCTTCCCGAGTTTCGAACCTTGATCTTCGTTTGGTAAAGATCTTCGATCCACGCCTTCGATGTCGTCAATGTGGTTGTACCCCTTCCACTCGTCGGTTATTATCAAACTTCCCGAATTGACGTATTTGTAAACTATCCAATTTAGAGTTTGTTCGGATCTGTCGTTTACCTGACAAATAAAACAGTTCCTGTCCTGTCTACATATGCCACCCACAACCCATTTCGTCGATTTCAACAACCTGCCTTTTTCGTACTTCCTTTTGCAAATGACAGTTTCGTCGATCTCGACGATCTTATTCGGGCCGCCTATTTTGAAGCTCGTCATCATGTTACTTAGTGATATCATCATTGCCAGACGTATGTGATTCGACCAATCCACACTAGCTTTTCGAGATATCCCGGATGCTAAAGCCGAAATCGTAGCACCACATTCTAGACATAGGTAGTGCCATATGAATGACAAGATACATCCCCAAGACAGACGACCACATTTGCTTTTAAAAGTTCCTTCGTACACTGAATATTTAACTGCACAGAACTGCATCTAAGACGACATTAATTTTTTTCGCTTCCGTAATGTATTTTGCATGTCTTATCGCACGTAGAACACGTCGACTCCATCTGCTGTATACCTAATTTGACCGCAAATTTGAATGCATTATCAATTGCCGGGTTCAATCCCAATTCCGAATAATCTGTTTCCATCATTTTATAAAACTTCCAGGTAGTACATTTGGCCCAGAATTCCTTCGAACTCAAATCAACGTCGCCCCTGATGTGCACGCGATTTCTTTTTGTTTTTACTTGTAAAAAATATAAATTACCTTTTTAGCAAATCGGAAAGAACAGATATTGTAAAAAAAAAAAAAATTCGATGCCAACAACGAACATGCACCACACCACTGTTTTCTACACTCCCGCCAAACAAAATTTGCATAATTCGACGATTTCGGCACCAACACATTACGTCACAACATTTCCAAAGAGCTCCCTCTCTCTCACACGTCACAAACGCGAAATCGCGCGTCTCCGTTTCGAGGTTACAGGAAACACGGTCGCCACGTCGAACGCAGGGAAAAATATTTTCCCCGTCGCCGTCTAGAATGTAGGGAAAAATTCCCCCGGCCGCCATTTTGCCAACAAGGGTAACATTAACCGATATTTTTAAAGAAACCGATTTTGAGGACATTATAGACGAATTTGCAAATTAGAAGGCGGGAAAAGTTCATCTTGTTTAAGTTTATTTTGTGATTGCTATTCAAAAGATATTAGTTAATATTGTGAACGTTCATCAATCTGATACGTTAAATATAAACTTTTATTTTTTATGTTATTACTAAGTAATTATTATTTTTGTTTTGTTACCAGTAACGTACCAACAAAGGGTTAAATATTTATTTAATTTTCACATTTAAAAGTGATATTATTGACTCCATAAGAATCTTTATAAGCAGCAGTATGCATGTTGGAGTCATTTGCCCGTATAACAAACTGAAATCGGTGATAGTTGAAATTTAGTAAACGATTAGTGGAATTAATCGATGCGCAATTTCGAAATTAAAATGAATAATACTGTAGTTGTATAAAAGCACCGATTGATAATGCATTTGCAGAAACACATTATCGAGATTACATTTATTTATTAATCCTTGAGAGAACTCCATTCGGGCGACCGTGGGACACTTTGTAGCATTGCTACACCTGTTTGTAAATTCACTAGTACATTAATAGTGTATTGTTGTATATATTTGTTTCTTAACGTTGTTATAATGATACTCTTTACATCAAGTAACACTTTGAAATGCCAAATTTGGCGTCAACAAAGTCTCGGATGACGTTGAAACTTGGTGATGACAGTGGTGATAAAAACTGTTGAATTTCCGTTTTAAAGAAAAAGGGGGAGTGTAGTTCCTCCCTTTTACATTGACAATAAATTTGTTTAAATTAATCCTTTCTTTAACACTTAATTATAATAACTGAAGATTGTATTTAAATCCACGTATGATAACATCAATCAAAAGTATTTCTTAAATGGAAAAATTGATAAACCTTTTAGATGGGGTGAAAAAATAAAAAATGAGTAAGTTCCGTTATCATTGACAAGAAAGTTCCAAACGGAAACGTCCTTTCTTGCACAAGATTAAGTTTAAACAAGTTGAAAAAAATTATTTATCAAATAAAAAAATACAATATTAAATAATCTTTCTTTTCTTAATAAAATAAAAATACAAATCGTATTCTCACAAGATCAATGATGTATGGAAGATCTAAAAATGTGTTTGTTCAGAATGTATACAGCCCAAAAATTATTAAGGGTTAATAAGAAATTAGATTTAATCATCTCGTCAGAATAGTGTTACCACCCGTCTGGTTTTCACCCCGACAGTCCGGGAATTGACTCACTGTCCGGGTGAACTATTAATTTTGTCCGGGAATTTCGTAGAAATTGTGAAATTACAATGGAACAAAGTTCTTGCAAATATTGTTATAAATTTACACCATTCGATCAACGAAAGACCTTACACCAGTGGCGTGCCGTCATTGGAAGCGATGGAAGCGCCGATTCCACCTTCCAACGACCTTCCCTCGTATTTTATAAAATATATATTTTCATATTTTAACGTACTTTGCATTAATTAAAATGAATATTTTATTATAACTGCATTATGTATCTTTTACAAATTTCTATACTACATGTGAGAAAAACGATAAGATTGCTGTTGCATATTCAAATAATTTTGTGGCGGAAGGAGTGTCGAAACCGGGTCAGTTTCCAATCAGCCAGTTTATATAGGAATTGTCACATTCGGTTTACGGAGCACCAACCTCACCCCGTTTAGCCGGTAGAAGCGACACACGCGTAAAGCATCTAATTTTATATTCCGGACCGGTTGTGGGCTGTTAGCCGCCCGCCTGCTAGATGTTCGGCCGCCCTCGCCCGATTATGCAAATCACGAGTAGACTAGGTCAACGGCGGGCAACCCCCGGCCCGCTGGCCAGCTACGGCTGGCGAAGTTTCTATCCGGCCCGCGAAATCTTTAATAGATTAATTAGTTATTTTTCCAATTCTTTGTAATTTTCGAAAACGATAAGAGAAATAAATGTAGTAATTAACTTTTTATTTATTTATTTCGTATTTGCAGACTAAACAAATTACGAGTCGCAAGAAGGCGTGGATTAACTACTACGGCCCGCGGAAAAAACGTAAAATTTATTCTGGCCCGCGTTATAAAAAAGGTTGCCCACCCTAGACTAGATTTATAACAACCCAACCGATAAGAGTTTACTGGCACGTTTTTACGATAGTTCGGTATAGTCGACGGGAGTTTAAAAAAAATCCATTAAAACATTTGATATATTTACTCCGCGTTAATTCCGCTCTCCCATCTTATATTACTTACGGATTTCGATGTTAAACCGGTGATATTACGATTTAGTACGTCCCATCTGTAAGGGGATGCAGAAAAAACGTGTACAATTCTAGGACAGTGTTAAAAAATTAACTGTTATTTTGGCAGCATCATTTACGACCAAATTTAACGAACGAGACGTACAAGGCACAAAAAAAGCTCTAGAATTTATTTTCTTTAAATTTACGATTTATGTATCCGTTTCATAAAAATTTCTTTCCACTTCTTTTCCGAGACTACGGATATTCAGGTACAAAGTAACCGGTTTCGACTTATTTCTACTTAAGAAGTTATTAAATAATTAAGCGATTAGGTAATTAGAAACATAAATAAAACCTCGACGAAAGAGCCGAAATTTTACTTAAACGGAAGCTTAACCCAACCGATCTCTCGCCGAGTACGGCGGGGTCCGATCTCTTCGTAATATTAGACGTAATAAAGACAGAAATTTTTCCAGTTCGACGAGAGTGACCGAAAAGTCGTAAATTTTGGAAATTTCCGCGGACACTCGGTCCTAAAACCAATTAGTTAGAAAACGAACGACGGACAATCCGTTAAGTTTAACGTATTTAGATTTTTACGGCTACGGTGACAACCGTTTAAAATCTACGACAACCCCGTCGCGTCCTTCGATATATACTAGTGACGCGACAAAAGAGGCATTCGACGTCGACCGGTATCGACACCCTCGGGATTTGGCACGCGCACACCTACCCGGACCGTTTCCGATTCCATTCGTCAGCCACTCGTAGGGAGCTATTTGACTAAGTGGATTGTTTTAAGATTTAAAAAGTAAAGAATATTTTGTTATTTTTATGTACGTTTCTTCGCAAAGTTATACTTAATTATAAGTTTCTTTAAAAGTATATTCGTCACACATTTTGTTTTACCGAGTAAGTTTTTCTGATAATTTTAATTTTAGCTTTTATATCGTGGCTAGCGATTCAAAAATTTATTTTAAAAAAGTTTTGGCTCCAGACCGTATAACGAAAAAGAAAACGTTATTAAAAGAGAAAGACCGATGCCGAAATTAAATATAAATACGTCGACAAAAAATTTCGACATTTTGACGATAAAATTTATGACGAATGACGATTCTTTCGTAAAAGTGAAGCAATTTGGAAATCGAAGCGGAATAGAATTTAACATTGGAAGACAATATAAAATAAATATTGAAAATTATAACGAGATAATTAGGATTAATAGGTATATCTAAATTAATAGACGTTATATATTTTTTCTCAAAGCGAGAATTTGCATTTAGAGGGCGTAGGAAATTTATTGAATCTAACAACGGGGTAACTATATTGAACTTTCTTATTTATTAAGTACGTCGGATAATCTATTAAAAATACATTTAAAGAAGTGTACGGTTTTTACTGGCTTATCGAACGAACGAATACGAACGGGCCCCGACGCGCAATTAATCGATTGCCCCTGAAAGAAGGCTTCTTACAGAAACACAGCTTCCCTATCGTCAAATGTCACGGCACGCCACTCTGCCTTACACTCAGTGAAACTCATCTGCCATTCCGCCATGTTACTCTGTTTATGCTGACGTGTGACGCGCAACCTGTCTCTCGTTTTTTTTGCGTGTATGTTACTCTTACGCATGTCCCTAGTCCCTAACTGTAAGTGATTTAGAACCAGCATGCACGTTATAATTCGCATTGTAAAAAGACATGTCAGGCAGGAACTTCTGTTCGAACAAACCTGACCTACTGTCCGGGTCAGCGATTTTGTAAAGTGGCAACACTACGTCAGAAAGCTATCTAAATGAGGGCCACTATGTATTGAAGTAATTAAAACCCTTCCAATTTCACGTATCAGTCGTAAATCCGCGCTTTAATTCCAGTAATTAATTAATTTTTTTATTGAAAAAGTTATATTATAAAAAAAAGTATATAAAAGTTGAAAATAATCTAAGAAATGCTTTTGTTTGATAAAAATGGCTGCAGGGAATGTTATTCTTACATTTAACATGGTGTGAAATTTCACATATGCAGTCTACATCGTTTAAAATCAGTTGACCTAGAGAACAGCTGGTGGCAGCTTTCATGGGACGTTATCATGTACGCCCGAGGGGAAGAACATATATTAAAATATAACACAAAATCTCTGATTTTTATGCTATTAAAATACAAGGGAAACCGAAAAAAAGATACATAAAAAAACTTCTACTAAATAAAAATAAAAAAAGCTGCTGATGTCACAGAAAACATCTAATAGTGATTTAAAAGTTTTTACACAAGTAAAACCGGTCCAATAGAGGTTTAGAACGATTTAATTAATTTGATAAAAAAATTTCCATAAAAATAGCGCAATTAAGTAGCTAATTAATAAATCGTGATAAAAAAAATTTTGCGGCAAGAATAATTCATGAAATTTGCACAGGACATAAATAACGATGTATATAAAGTAGCCCGTAAATTTTTGGAAGCGTTACGAAAAAAAACAGTCCTTAAGGGACCGTTTTCTCGTAATGCTTCCGCTTGAAAGTTTTTCTCACTCATTTTCAATGTTGGTTACAAGTGAGCATAAAACTTAGTTTATTCGTGCAGTGATGTTATTTAGTAAGTTTATTTTCATATTTAGTGTACTTTTTTTTAATTCTTCAACTTTTAGTGAAAACTATACAAAAAGAAGAGCGGAAGCACAGCGACAGTAAGGGTTATTATTATTAATATCTTTCATTTAAGCATCTTCCTGTGCCCAAACTTTCCTGCTCCATTCTGTTCTGTCTCGAAAATCCTCCTCTGTCAGTCCTTTAGGTTTCCTGTAATTTATCATCTAGTTGTTTCTGGTAGAATAGTTGAATAATAACTGAATTTGTGTGGATTTTTTAAAGCAATAAATACATTTCTATTGTCACCTTTACCCGATACAGTTCCTATATCTACTCTCTTTTCATTTTGTAAAGAGAGTAGATTATAGCTTGGAATTTGTAATTCTGTCCTTTCTTACTCATTATTGATACTAGTGTCAACTTTAAAATATGGAAAATTTATTTTTCTATTAATCACATAATGATCGCTTTCACAATCAATCCTGCTAAAAACTCTGACATCTTGGACCGATAGTGCAGTATTCTGTTTCACAATGATATATGATTTTGAATTTTGTCATGATGTCGAGTGTATTTATGTATATCTTTATGCTGGAAATAACCATTTGTTATTTTTAATAAGTTCTGCATGCATAGTTCAATTAATCTTTCACCATTATCACTTATTCTATCTTCTCCAAAAGTCCAAATATTTGGTTCTTACGATTTTGACCAATTCGGCCATTAAATTCCGCTGCCTTTATAATTTTTCTATTGTTCCCAATATTATTTATTATGGTATTTAATTTCTCAAAAAGTTCATCTTTACCTAATTTATTTTCACTGTCACTTAAAGCACATACTTCCAAAATTGTAATACAGTAGAGCATCGATTATCCGACCTACGATCAACCGTCGCATCGGTTAACCGACCGCGTTTTAGTCGGCAAATTCAAATGTCCGCTAATGATGTGGCGCTACAATATTTGGCTATGTCTTGGCTACTTTAATATTATTTTGTTAAATTTCTGCGTGTTTTAGCTAGAAACACTGGCTTCCTCCATTTTTCTTCTATTTCGTCAATATAAGAACAGAAACTCCTTTTTAGTTCTAGTATCTTTTGGTACGCCACTAAAAATGTAGATATTTATCTTTTATTACCACTACCTGTCATTCCTTTTTGGTTTCTGTTTATAGAATAATATCCTATTGTATTCTATTTAATTCCGAGACAATTCGTCTCTTTTTATTATTAATACTTTGCACATTCCACGTTCCTATAATCATTGTCTTCTTTCTGTAGCCTTTGTCGTCGTCCCGAATACGCAGTCGGCTTACTTCTGTTGAACGTTTTCGCTTTTGAGTTTTTTTTTCGAGAATGGGAGAGCTGGTCTCATGTCTGAACCTCCAACCCGTAAGTTGGAATTTTTAATCAAGATTTTACTCCTCTAGGGAAGTGGCTGTCACCACCTGCCAGTCATTCCTAAAGTATTAATCGGACAAAACGTTTAAATTATTTTCAAATCTTTGGAACAAATGGACGAAAGTTTCGAATGGTAAGTCCGTTTGTACCAACAGTGAGGGTTTCTTTGGAAAAATATTTTTACCACGTTTTTAAGACTTGATATACTTGTGAAACTACGTTGTATTTTGTCTTATATCTTTGGTAATCATCCCTTCCGCTTTTTCCAAACAAATTTAAATGTAGAAATTACGGTTTCAGACACGTTTAAAAATTCATTTTTTTTCCGGTTTACTCTTAGCACCCACGTTTGCGGTTTAGCTTTTGCGCTATTTTTGTGGTAGTAATTAATCATATCAATCGAAGGTTTTTTGTGCTGTGAAACTGCACGAGAAAGTATAATTTTTTCTCTTTCGATTTGTTTTTTCAAACACGTAATACATAAAGATAACTTCAATTTAATGTATTTGCTATTTTCAGTGATT
Source organism: Centruroides vittatus (assembly GCF_030686945.1). Classification (NCBI taxonomy): domain Eukaryota; kingdom Metazoa; phylum Arthropoda; class Arachnida; order Scorpiones; family Buthidae; genus Centruroides; species Centruroides vittatus. The sequence continues at coordinate 271,741 of NW_027122389.1, read as the reverse complement.
GATTCTTTTGGAAAACTACCGGCAGGAATGTTAGGAATGACAACGTGGCTAGCAGGGGATTATGACCAGTGTTTGAGCATAGATATTCCTCAAAATAGAAAAGAAACTACCAACAAAAGAAGTGAACAGGTTCGAGGCAAATACTGTGCCCTGACAATTGGAATAGATGAATCACTAAAACGTATTACGAAGTCAATTCATAAGTTCGAAAATAATTCATTGATTAAAATAGTAAAAGTGATTATTGTAAGTATTAAATTTCAAACAAAAATTTTGCGATGAATTAATACAGTTCAGTGTAATTTGTCTGTTTAATTTATTAATACAACAAAGTTGTATATAAAATAATTCCTGAAAAATCTTCATACTGAATTAATTAATTTTTTAGAAACCAATGAAGTTCGATGACTTGTTCAAAGTAGATGTAGCCAAAACGAAGATGGGAATACGTTTGGATGTGTGCATTCCGAGTACATGCAGTAACGAAGACTTAAAAAACGTTGGGAATTGGAGTAAGTCGTTTGATATTTTGTACTCTCGTAAATTCGAACACGCGTTAATCAATTCTCCGTTGGAACCGAAACAATTCTGATCAATAATATTTAGCCAAATACAAAACAAAATTACGCTAAAAAATTATAATAACTTTGTATATACAAATAATAATTTTACAATGTGTTTTAATATGTATATAAATACCGAATTCAGTATAAAAAATTTTTTAAACTATTATTCAGTAGTCCGTAAACGTCTTACGATAACGAGTTCGGATTAGCAAAAGTGAATTGTATAAATTGAAAAAGAAAACTAGTTTTTTGCTATTTTTATAAGGAAGTAGTAACTGTACTTCGTGGAATGCCCATAAATGACAGATTCTGTTAAGAATTTGTAAGAAATTGACTGAAGAGTTTACGTCAGATGTTTCTGATGTAAAAACTCTCATTGACCTTCCTCCGTGTGTAGGGAAGCACCGCATTGGAAGATTGGCTTTTTTTCAAACACTTGTCCTTTTGTTAGTGAAATTCGATTTTACAATAATTTAATCTTTATCCTTCAGACAGTCAAGGGGAATGGAAGAAACGCATTTTGAACGTCATTTTATCTGATAAATTGAAAATAAAATAAGCAATAAATTAAATTCTCATTCCGAAAAGTTAATTTATGAACTTATATAAGTGTTTAACTACGTTCTTTATTTTATTTTTCAGTATTAGGGACAAAGGTTGACTTTAATGTCGAGTATTGCAAAATCAAAGACGAACGCATTGAATACAGTAACGGGCAATTGATATCGTTGTAAGTATATTTTTATTAAATTTATTATGCGGTAGCCGCTGGCAAGGCGGATGTCTCGCTTCTTTCTCGACAACACTTTGGTGAAAACTGCTCACTTGTCGGAGGATGGCTTGTTTGCTTTCTATGATTTCGAGCTGTCGGGATTCTTTTTGTCAGGTCGAATGGAGGAGGTGAGAGGAGTCGTCGATAGGCTATAATCGAGAAAACGTCACCATTTAACAAGAAAAACGAAGATTTATTGAATAAAAGTTAGACGGTTAAAAATACGAACATCGAATATCTATCGAGAGTTTTCTCTAACTTTCGAGTACAAGGAAGAGGGGCGGAAAAAAAGTTTAGACGATTGACTATCATACTGGTATCGTGTTTCTTACGAGGTTCGAATCGGTCCTTGATATCGTCGGCGTACACAATTATAAAAAGTCGTGAATAGACTCGTTACGCGCACTTGGTGTAGACAAAATCGGCGAAGCTGTTCCTCGGTCTGTTCCTATTTGTCACCGCTTAGAGGTTTGACGAGAGACTCTCTTGAAGGGGGAAGGAAACGGGCTTTTATAGATTCGTCTTGGGAAAATACGTCATGTGATTAAATGTTGAAGGAGCTAAAGGTTACCTGCTAAAGAAATCTTTACCTCCGTCCACATTTAATCACATGACGTATTTTCCGATGTGAAGGGTAAAGGCGTTTTCGGGACCGAAATAAATTGATAAAGTCGGACGTTAATGGTAAACTTTAAGTCTTGCAGTATGAGAATAAGTGCTCGGATAAATGAATGTTTACATTCAAAAAAGAGGGTTGTAAATTTTGATATTTGTTGAAGAAATATTCGATTTCTTTTTTTCGGCGATGTTGTTTCAACGGTTGAGTGACGAATTTAGTTAAAATATGTCGAAACTTTATGAGAGAAGGGAAAAATTTGGTTTACACGTAGCTCGGATCTGACAATTATATTAAATTAAGAACCTGAAATATATGAAAATAACATCAAATTACTTAAAATTCGGCTAATTGGTGATGCAATATAAAATATGAATAAATATTAAGGATGCACCGATTAATCGGTAAGTAATCGGTAATCGGCCATTTATTTCACCGATTAATCGGTTTGAATAATCGGACAATTTTGCATTTTATTCTTTTTGTTAGAATGCCACGTATAAGACTAGTAATAAAAATAATAAATTTCAGTTATATATTTACTATATATCACATGACAAACTAAATATTAAAAAAAATTTAAGTTAAATTATTTCTTTTATCAATACGTATTATAAGGTATAATATAATTTATTCAAAGCTATCTGTTTTATTTAAAGCTCAAACTTTAAATATATAAAACCAATGAAAATTTAGTTTTCAAATTTTAAAACCCTTAAATTGTGTTGCAAAAACAGGAGAAATTTATTATTTTCAGGGCATAGCCTGTTCCTTGCCGGCTGGTAAATGTTACCTCCATTCTGAAAATTATTTCACTTTCAATGGAAGATGCTGGGGCACTTGAATATTTCGTAGCTATTTTGCTAAAATTAGGAAAAAGTTCTTTTGAACTTCACCACAAAATGGGACACTATGTCTTTGTATTAGAGGTAAATGTAAATATTTATCTAATTCTTGATCGAAACGTTTCTTCGTTTGTTTCGTTTTTACTTTCTTTTTAAAAACATACTCTTATTCATTGTTTCGTTTACCAGAATCTAATTCATCAATAAATTAGAAAAATTTAGAGATTCTCCTCCATCTTAATCATCTCCAGAAATGGAAGCTTCGGGATTTAATTTTTCTTGAAATTTTGAATTATTAACATTATCTCAGCTATCAATTCTCTATCTTTTTATTTTCTCTACCATACTTTTTTTTTTGAAATTTTATTTCGAATCTTGAATATAATAAAGATGACAAGCATAAAGACTTGTTCTCTATATATGTGATAAAAATCTTTTTTTTATTGAATTTTCTAGTCCTGTTGTGGTATTAATGCCACTGAAGAAACTAATGCTTTTTACTTTTAATAATAAGAATAATTTCAGAGTCTCTATTGCGTGAATTATTGAAGATGAGCTGGTTTCTCGGTTGCTGGCTTTAACAGTAATTTCTTCGAATGGTTTTAAAAGTAGAACAGTTTTTTTCAACGAGAGGCCACTAATATTTGCTCAACGTGAAAATTTTATTATCTATATTATACACGACAAGGACTTTTTGCTGTTTCAAGTTTCTTTGCAACATGTAGTATGTAGAATTCCAGCGAGTAGAAACATCTTGAATTCATTTGTGTTTCTGCAAACCTGACTTGTCTTGTAAATTCTCCAATTTGCTTATAGCTATAGTTTTCACGACGACATTTGTTCAGATGATTTATCACGTTTTCGGAGATAAAAGTTTCGGCATTTTTTTCACCTCTGGACATAGAAGCCTGGCACAAATTGAACTTGGAAATCTTTTACTTTTTATCTTTGCTAAAAATTTCCAAGCAATACTGGAAGCCACGAAAAGTTTGGATTTGGCTATTAATTAAAATTAAAAACTTTTCCAAAATAATAATTTATCATTTCAATTTAATACATAAATCTGAAAAAGAAAAAAGTAGCTTCATATTGAAAATTATGTTTATAAGAAATTGTTATAAAATTATTTTTATCGTATGAAATTTTATATTTTTGTTAAGAATATATAATTTCGCGCGATTATAATCATAATATAATTACCTATTAACACAATAAATTATCAACACTAATCGACCGATTAATCGGTATTGGCCGATAATGCGTGACCGATTAATCGGTAATCGGTAATCGGTAATCAATAATCGGTAATCGGCCATTTTGCTTATCGGTACATCCTTAATAAATAATAAACTGACGCTATCGAAACCGTGTTGAAAGTTATGTTATAGTATACTGTCACAATGAAGTGACTTTCAGTCAACACTTGGCTTGTTTTCCATCTTTTATTCAGTTACTACGCCATTTACAGATGCGTTTCGGGCGTTCGCCCCTTTTCAGCTAACTGAACATGAAAACAGCTATAACGTAACAAAAGAAACACTACACATTTAAACGTGAGCTAAACACAAATTACTTCATAACCAGTAAAACATACCTTAAATTAAATCACACACCCACGAACAGCACGTAATGGATTGACAGGTGACAATAGAAATCGCGTAACGATTCTTGTGGTATTTAACAGAAGTAGATTCCGAGATAACGAAAACAAAATTGAGTAATATAATAAAAAAATATATCGTGAAACAGAAACATAAGGTAACAATTTGGGATAAAAATTACCATAAATATAGAATCGAAATAGAAAAACTGCATAAATATTTAAATGACAATAAACTTAATATAATTAGTTGATAAATGCAAGCGGATTGTTGTTGTGACTCAAGACTGAATTACCTTAAAAAAGCTAGAAATTACAAAAGGAAAAAACTTCAGAGAATGACCGATTAATCCAAGGAAAATCATATACGACGAATTAAATAAAAAAATCGCGAAGCTACAAAAACTTGGAGATGTTACTAAAAGTGAAAAGGGTTTCATTTTATCCTCAGATAAAATGAAACCTAGATTAAATATACAACTGAAAACTCACAAGAAAGACGAAAAGAGCGGCCAATTGTAGATTTTAAATTCACCGTATTCTACAACGTATAAAAATTTTTAAAACGAAAGCTTAGGAGTTATGAAAATTCAACTTATTCTATTAAAAATACACACGAACTTCTGCATGATGTAAAGCGGGTCCAAATACGAAACACGTCAAAATTGGCTAGTCTCGACGTAATCGAAATGTATCCATCAATAAAATGGCAAGTGATCAATAACCAATTAAGAAAATTGAATATTGAACTTTATATTATAGATCTATTAGAATGTGCTTATAAGAGTAATCATTTTGAGATAAACGACAAATATTATATACAAGAGAATGGTATTAGTATGGAGTCGGTCGTAGGGCCGAAATTAGCTGAACTGATAATGATTGAAATAGACGTAAAAATTAAACATATTCCTGGTATACAATACTATAAACGATACGTCGATGACGTTCTGATCGTACATAATGAAGCGTAAGTTAGAATTAAAAAAATAAGTAAACTAATAAACAACATTGATACGGAAATCCAATTTAAAATTGAAGAAGAAGCACTAACTGACAAAACTATACGGTATCTTGATGTCGTAATCGCTGGGAAAGAAAACACATTAATATTTAAACCTTTTAAAAAAGCATGTTCGATCGAAACCACACTGAATTATCACTCTAATATACCTTTGCATATTAAAGAGAATATTTTTTATACGGAATATAAGAAAATACAAAATAGAACTAGTGAACAAATAAATAAAAGTAAATACATAAATGATCTAAAGAGAAAATTTAGCCTAAATGGATACCCTACCAGATTAATCAATGAATGGCAACGAAAAATAGACAATATTATTAAAATACCAGTAAAAAAGAAAAAAACAAAACCAAAATTTAAATACTCAAGTTTTCTATACATAAAAAATACGTACGAAAAAATAGATAAAGAGATACGGAAAAATAATATAAAGCTCGCTTCAAACTATAAAAATTTAATCTCCAGATTAACTGTTAAACAAAGTACAGGATAACAAAAAGTAAATAAAGAAGAAATGAAAAACATAATATATAAAATACCCTGTACATACAAAAATAATAGTTTCTACATAGCCGAGACTAAACGAAAACTAAAAACACGTGTCAAAGAGCATATATCAGACTTAAAATACAGCCGCTTAAACTCAGTTTTTCATGACCATCGCGTAATCAACAACTGTAATATCGATCAATTGAATATACAGATTTTACATAACGAAAAGAAAGCGTACGATCGAAAATTTAAAGAGAGTGTAGGAATAATAAGAAATAAATATCGGAATTGTATAAATAAGAATCTAAGCGTTAGAGTTGGTGAAAACTGGATGAAAATATTAGAATTGGTTGGTTATTCGTTATAATTGCACGCTAATCAAAATTGGTTAATATACAGGTACTTTCAAGATGTTTTACTATGTACAAAACTTCGAGTGTGTTTCTACCGTTAATTCTTTTTAATAATTTATGTGAAAATTCAAAATGTAATATTGCTGCATGCCGATATATATGCAAATTAGTAAACAGGATAGCAGAGTCGGGATAGCAGTTTATAAAATGTGTCCGAAAGAACTGTAACACAATGTAATTTCATACTGTGTTTTATGCTATACACTATAGGTAAGCTAGTTATCGATATAATGTTTGTAATTTCTGTTTCGATAATTTAATTTTATAACTAGTTATATTTAAACGCTGTGTTATTAGGCGTGCCTCGTGTCAAACCAACCCTTCTTTCATTCGCTCCGCAAAATTGGAAATTGTTCGTTAGATCTTTCATCTATATGTTAATACTTAAGTTTTGAGATATGTTCGTTTTTGCTTGTGCATAACTCGTGTTAACTTCTGTGTTAGGAACAACAAAATTGTAGACGCATTGATGTATCATAAACGCAGTTTTAATGTATGTATAAAGTTGTTCACCATTATTTTCAAAATTAAAGGAACCCGACTGTGTAGTCGTGACAGATGTACGGGAGCTGTATCTATAAATACCACAATAATCGTTACGCGATCTCTATTGTCACCTGTCAATCCATTACATGCTGTTCGTGGGTGTGTCTGGGGAATTTAATCTCAGGTATGTTTTACTGGTTATGAAATAATTTGTGTGTTTAGCTCACGTTTAAATGTGTAATGTTTCTTATGTTACGTTATATCTGTTTTCATGTTTAGTTAGCTGAGGAGGGGCGAACGCCCGAAACGCATCTGTAAATGGCGTAGTAACTGAATAAAAGATGGAAAACTTGCGAAGAGTTGAATGGAAGTCATTTCATTGTGCCAGTATACTATAAAATAATATTTTATTTTTCGAAATACACGATAATAAATTGATTGAAAACATTTTACCCAATAATCTTACCACAAAAAATAAGTTTAACAAAGAAAATAGCCAATCGAATCTACTTTATTCTGTAGCGCGTTACATGATATTAAATAGAAATTGATTCTCTACTTGTATGCACATCTTGATTTTTGTATTTTAAATATTCTGGTTTAAATCATGAACTGCTTCTGCTATTTCTTTCCTCTTTATTCCAAGAATTACTGAACAGAATCATGAAATGTGTTCTGCCTTTTACTATAACTCAATATATTACATTCCAGGTCGACCTGTAACTTTTTCTCTATCACTCAGTCGATAGCTTAATTGGACCTGGATATCTTAGTAGATGTCCTGTCATGTTGTTTTTTCGTTTATCTATAGGGTTTAGTTTTTTCTTCTCTTTAAACAGAAATTTCATCAAATCTATAGATTCTGATTTTGAATGGTTCGAAAACATGGATTTTCCGTTCCAAACGACGTCACTTTCCAAACATTTAATAAGATTTCTTTTTACATTCACATTGATGTTCTTGATATTATCGTCTTTCACTGCTCAATTTCCGACTTCACAAATCTTTTAAACCTGTCAGATGTTCGTCCACACTGTTTAATTGTCAACCCTTTCGTGTTGTTTTAGCATTTCATTCGATTTCCTTTTAAAGAAATCATTATTTTATGTTTGGGTTTGGCTCTTAGTCATTAAGATTTTTCAAAACCACTTGTAGCTGTTGTTTCCTGTTTGCAACAAGAGATATGCAAACGTATTGTGTTGAAGATTTTACCATAAACAACAACGCTACACTCGATATGTTATAAGCTAGACACCAACCAATTGCCGAAATTTTATCGAGCTAGATTTGGTAATTAAATATATTACGCAACCAATTTGGCAGTAGAGAAAGGCGTTAGGCGTCATCTCTTATTAACTTTAATAATTATAATTTTAAATTAATTTTAAATTCTAAAATGAGTATTACAATACAATTCTGATGGCATTAAAACTGTTCTAATATTCCTCTGATAGATTTTCTATTATTATTTAACGTTAATACATCTTCGGTTAACGTTGATTCGCTAAAGTGACTGAACTTATTTTCATATTCGGCGTAATACGAAATCTTCTATTTGGTTATAAATGTCTACATAATTTTTAGATATACACAACATATTTAAACGACGAGTAAATAAATAATTTTAAGATAATCTATTTCACTTACGTATATAAATGTTAATTTCAAATGCGTGACGTCACTTCACCTATTTAAAAAGTACAAAAAATAGTTTTAAATTAATTAAAACCATTGCAGAATTTATTTAGTAATAACAACGAATAGTAGCGAATTTTTCTCCGCTCTTCGACGTACAGCGGCTAATCGCGTTTCGTGTCCTATGACTAACCATTCTCCAAAAGAGAAAATGTCTATCGGTTAAAACCGGATAAACCGTCTCTGGGTGGATTCGTTGGAACGTATCGAGACGGCAGACATACGGAAGGTTCTCTTTCGACAGATACGAGAGTAACGTGACGAATCGATGAGACCTTCCTTAACACTTACGCACAAGAGAAGGGGTTTTTTAAAAATGTTTCAAGTGGGATTGTGGAAGAGGAATCTGCTGGAGAAGGAACGAACACATAAAAATGGAATCCGTGTTATTTCATCACGTGTTTTTATGTGTTTTCCTCTTCGATTGCTCATCTCGCTGGTTTTCGCTCTTCGTTCGCGCTTTCCGAATGGTCTTCTATCAGTTTTCAGAGAAAATTCGGTTTCAGCTCCGTGACGAAGGAAACGTCGACGTCGGTGTTTGATTGAACGCCGAATTTCGATACCGAATGTTAGCCAGTTTTCGTCATTGTGTGACTTTAAATGGGAAGTATTTGCGATTTTTCGTGGTTTAGTTTTACAATTTTTGTCAGACAAAGTTTGATGGCGATTCGGACCCAGCCGGAGCTTCACGAGTGGAAGGGCTTCATTAAGCAAGTATTTAAGACGTAATGCAATTTTAATATAGCTCTTATTTAAGTTATAATGTACACAAAAATGATATTTATATTTTTACACTCGGAAAGATATAATTAAAATAATAGTTAGCTAATTAATTGTTAAACGATGTAAATTAGATATAAGTAAATTGATGTAAAAACATTAATTATCACAATTTAGAACTGTTCTCGGCATATTTGTTGCGTGGGTTTCATTGGCAACGTTAACAGAAATATTAATGAGACTCGATATTATTCCTTTGGAGGCGAGTAAAGGTAAGTCTTTACGATTATCAAAAGAAACTTTTAACGTATTTAAGAATGAGAATTTATCTATTGTTATTTTAGAGTTCAGGAAAATGACCTTTAATGCTTATATTTTCCGATATATTAAAAACAATTTATAAAAATAGTTTTACAATAAATATATTTATATCTGTTAACTGCACCTAAATATTAATTTATTAATATTTGTTTTTAAGGTAAAATTTTCGAGTATATTCTCAAAGCTTCACCTTATGAATCTCTACATAAATTGTATTCGACGAATCTTGACGAAAGTACAAAGTCGATGTGCGGTGTGAAATTTCTTCTAGTAAATCTTGTAGTGTTGGCACACGTATGCGTGACAGCATTGTTTTTTCCCACAATAGGAGGTATTTTTCTTTTATTGTAAGATATAATATTTAATATTTATAAAATTTTTTGCCACAGTGTATGCAGAAGGCTTGCCACAGTAACAAAATTTTTGTATTGTTCAATTACAGTCAAACCTGTTTTTGTGCGATTTGTTTTGTGCGATATTTTTTGTGCGCGGTATATGAAAATTTCAATCAAATTGGAACATAATTGACTCTTGTAAAATTTTTAAAAACTTTATTGGTTGTTTTCTATGACATCAGCAGATTTTTTAATTTTTTATTCAGTAAAATTTTTTTCTCATACATTTATTTCGGTCCCCTCTTATTATAATAGCATAAAAACTATAAATATTATGTTATATTTGAACAGATGCGGTAAGTTAGCTCCTCTCCAGCTTTAGACTGCGGGTGTGAAATTTCACGCCTTGTTAAATGAAATAACACTTCCTGCAGCTATATTTATCAAATAAAATCATTATTTAACGATTATTTTTAACTTTTCAATGTTAATTCCTAGTTATTTCGTACGGTTTCGAGTTATTTTCTACGTGAGACTTTTTTATGCGTTCCCTATTCACCGCATAAAAAAAATATTTTTTTAATTGTGTTGCGAAAACTATTTTTTATAGCCACTCGTGAAGTTTCGAGCGATGTTTTTTGTGCATTTTCTTTTATGCGGTCCCTATCCCCCGCACAAAAACAGGTTTGACTGTACTTCATTGTGGTTAATGTTACCTTAGGTCACAAAATGGCGGCGGTGGGATTTTTTCCCTACGTTGGAGACCGCTGCGGGGAAAAATTTTTTCCCTAGAGTCGTGACGTCGACGCCGTTGAGAATTTTTCCCCGTTCGGTTACAACCCTGAGTTCGACGCTGCCGACTATCCTGTAACCTCGAAACAGCGACCGTCGTGTGTGTAAATTTGCGACGGTAGAGGGAGCTTTTTCGTGACGTCGTGCGAGAGTAATATCGGCGGGGAATTCGTAGTGGTGTTACGAACGAATATGCAAATGCTCGATCTGTGACGTGATTTCCGTTAATTTCAATGCAATTTTATGCAAATCGACTAGTTTTCAGTCGGAATCGTTTACCGCAGTGTTGCGACGAATTGCGTATTGGAATAATTGCTGTGTTTTTTTTTCTGGTTACGATATTTCATTTTTATTCCTCCCCACCTCCCCGTGTTTAGTTTATTGCCAATTGTTCGATAACGAGTAGTATTGCCGATTTGAGTTGCAACGCCGAATTTTGGTCGAGATGCACCACCCGTGATTTTTACAAGTTAATGGAAGACGACTTTTTGGAGGTAGGTTTGCCTCCCCATATCGATAACGCATTGAAATTTGCTGTAAAATTAAGTTTACAGCCGACCGAGTCCGTTTGCATTCATTGCCTTTTTATATGCAAATTATACTATCGGAGTAGTAGAGAAAGCTGTTTATTGCGACGTAGTAAGTGCGGAACGAAGACTACTGCCTTCGAAGGAACAATTAAAAGTAAATTTGGCCACATTTGCTGGGGTTGCATTCTGACGTTTATATGGCACTATCTGTGTCTGGAATATACGGCGAGGACCTCGGCGATTGCGGCGGGCATATTAAGAAAAACGGGAGTCGATTGGTTAAATCTCATACGGTTTGTAATGCTTATAGCTGTGAGTAATTTGACATCGTTTAAAATAGGATGGCCGAATAAAACGGTGGAAATCGACGAGACCGTATTATGTAAAAGAAAGTACGAGAAAGGGCGTATATTAAAAAGTACGTTCGGAAAGGAAAAAAAGATAGGAAAAAGCAGGCAACCACCATCGAAACGTGAGTAAAAAAATCCTTTTTTTTTATTTTTTATTTCGGTTAACATCCGCGGAGTCTGCAGAGAAAATCAAGATGGCGGCCGGAATCGCGGCCATCTTGAATCGAGGGAAAGCTTTTTTCCCCGCAGCGGTCTCCAACGTAGGGAAAAAATCCCACCGCCGCCATTTTGTGACCTAAGGTAACATTAACCTTCATTGTTATAGTCAATATAAAAAATGAAATTATATTATCACTTTTAATTAACTTTCTAAAAAGTAGCGTAATCGTCTTACGAAATAAGAAATTTCTGGTTTAAATCGGTTTTTTTTAATTCTGTAACGAACAGTGGTGGCCATAGGGGGTGGGGAGCAGGACAATCGCCCGGGGCCTCGCTTTTGCAGGGGCCTCGCGCAACAACTCGAGTAGAAAATAGTTGATATTTAAAACTTTTTATTTTATTTTTAGCTATTTGTTATAAGCCGCAAACATCATCATTTTTAAATCCCTGCGTATATGTTTTAAGGCATTTATGTACGTGTACCTTAGTTTATCGTCATTACTAATTTGTCGTCTCTATGACTGTTAACTTTTATAAATCTTCAAATATAATATTTTAACACACTAAATTTATTTATTTATAACTTTTGCATTTCTCGTCAGTCATCAGATATATCTATTTTCAATTCACATACTTTGCACAAAGGACAAGGGCCACGCAAAGATCTGCCGCCCAGGGCCTCGCAGTCAAGGCTGCCGCTGGTAACAAACATAACCACCAGTGGCTAAGTGGTCTTCGTACCCTGAACACTGGGAGTTTCGTCATTGTTTCGCGCCTCGCTCGGACGGGCTGGCCACGTGGAATTTTCCGGTATTTTTCACGTCTGTAACACCTAAATAGGGGCCAGTTTCCTTTATTAAAAAGGCAGATCACCCGAAGTGTTGCGTCACCGAAGAGAATTTTGTGATCATGTTTCTAAGATTTAAAATAATATTTTGCTGCGTGTCACTCATTTTACAGTTACTTTCTGCACAGAGTGATCGAATATTAACCGTAACCATTTTTCGATATTTATTTCAATTTTAAATTTTTAGAGAATTATTTTAATAACCTGTACAAAAATGAAAACCAAATTTAACCTGAGAAGATGAAATGCTACGGAAAACAGCAGAGAAGTGCTTTTCACTACTGACCGTTATATTCAAAATGTTAATTTATGTATGGTTCAATCTATTGGGAAATTGTATTTAAAAATCGATTTTTAACTTATTAATTATTATAATAAGCGGAAACGTATTTTCGAAATAGGAATAAGTTTTCTGAATTATTACGAATCAAATAACAATTAGAATTTTTAGTTTATCTGACCCCACTCTAGAGATGACACTTGACCTCTCTATTTATTGCACGGTTTTACGTTCCACCGCAGAGTTTAACTCAGAAATTTCACAAACGAACATATCTGTATCACGCATACAAAAACACTTTACAAGTATTTACAGATTAATTTCATAAAAGTGTTGGAGATAGAAACAAGCAATTGACAAATTACAGAAACGGAAAGACTGGTTGCAAAATCCATCGAACACATCGCACGATCCTCCAACGTACAGGTACGTCGTGGCAAGAAATACAACCTCATTGTACAGAACAGAGAAGACGATTCCGACGGATTAACGGAATAACAGATTAGTACTTTGCTGTCGCAACAATTATCCTATTTTTTTATCCTGTCATTTTATGCAAATTTATGTAAGAGACAACTCTACATCAAACAATGTTTTGTTTATTATTATTCCGAATTCGAAAATTTAGAGTATTGCTTATGTAAAAGCAGTCATGCGTTACATAGACGGATTCTTCTAACTCTGTCAGGAATGAGATATTTGCAATTAGTGTTCGATGAAGTTATACTAACTCTGCATTCTGTGCTCGACTTCCTTGTATGAATAATATGCGATTCGTCAGTTGTAGTTTTAGTATGAGATTGTAGTATGTACTTTTTGTGAGGCTCTAAACAGGTCCGAACCTCACTGAAATTCGCGTTAAAATGATTTATTTTAAGAAAAGGAATTTATCTTTTTAGAGAAAAAAGTAGAAGTTAGAAACAGTTTTTCTTAATGAAAACGACGCGAACTTTTAAACAATAGAAGAATGGAGAAACCAAGATCGTCGATGTCCTTATGGGAATCGAATTAAACTTCAATTTTGACCGTTCCCGCGACCCGCGTTCATTTCTGAAATCTCTTTGTTAAATTTAGCGACAAAATGTAAAAACATGGATGGAAACATCTGTTCAAGCGAAGAAAGCAAACCGACTTCGAGACTACGTGTTTTAATTTGTTTACTGCACATCCGAAAGCAAAGATACGGACTAAATTTTAATAATGAAAAAAAAAACAACGTGTGTGTTTCAGCAGAAGCACACGAAAAACTACAGTACTGAATAATGATCCGGGCACGTGCCGAAAATAAGGTACAACCTTTTATAGAAATTTAATAACGAATTACGTTTGAAATTTAAATTAGTCGTTGAAAAATACACAGTCTAAGTTATTTTTCTAGGTGCTTGCTACTGTTTCAAAACACTTTTTCTAGCTGAATACAACGACAAGAGTACTTTACCGAGAAAGATCCCCGCTTAATGATTTCAAAAAGTGCACGACTGCATCTTTAACTTCGTCAACGTCTGAGAAACATAAGTCACCAAAACGTTTGATAAGACGTATACAAATGTACAAACTGATTTTGCCATATCCTTTTATCCATACCATTTTAGCCATTTTAAAGTTAGTCATGCAGTATGGAAACTGGAATTCCCATGCAGCATACGAGCCGTTATGCTGATAGTTCGAACGCAAGGCATTCTATTTCTGTCTTTTTGAACATCTTAAGAAACAACTCCATGATTTACACTTCTGAGATAATGACTAAGAGAAACATGCAATCAGTTGTGCAGGGGTTAGATTTGCAGAGGAACTTTCTCGAAGTCACCTCTTAGCAGATCGTTTACATTATGTGTTGATTTATACCATCGATCCAATACATGAAATATCGAATAATAATAATAATTGGAGAAAAAAATTATTCTTTTTATTTCGGCAGAAAATCATTAGATTGGTCAAAGCTACAATGAATGTAAAAGCAACGGATAAAATTTAGAAAAATAAGAACAATGAATTAAGAATACCAAATTACTATTGACAGCTTTTATCTTTATTTGTGTATGACCTAGATGGGAGGCAAGATTTGCGCAGTACAAAAAGTTTTGTAATTGAAGGAAGTTTGCTGTGAAATTTTGATGGGAAGTAAAGGTAAGTGGACTCGAAACGTTAAGAAGTGAAGACGAATGTTCAAAAATTAAATGAAAAAATAAATTTCTAGAAACAAAGAAAAAAAAGCGGTTTTAAAAAGTGACGAATTATTCGTTTTTCATACGAATTCTGTCTTGTATTTAAAAATTTCCAATACGAAATCATGGGTGAAACTCACTCGATTAATATTTAGGCTAAACATTTGAGATTGCTGAGAGGAAAATGATTCAGCAGGATAATTGAAGTTGCGTTATTTAGAAAGTATGTAGATTATTTAATCAAAGTTAGTTTTAAGTTATTATTTACAAGCAAGTAGGCCCGTCGTTGCTCGGGCAAAAGTAACGATAGCGAAGATTAAGATTATTACGTTATACAGTAGAGCGTCGAAAAGTGGAACCAATTGGGGACTGGGGTCCTTCTAGTTAATGATTTGCTTCAGTTTCCGATTATGTACGAAAAAATATATTAACCTGTCCGATGTTCAAATTTTTCTTCGTTGCGTGTTGCTTCGTGTTGAATTTTCGTCGATTTTAAGCCTAACGAAAATTTTTATAATAATCATCGAGGCTATCGTATCGTTAAAAATTATTTCTGCATTTTGTACAAACAAAATAAATATATTGAAGAATATAAAAACATTATACTTTAGAAGTAAATTTAGTATCAAAAACATTCGATTCAGCACGACACAGTCCGACTGAAAATCGTTCCACTTTCCGGCTATTCCACTTACCGACGTTCCACTTACCGACGGTCTACTGTAGTCAAAAAAGAAAAAAAGTAATTTCATCAACAAACTAAATGTTTCTAAGAAAAGTCGAACTTAAAAATCGAATGTTCTAATATTGTTCGATTTTCACAACGTGTTCTGATTATATCGTTCGATTGTCATCGAATGTTCTAAATTAGTTCGGTTTTTCTCGACCTTTCTTATCTGTTTAAATTTTAAAATCGAATATGTTCTAACATATTGCTCTTTTTTCTTCTTCTTCTAGCGCCAATAAATCTTGCACGTCGCTTTCTCTTGTTCTCTATTGTTACTTAACACTTCCATTGTTGACACTTCCATTGTTACTTAACACTTTAGTACTTAAATTTGGTACTGTGTACCAAATTCCAACTTTTAACTCCTAACCGTTTGGGCTCTGCACTGATTATAATTATTATTATTATGTTGGGTTAAGTGAGATATACTCGGTTAACACCGGTGGCTGTGTACTATGCCGGACCAAAGTCAAGGCATAGTAACCAAAACAGAAATTAAAGAAGTGTATCAGTGCGTGTGTCTGTATTCAGGAATTTTCTCACAATATGACATGTATTTAATATAGTGGCCTTCTGTAGTGTGATGTATGTGTTTCTATTCAATTCTAATGTGCCCAGGCTTTTGTGTAGTGTGTGTGGTATCACACCTGTAGAGGAGAGAACAACAGGTACAATAAGCACCCTATCCATCCTCCACAGATGCCTTATTTCCTGGGCGAGTTCTGTGTACTTGCTAATTTTTTCAGTGCATGCGTTTTGTATATTGTGAGTGTTTGGAATGGATATGTCTATAATGTATGTGATTTTATTGTGTTTGTCAATGAGTGTGATGTCTGGTCTGTTGTGATAAATTGTTTTATCTGTGATTATGGCTCTGTCGTAGTACATTTTGTGCGTGTTGTTTTCCAATACTGTCTGCGGAATGTATTTGTAGTATGGCTCGTGGATGTCTACTAATTTGTGTTTCTTTACAAGCTCTAAGTGTATTATATTTGCTACTTGATTATGTCTGTGTAAATAATCTGTCTGTGCCAAGAGCTTGCAACCATAAGTGATGTGTTGTATAGTTTCTGGCATGATGTGACATTTTCTGCATGTGTCATTTGTGAGTGTTGTATCTTTGAGTATGTGTTTTCTGTAGTTTTTAGTATTTATGTCCTGATCCTGTATGGCAATCATGAATTCTTCCGTCTCCCCAAAGAGGAATCCCCGAGCTAACCAGCTGTTTGACGCAGTTTTGTCAACAAAATCCTGGGCCAGATCATAAGGATGCCTGCCATGGAGTGCCTTTCGAGCCCACGATTGCTTAATGGTGTCTGTGCTTTTTATATGTTGCGTTGTGTCTATATGATGTGAGTGTAAGTTTAATGGTGTGTTATTCGAGTCTGCTAGAGTTACTGCTTTATGTAATTGTGATGTTTCTTGTTTTTTGTAGAAAAACTCTCGCAGTGACTGTATTTGTTTGTAGTGAAGGTTAACTATGTCAATCAGGCCACGTCCGCCATCTTTACGTGGAAGGGTTAATCTTTCTGTGGCGGATTTAGGATGATGTTGTTTATGCTTAGTAAGTGTAGTTCTTGTTTTCCTTTGGAGTTGCTCGAGATCTGTGTGAGTCCAATGTATAACTCCAAAAGAATATGTGAGTACTGGGATGACACATGTGTTTATTGCTTTAATTGTGTGTTTTGCATTTAGCTCTGTTCTGAGAATAGCATTTAACCTACTTTGGTATTCTTTAATTAATCTTTGCTTCATTTGTGCATGTTCTGTTAGTTTGGCTTGTTGGAATCCTAAATACTTATAGAACTCACCTTCTTCCATGGATTTAATTATTATTATTATTATCAACTCGTCTCGATTATTTATATAGATTCAGGATTGTGAAGAATAACCGAATATATTCGAGTATGAAATGTTGCCTTTATTTTGTTATGCTGTTTTAATTCGATTTTGGGAAACTCGAAACGCTTAAGAAGAAATCGAATAAAAATCCACCCGTGTTTACCGAATCTCGTGCAATTTCTTTAGTTTTTGTATAAAAATACAAAATTTCTTTCAAAATAATGTTTTAAAAAACTTTACAATTTTGCAATATGATGATTTAACTAAAATAATTTATTTTTTATTCTACAGTAAAAAATTGCTTGGAGTGTTTTTAAAATTATTTAATATTATAAGCTAATTCCTTTTTAAAAAATTTGCTTGAACACCGTATAAGAGGATCGTTTGCTTAAGAATAGTTGAACAAAATCTATATATATAGAAAATTACATTTCCCGACTGACTGATTCGTCATCGCCCAGAGCAAACCACTGAACTTAGACGAGAAATTTGAACAGTGCATTCCTAAAATAACATAGATAACCGCAAAAAAAAAAAAAAAAAATAATAAAGTTTTAACATTCATCCTCTAAGGTGGTACAAAAGTACAGATTTCCAAACATATTTATGGTCGAATTTTGTAGCTTTGTTGCTCGGATGGAATAAATTTATCTTAAATATTTTTTGATTTGTTTAAAATTATACTAGGCCTACTTAATAGATTTTACATTGAAGTTCAGAATTTTCCAAATCACTCTTCATTTGTTTTTTATAAGTTTTGTATTTTTTGAGTAATTAAGTACATTAATTTATTAAAAAATATATATGTTACAGTCAAAACCCGTTTTCAGTTAGAACGCGTTTTAATTAGTTTAAACTAGTTTGTTAAAACCCGTTTTGTCTAGTTTTAACTAGACAAAACGGGTTTTAAGAAAGACATCCAGTATCAACTAGTTTTAACTAGTTAAAACGCGTTCTAACTAAAAACTGGTTTTGACTACAACATATAGAGTGATTCGGGGTAAGATGGTAAGCGGGGGAAAGATGCTTACTTTTTGACATTTTCGAACGGTGACGTCAGATATTGTCACGTGTTTGTACGATGAGTCGTTGGGCCAATATCGAGTGCGGAAAGCTGTAGTTGGCTACCGTTACCTCATTTTCTACATCCGAGAAGAATAAAAGGAAGATAAAAACGAAGTTTTTGTTGCGAAATGTTTCTAGAATCATTTTAAAACTAAACGTTAAAATAGAATTTATTAAAATTTGCGAAAAACAATTAATGTGTGATGTAGTTAAGGTTCTAAAGTTTCCATTGTGAGCTACCGCCGATCCCGATTGGATATGGTAGAACTCGTGACTCCACTAGGCCTGTTACCCTGACAAATTGGAAAGATGCCACATTTTTCTTGGGGTAACATGCCTACTTTTTGTTAATTGAATTCCAATATCCTCTTGAGATCCACTACTAGAAAAAACTTTTTTTTAATTGAAGTTTTGTTATATTATTGACCTTTGGGTGTCACTTGTTAGTAAATTATCATTTTTTTGAATTTTTTTGTTTTCGGTCATTAAAAAATGGCATGTGTCATATATGACACAATGGATCTCTACCTGTACAAAATGCAAACTGTCCTGTTAATGTAAAAATGGTTTATTTGACTGTTTTTGTACAATAATTGACATTTTATATTTACATATGGCATGCTTTGAAGCAATTTTTATTTGTCACAAGGCACAGATAGATTTTGCATTTGATACAGTACACTGTAGCTCATACACTTTTATATCAGTGCATTTGGCAGCAGTGATTTTGCCCATTTGCAATGATTTCTGGTATATGTTTTGCTCCACTTTTGCATTGTATTTTTCTGGGATGTAGAGTTGGAGTATTTTTTTATTATTTTCCTTTTCTTTGTCATCTTCACTGTTAATTTTTTTTTCTGTACTATCTGAATGGAATAGCCATTTTGACACTTTTACTTTAAATTTTAAATATTGAAGTGTGTTTTTCTTCCTCTTTATTGTATTGCTCTACTATCTCTTCTGCAGGCTATCCAAAAATTGTTTTCATTTCATCAGCAGTAAAGTTCAAAAGTTTTTCCAGGTGAATCAGTGATATTTGATTTGTGCATGTCATCATCAAGCAATGACATCAAAGAGATTCTCAAGAATATAATTCAAGAAATATTCTTTAGACTCACACTCCTTACCCTTTCAGGGTTCTTCCTGAAATGTAGCAGCTGGTAGCAAGGGCTTAAATCTATTCGTATGGCACCATGGTGAAGTCTGTTACTGCACTGATGTCAAGAAATCTTCCTCTATTTACATAGCTGAAGCATTATTTTCATCATTGTCAAATGTATCATCTAATGACTTACATTCTTCAGGACAGTTTGGTTGATAAATGTTCTGACTGGTTTAAATGTTTGGTCACTGTCTTCATCACTGGACCAGCCTTCCAGTCTACACAAATTTCTATCAATATCAAGTGTCCTATCATGTTCCTTCCTTATTTCATCTGTTGACACTGAAAAATTTATAATAAATGTCAAAGATTTAGTTTTAATATATAATTTATGATATTAGTAATTTGTAAATTCTTAACAAACAAAATCTTGCAGACCAGATAAATAACTATACAAAAACAAATGACAGAAATTAATTTATTAATTTATTAATAAAAATAAATAATCATTTTTATTAATAAATTAATTTAATAAAAATGAAAATAAATAATAGAATACATATTGCTGACTAAATGACAAAATAACTATAAAAGTAAATAACTTGCCAATAGGAAAACCGTTCATAGGCTGTAATGTAATTATTGTAACACTAAGAACCAACGTGTCATATACGACACATTCAAAAGTTAGCTCATCTCATGAAATACTGTTATTAATATAGTTTTTAAAAAATACTCTTATATAATCTTAGAAGTCTCCTGAACAAAAACACGTTTAAATTGTAAAATTATAATCAATAGAGATAAATGAATACTTACATGAAACAGTCATACTTGTGATCACTTCCAAAAACATGTGCTCAGACAATCACTTATATTTTCCTTCATCTCTATCGCAGTGGGATTCATGTGGTCTAATAAGCTTCACTAAACTCAAGTGATGAAAAAAATAACTAACATAATTGTTTAGCAAGCAAAAAACAAAAGCTGCTTCTCATTTTTTAGAAGGAAAATTGTGTGTCATATACGACACTCGGCATCCCAAGAGGATATGCCTATTTTTAATATATTTCTGTTTTTTCGTTTTATTGCAGGATACGCATAGAAATTATGTAAAGACTTCTCAAAAAGGTTTTTGGACTGAAGAAAGCTTTCGGCTAGCTATAGAGCGCGTTAGAACGGGCGGAAACTTAACAATACTTACACTGCACTGTTATACTTACTATGAAGTACTTTGTACTACATATGCAATAAATTAAATTCGGTTAAGATATTCGAAAATTAATTTTATGCAATTATATTTGTTATCTTACTTAATGTCATTGGGCATCTCACCCAGATACTTGGGGTGAGATGTCTAAAATGCCAGAGAGAAAAAAAGTTGTCATTAGAAACACAATATACAATTATTTTTCATATACTCCAAAGTTTTATTTGAAAAACATGCTCAAAAATACGATATTTTCGTTAGAGGCCTCCAAAACTCATAATTTCCTTCATAAGCAAAATGTTAGGCATCTTCCTACGAATCACTATACATAACTTTATTTATTTCCCCAAACATTTATGTACCTAAAATTAGTTTTAACTAATGTTAAAAGTTAAAACTAGTTTTATCTAAAATCAAAGCATATACAGCAGTAAATTAACTAGAGAAAACCCGTCTTGTCTAGTTAAAACTAGAATTTACTGCTAGTCAAAAATGAATTTGAGTTAAAATTAGTCATAACTAGACAAAACGGGTTTTAACAAAGACATCCAGTATAAACTAGTTTCAATTAGATAAAACGCCTTCTAACTAAAAACGGGTTTTGACTCTAACATGTACTGTACATAAAAATATACAAATTATATTATATGCAACATGTAAAGACAGTTTCATCAAGTAAACAATAGATAGTGCCGTAGTATTTCTAAAGCGTGCTATAGTTTGAAACAAACAAACATCAGTAATTTTTCCGAATTAGTAACAACTAACGATTCAGAATTTTAGTGACGTATCGACGAAGGGTTATTTCTATCATATTGCAGCTAGTTAATATATCTGAAATTTATAAATCGAATAAAATATTTCATACAAAACATTTTTTATATTTACCCATTTAATAAAGAAAAACAATAATTATATTTTAAAGAAAAATATTCCAATGCCTTCAAGCATGTGGATCTTCTTTTATTCGAAATTATTCTCCAAGGCTTCACTATGATGGAATCATTCTTCTTCTACAGGTAAGTCATTTTAATTTAACTGATACATATAAATAAAATATTCGATAGTATGTTTACACTTGCTATCATAAAAATTATAGTAACACATACTTTTTTGGCAAAAATACTTTTCTCTTTAAAATTACTAACGAATAATATTTCTGGCTAGCGGGTTTATGGTAATGTATCTGAGACAAGAACGTGGACGAAACTCTGCCAAGTACTACATCATGTTTTCAGTCAAGCGAATTATCAGGTAAAATATTTAACACTTACGGTTATTGGTTCGTGTATTATATTTTGTTCGTGTTGCAGATATACACTTCCGATATTATTCTTTTTGGGCTTCGCAATTCTTCTGCCTCTTCTCGGAGAAGGTCCTCATTGGGATTATATTATTATTCAGGGAAAACACTTAGAAAACGAATGGTGGAAATATGTCACTCATATTCATATTTACTCACCGGATGGATCGTTGGTAAATGCATAAAAGTTAAAATTCTGTTATTGATTTAAGTTTCGGACATTACGAATGATTACGTGAAATTATTAACATTTGCATTCACACAAGCTGTTTTGAACAAACCGATGTATTAGACATATACTATTAATCGTTAAGCCACAAACGTTTTTAATGTATAACATGTAAGGAAATTTGAAAAGTCGGTGGACTTTTCTTTACTTTAAATTTTGCATAAGTATGTTTTCTTTTGGACGTTTTCCATTTGATTATCCGTAATGTCGATTGTTTGTAAAGAGAAATGCAACTCTCTACAAATTTTGCAACTGTTATCGGTGGGAAAAATTCAGTAGACCTATAAAAGTGGTTTTCTAATAATACGAATAATGTCTTATTATATGTTTTATATTTAATTTTTAAAAGTTTCTTAATAAATAAAAACTTCTCTTACAAAATCGTTTTAACAAATTAAATATTATTATATTTTTTCGATAATCAATTGTAGTGCAGAGCAACACCAGCGTATCCCTACTGCAAGTTGCTGTTGCTTCTGGAAAAACTTTGTCTTAGTCGCATCTTAGTTAAATACGAACTGCTCACACGTTCTAGAAAACAAATCAAATCATGATATTATGCAAAAAAAGCAGTATTATTTAACTATCAACACCGATGGTTAATTTAATGGTTAGATAAGGATTCGTCCATAGAAATTCTCTCGTGATTGCTTTAATCAAAGGATTTATTGGTTTATTGAAAACTATATTAAACTGTAATGTGCAGAAAACTAAATAACATCTGAAATCTGTTTTATCTCGTTATCGCAATTTTTTAAGTAAAATGAAAAAGGTTTAGAAGAGAAATCTTATTAACGGAAAATTTAGTGGCGCTCAGTAATTGCTTGGCTTTAATAAATAGGGTTTATAGCATAAAAATAGGAGAAAGTAGACTTTTGTTATTTCTGCAAGTCTATGAATGCATTTGTGGACATTGCTTGTGTGTGTGTGCATGAAATATTTATAGATAAATCGAATAAAATATTAGTATGTTTATTAGTTTTTAATTCCTCCATTTATAAATCTTTTTAGGAGTTTTTCAACGTGATATGGTTCATCAGTGCGTTGCTGCAGCTTTCCATCTTAATGTCACTGTTATTATGTATTGTTGACAGGTAAGAATTCGACAATTCATTTATTACTAATATGAAAAACGTATTTATATTTTCTAATATGCTTCTCTTATATAATGATAAATCGATTTGATAAACTTACGTGAAGTATTTCGACATTTTTGGAGTGTTTGTTCCGAATTGGGTGATCTCTATTTCTCCGTAACGAATGATCATATATGGCCGAGATACTACAGGTCTCCAAGGTTCGTCAAATGCATCTGTACAGACTAACAAATCGTATTTGTTTACTATTTACAAACACGACACACCAAAAATTACTCGAGTGAAATAAATAAAACACAGTCGCAGAAATGTGAGGTATTGTCTAGAAACACCTCCTCTAATTCTGCTATACTACAATCCAGTGGTGTGCCGTCCATGGAAGCTGTAGAAGCCCCGCTTCCGTTGTATTTTCTAAAATATAAGTACATACCGTGCGATTATTTTTATACTTTAACTTACTTTCAATTACTTAAAATCATTATTTTAATATAACCGCATTATGTATTTTATTACAAATTTCTAAACATGTAAAAAACAATAAGATTGACATTGTGTATTCAAATATAAATTCGTGTATGGATATTACCAACGGTAGCGCCGTATCGTCGAATACGGGACAGCTTCCACGGCAAAAATATTCGAATGGTGTAAAGCAGCCAGATAATAGGCATTAGTGTATGCGCTTTTCGGAGCATTAACCTCTGGCAGTTTCGCTGGTGGATACTAAACACCAAAATATCGTATAACGCTTCCAACGATTCGATTTCTTAGTAACTGGTAGGGCGCTATTTCAATAAATGCATTGTTTTTAAATTTAAAAAGGAAAGAATATTCAATGTTATTTATATGTACGGTTTTTTACAAAACTATATTCAACTATACTTTTTTAAAATTATAATCGTATTGACAGATTTTCAGAGATAAAATCTGTAAAATTTTTATTACGTTTAGATGTTAATGATTTTAAATAATATGAAAAACAATTTTCCGAAGAGAGTTTTAATTCTTTAAGTAAATTTTATGAAAAACATTTTAAGTTATCTAAAATATAAATATAGCAATTTACTACGTAATTATGTCCAGTCTACATTGGCGAGTCAGTCTTAGACATAAAAAAATGTTATAATTAATGACGATGTAAACAAAGATGTACTGTACTAGAAGTATGTCGGACGTTTAGCGCCGCATTTCTGTAAGCCTAGAAGTTTGACAATGGCGTTTGGAACGTCAGTGAATCGTGCTCGACGTTCCGATAAAGAGCTAATAATAAATGCTGCTAAAGCAGCAAAAAATTTTAAAAGCACCACCATTGACCGAAATTGTTTGTGTTATTGACGTTTCATCATCTACTATAAGCAGCTGGTAAGCCTGAGCTAAGTCAATTTTGGAAAACATGCAGCTCTGCAGATGATGTTTAAACTGACGCTTATAATCCATACAGGATAAGAACCTGA
This sequence comes from Centruroides vittatus, assembly GCF_030686945.1. Classification (NCBI taxonomy): domain Eukaryota; kingdom Metazoa; phylum Arthropoda; class Arachnida; order Scorpiones; family Buthidae; genus Centruroides; species Centruroides vittatus. The sequence continues at coordinate 246,701 of NW_027122389.1, read as the reverse complement.
TAACGCGGGTATATTCACAATATTTTTGTAATCGCCGGACATCCTAACTGTTCCTTTTCTGTTTAAAATTGACACGATAGGAAGATCCCACTCCGGATCCGCTATGTGGATCATGAAAACTTTGAGCGGTCATCTACATAACTCGTCATGAAGCACCCGGAAACACCCGAAAAAAACATGTTTGGGTACGAATAATGCTGGTGAGTAATTGCAAGAATATTGGGTTCGGTCAAGTGTACCTAACTCTGCCTTTTCAACACGTATGGAATTACAGTAGAGAGTAGTTAATCAGAACCCCGGTAATCGGAATCGTCGGTAATCGGAACGATTTTCAGTCGGACTGTGTCGTTCCGAATCGAACGTTATTGATACAAGATTTACTTATAAAGTATAATTTTCATGTTTTTATATTCTTAAATATATTTATTTGGTTTGTACAAAATAAAGAAATAATTTTTAACGATACGATAGCCTCGATTATTATTATAAAATTTTCGTTAGGCTTGAAATCGACAAAAATTCAACGCGAAGCGACACGCAACGGAGAAAAATTTGAACATCGGACAGGTTAATGTATTTTTTCGTACATAATCGGTAATCGGAACAAATCACTAATCTGAACAACCCCAGTTCCCAATTGATCGCGATTGACTACTCTCTACTGTATATCACAATGGTCTGAAATGGATTCTCTTCGATGTGGTAGAATTCAGATAGTGTAATCCCCAAAGTCGCTGACATTTTTGAGTTTTCGGTTCTTAATTCGTGTAATTTTAGGGTTTTTTAATACTCGAAAAGTGAAATTTATTTAATTCGAATTGCAAAATTCGACAGCTTCCAAACACACTACCAAACTGTCGGTAAAATGCATCGCAGATAAATTAGGCTCGATCATTAAACACATTGTGTATCTCCTTCAAGTTTTACGTCGTCAGAATGTAGGCATATTGAGCAGTATCTTTTGCAGCGTTACCGCCTGTGTATAGCATGAATGTCTGGCTCGTATAGAATGTTTGTTGCTTGCAGCGCCAAAAGCGCAATAGTGGTAAGTTTGATACTAATTTTTTTCACAATTGTTTTTAGCTTGTTACGAAATCTCACCAAAAGAAAGCAGATCTGGTTGCATTTGGAACCTTAAAGGTTTATCAACATGGCGTTGGATAGAGATACTTTATTCCTTCAGTTTCTACAAAATTCTTGAATATTATTATTTAACGGATGATTGATATTTTGAATTCCTTTAATATGTATTAAATATCATTTTGCAGATGGCCCAGATTTGGAAGACTCGCCATAATTTTGTTAATGTTGACAGGGATTATCATGTATATAGTTGACGTAGTTTCAAACAGATATTACGCGATGTTTGGAATTCCTGCGATATCTGAGTATAAACTTTTAACTTCTTTCTCATTTGATAATGAATGATTATTAATCAAATAAACTAATTGATATTTTTATTTATTAATTTAGGAAAACCTATAAATATAGTGGTTATAATTATTGTAAACCATATTATTCCCATCTTGGTACTTATTGTTTTGGAGCTTTAATTGGAGATATATTAAGGAAGAAGAAACAGGTGACATTTGGAAAAGTATATTAATTTTATTTCTATTTTATATTATTTATTAATGTTATAATATAAGAGTAATTATATGTTTTTTCATTGGCATAATTGCGGCTGCAATTTTTCTTATTTTTTTATTTTTTTTAAATGTATTTAATTTAAAGCATGTATTAGTCAACGGATGCATGTTATTTTGAATACCTCAGATGATTAGTGGTTTCTCCACGTACGTCGTATTTTCCCTTTATCAATAGACTTGTGCTTGTCATCTATCTCACTCCTTTCGAGAAAAAAGATTTGAATTGAAATAACCCGACGTCCGGTTTGTATCGGAAATTCGAATATAGTTCATCGGAGCCTACTTCTCCGACGTTTTCCAGATATGTTCTCTACATTTACGTCTATAACTCCGTTCTGGAGTGTAAGGAAAGACAGACGGATCAAATTCGAGATTTACAGGTCTACAATTTTTTCAAATTGCGGCCAATAACTAAACCTTTTCGAAGTCGAAGATTAACGGGAGAAATGTCGACTTGGAATTAAAGATTTTCAAACTTACGAATTTAATTACCTGAAATTATTTCGATTCGGCAAATTTTCTGTTATCGAGCTTTTTTTCAAAAATATGCTCACAGGAAATTAATCTTTAATCTCAGATGACACGGGCGGTTGGACTTTTCAAGTGTCCAAAGTTAGAAAAAAAAGAACAAATTAGTAAATTGTATTCAGTTTATGTCGCTGTTGATTGTCTTATCACGGGCACCCTGCTTTCTCCATTCGGTAGCATAGTTTATCAATAAAACAATGAGGACAGGAGGTGTTATGGGTACGGTTGTGTTCGGCGGAAAGCCAAAGTGTTTATTTATCTTAATCTACCTTGAAAAGAAATATAAATGAATGAATATAAGGTAAGGTAGATCGGAGACCTATTCAAGTGCCGAGAACAAGTGGGAAAATACTTTCCCGTTTCTTCAATTTCGACTTAACGAGACTGTATTATACGAAAACACTTGTATACTGTGCTCGGGATTGCATTGAGTTACTAAAGTTCGACTTACGTTAGCGAAAATTTACTATATATTCGGAATCCTTTCACTTATTTTACATCCTGAAACCTGGTAATATGTAGAAATGTCAAGGGTGCTCTTACTGTATTTGTGGACTTTATTGTTTATTTGAGTGTGTAGTCCGATTTTGTTTAGTTCCTTGAAGTTTAATAATTCCCGTGCTTTTTGACGAATATTTTCGAAATTTGGCAAGGACGTTTCTTTATTATGGAGATTAATCGTATTAAATTTTTTAAATTAAAAGTCGAGAAAGAATAGAGTTGTGTGTATTTCGAGTAGCGTCAAACTTATTGACGATTTTACTTGTTATTAAGATTTACAATTTTCTTATAAAACCCATGCCTATCCTCAAAATTAAGCTTTTTTCCATTTTACAATACAGTAGTTTAAAACATAAAAAGTGTTTTAATAAAATATCATAACAGATGGAGCCATTCAATGTTACCTAGATAGTTAAGCAACTCGTTGCCGATATTTTAAAATGTTGCAGAATTCGTGTTTACAATTTTAAAACGTTGGTTTAAGTTTTTATCGAAGACGACGAGGTTGATCTTCCCGAAAATATTACGAAAAAATTCATAATAATCGTAATTTCTTTCGATTGGGATTATTCATCTAGTAATAGTCATTTTAATCCGAAAAATATATTGACGGTAGACTGTCTCACAACTTAACAGGTTCAAACTCCTAAATGTCATACTTTGCAATTACTTATGTAGCATTGCTGTAGTGGACTGTTGCAATAGGAGAAAACTGTATTTTAAAAGGCAATGTAAACAGAACCCAGAAGTACTGTATAGGTATAAGGGTGTGCATGAAGAACTTAAGGTATTGGAAAAACGGTATTTTAAAAAGCGTTTCTTGATTTTTCTGCTCGCGTTAGTTTTGTTACATATGTAAATTTTGTTTTATAGCACTGAAGAGGGGTCAGAAAAAATAATACTGATCCGAAATGCATCTGTAAAAAAGCGATAAAAAAGTTTGAAACTGTTAAGCTGTGAGACAGTGTACCGTCAATATATTTTTCGGATTAAAAAGACTATTACTAGATTAACATATAATACAGTTACTATAGGAAATTTAATGGGAATATTTATATCTACACGATTACTATATCTAAAATTTTTAATGAAATACGTTATAATTATTTCTTATATTCAAATGAATATTTAATATTATTAATAAAAAATTAACATCAATAGTAATATATTAAATGGAATAAATACCAGAAATCAAAATAATCCAATTAGAACTGCAAAATGTTTCAAAACACGTTTAGCACGAATTCCCTTATACGTAATATGCAATATACAGTAGAGAACCGAAAATCGGAATCAATTGGGGACTGGGGTTGTTCAGATTACTAATTTGTTTCGATTACCGATTATGTACAAATAAATATATTAACCTGTCTGATGTTCAAATTTTTTTCCGTTGCGTGTCGCTTCGTGTTGAATTTTCGTCTATTTTAAGCCTAACGAAAATTTTTATAATAATAATCGAGGCTATCGTATCGTTAAAAATTATTTCTGCATTTTCTACAAACAAAATAAATATATTGAAGAATTTAAAAACATGAAAATTATACTTTAGAAGTAAATTTAGTGTCAAAAACGGTCGATTCGGCACGACACAGTCCGACTGAAAATCGTTCCGATTACCGGCGATTCCGATTACCGGGGTTCCGCTTAACGAGTTTCTACTGTACATATAAGGAAATAATTAATGTTACGATTACAAGAACAATGAGGGTATATTATTGCTAATAGCAACATAAAATGTACTGTATGTAACTAGTGGTGATATTTGAAATATTTAACAAAAGGTTCGCTAGCAGAAAATTTTTCCCTAACAATCACCGACAAACAAAATGAAAGTTTTGGCTAGAGATAAATACAACATCTTTTCTTGAGATATATCAGTGGCGTATTTGGAACGTAAGGGTTCCTGGGCGAAGACCAGGTAACAATAGCATATTAGTGCTGTCGACTCGCTGTCCATAGCTCGACACGTGTTCCACAGCCATCTTGTATTATCTCGCGCGCGTGAGATTGTGGGATCTCTCTTATGACTGGATCTAGTTTCGAGAACTCTCTCGAATCGATCGCGATTAAACGTCGTTTCGGTCGAGATTGAAACGGTCGAGAGAGATCCCTCCAAGGCATAGTTTCCGACCTTGCTCACAATTTAGATTGAAATGCTCGGTGCGAACGGGGTGTAACGCTCTAGTTTAGTAGTGTTACAAGAGTATAATACGTATATTTTAATATATTTTTTAAAAGAAACAAAACCACTGAAAAATTTTACGTGTGTTTAACAAGGTTCCGGAAACTGAAAATTTTACCAACGGGTTCGGCCGAACCTGTGCGAACCCGCTGAATATCAACACTGACTGTAACGATGTATTTGAAAGGATTTTGATGTAAAGAGTTACAAAATTTTCTTACAAATAAAATATATAAGTTTTGTAGATTTTTTTTTTAACTTTTGTAATGTGATTGGGCATAAAAATAATAACTTTCCCGCAATCGTGCAATATTATTTTGTTTCACTCATCCTGCACATGTCCCATAATTAGCGAATGCTTTCGGACACGGCAACATAGTGAGATAAGCGACGTTTCAGAACAGTATTAGTATATGCTTTCAATTTGTTGAGGTAGGGGCGACTGATAACGCCAGCTGATGTGGTAGCTCACCATTTTTTATTATCGACATACTGCAACTACCAACACGAACTTCCAAAGCTGTTTTCTCAATAGGTAATGTTTATTTTAATTTCAATGTTCACTGTTTAGTCCAAATATACGACGTGTATAAGAATATAGGTTCGGTTTGCAAACGTTAATTTTACATTTATTTATACTTTCTACTGTAAATCATTTTATTTACAGTATAATGAAATTCATGAAGGTGAAGGATTTGGACGATAACTCTGGTATTAAAAAATTTTTTTCAGCTTTTCATACCTAATGTAAGTCGGGGAAGATGCCACTATACATATAGTTCGTTTTTCAGCCAACAGAGATCAGGGCAGGTTATTTGCAGTTATTGCTATTTACGTGCGTGGAATAAAAGTTGAAGGTTTCTTTTGGTTTATCGTCATTCATCAGAAGATAATGCAGATTTACGCTCAGTGATATTGTTAATCAGAAACGTTATAATGTTTTGCTTACCGATCCTCTGATTAAAGTTGGTTAATCCTGTGTCTGAGGTAAATCGATATGTTTATATATTATTCAGAATTATGTGGTTAACAAACTGTACGCGAAGCAGTTTGATATCTATGCCGTGGTGGCATTCTTTCGACGTTTGAGATAAGATGCCACATTGTATTTGATATAATTGTGATTGGATTGAATATTCCGATAAAAAATGGCCTCATAAAGTTTTTGGACCCGGCGGAGATTACTGTAAAAAATGCATGTACAAGTCTTGTTTAATGTTTTTTAAAGTGATCTGAAAATATAATAAATGTTGTACGAGAAGGTTTAATAAAACGAAGAACAATAAGCTTACAATTATACCACGAAGTTGGAATTAGGCAGTGATTAATGTACAACGTATCACAGTTTATAAATATTGAGTTCTTCAAAGTTCATAGATCTGGCACCTTCCATGTACTTCGGTTAATACAAAAAATATCGCATCTTAACCATATTTATCAAGGAAGTTTTTACTTACATAAGATACGAAAGTATAGTTTGTAAGTCTTAGGTTTTTTGATGAAGTAGAATTAAACGAAGGAGTGTCAGTTATCCCGTAAATTTTCAATGTGAAATACTGTTAGTTTTTAGTATCTTACGACATACTCTTTAACAGTTCCATCGTCCCCGATTTGCCTAATGTTTGTGCCTGTACAATCTTCTCTTTCATGTATATTAACAGATTTTATTGACATTTTTAAACAAAATGTTTTTATGTTGGCATTCTGAACTCGAATATTTAAATTTCTAAACATTTATTTTCAGTTCACAGAATGTAATATCACCTAATCTTAAGTTAAACTTTTTCGTAGTCCGTTTATTAATAATTTTCCGTTTGAATTCTTAGATTATTGTTGTACTTTGTTGGATCGGATGCATTGTTTTAATGACATTATCAGTTTTTGGAGTGCATAGTTACAAGAAAAATATTTTGGCCAACGAAAATATAATCATCGCCTTTCAATGCATTGCTCCATTTGCATGGACTGTCGGACTTTCTTGGTTGACAATGGCTTGTACGACAGGTCACGGAGGTAAAGAAAATTCTCATTATTTAGGGTCGAGTTATAAACTCCGTAACGTAAGCGTATCCGTATAGCGTGGGTATAAACTCCGTATCTCATCCGTATGGATGTACCGTATTCCGTAAGAAAAGTGTGAATCGATTAAACTTTTACGGTAGGGATACGGAAAATTGATTTACTGCGCATGCGCTAGTCGCCATCAGTCGATATACAATCGGAAGTTGTGCCGGAAGCAACCGACAAATCTTCGACAAATTGGTTAAAACGTAACTTTTGCCCGAAAATGCCGCTTCTGAATAATATAAAATTTTAAGTTAAGAATTACTTTGGTCATAAAAGAATAGAAAAATGACAAAATGAATAAATAATTATAGTGTTAGATCTGGCAATAAGTACCGATGATTTTGCGCACGCTGACGATGGACTGATTTGTGAACGGTAAAAAACGTTTGTGCCTTTGCGGATACGGAAAGGCCTTACGGTAGTTTATAACTATTACTGTAGATATCCAGTGTAGCAAACATTTAAGAATACGGACACGGTTACGTTACGCAGTTTGTAACTCAACCCTCAGTGTTTACAGTCGATTGTTTTCCCATCTAAATATAGGTATGAATAAACATATTTTTTCGGGTTTATTTTTATTTTATTTCTGTTTAATTTACTATAACTGGTAATAACTGGCATTTATAATATTACTAATTAATTACGTTTTGTGAAATTAGTAAGATTAAAACTTTACCTGATATAAAATACAATTTCGTACATGATACATAACCCATGTATTTGGGTAAATAAATACGGTAACTGAATTAAATTTATTTAGATAATAATTACTTTTATACCGTGAAGTATATTTATATTGTAGCCAACCTATACCATATTACCTGAACAAGTTTACTTATTTTACAGATACAGTATTACCGGATATTTGTAGTTAATTAAATTAATAGCCTGGACGTTGTACTTTGTTCAGTTTAATTTTTGAACCTGTTCTGAATAAAATAATTCGACTGTATTTCTTTAAAAGTTTTTATTTAATTGTCACTCGAAAAAGATTAAATAATTACTTTGCCGTAAACTGTACTTTGTGTATATTTACATTTTAGGAAACTCCACTCGTCACGTTATAAAAATTTTATTTGTTTATTTTCAGGAACCGTCAATCGTTTGTTATCTCTTCGTATTTTTGTGGTGTTAAACAGTCTGAATGTTTGGATATATCTGCTTCACGGTCTGATCATCTTTTACATTTTTTGCAGTATAAGAAAGGCTACTGGTCTTTTACAGCTTAATATGGTAAAGTGGTAAATTTTCATGTTACGGAATAGAATTGCTAATCTAATCTTTAATAATCTGCAAGGTGACCTATTTCCGTTATAATTTCAGTCATTACTAAGGCTAGAACATATAGGCATAAAAATTTGTATAAGGGTAAAAAATATGTACACACAGGAAAACAATAGGCACAGTAGTTGAAAGTTAATTAATCAGTATACGCTAAAACTGAAAGCAGCAATTATTTGTTTTATTTATATTTATTAGTGATGTAATGAATAGTATATTCGGCCTGAGGCCGAATACCGAGTATTCCGCTAGGAGCGTGGCCGAATAGCCGAATATTCGGCCAAACTATGCGGCTCGATTAACGCACGTACGAAAATTGGCGCGCAAACTGCCTTATGGCAAGGATCGCGCACCCTGCTCTCTACTGGTTCGCTGTCACTACGATTTTTTCTTCCAGTAGGTCTAAATTATTTAAATTAATTAATTAAATTATAATTATTAAAGTTAATATGAGATGAAGCCTAACGTCTACCTCTAGTGCCAAATTGGTTTATAATTTATGTAATTGCCGTAAATAGCCCGATACGATTCGGCAGTTGCTGGTATTTAGATGTACGTTGTAACTTATTAGTTATTTTATTTGCAATCGATCTTTTTAACTGTTTAATTAAGCACTAAAATGTTGTTTTTACTACGTATTTGTAGACTGAATAGTACCCTAAGGATATACTTTAGTGGGGACATACGGTCTAGTTTCTCCCCAGATGTGGAACAGTTCAAATATATTATTGGGGGTTTCTATTTGTGAAGTTTTGTGATATTTTGTTGCTATTGTTTTTGTCAATATTTTAAAAATTAACACGATTTTAAATGTTATCTTTTGTATATAATGAGAAATGCTCATTCTGTGCTTTATATATAAAATAAATTATATATTAGTTACTTATCTTCTAGAAATAGATAAATAATTCTTTCATCAAATACGATAAGTTTCAATAAAACGTTTCGTAAATCATTTAAAAATATCGTAAAAAATATTAAAATATACGCGAATACGAATATAACATAATTAACTAAACAATAACATTAATGCCCGATACATTCTAACCTACACGCCATCAATGTCATAAGATATCGGGCTAGATAAAGGCTATAATATTATTTAATTACGAAATAATTTAATATTTGAGTTAGATGCTATTTCTTATTAACATTAATAATTATAATTTAATGTTCAGCATTAATAAGTTACCGAAATGATCAATTTACTGTGTTTTTGTTATTTCTTACTCCTGTTTTTAGATATTCGGTATTCGGCCGAATAGCGAAAAATAGGCCGAATACCGGGTAGTAACCGAATATTCGTTACATCACTAATATTTATCCATAGAATACTGATTACATTTATTTTTTACAGTGGATGTCGTATTCCTTTGTTATGTTCTTGACTCTGATTGCTGCTCTGTTCTTCTTTGTATTTTTCGAATTCCCATTGAGCAGTCTTTTGTTCAACGTGCCAAAAAATAGAACATCGCAAGAAACAGTAATTTCCAATCAAACCATTACGGAAATGAACACAGGAAAGAATTCAAAAATTTTTGTTGTGTGATAAATATTGAAAATTGGGTTAACATTCTATATGCCGATAATATGAGACTATGTTAATTAAACAACTTAAATGATATACTAAATATGTTTATTTAATTATGATAATGCCATATGTCTCGCGAGCAGCATATGGTTGTTTTCAACGTTTATTGCATATACTTATATGATTTCATGTTGTAAACTTGGTACTTACCACTTACACATATGTAATCTTTTTATAATTTTTCTGACTGTTATGTTTTATAATATACACAGAGATTGTAACTATGACCCAATGTTAACCTCCGACGGACAATTTGTAATCACGGACATCGCAAGTTTGATCTAAGTACCATTCAGTGGTATGCAGGGAAAGTTTATCTGTACAAACATTTAACTGTAAATGTGTGTAATTTTTAAGCAAGATAAATATTAATTAGCACCTTTTTATAAGATATTTCAAAAGAAAAGCCGACAGAAGAGAAGAGTATGCCCGAAACGCTTATCGGCCAGCAGGGTATTCCTGAATAAAGAGTGATGTCAAAGATGCCTAGTGTCTACCTATGCACTTAGCTGTGAAAACAAAAACAAATAGTTTATCTTGTTAATATATAAGAAACAAATAAAGAAATATTGATATTTGCTATAAAACTGTGATAACTACAGTATTTATTCTATATAATATATACCATAATTACGTGATATCGAGTATTTTTGACGTCAGTGTATTTCTCCTACCGTATATATTACCACTGCTGTAATAACGTGTAGTGTGAGATTATAATCGGGGGCAGAACAGGTTAGAAACGATCTTCTGTCACTTAATCGACGTACGATCGCGTGAATGATTCCCGGTTTGTCAATTTGGAATGGCTTCCTTTAAGATGAGACGGGTATCTGCGAAGATATCCCGTAAAACAAGGACGCGTGGACGCCCTGTTGTCGGGTTTTTTTTGACACCAGTCAGTCAGTGAGGACTGACTCGCAAAATTTACCTCGCGTGGAATAACGAGTAGGAAGGTCGCGAGTAAGTTTGGACGGGTGCTGGATGGATCTGAGTCAATGATAAATCCATTTAACAATAACAATAAAAAACGTTTCATTGAATCGAAAAAATAAATGAGATACAAATAAATGGATTACAAATTAAACGATCTTAAATCTAAACTAACGCGCGAGAGAGAGAGCTTACACATAATTCTCGTGGTTCATAATACCTCATCAAATTAGCAGACCCGATGTCTTTTATTTAAAAATTCATACTTCTTCTATAGGCACATATATAAATCTTTAGTCTACTTTGTATAGGCAGACATATGGAGGCCGTTAATCATATAAATGTGGAGAACTCTAGTTCACTTCTTCGTGGGATGAAGTTTTTAAACGGACTCCTTGATTAGTATATGGAGAACACTTACTACACTTTTTTCTTTGATAAAGTCTTTCGGCGGACTCCTCGATTTGGTCGCGAAACTCTATAATATCGTTCTGTTTTACCCAATCAAAATAAAGGATTTTCTTTACGTAACCTAGAAGTTTGGGGTAAAATCTGGGAAACAGAGTTTTCGATGACGCTGAAACTGATTGATGAGATAGGTGATAAGAGTTGTCGAACTTCCTCTTTAACGGAAAGGGGGGTAATTCCTCCCTTTCACATTGGCAATAAGTTTATTTAAAGTAATTCTTTCTTTAACTAATCAACATAATCCTCAATTATTACAATTAATTCCACGTATAATAAAGTATTTCTTTAATGATATATTAGATGAACCTTGGTTTTATAGATGGGGGATGAAAAAATGAAAGATGAGTAAGTTCTGTCTTTCATTGTCAAGGAAGTTCGAAACGGAAGCATCCTTGTTACATCATAATGTTGCGTTTTATAATTTTAGAAATATTATTATTATATTTTACAAAAATTAAAGTTTTATATAATTTGAAAAAAATAAAGCCCTATTCTCACGGTAGTACATTTATTCCTAAGAACAAAAAGCCTTATCAAACTGAAGCAATTTTTATATATATTTTAACTGTCTTGTCGTTTATTGGAGAACGCCATAGGAGTCGCAATATTGTATTGAAATGAGTTATTTGAGAGAAGTTCGGGGAATAACAAAAAGAGACTATATGAGAATGAACAAGAGTTGGAGGAATTTTGGGTGATTACAATTAACCAAGAGGTAAGTGAATTGATTCTACGATGGTTTCGCCACGTTGAGAGAACAAAAGGAGAATAACTGTTGAAAAAAAGTATATATGAAAAAGGTGGATGGAAAGCGTGGCTGGGGAAAGCCGAGAAAGACTTTGTTTGAACAAATGGGTTAGTATCTGAAAGAACGGAATGTGTTGAGTCAGAAAGAGAATGCGAGGAAGTGTGCTAGAAAAGGCACGAGTGTGTCCGAAACAAAAGTGTCCCTGCACAGGAAAGTTGATGAATGGATTATTTGTAGGACTGTAGTCTCCTTTTGCCTGTTGCTCATTCTGTTTGGATTATAAGCGTGAAAATTTATATGTATGTACAGTACGTTAAAGTATGTAATTCTCTATCGAAGCTAAGTATCGCTTATGTTATTCACAAACCTGACATTCTATAGTATAAGATATAAAAAAGTAACAAATGTAATCCGTATACACGTGAATTTCCAAGTGAAATGTCAATGTAAGTGGTTAACCGTATGTTAAAATATCTACAAACGTAATGTTATGAGAAAAGTAGCAGGATCATTACGAGATTTAAGAGTAACATCGGAAAATAAAATTCATGAATCAGAACTATTAACACAAGCCATACAGATTTTATTGCATTTGAACCGCTGATATCTTTCTGGACCGCATTGAAGTGGCAGTTTTATTACCATTACCTGGTGCTTAAAGGTATTTGAAGTTAATATAATGAAAGTTACGACGTAATTTCGAAATTAATGGCAATTCTATCGTAACAATAAAAACAAAAGGTCAGCTTCTTTGAAGAAGTTTTAGAGTTTACTTGTAATCTTTTATATACAAAATATCATAATACGTGTTGATAAATGTGTAGATGATTTGAAATTAAATTTAAAAACAAATTTTACAAATGTCTGCAAGGACGCGAAGTAGTAAATTTAGCGAATTTTCAATAATATATTTCCGATTTACTTTTCGATATTTTAGACTATGACACCAAGGAAGAATATTTTGAAAATTATTTATGAATTTTTCTTCGAGTATTTGGTAGCGGTAAAACAAGTTCTTGCGCAGCTGATCTGTTATCCAGCGTACAGTTTCAGTATTCAATCGTTGGTATTTTAAAACTCTTTTGAAATTAAATTTATGTAAGTTACACTTAATAAATTTATCCGAAAGAATTTAAAATCCACCTATCTGATCCCAATAAAAATATTTTTACAAGTCATTCACGAATTCTTCTTCTAGTATTTGATATTCACAAATCTCCTCCCATTTTACATGTCTATGTTTGTCAGTAAATGAAATAGGAAATAAAAATTTCTTTATTTAAACACCCAATCTAATTTATATACAAATTCGGAAATGAAGTCAATAGTCGAGTCATTTCATTGACTCGTAATATTTCAGAGAAATCGATCTCTGAAACGTCGGATGGTGTTTTCGTTCACTGCTCAACTCGAAGATTTTTCCCAATTAACGAGCACATGTTTATTTTCTATAATGAAAAACATAAAGCAAATAATATATTAGAATATAACTTCCTTATTTTTTTATATGCATACAATATACGTGATTAAGGATACATTTTTATATATAGTTACAAAATTACGATTACACTGTTTTAAAAAGAATCAGTCAATAGATGATAATATGATATAAAATTTGAGTTATACCATTTTATTCGGGTATAGATCGAACAGATTTTTCAATAAAGTCGGAGTAAAGATTTTATCAAATATTACTTGTGCAATTGCAGTTCTGGCTTTTATAAACACATTTAAAACTACTCTACCATAGCAATTATTTTACATTTAGATTGATAAATCTGTGAACATCAATTTTCGTTCGTTTGCTTCAGTTCAGTGGCATAGCGTAGTGGGGGCGGCAGGGGCAGCCCGCCCCGAGCGGCACTTTCAGGGCGGCAAAATTTTACAATAAATAATAATAATATCTTGTAAAAATTTGAACCATTTCATTTCATATTTTTGTCGCACCTACGATTCGGACCGATTGAAATGAGCACGGAATTTTCTATTACTTATTCTGTGACGAAACTGGGGAATCCCCTTTCTTTAAATAAATGTATAATAATGACATCTTGCTCACTGTAGCGACTGTCAACACGTCTGTGCCGACTTGTAGGGATTCGTGTATTTTATTTCGTGCTTGGATTGTTCAAGACTAATATTCAGCGAGAATGACTTCTATCATATAAAGAATAGTAATCAATATTGTATAGCCTAATAAACCTGCAAATTAGATTACAGTGCGGATAAGTGGCATACGGGTAAAAATTTTTTATAATAAATGTGATTATTATATTGTAAAAGATATATACATGACTTTTTTATTTGAAACCTGTACAATACACAATAATGATGATTGTTCTTGCCGAAAAGTTCCTCAAAATTACTGTATATTTTAGTCTTTTAAATTGAAATACCTAAATAAGGGGGCGGCGAAATTTTCCTCCGCCCCGGGCGGCTGACACCGGCGCTACGCCACTGCTTCAGTTACATAGTTATTATTACTGAAAACACCGTATCCTGCTGCCCATTCGAAAGACTTTTCGGGGTTTATACATTTTCGCTCAGTTTTCTAGAATATACAATATCTAAAATAAAAAACAACATTTATTTATTACAATTAATGCAATTACGAAAGAGTTCAGTTATTTTATTATTTATTAGAAAGAATTTCCATTCGTATATTTTATTTTGTGGTAATTTTAATGATGCTGCTTTATCGCATATCTGTTTCGTGCAGTAAAACATTTTATTACAAACACTGCGTATGAAGTTTTTAAATTTTGTTTTTCTTTTTACAGTATTAATTAAATATCATTATTGTGATGCTGGTAATATCAAATTATCTGTAAAATTAAAAACAAAAAGTATAATGTACAAATCACACAACATTTTTTCCATAATCTACAATAAACTTTGGTCATAAAATGCAAAAAGAGATATCCTGTCTCGAAGATATGTTGTTACTACACGATTTTTCTTTTAATTTCGTATCGTTGATGTCTTATAATACTCTTTTGAATAATAATACTTTATAAAAAAATTTCTTTAAAAAAAAGGATTTATCCTTAACTTTAAACAAGTAAAAATACTTTCTTAATCCGATTTCGAGGAAACCACGACAAGTTCAGACGGACGAACTAATAATGAAAGAAAGACCTCAGCATTTCGTTATTACCAGTTTTATTTCATTAATATCATAATTTCCATATTCCAAATGCATTTCGCTCGTTGACAGAGCCTCGTCAGTGAAACAATCCTCTTGTTAATCTTTACATTCCTTTTATGTCAAGCAAATCTATCCCAGCATGCATCGACGGCTATGCCGGTATTCAAATTCATCGTATTTGCATGTTTGGTGATACAAAAATGTTCTATTATTTTTTTTTCAGTATATAATATTTTGACATTATTAATATTTATATTACAATTGAATTCACTACAATGTAAAAATAATGCTGACTCTTTTCTCTTTAGTCGAATCGCCGCTTCGTGTTCTTTCATTCATAGGCCAAGTCTTCTTCCTGTTTCTCCAATGTAAAAATTTGGTACTGGACAGGTGCAAACTAACTTGTAAACCACTCCTGCGATTCCCAATTGGTCCTCTGGTGCCGTTTTTTTACATTATTTACAAAATTAATTATACCGTACATCTTGTTTTTTTGACATGACATACATACAGAAAATTCTTTAAAAATTGGTTTATATTTTTCATATAGCTTAAACATATAAGGAAATTTTATATAAAAAGGTTTTTTTATCTCGTTTTTTACATTAAATCTATAGTTTAAATGTGAGTTATACCACTTACGAAGGATATTCCTGGGGTAGTCATTTAACATAAATGTTTGGAAAAGTTGTTTTATTTCTAAGTCCATATCTTCTTTGAGGGTTGTTCTATTTAGGATCTTTCTTAATTCCATAACAAATGCATTCCTTTTAGTGTCTATGAGACAATAAGATTTATAATTAATAGTCTTTTTTACATTACGTGGTTTTTCGTACTTACTAAATAATACTCTTGTTTATTTTCTCTTTATGACTATATCCAAAAACTTCATCTGTTGTTTTGAAATTTAAAATTTACAAGTGAAGAAGAGTCAGAACAACAGATGAAGTTTTTGCTGTGCAACAGGATTTTTTGGTTTGCTTATTTTGCATTCTAGAGAATCAATGATAACTCTAGTATTCGGAAATTTCATTTTAAAATCTCTAGGCATGTATATATCAACAAGAGATCTTTCACTCCATATATCCAACTCTCGCCATTGTATATACATGAAATTGATCCAAGTAATGAAAACGTTTCGTACTGTTTCTTCGGATACACTAAACATCCTACTCAACTCAAAATTTGCTGTATTCAATCTTAACCTCTTAACAGTGAGGGACGTAAATAGACGTCCAAGGCGATCGAGTGGCGGTGGTGAGGGACGTCAATAGACGTTAAGGTTAATGTTACCTATGGTAGCCAAGATGGCGACGGGGAAATTCTGGAGGCCGACGGGGAAATTCTAGACCGCGGTGGGGAAATTTTTTCACTCTCCGTTCGAGATTGCGACCGGGATTACGTCATGATTTCGTCATCAACTGAAGATATCCGTAGAGGGCGCTTTGATTCTTCGAATTGCGTGTTATCGGAATTATGCAAATTTTTCCTCCGAGTATGAGTGGGCGTCTTGTCGTGCCGAGAGATTTCGTTGGTTTTTTCTTACTTCTGGAATTTTTCTATTACGAGGTAATTTGTAATGTTCTTAATTTTATTTGCGAATTTAGGCTGTTGGAAAAGTTGTTTATATTGAAAAGTAGGCTAAGCGTTTTCTGTGATTTTTGGAATAGATATTTCGCAACCGAGTCATGGCGGATTGTGATTTAGAATCGGACGGATTTTGGAAACAGTGTACTGGACGACGTTTTTATCAGTTAATCGAAGCGGAGTATTCCGAGTTGGGATTAGACGAAAGAATTGATGGCGGACTGAAATTCGCCGTGAAATTAGGCCTCCAACACGCCGAGGAAGTTTGCGAGGAATGCGGCCAAACATGCAAATTGATTTATCGCAGCGACCGGAATTCTTGCGCGATGCGTTGCCGAAAATGCAGGCGGAATAGTTCGGCTTTCGATGGAACGTTCAAAGGGAAATGCGGCAATGTTTCGTGGGCCAATCTGTTGGCATTCATATGGCACTATATTGGTTTAGAGTGCACGACGAGTAATTCGGCAATTTCCTCGGGCGTTTCTAAAAAGGCAGGAATAGACTGGGCTAACCACGTACGTTTCGTTATGTTAGTGTCCTTACACAATCTGACATCGTTTAAAATAGGAGGCGTCGGCAAAACAGTGGAAATAGACGAAACAGTGATATGTAAACGAAAATACGAGAAAGGAAGAAAGATGAAAAGCACTAAATGGGTCGTCGGAGGTTTGTGCCGGGAGGACAAGACTTGTTTTATATGCCAGGTTAATGACAGATCTGAAATAACTCTCAATTGGATCATTTCGAAATACGTTAACTCCGGCAGCTCAGTGTTCACAGACGAATGGAAGGGATATAACCACATCGACGATTTAGAAGGTATAGAAATTTCTCATAAAACAGTAAACCACTCTGAAAATTTTGTCAACCCGATTACAGGCGTTCATACTCAGAATATCGAAAGATTGTGGGGTCACTTAAAAAACAAGAAGAATTTGCCGAAACATTACACAGAAGATTTGTCGGATTCGTATATGTACGCATTCATGTATAAGAAGTATCACAATTGGACGTTAAAAAATCCCGGCGAAAAATTCCACACCTTTATCAAACACGTCAGAATGATATTTCCCGGTCGCGGAAAAGTACCTAGTTGGAAAGAACCGGAGACCATTCCGGCCGCTCCCGCACCTATTGCCAAGAAGAAAAAGGTGGAAAAAAACGAGAACATTGTTAAAAGAAAAGCGCAAAAGAGATCCTCTTCTCATGCCGGAGAATCAAGTTCAGTCGACGGGAAACGAAGAAAAAGAGGAAAGGCTCAGTAACAAAGTAAGTGCTCTTGTTTTTTCGTTCGTGTGTTTTTTAGTATTCTTAATATAGACCGTCGGGTAGAAATAACCTTCACGTCGCCGTTTAAATGTACGGTAGAAAGAAAAAATTTCGCGGTCGCCGCGTGCAATATACGGGCGGGGGAAAAATCCCTGCCGCCGTCTAGATTGTAGGGTAGAAAAATTTCCCCGTCGCCATCTTGGATACCATAGGTAACATTAACCGACGTTAAAAAATTTTTATAAAATACCTGGACCATTTCGTGAAGTCGTAGAATTTTCACGAGTAGTTGGGTTCTCCAACTTTGTTTTGGAATATCCTTTAGTTCTCGAGAAATTACAATAAAAGAAAGAAAATTAAAATAAATATGAAATTTTAGACGGCCATCTATCGACATAAATCGAATTTAAATTTCCGCCGTCATCTGATTGGTTAAAAAAATTAATATTCCTAATTGGCTCGCGTCAGAAAAAAGTAGGTGTGACTTCTGTAAATGACGCTATCGGGAGAGCACCGATGCAACCGGAAAAAGTAAACAGTCTACGTCATTAGTCTAACGGTCCTTGTCTGACCTAATTTTCGTAGAATCAACATTGGAGTAAGCTGTAGTAAAACGTAGTAGTTTATAGTAAAACGCTCTTCTCTAATATTTATAGTACTTTGTAAAGCTTGGATTTCAATTTAATAAATATTATTTAGTTCAAAAACATTATAAATACATCATGAAGTAGGACAATAACGAAAAACTTTATTTTTTAGTATAATACAATTTACAAAATCGAAAGTTCGTATATCGTAATATTATAAAAAAACTACATCGAAACATACAAAGTCACCTAATTTACTTAAATTCAGTTCATTATACAACTGTCGATACTCTTGCCTTCCTCAGTTTCCTCAAACAAAATTCGAAAACTTCAATTAATCCTATAAATATTTAAGCGCCATTACTATTCGAATTAACTGTAATTACAAATATAACTGAAAAATATTTTCGACATAAACCCTAGGCAATAATTATCAAAACAAAATTCGTCAAGTATAAATTTTTCTGATCGAGTAATATGTAATAATAGTTTTATCTATTAGTCTTGCCATATTCTACTTTCTATGTTCACATCCATTTAGTTTCATGTAATTACACTTTAAATGTAAAAAAGTCTACCAACAAATTAGTTTGCTAATAAAGATACTACTTGCTAATTAAAGTTTGTATTCTTCTTTGACGTAGTTCTACGTTTTAGCACTAAATTTGTAGACATGTCTAAATAACACGCTTATAAACACTAAAAACCATAAATATCTCGAAACTAGAACTACATAATTATATGCACAAATAAATTAGTAAACCTATAATACATGCCTTCATTTACATCCAAACAAAGATCAGTTCTCGCAAATTGTCGAAAAATAAATTATTTTCAACTTTTCTTTCTGTAAAGTAGCATATTCTGAAAAACAAGTTCTATATTTAGAGTAAAATTTCCACCTTTTATCCGTTAAAAACAACGCAAAATCTATGAATCCAGGTAATAAAAATTTATCGCAGTGAACTTCAAAAAAACGAGAAACACAGAAACACCAAACCGCACGCTATTAAATTTTCCCGCCAATTGATTGATATAGTGATGCTCCTGTAAAAATTTTATCACATGACGAAAAAGTTTTAGTATGAATGCTAAAAGATTTAAAAAATTATTTCATGAAATTCGATGAATTTAATTAATACACAATAACTAAAACTGTTTAATAAAGGTTAATAATTTACCACTATAATTATGCAAATTAGATATAAAAAAGATCGCTGCGCAAATTCTCCCGCCAACTATACGTCATGGAAAAACTTACGATGTCAATGCGATTGAAGCTTTTTCACTAAACACTGACAATTTTATATAATTATTTAATTAATCCAGTCAAATTTAAATAATATAAAATGTCTAGATCTGTTTAATAAAGATTATCACAAATATTATTACAAATATGCAAATTAGATATGAGATAGGTCACTAGGAAATCTCCCGCCAAAATAAAAATAGCTTTCGGTCACGTGTTCACAAAAAAATATGTTTAAAATTTAATTTTTCAGCTTACATAAACCGGACAATAAATGAGTATTTCTTCGAAAGAAGTCGATATACACGAATAAATAATAATTATTTAATAATGCTTTTATTTATTTTAAATTGATATTGTAAAAATTAATCTGTGTGGCTTTTATAATTTAGAGTTTCCGAATATTTTACTGTGAAATTCAATTTAGTAAACAGAAACAAAGTTAGGTTATTAAGTATAAACAGCACAATACAATAATTTATACGTAAGTTGAGTGTAAATACAGAAAAAAATCGAATTATATCAAAGATGGGAGAAACAAGCTTACATCCCCAGAACAGAGCTTATAATTCGTTGTTATTTTCAGCCTGTTCCTACTTCGACTGTTTTTTGTTGGTAAAAAGTTAATGTTTTAAGATGTTCTTAGTGAAGAAACATAAAAGTATCGAAATATAATATTCACACACACAAAAATATTCATGTATGTCGACATTAGAAATTTGAAATCAATTATAGAATGTCCTGGATAGAGATATCGTGTGATTGTCTGTTTCTTCTGTCTTATTTTGTTTTTCTACGTGAAAATAAGATATCTTTTATAACTGTTGATAATATAAACATTTTGTTTCTTTATATATTACCTTCAATTACAGCTGCAAACTTTAACACATGGAGCATGTGAGAAAGTATTATTGTATAGATTATTACATTTTTATGAATACACCTGAGACTCGTGACAAATATATATTAACCTAGTTTAAGTGTCAATATTTTATTTAGAATCATTTTAAACGTTATTATTACATCAAATTAAGAAATGAAATGTTCCAAGTATAGAAGTAAAAGGGAGGAGAAAGAAGCCATGCGTGGGAAAAAAATGAGTTTTTATCTAAATTATAATAAAATTTACTTATATTTACGAGAAATATCGATAATTTTCTTCTGGAGAAATGTATCTTAATAAAATTAATTATCTATATAAATGAAACTTTTAATAATACATTTGTTACAATGACTGACATTCCTTTCTTACCCTTTCTGTAGTATGTCTTGTGTATTAAACATAGTTTCCTAGATTATAGCATAATAATATGTAAAAACAAAAAAAAAATGGAAAATTCTGTTAATTTGTAAACGCAGATACTATCACATAACAAGCATACTGTATCCTCTGTATATTTAAAGTCAGTTATTCGCGATTGAATTTTTTTAGATAAGCCTGTTTAATCCGTAATTTATTTGACAGAAAGAAATTGTTTATGGCCGCATTTCATTTATATAATGTTTTTCTCGTGATATTATCTCTAATATCGGAAAAAAATATACATTTTTAATATGGACATACATCAATATTTTTAATTCTGAATATTTTATTTCGATACTTTTATCTTTCTTCACTAACAACAAAGTACTTTTATTTTAAAAAAATAAGTTTTTACCAACATAAAACAGTCAAAGTAGGAACAGGCTGAAATTGTCAACAAATTATAAGCTCTGTTCTAGGGATGTAAGCTTGTTTGTCCCCATCTTTGATATAATTCGTTTTTTTCTGTATTTTCACTCAATTTACGTAAAAATTATTTTATTGTCCTGTTTATAACTAATAGCTTGTCTTTGTTTCTGTTTACTAAATGGAATTTCACAGTAAAATATTCGGAAACTAAATTATAAAAGCCAAACAAATTAAATAGCTTAATTTTTACAATATCCACTTAAAATGGATAAAAGCATTATTGTATATTTATTATTTATTCGTGCATATCGACGTCTTTCGAAGAAATAATCATTTATTGTAGAGTTTTTATAAGCTGAAAATTATTCTGTTGTGTTTGATGAAATTTGTTACAATTTACTAATTTTTACAGAAACATTAAATTTTAAACGATGACATTAGTTAAAATGTATTAATTTGTACACAAACATTAAATTTAAGGCATATTTCTTCGTATTTCTTGGTGATCACGTGACCGAAAGCTATTTTTATCTTGGCGAGAATTTTCCCGCATTGATCTTTGTCATATCTAATTTGCATATTAATGATAGTACATTACTAATCTTTATTAAACAGATCTAGACATTTTATATTATTTAAATTTGACTGGATTAGTAAAATAATTATATAAAAATTTTCAGTATTTTGCAAAAAACTTCAATCCACATGACGTAAGAGTCATCTATAGTTCGCGGGAGAATTTGCGCGATGATCTTTTTTATATCTAATTTGCATAATTATAATGGAAAATTATTAATCTTTATTAAACAGATTTAGTTATTGTGTATTAATTAAATTCATCGGATTTTATGAAAGAATTTTGAAAAACTTTTAGCTTTTATTCAAAAACTTTTCGTCATGTGATGAAATTATTCACATGTGCATTAAAATATGAATCAGTTCGTGAAAAAATTTTGTACAGTGCGGTCTGGTGTATCTGTGTTTCTGGTTTTTTCGAAGTTCACTGCGATAATTTTTTATTACGTGGATTCGTACATTTTGCGTTGTTTTTAACGGATAAAAGGTGAAAATTTTACGCTGAATATAAAACTTGTTTTTCAGAATATGCTACTTTACAAAAAGAAAAGTTGAAAATAATTTATTTTTCAACAATTTGGGAGAACTGACTTTTGGATATAACATATGGATTTACATGAAAGTATGTATTATTGGGCTACTAATTTATATAGGTTTATGTGTATTGTTGTACTGTAACTTACTTTGTTTTACTATGTTAGAGAAAGTAATTCACACATTGGATTTCTGACATAAAACTGTCGGCTTTTTCAGAGCGAAGCGGACCTTCTCAATGAAGTGTGTTTTAGGGAAGTTGTGCATTTTTTTTCTGATGCATGCCAATGATGAGAATTGTTTTTAAAATTAAATATCGGTCAATGACGATAACATATGTTATAAATGTGAAGATGAATATAAAAATATTTCTACATTTTTTTATTGTTTTGTTGTTTCTTAAAGATTAATTTATTTAAATTTATTATATGTCAAGTAAGTTTATCTACAAAATGCTAATATTTTAATCCGCTTTAATATCTCGGTGTAAATTTGAACAACGAATTTTAAAATTTTAAATAAACGATATTCTGAAATTTTTTTTTATTTACAATGATTACGTTACTCTACAGAAAGTAGAACACGAGACGACTTTCACCCACATTTCAGTCTGGGGGGAAAGGCCGCCAGGCGTCGTAGTTGTAAACGTAACAACTTTTACGTCATCTATTGTTGTGGATAAAATTCGTTAGCTGTCAATTACATTTTCTTGAATTTGATTCGAAGGTTGAAAAAAATCGTCATGACTTAAATGCCTAAAACTTTAAAAAATTATATAAAATTGAAAATAAATTAAAAACTTTTGAAAAAATCGTATCGGATAGAAAATCAAGAAAGAATTTAATATAAATTTGAAAAAAAAAATTTAGCAAAAAATTACCGCTAAAAAAATTCATATATATAATAATTATATGACAATAAAGAACAATTTTTTCTTTACTAGACGTAACTGTTTAAAATTTTTTTTTTCCTAAACGGAAACGAGAGAAACGCGCGGGAAAATTCTTAAAAAATTTCCCACGATTTACTTCCACAACTAACTGGTAGCGCCGAGTCTGACTGTTCCACTGTTAAGAGGTTAATGCCTCTAGCGTGAGAAAATGCAAAATTGGATTCTGGTGTGACGTTGATGTATATTGTATATTTTCTTTTTGTTTATCTGTTATTACTTTATACATAAAATGTTAGGGCATATATATATATATATATATATATATATATTAATAATGTTAATATATTATTAAATATTTAATTATATATTAATAAATAAATCGACTACCCCTCCTAAAAAAAATGAGTTCGCACCACACGTGCGGAGTTAATTTATATTTTCAGGCGGGGGTGACGACTTATCGGAGTGTGGGACAGCAAAAGTATGTCGACTTAACCAGTGGTGACGAGTTACACGGTGTAGAGTAAACCGAAGTTTTTTAACATTAATGTCTATGTAAGTTGGCCGGGACCACAGAAAACTGACTGCTTAATTGATGGTGTCGAGTTATCTAAGGATCGACTTATTCGGACTCGACTGTATTAGTTTAATAAACAAATCTCAGCCAACTTTCAAATTAAATAACTTTAGAAGAATTATTATTATTTATTGTACTTTTATTATTTAAGGATTAACATGTTTACATTATAGTAATAATTATTAAAACTTTCTTACAAAAAAGGATATTTTAAAAATTTTTTTTACAGATACTTCCAACTTTTACTTAGAAATAAATAAATTCATTTATTATAAAGGAGACAAACAAAAATTTATTCGAAAAACACAAATATTTGTTTCATTTGGGTCTCTAATTATTAAAAAATACTGTAACACCATTTTAAAGGTCATTTTTATTCAAATAATGTACAGTAAAGCATCGATTATCCGACTTAATTGGGGACTGGGGTTGGTCGAATTAATAGAAAAGTCGGATAACCAGAAAGTATGAAGAAATACATTATTAGTATAGTGTATTAGGCCTGTTTTAAATACCAGCCTCCCTTTCATGGTCGAACCAGTGCTGCCAGCTAAAACATGCAAAAATTTAACAAAAATAATATTAAAGTAGTCAAGACATAACCAAATATTTAGGACAATTACACGATTTGCGTTATTGTGTTGCTCAGGAATCCTAGTATATCCCGCTTGTCCTATGCCATTACGGTTTTTATTATGTAGATTTCTATTCTATTATTAATGGCATAGGACAAGCGGGATATACTAAGATTTCTGACCAAATCGTGTAATTGTCCAAGACAGTAAAAACCTCCATCACATATATAGGGAAATAGCGGAAGAGAAAGGAATCAAATTTACATATACAAAGACCCAGACAATATATGAGCTGCTAAGAAATGACAAAGACAAGATGAACACCATGAGAGTGCCAGGAGTATACAAAGTACCAATCAAAAATAATAGAATTCACAAGAACCTGGGATATATAAGATCAACAAAAAGGTCGATACAAAAAAGGCTAAAAACACATAAATACGATATAGACAAAAATAAGAATACAACCGCATTGTCTACATATGCGCCAGACCCAGATATACATGCTGACCTAACGGCCGCTACTCTTATAAAAAAAATCATTCCAAACCGACGATATAAGGAAATTGGAAAAATTGGAAATATGCAATGCCAGCAAAGCAGGAAACAGCATAAATTACAAAGACAGCAACGCCATATCGTATGCATGGCAATATGCATGCCAGAAAGAACAACAACAAATGTGACATCTTACTCATGGAATTATGGGCTAGAGTATTAGTATGCAATTGGTGAAAGCCTATAGTGGGGGGAAGCATAAATAGCCAAATTAATTTACATCAAATAATTCGAACGCCTGTATTGATTGGCAGTTAACTTTTAAACTCTGCGCATTCCAATTTTAGAACAATGATGAACTTGAAGCAGTTCTCGATAGAGATACGAAAACGATTGTTTGAACAAGTTAATATTTTTATGTTTTACTGGAAATAGAAAGCTTTTAAAAAGACATTATAACTTCCAGTACCTAAGAGTGATAGTAGATACTTTATTTCTTCAGTTTCTACAAAAATCTTAAATATTATTATTTAACGGATGATTGATATTTTGAAGTCCTTTACTATGTATTGAATATCATTTTGCAGATGGTCCAGATTTGGAAGACTCGCCATAATTGTATTAATGTTAACAGGGATTATCATGTATATAGTTGACGTAGTTTCAAACGGATATTACGCGATGATTGCAATACCTGCGGCTACTGAGTATAAACATTTAACTTCTTTGTCATTTGATAATGAATGATTATTTATCAAATAAACTAATTAATATTTCTATTTATTAATTTAGGAAAACCTATAAATATATTGCTTATAATTATTTTAAACCATATTATTCTCATCTTGGTACTTGTTGTTTTGGAGCTTTAATTGGAGATATACACAGTGCGGCAATTATATTCCGGGACTGGATCTATAAAAATGAAACAAAACAATTTTATTCAAATCCTTTTATTAAATTATTCAAAATACTCTCCTCCTGCTTCAATACACTTTTTACAGCGATTCAATAGTGATTCAAATGCCTGCTCAAGCTCAATTTTCGGTATTGCCTCTAATATGCGCGTAGACTCTCTTTGGATGGTTTCAATATCATTAAAAATGCGTCCTTTCAACTTCATTTTCATTTTTGGAAATAAAGAGAAGTCACATGGTGCTAAATCGGGGGAATACGGCGAATGATTCAACACACAGACTTGATTTCGTGCCAAAAATTGACGAACAATCAATGATGTGTGACTCGGTGCACTATCGTGTAACAAACACCAGTCATCAGAATTGCGATATTCTGGTCGAATTCGACGAATTCTTCTCATTAATCGTTGTAAAACTCCCAAGTAGAAAGCAACAGTAACTGTTTGACCCTGTGGGACGAACTCACGGTGGATGATGCCTTTGCTATCGAAGAAAACAATGAACATCGTCTTGATTTTTGATGGAACTTTTCGTGTTTTCTTGGCTTGAAGTGATGATTTTGACTTCCATTCGGCACTTTGACGTTTTGTTTGTGGGTCATATTGAAAACACCAGGTCTCGTCATCAGTAACAATTGATTTGAGGAAGGTTGAGCTGTTATTCGCTGCTCGTACAATCTGTCTGGAATGTTCTAGTCTCCTCAATTTTTGCTCTTGGGTTAGTGTGTGCGGAACAAATTTAGCACAAACTTTTGTTTTGCCCAAATCTTCTTTAAGAATTTGTCGTATTCTCTCTTTGTTAATGTTTAATGCCTGTTCCATCATTCTCAGTGTCGCAATGCGATCGTTGGATACAAATTCTTGCACTTTTTGAATCGAATCTGCTGTTCGAATTGTTATTGGCCTTCCCACACGTTTGTCGTCCTCCAGTGATTGTCTGCCTTCCAAAAATTGCTTGTGCCACTCAAAAGTCTTTGACCGTGATAAACACTCACTTCCATACACTTTTTGCATCATTTTGAACGTTTCTGTGGCACTTGTGCCAAGTTTAGCGTGAAATTTAATAACAGCACGTTGTTCCATTATTGTTTTCCGACATGTAACAAAATAAACTGATAAACAAAATATCAAAAACAATGATAAATGTCAACCGATTTAAATAAAAGTTTTAGGTTATGTTCATACATGTCCAAACTTCATATGACATAAAATTTAAACAGATGTTGCTACTGGTTGCTGAGATATAGCTTCAGTCCCGGAATTTAATTGCCGCACTGTGTATTATTGAAGAAGAAACAGGTCACATTTGGAAAAGTATACTAATTTTATTTCTATTTTACATTATTTATTATTATTGTTGTTTGAAAACGTTTCGAAAAAAATAAATATTAATTGTAATTTTTTAGGATTAGAAATATTTGTGTCTGTACGTTTACTATATTTAAAATTTTTAATAAAATACGTTAGAATTATTTCTTATGTTCAAATTCATATTTAATATTATTAATAAAAAATAACATCAAAAGTAATGTATTAAATGGAAAAAATACTGCGATTACTGAAGTATAGTGAGCGTTAAATTCTTTCCAAATAATTCAGGAGAAAACCAGAAAGAACTGCAAAATGTTCCAAAAATCGTTTAGCAAAAAACAAAATTTCTAATATGCAATATGCAATATACATATAAGGAAGTAATTAATGTTAGAATTATTTAAACAACGTAATTATATTGTTGATAATTGCAGCATACAATGTACTGTAACGATGTATTTGGAAGGATTTTGATATAAACGAAGCCATATATCTCATTTGTAGGATACTTCTGTAACCTGTGTAGTTTCTTTTTGCCTTTAAAACTTTTGTAATGCGATCGTTCATAAAAAATACTGTAATAACTTTTCTAATCGCGGAATGATAATTTGTTTTAATCAACCTGCACACGTCCAGTAATTGGCGAATGCTTTCGGACACGGCAGCATAGTGAGATAAGCGAAGTTTAATGAGGGTATTACTAGAAGCATTTAATTTGTTGAGGTAGGGCCCACTAATAACGCCAGCCTATCAAATTATCATTATGATTCCGAGGACATGCCATTGCCCTCAAGGATATATGTTTTGGGTCATTGGGTCATCTTGCTGATAAATGAAAGAGCTGTTCACGTGCTAATAGTCAACAGATTGCAATGACAGCATCTAACTTATAACTGTAAATAATACTATACATATTATTAGGTGCAGAACACAGCATTCCGGGCTCAAAATAGATATTAACACTGGGGATCATGAAGCTACCCCTACCAACTTTCAATATTATTGGTATGTCTAGCTCAATTTTAGACTTCATCGATGTGGTCCATTTTGTCCATCTGAACGTATCCTATTATGTTTAGTGTTATCTGACTATACATTCCTCTTCCAATCTTCGAAGGTGAAGTTTTTGTAACTTTTCGTAAAATCAAGACGTTTCGGTTTATGTGATTTGATAAGTTTAGACTTTGTAGTCTTAACTGTAGCTTTGAAGTTGTTATGTTTGAGGCCTCTGTGAATAGTTGTAGAATTCTTGACTACTCTTATGTCATGTTTCAATTCTGTCTTCATCTGTAATGACAAATTGCACTGTCCATTGTTATCAAACGTACACAGTCCCTTTCTATTTAGTTCTGAATACTTTCTTTTTTTCATGTCTCAAATTTTGCGGATGTGGTAGCTCACTATTTTTTATTGTCAACATACTGTAACTTCCAACACGAACTTCCGAAGCTGTTTTCTCAATAGATAATCTTTTCTTTAATAACGGTGCTCACTGTTTAGTCCAACTATACACCGTTTATAAAAATGTAGGTTAGGTTTTCAAAACTTAATTTTACATTTATTTATGCTTTCTTTAGTAAATCATTTCATTTAGAGTATAATCAAATTCATGGAGATGAAGGAATTTAGGACCGGGCTAGAGGTAACTCTAGTGTAAAAAATTTTTTTCAGCTTTGCATACATAATGTAGGTTAGGGGAAGATGCCACTATACTCATACTTTTACAGTTTATTTGCATTTATTGTCATTTAGGTGCGTGGTATAAGACTTGAAGGTTTCTATTTGTTTATTGTCAGTCATCAGAGGATAATGCAGATTTATGCACAGTGATATTGTTAATCAGAAACGTTATAATGTTTCGCTTACCGATCCTCTGATTAAAGTTGATTGGTCCTGTGTCTGACGTAAATCCATGTATTTACATATTATTCATAATTATGTGGCCTGGCTAACAAAGTGTACGTGAGGCAGTTTGAGGACTAGGCTGTGGTGGCATTTTTTTGACGTTTGAGATAAGATACCATATTGTATTTGATATATTTGTGATTGAATTGAATATACCGATAAAAAATGGCTTCATTAAGTTTTTGGACCCGGCGGAGATTACTGTAGAAAGTGCATGTACAAGTCTTGTGTAGATGTTTTTTGAAGTAAACTGAAAATATAATAAATGATGTATGAGAAGTTTTGATAAAACTCGGTACGATAAGCTTACAATAATACCAGGAAGTTGGCAGATTTGGCATCAATTATTATACAACGTATCACAGTTCAAAAATACTAGGTTCTTCATAATTCATAGATCTGGCAGCTTCCATTTGTCCTTCCGTTTTTATACTATTTGCATCTTATCCGTATATCTGGAACGTTTCCACTTACATAACATAGTTTGTAAAAGTCTTAGCTTTTTTGATGATGCAGTGCAGATAAACGAAAGGCTGTCAGTTATCCTGTAAAATTTTTGAAGTTAAATACTGGTAGTTTTCAGCATCTTACAACATTCTTTAACCATGCCATCTTCCCGATTTGCCTAATATTTGTGTCCGTACAATCTTCTTTTTCAATAAAATCAACAGATTTTATTGACTTTTCTAAATCAAATGTTCTTATTTAGTCATTCTGAACTTAAACATTTGTGAACTGCTAGGAGGAGGAGGAAGTCGTCACCTCCCCTTTCTGGCAACAGGTCCTTTCACTTGTCAAGGTAGCTAAGTTTACGATACAGGTTCCGAGGGGACAGGACTGATTTACGTCAGATCTAGTGAAAGGAAAGAAGTAGGGTCGGTCGTCGGTAAGGCGGCAGATAATATTCGAGCAAGGAGGACACAAATAAATGAGGAAACAACGGTTTATTTGATAACTAATGAGACATTACACAAAATCTAACGTTGAGGGGAGTTACTAATCTCTAATGCGCGAAGGAGAGAGAGAGAGAGAGAGAGAGAGTTCATAAAGATGGGTTTCATACCTCTTTGATAAACCGTATTTTCTGGTATAATTCGTATATTCTTAGAAATCCAATTGGGCACAAGGGTAAATTGGTAGGTTAGGCACAAAGGTAAAATTGTAAAATCCAACGTGACTCGATCTCGGTTGACGATCGTCTCCCCTGAGGGGGGAGAGAAACGGCCTTTATAGCTTTTCGATGGGAAAATTGATCACGTGATCGATGGCTGATTGCGATTAGGGTGATAGGATTTGCCAGAATTCAAAACAAATGACGAATTCTGACGCTAACTATAAACTTAAGTTGCAAGTTAATCTGCACACAGTGTAAAGACAATGGATAGTTGAAAGTTAGGGAAAGAGGGTCTCATATTTTTCTTAGCTAAGGAATTTTGTTGACTAAGCTGTTATATAATAGAGGTGGAAATAATTAAAATTTCGAGCTATAGAAATCCAGATCTTAAATATTTACACTGTAACATAGTTTATGGAAATTTTTTTATTAATATTATCGTTTAAGACTGAAATGATGAGTGAGGACAAGCTAGATTTAATAAATATAGCCATTTAATAAATAAATATATATATATATATATACGACTTTAAAAAGATAAAACTTTTCATTTTGTCCTTCCTACAATGGCAAAAGAAAGGACAAAATGCAAAGGTTTATCTATGTAAAGTTGTATTTATATTTGTAATGTGAATAATGCCGGCTATGTACTTGTATTAGTTTTTTATTTAAAAGCTAGATAAATTTTATCTTAATTTATCATCTGCAGTTTTAGTAATTTGATAAAATTGTGAATTAATTTTGTATTTAACAGAGGTAAAATGAAGCGAGAAACTTCGACCATTATGGTAATTTCGATTAGCCCATATCTAAAACATTGGCAGCTCATACAGCATGGGTTTTTTTTCTTGCTTCTCGCTCTCTTGCAGGATGGTTGGGCATTAGATGCGATGTATATTTTGCCCCGTGTTTACAAAGAACTAGAAAATCCATGATTGGGTGACGTTGGATCATCTGTTCTGTAGTGATCTGTAGCGAGAGTCACATTTAACACTTGAAAAAAGTTTTTTTTTAACTTTTTATTCTCGTTCTGTGGGCGCTAAGAGGGCCTTTTTTAATAAAGTTATTATGGATTTAACCAGACCCACAATTGGGCAGCCGGGTGGCGAGGGACAGAGACCGACATATCTGGATTGACCACCCCCGAAAAATTTCTAGGGATTTTTCGACCTGGGAACCGGATTCCATCCCGGGTAACTCCGAGCGGTAGGCTGCCACCTTGACCACTCGGCCATCCGGCTGTTAAACTTGCAAGAAGTTAGAACATAATAAAAGAATTGTTAGACTGGTGTACAAATATTTTATGCTTGGTAAACTTTTACTATAAGAAAAGTATATAATTTATTATAAGCTAAGGTACAAACTTTTTTGTATAATGCTGAAATTTAGATTTTGACTATTTGACAGGGGGGATTTTTGCACTGAAACTAATTTAAAGCCGAATACTAAAGCATTTGAAAACTTTCTTAATAAAAATAACTGATGGCGGTATTTTCAGATTATTATTCTGAGCAAAGAATTCTGATGATGTGCTTTGGTTGTTAAATTTGTCATGACTTATTTCTGTCAGCTGTTAAATTGACATACAATACACTAATAAGACAAGATCATTTCTTCTTGTGAGTAGAACGATAAAAATTCAGCAACGAGTTATGTATCTCTCCTAGCTGATATGAAATTTTATTGAAAAAAATTATTTTTCTATTATTAATATTAATAAATAAAATTATCTGTTACAAATTTTGATATAAAAATAGCATTTATGTTATTTATTATTGTTACTCGAAATACAAAAAGCTCAATTTTGAGAGTAGTGATGAGTTTCATAAAAAATTGTAAATGGCAATAACGAGTAAAATTTTCATTAAGTTTGAATTCCCTCTATCTTCCCACTCCGCCGATCTTCTTTCACCATCAAAATTTAAAAACATCATCTGCTATGCATACAAGTTACCCTGCCTAATTTCGTTTCTTAACATTTATTTCATGCTAAGATATTAAAAAATATGCGAATACACACGTACCCTTCCACACACACAAATGCACGAAACTTGTTTTTTTCGGCAAGGTTCAGGAAACTGAAAACATAGTTTTGCAAACACACACTTATGGTCAAATTCTATACGATTCCAATACAGATTTGGTTCGCACACAACACGGCATTTCTACAACTGATTTCGCTCTTACACAAATTGACAATTTGAAAAATCTTCTGACAAAATTTCCCAATTTTTAAGTCCAAACTGTGTTATTTGATATTTTTTTATTCAAGCGAGCATGCACATTTTCTCAAATTTACCCACAGATTTTAGAAATTTGAAATTTTGAAATTATTAGATGCCTTTCGTCAGGTTTACTTTAACGAAAATCTCATACAATTATTTATTTTTTGTCCTTGCTTTTCTATCAATCAGCTGGTATTGTTATTGCTTTCAAACTTTAGCTGCTAAGTCTGTCACAGTGTTTAAATTTTATAGATTAATCTTTTTATTTAGTATACTTTATTTAAGCATTTTTAATTAAGTGTTGTTAAACTTTTTTAAAACTGTAGGTAAGTAATCGTTTGTAAAAATAACAAACGAAAATACAGCGGTGTCTCGGTACTCGAACTGTTCTAACTCGAAAAATTCGGTATTAAAACACAAATTTTGGAAAAAGAATTTTTCGGTACTCAACTGAACAAGCTCAGATGATCACGATACTTTGTAAAAAGAAAATGCCCTTGTTTAACTAAAATTAATGTAAATGCGTAATATTATAAAGTACTCAGCAAATAATTATAGACATACGTACTTAACACCTTACTCTTGCCGAGAAAAAATATATTTATTTGCAACAAACAAACAAACGTTTTCAGCCTGATTCACAGGCCATCATCAGGTTTGGAATACATTTGAAATTAAAATTCCATCCATGTTTGTTGCAAATAAATATATTTTTTCTCGGCAAGAGTAAGGTGTTAAGTACGTATGTCTGTAAATGCGTAATACAATACTTTCAATTGTGACTGTTAGTTCATTATTGATTACAAATAAATTAGCGATTACTTTAATAAACATATTTCTCTTTGGAACAAAAAAGAATTGTATACTTTTTCCTTAGTTTCGTATATGACGGACTCGCATAACACGGTTTTTTCCGGAACATATCTACCGTGTTATACAAGGAAAACCTGTACTTTCCATTGTTTTGGGTACATGACATCTTATCCACGTAATCAATTTCAACACTTACACATTTCCCATAACGAATAGCAAAATCTTACGAACAAAATTAACCATTGTAAAATAATTTATGACATAAATAGGTTCACATTCATTGAATATTTAATATTTAATTAAGTGAAACTGCTAACGAAAGATACATTGTTGTTGACAGGACTGTTACTCATGATGTTAGTAAATATCAAAATTTTCATTTAAGACGTTCTCTCTTTAAATTTCTAAACATTTATTTTCAATTCACAGAAAGTATTATCAAATAATTTTAAATTAAAATTTTTGTAGTCTGTTTATTAAGAATTTTACGTTTGAATTATTAGATTACCCTTCTACTTTGTTGGACCGAATGCATTGTTTTAATGACATTATCAATTTTTGGAGCGCGTAGTTACAATAAAAATATTTTAGCCAACGAAAATATAATCATCGCCTTTCAATGCATTGCTCCATATGCATGGACCGTCGGACTTGCTTGGTTGACAGTGGCTTGTGTGACAGGTAACGGAGGTAAATATAATTACAAATAAATATATTTTTCAGGTTTATATTTATTTTTGTTTCTGTTTAATTTACTGTAACTGGTAATAAGCTGCATTAATAATAATATTAAGTACGTTGTGTGAAATTAGTAAGATTAAAAGTTTACCTAATGGAAAATGCAATTTCCTACATAATACATAGCCTATGTACTATATTTGGGTAAATAGATATGGTAACTGCATTAATGAAAGTTATTTAGATAATTATTACTTCATACCGCAAAGTGTATTTATATTGTAGCTAATGTATGCTATATTATCTGAACAAGTTTACTAACTTTTCAGATACAGTTTTACCGGAATTTGTAGTTAATTAAATTAATAGGCTGGATGTTTTAGTTAGTTCAGTTAAATTTTTGAACCTGTTCTGAATAAAATAATTCGACTGTATTTGTTTACAAGTTTTTATTTACTTGTCGCTAGAATAAATTTAAATAATCACTTTACCGTAAACTGTATTTTTTGTACATTTACATTCTAGTAAACTTCAATCGTCACGATTGAAGTTTACTAGAATATAAAATTATAAAAGTTTT
This sequence comes from Centruroides vittatus, assembly GCF_030686945.1. Taxonomy (NCBI): domain Eukaryota; kingdom Metazoa; phylum Arthropoda; class Arachnida; order Scorpiones; family Buthidae; genus Centruroides; species Centruroides vittatus. The sequence goes on along the minus strand of NW_027122389.1, from coordinate 212,041 downwards.
AAAATTTTTAGTTTTGTTTGTTTATTTTCAGGAACTGTGAATCGTTTGTTATCTTTTCGTATTTTTGTGGTGTTAAACAGTCTGAATGTTTGGATATATCTGCTTCACTGTCTGATCATCTTATATATTTTTTGCAGTATGAGAAAGGCTACTGGTCTTTTACAGCTTAATGTGGTAAAGTTGTAATTTTTCATGTTATGGAATAGTCTTTCTAATCTGATCTTTAAAAATCCGCAATGTGACCTTTGAACTTCTATTCCCGTAATGATTTTAGTTATTCTAAAGTGTAGGAGATATAAGCATAAAAATTTCTATAAGTGTAAAATATAGGTACACACAAGCAAAAAGTAGACATTTAAATGTTTAAAAATAAAAAACATTAGTAGAAACTAATACTGAAAGCACTTGTTGTTTGTTTTATGTTTATTTATCTATAGAGTTTTCTGCATATTGCTTTTTGTTTGTCAAAAAATGTTCAGAGTTCACTATCGCTTTGGTCACCATACGAGGAATTACAAACGATGAAAAATGTGCTGGGGGCATGTTTGAACCGGCATTTTATATTTTTCTACGCGCCATCTGGTGGCGATTGAAAGATCAGGTATCGGCCACTACATTAGTTTGTAGACATTATCAGTTTTGTCATCGAGTTTCTCAACTTTATCTTTTATCTCAGTTAACATAGTGAGGAGTGTGTTATCTTCATATAATTTTATTATGCGATTTATACAATCGAAAATGAAATCGGTATGACAGGGAGTGGAGAGTTTGCATTTAGTATTTATAGCTATGTAACCCTTAAGCTCAGAAATTACTTTATTGGCAGCCATACGGGCTGCTGGAAAAAGTGAGTCATCAGACGCATCTATATTGTAGCTATATGGAAAAAGCAATTTACTAGGAATGAAGTACAATAATTGAAATCAACAGATTGTCCTGATTCCAAAAATATATGATATGCAATACTTCAGAGGAATAGGCAAGGAATAAAAGCAGCTTCTATTTTATTACGCGAAGTTTTCAGACGGAAGGTCAATGACTGTTGTCACGGAAACTAAAAAGATGGAAATAGAATACGTTTTAAGAATTTTCATAATTTAAAATCTAATAAACAGATATTGACGAAAATTTGCGATAATGTTACATAATTGGTGTAGATGGTGACTCCAAAAAATCTTTTGAAAATAATTAACCGGAAGCGAGAAAACGGCGTTCGATTACCGACCGGAAATGACACCAAAAAACAGTGATAAATCGCTGAATAATGCACCAAAAACAGTGATAAATTGCTAAAAAATGCACCAAAATTTACCAATTTTGAAGGCAGTACATGTTATTACTGTACGCAAAAGGTGTCTTTACGAAAATCAATTTACCGGCAGCGAAAATTCCGGATAAGCGAATATAGCAAATTTTAGCTTCTAATTCAAAAATTTTTGGAAAAAAGTGGTCATACATGATATTATTTTGTTTCCATGATCTTCCGGAAAAGAAATTGACAAATTTAACGTATTCACAACGATATTACGCACAAAACGACCAAAAATATGGAGAGCACAATGACAGCAAACCTATCAGTCTCACATTCGAATCTCCTCTATTGCTAACAGGAATAGTATGATGTAGAGCAGCAAAACACCACTACACTGCAAGACAAGTGCTATCTGCTACCTGTCGCAGAAATGGCGTAATGGCGCATGTGTTTCGCGCTATATTATAATCTCAGTAATTTAGTGAATATAATATATATTTTTTAAAATTATATCCTTTTTTGTAGAAATTATATTTAGTTAATTATTTTGTTAACATTTTTGCCAATACACGGCGCTACGTGAGACCGAAACTCATAGTTTCCTGTATTGCTGCAAACAGCAGAAATTGTAAATAAAGTGATTTTAAACACCACAAAAGTATAGAACTGACTAGTAAATGAATGCAAAACAAATTATATACTACAAAATAGTTTGATATAGTGATTTATTTGCGCACTTTTTTACTGATAACATCGAAAATGCAATTTGGCACGATATCAACAAGGTTTTTTATAATCGGTGCCCGAAAAAAGTTTCATGCAGTAACAATTGCTTGTTTTAAGTGTTCAATGTCGGCATACTGATAATTTTCGTCATAAATTCGGTCAACCAAGATCCCTAAACGTTTTCTATAGAGTTGCAATCAGGAGAATGAATTGGCCAATTCCTTTATTTTCTAACACTGTTTCGTATGTTGTGATACATGGTAGATGCGTTGTCCCGTTGAAAAATAACAGAAATTCTTCTGAATCTACGTTTGTATGGCAGCAATTTGTTCTGCAGAACTTGTTGATAGTCGGCGCTGTTCATGCGACAGGTAACGAATGCTAAATCCAATTGTTTCAATGCAGAAAAAGCACGTAAAACAATAACACACCCACAACCGAAGTTCCATTGCAAAAAGGATTTGAGCTGCTTTTGTAAATCACGCCAGTAGAACGCTAAATTGAATTAAATTCTAGCCCATCCGAATTAAATTTTTTGCCCGAAAATATTATCTATACGACAAAAACATTGTTATTTCTTGTGCTAGTACAATAGGTCTAAACGAAACAAAAAACTTATCTTATTCTATTAAGTGGCGATATTTTTCCTAGTAAAATCGAGTTGGGCAGCTTTGTGCTCAGGCTTAAGTGCAGAGCACTTCTCATTCGAGACCAAACATTATTGTTTTTGCCATATAAAATCCTTCGAACGGTTTCGTGATGTACTTAAATAACCAAATCGTCTCAAATTTTACGCGCGAATGCTGTACAATTAGAAGCCGCGTTAATAGTTCGTCTGCGGTCTTGCAGGGTAAGCTTCGAAGGACATTCACTTCTACGCTTTGGTCTATAATTTGCAGGATTTGACAAATAATGCCGAACGACCTTTTTGAACGTTTGATGCTGTTTGCTACTGCCTGATAACTGAAATCAGTGCTTTTCAAAACTACAATTTGTCCTTTCTTGATGTTTGCTTAATGGATACTACGAGACATGATAAAAAAAATACTTTTACACTTCAAACTTGAGAGAAACATGCAGGTTTTTTACTTATGTGGCAGTATGTAAATTGACTTTCTCGCTATTTCGCAGTCAGCTACGCATTAATTTCCTAAAATTGTGTTTTTATAAGTTAGGTGCTTTGGAAACATTCAGTAATCAGAGACATCCAGTTCTTTAAATTTTCAATTCCTGTTTTAATTTATGGAGTCCTCTTTTAGTTTAAACGAAAGTTGTCGTTTTTTATGACCGAAACAATAAGAATATTAAAATCATTTCATCGTAATACTCATCATCATCAATATTCCGCAATTTCTTCCACCTTTAACTACTAAAATTTAATGACACCAATCTCCCTAATACACAAACCACCCTACCAAATATCAGAAATCATGGTCAAAACGAACGGGAGTTATTACGCTTTATTTTAGGTGGAAAAAATCGTCCCTTTCGTATACACACGTGTATAAAGAAAACTTTCAATTTATTGTTTCTTCCTTTTTCGGTATTTCTATGTGCTAGGTCCGAAAATCGTGAGGGTCATTTTCTAACCATCCTTGCGCATAACGGCCGGGAAAATAAAAATTAATTTATAGATATAAATAAAATAAAGTATCGAAAATCTGTAACTGACGTAATCGCACTGTACTTTTTAATATTAACAGTGAAGTTATATAAATTAATAATGTAAGTAATATATAAAAGTGGCGATTACTGAATTTTTTCGTGGTCATAGCAACAGACGAGCCATATATATAATTAAAAACAGATTAATACGAAAATAAAGCGTAAAAGTGTACAAATCGGCATAACGACGAACAACGACATTGCATGTTACACTACACTCTGCCTTGGATGAGACAACTGTTTAAAAATATGATAAACTATTTCCCGGATTTAAAAAAAATAAAAATTTTCTTTACGTAAATAAAAGCAGAAAATTCTTAAAATCTCGGTGTCCTTGATAATAATATAAATTACGAACACGTGTTTTGAATTAATAATGTGTTTCGACACATCATTAATTCAAATCACGTGTTTGTAATGTACCTGTTACCTAAATTAATATCGAATTGAGAAAATCTCAGACACTTCAACAATAAATAAATAATTTACTCGTTGAACTATTTTTTTAAATTATTGCGTTTTTATAGTTCTTCGTAATATTTATTTGAACATAATTAATCGTATTTATTTCTTTTAACTAAAATATTATTGTTTACTCGTTCGGCGTTTATGAACAACAGTAAGAAAGCATGGAAATGAGTCAGAAAATAACTCGGTTAAGATTTTCATATTTATGAATTTAACAGTTCTGGAAGCATGGAGAAATGAAAAACAAAATTCGGTGTTTTTTATGTGTACGTTTATTAGTGTGTGTTGGGCGAGAGCGTTTCTTTCATTCAATTTGAATTTTATAACTATTTTTTTGTCGAAAATTTCTAAACTTTTGCAGAGAAGTTTGTACATTAAGAGAATCGATGCTGCTCAATTTTGGTGGCTAAAGGTCTACGAAGTGGGGAAAGTACGGGGCTCACACGTCGTATCTCGATAGGGGTCGGACTTCGCGAAGATTTTACTCGTTATAAGTACTGGCAATGTTTTGTTTTTTATTTATAAAACTCGTCTCTAACCTGGAAATTAACATTTTGCCATTTTAGAATAATTAATAATATAAACATTTTAAAATAAAATATCGAAACAGATTGCGCCAGGTACAATTTTAATTTTTTTTCAACCGGGAAAATTACGCAGCTTATTGTCGGATATATTTTACATTATCCTGTCGGTATGCAGTAATTATTTATTTCCTTATTATTTCTATATTTATATATTCTCATGAATTCTCCCTCATCAAATAAAATGTATATGTAACCCGTAATTAAGTCTTTCGATACGAGGCGCGAAATGAGACAATGCTCGAAATTTTTTGCGAAGTGTAAATTGTGGAAGTTAAATTTGAATTTACGCATTAGTTATTAGGCTGACAGTTTAACCCTCGCTATTTAAAGTGAAATTTCCGAAATCTGCTTACTAGATTTTCCATTTTACTATCTGTACGAACAATCTCTAAGAGGAAAAGACACTGTATAATAAATACGCAGTTAGTGTAAAATATCCGCCTAAAAATGCATTTACTTAGAAGAGTTATTTTTTTGCGCGGTTCTTTTATTGTTTCCAAACGAGTTTTGAATAAGTTTAAACCATGATTATTTTTCTGTCACGTACTTCCTCGAACTGCATTTGCTAGCCGAACACTTTGCCCTTAGATAGTGAAATATACAATTATATTTTTCAAATATTAAATAAGATTTTTATTATTTTTCTTTTAATATTTAAAAGATAATCGAATCACTTGAACACCGGGAATAATTAGAACATCCAAAAATTATTTGGTAATTTGTATTTTAGACAACAAATCATGTTTTATAAGTTTCAGGAAAGTAGTTCTTATCGATAAGTCAGATTTTTATAATCGGGAAACGCAATTTTATAAATTCTGTGACGAGAGTAAATACAAGGCCACTTCCAAGTTGCTCATCGAGACAAAGAAAGCTCCGAAAATGAAGTACGAAAGGTTTTTTAGTTTCTTCTTACTCTTGACGATATTCTCGTTTTACGCGAAGTGCAACAATACAAATCCTGATGACGGCGATGATTTCGAACAAACGTCGGAAATGTTAGATACTGCAGAGATGCGAATCAAAACCTCTTTGAAGTCCGTTTTAAAGCAGAGTCTTCCTTACCTGATGAGAATTTTCGAAGAAGTAAACGTATCTTCACCTTGCGTGAAGTCTTCCACGCTCTTCCTGAAAGACTTGATGAAACTGAAAGAGTGGCCTCTTCGAAGTAAGTAAACTTCAATGTTTTCAATTATTAGAATTTAAGCTAGAATTTATATACACAGGTATTTCTCGTATAACGCAGATGAAAATGTCTTATGAACTGGGTCCGGGAGGTCTGAAAACGCGAAGATTTACAAATATCTCGGAGGGACAAATTTTACAAGATAACAATACTTTATTCTATTTTGACAGAAAAGAAAGTAGTCATTTAATTTTACTTTTTTGCGATAAGAGGAGTGAAGGGAAAGTTTTAAAATCGTAGCATTTATTACGTTACTTTCCTGGCTGTTATAACATGCAACATAACTGTGTTATGTTTTGTGAGATAAGCAGAGGGTCAGGGGTTCATGCTCGCTGACCACTTACACTGCACGGGTTGGGGAAACCCGATCTCTTTGTCGTTGGATAGCTAGCAGGGCAAAAAGTGAGTGGGGAATTCGTCAGTAAGTCGAAAGGGGTCTTGACTTGACAGGAGACAGGTTTAACAAATAAAACATTTATTGAATAACTAGAATAAAATACAAGTCGATTACAACTATTCTAAGATACTATGCGATTAAATCCGGTTATATGCAAGTAGACAGTTCTACGAGTTCTAAACAAACAGATGGCTAGGAGCCAAGCCTATTGCCGTTGGGAGAGAGAAAGAGTTTACAAAGGTCTTAACAAAATACTTCTTAGTGTGAGATTGGGCAGTAGTAGTGGTTTGGGCCATACTGATCACAAAAATAATTTTCTAATTACAAATTTGAATTAAATTAATTTTATTTTAACAATATTGGGAAGCTTTGATCACAAAATTAATTTTTAAGATTTCTTTTAATATAAAATTAAGTTGCAGTGATCATTTTTAAAATAAAAATTTGTCGAATGGTATTATTTCAGATCACAAAATTAATTTTTCAGATAACAAATTTGTCAAGTAAATTAAATTAAGATCACAAATAAAAATTTGTCGAGTAATAGTTTTTTCATCAATACCAGAATTAATTTTTTGAAATTATGTTTTTAAATTAATTATTTTCTCGATTGATGTTTATTATAAAATTTATTGAGTAAATTAAATTACGATTAGAAATAAAAATTTGTCGAATAGAATTATTTCAGATCACAAAATTAATTTTTCGACAAATTATTATTTAATTTAATCAATAAATTATTATTTAAAATTATAAAAGTTTGTCGAGTAAATTAAGTTAAGGTTACAAATAATTTTTCAGAATATAAATATTTTTTTAATGAAATTATTTTCAGATCAAACATTTGTCGAGTAAATTACAATTATAAATAATTTTAATTTTTAGAAAACTTCTCAATCCATACAATTTATACTAATATAAAGGATAAATTAAAACACGACAACTTAAAATAATACTTTAACAATCAGGCAAAGTTTAATAATTTTTTTAATTATTAAATTATTAAATTAATTTGCAATAATAATTTTTACAATTTGTTCTAATATCCAAGTAAATTAAAACACGACAACTTAAAATAATATTTTAACAATAAGACAAAGTAAAATACGGAAATAGTTCAATATAATAATTATTTAAATTATGTTTCTTACTTATTTATTAAATACCTATACAGTGTATTCATTTTGAGAATATCTGGTTTTTGTTTAAGAACTGTTGGTAAGATAGCATATCGCAAAAAGAACATTTCTTTTTAATATTATCCAATCTTAAACACCCAAGAAGTTCGATGTCTGAATAATTGTAGTTCCATTAGTAAAATAAAAATTTCTATCTGTCCAATTTTTGAGGATTTAGGTACTCCCAACTTTTCAGTGTGAAATGATGGAATTTTTATGTTATATATTGCTTCGGTTAAGTTTAAAAAATTAAATTCAATTTGCCCTCCCTTGTAATAAATTATATCGTACTTTTTTATATAAATTAAATAAAATTTCATATACCTTACTATGAATTCCTAACATCCAAAATTATGTTTTTTATATGATAAATACAGCTCATGTAAAGAAATTTCCAAATTTAACAGATTTTTTTATTATCTCGTGGTGATAAATTATCGAAAGTAATGAATTGATTATAAAAATCCATCTTCCAAAAATTGTTTGTATGTCTTGCTTCAAACCCAATTTGTCTACATAAGATGTTGAATGGAAGATTTTCGTCTCGGATCGTGAAAGCTTCGAAGACATGGATAACTCTTATATCAGAAACTATTACTCCATAAATGTTTTTTTTTGGTAGTAAAATTAACTTGCCATTGATCTTTCGCTGATAATTGATACTTTTTAACGGAATCCATATAAAAGTCTATTACAGTTCTATAGGAGTGTCAAATGTTTTTATGGCCAACAGTCGATAAGTTGAAATGCTTGAAAATCTATTAACATCGCATTCTGTAATTTTGTATAAATAAAAATTAGGATTACTATTATTTTATATTTAATAAGAAAATAACGAAAAGATTTCATACATAAACATTTCTTACCGACCATATAGAATGTTAATTGATGTACTAAATGTTGTCTCGTCTTTCTATTTTTGATATTATATCGCGATTATATTCAATTATTTCATCCATTTTATTAAATTGTTAATGTGAAATCTATAAAAATATAATTTTTAAAATTTATATTGTAACTGAATTGAAATGAAACTTGTTTTTAAAATTTACAAAATTTATTTCTGTAATGAAATGAAAGTAAAAGATATATTACAAAAATTTTACTCAAATTGTACAGTAGCAATAATGATAATAACAATATTACAAAATGGTCTTTCTTCAAATCAAATTTATACTGTGTGATTCAACCTATTTAACTTTGAATTACTATACGGTTTATACTAAACCATAATTTTTTTAAAATAATATTTATTTAACTGACAAACTCTAATTAAAGATATTAAATTTATAAAATAAAACTGTGATTACATACATTTTTTTTATTTATTATAAACTCATTTCACTTCAATGAAAATTATTATATATCAACGAACTTTAAGAATAAATTTTACAACAATAAGGTGGTTTATTTTAAAAACAACTTATTTAATTAAGCTAACTAAAAACAATAAAATTGTAACACTATCTGTATTAGTTATATATTATAATACGTAAAATTAGATTAGTTTTAAATATATTTAAAAAATTTATCTATAATATGATTACATTTATTTATTTAATATTAACTTATTATCAATAATATTATCATTTTAATTAATTTCTATACATTTAAATTTATATTACTGAGTATTTATTTAAATATAATTAAGAAAGAGTTTAAAGAATATTAAACTCCAAGAAAACGAACCTCTGATTGTAATTCCTAAAAATTTGTTTTTCACACGATAGATATAAACCCTACAAATAATTGCTGAATTCTTATGTCTAACTGTTAACTTTTTAAAAATAATAGATTCGTTATAAAAATGAATTTTGCTTGAACTTTTCCCTCCAGTTTATCTACAACATGACATATTTCTGCAAGTAAGTGAAGTAATTAATTTACATAAAGTCGGCAAAAATTTTTCATATTTCAGAAATAAGTTATATAGTACTTTTAAACTCTATCACTTAGCGCCTACTCCCTAAAAGTTTGTTTCTCATATGATACATATAAACCGTGCAAATAATCTACAGATGAAAAAAAGAAGAAATTATAAGTCATTTGAACAGTTTATAATAAATTTTATTTTAACAATAAGTTTAATATATTGTGTTTAGCTATCAAATTTATCCTAATGTCAGAGTAAATTAAAACACGACAATTTCAAATAATATAACACCGAAATTTCTTTAGCTATACTAATCATAAATCTTATTGTTAAAATAAAATTATTTTAATTAAAGCAAAGTTTAATATATTTAGTTTAATTATGGAATTAAACTGTGCTGATTTGCAATAATAATAATAATTTTTAAAACAGCAATTTAAAATAATATAACATTAAAGTTTTGTTGATTGTAACAAAAAATTACGGCTCTATTTATACTTATATTCATAAGACATTGACAGGCTTTTTTTACTACAATAGTTATTGAATGAAGCTAATAAAATTGTTTGTGGAATAACATGGTTCATCTGAGTTTCATATTTTATAAACTCATCAATATAGTTTAAAATTCTACCACCTCCATAAATTGATGTTAAACTCGTGAATTTTCGAAAGATTTACTTTTATCTAGAAAAATGTCTAACCCAAACTTTTGGTCTAAGGCAAACTTTTGCTTTTTCAACTCGTGATTTTCTATATTTCTAGGTTTGGCCTCGTTTATTACCGAAAATTGTAAACGAAGATAATATCTATATCAAAAACTATATTATAATACACTGTATTAATTTTAATGCAGGCCATTTGGGAATTTTTGAGAGTTGAAATCTAATTTATATTAAAGTATCTCAATTAAATATAGTCATACAAAGAAAAACGATATTTATTATAAATTATTTTAATACTTACTACAGGAGAATTTTATAGTACCAGAGTATATTTTGTCTAAAATTTAAAAAATGATAGATTCATTATAAAAATGAATTTCTGCAAGTAAGTGAAGCAATAAACTTTTGCTGACGATTACAACTATTTTACGATGCTATGCGTTTAAATGCGGTTATATGCATGTAGATAACTCTACGAGTTCTAAACAAACAGATGGCTAGGAGCTAAGCCTATTGCCGTTGGGAGAGAGAAAGAGTTTACAAAGGTCCTAACAAAATACTTCTTAGTGTGAGATTGGGCGATATAATTCGATGTATGGCGGTCGCCGACGATGTTAAAGAGTTGCTGTAGGTCTTCTCGCCGACAGGACTTCGTTCCCAGGCATGGAGAACGACGACACAAGAATAGAAACAACTTCCTATGCGAGCGTGCTAAGTTTTCGGTGGCGCGAGCATTTATAGTGTTAGCGTGGGAAGCGGTCGGTTGTGACGATGACTCGCGAATTCTCGACAGCTAAGTGTCAACTTTCCCTCCTAACTGTTGATAGTTACTGGGGACCTCTGCTCCGTTTTTCCGCGAGAAGATTTTTCTATCGGTGATTGTTTAATTAATTTTTGAACAAAAAATAAAAATTATCTTTCATTTACACAAATTTGCCCGCTAAAGTCCGCGGTCTCACACCATCCTTTGCTTCCGTTAAAATTATGCTTGGAGTATAATTTTAACTTTAAATTTCTTTCTCTCGGTCAAAACAAAAATTCCGCCAAAATCTGCTTGGGACGAGTTCAAACATTACCGCGTGACGTGCAATCGGCACTTCCGACCTGTTTACAAATTTCCTTGATGATTTACAAAGGTCTTCGACCTATGGTCACAGCTGCTGATGTGGTTGATTGTTGACAGTTTAAACAGTTCAATGTCCTTCGATGCAGTTTCTATGTGGTCGGTGTTTGTGGACTGCGATGTGGGTCGTAGAATTTATGTCGGTCTCACTTTCCGGATGTCTAGCTACTGGCGTTCGAGGCGTAAAAATAATTTGTTCACAAAAAGTTCTACGATGTCTTTCTCTCCATGTGGGAGAGGTAAATGTGATACAAAAAGTCAAAAGCTAAACACGCGCTCTTACAAACTTTGGGGTTTAATAAAATCGCTTACATGCGCTAATGTTCAGAGGCTATTTGCTGATGTTCAAAAACTTTTTCTAAAGGATAAAAAGGGTTAAGTCTAGGTAGTTCTTCTACTTCGGCTTCGTTTTCGCTAATTCGCTTATAGCCTGCGTTGAGCTCATTTTCTATGAAAGCGCCGCCCTGTTGAATTCTCCTTGATTTCTCGCCTGGAAAGGTTCCTGTAATCAGAGATAGGATGAATAATATGAAGTGAAGAAGATTAGTGTGACGTGTCGCTCTTTCACTTTGACCACGTTTTTGTTTCTCCGTATCTCCTCGTGATTCAGTTTCGTTGTGACGTTGTCGTGTGTCTTCGTATTCACTTCGTTTTTCTGGATCCGATGGAGGCTCTGTTTCTCTAGTCTCGACGTTAATTCGCTTTATTTCCGTTTTTGTATACCCTTCGAAATTGATCGAGTTGTTTCGGATGATGGGGTTGTAGCTCAGTTTAGATGATTGTGTTCTCTCCTTTCTGGGTCGTTGACCTACGTGATTTTGGGAGAGGTGTTGACACTGTTGCATGAATCGTAGAACGACCAATTCCTCTTCTTTGTTCTCAGGAGATTTTCTTTTACGTCTGGTCTTTGGCATTTTCGAAGAGCTTTGAATAACTTTGAATAACTTTGCCATCGGGCAAGAAAACTTTCCTCCTGTTCTCATCGATCGTTAGATTTTCTTGTTCGAAGAGGTCTCTTCCGATGATTCCCTCACACGGGAAAGTAACATCTTCTCGGACAATTTTGCATGACATAAGGAACTTGTGTCCCCTGAACTTAAACGTGGGAACTGCCATGCCAATTGTTTAAATTGACTCTCCTCTTGAGCCGTTGATTTTTCTTCGAGTTCCAAACTTAACAGGTGCCTTTCCTTTAAGCCGATTAGCCACTTCATTCGACAACATTGTGTCATTCGACTCAGGGTCTATGACGAATTCCACTGGGACATTATTTATGTATAATATAATGATTTTGGAATTTGTTTGAGTTTCTACGGCCCGAACGACGCCTTTCCACCGTTCCTCATCCTCCGAATCAGTGTCTGATTTAAGAATTTGTTGGATTCGCTCACTTGATTTGAGTTTTCACTGTCTTTTCTCTTGTCGCCTTCGATCCTCTGGTTCAGGAGAGGCCGACCCTTTTCTAGAGGCTTGCCAAGGTTTTCTTAATGTGCTCAGAGTTTAAATGATCAATATTTTACAACCTGATTAATATATCATATCAAGAGGGTATTTTTTACATGAAAACGGATTAATTATTTTTACATTACTTCTTACGAAAAAGATTGGTTTGGTATACGTTTTATTCGGTATAAGTCCAAACATCAGGAACGGATTAAAATCGTATACCGAAATTCCACTGTACTTTAAAAAAGTTTCATATTATCGGAATATTGCCATTCTTTATATTATCTTGTATCTCTTCATTCTCTGTATTATATCTATATATATAAAGCTACTTGTCCTGATTGACTGACTGACTGACTGATTGATTCGTCATCGCCCAGAGCAAACCGCTGAACCTAAAAAGGTGACATTCGGCACAGAGTTAGGGTCCGCCATGGGGATGCGCACTGAGAAGCGATTTTTCGAAATTTTCCCGCGGCGTGGAAAGGGAGAGCATTAAGTTTTAACCAGAAGAACGGCTTCAACTGTACTATTTCAGATGCGATTTTTTGTTTCCGATGGTAAAAATTTAAAAACTAAAAATTAAATTAATATATAAACATCTAAGAAAACTACCTGTTAAATCGTAAATACAACATTTCTATGAGTAAAACGAGATAAAAACTTTGTCAATTGGTCGATTTACAACTCAAAAAGTAACATTTGAAAATAGAGTCAAAAACAATTAACGTTTATGACTTTAGGGGGTATCGCGAGGTCTGTGGACAAATTTTCTTGCAATAGTACGGAATTTCTACTGACTTAACTTGCAAGAGTTACATTTCTTCCCTATTTACGAACAAACCCGATGGCAATCGGCGAAACACGAGATAAATTACAGCGAGTGAAAAAAGGTATGTTTATTTTTTACGTTTTACGTATCAAATTACATTAAATTCGACACAAATAAAGCAATTCTGTCGATATAAAAATATTTTACACAGTTTAAAAGTAGAGAGAATAAAGAAAACAAAGATGAAATAATAATTTTTGAAGCGAAGCCAAAAATTATACTATTTTAAGATAAAAAATGGCGTCTGTTGAAGGCCACGTGACTGAAATTAAATCGAAAAATCACATGACCTCGGAAGAGTTGATATCCAAATGTACAATATTTAGGTATTACGATTTTTTAACGAAATAAATGTTCGAACCGTTTAAATCCGAATTTATTACATATTTGTTCGATTATAGTGTGGCCGTAAGCCATGATATTGTATATTTGTATATTTTATTTGAATTAATCTTAGCCTTCCTTCCTGTTTCTCTGTTCTAGATTAATTTTAGAACATTCTTATCTAACCCTTATCTTGAGTAGGATTATCTTTTCCACGAAGATAAGTAGAACAAAAGACGGTGTGGGGCTCTGGGGCCAAACGGAAAGAGATAGATTCATTTTTGGTGAGAACCTCGAAGTAGTAAGGAGGGGAGAAAAAGTTAGTAGTCTGTAAGTTGATACGACCCACGTTTGATTGTTGCTCGTGTCAGTATTTTATATATTTAGCTTTAGATTAGATTGTTATAAATTAAATAATTACTATGGTGTTATGATGCCCCACACCATCTTTCCAATTATAAGCAATGGAGGTTGCCTTTTTAAAACAATATCCTTTGTTTTGTATGACACCCAAGTGATGGCCAAAAAAACGTTCAAAAATAGTGGAATATGTGATGAGTCACTGCAATGAATTTTCGATTATCTCGCATGATAGTGATGAAAATAATTATAGCAGTTCTGTCGAATACTTCGACGATTTGTCGCGATTTCGTACTTATGGAGGTTTATGCGAGTTAGTAGCAACGGGACAAATATTTCTGTTAACTTTCGAAGTTTACTGCAATGGCGAGCTGTATGAGAAATTTGGTGTAGAAGGAAATCCCGTGAAGCGACTGCGTTCTAATTTTATGCAAGACCTGTCTCATGCACATTTTGATGTTTATTTGTTAGTAATAACTAATGATTGAGAACCTTAGTGAAGTACCGAGAGAGGGTTATTTCTATCAAATTGAAAAATCCGAGAGGGCGAAGCCGAGGGTAACAGCTAGTAAACTCATACATTTATTACTGTTTTCTGTTAAAAGATTATTAAAATAGTCTTCCTATTTATTTAGTGATATGTGCTGAATACTATTGGTTCTCTTATTATTATTTCTGAAATTTTTCAAAATTCTGTATGCTTCAGTATTTCGTCTTTTACGTATAAAAGTTTGTTAGGTATTACAAACGTTGTCCCAATTGTTATTTTTTTTTGCCATACTTTTCTCCTAATAACACTCTGACGTTTTTTTGTACTTTATTTTATCTTTTATATTTTTTGTATTTATCGATTTTAAATATAAATTTCTGTAATTTTTTACCAATTTTGCTATTTCTTTATTCCAATAATACATTTTTATCTTATATGTTCCACATTTAACTTCTCCTAATGCTTCTTTAGCCGATTGATGTATACTCTGAACTATATAAGTGTATTGTTCCTGTACTGTATCAAAGTAAGTTTTCTCTAATTTATCATCTAGTCGTTTCTGATACAATAGTTGATTACTTTCATTTTGGAAAGAGAGTAGATTATATCTTGGAATTTGTAATTCTGTCCTTTTTTACCCATTATTGATACTAGTGTCAACTTAAAAGTATAGAAAATTTATTTTACTATTAATCACATAATAAAAACTTCCGCAATCAATTCCTCTAAAAATCTTGGACTATCGGTCCAAGATGTCAGAGTTTTTGCAGTATTCTGTTTCACAATGATATAGTCCAATATTGATTTTGAATTTTGTCTTGATGTCGAGTGTGTTTATAAATATCTTTATGCTAGAAATAACCATTTGTTATTTTTAATGAGTTCTGCGTGCATAGTTCAATTAATCATTCGCCATAATCAGTTATTCTATACTCTCCAAAGGTCCAGCTATTTGGTTCTTACGCTTTTTACCAATTCGGCCGTTTAAATTTGCTGCCATTATAACTTTTCTATTGTTGCCAATATTATTTATTACAGTATTTAATTTCTCAAAGAATTCATCTTTACCTAATTTATTTTCACTATCACTTAAAGAATATGTGAGCCTGGGAGAGTGTCTGAGGAAGTCTGACTGTTCTTTCCGGCAACACATCGTTGACCTACTCACTTGTCAAGGGTGGCTGTTACGTTTTGTTACGCGTTACGCGAGGGAGAGAAGATGAGATGGGGTCGACGACAAGGTGTGATCGACAGTCAAGTAAAGACTTTATTTAACAACAAAACAATATTTATTAAAATCAATGAACTGAGATCGCCGTGGGAACTGAGTCACGAGATCGTTGTCAGAAAGAAAAAAAATGAGGAATTCAGTTTAGTTTAAATTTTATGATGTTGCAGCGGGAGATCGGTTGCCATAATAGGCAAAATTATAAAATTTCCCACGAATTCTGTTTTTCGTTTTTAAAATCGTAAGAACATTTAATTCGGAAAAACTAGATAAAAACTCGAATTTCACACATATATTCCCAAATTGTAATATTTCTACCAAATAGAGTTAAAGTAATTTAATCATATTCTCATTCATTGCTTCTCGAGACGTTACACTTTTCTTGTATTTCGTGAATATCAGAACAGAAACTCCTCTTTTTGATCTAGTATTTTCAATACGCCACTAAACATGTAGATATTTATCCTTTATTACCACTACCTGTTATTCCTTTTTGGTTTCAGTAAATACAATAATATCCTATTGTATTCTATTTAATTCCGAGACAATTAGTCTTTTTTTATTATTAATACTTTGCACATTCCACGTTTCAATAATCATTGTCGTTTTCCGTTGTCTTTCACGTCGTCCCGAATATGCAGCCGGCTTACTTCTGTTGGGATTTTTAGCTTTTAAGTTTTTTTTTCTCGAGAAGGGGAGAGCTGGCTCCATGTCTAAACCTTCAACCCGAAAGTTGGGATCTTTAATCAAGGTTTTACTCTTCTAGGAGAATGGCTGTCACTACCTGCGAGTCATTCCTAAAGTATTAATGTGATAAAACGTTTGAAGTATTTTCAAATCGTTGGAACAAACGGACGAAAGTTTCGAATGGTAAATCCGTTTGTACCAACAGTGAGGGGATTTTTGGATAAATATTTTTACCACGTTTTTAAGACGTCATTTACTAGTGCAACTACACTGTAATTTGTCTTAAATCTTTGATAATTATCGTTTCCGCTTCTTCCAATCAAATTTAAATGTACAGATTACGGTTTTAAAAGTTCATTTATTTCCGGTTTATTGTTAGCACCTACATTCGCGGTTTCGCTTGCGCGCTATTTTTGTGGTAGTAAAATTAACTACATATATCGAGGGTTCTCTACTGTGTAACTGCACGAGAAAGTATTATTATTTTCTCTTTCGATTTGTTTTTCAAACACGTAATACATAAAGATAACGTTAATTTTATGTATTTGCTATTTGCAGTGATTGATTCTTTTGGAAAACTGCCGGCAGGAATGTTAGGAATGACACAGTGGATAGCAGGGGATTATGACCAGTGTTTGAGCATAGATATTCCTCAAAATAGAAAAGAAACTACCGACAAAGGAAGTGAACAGATTCGAGGCAAATACTGTGCCCTGACAATTGGAATACAAAAATCACTAAAGCGTATTACGAAGTCAATTCATAAGTTTGAAAATAATACATTGCTTAAAATAGCGAAAGAGATTATTGTAAGTATTAAAGTTTGAACAAAAATTTTGCGATGGATTAATACAGTTTAGTGTACTTTTTAGTTTAATTTAGTAATACAACAAAGTTGTATATAAAATAATTCCTGAAAAATCTTCATACTGAATTAATTAATTTTTTAGAAACCGATGAAGTTCGATGACATATTCAAAACAGATGTAGTCAAAACGAAGACGGGAATACGTTTGGATGTGTGCATTCCGAGTACATGCAGTAACGAAGACTTAAAAAACGTTGGGAATTGGAGTAAGTCGTTTGATATTTTGTAATTATACGAAATACTCTCGTAAATTCGAACAAGCGTTAATCAATTTTTTCTTGAAACCGAAACAATTCTGATCAATATATTTAGACAAATACAAAACAAAATCACGCTAAAATTCATAATAACTTTCTATATACAAATAATAATTTTAAAATGTGTTTTAATATGTATATAAATACCGAATTCAGTATAAAAAATTTTTAAAATTATTACTCAGTAGTCCGTAAACGTCTTACGATAACGAATTCGGATTAACAAAAGTAAATTGTATAAATTGGAAAAAAACTATTTTTTTGCTGTTTTTATAAGGAAGTAGTAACTGTACTTCGTGGAATGCCCATCAATGACAGATTCTGTAAAGAATTTGTAGAGAATTGACTGAAGAGTTTACGTCAGATGGTTCTGATGTAAAAACTACCATTGAAATTCCTCCGTGTGAAGGGAAGCATTGCATTGGATGATTGGCTTTCTTTCAAACACTTGTCCTTTTGTTAGTTCAATTCTATTTTACAATAATTTAATTTTTATCCTTTAGAAACTCAAGGGGGGAAAATGCATTTTAAACGCCATTTTATCTGATAAATTGAAAATAAGATAAGCAGTAAATTAAATTCTCAATTTAATTTATTAAAAAGTTAATTTATGAACTTATTTATGTGTTTAACTACTTTCTTTATTTTATTTTTCAGTATTAGGAACAATGTTAAACTTGAATGTCGAATATTGCAAAATTATAGATGAACGCATTGAATATAGTGAAGGACAATTGATATCGTTGTAAGTATATTTTTATTAAATTAATTATACGGTAACCGAAGGCAAGGCAAATGTCTTGCCTCTTTTTTGGCAACAGTTTGGTGAAAACTGCCCACTTGTCGGAGGATGGCTGCTTTACGTTCTATGATCTCGAGGTGTCGAGATTCTTTTTGTCAAGTCGAGTGGAGGAGGTGAGAGGAGTCGTCGGTAAGACGTAGGCAATAAACGAACAAATAACATTATTTAAGAAAAAAAACGAATATTTATTGAAAAACAATTAGAGGATTAAAAATACAAACATCGAATATCTATCGAGAGTTTTCTCTAGCTTCCGAGTACAAGGAAGTGGGGCGAAAAGAGAGTTTATACGATTGACTATTGTGAGGACAGGATTTAACCCGGCCCGAATCTTTTTTTTTTTTTTGTTCAAAACTCCTCGTGGGAAATTGTAGAAAAGGTCGAAATTCGAAAAATGTTTAGCTTTCCGCCGCCTCAAGGCATCTCTTTTTACTTCGGATCGAAACTCTTAGTCACAGAGATTGAATCATCAGCGATTCACCAACTATCGCGATTGGTGATCGAAGATAACGTGACCCGTAGTATATAAGGGGGAAAAGGCTAATAACGGGGTCGCTGAAGGTCCGAATAAGACGCACGTCCGGTCTGATCCGAATCGAGAATCGAGGGCCGAACCCCGAAGACTCCGAATCCCGTTGAAGACGAGTCGCCACGATCGATCCTTCTGCCAACCTCAACGACCGGAGAACGACCGATCCTCCTGCTTATCCATACAATTACTCCAGCCGACACATCCTAAAAAGAGGTATCACCCCGAAATTTGTAAATTCTCTCTCTCTCTTGCGGTTGAACCGGACGCGTTAGAGTAGAGCTATTCTCTGTAGTTAGTTTGTCTGTTTAAATAAATCGTTATTTGTTTTCACCATGGTTCCGTTTATTCGAATATCGCCTTAAACTTATCTACGAACCCACACGCTTCCTCTACTCGACCCGACAAATAATTACCCAATCTCGACAAGTCGGGATATCATAAAAATTTAGCCATCCGCGACAGTGGAGTGGGTCTTGCCGACCTGTTCTCCGAAAAAAAGGAAGTACGACTCCGTCCTCTCTCCGGACGTTCCCACACTATCATACCTCTTTGATGTTTTCTTGCAGGTTCGAATCTGTCCTTGTTGTGGTAGGCGTACACAATTATAAAAAGTCGCGACTAGATTCGTAACGCGCACTTGGTATAGACAAAATCGGCATAGCGGTTCCTCGGTCTATTCCTATTTGTCACCGTTAGAGGTTCGACGAGGTACTCTCTTGTAGAGGGAGGAGGAGTGCTTTCATAGATTCGTCTTGGAAAAATATGTCATATGGTTAAATGTCGGAGGTAAAGGTTACTTTAGCAGGTGTGAAGGTTAAAGGTATTTCCTGGACCAAAATAAAGTGATAAAGTTTACAATTAACGTTTGATTTTAAGTCTTGCAGTTTGAGAATAAGTTCTTGGGTGGGTAAATGTTTACATTCAAAAAGAACGGTTATAAATTTTGATAGTTATTGAAGAGATTTTCGATTTCTGTTCCCCGCGATGTTGTTTTAACGGATGCGTGACGAATTTATTTAAAATATGTTGAAAGTTTACGAGAGGAAAGAAAAATTTGGTTTATACATAGCTCCGATCTCACAATTATATTAAATTAGGAATCTGAAAAGTATGAAAATAACATCAAATTACTTAAAAATTCGGCAAATTGGTGGTGCAATAAAAAATATGAATAAATAATAAACTTTTTTCGTAAAACGCGATAATAAATTGATTGAAAACATGTTAACTAATAATCATACCATAAAAAACAAGTTTAACAAAGAAAATAGCCAATCGAATTTGAAGCGCGTTACATGATATTAAAGAGAAATTCATTTTCTACTTGAATGCACATCGTCTGTCTTGATTTCTGTATTTAAAATACTCTGGTTTAAGTCGTGAATTGCTGCTTTTTTTTTCTTTTTTCTTTATTTAAAAAATTATTGAACGGAATCACGTAATGTGTTTTGCCTTTTACTACAACTTAATATATTACATTCCAGGCCGCCCTCTAACTTCTTTTTCTCTATCATTCAGTCGAAACGTTAATTGGATCTGAATGTTTTGTAGTTCTTATTCCTGTTTGTAACCAGAAATATGCAAACGTATTGTGTTGAAAATTTTATCGTTTACCTTTACAGAATTATTGTTTGTTTCCCTGTACGTCTTTATAGATTGCATATAATTGCTAAATAAAATAGGTGATAATTCACAGTCTGTTCTTTCAATTGTATCTCCTCTTACTCGACTCGGAACTGCGTGGTATAATACCTTAAATACATTTACAAAACGTCACGAAACATCGGTCATATTAGACTTTATACAAAACACAATTAAAAAAATTAGAGTAATTTCTGCGTGAGCGACATACATAATATGTTCGTATTTAAGAGAAATTCTTTTGTGAGATTACGGAATTTTTCTTGTTAATTCTGCACGAGGAATTTCATTTCCTGCCAAACCGTAGATTGAAGGTAAAATCTCTTCGCTGGTATTTGTGACGATTTTTTTTGTTTGTGCAATTGATCTGCTGATTTTTCGACTAGAACTTTATTTGCAATACTTGCAAAATATTATGGTAATGATAATTCGAATATGTTGATTTGCAATTTCTCTGCTGTATACTGCCAAAGCGCGTAAAAATCTCAAATCGCACAGTTCGTACCAATTCGATATCGACAGAGATTTTCGTTAGAGTTAAAACAAAATTCTAAAATGAGTATTACAATACAATTCTGGTGGCATTATAACTGTTCTCATATTTTGCTAATAGTTTTTCTATTATTATTTAATGATAATACATCTTTGGCTGACGTTGATTTGCTGAAGTGATTGAACTTATTTTCATATTCGGCGCAATACTGATTCATATTTGATTATAAATGTTTACATAATTTTTAGTCATACACAACATATTTAAAACAATAGGTAAATAAATAATTTTAAAATAATGTACTTTACTTAAGTGTATAAATGTTAATTTTAAATGCGTGAGGTCACTTTACCTATTTAAATTGTACAAAAATGGATTAAATTCATTAAAACCATTGCAGAATATATTTAATAATAAAAACGAATAATTTAAATGAATGAATCTAAACCAAATTTTTTAATAATTGTTTATAGTTGCTCGATGGTAAAATCTCAGTATAAAAACGAATAATAGCGAGTTTTCCTCCGCTCTTCGATGTACAGCGGCTGATCTCGTTTCATATCCAATGACCAACCATTCTTCAAAAAGAAGTTTATCAGTAAACACTAGGTAGATCCATTGAAACGTTTCGAGACGGCAGACATACGGAAGATTCTCCTTCTACAGATAAGAGAGTAACGTGATGAATCGATGGGACCTTCCTGAACACTTACGCACGAAAGAAGGGACCATTTAAAAATGTTTCAGGAGGAATTGTGGGAGAGGAATCTGCTGGAGAAGGAACGAACACATTAAAATAGAATCCGGGTTATTTCATTACGTGTTTTTATCCGTTTTTCTCTTTGATCGCTCATCTCGTTAGTCTTCGCTTTTCGCTCGCGCTTTTCGAATGGTCTTCTATCAGTTTCCAGAGAAAATTCGGTATCAGCTGGTGACGAAAGAGAGGTCGACGTCGGTGTTCGATTTAACATCGAATTTCGATACCGAAAGCGCTTACATGTTTGTCAGTTCCCATCATTGTGTGACTTTAAATGAGAAGTATCTGTGATTTTTCGTGGTTTAGTTCTACAGTTTTTGTAAGAAAAAGTTGATGTTGATTCAGACCCAGCCGGAGCTTCACAAGTGAAAGGGCTTCATTAATTTAAGCGAGTGTCTAAGACATTTATAAATAAGAGCTACATTAAAATTGCATTAATTTATAATGTATACAAAAATGATGTTTATCTTGTTACACTCGAACAGATACAATTACAATCAGCGGCGTAGCGCAGTGGGGGCGGCACTTATAGGGGGCGGCAAAATTTTACAATAAATAATAATATCTTGTAAAAATACCTAAATAATAGGGCGGCTGACACCCACGCTACACCGCTGATTACAATAATAGTTAACTAATAAATTGTTAAATGATGTAAATTATATATAAGTAAATTGATGTAAAAATATTAATTATCATAATTTAGAACTGTTCTCGGCATATTTGTTGCATGGGTTTCATTGGCAACGTTTACAGAAATATTACTGAGACTCGATGTTATTCCTTTGGAGGCGAGTAAAGGTAAGTCTTTGCGATTATCAAAATAAACTTTTAACATATTTAAGAATGAGAATTTATCTATTCATATTTTAAAGTTCAGGAAAATGATTTTTAATGCTGATATTTTCGACTATATTATGAACAATTCATAAAAATAGTTCTACAATAAATATATTTATATCTGTTAAGTGCAAAAAAAAATAAATTATTAATGTTTGTTATTTGTAGGAAAAATTTTCGAGTATATTCTCAAAGCTTCACCTTATAAATCTGTGCATAAATTATATTCGACGAATCTTGACGAAAGTACAAAGTCGATGTGCGGTGTGAAATTTCTTCTAGTAAATATTGTGGTGATGACACATGTATACGTGACAGCATTGTTTTTTCCAACAATAGAAGGTACTTTTTCTTTTATTGTAAGATATAATCAATCAATCAATCAATCTTTATTTTTTGATATAACTTTTGTTATTACAAAAGGAATTAAAAGAACATTATTGTTTTAAGGTAGTTACATGAACAAAGAAATTGTATAATTTATACAAAGTTAGCTTGAAAAAATTATCATCGAGTATAATTTGATAACTAAAATCAGATGGCAGAGTAGCAGCTCGGGTATCCAAAAAGAAGTCACAAAAATCGTGAAGGTGTTTTTTCATATCCATCACTACTAATACACAAAAAAAAAAAAACACTCTGAGTCGTCCGAGATATTAATTGCTTTGCCGTTTAGGTTTATGGAGAATCTATTTACTCTAAACTGTGCACCAAATGACTTTAGTTTATAACTCAAATCAGACAATAAATAAGGCGTTGAACTCCACATTCAATTTAGAAAGATTTGACTGTTCTAACCTCTTTCAGTCAAATATTGAACATCCATAAACCAATACAGGTCTCTCAATCGTCGACCACAGTCCAGAAAAAACAGACTCTTACTTAAACACATATGACTAATGCTATATGACAATCCTATATTATTTAATAATCCTTTAGCGATAGCAGGCCGTGGCTTCAAAAAAGAATTACTATCTATCTTTGAAAGTCTTGTATATGTCAATTTGCGATAATCGTCTTCCGGTAGGTCAACTAGTTTCCTCCAAAATCTAAACAATTTTATCACCAATCCAATTGCGAGGGGAGGTCTTCCCAATTCCATTCTCAATGCAGACCCCGAGACAGATCTGTTAATACGGAACACCCGCTTAAAGAATAATAACTGTATCGGTTCAAACTTGTCCACTAAAAGACCGCCCCAAACCGGGAAAGCATAAAACATGCTTGGTCCAATCAAATAATCAAATAGTTTAAAGTAGTTGTTTAATGAAGACGCTTTGATTTTAATAAGTAACGTGACGAGATTGGAAATACTAGATCTTGCAGCAGGTAACACCTTGTTTAAATGGTAGGAGAATGTACCGTGTGAAGAAAAATAAATATCCAGATATTTAAAGTTAGACGCAATTTCAAATCTACGGTTTTCTAAACTAAAACTATCTGTCCTTTAAACGTAGACAATGTGGATCAAACCATTGCCCCTCAAATGATAATAAGAAAATGTTCTTCTTGACCATCCCACATCGTAAAGCCGAAGTCAACAAAATGTTTAATAGTTCACCAAAGATAAATAGTCATCCGATCTATCTTGTTTCCATACGTAACGAATTTTTGGGAGTTTCAGAATACGTACGCTATCCGTCGTAAATTCAAATGAAATTGAGATTGGAAAGTGATCAGAATTGAAAATATCGAGAATTCTAAAATCCAATAATCTATCTAGTAAATAAACATTTACTGTTATTAAATCTATAACAGATAGACCAACTGTCGAAAAAAAAGTGAATTTAGCCGGATTGTCTGAGGCACATCGACCATTTAAAATATATAATCCGTGCGACTTAATCAGTTGTAAAAAACTTTTTCCTCTTTCGTTCAATGTTGAGTCATTAGATCTTCGGAAATTTAAAACATTAATATTACTCCCAGCATAAAAATTTTCTAGTTCCTCGCCTATTCTGGCATTCGTGTCACCTAAAATAACTATATCGTCGTCAGGGAAATTCATCAACGAGTCTTCCATTTTTTTAAACAGAAAATCGTAAAGATCTATTCTCATATAAACGAGAACAATGATGAAGCTTTGACTAAGCGAACAAAAAAATCTTCCATAATTTAATTTAATCACCATAAGATTATCGGAGTTAAACAACATTTTCGAAGAGCCGAATTACTGGGAAATTGCAAAAATAAGACCGCCATAAAGACGACCGGGACCAAAATTGGTCTTTTAGCAAGTTTTTCGTATAGAAACAAATCTGGGTTCAACATAGAGAGAACCGGTTTGAAATACTTAGTTAACCGTGTCTCAGTTAAAGCAACTAGATCATAATTTTGCAATAAATAAATGAACTCTTGGTCGTTCGCTGATAAGTCCAGCGTTCCTTGGCAATTCCGAGACAATATTCTCATTTCCAAAGTTTTATTTGTCTCGTTAGCGGTTCTTCCACTTCACCTTTTTGGCTGGGTTTGTCTAAAAAAGTATCGATGTTCTGTAGTTCATTCGTATCCAAATTAAAAGTAAATTTGTCACCATCGACAGTCAGGCAGTCGGCTTTCAGAAATACTTGTTTTTTTCAAAGATTTTGCTTCCCCAAGAAAAGGCAACAGTTTTCAACGCCTTAATCTTGATCTGTATGACAAATCGTCGAAAACTCTAATGCCCGAAAATGACGGCGACGCCTGAATTTTCTTTAAATTTTTAAAGATTACTTTTTTTAATCTTGACTACAGAGATTAAACAAAAAAAGTCGAGTTCCCGATATTCGATAACTATTAACTAAAGGAATAGACTCCCCGCTCTGTTTTTTAAATAATTCAATAAAGCATAATCATTTAATATTATAAGCTTATTCCGTCTGAAAAAATTCGTTTGAATACCACATAAGAGGAACGATTGCTTAAGAATAGTTATTCAAAATGTATATATATGTTATCGCTAAAGCTCGAAAGCCGTTAATGTGTACATTACCTGGCTAATTTTCAGATTAACTAGGCTAATCCGTTAACGTGCGGAATCAAGATTTTTCTACATTTTACCTAGGTAAACTGCACATTAACGACTTTCGTATCGTAAAAGTTCAAAAGTTTGTTTCTCTCATTTCTTTCTCTACAACTTACCGAGGAAGACAGAGCAGAAACTGATGCACGTTCAATTTTAGCTGTGGTTCTTGGAAAAACAGAGAATGGCTTTTATAAAATTGGTACTGAAACGAGTATTCTAAAACAATTGTATGCTAAATCTGAATTCGGTGTTTGCAAAGAAAGAATTTTAACGAAGGAGATGTCTCCGCCGTAGAAATATCTTTACGTCAAACAGCACTAAAACAATCCCTTTGTACTGGGCAGGGTTTCAGAAAATGAAACCGTAAATCTAATTGTACCACAAATTGACGCGCTTGTCGCAAAAACCAATTGCTATGTAACTCAAAGTGTCACCAATCTTTAGATTACACTAATAAGTAAGCACAGTTTTATCATGTTTTTCATATTCATTTCCCTAATTGTAATAATATTTTAAACCGTTTGATTTTTTGTATTACAGTTTTTTAATCGATTGATAATTGATACTATCAACTAATTTGTTGATTGTTTAATTGTATTAACTGGATTCTTTAGATGTCGAAAATTAAATAAATAACGTTATGTTAATTTAAGCGTACAGAAACGTTGCCGTTGTTCCAGCAAAGATCTTATTTTCACTCTACCGAGTGCCTAGTAGGTAATATGCGGATTGCCTAGATCATCTACACATTACCTAGGTAATTTGAGAAATGAAACAATTTTCGAAACTTTAATCTGGATATTAGCGAGGCAATGTATACCTTAACGGCTTTCGGACTTTAGCGGTAACATATATATAAAATTACATTTTCCGAGTTACTGATTCATCATCGTCGAGAGCAAACGACTAAACCCAAAGGAGTAATTTTCACAGCGCATTCCTAAAATGATATAGATAACCGCTAAGAAATTAATTTTTAATATTCCGTCTCTAATCTGGTAAAAATGAGGTACAAGAGAATAATTTGAAACTAAATTTTTGGTCGGAATTTTGTAGCTTTGTTGCGCAGATGGAATAAATTTGTCATCTTTTATCGAAATTACAGACAAAAAGTTTTATCTTAAATATTTTTTGATTTGTTTAAAATTGTACTATTTAATAAATGTTACATTGAAGTTCAGATTTTCCGGATTACTCATTTGTTTTTTATAAGTTTCGTATTTTTTGAGTAATTAGGAATATTAATATATAAATATATATATATATATTTTTATACATAAGAAATATACAAATTATATTGTATGCAACAAGTAAAGACAGTTTCATCAAGTAAACAATAGATAGTGCCGCAGTATTTCTAAAGCGTGCTATAGTTTGAAACAAACAAAAATCAGTCACTTTTTGGAAATTAGTAACAACTAACGATTCAGAATTTTAGTGACGTATCGAGGGAGGGTTATTTCTATCATATTGCAGCTAGTTAATATATCTAAAATTTATATATCGAAATAAAATATTTCATACAAAACATTTTTTATATTTACCCATTTAAAAAAAACGATAACTATATTTTTTAGAAAAATATTCCAACATCTTCAAGCTTGTGGATCATTTTTTATTCGAAATTAGCCTCCAAGGCTTCACTATGGTAGAAACATACTTTTTCTACAGGTAAGTCATTTTAATTTAATTGATACGTATAAATAAAATAGTCGACAGAATGTATACATTTGCTATCATAGTAATTATAAAAACATTTATAGTTTTTAGCGGAAATACTTTTCTGTTTAAAATTACTAACGAATAATATTTCTGGCTAGCGGGTTTATGGTAATGTATCTGAGACAAAAACGTGGACGAAACTCTGCCAAGTACTACATTATGTTTTCAGTCAAGCGAATTATCAGGTAAAATATTTAACACTTACTGTTATTGGTTCGTGTATTATATTTTGTTCGTGTTGCAGATATACACTTCCGATATTTTTCGTTTTGGGCTTCGCAATTCTTCTGCCTCTTCTCGGAGAAGGTCCTCATTGGGATTACGTTATTATTCAGGGAAAACACTTAGAAAACGAATGGTGGAAATATATCACTCATATTCATATTTACTTACCGGATGGATCGATGGTAAATGCATAAAAGTTAAAATTCAGTTTTCGATTAAAGTTTCGGACATTATAAATGATTACGTGAAATTATTGACATTTGCATTCACGCAAGCTGTTTTGAACAAACCAATGTATTAGATATATACTATTAATCGTTAAGCCACAAATGTTTTTAAATTTCCTTACGTGTTATACATTAATAAGTCTGTGAACTTTTCTTCACTTTAAACTTCTGCATAAGTATGTTTTCTTTGGGACGTTTTCCATTTGATTATCCGTAATGTCGATTGTTTGTTAAGAGAAATGCAACTCACTACAAATTTCGCAACTTTAATCGGTGGAAAAAATTCAGTAGAAGTATAAATGTGGTTTTCTAGTAATACGAAGAATGTTTAAAATTCCATTTTAATTCGTTTTTTTTTTTAAATTATGTATTATATTTAATTTTTAATAATTTTTTTATAAATGTAAACATCTCTTACAAAACCATTTTAACAAATTACATATTATTATAATTTTTCGATAATTAATTGTAGTGCAGGTTGCTGTTGCTTCCGAAAATACTGTTTTAGTGACATAGTGAAATACGAACTATTTACACGTTCTAGAAAACAGGTGGAATCACGATATTATGTGAAAAAAGCAGTATTATTTAACTATCGAAACCGATGGTTAGTTTAATGGTTAGATAAGGATTCGTCCGAAGCAATTCTCTCGTGATTGCTTTAATAAAGAGATTTATTGGTTTATTAAAAACTGTATTAATCTGTAATGTGCAGAAAACTAAATAACATCTGAAATATGTTTTATCTCGTTTTTCTTTTTTTTTTAAGTAAAATGAGAAACGTTTAAAAGAAAAATCTTATTAACGGAACTTTAGAAACAGTGATAAAATTTACTAACGCTCAGTAATTGGTAGGAATGGCTTTAATAAATGAATTTATGGCATAAAGATAGGAAAAAGTAAACTTTTGTAATTTCTGCCAGTCGATGAATACTTTTATGGATATTACTTGTGTTTGTGTGCATTAAATATTTATAGATTCATCGAATAAAATATTAGTAGTATCATTAGTTTTTAATTTGTCTTCTTTATAAACATTATTTAGGAGTTCCTCGATGTAATATGGTTCATCAGTGTGTTGGTGCAGCTTTCCATCTTAATGTCATTTTTATTATGTATTGTTGACAGGTAAGAATTCGACTATTTGTTTCTTACTAATACGAAAAATTTATTTATATTTTGTAATATGGTCCCATCTAGTGTTGCCTGATACTTTTAGTGTTTGTAGCCAAATACAATTTTACAAGTTGCGCGAAAGTACCTAACTCAAAAAGTTTGTTATAATAACCTAAGTTTTGACGATTACATTAAAAAAAAACACTATTCGTGCTTTTCGAGCGGTAACTTTCATCCCATTAAATGCTTTTGGTCAATTTGCAGGCCTGTAAACTGATCGGAAATAAGTAAGGATCGCGAGACTCAAAACATACACACAGTGTAATTTACTATGTCGGGAATACTCATTTTATTTACAAAGTAGATTGCAACGAATATTGCGACAAGTGATTTCGCCAAGACGGACTATAAAAATTAATTTTTCTATGTAATATTTTCAATAGTTATTAATTTGCTATTACTAACAATTTATCAAAGTGCAGTTATTTAATTAATTTAAAAGTTGACTATTAGAATTTTCATGAAGCCAATTCGAACTGTACATTAATAATAATAATACATATAGAATTTATACATCCCGTACAGAAAGTAGACTACAAAAACAAATTAAGATATTAAAAACAGATATTAAGTTTATCATCGAAAATTGCGTAAGGAAAACTGAAAATCGTTTCTAGATCATCTTTTAAAACAGAAGAACAAAAATTAAATTGATGAATTTTATCGATGTATCCAAAATGCATGTACAGTGCAGCATCGATTGTTCGACTCAATTAAGGACCGAGGTCAATCGGATAACCGATAGACTACTTTTTGTCATAGAAACGGCAAATTCCATCGAGAAAGAGAAAATTCACACGTACAGCTTAACAAAATGGATACTACGCACATCGACAGGACGCAAGGTGAGATTAATAAAATAATTATCGATATAAACTACTGAAAAACACATCTAAGGGAAAAGAGAACACTTAAAACACTTTCCCTTCCTAAGTCCATCGCTAAAGCAATCCCGACAAGGGATAGGAACTATTTTAATTTGAAAATACTAAGATCAGCCATAAAGTATAAATATATAAAGCTTAGAGAATTAAAGCGCAATTTTAAAAAATCAAACGACAAAAATTCGAAATACTCAAACAAAAGAATCGACCCGATTATAAATTTAAGCGATTACGAAGCCAATAAACATGAGAAATTAGTAAAACGATTTCAGTATCCGCCCAACATGGAGATTAGCGCATGGAAAGAATCTCTAGTAAAAAACAAATCACAGGTTAAAATCAACTAATAGAAGTGGAAAAGTGCCAAGTGTTTAATAAATAACACGGTCTTGTGTTTGATGCTCAACATATAAGAAAACACGGTTTCAAGAATACTTAAATTATAAAAATTTTTGTCATAGAAACGGCAAATTCCATCGAGAAATAGAAAATTCACACGTACAGCTTAACAAAATGGATACTACGCACATCGACAGGACGCAAGGTGAGATTAATAAATAAAATAATTATCGATATAAACTACTTAAAACCACATCTAAGGGAAAAGAGAACACTTAAAACACTTTCCCTTCCTAAGTCCATCGCTAAAGCAATCCCGACAAGGGATAGGAACTATTTTAATTTGAAAATACTAAGATCAGCCATAAAGTATAAATATATAAAGCTTAGAGAGATTAAAGCGCAATTTTAAAAAATCAAACGACAAAAATTCAAAATACTCAAACAAAAGAATCGACCCGATTATAAATTTAAGCGATTACGAAGCCAATAAACATGAGAAATTAGTAAAACGATTTCAGTATCCGCCCAACATGGAGATTAGCGCATGGAAAGAATCTCTAGTAAAAAACAAATCACAGGTTAAAATCAACTAATAGAAGTGGAAAAGTGCCAAGTGTTTAATAAATAACACGGTCTTGTGTTTGATGCTCAACATATAAGAAAACACGGTTTCAAGAATACTTAAATTATAAAAATTTTTGTCATAGAAACGGCAAATTCCATCGAGAAATAGAAAATTCACACGTACAGCTTAACAAAATGGATACTACGCACATCGACAGGACGCAAGGTGAGATTAATAAATAAAATAATTATCGATATAAACTACTGAAAAACACATCTAAGGGAAAAGAGAACACTTAAAACACTTTCCCTTCCTAAGTCCATCGCTAAAGCAATCCCGACAAGGGATAGGAACTATTTTAATTTGAAAATACTAAGATCAGCCATAAAGTATAAATATATAAAGCTTAGAGAATTAAAGCGCAATTTTAAAAAATCAAACGACAAAAATTCGAAATACTCAAACAAAAGAATCGACCCGATTATAAATTTAAGCGATTACGAAGCCAATAAACATGAGAAATTAGTAAAACGATTTCAGTATCCGCCCAACATGGAGATTAGCGCATGGAAAGAATCTCTAGTAAAAAACAAATCACAGGTTAAAATCAACTAATAGAAGTGGAAAAGTGCCAAGTGTTTAATAAATAACACGGTCTTGTGTTTGATGCTCAACATATAAGAAAACACGGTTTCAAGAATACTTAAATTATAAAAATTTTTGTCATAGAAACGGCAAATTCCATCGAGAAATAGAAAATTCACACGTACAGCTTAACAAAATGGATACTACGCACATCGACAGGACGCAAGGTGAGATTAATAAATAAAATAATTATCGATATAAACTACTGAAAAACACATCTAAGGGAAAAGAGAACACTTAAAACACTTTCCCTTCCTAAGTCCATCGCTAAAGCAATCCCGACAAGGGATAGGAACTATTTTAATTTGAAAATACTAAGATCAGCCATAAAGTATAAATATATAAAGCTTAGAGAATTAAAGCGCAATTTTAAAAAATCAAACGACAAAAATTCGAAATACTCAAACAAAAGAATCGACCCGATTATAAATTTAAGCGATTACGAAGCCAATAAACATGAGAAATTAGTAAAACGATTTCAGTATCCGCCCAACATGGAGATTAGCGCATGGAAAGAATCTCTAGTAAAAAACAAATCACAGGTTAAAATCAACTAATAGAAGTGGAAAAGTGCCAAGTGTTTAATAAATAACACGGTCTTGTGTTTGATGCTCAAATATATAATACATAAAGAATTTTTACATCCCGTACAGAAAGTAGACTACAAAAACAAATTAAGATATTAAAAACAGATATTAAGTTTATCATCGAAAATTGCGTAAGGAAAACTGAAAATCGTTTCTAGATCATCTTTTAAAACAGAAGAACAAAAACCAAATTGATGAATTTTATTGATGTATCCAAAATGCATGTACAGTGCAGCATCGATTGTTCGACTCAATTAAGGACCGAGGTCAATCGGATAACCGAAAAGTAGGAAAAAATACATTATTATTATAGTGTATCCCATGTAATAAGCATATTAGTATATCTCTGTTAACCTACTTCGCGTTGAACTTTTATCGATGTTAAGCCTAACAATTTTTTTTAAAGTAACAGTCAAATTATTTTTGTATATTGCACAAAATAATTACAAAAATAAAAAAAAAAGAAAATTAAGCTTGGTTTAAATCCTGGCTTCCCTTTTATGGTCGAGCCAGTGTTTCCAGCTAAGACACGCAAAAATTTAACAAAACTAACATTAAAGTAGCCAATACATAGACAAATATTGTAGTGTCACATCACTAGCAGACATTCGAATTTGCCGACTAGAACGCGGTCGGTTAATTGATGTGACGGTTGATCGGGTTTCGGATAATCGATGATCTACTGTATTAGTTTGATAAACAAATCTCAGCCAACTTTCAAATTAAATAACTTTAGAAAAATTAATATTATTTTTCCTACTTTTATAATTTATGGATTAACGTGTTTGTATTATAGTAATAATTATTAAAACTTTCTCACGAAAAAGAATATTTTAAAAATTTCTTTTACAGACACTTTTAACTTTCACTTACAAATAGATAAATTCATTTATTATACAGGAGACAAACAAAAATTTATTTGATAAACACAAATATTTGTTTTATTTGGGTCTTTAATTAATAAAAAAAAATAATGAAACACCGTTTTAAAGTGAATTTTTATTCAAATAATGTATTTATAGAGATCAACAACTGCCGAATTATCGGGCTAGCAAATGGCTATAGTAATATTAATAATTAAAGTTAATTTGCTACTAGAGTTAGGCGTTAGGCGCCATCTCTTGCTAAATTTAATAATTAGAATTTTAATTAAATAATTTAAATAAATTTAGGCCTAACTGGAAGAAAAGAATCGGCCCGAAGCAGGATTCGAACTCGCAACTTCTGCTATCCGTGCAGACACGTTACCAGTTACGCTATTCGGACCTTCGCTCCGATCTTCCCTTCCAGTTGATATTACCGTACCACCATCGACGGCCATTACAATGCCAGCTGGGGACACATTAATTGTAATGGCCGTCGATGGTGGTACAGTAATCTTATATAAACTGGAAGGAAAGATCGAAGCGAAGGTCCGAATAGCGTAACTGGTAACGTGTCTGCACGGATAGCAGAAGTTGCGGGTTCGAATCCTGCTTCGGGCCGATTCTTTTCTTCCAGTTAGGCCTAAATTTATTTAAATTATTTAATTAAAATTCTAATTATTAAATTTAGCAAGAGATGGTGCCTAACGCCTAACTCTAGTAGCAAATTAACTTTAATTATTAATATTACTATAGCCATTTGCTAGCCCGATAATTCGGCAGTAGTTGATCTTTATATGTAACGGGTTAGTTGTTGTTATATATAATGTATTTATAAATAATAAGAAGCCAAAAATGTAGCCAAGTCAAATTAATGTAGCCCAAAAAGTAGCGAATGCGCAAATGATATTTTTTTACGCAAATTAAAAATAGGCTATTCAAATTTGGCTACGTTCAGCTAAATTTGGCAACGCTGGTCCCATCGTACAATGCTAAATCGATTAGATAAGCTTACTAAAGGTTTCGAATTCTTTAAGAGTTTGTTCCAAATGAAATTATCTCTATTGGTTATTAACTAAAGATCATCTATGACCGTGACACTACAGCTTGCTTAGTTTTTGTGAAATGCATCTGTACAGAGTTTCAAAATGTATTCGCTAACTATATGCAAATAGGACAAACCGAAAATTATTCAAATAAAAAAAATAACAACCGCAGAAATGTGAGGCGGTGTCCACGAACACCGACTTTAATGCTGACTATACTACAGCCCAGTTTTAGGATTTTCTGTATCTTTAGTGCTGGCAGGAAATGTGTCTTTCCACTCTCCTCCCTTTTTGATCTAGTAGTTCACTATTTCACATTTGATTCTATTCTTTTCTGTTTCACGTTGGGCTCTAATCTTATTCGAGAACACGGGCTCATCTCTATTATAGTTACACGGCGTTACAGATGTTTCCAAAAAAGCTAATAAAAATCAATGCTAGGAAAGCAATAAATGTTAAAACCATCACGATTGGCAAATATTGTTTGTACTATTGCCGTTTCGTCATCCGCTGTAAGCAGATGCTAAGCCTGGACTAAGTCAAATTTAGAAAACATGCAGCTTTGCAGATGAAGTTTAAACTGACGCTTATAATCCGTATAAAATCAAAAACTAATCGCACGGCTTTAGTCATAATATTTTTGTAATCGCCAGAGATCTTTTCTAATTGTTCCTTTTCTGTTTAAAATTGGCACGATAAGAAGATCTCATTCTGGATCAGCTGTGTAGATCAAGAAAATTTTTTGAGCACTTCATCTATATAACTCGTCCTGAAGCTTCTGGCGAATAGCCAACGGAACATGTTTGGGTACGAATGATGCTAGGCAATAATTGCAGGAATATTGATTTTTTTAAATGTACTTAACTCAGCCTTTTCAACACGTATCGAATTATCTCGTAATGGTCTGAAATGGATTTTCTTAGATGTGTTAGATTTTACAGAGTGTAATCCCCAAAGTCGCTTACATTTTTAGGTTTCCGGTTCTTAATTCGTGTAATTTTCGGTTTTTTTAATACTCGATAAGTAAAATTTTTCGAAGTCGAGTTGCAAAATTTGGCATCTTGAAACCCACTACCAAATTGAACGTAATACGCATCGCAGATAAATTAGGTTCGGTCATTAAACACATTATTCACCTCCTTTAAGCTATCCATCTTCAGAATGGAGACCATATTGATGTTAGGGTTAAGATCTTTTATCGTTAATTTAATTTCAGTTTCGATAATCTAACGATAATTTGTCCGTTCACAGCGCAGGATAGTACGATAAATCATACATACCTGCAGTCTTCAGAAAATACTTTATTGAAGTTATTGTTATAGACATAAATCACAAAAAAAACACTTGACTACACGAAGAAAAAAACAAATCCGAAACCAAAAAAACGGGAATATTAATTTTAAAAACGAGGGACGACATCTCGAGCTCTACTCGCAGGCACTATCGTTGGGGAGTTGTTAAACACGGACGTTTAAAAATTGAAAAGTGTCTTTTGCAGCGTTACCGCCTGTGTATAGCATGAGTTTTCGGCTCGTATAGAATGTTTGTTGCTTGCAGCGCCAAAAGCACAATGGTGGTAAGGTTTGATACTAATTTTTTTACAGAATTGTTTTTAGCTTGTTACTAAATATCACACCAAAGTAGATTTGCAATAGATTTAGAAAGTAGAGAATTTCGAATGCAACCCTTAAGATTTGTCAAAATGGCGTTAGATAGGGATACATTATTCTTTCAGTATTTACAAATATCTTAAATATTGTTATTTAACGGAGGATTGATATTTTCAATATCTTTACTATGTATTGAATATGATTTTGCAGATGGCCAAGATTTCGAAGACTCGGCATAATTGTACTAATGTTAACAGGGATTATCATGTATATAGTTGACGTAGTTTCAAACAGATATTACGCGATGATTGTAATACCTGCGGCTGCTGAGTATGAACATTTAACTTCTTTGTCATTTGATATTGAATGATTATTAGTCAAATAAATTGATTGATATTTCTATTTATTTTCTAGGAAAACCTATAAATATATTGCTTATAATTATTTTAAACCGTATTATTCCCATCTTGGTTCTTATTGTCTTGGAGCTTTAATTGGTGATATATTAAGGAAGAAGAAACAGGTGACATTTGGAAAAGTATACTAATTTTATTTTTTTTTTATATTATTTATTTTTAGTTAAGTGAGATATACACGGTTAACACCGGTGGCTGTGTACTATGCCAAACCAAAGTCAGGGCATAGTAACCAAAACAGAAATTAAAAAAGTGTATCAGTGTGTGTGTCTGTATTCAGGAATTTTCTCACAATATGACATGTATTCAATATAGTGGCCTTCTGTAGTGTGATGTATGTGTTTCTATTCAATTGTAATGTGCCCCGGCTTTTGTGTAGTGTGTGTGGTATGACACCTGTAGAAAAGAGTACAACAGGTACAATAAGCACCCTATCCATCCTCCACAGATGCCTTATTTCCTGGGCGAGTTTTGTGTACTTGCTAATTTTTTCAGTGCATGCGTTTTGTATATTGTGAGTGTTTGGAATGGATATGTCTATAATGTATGTGATTCTATTGTGTTTGTCAATGAGTGTGATGTCTGGTCTGTTGTGGTAAATTGTTTTATCTGTGATTATGGCTCTGTCGTAGTACATTTTGTGCGTGTTGTTTTCCAATACTGTCTGTGGAATGTATTTGTAGTATGGTTCGTGGATGTCTACTAATTTGTGTTTCTTTACAAGCTCTTGGTGTACTATATTTTCTACTTGATTATGACCGTGTAAGTAATCTGTCTGTGCCAAGAGCTTGCAACCAGAAATGATGTGTTGTATAGTTTCTGGCATGATGTGACATTTTCTGCACGTGTCATTTGTGAGTGTTGCATCTTTGAGTATGTGTTTTCTGTAGTTTTTAGTATTTATGACCTGATCCTGTATGGCGATCATGAATCCTTCCGTCTCCCCAAAGAGGCATCCCCGAGCTAACCAGCTGTTTGACGCAGTTTTGTCAACAAAATCCTGGGCCAGGTCGTAAGAATGCCTGTCATGGAGTGCTTTTCGAGCCCACGATTGCTTAATGGTGTCTATTCCTTTTATATGTTGTGTTGTGTCCATATGATGTGAGTGTTAGTTTAATGGTGTGTTATTTCAATCTGCTAGAGTTACTGCTTTATGTAATTGTGATGTTTCTTGTTTCTTGTAAAAAAACTTTCGCAGTGACTGTATTTGTAATATTATAAAGCACTCAGCAAATCATTATAGATATACGTACTTAACACCTTACACTTGCCGAGAAAAATATATTTATTTGCAACAAACACGCAAACGTTTTCAGCCTGATTCACAGGCCATCTTCAGGCTTGGAATACATTTGAAATTAAAATTCCATCCATGGAATACAAAAATTCAAATTCAAAATTAAATAAGGTACAATCAAAATAAAATATTGAATAACTAACATAAAGCAAAAAATAACAAAAAATATATAAAAATGTAACAAATGAATACGTAAGCATTAATAAATGCAAATTTCTAAGACATACAATAAAACCACTATATTGATTGGTTAGAGCCCTTATTAAACTTCTTAACCATAAACTTCCATGCAGAGGGAAGACTATCTGCGTCCCTCGCATTAAGACAGCCTTCTTGTAATCTACTTCTAAAAATCTGCAACTTTTCCGCTGTCAAGGCTAATGATGGAGACGATAAAGGATTTATGATGGCCGCCTGATTCCATTTGACCGTAGCTCCTGGCGCTTGCGCCATTTGGGACAAAACTGTTGCATTAGACCCCTTTCTGATATCATAACCATGCTCCTTGATTCTAATTCCTAAACTTCTAGTGGTTACTCCGATGTAATCTTTTTTAACGCCCAATTGCATGTTTTCATACGGAATTTTATAAACTCCTGCTTTCTCTTCTGCCTTTATAACATCTTTATCATTCCTGAGGATTTTGTATTTATACAAAGTATAAGCGAGTGTAGAAATTGAATGAATGTAGTGTGGTAGTAAGTAAGTGTTTACGTAATTTAGTGTTTTTCCTAGTTCCTTTGACGTGTTGATTTTTGGAATTCGTGGTCGTTGTGTGGGATTTGTGCCTGTATATTTAGTGAGTGTTTCCTGAAATATAAGTGAGAGCGTATTAACTAAATCTATGTCTATGTTATCAGTGATGGATGAGGAAGTGTCTGTAGTATCATTAGTGGTAATTGTTGTATGTGTGTTATTATCAATGCTTGTTGCTGGATTATCCTGACAGATTACATGATCTTCATTAATGTTAGATGTTTCTGTCTGTTGATGTATTTGATCAGCAACCTGTTGTTTAATAAGTTCAAGTGTTGTTTGTGGAATAAGGTTGTTGTGTATAATTGTTCTTATTTGATCAACAATTCTTTGTTCAGTGACAGTGAGGTGAGGATATTGTTGTGTGAATTTATGGTGTAGTTGTTGTCTGTATGCTGTCGTGTTTGTTTCGAGTTTTGTGATGGTGTAATAAGTACGGATGATAAAGTTGTTTATTTCTGTTATCCATTTCATTTGTTAGCGTGGTTTTCTAGCCTTCGTGGTCTGTGGATGCATTGCTACAGAAACACCAAGGCTGGGTTAGTTTTTCACATCTGTTGAGGGCTGTTATTATTATTATTATGTTGGGTTAAGTTAGATATACTCGGTTAACACCGGTGGCTAAGTACTATGCCGGACCAAAGTCAAGGCATAGTAACCAAAACATAAATTAAAGTGTATCAGTGTGTGTGTCTGTATTCAGGAATTTTCTCACAATATTACATGTATTCAATATAGTGGCCTTCTGTAGAGTGATATATGTGTTATTATATGTATTATTATTATTTTTATTATTATTATTATTATTATATATGCACTCACACATATATATACGAGTAGTTATTTTTTTGTGACTTGGTCATGATTCCGGCTGCACTTTTCAATTATACTTTTTAAATGTATTTAATTTAATTTATGTAGTTCAACCTGAGATTAGTCGTGGTTTGCCTCCGTACATTGCATTTTTTCTTTAATAATATATTTGTACCGGTCATTTATCTAACGTCTTTCGAGAGAAATTTTGAATATAAATAACGTGATTTCTGATTTGCATAGGAAGTTCGGATATAGTTTATCGATTAGGAATAACTATATCCGAACTCCACCTTATCCAAGGTTTTCATATATGGTCTCGACATTCATGTATCTATCTTCGTTCACGAATGTAAGAAAACAGTGAGAATTTATAAGTCTACAATTTTTATAAATTGTTGCCAAAAAAAGTAAACCTTTTCTAAGACGAAGATTAATGGGAAATATCTCGATTTGGAATTAAAGATTTTCGAGTTAAAGAAATTAATTTTCTGAAATCATTACGATTTGGTAAATTTAACGTTATCGAGTTTATTCTCAAGAATATATTTACAAACGATTAGTAAATTGTATTCAGTTTTTGTCGTTGTTGATTGTCTTATCACTGGCACCCTACTTCCTCCATTCGGTAACATAGTTTACCAATAAAAGAATGAGAGAAAAGATATTATGAGTATTGCTGTGTTCGGCGGAGAGCCATAGTGTTTATTTATCTTAATCTTCTACCTTCAAATAAAATATAAGTGCGTGGATATAAGGTAAGATCACGGACTTATTCAAGTGTGAGGGTAAGCCGGAATATAGTTTTCGGTTTCTACAATTTCGACTTAATGAGACTTATGCAAAAAACATTGTATATTGTGCTTGTAAATCTATAGTCTGCTTTGAATTCATAAAGTTCATCTTACGTTAGCGAGGTTTTATTATATATTCTAAACTTTTTCTCCATTGTTTTGTTGGCGTAAAATAACGCCCCCCAGATATTTTTAGATTCGGCTGTTATATATCACAGAGAAAAGGTGTGGCGATCGGTCAAAAATGATTTTTTCCCGAGATTCTTATATTTTGGAGATAGGACATCCTAGAAACTGAAAAAAATGGAAAAATTTCAGTGGAGCTTTTACTGTGTTAATAAACATTATTGTGTATATGTGTGTGTAGCGCGATTTTGTTTAATTTCTTGAAGCTTAATAATTCCCGTACTTTTTGTCGAATATTTTTAAGATTTGGCGTGAGCGTTTCTTTATTATGGAGATTAATCGTATTACAATTTGCTGATTAAAAGTCGAGGTGGAATAAAGAGTGTTGTGTGTATCTCGAGTAAGATCAAACTTATTGACAAATTTTACTTGTTATTAGGATTTACAATTTTTTTATAAAATCCATGCCTGTTTTGAAAATTAAGCTTTCTGCCATTTTATAATACAGTAGTTAAAAATATAAATAGTGTTTTAATAAAATATCATAAGAGATGGAGCCATTCAATGTTGCCTAGAAAGTTAAGCAACTCGTAGCCGATGTTTTAAAATGTTGTTCAATTTGTGTCTACTATTTTAAATTTTTTATTTAAGTATTTTTCGAAAACACTGAGGTTGATCTTTTCGAAAACGTTACGAAAAAATAAATAATATTCGTAATTCGTAAAATATCTTAGGTTTGGGAATATCTATATCTATACGATTACTAGATTTAAAATTTTTAATGAAATATGTTATAATTATTTCTTATGTTCAAACGAATATTTAATATTATTAATGAAAAAGTAATATAAAATGTAATATATTAAATGGAATAAATACTGCGTTTACTGGAGTAGAGTAAGCGTCAAATTTACTCCAAAGAATTCAGAAAAAAACAGAAAGAACTGCAAAATGTTCCAAAAATCGTTTAGCAAAAAACAAAATTCCAAATACGTAGGCCTAATATGCAAAATACACATAAGGGAATAATTAATGTTAGAATTACTTAAACAACGTAATTATATTGTTGATAATAGCAGCGTACAATGTACTGTAACGATGTATTTGGAAGGATTTTGATGTAAACAAACTATATATCTCATTTGCGGGATACCTGTGTAGTCTCTTTTTGCCAGTAAGACATTTGTAATGCGATTGTTCATAAAAATACTGTAATAAATTTTCCGCAATCGTGCAATGTTATTTTCTTTCACTCAACCTGCACACGTCCCGTAATTGGCAAAAGCTTTCGGACACGGCAACATCGTGAGATAAGCGACGTTTAAGAAGAATATTAGTAGATGCATTTAATTTGTCGAAATAGGGACGACTGATAACGCCAGCCTAGCAAATTAATATATTAATCCCGAAGACATGCCATTGCCCTCACGATATGTGTTTTAAGTCATTGAGTTATTTTTCTGATAAATGAAAGAGCTGTTTATGCGCTAATAGTCAACAGATTGCAACGATACCATCTAACTTGTAAGTGTAAATAACACTGTACATATTATTAAGTACAAAACACAGCATTCCGGGCTCAAAATAGCAGTGGAGTTCTGTCATTGGAAGCGGTGGAAGCGGCGCTTCCACCTTCCAATGACTTTCCCTTGTAGTTTTTATAATATAAATTATCATATTTTAACGTACTTTGAATTAATTAAAATTAATATTTTATTATAACCGCATGACGTATCTTATTACAAATTTCTATACTACATGTGAAAATAACGATAAGATTGCTATTGTACAGTACATTCGAATATCAGTGGCGAAACGGAAGCGCATACGAGACAGCTTCCACGGCGAAAATAACTGAATGGTGTAATGCAGCCAGAGGACATTGGTGCATGAGCTTTACAGAGCACCATCCTTACCGGGTTTAGTTGGTAAAAGCTACACACGTGAATGCTTTTATTACTAGTCAGTCCGATTATAGGATCGGTCATGTCTGACCGGTCGGTCATAGCGTAAAACAGTCCTAACGCTTCCAACAATTCTATCCCTTAGCCAGTGGGTAGGGAATAATCTGACTAAGTGAATTATTTAAGATTTAAAAAGTATAGAGTATTCAATGTTATTTTTATGTACGTTGTTTTGCAAAGTTATATTTGATTATAATTTATTTTTAATTATACTATAATTATATTGACAGATTTTCAGACATAAAATCTTTAGAGTTTTTATCACTTTTAAATGTTAATAATTTTAATACTATGAAAAACAGTTTTTCCAAGCGTGTTTTAATTCTTTAAATTAAGTAAATTTAATAGGTAATTTTTTAATTTATCTAAATTACATAGTGAATCGCAATATTTATATTCGTGTCCGGTCTATAGGCCTTATTGACAAGTAACTGTAAAACATAAAACATATTATATTTATGTGGGTGCTGGGAGGCGGACAGAGCCTCGTTTCTCCTTTTTGTCGGCTAACAGGTCCGTGAAACCTGCCCACGTCAAGATGGCAATTCTGAAAGGTTACGCGTTACGCGTTTT
The DNA here is from genome assembly GCF_030686945.1 of Centruroides vittatus. Classification (NCBI taxonomy): domain Eukaryota; kingdom Metazoa; phylum Arthropoda; class Arachnida; order Scorpiones; family Buthidae; genus Centruroides; species Centruroides vittatus. The sequence goes on along the minus strand of NW_027122389.1, from coordinate 169,729 downwards.
TAGGCGAGTGGAGGAAGTGGATAGGTCCGACGATAGAGCGGCGGTGACGATACCCGAATAAAAGACATAGCCAACGGATAATAACAACAACAAAAATTTATTTAAGCTAACGATATAATTACAGAAGAGGCGCGCGACGGTCGCCTCTTTCCGCATCCGCGAAGGGAGAGTGTACATAAATTCGGGTCATACCTCGTGATCCGGGTCGGTCCTCGTAGTCAACGTATTCCGTCGATTTCGGGCGGTTTCCCTCGATATTGCGCGAACACACAGTCAAATTGACAGAACGTAACCGGCCCCCCTGTCTTCCCTCGTCGCCCTTTTATTCTCTCGGTCACGTTATTCCGTTTCGCCAACCCCCGTTTTTCGACTCTTGTTCCTCCTGATTCATATTTTCTCCGTGGGAGCCAAGCAATAAAATACTTTTATTATTAACGGCTTGGTTCCGGCGGTTCGAATTTTCACATTTAATATCGATCCGAACAACGACGTAGTAAAAGAATTATATCATGTAATATCATTAATTTTTTCGTTACCATCTACCCGTGGGTCTGCTGAGCGCAGTTTTTCGACCACGAAGCAAATTCATACATTGGCCAGGAACACTCGGTCAAAGGAAGATTGTAGTCGCTAACGTTGCTTTAGATAGAAAAAGAGCTTTCAAATACGTTGATGAAGTCGACGACCGGCGACTTTTATGATAAAGTAATTAACAACTTTGCGAAAAAAAGTCGCCGAATAGAGTTAGTTTATAAAAAATAAAAAATTAGTTTTTCTATCATTGTTTGTATCGTATCAATTTCATTATGTATGTATTATTTGTATTTTAAAACTATAATACATAAATTGTTTATTTTTCTCATTTCCCGTATCTGTTTAAAACTTTTATGGAAATGTCATGTACCGGACAGGTCTGACCCGTCACGAATGACGCGAAAAAACGGTTAATCAAGAAAAAATTTATTAGTTTAAAAAAACACAGGAAAAAGTCGTTTGTAGTCGGACACCCATTGTTTATATTAAACTGCCAGGCAGAAACCATAAATCGCGGAAGGAAGTCGTCCTATGATCGGTGGAAGATCGAATTGGTCTTCGATTTTGACTTCTCTCGCGCTCCAGGTAAGAGTCTCGTTACGTTCAGTATCGAGGGATCGACCAGTCTGGAGGCGTGAGTGAGGGAGAACGACCAATCAAAATGGATGAAAGAGAGAACGGAGATTGATATAATCTCTGACAATCGAAGACACCCGGCACTCGGTTAACGTTCCGAATAACCGAAACGCCGCGCGCCAACGCGCAAAAAAAACAGTTTCTCGTCTATTGTGCCAACCCGTAACCCGTGCCACTTCGGACTTGGACCGTGTCCCCGACGCAAACAGAAGAAGTCTCTCCGTGCCCTACAGACTTGTTAACGCCACTTTCCCGAAGCCACCTTCGATCGACCATGAAAGAACCACATCGACGCCCAGGATGTCCGAACGGCTGGTTGTCCTAAAGCAAACTACTTTGTACATCGTATATGTTTCTTTTTTTCGGTTTTTGTCAGATACGTCTCTTCTGCCACCACGCACGTACAGTACGAATGGACCCTAGGCCATCACTGACGCGCATTTAACTGATTGCCCCCGGAAGTCGGCTTCTCACAGAAACACAACTCCCCTATTATCAAATGTCACGGCACGCCACTGCAAAATTGGTATTAACAGTTAGGATAATAAAGCTACCCCTACCAAATTTCAATATTATTGGTAGGTCTAGCTTAATTTTAAACTTCATCAATATGGTCTACACCCATTTTGTCTATCTGAACGTATCCTATTATGATTTGTGTCATCTGACTATACACTCCTCTTCCAATTTTCAAAGGTGAAGTTTTTGTAACTTTTCGTAAAATCAAGACGTTTCGAGTTATGTGAATTGGTAAGTTTAGACTTTGTAGTCTTAACTGTAGCTTTGAAGTCGTTATGTTTAAGGCCTTTGTGAATAGTTGTAGAATTCCTGACTACTCTTATGTCATGTTTCAATTTTGTCTTCATCTGTAATGGCAAGTTAACCTGTCCATTGTTATCAAACGTACACGGTACCTTTCTATTTGATACTGAATATACTCTTTTTTCCGGGTCTCAAATTTTGCGGACGTGGTAGCTTACTATTTTTTATTGCCAACATACTGAAACCTCCTACACCAACTTCCGAAGCTGTTTTCTCAATAGATAATCTTTTCTTTAATTTCGATGCTCACTGTTTAGTTCAAATATACAACATTTATAAAAATGTAGTTTAGGTTTGCAAATCTAAGCTAGAAGCAGTTCTAAATGGCATAAAGTAAGTATGAAAGTAAGTACATTTTTGTCAGGATTACATTAATGAAAACTAATAATACAATTATTCATCTTTTGTCTTTGCTTTTTTATCAATCAGCTGGTATTGTTGTTGCTTTTAGACTTTACCCACTAAGTGAGTCACAGTGTTTAGATTTTATAGATTAATCTTTGTATTTAGTATACCTTATTTAATATTTTTAATTAATTAAGCGCCAAACATTTTAAAGTGTTACTAGTACTCTAAAAGTTCAAAGATTTTTTTAAAATTATAATTGATTATTAAAAATTTTATTTTATATTTCTGGTGTGTTAAATAAAGTGTAAAAAGTATTTTTTGATTATATTTTTCCTTATCTTCCTTTTCTGAATTACACAAATTGTAACAAAAGTTCAGGAATCACAGTGACCCCACCTCACGGGTTATGTATTTTTTTTCACCTCACGCGTTAACGGTTAAGTGTCATTAAACTTTTTTAAAACTGCAGGTAAGTAATTGTTCGTAAAAATAACGAACGAAATACAACGGTATCTCGGTACTCGAACTGTTCCAACTCGAAAACTTCGGTATTCCAACACAAATTTTATAAAAAAAAATTCTCGGTACTTGACTGAACAAGCTCAGATAATCACGATACTTTGTAAAAAGAAAATGCCCTTGTTTAACTAAAATTAATATAAATGCGTAATACAATACTTTCAATTGTGACTGTTAGTTCATTATTGATTAGAAATGAATTACCGATTACTGTAGTAAACATATTTCTTTTTGGAACAAAAAAAAATTGTATACTTTCATTAGATTTTGGAGCATAAACTGTTTTTGCAGTCTTCCTTAGTGTCGTATATGACGGACTCGCATAATAGGGCTTTTCTCGGAACATAACTACCGTGATATACGAGAGAAACTTGTACTTTTTATTGTTTTGTGAATATGACATCTTATCCACGTAATCAACTTCAACACTTACACATTTCCTATAACGAATAGCGATATCTTACGAATAAAATTAACCATCGTAAAATAATTCATGGCATAATTAGATTCACATTCATTGAATATTTAATATTTAATTAAGTGAAGCTGCAACAAAAAATACATTGTTGTTGACAGGACTGTTACTCGTGATGTTAGTAAATATCATAATTTTCATTTAAGACGTTCTCTTTTTAAATTTCTAAACATTTATTTTCAATTTAGAGAAAGTATTGTGAAATAATTTTAAATTAAACTTTTTTTGTAGTCCGTTTATTAAAAATTTTACGTTTGAATTCTTAGATTACCCTTCTACTTTGTTGGACCGGATGCATTGTTTTAATGACATTATCAATTTTTGGAGTTCGTAGTTACAAGAAAAATATTTTGGCCAACGAAAACATAATCATCGCCTTTCAATGCATTGCTCCATTTGCTTGGACCGTCGGACTCGCTTGGTTGACAGTGGCTTGTGTGAGAGGTCATGGAGGTAAAGAAAATTTTCATTATCTAGTGTTTACAGGCGAATTTTTTCATGTAAATATAATTATGAATAAATAAATGTATTTTTCAGGTTTATATTTATTTTTGTTTCTGTTTAATTTACTGTAACTGGTAATAAGCTGCATTAATAATAATATTAATTACGTTTTGTGAAATTTGTAAGATTAAAACTTTACCTGATGGAAAATACCATTTCCTACCTGATGCATATCCTATCTACTACATTTGGGTAAATAAATACAGAAACTGAATTAGAGTTATTTAAATAATTATTACTTTTATACCGCAAAGTATATTTATATTGTAGCCAATCTCTACTATTTTATCTGAACAAGTTTGTTGACCTTACCGATACAGTTATACATGATAATTCTAGTTAATTAAATTAATAGGCTGGAAGTTGTACTTTGTTCAGTTTAATTTTTGATCCTGTTCTGAATAAAATAATCTGACTGTATTTGTAAAAAATTTTTATTTACTTGTCACTCGAAAAACATTAAGTAATCACTTTACCGTGAACCGTACTTTGTGTACATTTTAGTTAACTTCAATCGTCACGTTATAAAAATTTTATTTGTTTATTTTCAGGAACCGTCAATCGTTTGTTATCTCTTCGTATTTTTGTAGTGTTCAACAGTCTGAATACTTGGATATATCTGTCTAACAGTCTGATCATCTTTTACATTTTTTGCAGTATGAGAAAGGCTATCGTTATATCACATTTTAATATGGTAAAGTTGTAATTTTTCGTATTTTGGAATAGTCTTACTAATCTTGTATTTAATAAACCGCGATGTGGTCTATGCACTTCCATTCTCGTGATAAATTTAATTATTCTAAAGTGTAGGACATATAGGCATAAAAATTTCTATAACTGTAAAATATAGGTACACAGGCAAAAAGTAGACACTTTGATGTTTAAAAATAGAAAGATTAGTTGAAACTAATACTGAAAGCACGTATTCTTCGTTTTATGTGTATTTATCCCCAGAATCTTCGGCATATTGCTTTTTGTTCGCCAACGAAAATTTCAGAGTTCACTATCCCTTTAGTCACCATACAAGAAATTACAAACCATGAAAAATATGCTGGAGACGTGCGCGAACCGGCTTTATATATTCTTTTACGCGCCATCTAGTGGCGATTGAAAGTTCAGGTATCGGCGATACATTAGTTTAAAGACATAATCACTTGCTTTTGCAATAATGTTTAAATGAGAGAAACTACTCTGAACATCGCACGACGTGCTGCATGCTCGAATAAACCGATTTCACTTTGGAAATATTCATAATTGGCTGTAGTTGTGCAAGATTTCGATAAAATTTCTGCAATTTTCCTTACTGTTACTTTATCTGAATTGTTTTTATAATTTGCTGCAATTTTGCGAGAAGCTATGGCAAGACTGTAGTTTCAAAGAAAATGTCAACAGTTTTTACCAGCAGCAGACCTTTACTTTCCAGTTCGGCAGTAGAATTTAGAATATCCTCAAAATTATTTTGCAAGTATTTCCAATGTGCCTTAACTAAGCTGCAACAGATTGCAATTATTGCATGCCAAACTGCTGCAGCTTCTTCGCTATCAAATATTAGAAACATTTGAAAATGATCTAAGTAAATCGTCATATAAGCATTATTTAACGAAATTATATCCTCTCTTTAATATTATTTATTACTTTGATGCGATTCACATCGTAGAATACACAGCTTTCAGCCATGTACAGTACATGTACTTAAATGATTCAAAACTGATTTTTATGGCAGGGAAACATTTGGAGAGTTTCTCTAAACGTTCAATTTTGAGGCTCATTTCAGAAACACTTTTCTCTGACTGATACTATCTCCTCATTGTTTGCAGGAGAACAAACTATCATATTTTCGGCTAATCGATAGACAGACCATGAGGAACACAATTAATGTGAAGCATTTCTGAACGAATGACATTTAAAATATCTCCAGCTTGCAAAATGTAATGTAGCACTGTTCGTAATAAGAAAATCCAGGAACGAGTGCATAACATTTCTAGCTGTGATGAGATCTTACTAGGAAATCACCTTTTATAATTTTCATTATAAAATAACTATAAAAATATAAACTATATACACTCCTTAAAAGTGTAAACGCAAAATGACAAAGGAATGCGTACAGCCACGAATCGCGAAACCGGTAGATTCACCTGAACCGGTCCCGCGATGTGCGTGTGGGTACGCTCTTTCCTTTGTGGCGTGACAATTTAACTTTTGTAACTGATTACATTTCTTTTTACAGTTGATGATATATTCCTTTGCTATGTTCCTGTCACTGATCGCTGCTCTGTTCTTCTTCGTATTTTTCGAATCCCCATTGAGCAGTCTTCTGTCCAACGTTCAAGAAATAGAACATCACAAAAAAAGTAACTTCCAATCAAAACATTACGGAAATAGAGATAAGAAAGAATAAAAAAATTTCTGTTATGTGATAAACATTGCAGATTATATTAACATTATATATTTTGATAATATAAGAATGTTAATGAAATAACTTTAAATAATTTAAAATATGACCAGGACTTTCTATGGGCAGCATTTTCTAAAATTATTTAAAAATTCTTTAAAAAGATTTCTCAAGACAATACATACAAATGTGTCTCTCTTTCAATCTGGTTTTTTTAAACGCATATTTGAGGAATTAACAATCTTACGGCAAAATTGACCTTTTTTTATAAGCTGCTTCTCCGCTTTTAACTGCAAAACAGTTAAAATATCCCTCTGGCGGTGGCACTTCATATAAAATTAAATTTTAAAAAGACACATTTATATGTAATGTCTTAAGGAATGTTTTAAAAAAATTTTAAAAAGATTTATTATGATAATGCCTTGTGTCTTGCGAGCAGCATAATGCTTAGCTCGACGTTTCTTGCGGCTATAATATACTTGATACATACTGCATACACATATGTAACTCTTTTATAATTTTTCTGATTGTTATGTTTTATAATATACACAGAGATTGTAAATATAACGCAATGCTAACCTTTAACGGGCAAATGCAACTATATGGTTTTAAGGTAAGATGAGTAATAAAATTGTTTATCTTGTTAATATATAAGGAACAAATAAAGAAATATTGATATTTGCTATAAAACTGTGATAACTACAGTATTTTATTTTTATAATACATACCGTAATTACGTGATGCGGCTATCGGGTATTTCTGACAAGCAACGTATGTCTTTTACCGTAAATTTACCACTGCTGTAATAGTATGTAGCACATTTATTCCTAAGAACAAAAAGTCCTTATCAAACTTTTTTATTTGTGAATATTTTATCATAGTTATGTTGTGAAAAAAATAACAAGATTATTTCGAGATTCAAGAGTAATGCCAGAAGTAAAATTCACAAATCAGAAATACAAGCCATGGAAGTGATATTGTATTTGGACTGTCAAATATCTTACTGGACCGCATTCAGTCTTTTCTTTCCGGGTGGTACGCCCAGGAACCACAAATATTCTAAAGTACCAGAATCTAGAAAATGCATTACATTCAAAGGAATATTCTACCGTGCCGAGATTTGGTGTTAACACTAAAGAGTTGGCAACTCTACAGGGCGTTTGAGTCGTTCAGTTAAGCGATAGCACTTGTGTGAGAATAGATTTCTTGAGTACGGCTGTTCAAAAATTCGAAATTTTCATTGTCTACACCATGGGTCACTAAACTATTTTAACAGCGGGCGAAATAACTGAGAGAATGACGAGCACGGGCCGCATAACCATTTTGTTCAATACAGCACACTGAATACACAAAAAGTTAAGACAACCAGCATATTTATTTACCAATACAAAAACACGATGGCTGCAGCAAGCTGGTAATCGCTTTTTCTTAGAAACTTCGTTGAGGTACTTATACAAAAAGCACTGATCGCCAAAGTCACAAAAAGTCTCCGAAGTTATTATTTCACCTTTTAATCTAAAAATTATATTAAATTAATGTCAAATGCAAAAATCAGATTGTACAGTACCAATTTTGGCATTTTTACTTTCTTTTATTTCAATTTTTAACATAGTAATTTTATCTACAATTAATGATATTTCCATATAGATAATTATATTTGAGCTCGTTTGTGGCACATGATGGCAACGGGCCGGATAAAAATGACCTCGGAGGCCGGATCCGGCCCGCGAGCCGTAATTTGATGACCGCTGGTCTGGTCTATACTAGTAGAATTTTATATACTTTAGAAAATTTATAAGTATAATCCTTCCCAATATTCAAATAAATAGATTTTACTGTTAATTGTAAATTGTAAAAGCCTTACTATTTTTAACTGATTAAACTGTTAGTTTGGTTTTTATTTCGATATTATCTCAGGTGATACTTACATATGTCCTAGGATTTTTCTAACAGAATTCCGCGATCTTTGCTGTTTTTAACCTGAAAAATATCCCGGGAAAACTCGCAAATTTCTTAAAAGTTCACTTTTTTCTTATTTTGTGTTAAAGTGTAGGAAATTTTGCAAATAAAAAGTATAATTAATAGTCAAAAAAAAAATAAATACAAATGTATTTTAAGCCCGCTTATTACTTTTTTAAGTATTTACTTGTTATGGCATGTCACAGATTGTCGATAATCAATGTGTAGCCTATTTGCTGCAGGACTGTGAAAATTCTTTACTTGTCAGAACCTGTAATATCTGGAATAATTGTACTTATCTGTCTTAATTTTTAACCGTTCCTAGTAGCTTTAATAACTGAAATATGCTAGGTTGGGCAAATTGGGCAAGGATACAAAAAAGTACGAGGTATGCAATATGAAGTTTTTCTTTATAAATTTGATTATTAAAGCCAAACGAACTGCCGAATTATTGGGATGTAAGCTCGAAATTAGCCGAGATAGAGAAATCGAGACTACTAGAGAGCAAACGAAGTACTAAAACGCATAAAAAACGAACTACAAATCTTCTAGACTCCGGGTGAAAAAACACATAACATCTGTCTTCTCGTAAACGCATTAAAGACTATTCCATCGACCTCAATTCAATCGGAAAGGGCTTTCTCGAAAGCAGTATTTTTCATTACAAAAATAAAAATCAGATCGAGTGATCGGTGTATTGACCGTCTTTGCTTTTAATATCTTATTATAAAAACGTACAATAATATTTTGTATTATGTTTTATTTAAAAAACCAAAATTACCTTGAAAGTTAGAAGTTTGATCTAAGCTCATTTTTTTTTTAAATTTTCAACTAAATTCAAAGGCCTTTTTGTTGTAAGCCGTTTCCAACAAACTTTAATAAATTTTTTGTATTTGTGAAAATTTCTACGTAATTCGATGGTAATTTTTTATACATATTTTACGAATTAATATTATTTTTGAGGTCGCAGAACGTATTAAGTTACTTAAAAATGAAAAATAATTAATTTCAGTATTAAAATGAAAAAAAAAAGAATTTTGTTCCATAGGACACCAGATTGTATGGATGAGTATTTCTGACATTTCTGTTTTATTTTCCAATGAATATGAACCCACTGATGATGTAACGGAAAATGAATACAACTCTAGCCTAGATCTTGAAAAATTCTTAACATCTAAAAACGGTCAAGAACACATGAAAGATTTAGAAACTAGTTTCTCTAATGATTCTGAACAACAACAATATTTGGCAAATCGGAGTTCTTTCAATCGTCTCATTCATTGGACAGTTCCAGATGACTTATTTAAGCTTACTAAAATCATTTCTTCTCAATGAACTTGAAAAACTGCTTGTGGACATTACAAAGTAATCAAGTATATTGAAAATATTTCATAAAGTTTTTTTTCATTTATAATCGAGATGAATTGACGATGAAGATAATGACGACGACGATGATGATAATAATTATAATAATGATAGCTTTCCTTAGCCACTACCTGGTCGTGGTGGGAGAGCCTAGTAATTTTACTTATCCATAGGGCAATGCAGGCTGGAGCACAAGCTCCTGGTAGGGACACGCATTCCAGTAAAGTCGATGGGAGAAATGAAGCTAAGAGTGACCACACCCAAATACTGTGGAGATATTTATCATGGTAGTAACCAGATCTCGATGTGATACCGGCTCGAGTGTTAGACAGGTTAACAAGGTCCGCGTTCGTGGGTTAGGCAGAGGCTCACGTTCGAGAAATAGGCCACAGTCACCTTAGGTTACCGGTGGCGAAAGCAGCACCGGCCCAAGCATGGCTACAGCAATGCCCTCAACACAGGTTAGGAACCAACCCAGTCTTGGTGTTTCTGTGGCGACGCATCCACAGACAAATAGGCTGGAAAACCAGGCCAACGGATAGAGTGGACAATAAAAATGAACGAGTTTATCATCTGTACTTACTACACCATCACAAAACTCGAAACAAACATGACAGCCTACAGACAACAACTACACCATAGATTCACACAACAATATCCTCACCTCACTGTCAACGAACAAAGGGTTGTTGATCTATAAAGAACAATTACACACAAGAACTTGTGTAATTATCCCACAAACAACACTTGAACTTATCAAATAACAGGTTGCTGATCAAATACATCAACAGACAGAAACATCTAACATTAATGAAGATCATGTAATCTGTCAGGATAATCCAGCAACAAGCACTGATTACAGCACACACACAACAACTACAACTATTGATACTACAGACACTTCCTCATCCACAACTGATAACGTAGACATAAATTTAGTTTATATGCTGTCACTTTATTTCAGAAAACACTAAATATACAAACACAGATCCCACATAACGACTATGAATACCAAAAATCATAACGTCTAAAGTATAGGAAAAACACTAAATTATGAAAACACTCTTTTACTACCACACTACATTCATTCAACTTCTACGCACTCAGACATTCATACATTAGTTTATGCTGGGGCAGTCACATCAGTGACACACTATGGACTGAAAATACAATCACAGACAGATAGACACAAAACACAGTTCTATAACAAGTCTGCCTGGAAGAGAAGAATAGAAACACAAATAAATGACATTAGACAGCAATTAGGTAATAGTAATGAATAATAATGAATAATAGAATAGTAATGGCGCTTAAATATTTATAGGATTAATTAAAGATTTCGAATTTTGTTTGACAAAACTAAGGAAGGCAAAAGTATCGACAGTCGTATAATGAACTGAACTTAAGTAAATTAGTTGACTTTGTATGTTTCGATGTAATTTTTTCGTAATATTACGATATACAAACTTTTGATTTTGTAAATTGTATTATATTAAAAAATATAGTTTTTCGTTATTCTCCTACTTAATGATGTATTTTTAATGTTTCTGAAAACTAAATAATACCTATTAAATTGAAATCCAAGCTGTACAAAGTACTATGGGTATTAGAGAAGACCGTTTTACTATAAATTACTACGTCTTACTCTAATGTTGATTTTACAAAAAGTAGGTCAGACAAGGACCGTTAGACTAATGACGTAGGCTGTTTACATTTTCGGGTTGTATCGGTGCTCCCGCAATAGCGTCATTTACAGATGTCACACCTACTTTTTTCTGACGCGAGTCAATTAGGAATATTAATTTTTTTAACCAATCAGATGACGGCGGAAATTTAAATTCGATTTATGTCGATAGATGGCCGTCTAAAATTTCATATTTATTTTAATTTTCTCTCTTTTAATGTAATTTCTCGAGAACTAAAGGATATTCCAAAACAAAGTTGGAGAACCCAACTACTCGTGAAAATTCTACGACTTCACGAAATGGTCCAGGTATTTTATAAGAATTTTTTAACGACTATAGTCGTCCCTCACCACTGCCACTCGATCGCCTTAGACGACTATAGTCGTCCCTCACTGTTAAGAGGTTAAACATAAGTTTAATGACTGCGGTGGTCATTCGAAAACTTTGATATCGTTTTCATTGAAATATTTTCTGAGAAGCGATGCTGAATGTTTCAGATCATTGTCTTGTTGAAAGACAAATTTATTTTTAATCTCCGTTTTTTTTTTGCTGATGCGATTAAATTGTCTTAAAGTATTTGTTTGTAATCTACTGCTTTCTTGCTTTCATGAATTTGAATAATATTGCCCATTTCGACCCCGAAAAATCCCACCAAACCCTTATGTAACATGAGAGTATTATTGTTCCCATAGTTGTATTTTTATCGAATGCTTGTTTTTTCTTTCTCCAAACAAATTTCTGTCATAACATCACGCAACTCTCGTTTCAACTTATCACTCCAAATAACACGCTTCCAAAACTTTCGAGGCTTGTCCACAGCTAATCTTTTCTTTTGATTTACTGCTGAAATCATCGGTTCTTCTACGAACCACTCTTCCATAAAAACTGTATTTATTTATTACTTTCTTAATAGTTGTAACACTGGCTTCAATCGTAAGCTCTTCTTTTATTTCTTTAGCTGTTATAGAATAATTTTTGGTGGTCTCACGGAGAATCGTGGCATTTTTTCTTGATGTTGTGGCCTTAAGGCAGTGTCCCCGTGGTAAATTTCTCACTTTATTGTTTTTTAAATATTTGACCACTATTTTTCTGACTCCTTTTCGTGATATTTGATGCTTTTTTTGCAATAATGAAAGGAAAATCGCCATTTTTTTGCTCGTGTACTGTACATTCCTTACTTTTTTTTCCAGATCAATTCTCTCTTCTTAAACGTACTTTCTTATTGATACAATAAAGCTGCTTAATTGACAACTCTGGAATTAAATTTTGTGTTATAATCAATTTGAAATTAATTTCTTGCAGTGTTTACAATATTTTCTTTGTTGTCAACTTTCAATTGATACAACAATATTTTTACATATCGCTCTTCAATTCTTTATTGGTAAAACAAAGAAATCAGTTCTCTATTGTATTACGCAAATTAACAAGGCTAATACAATATGAGGAGTAGTTAACAGATCAGAAATATATTTCTACTTTAAAATGTTAAAAAACAATTTTTTCACTTGTCAACTTTGAAATGATCTTGAGTGTATATAAATATATATGACTTTTCGATTTGTAGAGCAAGTCACGTTATTTCAATCTAAACTTTCTTCCGTACAGAGTTAGATAAATAACGAGCACGACTCTATCGCTAACAGGAAGAGTATGATGCAAGGAAGCAAATCACTACTACACTCCAAGACAGGCCTGTCTTAGTAATGGCGTAATGGCGCATTTATTTCACGCTATATTATGGTCTCAGTAATTTAGTGAATATGACATATAGTTTTTAAAATTATATCCTTTTTTGTAAAAATTATATGTAATTAATTATTTTGTTAATATTTTTGCGAATAAACGGCGCTAAGTAAAACCGAAACTAAAGGTACGTTCGTTAAGTCAAACGAGTTAAACGAGAATGACGTCACCGTTATTTTTGTTTCGTTAGACTTTTCGAATGATTCGTTTATAGTAGATTTAGAAACATCGATATCGTCGAGCGCCATTTTCGTAACGAAGTAAACTAACTCTTTTTTTCGTAAGCTTCGTTAGAGTTTCGTTCGAAACGTCATCACCGCGGAGCATGCGCGCTTAGCGAGACTACTACTTTTCAAACGATTCGTTACTAACGCGTTTTACACGTTCGACTTAACGAACGTATTCTCAGTTTTCTGTATTGCCGCAAACAGTAGAAATTGTAAATAAACAGATTTTAAGCACCACAAAAGCAGTGACGTGCCGTCATTGGAAGCGATGGAAGCGCTGCTTCCACCTTCCAATGAGCTTCCTTTGTATTTTATAAAATGTAAATTTTTTTATTTTAACGTACTTTCCATTAATTAAAATTAATAATTTATTATAACTGCATCATGTATCTTTTACAAATTTCTATACTACATGTGAAAAAAAAAGATAAGATTGCTATTGTATATCCGAATAATTTAGTGGCAGAAGGAATGTCGAAACCGGGTCAGTTTCCAATCATCCAGATTAAATAGGAATTGGCACATGCGCTTTACAGAGCACCAACGTCACGGTTTAGCTGATAGAAGCAACATACGCGTAAAGCATCCAATTTTATATTTCGGACTGGTTCTGGGCTGTTATCCGCCTACCTGCTAGATATTCGGCCGCCCTCGCCCGATTATGCGAATCACGGGTAGACTAGATAAACGGCGGGCAACCCCGGCCCGCGGGCCAGCTACGGCTCGCGAAAAGTTTCTATCCGGCCCGCGGGATCTTTAATAGATTATTACATTTTTCCAATTCTTTGTAATTTTCGAAAACGATAAAAGAAATAAATGTTGTAACTAAATTTTTATTTATTTATTTCATATTTGCAGACTAAAAAATTACGAGACACATAAAGGCGTCAATTAACTACTACGGCCCGCAGGAAAAACGTAAAATTTATTCTGGCCCATGATATAAAAAAGATTGCCCACCCTAGACTAGATTTATAACTTAACTCAACCAATAGGAGTTTACTGGCATGTTTTTATGATAGTTCTGTATAGTTGACAGGAGTTTAAGAAATTCATTAAAATATTTGATATATTTATGCCGCGTTTATTCCGCTCTCCCATCTTATATTACTTACGGATTTCAATATTAAATTAATGATATTACGATTATAATTCGCCCCATCTGAAAGGGAATGCAAAAAAAACGTGTACAATTTCTGTATAATGTTAAAAAATTAACTCTTACTTTGGTAGCATCATCTACAACCAAATTTAATGAATGAGACATACAAGGTACTGTACAAAAACAGCTCTAGAATTCATTTTCTCTAAATTTACGATATATAAATACGTTGTCATAAAAATTTATCTTTTCGATGTATTCTCAAGACTACAGATATTCAAGTACAAAGTAACCGGTTTCGACTTATTTCTACTAAGAAGTAGTTAAATAATTAAAAGATTAATAAATGGGGACGTAAATAAAACCTGCCGAAAGAGCGAGAATTTTACTTAAACAAAAGCTTAACCCAACTAATCACTAGCTCAGTACAGTGAGGAACTGATTTCCGTATACACCTGGTATTAAAACGAATCAGTTAGAAAACAAATGACTATTAACCTCTTAACAGTGAGGGACGAGAATAGTCGTCCAAGGCGATCGAGTGGCAGTGGTGAGGACGACTATAGTCGTTAAAAAATTCTTATAAAATACCTGGACCATTTCGTGAAGTCGTAGAATTTTCACGTAGTAGTTGGGTTTTCCAACTTCGTTTTGGAATATCCTTTAGTTTTCGAGAAATTACATTAAAAGAGAGAAAATTAAAATAAATATGAAATTTTAGACGGCCATCTATCGAGATAAATCAAATTTAAATTTCCGTTGTCATCTGATTGGTTAAAAAAATCAATATTCCTAATTGGCTCGCGTCAGAAAAAAGTAGGTGTGACTTCTGTAAATGACGCTATTGCGGGAGAGCACCGATGCAATCGGAAGTAAAAAGCCTACGTCATTAGTCTAACGGTCCTCGTCTCATTTACTTTTCGTAGAATCAACATTAAAGTAAGACGTAGTAATTTATAGTAAAACGGTCTTCTCTAATATTCATAGTACTTTGTAAAGCTTGGATTTCAATTTAATAAGTATTATTTAGTTCAAAAACATTATAAATACATCATTAAGTAGGAGAATAACGAAAAACTTTATTTTTTTGTACAATACAATTTACAAAATCGAAAGTTCGTATATCGTAATATTATAAAAAAAACTACATCAAAACATACAAAGTCACCTAATTTACTTAAATTCAGTTCATTATTCAACTGTCGATACTCTTGCCTTCCTCAGTTTCCTCAAACAAAATTCGAAAACTTCAATTAATCTTATAAATATTTAAGCGCCATTACTATTCGAATTAACTGTAATTACAAATATAAATGAAAAATATTTTTGACATAAACACGAGGCAATAATTATAAAAACAAAATTCTTCAAGTATAAATTTTTCTGTATAAATGTCAGCGATCCAATGTGTGACCTACTTCCTCTAACGTAGTAAAACAAAGTAAGTTGCAGTACAACCATACACATAAACACAAATAAATTAGTAGCCGAATAATACATACTTTCATTTATATCCATACTAGCTGACCCGGCCACGCGTTGTTGTGGCTCAAAATGTATATATTATAAATGTATAACACTTCCCCCGTGGGGGGAATTTCAAAAAATCTTTTCTTAGTGTACATTCTCTTGACGTACCCTATTAAAACGCAATCAAAAACGCGTCTAAAATAGTATAATAAAAGCCGAGTTCTTCACAGTAAGCCTTAATCCCGTCACTTTTCCCGCTGGGGAATATCGAAAAATCCCTTTTTAGTGTATATTCTGTTGACGTAACCTATTAAAACGCAATTAAAAACGCAAAAAACCGCATGTAAAATAGTATAATAGAAGCCGAGTTCTTCACGGTGAGCCCTAATCCCGTCCATCTCCCCCCACTGGGGGGAATTTCGACATGTATATTATATAAAAACACGTGCGTATTCGAATGCAACGTTGTGTCAAAATTTCAAAGGAATCGGTAGGAACAAACGAACGTTATATTTTATTTATATAGATAGATAGAAAATGATCTGCTTCAGTCCATTCTCACAGAAAAGCAGAATGCCTCACAGAAAAGCAAACTTAGGTCGTCGGAAGTTAGCGCCATCTGTTGGACATAAAAGCCTTAATCCATATATAAATATATTTTTGAAAAGGGAAAAATGGTGTAGGGGTATGAAAAATAGATAGTAGCCGATTCTCAGACCTACTGAATATGCATATGAAATTTGGTAAAAATCGGTAAAGCCGTTTCGGAGGAGTAAGGTAACTAACATTGTGACACGAGAATTTTATATATAAGATGTTATATCCAAAAGTCAGTTCTCCCAAATTGTCGAAAAATAAATTATTTTCAACTTTTTTTTTTGTAAAGTAGCATATTCTGAAAAACAAGTTCTATACTCAGCGTAAAATTTCCATTATTTATCCGTTAAAAACTACGCAAAATGTATGAATCCACGTAATAAAAATTGATCGCAGTGAACTTCGAAAAAACGAGAAACACAGAAAAACCAGACCGCACTCTATAAAATTTTGCTGCCAATTGATTCATATAGTGATGCTCCATGAAAAATTTTTTCACATGACGAAAAGTTTTAGAATAAATGCTAAAAGTTTTAAGAAATTATTTCACGAAACCCGATGAATTTAATTAATTCACAATAACTAAATCTGTTTAATAAATATTAATAATTTACCACTATAATTATGCAAATTAGATATAAAAAAGATCACTGCGCAAATTCTTTCGCCAACTACACGTCATGGGAAAACTTACGATGTCAAATGCGATTGAAGGCTTTTTCACTAAACACTGAAAATTTTATATGATTATTTAATTAATCCAGTCAAATTTAAATAATATAAAATGTCTAGATCTGTTTAATAAAGATTAATAATGTACTATCACTTATATGCAAATTAAATATGACAAAGATCAATGTGGGAAAATTCCTGCCAAAATAAAAATAGCTTTCGGTCACGTGATCACCAAGAAATACGAAGAAATATGTCTACAGTTTAATATTTGTGTACATATTAATAAATTTTAACTATGTCATCGTTTAAAATTTAATGTCTCTGTAAAAATTAGTAAATTGTAACAAATTTCATCAAAGACAACAGAATAATTTTTAGCTTATAAAAACTCTACAATAAATTATTATTTCTTTGAAAGACGTCGATATGCACGAATCTATATATATAATCGAAACGAGTTGATAATAATAATAATAATAATAATAATAATCAGCGCAGAGCCCAAACGGTTAGGAGTTGAAAGTTGAAAATTGGTACATAGTTACGGTACGTCACAAAAACGCACACTAAGAAGGGATTTTTTCGAAATTTCTTCCCACGGGGAGAGGGACAGGATTAAGTCTTAACATTTCCATCAACAATGGAAGTGTTAAGTATCAATAGAAGTGTTAAGTAACAATGGAGAACAAGAGAAGGCGACGTGCAAGATTTACGGGCGCTGGAGGAAAAAAAAAAGTAATATGTTAGAACATATTCGATTTTCAAATTTAAACTGATAAGTTCGGTTTTTCTCGACTTTTTTTCTTTAGAACATTCGATGAAAATCCAACGATATAATCAGAACACGTTGTGAAAATCGAACAATATTACAATATTCGATTTTCAAATTCGACCTTTTATTAAGAATATTTAGTTTGTTGATGAAATTACTCTTTTTCTTCTGTGACTATAACGTAATAATCTTCATCTTCGCTATCATTACTTTTGCCCGAACAACGCCGGGCCTATCTGCTAGTAAATAATAAATATGTAATAATGCTTTTATCCATTTCAAGTGGATATTGTAAAAATTAAGCTATTTAATTTGTTTGGCTTTTATAATTTAGTTTCCGAATATTTTACTGTGAAATTCTATTCAGTAAACAGAAACAAAGACAGGTTATTAATTATAAACAGGACAATAGAATAATTTTTACGTAAATTGAGTGTAAATACAGAAAAAAACGAATTATATCAAAGATGGGACGAATAAGCTGACATCCCTCGAACAGAGCTCATATACTCATTGTCATTTTCAGCCTGGTTCCCACTTCGACTGTTTTATCCTTGTAAAAAGTTAATTTTTCAAAATAAAAGTACTTTGTTCTTAGTGAAGAAAGATAAAAGTATCGAAATATAATATTCAGCAGTGGCGTGTCGTCATTGGAAGCGATGGAAGCGCCGATTCCACCTTCCAATGACCTTTCCTTGTATTTTACAAAATATAAATTTTCATATTTTAACGTACTTTGCATTAATTAAAATTAATACTTTATTATAACTGCATTATGTATCTTTTACAAATTTCTATACTACATGTGAAAAAACGATAAGATTGCTATTGTACATTCGAATGATTCGGTGGAGGAAGGAGTGTCGAAACCGGGTCAGTTTCCAATTAGCCAGATTATATTGGCATTGTCACATGCGGTTTACGGAGCACCAACCTCACCCGGTTTAGCTGGTAGAAGCAACACACGCATAAAGCATCTAATTTTATATCCCGGACCGGTTGTGGGCTGTTAGCCGCCTGCCTGCTAGATATTCGGTTGCCCTCGCCCGATTATGTGAATCACGAGTAGACTAGATCAACGGCGGGCAACCCCTGGCCCGCGGGCCAGCTACGGCTCGCGAAAAGTTTCTATCCGGCTCGCGAGATCTTTAATAGATTATTAAATTTGAATAAATGCTCAGAGTTTTAAAATTTCACTACTCAGACACCTTATACCTCTGAGAAATTATTAATTTAATATTGCGAACGTTTTCCACTTGTTCCACAGGTCATCTTCAAGCAATTTTTACTTTTGGAATGTTATCTCGTGCAGGTTCGAATGTATACGCGCAAGATATTTTAAATTTTAAAAAACCGTTGAAACATTTCATGTAAAATATAAAATATAAACAATAATAAAAACATTAATAAAATTAATTAAATAAACGTATTGATCTGCTAAATAATAAGTTAAGGGATGTAAGCTGACATAATATATATCTATATTTTATACGGGATTATTAAATTGGAAAAATAACTAATTAATAGTTATTTTTCCAATTCTTTGTAATTTTCGAAAACGATAAGAGAAATAAATGCAGTAATTAACTTTTTATTTATTTATTTCATATTTGCAGACTAAAAAAATTACAAGTCACAAGAAGGCGTCAATTAACTACTACGGCCCGCGGAAAAAACGTAAAATTTATTCTGGCCCGTGTTATAAAAAAGGGTGCCCATCCTAGACTAGATTTATAACTTAACCCAACCAATAGGAATTTACTGGCATGTTTTTACGATAGTTCTGTATAGTCGACGGGAGTTTAAAAAAAATCCATTAAAATATTTGATATATTTATTCCGCGTTTATTCCGCTCCCCCATCTTATATTACTTACGGATTTCAATGTTAAACCGATGATATTACGATTTAGTATGTCCCATCTGTAAGGGGATGCAGAAAAAACGTGTACAATTCTGGTACAGTGTTAAAAAAATTAACTGTTACTTTGACTGCATCATTTACAACCAAATTTAATGAATGAGACGTACAATGGTACGAAAAAAGCTCTAGAATTTATTTTCCTTAAATTTACGATTTATGTATCCGTTTCATAAAAATTTCTTTCCACTTCTTTCCCAAGACTACAGATATCCGAGTACAAAGTAACTAGTTTCGACTTATTTCTACTTAAGAAGTATTTAAATAATTAAGCGATTAGGGAATTAGAAACATAAATAAAACCCCGATGAAAGAGCCGAAATTTCACTTAAAAAGAAGCTTAACCCAACCAATCTCTTGCCGAGTACAGTGGGGTCTGATCTCTTCGTAATATTAGATGTAGTAAAGACAGAAATTTTTCCAGTTTAATGAGAGTGACCGAAAAGTTGTAAATTTTGTTAATTTCCGTGGACACTCGGTCCTAAAACCAATTAGTTAGAAAACGAACGACAGACAATCTGTTAAGTTTAACATATTTAGATTTTTACAGCTACGGTGAGAAACGTTTAAAATCTACAACCCTGTCGCGTCCTTTGAGATATACTAGTGATGGGACAAAAGAGGCATTTGACATTGACCGGTATCGGCACCCTCGGGATTTGGCACGCACACACCTACCTGGACCGTCTCTGATTCCATTCATTAGGGATTAGCCACTCGTAGGGAGCTACAGTATTTCACTAAGTGGATTGTTTTAAGATTTAAAAAGTAAAGAATATTTTGTTATTTTTATGTACGTTTCTTCACAAAGTTATATTTAATTATAAGTTTCATTAAAAGTATATTCATACAATTGAAGAATTTTTTGTACTAGGCATGTATATTCGTCACACATTTTGTTTTACCAAGTAAGTTTTTTTGATAATTTTAATTTTAGCCCTTATATAGTGGCTAGTGATTAAAAAATTTATTTTAAAAAAGTTTTGGCTCGAGACCATATAATGAAAAAGAAAACATTATTAAAAGAGAAAGACCAATGCTTACATTAAATATAAATACGTCAACAAAAAATTTCGACATTTTGACGATAAAATTTATGACGAATGACGATTCTTTTGTAAAATTGAAGCAATTTGGAAATCGAAGCGGAATAAAATTTAACATTGGTAGACAATATAAAATAAATATTGAAAATTATAAAGAGATAATTACGATCAATACATATATCTAAATTAATAGATGTTATATGTTTTTTCTCAAAGCGAGAATTGGCATTTAGAGGGCATAGGAAATTTATTGAATCTGATAACGGAGGTAATTATATTGAACTTTCTTATTTATTAAGTACGTCAGATAATCTATTAAAAATACATTTAAAGAAGTGTACGGTTTTTACTGGCTTATCGAACAAACGAATACGAACGGACCCTGACGCGCAATTAATTGATTGCCCCTGGAAGTCGGCTTCTTACAGAAACACAGCTTCCCTATCATCAAATGTCACGGCACGCCACTGATATTCAGAATTAAAAATATTGATGTATGTCCATATTAGAAATGTATATTTTTTCCGATATTAGAAATAATATCACGAAAAAAACATTAGATATATGAAATACGAGTCATAAACAATTTCTTTCTGTCAAATAAATTACGGATTAAACAGGTTTATTTAGAAAAATTCTATCGCGAATAACTGACTTTAAATCTACAGAGGATACAGTATGCTTGTTATGTGATAGTATCTGCGTTTACAAATTAACAGAATTTTCCGTTTTTTTACACATTATTATGCTATAATCTAGGAAACTATGTTTAATACACAAGACATACTACAGAAAGGGTAAGAAAGGAATGTCAGTCATTGTAACTAATGTATTATTGAAAGTTTCATTTATATAGATAATTAATTTTATCAAGATAGATTTCTCCAGAAGAAAATTATCGATATTTCTCGTAAATATAAGTAAATTTTATTATAATTTAGATAAAAACTCATTTTTTTCCCACGCATGGCTTCTTTCCCCTCCCTTTTACTCCTATACTTGGAATATTCCATTTTATAATTTGATGTAATAATAACGTTTAAAATGATTCTAAATAAAATATTGACACTTAAACTAGGTTAATATATATTGTCACGAGTCTCAGGTGTATTCATAAAAATGTAATAATCGATACAATAATACTTTCTCACATGCTCCATGTGTTAAAGTATGCATCTGTAATTGAAGGTAATATATAACGAAACAAAATGTTTATATTATCAATAGTTATAAAAGATATCTCATTTTCACGTAGAAAAACAAAATAAGCCAGAAGAAACAAACAATCACACGATATGTCTATCCAGGACATTCTATAATTCATTCCAAATTTCTAATATTGACATACATGAATATTTTTGTGTGTGTGAATATTACATTTCGATACTTTTATCTTTCTTCACTAAGAACATCTTAAAATATTAACTTTTTACCAACATAAAACAGTCGAAGTAGGAACAGGCTAAAATTGACAGCAAATTATAAGCTCTGTTCTGGGGATGTAAGCTTGTTTGTCTCATTTTTGATATAATTCGTTTTTTTCTGTATTTACACTCAACTTACGTATAAATTATTGTATTGTGCTGTTTATACTTAATAACCTAACTTTGTTTCTGTTTACTAAATTGAATTTCACAGTAAAATACTCGGAAACTCTAAATTATAAAAGCCACACAGATTAAATGGCTTAATTTTTACAATATCAACTTAAAATGGATAAAAGCATTATTAAATAATTATTATTTATTCGTGTATATCGACTTCTTTCGAAGAAATACTCATTTATTGTACGGTTTATGTAAGCTGAAAAATTAAATTTTAAACATATTTCTTCATAATTCTTTTTGTTAGCTTTCGGTCACGTGATCAATTTGCCGGCATAATTCTTACAGTGATCTTTGTGATATCTAATTTGCGTATTAGTGATAGTACATTACTAATCTTTATTAAACAGATTTAGACATTTTATATTACTTAAATTTGACTGGATTAGTAAAATAATTATATAAAATTTTTAGTGTTTTGCTTTTAGAAAAGCTTCAAAGCCACGTGACATAACAGTCATTCATGTTTCGCGGGAGATTTTGCGCAATGATCTTTTGTATATCTAATTTGCATAATTATAATGGTAAATTATTAATCTTTATTGAACAGATTTAGTTATTGTGTATTAATTAAATTTATCGGTTTTTGTGGAAGAATTCTTTAAAACTTTTAGCGTTTATTTAGAAACTTTTTGTCACCTGATGACATTGAACAAGAGCATTTTCGTTTTGTCCATTGTATATGATCAGTTCGCGCCAGATTTCGTGGAGTGTGGTGTGGTGTTTGTATTTTCTCATTATCTTTTGAAGTTCACTGCGATAAATTTTTAACACGCGGATTGATAGATTTTGCGTTGATTGTAATGGATATTCTAAGGCGTAAAGTTTACTGTGAATTAGTTCTAAATTCAGAAAGAAAAGTTGAAAATAATTTATTTTTCGACAATTAACGAGAACTTATTTTTGGATATAATACTTGGATATAAGTGGAAGTATGTATTATTGGACTACTAATTTATTTGTGCATATAATTATGTAGTTCTAGTTTCGAAACATTTGTTCTTTAGTATTTATAAGCGTGTTATTTAGACATGTATACCAATTTAGTGCTAAAACGTAGAACTACATCAAATACCGATTAGAGGTTTTTAGAAAAACTTATCCTTTAACAATTTGATTTGATTATTATGGTTAGTGTTCATGTGTATTGTTGTACTGTAAATTACTTCGTTTTACTATGTTAGAGAAAGTAGGTCGCACATTGGATTGAGGACTGTTCACTTTTCAGAGTGAAGCGGACTTTCTTAGTGAAGTGTATTTTAGGGAAGTTATGCATTTTTTTTTCTGATGCATGCCAATGATGAATATTGATTTCAAAATTAAATATTAGTTAATAACGATCTCATATGTAATAAATCTGAAGATGAATATAAAAATATTTCTACATTTTTTTCATTGTTTTGTTTTTCGTTGTTTCTTAAAGTTTAATATATTTCAATTTATTATACGTAAAGTAAGTTTATTTACCAAATGCTAATATTTTAAACCGCTTTAATATTTCGGTGTAAATTTGAAAAACGAATTTTAAAATTTTAAATAAAAGATATACTGAAATTTTCTTTTATTTACAATGGTTACGTCACTTCTACAAAAAGTAGAACATGAGACGACCTTCACCCACATTTCAGTCTGGGGGAAAAGACCGCTAGGCGTCGTAGTTATAAACATAACAACCTTTACGTCAGCTACCGTTGTGGATGAAATTCGTTAACTGTCAATTACATTTTCTTGCATTTGATTCGCAAGTTGGAAAAAATCGTCATGACTTAAATGCCTAAAACTTTAAAAAATTATATAAAATTGAAAATAAATTTAAAACTTTTGAAAAAATCGTATCGGATGGAAAATCAAAAAAGAATTTAATATAAATTTGAAAAAAAAAATTTAGCAAAAAACTACCGCGAAAACAATTCACATATAAAAAAATTATGTGACAATAAAGAACGATTTTTTCTTTACTGGACGTAACTGTTTAATTTTTTTTCCTAAACGGAAACGAGAAAAACGCGTGGGAAAATTTTCCCACGCTTCTTTTCTACAACTAACTGGAAGCGCCGCGTCTGATTGTTCCACTGTTAAGAGGTTAAGTTTAACATATTTAGATTTTTACAGCTATGGTGAGAAACGTTTAACATTTACAACAGCCCTGTGGCGTCCTTTGAGATATACTAGTGAGCGACAAAAGAGACATTTGACGTTGACCGTTATCGGCACTCTCGGGATTTGGCAACCTGCGTGATGCACGCTCCGCACACCTACCAGGACGTCTCTGTTTCCATTCATTAGCCACTCGTAAGGAGCTATTTCACTAAGTGGATTGTTTTAAGCAGCGGTTCCCAACCAGTGGTCCGCAAGAGCTAAAATATGGTTCACGAAAAATTTAAATCTTTTACTCATTTTAAATTATTATTCCCACATTGATACAAACTGAGTTTAATTTTTACTAAAAATGTTCTGTTTTCTATTATAATAGAACTGTTAAAGCGTGTTACTCTTGTGTTTAACGATTACTTATGTTAAAAGTTTTGATTAAAGTTTATTTTTAGATTAACACAGTTTATTTTTTTTTTAAACCTTGTGGTCCCTGCTAACAACAATGAAATCAAAGTGGTCCCTGGTCAAAAAAATTGGGAAACGCTAGTTTTAAGATTTAAAATGTAAAGAATATTTTGTTATTTTTATGTACGTTTCTACAAATGTTATATTTAATTCTAAGTTTCTTTAAAAATTTATTTATACAATTGAAGAATTTTTTGTACTAGACATGTATATTTATCACACATTTTGTTTTACCAAGTAAATTTTTCTGATAATTATAATTTTAACCCTTATGTCGTGACTAGTGATTAAAAAATTTATTTTAAAAAAGTTTTGGCTCGAGACCGTATATGAAAAAAAAACATTATTAGAAGAGAAAGACCAATGCCGAAATTAAATATAAATACGTGAACAAAAAATTTTCGACATTTTGACGATAAAATTTATGACGAATGACGATCCGTTCGTAAAATTGAAGCAATTTGGAAATCAAAATAGAATTGAATTTAACATTGGTAGACAATATAAAGTAAATATTAAAAATTATAACGAGATAATTAGGATCAATAGATATATCTAGATCGATATGTGTTATATGTTTTTTCTCAAAGCAAGAATTGGCATTTACAAAGCACAAAGAATTTATTGAATCTAATAAGAAAGTTAAATATAATTACCTCTGTTATTTATTAAGTACGTCAGCAAGTCTATTAAAAATACATTTAAAGAAGTATACGGTTTTCACTGGCTTATCGAACAAACGAATAGAACGGGTCCTGACGCGCAATTAATCGATTGCCCCTGTACGTCGGCTTCTTACAGAAACACAGCTTCCCTATCATCAAATGTCACGGCACGCCACTGCACAAAAGTATAGAACTGACTAGTAAATGAATGCAAAAAGAATTATATACTACATAATAGTATGATTTAGTAATTTATTTGCGCACCTCCTTTACTGATAACATCGAAAATGCAATTTGGCACGATATCAATTATGTTTTTTATGATCGATGCCTGATGAAAGTTTCAAGCAGTGACAATCGCTTGTTTTAAGTGTTCAATGTCGGCATACTAATAATTTTCGTATAAATTCTGTCAACCAAGATCTCTAAACGTATTCTATAGTGCTGCAATCAAAAGAATGAACTGGCCAATTCGTTTATTTTCTAGCACTGTTTCGTATGTTGTGATACATTGTAGATGCGTTGTCCCGTTGAAAAATAACAGGAATTCTTCTGAATCTATGTTTGTATGGCAGCAATTTGTTCTCCGAACTTGTTGATAGTCGGCGCTGTTCATGCGACGGGTAACGAATGCTAAGTCCAATTGTTTCAATGCAGAAAAAGCACGTAAAACAATAACACACCCACAACCGAAGTTTTATTGCAAAAATGATTCGAGCTGTTTTTGTAAATCGTGCCAGTAGAACGCTAAATTTAATTAAATTCTAGCCCATCCGAATTAAATTTTTTGCTTGAAAATATCACCTATACGACAAAAACCTTATTATTTTTCTGTGCTAGTACAATAGGTCAAAACGAAACAAAAAACTTATTTTATTAAATGGCGATTTTTTTCCTAGTAAAATTGAGTTGGGCAGCTTTGTGCTCAGGCTTAAGTACAGAGCACTTCTCATTCGAGACCAAACATTATTGTTTTTGCCATATAAAATCCTTCGAACGGTTTCGTGATGTACTTAGATAACAAAATCGTCTCAAATTTTACGCGCGAATGCTGTACAATTAGAAGCCGCGTTAATACTTCGTCTGCGGTCTTGCAGGATAAGCTTCGAAGGACATTCACTTCTACGCTTTGGTCAATAATTTGCAGGATTTGACAAATAATGCCGAACGGCCTTTTTGAACATTTGATGCTGTTTGCTACTGCCTGATGACTGAAATCAGTGCTTTTCAAAGCTACAATTTGTCTTTTCTTGATGATAGTTTAATGGATACCACGAGACATGATAGAAAAATACTTTTACACTTCAAACTTGAGAGAAACATGCAGGTTCTTTACTTATGTGGCAATATGTAAATTGACTTTCTCGCTATATCGCAGTGAGCTACGCATCAGTTTCCTAAAATTGTGTTTTTATAAGTTAGGTGCTTTGGAAACATTTAGTAATCAGAGACATCCAGTTCTTTAAATTTTCAATTCCTGTTTTAATTTATGGAGTCCTCTTTTAGTTTAAACGAAAGTTGTCGTACTTTATGACCGAAACAATAAGAATATTAAAATCATTTCATCGTAATACACATCATCATCAATATTCCGCAATTTCTTCCACCTTTAACTACTAAAATTTAATGACACCAATTCCCCTAATACAAAAACCACCCTACCAAATATCAGAAATTATGGTCAAAACGGACGAGAGTTATTACGCTTGATTATAGGTGGAAAAAATCGTCCCTTTCGTATACACACGTGTATAAAGAAAACTTTCAATTTATCGTTTCTTCCTTTTTCGGTATTTCTATGTGCTAGTCCGAAATTCGTAGGGGTCATTTTCTAACCATCCCTGCGCATAATGGCCGGAAAAATAAAAATTAATTTATAGACATAAATAAAATAAAGTATATGAAATCTGTAACTGACGTAATCGCACTGTACTTTTTAATATTAACAGTGAAGTTATATAAATTAATAATGTAAGTAATATATAAAAGTGGCGATTACTGAATTTTTTCGTGGTCATAGCAACAGACGAGCCATATAAAAATATAAAACAGATTAATACGAAAGTAAAGCGTAAAAGTGTACAAATCGGCATCACGACGAACAACGACATTGCATGTTACACTACACTCTGCCTTGGATGAGACAACTGTTTAAAAATATGATAAACTATTTCCCGGATTTAAAAAAAATAAAAATTTTCTTTACGTAAATAAAAGCAGAAAATTCTTAAAATCTCGGTGTCCTTGATAATAATATAAATTACGAACACGTGTTTTGAATTAATGATGTGTTTCGACATATCATTAATTCAAAACACGTATTTGTAATGTACCTGTTACTTATATTAATATCGAATTGAAAAAAACTCAGACACTTCAACAATAAATAATTAATTTACTCGTTGAACTATTTTTTAAATTATTACGTTGGTATAGTTCTTTATAATATTTATTTTAACATAATTAATCGTATTTATTTTTTTTAACAAAAATATTATTGTTTACTCGTTCGGCGTTTATGAACAACAGTAGGAAAGCATGCAAATGAGTTAAAAAATAACT
Source organism: Centruroides vittatus (assembly GCF_030686945.1). Lineage (NCBI taxonomy): Eukaryota > Metazoa > Arthropoda > Arachnida > Scorpiones > Buthidae > Centruroides > Centruroides vittatus. Next base: position 141,548 of record NW_027122389.1, on the reverse strand, counting down.
CGGTTAAGGTTTTTATATTTATGAATTTAACAGTCCTGGATGCACGGAGAAATTAGAAACAAAATTCGGTGTTTTTTATGTGTACATTTATTAATGTGTGTTGGCGAGAGCGTTTTTTTTATTCAATTTGAATTTTATAACTTCTATTTTGGTCGAAAATTTCTAAAATTTTGCAGGGAAGTTTGTGCATTAAGAAAATCGATGCTGCTCAATTTTGGTGGCTAAAGGTCTACGAAGTGGGGAAAGTACAAAACTCACACGCCGTATCTCGAGGGAAGTCGGACTTCGCAAAGATTTTACTCGTTATTAGTACTGGCAATGTTTTGTTTTTCATTTATAAAACTCGTCTCTAACCTGAAAATTAAGATTTTGATATTTTAAAATAATTAATAATATAAACATTTTAAAATTAAACATCGAAACAGATTGCGCCACGTACAATTTTAATTTTTTCTTTAACTGGGAAAATTACGCAGGTTTTGCCGGATATATTTTACATTATCCTGTCGGTATGCAGTGATATTCATTTCCTTATTATCTCTATATTTATGTTTTGTGATGTATGCTCACTCATCAAATCAAATGTATATGTAATCCGTAACTAAGTCTTCCGATAGGTGGCTAGAAATGAGACAATGCTCAAAATATTTTGCGGTGTGTAAATTGTGGAAGTTAAATTTGAATTTACGCACCAGTTGTTAGGCTGACAGTTTAACCCTCGCTGTTTAAAGTGAAATTTCCGAAATCTGCTTACTAGATTTTCGATTTTACTATCTGTACGAACAATCTCTAAGAGGAAAAGAAATAGTGTATAATAAATACGCAGTTAGTGTAAAATGTCTACCTAAATGCATTTACTTATAAAATTATTTTTTTTGGCGGTGTTTTTATTGTTTCAAACGAGTTTTGAATAAGTTTAAACCTTGATTATTTTTCTGTCACGTACTTCCTCGAACTGCATTTGCTAGCCGAACACTTTGCCTTTGGATAATGAAATATACAATTATATCTTAAAAATGTTAAATACGATGTTCGTTATTTTTCTCTCATCACTTGAACACCGGGAATAATCAGAACATTCAAAAATTATTTGATAATTTGTATTTTAGACAACAAATCATGTTTTATAAGTTCCAGGAAAGTTGTTCTCATCGATAAGTCAGTTTTTTATAATCGGGAAACGTAATTTTATAAATTTTGTCACGAGAGTACATGCAAGGCCACTTACAAGTTGCTGATCGAGACAGAGAAAGCTCCGAAAATGAAGTACGAAAGGTTTTTTACTTTCTTCTTACTCTTCACGTTATTCTCGTGTTATGCAGAAGTGCAACAATACAAAGTCCGAGGACGGCGATGATTTCGAACAAACGTCGAGGATGTTAGAAACTGCAGAGATGCGAATCAAAACCTCTTTGAAGTCCGTTTTAAAGCAGAGTCTTCCTTACCTGATGAGAATTTTCGAAGAAGTAAACGTATCTTTACCTTGCGTGAAGTCTTCCACGCTCTTCCTGAAAGACTTGATGAAACTGAAAGAGTGGCCTCTTCGAAGTAAGTAAACTTCAATGTTTTCAATTGTTAGAATTTAAGCTAGAATTTATATAAACAGGAATTTCTCGTATAACGCGGATGAAAGTTCCTTATGAACTGGGTTTGGGAGGTTTAAAAACGTGAATATTTACAAAAATCTCGGAGGGACAAATTTCACACAATGACAATACTTCATTTCATTTTGACAGACAAGAAAGTAGCCATTCAATTTTACTTTTTTTGTGATAAGAGGAGTGAAAAGAAAGTTTTAAAATCGTAGCATTAATTACGTTACTTTCCTGGCTGTTATAACATGCAACATAACTGTGTTATGTTATGTGAGATAAGCAGAGGGTCAGGTGTTTATCCTCGGTGACCACTTACACTGCACGGGTTGGCAAAAGCCGATCTCTTTGTCGATGGATGGATAGCAGGGCAAAAAGTGAGTGGGGAAATCGTCAGTAAGTCGACAGGCGTCTCGACTTGACTAGAGACAGGTTTAACAAATAAAACATTTATTGAATAACTAGAATGAAAGACAAGACGATTACAACTATTCTACGATGCTATGCGTTTAAATGCGGTTATATGCGTGTAGATAACTCTACGAGTTCTAAACAAACAGGTGGCTAGGAGCTAAGCCTATTGCCGTTGCGAGAGAGAAAGAGTTTTCAAAGGTCCTAACAAAATACCTCTTAGTTTGAGATTGGAGTATATAATTCGATGTATGGCGATCGCCGACGATGTAAAAGAGTTGCTGTAAGTCTTCCCGCCGACAGGACATCGTTCCTGGGCATGGAGAACGACGACACAAGAACAGAAACAACTTCCTATGCGAGCGTGCTAAGTTTTCGGTGGCGCGAGCTTTTATAGTGTAAGTGTGGAAAGCGGTCGGTTTTTGACGATTACTCGGGAATTCTCGACAGCTAAGTGTCAACTTTCCCACCTAACTGGAGACTTCTGCTCCGTTTTTCCGCGAGGAATTTTTCTATAGGTGATTTTTTACAATAATTTTTGAACAAAAAATGAAAGTTTTCTTTCATTTACACAAATTTTCCCGCTAAAAGCCGCGGTCTCACATGTTATAACTAAGCTTAGGATTTCAGAATGCTAAAAGATCAAAAATGGTGCAAAGAAGTGATTTTAAAAATTTATCTTGAGTAAAACAATGTATTTAATTAAGTTAAAAATGTATTGATTTTTATTTGAAAATTAAAATAATATGTAAGCTAAATGCAATGTAATAAACTATACATAATTTATTAGGTTTTATTTTTATTGCCTAATTCTTCACTTTAATATTTACCAGGTTAAAAGTTGAGTTAGTTAGACAAACTTGTGTGGAGGCGTCTCATTGACCCCTCGTCAGGATATAACACCACCGAGTCTTTTAGGACTCGAAAATCGCGACAGAGTGTTCTTACGTCACGCGAGCAGTCGCGCGTGAGCGGATACATTCGATCTGGAGATGGAAATAGGATAATCGAGGAAGTGAGTCACTCGGGATACTGGCTAAGTAACAAGAATGAATTTAATAAAAATTTATAAAACATTACAGCACGACGCACAGCTAACAGTAACGTATTTCTAGATATACGGAAAAAGAAAGTTTATAAACGACCCGCGATTTGATAAGTTCCTTGGTTAAAGAGATGTTACAGTTCCTTGTGCCGCCGGTTATCCACGATCCTAGACAGTATATTTTACAGAGGCACACAATCTACAGAATAAAACAGTCCACAGTATAAAACAATCCATACGGTAATATTTTCACGGTATTAATTCCCGGTCTTGTAAGTGGGGTAACGCTTGGACGTAGATCGGAAAATTGCGGGAAGTTTTTTCCAGGGTTGGGCTCGCGGTGGCTAACCAAACGACGACTGCTTGGATTTGTCATCGTTCTCTCGTATTATTTTTCCACTTGGGTTTTTTCCAGGAAATCAGAATCTCGTTAAGGGTCGGGTTTCCAATACGTGAATTCTGAAAGTTCCGGGTGACATACGCCTAACTAGATGGATCATCCTCAACGAGGAAGCAAGTTCGTGGGAAATAATTTTTATGGTTTTCAACAGATCTTTTGATAAAATGGTAGAGGGGAAACGATCGAAAAATTTTTGATTGAACACCTTCGTCCATTTGTCCGTCAGAAACTAAACTTAACTTTTATAATATATTACTGAATTTAAAATATTAAATATGTAAAATATTCATTATGTACATTTTGAATAATTGTGATCGGCGATGCCCACGTCAAAACTGACACCGCTGTGTTTTAGAGAACACAGAAATCGCGATGGCGATTAAGTCTGCGAGCGGTCGGAGTCTGAAGGTGGGAGGGACGGCTGAGAGACAGCTCGTCCGAAAAAAGAGCACACTACAATTTAATTATCAAAGAATAATTTTCGTTTACTTATTTACATTATATATGCATAGGATAACACATAGCATTTCCGTTATAGCTTCTATATAGCGTAACAAAATAGATAAGACTTTACATATCGTAAAATATTTAATGGATTTTCTATATGGCGTAAAAAGCACTATCCTCTGTCAGTTCTTTGTGCCTTATACCTTTCGTTACTTCCTCTATCCATGTAGTCCCCGGCCTTCCTCTCCTCCTTCTGCCTGCCAGAATCCATTTCAATATCTGTTGGTGTTGTCTATTTTCTTCCATCCTCTGAACATGGCCACACCAGGTTGATTGTTATAGATATAATCGAGTATAGAGTTTTGATAACCTAGTTTTTTTCCAATTTCCTCATTTTTTAAATCCAGTTTTGAAAATCGAGCAGATCTTCTCAAAAAGTCCATTTCTGTGGATTTAAATTTATATTTAAATTTTGAGTTCAATACCCACCCTTTTGCTCCATAAGTTATCACACTTATAATAAAGGATGAGGCTATTTATACATACAGTATGTATATGCAATTGGCTATTTATACATACGGTATTTATGCGCTATTATTAAAATTAATATTTTAATAATAATTACACAATTATAAATAATTATAGTTTTATTTATTAGTTCAGTTACAATTAAAGTTCAGTTACAATGTGGTTCAATAAAGTAATCAATAAATTATGAAGTATCATTAAATTAGTGAAATATAGGTAATGCAATTTAAAGTAGATTGATAGGTATACCAATAAAGTAAAATAAATACATTTTTTATTATGTATTTTATTTTATTTATTTATTTATTATTATTTTTTTTTGTAAAAAGTGGTCTGCTTAGACTTTCTCTTCGGACGTACTTTGGATTTAATTTTAGTTTTGAATTTATGTTTTTATTTGATTGATTTGTACAGGGCTCGTTATTAGACGAAATTTGTTTTTCAGGTTCTTCTGGTTCAATTGTACTAAGCACACTACTCTCGTGTTCAAAAAGAGAAATTCCTTTTCTTGCATTGCTTTCTAATACTTATAAGTTTTCTACATATCTATCGCAGGTTTGCGTTCCATAATTAGACAAAATATCAGCAATATTTTAGTGCCGTGTGCTGTGCCGTATTAAATTTTTCCCTATCGAATAATATTTTGCTTAGACAATCAAAATCATCAGTAAAAGTTTCATTTTAAATATTATCATCGATGTCTACATTTATATCATCTGTATGCATACTTAGTGCATTTTCAATTAAAATAATATATCTTGCATGAAAGCAAGTTTTTGAAAATATGTCCAAATTATTATATTGTCTTATCATAAGAATATGGCGACATGGCGCACTAAAAGAATTCCAAAATGAACAGGACCATGTTTTTTTTGAAGTATTATAAAATTTTGATATTTTGCTATCAAGATTTTCCTCAATTAGTAATTATTGTAAATTCTCATTTCGGACTACAAAGTTTTAAATAATTTTCACTGTCTATGAAATAATTTTATTCCTGTCTCTGCGAGGGCTTCAGAACATTTTTCCAGTATCTTTCTCATTTCGATATCACTATCCATAATTTTAAAACCTTTCTGTTTTTTTATGGCTAATTTGTTGTTTATTTTTGAATCAATACAGTTTATGATCTCCTCGATACATAAATAAATTGTGGGCAAACTATGATATTTAGTTTGTATGTATTGTTTAAGGCTTGAATAAAATATCAAAGGGGCATTTATTAAACTAAAGGTAAAATAACATCATTGGATATGCAAGGCCAATACAGATATATATAAATGGCTACATTCGAATGGCTACATATGAATGGTTAGTATGATAGGTATATAAATGGTTACATAGAAAAGGCTGATACGATATATATATAGATATATAAATGAATATATATGGTTAGGTTCGTGTTCGGCGATTTTGTCGAGACCTTCGCGAGCGGGTTTGGACTTCAGATGTCGAACCGGAGTTCGGGAAGAGGGGGACTCGCGCTGCATGTGTCGGCGGGTTCGGCATGGAGGATGGTCTTGCTTGCGAATAAAAGTTCGTAAGAGTTTCCTCATTCGTTAGCTCTAGTCGGAGATCTGTGGGACATTGGTGCTTCAGCAGAAGAACTATCGAGACCGGGGTAGCATTTTTTTTCGTGGTGATTTTGCGAAGTTTAGGGCAGCCTGAAGGGCTGCCGAATCGACCTCGGGTTTCTCGGTCGCTGCAGGAGGAAAGGCGTGTCCTCTGGCTCGTCCCAAGTGTCGGCTAAGGTCATCTGAAAGGTTTGTCAGCGTTAATTTGTAAAAAGAACTTAAAATTGTCGCAATTGCAGAAGGAATGGACGATTGCGGAAGGGAGTACGAGAGAGGAATGAGAGTTAGAAAGGGGAATATCACCTAAAGTGGGAACCGAAGGGACAGACCATTGTAACGAATACCATCCCTGCCGGAACACAAGAAAGTAAGAAAATGAATTAGTGGAGGCGGAGTCAGGAGGATGAGTGGGTAGGTGGAGAACCTCGATTCGGTAGAGAGGGACCTTTGTATGACGTCAAATAATGCGAATTAGAAAATGATGGTCATAACAGGCGAGAATGGAGGCCCACAGAGTAGGTTTGGGTTGGTCAGAGGCGACCCCCATAAAAAGGAGTGTAGATCGCGAGTAAAGACGGGCAAGGGGGTGGCGTTGTTGCAGATGAGTAAGAAGCGTGGTATGATCCCCCTCCCAGGAGCAACGAGATTCCGAGAAGGGACATGTTACAGGCCTGAAATGACAGGCCTTTTAGTGTTCCTCCCTCTGATGGAGGGGGGTGCGAAAGGGACAACTGTAAGTTTGATAGGGACATGCAAATAGCAACGTGGAGGCCAATTGCTCTACAACAAGGCTTCTGATGTGCCCTAACGGCTCCCGACAAGTGTGACAATGGTCGATTCGAGGCCGACAGCTGGAACAGACTATGTGCCCATTTGTGCATTGGTGTACAGGCGGTTGGGCCAGGTCGAAACAAATCGGGCATGTTACCAGTGACTTCACGTCCTCCTGTCTGATAGCGGCCATCGGTCTGAAAGGGAAAGAGGATAACGTGAGATATCTGGCAGTGGTGGGATGGGTAGTAGGTAGAGTTTAGAACTAATGGGAAATAATAGATATATTGGCAAATATAACACTCTAACCGGGCCCATAGGTTTACTCGCCAGACGATACAAATAATTAATAAGAGAAAGCAACGGGTGTTGGTCTCCGTGGTGCGGGATTAGAAACCGTTAGGTCCCTCAGCGGGCAGAATTTACTCTTGGTCCAGGTTTGCAGCTAGATTGTCTAGGTGTACTTCTTCGAGGAAGTGATTTGCCGGATTAGGGTTTCGTTCGCGGGAGTTGGATAAACAGCAACGGCAATACGGTAGATAATAGCCACAACCATATATAATGCCAATGGGAAGAAGAGCAATCAGTAAGCAACTCATCAGGATGGTAATTAACAAGGGGGTGAAGGTAGTTGACAGAGGAGGTGTTGACATACGTAATAAATGTTCGAGGTCATACCGGACGTTTGTCAGGGAACGATCGGCTTTTTCCAATATCGTAGGAGGTTAGTACCTTGACGGGTTGTGTCTGGGGATCTTTTAGACGGGTTTGAAGTAACCGTATTTCGGTTTGATTTAGGATTTGTTTGATTTGGGAAACAACTAATTGTTGGGCTATGTCCAATTGAAGAGTTGATTGTCTTTGAAAGTGTTTTGTGAGGATGATCCCAGGCAGGTAACCTGTACAAGCATTCAAGAGATTAATAGTGCCGGTGTTATTTAATTTCTTTGTGAATGGGATAAGAGGGAAATTGCGACGTCGTGTTGGACATCGAATTGTGAGGAGGAGAGGTTTAGAAGTAAAATAAATCCAGGTACCTCGTTGATCTATTCTTTTAAAAATCGGCGAGAATTGAGGGACAATTTGTCGCGTGCAGAGATTCTTGACCTTATTTCACTGCCGCCAAATAAAGCATATTAGCAGCTTTGTGACGGATCTCGCTGTATAGGGCTGTCTAAGGAGCACAGAGAACTTTAATACAGGGGCAAACGTCAAAATGGTCTTTAAGGTTTCAAACCTCTCTTGTTGGGTTGGTCCCCATTCGAATGGCGTATCTTTCTTTAATAAATCAGTTAAGGGCTTAGCGATTTTCGCGTAAGCGTTTACATGTCGTCGATAATACCCTGTTAGACCTAAAAAGGATCGAACATCTCGCTCATTTTCGGTTTTGAGAAGTCTAATACGCATTTTACCTTATTGGCGTCGGGTTTTATACCCTGAGCAGAAATCTTGTGCCCTAGAAATTTTATCTGTCACTGCAGGAAGTGGCATTTTTTCGGTTTTAATTTAATTCCCGCTTCTCCTAACCTCTGAAAAATTTGTTCCAATCGTTTGAGGTGACTAGCGAAGTCAGAGCTAAAAGTTAAAATGTCGTCCATGTAGACGAGGCAGGTCTTTCCCTTTAGGCCATGTAGGACAAAGTCCATAGCCCTTTCAAATGCCGCAGGACTATTACGAAGTCTCATCGGACATCTGTTCCATTGATAATGACAGTCAATGGTGGAGAAAGCAGTCTTCTCCTTATCGCACACGCTAAGTTGCCAAAATCCTGAAATAGTGTCTATCGTCGAAAAATAGGTCGCTTGTCGCATTAGACTAAGCGACTCGTGCACTAAAAGAAGGAGATAAGGGTCTACGTTCGTAATTTTATTAAGTTTATGATAATCTATGACTAAGCGGACCCCGCCCAATTTCTTTTTCTCTAAAATTGCGGCTGAACTCCACGAAAAAGTGGAATGTTCGATGATATTGTGAGTTTAGAGTTTGTCTATAATCTCATTTAATTGTTGCCGTTGAGCGTAAGGGATTCGATAGGGCGGCAAGTATATGGGCGCGGCGTCGCCAGTATCAATTTTGTGTTGTACAATATCGCAATATCTTAAATCATAGTCATCTAGGGCAAAACATGTCGGTATTTGTATAGTAAGTTTAGAAGAGCCTGTTTCTCTTCTTCCGGGATATTACTTTAATCGAAAAGCTGGCTAAACTCAGCTTTCGACATTGTCGCCGTTTTCCTTTCCTTTCTGACTCTCACAGGGTCAGTCTCTTTCTCTGCATCGAAAAAGTTTCCGACCTTTGTAACCTCTTCTAATTTAATTGTTTTACGAGTAGTGTTGCAGATACGAATGGGTACCTGTCCCTTCTTATTAGGGGCAACTAACAAATTGGCTCCCGATATTCCTTCCTGCGAGAAGGGGATCGAATCTATTACTCCTACTTTTCCTATCCCTCTGGTCCCTCTAATAGTAGCAGTGACTATATTGTCGGTTAAAAGGGGAAGCCGACAGGTTTCCACTAATACGATGTCCCTTCCATCGTTCTCGCTTTCCTGAGAATGTGAATTGTCTACTTCTACTATACTCTTTTCCTCGGGCAGGCTTGCTATTTTCCATCTTGAATTCTCCTATGGTCGGGGATTGTCTCCCGATCTATATCGCTAAATTGTTCCTGTTCTCTTCGATCGCTAGCTTTAGGGGAGGTTATAAAGGGTATTACGATTTGCATGGGAATCGTTAATTCTCCTCCCCTTAAATCAATGATAGAGCCCTTATCGGTAATCATGTCCCGACCAATTTCGAAAGTGGGGCTCATGATGCCGTAGGTTTGTATAGAATGCCCAGTCACGCTTCTTAAATCGGTTTCCTTATCGCTATCGATATCTACCCTTTCTGTCATCGTATTAGCAAAAGATTTGGCTAAGAGAGAGACTTTCACTCTTGTATCTATTTGAACTGTGGCCGGATTTCGTTCGATGAAACACTCAAAGATGGCTTCGCTTTGCCTAGGAGAAAAAATCGTGGAGGCAAGAGGTGACAAGGTTCGGTTCCTTGCTCTCCGGTTTTATGATAGCTGATTTCGCCTTCCCTGTGTTCGCGGCCGAACTCTAGCTGTAGGATAAGGGTTTCTTCGGGGGTGAGATCAATATCGTCGCCTGTCAACGCCACTCACTATGCCCCTCCATTTGCACTGACAGTTCTCCGAAGATTGGGATCGAAATCGGACCCTATGTTGTTCGTTACCGGGTTCCCGTCTCGCTGGTGAATAGTTTCTATGCGGGGGCGGTGTCGCACTCTCGCCTTTGTTAATGGCTGAGGGGGTGAGCGAGTTCCAGTTCCGATTGGAGTTAAGGGTAGCTCGAACATTCGACTGATCGAACCGACGTCAGAAAGTTGTCAACCGATAGTCATTTTGCCGGGTAGGTGGCCTAGCATAGGTGGAGTTCTGGAAACTGCCCTGATCGTTTTGTCTCTCCGAGGGGGTTTGATAATTGCGTGGTATCGTACCTCGAGTTTCAGTTAAACCTTGCTATCGTTTTTTTTTTTTTGGTTTTGTTACTTTTTCTTCAGATGTGATGAATCTCTGTTCCTCACTGGTGGCTCAAATTTGTTACGGCTAACGGGAATCTTAGCCAAGTACAAGTTCAGGGTTGTCGATACTCGAGAGTCCGTACCCCAAGGTTCGAATCTATTCTGGGGTATATGTTCGTTCTTGCTCTGCACTCATCAACGTCCTAACAACAAGGGACCAAGTCACAAACTGTCTGAACCCTACCGGTTCCTCTCGTAACGCGCAGGATTACTATCACAACGACTTCCGTTGTCGCGGCTAGGGGTCTTCTGCCTTAGGGGTGTTTAGTCATAATCCCACGAACAATAGCTTCGCGCCACTAGCCACTCGAACAGGCGCATGTACAAGTGTCCGTTACAGTACTCTCCCCTTTAGGACGAGACGTCTCGGCTCGTAACAATTTCTCTTAAGAATATAATAGTTATGATTTCCGAGGACGAAGATAATATTTCTTCTTAGTTCCTGGGAGATCGTCGGTGCTGTAATCTGCATCTCGCGGGTCATCTGGTTCTGGTTCTTCGTCGGAGTCACTGCTATCTTGTGTCAACGTTGATTCCTTGTCCTCTGTTTGATCTAGGGACTTCATGATGAACTTCGGTGTGTAGAACGGTTTTAGGCGCTCTACATGGACCACATCATGCCAAGGGCTACTACGAGGTTTAGAATCAATAGCCTCTATTTCATAGTTGTTATCGTTCAGCTTGCTTACAATTCTGAAGGGACCTCTATATTTTATAGGTTTGCCCTTCTGTAATTGTTTGGGGATAGCCAATAATACTAGCTGTCCTTTAAAGTATTCACGAAATTGTCGGCGTTCATTGTATTTGTTCATACAAAGGTCTTTTGCGTTAGCAATATAACCTAACGCAATTTCACGAGCGGCCTCCGCTCGCCTAACCCAGACAGGAATATTTGTATCGGCCAATTCGTTGTTATCGACAAAATTGATTCTATTTAAATGTAGATCCGTGGGTAATAGAGGGTCTCTACCATATACCAAATAAAACGGAGTGAAGCCTCTAGGCTCACTATAAGTGGTATTATATGCGAAGGCTGCGTAATTTAACAATTCTGACCAATTCTTACGGTTTGCCTTATAAAAGTGATTTAAAATATTTTTAATCGTTCTTATCGTTCTTTCTGCAAGACCGTTTCCTTGAGGGTGATAAGCAGAAGTATGCTTCGAGCCTATGCACCTAATTTTCAAAAATGTTTGTGTTGCTTTCGAAATAAATTGCGAGCCTCGATCAGTTCTTACTTCTCTGGGACAGCCGTGCCTTAAAACGATGAAGTTTTCTATAAAGTCAATTACATCCTCGGAGCATTCGGTCCGGAGCGCACCTACTTCCACATAACCTGTAAAATCACAGACTGCAACTATTGCATGAGTACGTCCTAACTTATCTTTAGGCCATGGACCAGCTAGATCTAGGGAAACTCTTCGAAAGGCGCGTTGACTGGTACTGGCATCAGCATACCTGCTTTAGGACCATTAGGACCTAGTCTTAATTGACAGGATGGACATGCTCTTACGTAATCACGAATCATACGAAACATTTTTGGCCAAAAGTATCTTGAATGTATTTTTTCGTACGTTTTCTTCACTGCAAAGTGTCCACCAAATTTGCTAGAGTGAGCAGCTTGAAGAACTTCTAACTGCAGACTTTTAGGTAAAACCAGCACTTGTTTTATACCAGTTGGAAGATAAAGATGTTTATAAAGAATACCTTCATGTAGGAAGTAACGCTTAATAGTATGAACACGTTTCGAATTGTTAGCGCTGTTACTACTTCCTGTGATAATACTTTTTATTTCCTGGCAAAATGCATCTTCTGTTTGTGCTTTTAACATGTCTACGTTCTCCACAGAAGTAGTGAATAGGGAAAAGTCGTCCTCTTTGCTTTCCAGGTCTATGATATTTTCATTTGGGATTCGGCTTAGACAATCAGGACATCTATGAGATGCACCTTGTTTGTACACTACGTCAAAGTCGTAACACTGAAGGCTTAACGACCATCTACACAGACGACTATTCGCGTCTTTTAAGCGCATTAGCCAACACAAACTGTGGTGATCAGTTACAACTATAAACTTTTTGCCATAGATGTACGGACGTAGTTTCTCGATAGCCCATTTAATGGCTAAACATTCCTTCTGTGTTGTCGGATAATTACACTCACTTTTATTAAGCGTTCGGCTGATGTAGCATACGGGATGCTCTCTTCCGTCATCATCCTTTTGAAACAGAGTAGCTCCTAATCCTATATCGCATGCATCTGTGTGTATATAACACATTCTTTCTGGGTCAAAATGACTTAAAACTGGTGAGTTACATAGACTTTCCTTTAATCGTACAAAACTTTCTTGTTCGATATCTCTCCAAATGAACTTTTGATTGATTCTAAGTAAACGGAATAATGGTGTGGCGATAGTCGAGAAATCCTTTATGAATCTTCTAAAATATCCACACATTCCTAAGAAGGATCGAAGTTCTTTCACCGTAGTAGGTACTTTCATTTCAGTAATTGCCTTTACTTTCTCTGGGTCGGTTTTACAACCTACATCTTCAACGATGTATCCAAGAAACTTAATATGATTAGCGGCAAATATGCATTTTTCAGGTTTAGCTTTCAATTGAGCATTTCTAAATCTTTCGAACAATTCCTTTAGTAATTTCAAATGTGCTGGGAGGTCTTTGGAAAATGCTATAGTATCGTCGATATATGTAAGTGCTTCCTTCCACTTTAGATCGCCTAAAACTTGGTCAACTATCCTCTGACATGTTGCTGGGGCACCTTTTAAACCGAATGGCATCTTCAAAAACTCATATATGCCATCTGGGATTATAAATGCGGACTTACATATATCATTTTCAGCCATGGGTATCTGCCAAAATCCAGAGAGCTAAATCTATTACCGAATAGAGTTTGTTTCCTCCCAAGATTTCTAAGGCATCATCTATACGAGGTAGAGGATAAGTATCGGAGACGGTGAGGCTATTCAGACGACGATAATCCACACATAATCGATGTTTCCCATCTTTCTTTGGCACTAGCACTATAGGTGAGGCCCAGGGACTCTTTGACGGCCTAATTATACCAGCTTGAAGCATTTGCTCTACTAAATCTCTGACAATTTCTCGTTGACATGGAGACATTCTATAAGCGTTTTGCTTAATTGGCTTAACATCCGGCTTCGTTACTATTTCATGAGATCCTAGGGTGCATACTCCAAGATCGAAACTGCTTTTGGCAAATACGTCTAGGTTCTCTCTCAATACATCTTCTATTTGTTTTACAGAATCTTCAGATAAATCATTCCCGATATTAAAAGTAAATGACTCTATGTTTAGTCTTCGATAAGAATGAACAAATAAGCTAACATTTCTTTCCTTCGAATGGTTAGCGTTTGGCTTTATAGTATTTGAATCTGTTGCATTACTGTCTGATCGTGATGATAAAGACAAATTTACAAAGGCATATTCTTCACATGGTTTCCCTTTGGCAACAGTAGATTCCGCTGGGAGTAAAACAGGAGTTGGAGTGCTATTTAATACTAGAATTATACATTCATTATTTCTCACCTCACAAATACCTGACAAAACATTGATACCATTCTCGCCCATTTCGTGCTTTATTTCTACTGTACCCTGCTTAATTGGACAGCGGACTTTTAAGGTACGCATAGTAAAAGCATTTACAAGTGTTTCTTCGGTGGTACGGAATTTTGCGTTGGTGTGATGTAAGAGGGGCGTTTGAATTTGACTAATACAATTCTCTCCCATTGGCACTATAAATAAGTTGTCTTTGAAGCTGATGGTTGCTTTCATTTGTTCACAAAAATCACTACCTAGTAATAAATCATGTGGGAAATTTTCCAATACTACAAACACAAATTCAATACTGTTTCCCATTATTTGTAGTCTACACATACAAGTACCTTCACACTCTATCTTTCTATTATCTGCTACGATGAGTTTAATAGGTTCAGGACATATTTTTAGTCTTAATTCTATACATAGTTTTCGGCTTATCAATGATTTCTCTGAGGCCGTATCAATGATGGCACTAAACGGAGAGCCTTCGATTTCCAAATAAATAGTGCGTAATTTTGATTTCGAAATTGCGAGACACTCTAAAAGGTAAGGAGGGATTCTAGCAGCTTGGAAACAGGGCTCTCCCTCAGGAGCCCGACCGATTAGTTTTTTTGTTCCTCGTTTTGATTTTCGAGTTTATCCATGAGTTGGCGCATTTTTTCGAACGCATAAAATTTTGGATATTTACATATTTTCTTATAATGACCCCTATTCCAACAGTTGTGACAAATAATATCGTTAGAACTTTCTTCTGAGACTGTCTGATTTCGAGAAATAGCCTGTTCTGATTGTATGCCATTGTTTCTATTGTTAGTTCTCCTAAAGGTTTTAGAACGCTTATTGTATACGGATTTTCTTTCACGGTCCATTAATTCACGATTTTGACGACTCGATTGTTCTTTGTAAGAATAGCTGTAAGGCTTAGGTGACCTTGAAATCCCATTAGGTCTATTTGAACATTCGCCTACACTGAAACTTTTGTAGTATTTTTCGCGCTCTCTCTTTGTTATCGAGTCTAATTCCGTAATGGCATTAATATAATTATCTAAGGCTGTGGTTTCGAACTTTTTTGTACCTGAGCCCCCCTTTAAAAAAAAAAAAATTCTTGCGCTCCCTTAATTTTTCTAACAATCTAATTTCATAAATACTCAAAGCGCGCTCGGCTCCAAACGCGAAAGCGAGATGTTCTCGTTCCAGCAAGAGTATGGATGGATGTTTTAGCATTTGTACCCGAAAAATTCGCGGCGAGGATTGTGGATTACGTATACCTATTTTGCTGATTTATTTTTTGACATCTATTCGACTTTTTTGGTTTGTATTCGAAAATGATATTTTGGAAACAGCTGCATGCCCCCTTGCAACAGTCTCGGGCCCCCTAGGGGGCGCGCCCCACAGGTTGGAAACCACTGATCTAAGGTATGGAATGTTTTATTTTCAATAGACATTCTTTCTTCCTTTTGCAGACCATTGTTTAATAGTTCGATTTTTTCTATTTCCAAATATTAATGATTTAAAGAATTAATTTTAATTTATCTAAAACATAAGAAAAGGCTGATTCTAATTTCCCTTGAACTCTATCATACATTTTAATTGTCTTCTTTACAGTAGAATCTGTTTCATACCATTTCTTTATTTGTGCCTTCAACCTAGTCCAAGTCAATTCATATTCTTTTGCCTCTTCTAGCCTAATTGTTTTTACCAAATCTATATCTGATTGTAGCTTTAATGTGGAAATAAATGTTGTATCGTCTAATTCGAAACATTCTTTTATTTCTTGCAGCTTTTTTAGCCAAATATGTATATTTTGTGGATCAAAAGCGGGCCAAGATATTAACTTTTGTGGAATGGTAAGACCTTTCGGAAGTGTAGGACTGATTGAAGGATTTGAGTCAGCACATTTTGCATTTACAAACGTATTCTCAAGTTTATTAAATCTAGTTTCGAATTCCTCTCTAATTTGATTTATTAAGTTAATCATCATGTTAATAGGTGAAACAGACGAAACGTCCGACTTCCCATCATCCTCTAGAACAGTAGGAGAAGGTTCTCGTTCCATTCCCGAGTTTTCGATGTTCCTGGATCTATTTTTTTCTTTTTTCTCAAGATTTTTAATTTTCTCTTGTAATTCACGAATAACTGATTTTAGTTGCATAATTTCGTTATCTTTAGAAATAATTCTATCCTCTAAAATATCAATTTTGTCTTTCATGGCCAACTTTTTCGGCATTTTGATTAGGTACGAGAATTCCTATTACAATTTAATATTAAGTTACCCAAAATGTAACTTATTTTATGATTATATACAAAAATCCCTGGTCGCAAAACCCAGTTATCGCCAGACCTTATGTATGAGACAAAGGAACAATGAACTTACCGTTTTCTCTTCTTATTCAGTTGAACCTTGCTATCGTTTTTTTTTTTTTTTTGGTTTTCTTTCTTTTTCTTCAGATGTGATGAACCTCTGTTTTTCACTAGTAGCTCCAATTTTTTACGGCTAACGGGAATCTTAGCCAAGTACAAGTTCAGGGTTGTCGATACGCGAGAGTCCGTACCCCAAGGTTCGAATCTATTCTTGGGTATATGTTCGTTCTTGCTCCACACTCATCAACGTCCTAACAACAAGGGACCAAGTAACAAACTGTCTGAACCTACCGGTTTTCCTCGTAACGCGCAGGATTACTATCACAACGACTTCTGTTGTCGCGGCTAGGGGTCTTCTGCCTTAGGGGTGTTTAGTCATAATCCCACGAACAATAGCTTCGCGCCACTAGTCACTCGAACAGGCGCATGTAACAAGTGTCCGTTACAACGGACGGATTGGTCATACATATTTTTTAAAATTCATTCATACAATACGTGAATGTCGAATATGTTTCTTTAGCAATAAATGCTACAGTTGCAAATTTCGATTTCTCGGTTATACAAGAGTAATAACAAAATCCTAAAAGTTCATAATTTTTAACAATAAACCCAAAAGAAACATTTATTTGTATAACTGGGCACCGAGAATTATTATAATTTATAACCATTTCTAAAGAGGCTATAAATAGTGATTCCACTTCTTTCGGCATCTTTTTTCATAGCGTACACATCACCATTTTCTTTAATTTCTGCTAAAAATTCCATTAAATTATTTTGGTCTGTTTCTGTACTTGTAGGAAAAAGTTTTTTTTTCGCAAATTTTGAATGTCCTTTCGTATAAACTTTTTCCACTTTTCTTATTCAAAACTCTTGCAATCATTCTATCTTTGGCAGTAGATAATAACAAATCCGTTGCTGTATCATAGTCATTTTCATTCATTTTTTTGCCTTGCCGTAATATCCATATTCTTCTTTTCCGATTGTATGATTATGATTAAGTAACATTTTTGTTAGCGTCCATTTTTTATTTTCACCTCTATAAAAATTTATTCGTGCTGGACAACTCTTGTAATAGTAATGTTGATTTGGACGTTTTCCCTGACATTTAAAAATTTACTTAATACCATGACAACATTTGTTTCCCTTCTATGATCGCTGGCTTCTGTGAGAAGCCCTGTGGTGGTTATTTTCGTGGCATTTTTCTTGAAATTTTTCAAAAAATTTCAAAAAGTGCTGGCTTCTAACAAGCTTCCACGCGACTATGCGCAGTAGTAAAAATTCGAGAAAAAAACGAGTTCGCGATAATCGCTTTCGTCGATCGCGACCATCGCGAGCATCTTTTTCGCTATCAATTCTTTTCTCTCAACAATTTTATTATCTTTTTTCAATAAAAAGATTCATATTAGCCTGATTTGGAACCGAGATATACAGATTTATTACTAAACTCAGCGATGTCTTATTATATACAGTCAAACCTGTTTTTATGCGCTCTTTTTATGTGCGATTTTTATTTGTGCGATTTTTTTAATGCGAATTTTTAATTTAAGCGTTTTTTTTGTGCGATTTTTTATTTGTGCGGTATAGTTGGCGACTTGTTTCGTGCGATTCATCATGTCTTACGTTGACTTATTATAGCTAAATAAACTTATTATAGCATAAATGCACTTATTATAGTAATATTATTGCATGAATATGCGAAAAATGAAATAATTTACTTTTTAAGTCAACAAAACACCACCTGGACAAAAATATGTAAAACAGACGATAGACCAGACGATGCAGTCAAGTGCCGACATCTGTTGTCAATAAATTCTATTTCGTACGGTTTTGAGTTATTTTCTATGTGAGACTTTTTTTATGCGGTCCCTGTTGACCGCATAAAAAAATATTTTTTTAATTGTGTTGCGAAAACTATTTTTTACAGCCATTCGTGAAGTTTCGTGCGATTTTTTTTAATGCGTCTTTTTTAATGCGGTCCCTATCCCTGGCATAAAAACAGGTTTGACTGTATACTCTGCGAGAAATCGCGTTTGGCCGCGCGAGAAATAACAGCGACAAAAATTTTCAAAATTAATATCTTTAATACAAATTGCGCTAATTGTACAATTTATTTTCTTGCGTAAGAATTTCATATAGGTATTGTTGCAAATGCATTTTTTGGAGAAATTTCGAGAATATTTTTAGTTATAAATAGATGAATTTACGCATTTCACATCATGTCGTAGATTGCCGAATTTTCGATGGTCCACGCATTATTCTTTTGATTGCTTCATTTCATGCACAGAAAACATTTATATCTATAATATCAACAAAAAATTTTGATGAATTGAATAATATTTTGAGCGATGTCAAGTTTTATATTAGGTGATCGAGTTAAGCCTAACAACTATATCATATTCAAAATTAAAAATAAAATTCATGTGTAGAAATATAAAGAGAATAACTGTGAAATCTTAAATACAACATTGATATGAGTAAAACAAAATAAAAACTTTGTCAATTGGTCGATTTTCAAGTCAGAAAGAAGCATTTGAAAATAGGGTCATAAAATAATCAACGTTTATTGACTTTCGCCGTAAGGGGAATAGCGAGGTATATTGACAAATTTTTTCGCAGTAGTACGAAATTTTTACTGATTTCACTCGAAAGTGTCATATTTCTTCACCCATTTACAAACAAACCCGATGGCGATCGGTGAAACATGAGAGAAATTACGGCAAGTTAAAATTTTATATGTTTATTTTTTGCGTTTCACGTATCAAATTACATTAAGTTCGACACAAATAAAGCATTTGTGTCAATAAAAAAATATTTTACACTGTTTAAAAGTAAAAAAAAATTAAAAAAACAAAGATGTAATAATAATGTTTGAAGCGAAGCCAAAAATTTTACAATTTAAAGTAAAACAATGGATTCTGTTAGACGCCGCGCAATAAAGGGGGGTGGCATAATCATGCGACTATAGAACTGGTATAAAACTTGTTTTTCAGATCGAATTCTAATGGCAAATGGATGATAATGTTCTCTGCAAAATGCATTAACAAACGTTGATAATTGTTCATAGTCATTGAATTTTCGGCCTACATTTAAATTATGTTTATTAATGTTATTTTCATTATGATCGGACATTTGTTTTGTCATCTGAAATTAAAGTTAGAATATTTATAATATAATTATAAATAAAAATTAACTCATGAATACCTTTTCAATAATTTCAGGATCCATAGTTTCAATTGACACAAACAAACAACTATGGCATAATAAACGATTCACTTAACATAACTTAAATATCCAGATAACTTAAACCGTCAATCGAGTATACATACCGTATGTATAAATAGCCACTTTGTATAATAAATGACTTATATAGGTTTATTTTTTTTATTTTAAAGATCTGTTTATCTCATAAGATGCCATTTAACATTTTTATCATGGATCTCCCTTTCGTAATTATGTTCCTAATTTCAATTTCCAATTTGACCATCATTAGTAATATTTGTTTCTAAATATTTAAATTCGTCGCATCCTTTAATCTCTTCAGATTTTCCATTTTCCTCCAAAACTAAATCATGTATGTCTTCAGTTCCAATTACCATATAATTAGTTTTTCCCATATTAATATTTAGTCCCTAGTTATTGTATTCTTTTTTCAGTTTTCTTGTCAAATATGTTAAATCATCATTATCGTCAGCTATAACTAATTGGTCATCTGCAAATAATAATTTATATACAGTATTATCTCCAACCATTAGACCCATATTACTACATTTTTTCTTCCATATATCCACAGCCTTTCGAATGTAAATTTAAATAATGTTGGAGAAATACAACAACCTTGGCGTAAACCTTTGGTAACTAGAAATCCTTCAGATAATCTTGTTGCTATTTTAATTTTAACAATCGAGTATGATATAATTTTTAAATATTATTTATTACTTTCCTATTTATTGTTGTATTATCCAATACTTGCCATAATTTTTTAATTGGTATACTATCGTATGCCTTTTCTAAATCAGTAAATAATAAATGTGTAGTTTGATTTCTAACAACGTTTTTCTCAGTAATTTTTGTCCAACACAGAAAATATGATCAAGTGTTGATCTTTCACTCTTAAAACATGCTTGTTTCTCATGTTCCATATCTTTGTATTCCTCTTCTAAGTAATATTTTAATAATTTTTCGTATATCACGCTGAATGTACATCGGTAATTCTTAAATTCAGGTTTTTTGCCTGGTTTGTATATTGGTGACAAATACCTAACTTTTTAGTCTTGTGGGATATTTTCATTTATACATCGTTCCACTGAGCTTTTTCAAATTCTAAGTCACCTATCACCTCCACTCTGAATTAGCTCTGCTGGGTATTTTACCAATGTCACTAGTTTTATTATTTTTTA
Source organism: Centruroides vittatus (assembly GCF_030686945.1). Classification (NCBI taxonomy): domain Eukaryota; kingdom Metazoa; phylum Arthropoda; class Arachnida; order Scorpiones; family Buthidae; genus Centruroides; species Centruroides vittatus. The sequence continues at coordinate 120,860 of NW_027122389.1, read as the reverse complement.
AAGATTCGATTATACAGTGGAACCTCGGTATACGTCTGCTTTAGAATACGACCTGTTTGGACGAAAGAAATTTTGCTCGCTATACGACTTTTGTTCGGTATACGACTTAATTCAATTATACGCGCCATGTATGAACAAGTAGCGCTATCGGTGTACTAGACCAGACTAGACGTTCGCGGTCCCACGGTTGATAACTGTTCAATTTCTTCTGATTTTAATTTGTAAGTAAAATTTTATTATTTTTATTAATCACGAATTGCAAAAAGGCAAATGAAAAGCAACAGAAAACTAAAAAAAATGACTAGAATCACAATGGAACTGAATAAAAAGATTGTTGAGAAATACGAAGGTGGCATGGGTGTTCGAGATTTAACTGTTGCATACCGTATTCCGAGAACGACGATATCGACAATCGTGAAAAATAAAGACATTATTAAATCTGCTAACGTTGCGAAAGGTGTTTAATGAATTTCTAAACAGGTTATTAGTATTAAGGAGAATTTGACATGATTTGATTTTGATTTAATGATTTATATAATATAATACAATATACTGTAATAACTTTAAAAATCTATGATAAAATTTATTTTTTTATTAATGTGCTCAGTGTTTAAATTATCAATATTTTACAACCTCATTAATATATCATATCAAAAGGGTTTTTTACATGAGAACGGATTAATCATTTTTACATTACTTCCTATGGGAAAGATTGGTTTGGTATACGTCTTATTCGGTATAAGTCCAAACATCAGGAACGGATTAAGATCGTATACCGAGGTTCCACTGTACTTTAAAAAATTTCATATTATCCGAATATAGCCATTCTTCATATTATGTTGTGTGTCCTCATTCTCTGTATTATAGCTATATATATATAAAACTACTTGTCCTGATTGACTGACTGACTGACTGATTGATTCGTCATCGCCCAGAGCAAACCGCTGAACATAAAGAGGTGAAATTTGACACAGAGTTAGGGTCCGCCATGGGGATGCGCACTGAGAAGCGATTTTTCGAAATTTTCCCGCGGCGTGGAAAGGGAGAGCATTAAGTTTTAACCAGAAGAACGGCTTCAACTGTACTATTTCAGATGCGATTTTTTGTTTCCGATGGTAAAAATTTAAAAACTAAAAATTAAATTAATATATAAACATCTAAGAAAACTATCTGTTAAATCGTAAATACAACATTTCTATGAGTAAAACGAGATAAAAACTTTGTCAATTGGTCGATTTACAACTCAAAAAGTAGCATTTGAAAATAGAGTCAAAAACAATTAACGTTTATGACTTTAGGGGGTATCGCGAGGTCTGTGGACAAATTTTCTTGCAATAGTACGGAATTTCTACTGACTTGACTTGCAAGAGTTACATTTCTTCCCTATTAACGAACAAACCCGATGGCAATCGGCGAAACACGAGATAAATTACAGCGAGTTGAAATTTGATATGTTTATTTTTTACGTTTTACGTATTAAATTGCATTAAATTCGACACAAATAAAGCATTTGTGTCGATATAAAAATATTTTACACAGTTTAAAAGTAGAGAGAATAAAGAAAGCAAAGATGAAATAATAATTTTTGAAGCGAAGCCAAAAATTATACAATTTCAAGATAAAAAATGGCGTCTGTTGAAGACCACGTGACTGAAATTAAGTCGAAAAATCACATGACTGCGGAAGGGTTAATGTCCAAACGTACAATATATAGGTATTACGATTTTTTAACCAAATAAATGTTCGAACCGTTTAAATTCGAATTTATTACATATTTTTCGATTATAGTGTGGCCGTAGGCCATGATATTGTATGTTTGTATATTTTATTTAAATTTATCTTAGCCTTCCTTCCTGTTTCTCTGTTCTGAATTAATTTTAGAACTTTTTTTAATCTAACCCTTATCTTGAGTAGGATTATCTTTTCCACGAAAATAAGTAGAACAAAAGACAATGTGGGGCTCTGGGGCCAAACGAAAAGAGACAGAGTCACTTTTGGTGAGAACCTCGAAGTAGTAAGGAGGGGGAAAAGTTAGTAGTCTGTAAGTTGATACGACCCACGTTTGATTGTCGCTCGTGTGAGTATTTTATATAATTTAGATTTAGATTAGATTGTTATAAATTAAATAATTACTATGGTGTCTGATATACTAAATATAAATGAAGTTATGACGCCCCACACTATCTTTCCAATTATAAGCGATGGAGGTTGCCTTTTTAGAGCAATATCCTTTGTTTTGTATGACACCCAAGTGATGGCCAAAACAGTACGTTCAAAAATAGTGGAATATGTGATGAGTCACTGGGATGGATTTTCGATTATCTCACATGATAGTGATGAAAATAATTATAGCAGTTCTGTCGAATACTTTGACCGTATGTCGCGATTTCATACTTACTGAGGTTTATGCGAGTTAGTAGCAGCGGGACAAATATTTCTGTTAACTTTCGAAGTTTACGACAATGGCGAGCTGTATGAGAAATTTGGCGTAGAAGGAAATCCCGTAAAGCGACTGCGTTTTAATTTTATGCAAGACCTGTCTCATAGACATTTTGATGTTTATTTGTTAGTAACAACTAATGATTGAAAACCTTAGTGAAGTACCGAGAGAGGGTTATTTCTATCAAATTGGAAAATCCGAGAGGGCGAAGCCGCGGGTAACAGCTAGTAAACTCATAAATTCATTACTGTTTTCTGTTAAAAGGTTATTAAAATAGTCTTTCTATTTATTTAGTGATATGTACTGAATAGTATTGGTTATCTTATTATTATTTCCGAATTTTTCAAAATTCTGCATGCTTGGGTGTCTTTCACGTATAAAAGTTTGTAAGGTATTGCAAACTTTGTCCCAATTGTTATTTTTTTCTTGCCATAGTTTTTTCCTAATAACACTCTGACGTTTTTATACTCTATTTTATCATCTATATTTTTTGTATTTATCGATTTTAAATATAAATTTCTGTAATTTTTCACCAATTCTGCTATTTCTTCATTCCAATAATACATTTTTATTTGATATTTTCCACATTTAACTTCTCCTAATGCTTCTTTAGCCGATTGATGTATACTCTGCACTATATGATTGTATTGTTCTTGTACTATATCGAAGTAAGTTTCTTTTAATTTATCATCTAGCCGTTTCTGGTACAATAGTTGATTACTTTCATTTTGTAAAGAGAGTAGATTATATCTTGGAATTTGTAATTCTGTCCTTTTTTACTTATTATTGATACTAGTGTCAACTTTAAAGTATGGAAAATTTATTTTACTGTTAATCACATAATGAAAACTTCCGCAATCAATCCCACTAAAAATCTTGGACTATCGGTCCAAGATGTCAGAGTTTTTGCAGTATTCTGTTTCACAATGATATAGTCCAATATTGATTTTGAATTTTGTCTTAATGTCGAGTGTGTTTATGTATATCTTTATGCTAGAAATAACCATTTGTTGTTTTTAACGAGTTCTGCATGCATAGTTCAATTAATCATTCGCCATAATCAGTTATTCTATCTTCTTCATAGGTCTAGCTATTTGGTTTTTACGCTTTTTACCAATTCGGCCGTTTAAATCCGCTGCCATTATAACTTTTCTATTGTTGCCAATATTATTTATTATTGTGAGATAAGCAGTGGGTCAGAGGGAAAACTTCGCTGACCACTTACGCTGCACGGGTTGGTAAAACCCGACCTCGTTGTCGTTGGATGGCTAGGAGAGCAAAAAGTGAGTGCGGAGGTGCGTCAGTACGTCGACAGGCATCCTTACTTTGACAGGAGAGAGGTTTGACAAATAACAATAAAGGTTTATTAACTTACACAAGCGAACATACACTAAAGATACACATAAAATAAAGATATACAGATAACTACTGCTAAAATGCGGATAAAATATTCCTATCGCTAATCGCGATCTAACCAATAAATTAGTCACGTGCCTAACTTCGAGTGGGAGAGAGTTTACAAAGGTTACATCGATATACCTTAATATGTGGTCCGATGACAGTATGCGACGACCTCCTGGACTATGAAAGCTGAAATCAGTCTTATGTCCGGGACTGGAGACACTGGATTCAGGCCTTCCTGGATGATCGCCTTCTTTCCAGAGTTGATCGGGTTTTTATACGATCGTTGTTGGCACTGGGCCAGCCTGTTATTCAATGTTCGATGACTTGGACTTTTGTTTTCTCTTTCTGATCGGATCGGATGTGTAATCAACATCCGATCGATTTCCTATCGAACTTGCGGGTCATGAACCCCATTAAACTCTCGAATTTACGTCCTCAAAACCTGCGGGCTCACATTATAGTACTAGCAGATAAGCCCGGCGTTGCTCGGGCAAAAGTAACGATAGCGAAGATTAAGATTATTGCGTTATAGTCACAGAAGAAAAAAAATAATTTCATCAACAAACTAAATATTTCTAAAGAAAAGTGGAATTTGAAAATCGAATATTCTAATATTGTTCGATTTTCACGACGTGTTCTGATTATATCGTTCGATTTTCATCGAATGTTCTAAAGAAGAAAGGTCGAGAAAAGGTCGAACTAATCTGTTTAAATTTGAAAATCGAATATGTTCTAACACATTACTCTTTTTCTTTTTTTCCCTCCAGCGCCCGTAAATCTTGCACGTCGGTTTCTCTTGTTCTCCATTGTTACTTAACACTTCCATTGTTGATGGAAGCGTTAAGACTTAATCCTGTCCCTCTCCCCCGTGAAAAGGAATTTCGAAAAATCCCTTCTTAGTGTGCGTTCTCGTTACGTACCCTAACTGCGTACCAAATTTCAACTTTCAACTCTTAACTGTTTGGGCTCTGCGCTGATTATTATTATTGGTATTATCAACTCGTCTCGATTATATATATAGATTTAATTTCTCAAAGAATTCATCTTTACCTAATTTATTTTCACTATCACTTAAAGCATATGTGAGCCGGGAGAGTGTCGGAGGAAGTCTGACTGTTCCTTCCGGAAACAGATCGTTGACCTACTCACTTGTCAAGGGTGGCTGTCACGTTTTGTTACGCGTTACGCGAATAGAGGGGAGGTGAGATGAGGTCGACGACAAGGTGTGGTCGACAGTCAAGTAAAGACTTCATTTAACAACAAAACAATATTTATTAAAATCAACGAAAAATTTGATTACAATTCTAAGTTCGCTAAGCTACAATTCCAACTCTCGATTACGCGTAGAGGCAGCTCGAGAGAGAGAGTTTACAAATAGGATTTCATAGACGACGGAATATCCAAAATTATAGGCACTAGGTCAAATTTTCGCGACTTTGATGAACAATTAATTCGCAGCTCGTCCACGAGCACGTACGACTGGCAGACCGAATGAGACTCCCCTCAGAGTGGAAAAAGACGCGGTTTTTATAGATTCGCCGTGGGAACTAAGTTAGGAGATCGTTGTCAGGACGAAAGAAAATGAGGAATTCAGTTTAGTTTAAATTTTATGATGTTACAGCGGGAGATCGGTTGCCTCAATAGGCAGAATTATAAAATTTCCCACGAATTCTGTTTTTCGTTTTTAAAATCGTAGGAACATTTAATTCGGAAGAACTAGATAAAAACCCGAATTTCACACATATTTCCCAAATTGTAATATTTCTACGAAATAGAATTAAATTAATTTAATCATATTTTCATTTATTGCTTTCCGAGATGTATCACTTTTCTTGTATTTCGTCAATATCAGAACAGAAACTCCTCTTTTTTATCTAGTATTTTCAATACGCCACTAAAAATGTAAATATTTATTCTCTATTACCACTACCTGTCATTCCTTTTTGGTTTCAGTAAATACAATAATATCCTATTGTATTCTATTTAATTCCGAGACAATTAGTCTTTTTTTATTATTAATACTTTGCACATTCTACGTTTCAATAATGATTGTCCTTATCCGTAATTTTTCACGTCGTCCCGAATATGCAGCCGGCTTACTTCTGTTCGGATTTTTAGCTTTTAAGTTTTTTTTTCTCGAGAAGGGGAGAGCTGGCTCCATGTCTAAACCTCCAACTCAAAAGTTGGGATCTTTAATCAAAGTTTTACTCTTCTAGGAGAATTGCTGTCACTACCTGCGAGTCATTCCTAAAGTGTTAGTCTGACAAAACGTTTAAAGCAGTGATTCTCAAACTTTTTCGATCCACCGCCCCCTTTGTCCGTAAAGTTATACCCAACGCCCCCTAACTCATTTTCTCTTGTGTGAGAAAGGATTGGAAATATTCTTAAAAAAACTTTTCTATGAATCTCACACTTTGTGCCCTTACCGTACATTGTTCTCAACATCTGGAAACCATTTAACGCAATGTTTCCTCTTATCTGTTTAACAGAGGAAAGGAAACGGCTGTCAGTGACCCCAACTTTTGCCTTTGGTCACCGTTCAGTACCCTGCCTCCAGCGTTCCAACTAGATTTACTCAACGCCCACAAGGGGGCGTTATCGCCCACTTTGAGAAACGCTGGTTTAAAGTATTTTCAAATCATTGAAACAAACGGACGAAAGTTTCGAATAGTAAGTCCGTTTGTTCAAACAGTGAAGGTTTCTTTGGAAAAATATTTTTACCACATTTATAAGACTTGATTTACTTGTGCAACTACACTGTACTTTGTCCTAAATCTTTGGTAATCATCGTTTTTGCTTTTTCCAATCAAGTGTAAATGTACAAATTATGGTTTCAGAAAGTTTAAAAATTCATTCATTTTCGGTTTATTATTAGCATCTACATTCGCGGTTTCGCTTGCGCGCTATTTTTGTGGTACTAAAATTAACTACATGTACGAGGGTTCTCTGTACTGTGAAACTGCACGAGAAAGTATTATTATTTTCTCTTTCGATTTGTTTTTCAAACACGTAATACATAAAGATAACGTTAATTTTATGTATTTGCTATTTGCAGTGATTGATTCTTTTGGAAAACTGCCGGCAGGAATGTTAGGAATGACACAGTGGATAGCAGGGGATTATGACCAGTGTTTGAGCATAGATATTCCTCAAAATAGAAAAGAAACTACCGACAAAGGAAGTGAACAGATTCGAGGCAAATACTGTGCCCTGACAATTGGAATACAAAAATCACTAAAGCGTATTACGAAGTCAATTCATAAGTTTGAAAATAATACATTGATTAAAATAGCGAAAGAGATTATTGTAAGTATTAAAGTTTGAACAAAAATTTTGCGATGGACTGATACAGTTTGGTGTAATTTTTTAGGTTAATTTAGTAATACAACAAAGTTGTATATAAAATAATTCCTGAAAAATCTTCATACTGAATTAATTAATTTTTTAGAAACCGATGAAGTTCGATGACATATTCAAAACAGATGTAATCAAAACGAAGACGGGAATACGTTTAGATGTGTGCATTCCGAGTACATGCAGTAACGAAGACTTAAAAAACGTTGGGAATTGGAGTAAGTCCTTTGATAGTTTGTAATCATACGAAATACTCTCGTAAATTCAAACACGCGTTAATCAATTCTCTGTTGGAACCGAAACAATTCTGATTAATATATTTAGCCAAATAAAAAACAAAATCACGCTAAAAAATCATAATTACTTTGTATATACAAATAATAATTTTACAATGTGTTTCAATATGTGGTTAATGTGAGCCTATGTATACAAGATGGCGACGCTTTTGGTAACTTCGACGGCCAGTATTTTTCGAAAAGAAATGTAGATTGCGCTGATAGTAATGATGCCTTCGTATGCAAATATCCATCAAAAAATTCCGTTCAGGAAACATGAGGAATAATGTGAATTTCGAAGTTTGGTTACGATGTAGTCGGATTATGCACGTTGTTAATTTTTTAAAAAGTGTCTGTGTTTTTTAAAGTTTGTACAATTTACTCGAAGTCTAAAGTTCTCAAGGAGGAAAGTTTGTCAATAGTAATTAACATGTTAAACCTGTCTTTAATGTGTTTAATGCGTGTTAAATGTCATAAAAGCGTATTAAAAGTGTGTTAACATTGTGTAAGTAAGGTAAAAATTTTGTAAAGGGTTTATATGTGGTTCAAATGTGCGTTTACATTGTGTAAATGTGTTTAAAAGTGTGCAAATGTGAGTTAAATGTTTTTAAACGTGGTTTAAATGTGCGTCTGTAATGTGTAAATGTGTTAAATGTGTTTAAAAGTGTGTAAATGTGTGTTAAACATGTTAAATTTGTCATAACCAAGGATATGTAATAGTAATTTCCGACCCGAAAGACTACGTGAACGACACATGGAAGGCTAGGTGACCGTAAATTGCAGGTGCCACCCTCTATGGAGACGCTGCTTATCGTAGATGAAAAGGCGAGAGATGTGAATCGTAAGACTGCAGTTTTTAAGTGGAGTAAAATTTATGTACAATACAGGCAAATTTTGTTTGAACCACTGATGTATAGAATCTCATAATTCACTTCGTTCATGCATCGATTGAATTTATAGGTAGTATGATGATTTTTTTATTTTTCGTTTCTGGTCCAAGAGTAGGAAAAGTAATTAAAAGCAGGGGAGAAAGTAAGTAGCAAATTTACGTTTTAGAAATGTTTTAGTTTTAAAAAAGTTTAAATATAGGCGTACGTTAAGGTAATTGTCGATGGTCGCCATCTTGTTTGCACATTTGCGTGTGCAAACAAGATGGCCACCAAAAGCGCCGCCATTTTGTATACCTAGGCTCACATTAACCAAATATGTATATAAATACCGAATTCAGTATAAAAAATTTATAAAATTATTATTTAGTAGTCCGTAAGCGTCTTACGATAACGAGTTCGGATTAGCAAAAGTGAATTGTATAAATTGGAAAAAGAAAACTATTTTTTGCTATTTTTATAAGGAAGTAGTAACTGTACTTCGTGAAACGCCTGTCAATAACAGATTCTGTAAAGAATTTGTGAAAAATTGACTGAAGAGTTTACGTCAGATGTTTCTGATGTAAAAATTCCCATTGAAATTTCTTCATGTGTAGGGAAGCACCGCATTTGAAGATTAGCTTTCTTTCATACACTTGTCTTTTTGTTAGTTCAATTCTATAATACAAAAATTTAATCTTTATCCTTCAGACAGTCAAAAGGGGAAGAAACGCATTTTGAACGCCATTTTATCTGATAAATTAAAAATAAGATAAGCAGTAAATTAAATTCTCAATCTAATTTATTGAGAAGTTAATTTATGAACTTATATAAGTGTTTAACTACGTTTTTTATTGTACTTTTCAGTATTAGGAACAGTGTTAGACTTGAATATCGAATATTGCAAAATCATAGATGAACGCATTGAATATAGTGTAGGACAATTGATATCGTTGTAAGTATATTTTTATTAAATTAATTATACGGTAACCGGAGGCAAAGCGATTGTCTTGCCTCTTTCTCGGCAACAGTTTGGTGAAAACTGCCCACTTGTCAGAGGATGGCTGCTTTACGTTCTATGATCTCGAAAAATCGAGATTCTTTTTATCAGGTCGAGTAAAGGAAATGAGAGGAGTCGTCGATAAGGCGTAGGCAATACACAAACAAATGACACCATTTAAAAAGAAAAACAAAGATTTATTGAGTAACAATTAGAGAATTAAAAATACAAACATCGAATATCTAACGAGAGTTTTCTCTAGCTTCCGAGTACAAGGAAGTGGTGCCAAAAAAGATTTTACACGATTGACTATTATAACTCTTTGATGTTTCCTCGCAGGTTCGAATCTGTCCTTGTTGTGGTAGACGTACACAATTATAAAAAGTCGCGACTAGATTCGTAACGCGCACTTGGTATAGACAAAATCGGCGTAGCTGTTCCTCGGTCTATTCCAATTTGTCACCGCTAGAGGTTCGACGAGGTACGCACTTGTAGGGAGAGGAGGCGAGCTTACATAGATTCGTCTTGAAAAAATATGTCATATGATTAAATGTTGTCGGAGGTAAAGGTTACTTTAGCAGGAGGGAAGGTTAAAGGTATTCCCTGGACCAAAATAAAGTGATAAAATCGGACGTGAATTGTAAACTTTAAGTCTTGCAGTTTCAGAATAAGTGCTTGGATTGGTGAATGTTTACATTCAAAAAGAACGGTTATAAATTTTGATAGTTGTTGAAAAGATGTTCGATTTCTGTTCCCGGCGATGTTGTTTTAACGGATGCGTGACGAATTTAGTTAAAATATGTTGAAAGTTTATGAGAGAAAAGAAAAATTTGGTGTACACATAGCTCCGATCTCACAATTATATTAAACTAGTAAGTAGGCCCGGCGTTGCTCGGGCAAAAGTAACAATAGCAAAGATTAAGATTATTACATTATACTCAAAAAAGAAAGCGTAATTTCATCAACGAACTCAGTTTTTCTAAAGAAAGGTGGAATTTGAAAATCGAATGTTCTAATATTGTTCGATTTTCACGACGTGTTCTGATTATATCGTTCGATTTTCATCGAATGTTCTAAAGAAGAAAGGTCGAGAAAAACCGAACTAATCTGTTTAAATTTGAAAATCGAATAAGTTCTAACACATTACTCTTTTTCTTTTTTTCCCTCCAGCGCCCGTAAATCTTTCACGTCGGTTTCTCTTGTTCTCCATTGTTACTTAACACTTCAGAACTTATATCTGGTACCCTAACTGTGTACCAAATTTCAACTTTCAACTCCTAACCGTTTGGGCTCTGCACTGATTATTATTATTATTATTATTGTGTTGGGTTAAGTGAGAGATACTCGGTTAACACCAGTGACTGTGTACTATGCCGGACCAAAGTCAAGGCATAGTAACCAAAAGAGAAATTAAAAAAGTGTATCAGTGTGTGCGTCTGTATTCAGGAATTTTCTCACAATATGACATGTATTCAATATAGTGGCCTTCTGTAGTGTGATGTATATGTTTCTATTCAACTGTAATGTGCCCAGGCTTTTGTGTACTGTGTGTGGTATGACACCTGTAGAAAAGAAAACAACAGGTACAATAAGCACCCTATCCATCCTCCACAGATGCCTTATTTCCTGGGCGAGTTCTGTGTACTTGCTAATTTTTTCAGTGCATGCGTTTTGTATATTGTGAGTGTTTGGAATGGATATGTCTATAATGTATGTGATTCTATTGTATTTGTCAATGAGAGTGATGTCTGGTCTGTTGTGGTAAATTGTTTTATCTGTGATTATGGCTCTGTCGTAGTACATTTTGTGCGTGTTGTTTTCCAATACTGTCTGTGGAATGTATTTGAAGTATGGTTCGTGGATGTCTACTAATTTGTGTTTGTTTTCAAGCTCTTGGTGTATTATATTTGCTACTTGATTATGTCTGTGTAAATAATCTGTCTGTGCCAAGAGCTTGCAACCAGAGGTGATGTGATGTATAGTTTCTGGCATGATGTGACATTTTCTGCATGTGTCATTTGTGAGTGTTGCATCTTTGAGTATGTGTTTTCTGTAGTTTTTAGTATTTATAACCTGATCCTGTATGGCGATCATGAATCCTTCCGTCTCCCCAAAGAGGAATCCCCGAGCTAACCAGCTGTTTGACGCAGTTTTGTCAACAAAATCCTGGGCCAGATCGTAAGGATGCCTGCCATGGAGTGCCTTTCGAGCCCACGATTGCTTAATGGTGTCTGTGCTTTTTATATGTTGTGTTGTGTCCATATGATGTGAGTGTAAGTTTAATAGTGTGTTATTTGAGTCTGCTAGAGTTACTGCTCTATGTAATTGTGATGTTTCTTGTTTTTTGTAGAAAAACTCCGCAGTGACTGTATTTGTTTGTAGTGAAGGTTAACTATGTCAATCAGGCCACGTCTGCCATCTTTACGTGAAAGGGTTAATCTTTCTGTGGCGGATTTAGGATGATGTTGTTTATGCTTAGTAAGTGTAGTTCTTGTTTTCCTTTGGAGTTGCTCGAGATCTGTGTGAGTCCAATGTATAACTCCAAAAGAATATGTGAGTACTGAAATGACATATGTGTTTATTGCTCTGACTGTATGTTTTGCATTTAACTGTGTTCTGAGAATAGCATTTAACCTACTTTGGTATTCTTTAATTAATCTTTGCTTTATTTGTGTATGTTCTGTTAGTTTGGCCTGTTGGAATTTTAAATACTTGTAGAACTCACCCTTTTGCATGGATTCAATAACGTCTCCATTTCCAAGCGCAAAATCTTCTTTCTTCAGGATTCCTTTTTCTATGTGAAGTGTTTTGCATTTATCTAGGCCAAATTCCATTTGTATGTCCTTGGTGTATGAATGTGTGATTTGTAGGAGTTGACAAAGTTGTTTATGTGTGGATGCATAAAGTTTTATGTCATCCATGTACTGTACATGAGATGTGACAGTGTAAACTGTGTTGTTTTTTCGTGTCTGACATTGTAACTATATTGCGTGTTGTTTAACATGTTGGATAATGGATTCAGTGCTAGGCAGAACCAGAGAGGACTCAAGGAATCTCCTTGAAAAATTCCTCGCCTAATAAAAATTTGGTTTGTTTGTATGGAAGTGTTATAAACCCTGTTTTGAAAGTTGGTGTTTTGGAAGAATGTAATGAGTGATGGATGTATTTTGTACACGTGTAAAATATGTAGCAGCCAACTGTGTGGAACGCTGTCGAATGCTTTTCTGTAGTCTATATATGCCATGTGTATGTTTCTGTGTTGTTTGTGTGCTTGCCGTAGAATGACTGAATCTATGAGTAACTGTTCTTTGCAACCCCTGTGGTTTCTACGGCAACCTTTTTGTTGTTCCGTGAGAATGTCGTGTTTTTCAATATGTTTGTATATTTTGTTTGCGATACAGGATGTGAATAATTTGTAGAGTGTTGGAAGACATGTATTGTCTTCCAACACTCTACAAATTATGTATCGTTTCAGTCTACGTGCTTTGGCAGCAAGTTTTTGTTTTAGTGTATCAATGTATTCTGTAATGCGTGTGTTGTGATGTTCATGTTTTGTGTGTGTTTTTATTTTCTTGAAAATGTTTTTGAGCTGTTTCCTTAATTTGGGTGTTATGTTGTTTTTAGTGTATTGTGTCAGCCTGCCTAATTGCTGTCTAATGTCATTTATTTGTGTTTCTATTCTTCTCTGCCAGGCAGGCTTGTGATAGAATTGTGTTTTCTGTGTATTTGTCTGTGATTGTACTTTCAGTCCATGTTGTGTCACTACTGTGACTGCCCCAGCATAAACTAATGTATGAATGTCTGCGAGTGTAGAAATTGAATGAATGTAGTTTGGTAGTAAGTGAGTGTTTACATAATTTAATGTTTTTTCTAACTTCCTTTGACTTGTTGATTTTTGGTATTCGTGGTCGTTGTGTGGGATCTGTACCTGTATATTTAGTGAGTGTTTCCTGAAATATAAGTGAGAGCGTATTAACTAAATCCATGTCTATGTTATCAGTGATTGACGAGGAAGTGTCTGTAGTATCATTAGTGGTAATTGTTGTATGTGTGTTATTATCAATGCTTGTTGCTGGATTATCCTGACAAATTACGTAATCTTCATTAATGTTAGATGTTTCTGTCTGTTGATGTATTTGATTAGCAACCTGTTGTTTGATAAGTTTAAGTGTTGTTTGTGGAATAAGGTTGTTGTGTATAATTGTTCTTTTTTGATCAACAACCCTTTGTTTGGTGACAGTGAGATGAGGATACTGTTGTGTGAATCTATGGTGTAGTTGTTGTCTGTATGCTGTCATGTTTGTTTCGAGTTTTGTGATTGTGTAGTAAGTACGGATGATAAACTCGTTCATTTCTACTGTCCATTTCATCCGTTGGCGTGGTTTTCCAGCCTTTGTGGTCTGCGGACGCATTGCCTCAGAAACACCAAGGCTGGGTTTGTTCCTCACATCTGTTGAGGGCATTGCAGTAGCCATGCTTGGGCCGGTGCTGCTTTCGCCACCGGTAACCAAGGGAGACTGTGGCCTATTTTTCGAACGTGAGCCTCTGCCTAACCCACGAACGCGGACCTTGTTAACCCGGGCGACGTCCGAGCCGGTATCACATTTAGATTAGTTATTACCATAATAAATATCTCCACAGAATGTGGGTGTGGTCACTCTTAGCTTCATTTCTCCCCATAGACCTTACTGGCATGGGTGTCCCTACCAGGAGCTTGTGCTCCAGCCTGCAATTGCCCTATGGATCAGTAACATTACTGGGTTTTCCCACCACGACCAGGTGGTGACCACGGGAGAGTTATTATTATTATTATTATTATTATCATCATCATCATCATTATCATCATAAACTCGTCCCGATTATATATATAGATTAAGAATCTGAAAAGTATGAAAATAACATCAAATTACTTAAAAATTCGGCAAATTGGTGGTGCAATAAAAAATATGAATAAATAATAAACTTTTTTCGTAAAACGCGATAATAAATTGATTAAAAACATTTTAACCAATAATCATACTACAAAAAACAAGTTTAACAAAGAAAATAGCCAATCGAATTTGAAGCGCGTTACATGATATTAAAGAGACATTCATTTTTTACTTGAATGCACATCGTTTGTCTTGATATCTGTATTTTAAATACTTTTGTTTAAGTCATTAACTGCTGCTTTTTTTTCTTTTTTTTTATTCCAAAAATCACTGAACGGATTCACGTAATGTGTTTTGCCTTATACTACAACTTAATATATTACATTCCAGGCCTACCTCTAACTTTTTTTTCTATATCGTTCAGTCGAAACGTTAATTGGATCTGATTGTTCTGTAGTTCTTGTCTCCTGTTTGTAACCAGAAATATGCAAACGTAGTGTGTTGAAGATTTTATCGTTTACTTTTACAGAATTATTGTTTGTTTTCCTGTACGTCTTTATAGATTGCATATAATTGCTGAATAAAATAGGTGATAATTCTCAGTCTGTTTTTTCAATTGTATCTCCTCTTACTCGACTCGGAACTGCGTGGTATAATACCTTAAATTCATTTACAAAACGTCACGACACATCGGACATATTAGACTTTATACAAAACACGATTACAAAAATTAGAGTAATTTCTGCGTGAGCGACATACATAATATGTTCGTATTTAGGAGAAATTCTTTTGTGAAATTACGGAATTTCTGTTAATTCTCAACAAGGAATTTTATTTCCTGCCAAACCGTAGATTGAAGGTAAAATCTCTTTGCTGGTATTTGTGACGATTTTTTTTGTTTGTGCAATTGATCTGCTGATTTTTCGACTAGAACTTCATTTGCAATACTTGCAAAATGTTACTGTAATGGTAATTCGAATATGTTGATTTGCAATTTCTCTGCTGTATACTGCCAATGCGCGTGAAAGTCTCAAATCGCACAGTTCGTGCCAATTCGTTATTGACACAGATTTTTGTTAGAGTTAAAACAAAATTCTAAAATGAGTATTACAATACAATTCTGATGGCATTAAAACTGTTTTAATATTCCGTTAATAGATTTTCTATTATTATTTAATGTTAATACATCTTTGGCTAACGTTGATTTGCTGAAGTGATTGAACTTATTTTCATATTCGGCGCAATACTGATTCATATTTGATTATAAATGTTTACATAATTTTTAGGTATACACAACATATTTAAAACAATAAGTAAATAAATAATTTTAAAATAATCTACTTTACTTAAGTGTATAAATGTTAATTTTAAATGCGTGAGGTCACTTTTCCTATTTAAATTGTACAAAAATAGATTAAATTTATTAAAACCGTTGAAGAATATATTTAATAATAAAAACAAATAATTTAAATGAATAATAATAATAATAATAATAATAATAAGTGAAAGGGTTGTGAGGCCTTACTCGGAGGTATAGCCCTACAAGAAGAA
This sequence comes from Centruroides vittatus, assembly GCF_030686945.1. NCBI lineage: Eukaryota > Metazoa > Arthropoda > Arachnida > Scorpiones > Buthidae > Centruroides > Centruroides vittatus. Next base: position 105,099 of record NW_027122389.1, on the reverse strand, counting down.
AGGAGGGAAGGAGGAGTTAGGAGGTGGAAAAGGAGAGGTGGGGAGGGGGATTAGGAAAGGAAATAGAGGAGGGGAGAGGAGAATGAGGGTGCCGCTGGGAACCGTCTGTTAAGACGTAGAAAGGCAGAATTACAAAATACAAATACAGTACCTAAGAATTAATAGGTGGAATAACTGAACAACAAGAAAGGCGCCTTGGTTTGGCTTACAATACAATTGAGAACATGGGATGGGTGCCGGTGAAAGTAATGAGGAAGGAGTAGCACCCTTTTAGAGATACCGAAGTCCTTGAAGTGTGGTCCTTTGATGGTTGCCAACCTTGTGTCTTGATGCTATGGAGTCTGGCTGTGGTTGTCCGGTGAGATAGCTGGCATGTTGGATTGAGTAGCAGTTGGGAGATGATAGTCTGATAAGTTTAGGTTGTTAACGAATTTGACAAAATTGGTGTATATGTCTTTGTCCTCGAGGAATACGCTAAGGTGGCAAGGCCAGCTGTGCCCTTTATGGGTTGTCAGGTCTCTGAGATGTTGGCGATGCTGAATGAACTTGGTGCATGTAAATATTAGATGAAAAGGGTCGTCCCTCTCCTTTACAAGACAGTCACAAAGTCCATTTCCCTTCTTAAGGAAACGATGAAGGTAGCACTTATAATTGCCATGGGCGGTGAGAATCTGCGTAATAGAATGAGTCGTACTCAGGAAAGTGAGGCGGGAGCTACTGTTGACGTCCGGAAGGAAGTTGTGGGTATTTCGTCTAGTGTGGCTACTGTCCCAGTCTTTTTGCCACCTTGACATAGTGATGGCGGTGAGTTCCTTCCTGAGGAAGGAGATGGGAACGGAGGTGTAGGAGTACTTGGAGGCTACTTTATGAGCCTTAAATGAATGAATATAAACCAATTTTAGTAATAATTGTTTATAGTTTCTCAATGGTTAAATCTCAGTATAAAAACGAATACTAGCGAGTTTTTCTCCGCTCTTCGATGTACAGCGGCTGATCGCGTTTCTTATCCAATGACCAACAATTTAAGAAAGTTTATCAGTAAACACTGGGTAGATCCATTCAAACGTTTCGAGACAGCAGACATACTGAAGATTCTCTTTCGACAGATACAAGAGTAACGTGATTAATCGATGGGACCTTCCTTAACACTTACGCACAAGAAAAGCGACCATTTAAAAATGTTTCAGGAGGGTTTGTGGAAGAGGAATCTGCTGGAGTAGGAAAGAACACATTAAAATAGAATCCGGGTTATTTCATCACGTGTTTTTATCTGTTTTCCTCTTCGATCGCTCATCTCGTTAGCCTTTGCGCTTTTTGAACGGTCTTTTATCAGTTTCCAGAGAAAATTCAGTATCAGCTGGTGACGAAAGAGAGGACGACGTCGGTGTTCGATTCAACATCGAATTTCGATACCGAAAGCGCTTACATGTTTGTCAGTTTCCATCATTCTGTGACTTTAAACGTAAAGTATCTGTGATTTTTCGTGGTTTAGTTCTTCAGTTTTTGTGAGACAAAGTTTGATGGCGAATCGTACCCAGCCGGAGCTTCACACGTGGAAGGGCTTCATTAATTTAAGCGAGTGTCTAAGACATTTATAAATAAGAGCTACATTAAAATTGCATTAAGTTATAATGTACACAAAAATGATGTTTATCTTGTTACATTCAAACAGATACAATTACAGTCAGCGGCGTAGCGTAGAGGGGGCGGCAAAATTTCACAATAAATAATAATATCTTGTAAAAATACCTAAATAATGGGGCGGCTGACACCCACGCTACGCCGCTGATTACAATAATAGTTAACTAATTAATTGTTAAATGATGTAAATTATATATAAGTAAATTGATGTAAAAATATTAATTATCATAATTCAGAACTGTTCTCGGCATATTTGTTGCGTGGGTTTCATTGGCAACGTTTACAGAAATATTACTGAGACTCGATGTTATTCCTTTGGAGGCGAGTAAAGGTAAGTCTTTACGATTATCAAAAGAAACTTTTAACATATTTAAGAATGAGAATTTATCTATTCATATTTTAAAGTTCAGGAAAATGATTTTTAATGCTGTTATATTCGACTATATTATGAAAAATTTATAAAAGTAGTTTTACAATAAATATATTTATATCTGTTAAGTGCAAAAAAATAATAAATTATTAATGTTTGTTATTTGTAGGAAAAATTTTCGAGTATATTCTCAAAGCTTCACCTTATGAATCTCTACATAAATTGTATTCGACGAATCTTGACGAAAGTACAAAGTCGATGTGCGGTGTGAAATTTCTTCTAGTAAATCTTGTGGGGATTGACACATGTATACGCGACAGCATTGTTTTTCCCCACAATAGGAGGTATTTTTTCTTTTATTGTAAGATATAATATTTAACATTTATAAAAAATTTTGCCGCAGTGTATGCAGAACGCTTGCCACAATAACACAATTTTAATAGTTCTATTGTTCATTTCGTTCATTGTCATAGTTAATATAAGAAATGAAATTATATTATTACTTTTAGTTAACTTTTTAAAAAGTAGCGTAATCGTCTTATGAAATAAGAAATTTCTAGTTTGAATTTGTTTTTTATTTTGTAACGAACATACCCTCCAGTGGCTATGCTGTATTCGTACCCTGAACGCTAGGAGTTCAGTCGTGAGTTCGCTCCTCGCTCTGACGGGCTGGCCGCGTAAACTGTTCCGGTGTTCCTCCACGTCTGTCACACCTAAATAAGGGTCAGTTTCATTTAAAAAGGCATCCCGGGTAGGCAGTTCGCCCAAAGTGTTGCGCTGGCCCTACGAACATACGATAATAAATATTTATATTTCTTCTGCTAGAAGAAAGAATGCGACCTTATTTATTTTGCAAAATAAGTTAAGAGGAAAACTATTAAGAATTATATAAAAATAATTTTGAAATTAAAGTTCTTTATATAGATATATTTTAAAAATTGTAATTTCATGTTATTAATTTATTGATAATTTGCAGCGCTTCATAAATTAAGATGCAGAACAATCACCGAAGCGGATTTTGTAATCAAGTTTCTAAGATTTAAGATAATATTTTGCTGAGTGTCACTCATTTTACACTTACTTTTTGCACATAGTGATTGAATATTAACCGTAAACATTTTTCGATATTTATCTCAATTTTAACTCTTTAGAAAATTATTTCAATAAACTACAAATATGAAAACGAAATTCAACGTGAAAATGATGAAATGCTACTGAAAACAGCAGAGAATAAGTGTTTCATCACTTACCGTTACATTCAAAAAGTTAATTTATGTGTGGTTCAATCTGTTAAGAAATTATGTTTAAAAATAAAATTTTAAATTATTAACTTGCATAATAGGCAAAAACGTATTTTCGAAATAGGGGTAAGTTTTCTAAATCATTACGAATAAAAAAACCATTGGAATGTTTAGTTTATCTGACCCTACTCGAGGAATGACACTTCACCTCTCTATTTATTGCACGGTTTTACATTTCACCACAGTGTGGAATTGACAAATTGTACAAACGAACATATCTGTATCACTCATACAAAAACACTTTGCAAGTATTTGCAGATTAATAACCCATCGAACAGATCGCACGATCCTCCAACGTACGTCGTGGCAAGAAATACAATCTCATTGTACAGAATAGAGAAAGTAGTGTATGTATGCCGATTCTAGCTCCCCTAAATACGAACGCCTCAAAATGTGAACGAATTTGAACATCTAAAATATGAATGACTTTTAATCAAAAAATTTAAAAAGCTGTTAAAAAGCTAAAAGTTTTTTATTTCAAATTCGAAACTTTGAAAGATTGTAGCATTTGCTTTTAAATTCAAACAAGTATTTCTTTACAGAATTAAGTTGCGATTAATACGGTGGAAAGTATTTGTAATTTATGGACTGCTCCGTTTTTTTACTTTTTTATTTGACTTGGCAACTACGATACTACACGACGAAATATATTTTACAGAACATCTCGATCTTCTGTCACACGAAACTTTACACATTTCGCAATTCAAAAATAGAATAATTGTACTCTGGAGCAACATATTAATCTTTCCGTAATTAGGCGAAATCATTCTATGATATTGTGAGAATCGTTTTTTCTAATACTGCACAATGGGTTGTATTTCCTGCCTAGGGATTGTAATCCAGCTGTATCTAGCAAGGATATATTTTTGGTGGAATAAAGATTTATCTTTCTATCTATCCAGCATTTTATGGTTTTTTTAAAAAGAATAAAACATTTTTAAAAAAATACTTAAGAAACTTTTGTAATTTAGACTGGTCACTATAAATCGGTATAACTTCTTACACATTTAGGTAGTAAACTTAACTTTGGTTCGGTTTAACACTCGAGATAGAGATAATTAACTTTAAATGTTCAGTTAGATTATAACTATAATGTAATCTTTAAGTTAAATAATAGCAAAGGTAATTCTACTAATTAATTTACATTAATATATTATATTATAATAATGTAAGAATGGATAATCAGTGGCTAAGTGGCTATCAGTCTTATCAGTTTTCTTATATAACTACATATCAGTTGTAGTTATTTATAAGTAATTTAATTATTCGTATTAGTAAAGTAGTGAGTAAGTAATTAGTAGTTAGTTGTTATTATCACAATCATGAATCACATACATTCATATCATTATATATCCAAGATACTGATATACATTAATTTAATTAACTATTTAACTAACTAGGTAGTCTCAGTTTCTCACTAATTTTCACAATAAAATTGCCTAGCCCAGCCCACTAACTTCTTATAAAATAAAAGTTAAAAATTCTTAATAGAATTAGAGTACAAGTTATAAAATATTAGACTTGTCTTGAATAAGGTATTTTAAAGGTTTAATAAAATTAAATCAATTAATTATTTTTTCATGTTTTTTTATTTCATGTTATTTTTTTGTAATCAAATATGTTTTTTTATCAAATATTTCTTTGTCATTTAACATGTTATCGTGTTATTTTTTTTACTTTTCTGGAAGTAGGATCTCAAAAAACAAACAGTATTGACGGTGTTGTCTCCCACCCTACTTCTTAATGAACTGCATATATAGCCCGCTGCAGAGAAGGCCCTTTCAGCCTTTACGCTAGTAGGTTTCAGGGTCATCAAATAATCATAAATCAAAGATATGTTTTGCACCTCTGACTCACTTTCACAAACAGCCATTTTCTTTTTTAATAACTTATCATAATCCTTCTCAGTACTAGTTTCTTTCCGTTTCATTAAGTTTTCTTTCTCACTCTTTAGTTGGATCTCCAATTCTTGTTACAATGTGAAATACAAGGAATACGGGTTATTTGGATCATCGTTTTTCTCCTCCGTAATCTTCTCTGCCATTGCTGCTGGTTCTACTACATATGTATTTACACGATTCAGCATATTTTTCATTTCCTGGCGCATTACATTTTTTTTCGGCATTGTTAAAACATAATCGGGCTTTCTAACTTTTTGGTCATACTTTTTCGGGTTCTGTATGTAAATTAGCATTTCTGTGAACTCGGTAAGACGCCGTTCTTTGACTCTTTTGCGGAGTGCCTCGGAAAGGTCGGTACTCAAGATCGTGTCCTCGCTTTTTAGTTTGTCTAAGACAAATTTCAGGGTTGTGTCAGCGGTTATCAAACTCGACTCTCTTCTACAGAGAGATTCTATGGCCAGTTTAACCGGTCGAAGACTGTTGATCAACTCATTGATTAGTGACCACTCGATAGAGGAAAATTTAGTGTCTGAGCCAGTGTCTATTAAGGCTTTATCGATGCAAACTTTTACACTGTAGAAACGTTCCAGTATGCTGAGGAGACTGTTCAACCTAGTGCGGCAGTCAAAAATCAAGCTCAATTTTTTTCCCTTCGATTCTTTTACATATTTTTGCAAAAACATATCATCTTTGGTTGGTGAGTTTTTAAAAGTTTTAACAACTTTTCGCACTTTTTTAAGAAGTTCGCTGTATCGCGGAGTCACTTCAGGTTCAGTCGGTGTCGATGTGGGTTCAATGACTACTACTAAGCCTTCATTAGTCTCCGTGTCTTCGTCATAATATTCGTCACTTTCGCCTATCTCTGTGTTCTACTTCTTTTTGATCTTTCTTTTTATACAAAACGTCTACCACAGCTAACTGGATTCCATGTGTAATGCACAGTTGCTGATAGCAAGGCAAGAGTCTACCAAGTTTCACCATAAAGATCGTGCCATCAGTAGTGATACCAATGGGGTCGGTTTAAAAGTTGAAACCAAATTTTTTCAACCGTTCTGACACTAATTCAATGCAGTGTTCGGCAGTGCCGGATCCGTGAATTTTGATCAAGCCAAGATTAAAATGAGTCTTTTTATGGTTCACGTTGAGATTTATGTATCTGTGATTTTTTTTGAGTTGTCCACTCATCAAAGCTTAACGAAAATCTTTGACCCTTTTTTTTAAATTTGCGAATTTTTTTTATTAAATCCACTTCGACAGTTTTCGCATAATTGGTAATCATCGATCTTATGGTGTTGGGAAAAGTTGCCAATTGGAATCCATTTTTTGCGAACAAACGTCTTAAATCGGAAGATGTGCAAAATGAACTCAGTGTAAAACCATCTTTGCACACCATCCTTGTAACCATGTTTTCCATCGAACTTTCTTTTACAAAATAAACATCAATACTCTTCTTAGCCTTTTTGTTCGGTATAATATCTACTTCCTGATCATCGACATATTTTCATGTAGTTGCTATTGCTGTGGGAACTACTGTATCTGAATTACAAAGTAGTAATTTGCTGCTTGCAGAATTAACGTTGACGCAGTGTATCTTTTGTAGATGGCCTTTTAAGCCTGTCGTTGAACGGTTACTAATCAGCAAAATTTTTGAACGTAAGCATTTTGTACTTCGACTATCAGACAATTTTTTAAAATAGTCTTACAAGTTTTTTTTATTATCATTCTCACCACTTTTCTCTTGCTGACTTGACTTTGTAAGAGACATTATTCAGTACGAATTCGAACTGTAGTTATATTATTATTATGATGTAACTGTGAACTGACTGAATTGGCTCGATATCTGAAAAAAATTAATTAAAAACTACATACCTGATAAATTTCATCGCCAAGCAGCTGAAGCAGCACTGAAGTGACCAAATTTGATCCAAATCGTTAAAGCCATTTTTGTGGTAAATAATTCAATTTTTATTAAGATCACGTGGCGTGTCACAGACACCCCGTGGCGTTTTTTTAGTCGCAATTTTTCCGAAATTATTAAAAAATTTCAAAAAATTCAAGTTCTCTAATTTCTTCGAGCTGCGAAAAATGCAATAAATAACGTTTTTATTGCGCGCCGAATTTACTCGAGGAAAAAAGTCGAAAAAGTACCGGCTTGCGTCTCGCAGCCGAAGCGGCGTTCCGTCACGCGATTCATTGACGTGTCAACCGACCGCAAATTAGAATTATGCACCAGGACTAGGAGAAGAGCTACTTATTTTATTTAGCGCGAAGACTATTTAGCGATAGCGGAAAGTCAACTGGCAATTAGATCAGCAGAGGTAAAAGGGTGGGCGGTGCGGTGTAGAAAGGAGGTGTGGCACGTGCTGCACTGAATGGCAACGTCGCTCTCGCCGCCGAGCGATAGCGCACTTAGTAAAGCGGCAACGTTGACAACGTAGACTTTTGCGCCATTATTTACTGCGCATCTGAAAGCTAAGATACGGCCTAATATTGAAAAAGAAAAATGTGCGTTTTTCAGTAGAAACACACGAAAATCTACAGTACTGAATACTGATACGGGCATGTCCCGAAAATAAGGTACAATTTTTTATAGAAATTTAATAACGAATTACGTTTGAAATTTAAATTAGTCGTTGGAAAATACACAATCTAAGTTATTTTTTTAGGTACTTGCTACTCTTTTTAAAACACTTTTTCTCGCTGAATACAAGGACGTGAGTACTTTACCGAGAAAGTTCTTCACTTAATAATTTGAGAAAGTGCACGACTGCATCTTTAACTTCGTCAACATCTGAGAAACATAAGTCACCAAAATGTTTGATAAGACGTATACAAATGTACGATCTGATTTTGCCATGTCCTTCTATCCAGCGGCGGCCTTAATGATTGCGAGGCTCCGGGCAGCAGATCTTTGCGAGGCCCTTGTCCTTTGTGCAAAGTATGTGAATTGAAAATAGATATTTTTGCTCAATGTCGAGAAATGCAAAAGTTATAAATAAATAAATTTAGAGTTTTAAAATATTATATTAGAAGATTTATAAAAGTTAACAGTCATAAAGACGACAAATTAGTAATGATGATACACTAAGATAAATAAATGCCTTAAAAGATATACGCAGGGATTTAAAAATAATGTTTGCGGCTTATAATTAATAGCTAAGGATAAAATAAAAAGTTTTAAATATCAACTTTATTCAACTCGAATTGTTGCGCGAGGCCCCTACAAGAGCGAGGCCCCGGACGATTGCGTTGCTCGCCACTGTTTCTATTCATATCATTTTAGCCAGTTTAAAGTTTTTCATGCAGTATAAAAACTGGAATTCCCATGCAGAATACGAGCCGTTATGCTGATAGTTCGAACATAAGACATTCTATTTCTGTCTTTTTGAACATCTTAAGAAACAACTCGATAATTTACACTTCTGAGATAATGACGAAGACAAACATGCAATCAGTTGTGCAGGAGTTAGATTTCCAGAGGAACTTTCCCGAAGTCACCTCTTTAGCAGATCGTTTATATTTTGTGTTAACTTATACCATCGATCCAATACATAAAAAAAACGAATAATAATAATTGGAGTAAAATTGACTTTTCTTATTTCGGCAGAAAATCAATCGTATCCTTAATGTAAAAAATTAATAATTAAATTGGCTAAAGCTATAATAAATGTAAAAGCAACGGATACAATTTAGAAGAATAAGAACAATAAATTACGAATACCAAATTACTATTGAAAGCTTTTATCTTTATTTGTGTATGACAGATGGAAGTCAGGATTTGCGCAATACAAAAAGTTCTGTAATCGAAGGAAGTTTCCGGTAAAATTTTTATCGGGAGTAAATCAGAATGGACTCGAAACGTTAAGAAGAAAATACGAATGTTCAAAAATTGGATAAAGAGAAAATTCTAGAAACAAAAAAGTGCTTTTAAAAAGTAACAAATTATTCGTTTTTCACACGAATTCTGTCTTGTATTAAAACATTTGCAATACGAAATCATTGGTGATACTCACTCGATTACTTTGTAGGCTAAACATTTGAGATTGCTGAGAGGAAAATGACTCAGCAGGATGATTGAAATTGCGTTATTTAGAAAGTATGTAGATTATTAATTCAAAGTTAGTTTTAAGTTATTATTTATTCAGGATTGTGAAGAATAACAGAGTATATTCGAGTATCAAATGTTGGCTTTATTTTTTAATGCTGTTTTAGTTCGATTTTGACAAACTCGAAACTCTTAAGAAGCAATCGAATAAAAATCCAACCGTATTTACCGAATCTTGCGCCATTCCCTTAAATTTTGTAAATACAAAATTTCTTTCAAAATAATGTTTTAAAACACTTTACAATTTTGCATTATGTTGATTGAACTAAAATAATATATTTTTTACTCTACAGTAAAAAATTGCTTGGAGTGTTTATAATCATTTAATATTATAAGCTAATTCCGTCTAAAAAAATTCGTTTGAACACCACATAAGAAGAACGATTGCTTAAGAATAGTTATTCAAAATGTATATATATGTTATCGCTAAAGCTCGAAAGCCGTTAATGTGTACATTACCTGGCTAATTTTCAGATTAACTAGGCTGATCCGTTAACGTGCGGAATCAAGAGTTTTTTACATTTTACCTAGGTAAACTGCACATTAACGACTATCGTATCGTTAAAGTTCAAAAGTTTGTTTCTCTCATTTCCTTTCCCTACTGCTTTCCGAGGAAGACAGAGCAAAAACTGAAGCACGCTCAATTTTAATTGTGGTTCTTGGTAAAACAGAGGATGGCTTTTATAAACTTCGTACCGAAACGAGTATTTTAAAACAACTGTATGCAAAATCTGAAGTCGGTGCTTGCAAAGAAAGATTTTTAACGAAGGAAGATGTCTCCGCCGTAGAAATATCTTTACGTCAAACAGCACTAAAACAATTTCCTGGTACTGGGCAGGATTTCAGAAAATGTAACTGCAAATCTAATTGTATTACAAATTGACGCGTTTGTCGCAAAAACCAATTGCTATGTAACTCAAAGTGTCACCAATCTTTAGATTACACTAATAAGTAAGCACAGTTTTATCATGTTTTTCAAATTCATTTCCCTAATTGTAATAATATTTTAAACCGTTTGATTTTTTGTATTACATTTTTTAATAAATTGATAATTGATACTATCAAGTAATTTGCTGATTGTTTAATTGTATTAACTTTATTCTTTAGATATCGAATATTTAATAAATAACGTTATGTTAATTTAAGCGTACAGAAACGTTGCCGTTGTTCCAGCAAAGATCTTATTTTCCCTCTACCGAGTGCCTAGTAGGTTATGTGCGGATTGCCTAGATCACGTACACATTACCTAGGTAATTTGAGAAATGAAACAATTTCCGAAACTTTAACGAATCACCCTAGTTAATCTGGAGATTAGCGAGACAATGTATACATTAATGGCTTTCGAGATTTAGCGGTAACATATATATAAAATTACATTTTACGAGTTACTGATTCATCATCGCCGAGAGCAAACGACTGAACCCAGAAGAGAAATTTTGACAGCGCATTCCTAAAATGATATAGATAACCGCTAAGAAATTAATTTTTAACATTCCGTCTCTAATGTGGTAAAAATGAGGTACAAGAGAATACATTTGAAAACATATTTTTGGTTGAATTTTGTAGCTTTGTTGCGCAGATGAAATAAATTTTTCATCTTTTAACGAAATTACAGACAAAAAGTTTTATCTTAAATATTTTTTGATTTGTTTAAAATTGTACTATTTAATAGATGTTACATTGAAGTTCAGATTTTTCCGGATTACTCATTTGTTTTTTATAGGTTTTGTATTTTTTGAGTAATTAGGAGTTTTAATATATATATATATATATATATTTATTTATTTATACATAAAAAATATACAAATTATTTTGTATGCAACATGTAAACAATAGATAGTGCCGTAGTATTTCTAAAGCGTGCTATAGTTTGAAACAAACGAACATCAGTAATTTTTTCCAAATTAGCAACAACTAGTCATTCAGAATTTTAGTGACGTATCGAGGGAGGGTTATTCCTATCATATTGCAGGTAATTAATATATCTAAAATTTATAAATCGAAATAAAATATTTCATACAAAACATTTTTTATATTTACCCATTAAAAAAAACAATAATTATATTTTATAGAAAAATATTCCAATATCTTCAAGCATGTGGATCTTCTTTTATTTGAAATTATTCTCCAAGGCTTCACTATAATAGAAACACACTTCTTCTACAGGTAAGTCATTTTAATTTTATTGATACATATAAATAAAATATTCGATAGTATGTTTACATTTGCTATCATAATAATTATAAAAACATTTATAGTTTTTAGCGGAAATACTTTTCTCTTTAAAATTAATAACGAATAATATTTCTGGCTAGCGGGTTTATGGTAATGTATCTGAGACAAGAACGTGGACGAAACTCTGCCAAGTACTACATCATGTTTTCAGTCAAACGAATTATCAGGTAAAATATTTAACACTTACCGCTACTGGTTCGTGTATTATATTTTGTTCGTGTTGCAGATATACACTTCCGATATTCTTCTTTTTGGGCTTCGCAATTCTTCTGCCTCTTCTCGGAGAAGGTCCTCATTGGGATTACGTTATTCGTCAGGGAAAACACTTAGAAAACGAATGGTGGAAATATATCACTCATATTCATATTTACTTACCGGATGGATCGATGGTAAATGCATAAAAGTTAAAATTCAGTTTTCGATTAAAGTTTCGGACATTATAAATTATTACGTGAAATTATTGACATTTGCATTCACGCAAGCTGTTTTGAACAAACCAATGTATTAGATATGTACTATTAATCGTTAAGCCACAAATGTTTTTAATGTATAACATGTAAAGAAATTTGAAAGGTCTGTGAACTTTCTGTCACTTTAAATTTTTGTATGACTATTATGTTTAGGACGTTTTCCACTTTACTATCCGTAATGTCAATTGTTTGTTAAGAAAAATGCAACTTTTACTTAGTGAGAAAAATGTAAAATGTGGTTTTTCGGTGATACGAAAACGTCTAAAATTTCATTTTAATTCGTTTTTTCTAAAATTTTCTATTAGATTTAATTTGTAAAAATTTTTTATATAAATGTAAGCATCTCTTACAAAATCATTTTGACAAATTACATATTATTATAATTTTTCGATAATCAATTGTAGTGCAGGTTGCTGTTGCTTCCGAAAATACTGTCTTAGTGACATCTTAGTGAAATACGAACTGTTTGCAAGTTTTAGAAAACAGATGGAATCACGATATTATGTAAAAAGAAAGCAGCGTTATTTAACTATCGAGACCGGTGGTTAGTTTAATGGTTAGATAAGGATTCTTCCCGAGCAATTCTCTCGTGGTTGCTTTAATAAAAAGATTTATTGGTTTATTAAAAAGTATATTAATCTGTAATGTGCAGAAAACTAAATAACATCTGAAATCTGTTTTATCTCATTATTCTATTTTTAAGTAAAATGAAAAACATTTAAAAGAGAAATCTTATTAACGATAAATTTAGAAACAGTGATAAAATTTACTGGCGAGCAGTAATTGGTAGGAATGGCTTTAATAAATGGGTTTATGGCATAAAGATAGGAGAAAGTAAACTTTTGTAATTTCTGCCAGTCGATGAATACCTTTATGGATATTGCCTGTGTTTGTGTGCATGAAATATTTATAGATAAATCGAACAAATTATTAGTAGTATCATTAGGTTTTAATTTGTCTTTTTTATAAACATTATTTAGGAGTTTCTTAACGTATTATGGTTCATCAGTGTGTTGCTGCAGCTTTCCATCTTAATGTCACTGTTATTATGTATTGTTGACAGGTAAGAATTTGACAATTTGTTTCTTACTAATACGAAAAATATATTTATGTTTTGTAATATAATTTCATCTAGTGTTGCCAGATACGTTTAGTGTTAGTAGCGAAATACATTTTAGCAGCCAAATACATTTTTGCAAGTGACGCAAAAGTAGCTAACTCAAAAAGTTTGTTTTAATAACCAGAGATTTGACGATTAAATAAAAAAACACACCATTCCTGCTTTTCGAGCGATAACTTTAATCCCATTAAATACTTTTGGTCAATTTGCAGGCATGTAAACTGAATGAAAATAAGGATCGTGAGAATCAAAACATATGCACACAGTGTAATTTACTATGTCGAGAATACTCATTATATTTGCAAAGTAGATTGCAACGAATATTGCGACAAGTGATTTTGCCAAGACGGACTATAAAAAATTAATTTTTCTATGTAATATTTTTAATAGTTATTCATTTGCTATTACAAAGAATTTATCAAACTGCAGTTATTTAATTAATTTGAAAGTTGACTATTAGATTTTTATATGAAGCCAATTCGAACTGTACATTAATAATAATAATAATACATAAAGAATTCCTGCATCCCGTACAGAAAGTAGACAACAAAAAAATTCAGATATTAAAAACAGATATTAAATTTATCATCGAAAATTGCATAAGGAAAAGTGATAATCGTTTCGAAGTCATCCTCTAATACAGAAAAACAAAAACAAAATTGATGAACGTTATTGATGTATCCAGTGGTGATATTCGAAATATTTAACAAGGGGTTTGCTAGCAGAAAATTTTTCCCTGACAATCACCGACAAACGAAATGGAAGTTTTGGCTAGAAATAAATACAATACCTTTTCTTGCAACCATATATCTAACAATCAGTGGCGTATTTAGAACGTAACGAGCAATGGGAGAAGGCCAGGTAACAACAGTATTTTAGATCTGTCGACCTTTTTTTTTTATTTAAGACAGAGAAATTCTTTATCGCAATATGACGCTTCTAGAAGTAGGCACGTGTCATCATCTCTCCAGATACATTATACATTTTCTTTCGCTGTCCATAGCCCGACACGTGTTCCACAGCCATCTTGTATTGTCTCGCGCGCGCGACATTCTGGGATCTCTCTTATGACTGGATCTGCTTTCAAGAACACTCTTGAATCGATCGCGATTAAACCTCGATTGAAACGGTCGAAAGAGATCGCACCGAGACATACTCCCTGTCCTTGCTCACAATTTAGATTGAAATGCTCGGTGCAAACGGGGTATAAGGGCCTAGTTTAGTAGTATTACAGAGTATAATACGCATATTTTAATATATTTTTAAAAAAAAAAACAAACCCACTGAGAAATGTTCCGTGTGTTTAACAATGTTCGGGAAACTGAAAACTTTAACAACGGGTTCGCCCGAACCCGTTCGGAAAACTTTAACAACGGGTTCGGGCGAACCCGCTCGGAAAACTGAAAATTTTAACAACGGGTTCGGCCGAACCTGTGCGAACCCGCCGAATATCACCACTGAATGTATCCAAAATGCATGTACAGTGCAGCATCGATTATCCGACTCGATTGGGAACTGAGGTCTGTCGGATAACCGAAAAGTATGAAAAAATACATTATTAGTATAGTATATCCCATGTAATAAACTTATTAGTATATCGGTATTAACCTACTTCGCGTTGAATTATTATCGATGTTAAGCCTAACAATTTTCTTAAAGTAATAATCATCGTTAAATTATTTGTTTATTTTGCACAAAATAAATACAGAAATAAAGAAAAAATAAAAAATTAATCCTGGTTTAAATACTGGCCTCCCTTTCATGGTCGAGCCAGTGTTTCCAGCTAAGACACGCAAACATTTAACAAAACTAATATTGAAGTGACCAATACATAGCCAAATATTGTAGCGTCACACCACTAGCGGACATTCGAATTTGCCGACTAGAACGCGGTCGGTTAACCGATGTGACGGTTGATCGGGGTTCGGATAATCGATGCTCTACTGTATTAGTTTAATAAACAAATCTCAGCCAACTTTCAAATTAAATGACTGTAGAAAAATTAATGTTATTTTTTCGACTTTTATCATTTATGGATTAACGTGTCTGGATTATAGTAATAATTATGAAAACTTTATCACAAAAAGAATATTTTAAAAATTTCTTCTACACACACTTTTAACTTTCAAATTACAAATAAATAAATTCATTTATTATAAAGGAGACAAACAAAAATTTATTTGATAAACCCAAATATTTGTTTTATTTGGGTCTTTAATTAATAAAAAAAAATAATGAAACACCGTTTTAAAGTGAATTTTTATTCAAATAATGTATTTATAAATAATAAGAAGCCAAAAATGTAGCCAAGTCAAATTAATGTAGCCTAAAAGTAGCGAATACGCAAATGATATTTTTTTACGCAAATTAAAAATAGGCTATCTAAATTTGGCTACTTTCAGCCAAATTTGGCAACGCTGGTCTCATCGTACAATGCTAAATCGATTAGATAAGCTTATTAAAGTGTTTCGAATTCTTTAAGAGTGTTTGTTCCAAATGAAATTATCTCTATTTGTCATTAACGAAAGATTATCTATGACCGTGACACTACAGCTTGCCTAGTTTTTGTGAAATGCATCTGTACAGAGTTTCAAAATGTATTCGCTAACTATATGCAAATAGGACAAACCGAAAATCATTCAAATGAAAAAAATAACAGCCACAGAAATGTGAGCCAGTGTCCAGGAACACCGACTTTAATGCTGACTATACTACAGCCCAGTTTTAGGATTTTCTGTATTTTTAGTGCTGGCAGGAAAAGGTGTCTTTCCACTCTCCTTCCTTTTTGATCTAGTAGTTCACTATTTCACATTTGATTCTATTCTTTTCTGTTTCTTGTTGGGCTCTACTCTTTTTCGAGAACACAGGCGCATCTCTATCATAGTTACACTGCGTTACAGATGTTTCCGAAAAAGGGCTAATAAAAATCAATGCTAGGGAAGCAATAAATGTTAAAACCATCACGATTGGCCAATATTGTTTGTACTATTGCCGTTTCGTCATCCACTGTAAGCAGATGGTAAGCCTGGACTAAGTCAAATTTAGAAAACATGCAGCTTTGCAGATGAAGTTTAAACTGACGCTTATAATCCGTATAAAATCAGAAACTGATCGCACTGCTTTATTTATAATATTTTTGTAATCGCCAGAGATCCTACCTAATTGTTTCTTTTCTGTTTAAAATTGGCACGATAAGAAGATCCCATTCTGGATCAGCTCTGTAGATCAAGAAAATTTTTTTCAGCAGTTCATCTATATAACTTGTCCTGAAGCTTCTAGCGAATAGTCAACGGAACATGTTTGGGTACGAATGATGCTGGGCAATGATTGCAGGAATATTGATTTTTTTTAAATGTACCTAACTCAGCCTTTTCAACACGTATCGAATTATCTCGTAATGGTCTGAAATGAATTCTGTTCGATGTGGTAGATTTTACAGAGTGTAATCCCCAAAGTCGCTTACATTTTTAGGTTTCCGGTTCTTAGTTCGTGTAAGTTTAGGTTTTATTAATACTCGATAAGTAAAATTTATCGAAGTCGAGTTGCAAAATTTGGCATCTTAAAACCCACTACCAAATTGTCCGTAATACGCATCGCAGATAAATTTGATTCGGTCATTAAACACATTATTCATCTCCTTTATGCTATCTGTCTTCAGAATATTGATGTTAGGTTTAAGATCTTTTATCGTTAATTTAATTTCAGTTTTGATAATCTAACGATAATTTGTCCGTTCACAGCGCAGGATAAGGCGACAAATCATACATACTAGCAGTTTTCGAAAAATACTTTATTGAAGTTATTGTTATAGATATAAATCACAAAAAAGGTACTTGACTACACGGAGGAGAAAACAAAACCGAAACTAAAATAAACGGGAATATTAATTTTAAAAAAACGGGACGAGCACTATCGTTGAAGAGTTGTTAAAGACGGACGTCTGACATTTCCCACTAACTCCGAACACGATGAATGCATATTTAGAGCACATGTATGAGTTTCTAAACGAGGTCTGGGCAGAGGCTTTGTAAAGATGTCAGCAACCATTTCTTGCGTTGGACAATACACAACTTCAATTATGTCCTTTCTTTGAAGATGTCTGATGCGATGATACTTTGCGTCTATGTGTTTCAGTCTTGAATTGTGTTTTTCAATTTCTGAAAGTTTTATTGTTGCTTGATTATCTTCCATAATTTTGATTAGCAGATTTTGCTTTAGCTCAAGTTTTTCTGTCATACGTAAAACCCACAGAAGTTCTTGCGTAGCACTTGCTAAAGAAACATATTCGGCGTCTATTGAGGATAGAGCTACATAGTTTTTTTTTTTTTTTTTTTTTTTTTTCCACGATACGCAATTTTTTCCAAGGTATATCACATCACCTGATGTTGATTTTCTGTCGTGTCTGTCTCGAGCCCAATCAGCATCACAGTAGATTCTTAGCTCAGGTTTTTTAGTTGATGAAATTTGTAGTTGCAGATATTTTGTTGATTTAAGATAGCATATAATTCTCTTAACGGCATTCCAATCTCGCTTTCTTGGACTTTCACATCTGCTAAGAATGTGTGTCGAAGCTGCTATATTTGGTCTTGTAACAGTTGAAATATACAAGAGAGCCCTCACTGCCTGGCTATATTTTGTGCTATTTTGAAACAGGTTTTCTTCTCCTTGTAGTTTGTAATAGTCTGTTTCTATTGGAGTAGAAGCTGGCTTTGCATCTTGCAAATTAAACTTCTGTACAAGCTCTTTTATTTTATTTTGTTGACTTAACAAAAAACTTCCATCTTTCTTTCTTTTTACTTCTATTCCTAAGTAAAAATTACTTCTCCTAGATTTGTAATATAATAGCTTTGCTTAAGAATTTCTACTATTTTACTAATGCTTATTTCACTTTCGGCACGAATCAAAATATCATGTACATATAGCACACAATATACAATATTTTTCCCTTCGCCCATAATAAACAAACAGGTATCTGCTTTGCTTTGTTTAAAATCTTGATTAATTAGAGTTGTTGCTATTGCCTTATTCCACGCTTTGGCAGCTTTTGCCAAATAGCCTATTGCATAAATAGCTTTTTGTACAGTACTTTCATTCCTTTATATATAGCTGCAGCTAAAACTGCTCTAATAGTTGTATGCTTAACAACTGGTGCAAATGTTTCATCAAAGTCAGTTCCAAATCTTTGATCATAGCCTTTTGCTACTTATCTTGCTTTGCATTTTGTTTCTCTTTCATTTTCATTATACTTTGTCTTGAAAACCCACTTACATCCTATTGCACTTTTATCTTGTGCTAAATGGACTAATTTCCAAGTTTCATTTTCTTTTAGGGTCTTAATTTCTTCACTCGTCGCTTTTTCCCATTTTAGTTTTTCTTTCTTTGGTAATTCCAGTATATCTTCAAATGACTGGATATGTATGTGTAATTTTAACTTCAGCTTTGAATGTCAGTTTTTCTGGGGGTATACCTTTGGTTGATCTTTCAGACTTTCTTAGTAAAATTTCTGATTCTGTTTCTTCTTCTGAGTCTTGCTCTTCTGGAAAACTTTCATTAACATGGAAAAATTGGAACACATCTTCACTATTCCATAGTTCAGGTTTTCCTTTATTTTCTTTTCCTGTATTTATTTTTAGGAATTTTACTGATCTACTTATTATTACATTTCTATCACCTGTGTAAATCCTGTATCCATTACTTCTCATATCATACCCTACAAATGTACCTTCAATGGCTTTCTTATCTAATTTTTTTCTTTTATGCTTATTTATGTAGACATATGCTTTATATCCAAAAACTTTAAGATGGTTTAGGTTGGGCTTTCTTTTGTTCCACAACTCATATGGTGTTTTATTAATTTTTTAGTAGGTAATTTGTTCTGAAAATAATTTGCAGTTATCACTGCTTCACCCCAAAAGAATTTTGCAAGATTTGCATTTATTATCATAGCTCGTGCCATTTCTATGAGAGATCTGTACTTTCTTTCTGCAACACCATTTCGTGCAAGAGAATAAGGTATAGTAATTTGATGAGTGATTCCTTGTTTTGTTAAATATTCAACATTTTTGTTACAGTATTCACTACCATTATCTGATCTTAATGTGTTGATTTCTCTTCTAAATTTATTTGTAGATAAAGCTACAAATTCTTTCAGTTTTGTAAGAACTTCATCTTTGCTTTTAATTAGATATACCATAGTAAATCTAGAAAAATCATCTACAAATGTAAGGAAGTATCTTTTTCCTCCTACACTATCTACTTGCATTGGACCACATATGTCACTATGAGCAAATTCCAATGGCTTTTAAGCTCTGTAAGTAGACTTCTTCGGATATGGCAATTCGGTGAGCTTTGCTTTAATGCATATTGAACATTGTAAATCATGTTTACAATTCTGCAACTTTATTCCCTCTACTAAGTTTTCTCTTTCCATTTGTTTCACTGTGTCATAATTTTTGTGACCTAGTCTTTGGTGCCATATAAGTATGCAATTTTTATTTGTACAGTTTTGCATTAATTGAGCACTGTTTACTCGCTCTTGCCTATCTGTTGCAGCAATTAACTTGTAAATACTATCTGTGGCAATGCCTGTAGCAGTTAACTCATCGTCTTTCTCTATGGTGTATCCATTATTTCTTAAATTTAACTAAGCAGCCTCTATCAGTTATGGCTTTTACTGAGAGTACATTTCTATCTAACTCTGGAACATAAAGCACATTCTCTAAGAGAATTTCTTCTTTATCTGCATAAGGTGTTCTGACCTTTATACATCCTTCACCTATGCCATGTGAGTTTAGCTTTGCTTTAATGGCAACGGTGATAGAGTTGCTTTTTTGCTTGTTAAGTTTTTGGAAAAA
Source organism: Centruroides vittatus (assembly GCF_030686945.1). Taxonomy (NCBI): domain Eukaryota; kingdom Metazoa; phylum Arthropoda; class Arachnida; order Scorpiones; family Buthidae; genus Centruroides; species Centruroides vittatus. Next base: position 85,102 of record NW_027122389.1, on the reverse strand, counting down.
TTTTAAGTTTCCTGTCATATGACATGTTGCACGTGAGTCAATGATCCTGTCATTGTCAACATTTGTTTCATACGATTGTGCCTTTAGTACTTTTCTTTCATTTTGTTTATCCTTTTCTACACAAACAGTGGACTTGTGTCGCTTATCAGAATTCTTGTGAACATTTTTATTTGTTCTTTGTCTTTTAAAAGCATCTTCACTTATGTTATTTTGTTGTTCAAATGCCAACATTTATTTTTATAATGATTACTTTTTTGGCAGTAAGTGCGAAATTTTTTTTCTTTGCAGTTCCACTTTCGTGCATTTTTGCTTTCAAATGCTAAGGCTTGTCCCGACGAACTTTGTTTACCTCGTAAACGCCTTTCGTATTCATCTATTAATTTACTTGTTATATATCCTTGAGTTAGTTCTTTTTCATCTTTACTTTCCAGTGTAGTTATTAAAGTACAATATGACTCTGATAAACTACACAACAGCATAGCACATAAGTGTGACTTTTTGATTTGTTCATCAATGATTTCCAGGTGTTCCTTTAATCCAAAAATATCTTTTGTGTGATCCTGAATTTTCGTGTTTTCATTATACTTTATAGAATAAAGCTTTCTAAGCAAAAATAATTTGTTCGTTAAGTTAGCTCGTTCGTGGACACTTTTTAACTTTTTCCACATTTCCGAAGCAGTCGATTCATGTATTACATGAATTATTTGAGAATCTGAAATATTTAAGCATATCAATGCTTTATCAGTACGATCACGTTTATAGTATGCATCGTCTGGTTTTTCAGGTTTAACGCCGAATACTGCGTCATTTACATTTTCTTTAATTAATAGCATCTGCATTCGAAACTTCCATATTGAATAATTTTTATCATTTAATTTTTCAATACTATTATCATCTTTTGTAACTGCCATTTGTGACGGTATACTTTTGCCGAGAAAAAAAATAATTTCAAGATGTCGCTATAACGTTAGAACATTGGTCCTCAAACTTTTTCGACCCACCGCCTTCTTTGTTCCAAAAAGTTATACCCAACGCCCCCTAACTCATCAGTAGCTCGAACTTTTGCCTTTGGTCACCGTTCAGTACCCTGCCGCCAGCGCCCTCTAGATTTACTCACAGCCCACAGGGGGCGGTATCGCCCACTTTGAGAACCGTGCGTTAAAACAACGACAGTCTAGAAGCCTTTTGAGGTAATTACTAACTCGTTGGCAATAATAAACTTCTGCGTTGCTTATGACTTATTAAAAAATGTAGTAGCTTATTGAGACATGCATTTTACATCCTTATCAGCGATTTCAGTCTCATAATCAATGTTAAGATCTTCTATCGTTAATTTAGTTTCAGTTTCGATAATCAAATGATAATTTGTCCGTTCACAGCGCAGGATAGGATGACAAATCATACATACCAGCAGTCTTCAAAAAATACTTTATTGAAGTTATTGTTATAGACATAAATTTTTAAAAAAAATGGCAGTTGATTACACAGAGGAAAAAACAAATCCGAAACCAAAACAACGGGAATATTAATTTTAAAAACGAGGGACGAGATCTCGAGCTCTTCTCGCGAGCACTATCGTTAAACACGGACGTCTAACAATTGAGAAGTGTTTTTTGCAGCGTTACCGCCTGTGTATAGCATGAAGTTTTGGCTGGTATAAAATGTTTGTTGCTTGCAGCGCCAAAAGCGCAATAGTGGTAAGTTTTAATACTAATTTTTTTACAGAATTGTTTTTTGCATGTTACTAAATCTCACACCAAAGTAGATTTGCGGTAGATTTGAAAAGTAGAAGTTTCCGAATGCAAACCTAAAGATTTGTCAAAATGGCGTTAGATAGGGATACATTATTCTTTCAGTATTTACAAAAATCTTAAATGTTATTATTTAACGGATGATTGATATTTTGAGGTCCTTTACTATGTATTGAATATGATTTTGCAGATGGCCAAGATTTCGAAGACTCGCCATAATTGTATTAATGTTAACAGCGATTATCATGTATATAGTTGACGTAGTTTCAAACGGATATTACGCGATGATTGGAATACCTGCGGCTACCGAGTATGAACATTTAACTTCTTTGTCATTTCATAATTAATGATTATTAATCAAATAAACTAATTGATATTTTTATTTGTTATTTTAGGAAAACCTATAAATATATTGCTTATAATTATTTTAAACCATATTATTCCCATCTTGGTACTTATTGTTTTGGTGCTTTAATTGGAGATATATTAAGGAAGAAGAAACAGGTCACATTTGGAAAAGTATACTAATTTTATTTTTATTTTATATTATTTATTATTATTATTATATATATATGTATATATATATATACACACACACATATGTATACGAGTAATTATTTATTGTGACTTGGTCATAATTCCGGCTGCACTTTTTAATCATACTTTTTAAATGTATTTAATTTTATTGATGTAGTTTAACCTGAAATTAGTCGTGGTTTGCCTCCGTACATTGCACTTTTTCTTTAATAATATATTTGTACCGGTCATTTATCTAACGCCTTTCGAGGGAAAGTTTTGAATATAAATAACGTTATTTCTGATTTGCATAGGAAGTTCGGATATAGTTGATCGGTTAGGCACCGACTAACCATATCCGAACTTCCCCCCGCCTAAGGTTTCCATATATGATCTCGACATTCATGTATCTATCTTCGTTCTCGAATGTAAGTAAACAGTGAAAATTTATAAGTCTACAATTTTTATAAATTGTCGCCAAACAAAGTAACCTTTTTTTAAGTCAAAGATCAATGGGAAATATCTCGACTTGGAATTAAAGATTTTCGAGTTAAAGAATTTAATTTTCTGAAATATTACGATTTGGTTAATTTTACGTTATCGAGCCTATTCTCAAGAATATATTCACGGACGATTAGTAAATTGTATTCAGTTTTTGTCGTTGTTGATTGTCTTATCACCGGCACCCTACTTCCTCCATTCGGTAACATAGTTTATCAATAAAAGATAGAGAGAAAATGTATTATGAGTATTGCTGTGTTCGGCGGAGAGCCATAGTGTTTATTTATCTTAATCTTCTACCTTCAAATAAAATATAAGTGTGTGGATATAAGGTAAGATTATGGACATTAAAGTGCGAGGGTAAGCCGGAAAATAGTTTCCGGTTTCTACAATTTTGACTTAACGAGACTTATTATGCACAGAACATTGTATATTGGGCTAAGAAATCTATAGTCTGTTTTGAATTCATAAAGTTCATCTTACGTTAGAGAGGTTTTATTATATATTCTAAACTTTTTCTTAATTGTTCTGTTGGCGTAAAATAACGCCCCCCAGATATTTTTAGATTTAACTGTTATATATCACAGAGAAAAGGTGTGGCGATCGGTCAAAAATGACCTTTTCCCGACCTATCCCTGATATTTTGGACATAGGACATATTAGGAATTGAAAAAATGGAAAAATTTCAGTGGAGCTTTTACTGTGTTAATGAACATTATTGTGTATATGAGTGTGTAGCGCGATTTTGTTTAATTTCTTGAAGCTTAATAATTCCCGTACTTTTTGTCGAATATTTTTAAGATTTGGCGTGACTGTTTCTTTATTATGGAGATTAATCGTATTACATTTTGATGATTAAAAGTCGAGGTGGAATGAAGAGAGTTGTGTGTATTTCGAGTAAGATCAAACTTACTGACAAATTTTACTTGTTATTAGGATTTACAATTTTCTTATAAAATTTATGCCTGACCTGAAAATTAAGCTTTCTGCCATTTTATAATACAGTAGTTAAAAATATAAATAGTGTTTTAATAAAATATCATAACAGACGGAGCTATTCAATGTTGCCTAGAAAGTTAAGCAACTTGTCGCCGATGTTGTAAAATGTTGTTGAATTTGTGTTTACTATTTTGAATTCTTTATTTAAGTATTTATCGAAGACACCGAGGTTGATCTTTTCGAAAACGTTACGAAAAAATAAATAATATTTTAATTCGTAAAATTTTTTAGGATTGGAAATATTTATGTCTATACGATTACTAGATTTAAAATTATTAATGAAATACGTTATAATTATTTCTTATGTTCAAACGAATATTTAATATTATTAATGAAAAAGTAATATAAAATGTAATATATTAAATGGAATAAATACTGCGTTTACTGGAGTATAGTAAGCGTCAAATTCTCTCCAAAGAATTCAGGAAAAAACCAAAAAGAACTGCAAAATGTTCCAAAAATCGTTTAGCAAAAAGAAAATCCATTCTCTCGCATTCGCTTGACAGAGCACCATCCTCACCGGGTTTAGCTGGTGGAAGCTACAGACGTGAATGCTTTTACTACTAGTCGGTTCGATTATAGGATCAGTCAGGTCTGACCGGTCAATCATAGTGTGAAACAGTTTTAACACTTCCAACGATTCTATCCCTCAGCCAGTGGGTAGGGAGTTATCTGACTAAGTGGATTGTTTAAGATTTAAAAAGTAAAGAGTATTCAATGTTATTTTTATGTACGTTGTTTTGCAAAGTTACATTTGATTATAATTTTTTTAAAATTATACTATAATTATATTGACAGATTTTCAGACATAAAATTTTTAGAATTTTTATCACTTTTAGATGTTAATAATTTTAATACTATGAAAAGCAATATTTCCAAGCGTGTTTTAATTCTTTAAATTAAGTAAATTTAATGGGTAATTTTTTGAATTATTTAAATTACGTAGTGAATCGCAATATTTATATTCGTGTCCGGACTATAGGCCTTATTGACAAGTAACTCTTAAACATAAAGCATATTATATTTAATATCGATCCGAACAAAGACGTACTAAAAGAATTATATCATGTAATATCATTAATTTCTTCGTTACCATCTACCCGTGGGTCTGCTGAGCGCAGTTTTTCGACCACGAAGCAAATTCATACATTGGCCAGGAACACTCGGTCAAAGGAAGATTGTAGTCGCTAGCGTTGCTTTAGATAGAAAAATAGCTTTTAAATACGTTGATGGAGTCGACGACCGGCGACTTTTACGATAAAGTAATTAACGACTTTGCGAAAAAATCGCCGAATAGAGTTAGTTTATAAAAAATAAAAAATTAGTTTTTCTATCATTGTTTGTATCGTATCAATTTCATTATGTATGTATTATTTGTATTTTAAAACTATAATACATAAATTGTTTATTTTTCTCATTTCCCGTATCTGTTTAAAACTTTTATGGAAATGTCATGTACCGGACAGGTCTGACCCGTCACGAATGACGCGAAAAAACGGTTAATTAAGAAAAAATTTATTAGTTTAAAAAAACACAGGAAAAAGTCGTTTGTAGTCGGACACCAATTGTTTATATCAAACTGCCGAACAAAAACCATAAATCGCGGAAGGAAGTCGTCCTACGATCGGTGGAAAATCGAATTTATCTTCGATTTTGACTTTTCTCCCGCTCCAAGTAAGAGTTTCGTTACGTTTAGTAACGAGGGACAACCACTCGGGAAGCGTGATTGAGGAAGAACGACCAATCAAAATAGATGAAAAAAGAACGGAGATTGATATAATCTCTGACAATCGAGGACACCCGGCACTCGGTTAACGTTCCGAATAACCAAAACGCCGCGCGCCAACGCGCAAAAAAAAAAAAAAAAAAAAAACAGATTCTCGTCTATTGTGCTAATCCGTAACCCGTGCCACTTCGGACTTGGACCGTGTCCCCGACGCAAACAGAAGAAGTCTCCCCGTGCCATACGGACTTGTTAACGCCACTTTCCCGGGGCCACCTTCGATCCACCATGAGAGAACCACATCGACGCTCAGGATGTCCGAACGGCTGATTGTCCTAAAGCAAACTACTTTGTACATCGTACATGTTTCTTTTTTGTCGGTTTTTGTCAGATACGTCTTCTTCTGCCACCACGCACGTACAGTACGAATGGACCTTAGGCCATCACTGACGCGCATTTAACTGATTGCCCCCGGAAGTCGGCTTCTCACAGAAACACAACTCCCCTATTATCAAATGTCACGGCACGCCACTGCAAAATTGGTATTAACAGTTAGTATCATAAAGCTACCCCTACCAAATTTCAATATTATTGGTAGGTCTAGCTTAATTTTAAACTTCATCAATGTGGTCTACACCCATTTTGTCTATCTGAACGTATCCTATTATGATTTGTGTCATCTGACTATACACTCCTCTTCCAATTTTCAAAGGTGAAGTTTTTGTAACTTTTCGTAAAATCAAGACGTTTCGATTTATGTGAATTGATAAGTTTAGACTTTGTAGTCTTAACTGTAGCTTTGAAGTCGTTATGTTCAAGGCCTCTGTGAATAGTTGTAGAATTCCTGACTACTCTTATGTCATGTTTCAATTCTGTTTTAATCTGTAATGACATGTTGCACTGTCCATTGTTATCAAACGAACACAGTACGTTTCTATTTGGTACTGAATACTTTCTTTCTTCCAGCTGTCAAATTTTGCGGATGTGGTAGCTCACTATTTTTTATTTTCGACATACTGAAACCTCCTACACCAACTTCCTACACCAACTTCCGAAGCTGTTTTCTCAATAGATAATCTTTTCTTTAATTTCGATGCTCACTGTTTAGTCTAAATATACAACATTTATAAAAATGTAGTTTAGGTATGCAAATTTAAGCTAGAAGCAGTTCTAAATGGCATAAAGTAAGTATGAATGAGAAGAATTGTTTGTGGTTTTAATAGAAAGGTATCAGAGCAATAAAAGGCTGACACTAGATCGTTTTTTACTTTGTGAATTTTTATTTACTTTTTATTTTTTAAGAAGTTCATTCTTCATAAACCATTATTGCTGTTACTTCTGTGGTCAGATTAAGGGATTTAAAGATAGACTCAAAAATATTTTACTTTTTGTGAATTGTCTAATCTTCAATATTAAGAAAAATTCTATCACGGGTTTTTTCCAGGATCCCGGAAAACAGTTCACTTTTATTCCGGAATCTTGGGACAAGCAAAAAAATCGGGAAATGAAAAACACTAGTTTAACATGCGAAAGTGTAGTTTGTAGAAGTGTTAGCTTTCTTGATGAAGCAGTGCAGATAAACGAAAGGCTGTCAGTCATCCTGTAAAATTTTTGAAGTTAAATACTGGTAGTTTTCAGCATCTTACGACATTCTTTAACAATGCCATCGTCTCTGATTTGCCTAATATTTTGTCCATACAATTTTCTCTTTCAATAAAATTAACAGATTTTATTTACTTCTTTAAATAAAATATTTTCATTTAGTCTTTGTGAACTTGAATATTTATCGCTGTAACATAATTTATGGAAACTTTTTTATTAATTTTATCGTTTAAGACTGAAACGATGAGGGAGACAAGCTAGATCTATTTTATCTTAGTTTATCATCTGCAGTCTTAGTAATTTGATAAAACTGTGAATTAATTTTGTATTTAACAGAGGTAGAATGTAGCGAAAAACTTTGATTATTACAGTAATTTCGATCAGCCCATATTTAAAAACTTAGCAGCACATGCAGCATGGGTTCTTTTTTGTTCGCTTTTCATTCTCTTTCGGGATGGTTGGGCACTAAGTACGATGACTGTTTTGCCCCGTGTTTACGAAGAACTTAAAAATTCAGGATTGGATGACGTTGGATCATCGGTTATGTAGCGACCTGTAGAGAGAGACACATTTAATACTTGAAAAAAGTTTTTAGAATTCTTTTCGCGTTGTGGGCAGTGAGAGGGCCTTTTATAACAAGATCATTATGGATTCGGCCAGGCCCACAATGGGGCGGCCTGGTGGTGAGGAACAAAGACCAACATATCTTGACTGCTCACCCCCGAAAAATTTCCGGGGATTTTTCGACCAGGGAACAGGATTTCATTCCAAGTAACTCAGAGTAATAGGCTGCCATCTTGACCGCTCGGCCACCCGGCTGTCAAACTTGAAAAAATTTAGAACATAATAAAAGAATTGTTAGATTGGTGTATAAATGATTTATGCTTGGTAAACTTTTACTATAAAAAAGTATATACAGTCGACTCCGCATTAAGTCGATACCCCAAGGGAAAGTGGAAATGTGTCCAGTTATTCGATGTGACGACTAAAGCGAAGTTGGAAAAAACACCACAAAACTACAATTAATAAAATACAGTAGTGAGTTATACAGTAGTATAGGCTAACAATACATTGTGGTTTCCATTAACAATTACTCTGTAGATAAAAAAGTGAAAAATTTGTTTAGTGTTGTTTGTTTTGATCACCTAACTGTCTCGACTTTCCTCTTCAATGATCACGAATGCCTTGATAACATCATCTTTGCAATTGTCAATTGTTAGCAAGTAACGTCTAAAGATTCTTAATATCTCTAGCGTGAGAAAATGCAAAATTGGATTCTGGTGTGACGTTGATGTATATTGTATATTGTTTTTTTGTTTATCTGTTATTATTTTATACATTAAAATACATAAAATGCTGAGGCATTTTTATTAATATGTATATATATATACTAGTAATATTATGTGGGTATATATATATACTAGTAATAATATAATTTGAGGGTGCCGGGAGGCAGACAGAGTCTCGTTCGTCCTTTTTTTCGGCTCACAGGTCCGTGAGACCTGCCCACGTCAAGATGGCGGTTCTAAAGTTTTACGCGTTACGCGTTTTTAGGCGAGTGGAGGAAGTGGATGGGTCCGACGATAGAGCGGCAATGACGATACCCGAATAAAAGACATAGCCCACGGATAATAACAACAACAAAAATTTATTTAAGCTAACGATATAATTACAGAAGAGGCGCGCGACAGTCGTTTTATTTCGGATTCGCGGAGGGATAGTGTACATAATTTCGGGTCATACCTCGTGATCCGGATCGGTTCTCGTAGTCAAAGTATTCTGTCGATTTCGGGCGGTTCCCCTCGATATTGCGCACACACCCAGTCTAATTGACAGAACGTAATTGGCCCCCCTCTCTTTCCTTGTCGCCCTTTTATTCTCTCGGTCACGTTATTCCGTTTCGCCAACCCGCGTTTTTCGACTCTTGTTCCTCCTGATTCATATTTTCTCCGTGGGCATCAAGCAATAAAATAATTTTATTATTAACGGCTTGGTTCCGGCGGGTTCGAATTTTCAAACCACCTTAGGCTTTCTAAAATCGAAGCTGTCCCTGAAGGCAGGTTCGATTTTTTTCTTGGGGAGGATGGCTATTTTAAGTGCACTGTCTCTCCTTGATTGGTGACTTACAGGGTGACGTTTATTATTCGCGACAATGATTTATAATGCGAATTTTTTCATGATTTACCTGGCGAAATTAACAATTTATAGATTTCGCGACAATCAAAGATTATTCGGGCGCGCGTTACAACACGTTGTTATGTTAGACAACCACGGTGGGTTTGGTAAACACTAACGGCGTTCTTGGAAGTAAGGTTGTTCCTTAGCTGGCACGTGGTGCAGACGTAGCTTCCTTTCGTCACTTGGGTCCGAGAGTAAAGTTCAAGGTCTTGGGTGTTCGTTATGTCCCCTTGTTGATGGGAGTTTGTTGACTTGTGCTACGTTGCTGGCATGTTTGCTGAAGATAGATTTTGAACAGGAACTTGAGGGCTGGAGGATTCCGGTGAGTGGTGTCTTGATGTAGTTTGTTGTAGTGTGGCGGTGTCGTCATGCGTTGAATTCGGTGCGGTGATTAGCTTTGGTGGATCGTCATAGTCTTAGTCTGTCGCGGTGAGGATGTCGTCCTATTGGTACTCACAAAAGTTAAATACAAACAGTTATTTGAAATGAAAAGTCTATTTGTTCTCGGATCGAGGTACACGTTACAAAATTGATAAATGGGGTTACTCTCCTTCAGGTCGATTGGATGATAAAATTCTAAGTCTAACTGGGAAAAGCTAATACGTTGGTATAATTCAAAACGTTAGTTAAAATAGTTAAATAAAATTCGAGTAAATGTAATAAGTTATATAATATATGATATGATATATATTTTTATAATATGATATATAGTGCTATATTATAACGGATTACAATAAGGACAAAAACTTCGAAAGAAGAAGTTTGAACAAAGGAAAAAATGGCGGTGTTAATAAGTTTGAACAATGGACCGTTGGTGAAGTCGGGTGGGATCGCTCCGGGGTGCTTCCTGTAAGGGTGTGTCACTTCCCGGAAGCGAGTTAGCTTCCCTTTCTTGAAGACGGATTTCTTCGGGTCGAGTATCTTGCGGTTGTTGTTGGCCCGCCGGAGTTTGTTGTCGGCGGCGTGTAACTGATCGGAAAATATAGATAAGGCAAATAAAAAATATTTCAGCACCAAAGCAGCTAGCAAATATTACGGAAGAGGCAAAGATGAAGGCCAGTAATAGATGTTATTGCTAACCTTCCTTAGTCTATTCCCTGCACTCAGGGGATGATAGGTTGGCTTGTCGCGGGCAAAACGAACCGCGGGATGCGACTACGATTTCGGCTTGGCCGTGGCATCACCCATGGTTGTTCGGGGACCGGGCCGCGGCTGCGTAGCGCGTATGGAGGCGTACTTTCTTGTTCCTCGGCTTCCGATTGTTTGCGTTCTGAGTCCCTGCACTCGGTGTCCTCTTCACTTTTCCTTTCCACAATTTCTCCTGTTGGGGGTTGAGTAGGGATAGAGGTTAAGATAAATTCGTCCCATGGGTCGAAATACGAGGATTCGTCAAGCTCGGCGGTTGCGGTCAAGGTTGTGAGTTGATCGTTACTTTGGTCTTGATGCAGGTGGACTTCCTCGCAGGCGGTCGTTGGTTTGATTCGATCTGCGTGGACGTGCATTCTCCGTTTGGTTTCTAAGTGTTCAATTTTAAAATTAACAGGACCAAGAGTTCCGATAATCCGATAGGGTCCAGACCATCGAGGTGCTAATTTTCGTTTTAACCCTCGTGGCGTAACGACTTCCTTTAATAGCACTCGGTCTCCCACTTTATAACGGGGAGGATTATTTTGTCGCCGATGTCGTTCTTGTCGATCTTCGGCGGCCTGTTCAGCCACTTGTTGAGCCGTTTGATGAGCTTATTTCATCTGTTGTTGCAATTCTGAGGCAAAATAGTTATCTATATCATAGCGCACCTCCGCCGGCTTAGTAACTATATCAAACGGATAGGTAGGGTCTCTACCATACAAAAGAAAGAATGGACTTTCATTCGTAGAAGCGTGCACTGAGGTGTTGTACGCGAAAAGAGAGTAAGGTATCCACTCGTCCCAATCGTGTTGATCTCTGGCTACATAATGTGCTAAAATATCAATTAATGTTTTGTTAAATCTGTCCACAACGCCATTACTGGCAGGATGATAAGCGGTAGTGAGGAGCCTGTTTATGTTCAGGAGCTCACATACTTCGGTAAACATTTTTGAAATCAGATTCGGGGCTCGGTTTGTCAGTAATTGCGTCGGCGTCGAGTGACGTAATATAATATTGGTAACGAAGGCTTTCGCGATCGTCTTACTACTAACATCCGGTAGTGGAATAGCTTCAGCATACCAGGTAAAGTGATCGACGAATACTAAGATATATTTATTTCCTGTAGTGGTGCGCAGGAGTGGTCCCACAATATCCATGGCGGTACGTTCAAAGACGTGTGAAAGGGGAGCAAATAATTGTAATTTGGCTTGGGCTCGGCGTCCTCGCCAACGATGTTTCGCGCAACTTAGACAACTTCAGCAATAATTTCGTATTTCCTTGGTCATTTCTGGCCAATAAAACGACTTAGCTATTTTAGTTCTCCCAGATGTCCAGCGATGGGATTATCATGGTAAGTATATAGGAGATAATCCTTAAGAGTGGTTAGGACAACAATTTGTTCCCACCAGTCAGATTGTCCTTTATTGGTATTTTTGTGGCATAGGGCGCCTTCTTCATTGTGATAGAATTCGTCCAAATTAAGGCCGTTCCAACTTCCTGAGGTTGCTCTGTCTTGCAATTGTTGGATGAGGAGTTTCCAACGAGTATCGCCTTGTCGCGCCTTCGCTATCTGCGTCAGGGAAAATATAGAGTCTACCTCCTGGATTTGATGAATAGGAATGCGACTAAAAGCATCCGCATACTTATGAGACTCTCCTGCTTTGTGAACCACATCAAAATCGAATTCTTGGAGGAAGATAATCCATCGTGATAGCCACGAATTTGTAGTTGAGTCCTTACAGTCGAGTAACCAACGCAGAGGTCGATGATCCGTGAGTATCGTAAATTTTCGCCCATATAAGTACGGTTTAAAATATCTTACAGCCCAAACAGTAGCTAAACACTCCTTCTCAGTCGTGCTATAGTTAAGTTCGAGTTTCCTTAGTAATCGACTTGCATAAGCAATCGGCTTCTCCGCGCCATTTTCCTCTAGGGATAATGTGGCTCCTAAGGCAACATTCGAAGCATCCGTAGCAAAGATAAAAGGCTTCGAAAAATCTGGTAATTTTAATAATGGAGTCGAGGTTAGAATTTGCTTTAGAGTCTCGAAAAACTTTCCTGTTGAGTCGGGCCCCATTCGAAAGAGGTATCTTTTTTTAATAAATCCGTTAAGGGTTTGGCGATTTTTTCATACTGGTCTACATATCTACGATAATACCCAGTTAATCCCAAAAAAGATCGAATTTCTCGCTTATTTTCGGGTCTAGGGAAGTCTAAGATGCACTTTATCTTATCGCTATCCAGTTTTATACCCTGCTCGAAAATTTCATTGCCTAAAAATTTTATCTGTCTCTGCAGGAAATGACATTTTTTTGGCTTTAGCTTAATTCCAGCTTTGCCTAGTTGTTGGAATATTTGTTTCAAACGTTTAAGGTAAGTAGGGAAGTCGGGACTGAAAGTCAAGATGTCGTCCATGTAGACGAGGCATGTCTTTTCCTTCAGACCATGCAGGACGAAGTCCATTGTCCTTTCAAATGCCGCAGGCGAATTACGGAGCCCCATGGGGCACCTGTTCCACTGATAGTGCCCATCAGGGGTGGAGAAGGCTGTTTTCTCCTTATCACATACACTCAGTTGCCAAAATCCCGAGACTGTGTCCATTGTGGAGAAATATTTCGCTTGGCCCATCAAGCTGAGGGATTCCTGCACTAAGGGTAGTGGATATGGATCTACTTTGGTGATTTTATTTAATTTACGGTAATCTATCACTAATCTTAAACCACTCAGATTTTTCTTAACGAGAAGCGCCGCTGAACTCCAGGGTGACGTAGAGTGTTCGATGATGTTATTCGCTAAAAGTCCATCGATTATTTCATTTAATTGCTGCCGTTGCGCATATGGAATTCGATAAGGGGGGGAGTAAACGGGCGCCGCATCGCCGGTATCAATTTTATGTTGCACAATATTGCAATTTCGCAAATCATAATCATTCACGGCGAAAACGTGTCAATATTTATATAATAAGGCTAAAAGCTCTTGGTGTTCGTCTTCCAGGATATCAGTCCAGTCAAATAATTGATTAAATTTGGCTGTTGTTAATTGTTCCATTTCTCCTTCTCGGATCGACCGACCGGGTCTGTTTCCTGGACCGCCTTGAAATACATGCCTACTTTCTCTCCTTTTTTTAAAGTTATAGTTTGGTGGGTCGAGTTACGAAGACGGATAGGTACTTGTCTTTTTTTGTTGGGTGTGACCAGTACATCGGCTCCAAATATCCCTTCCTGGGCAAGGGGTAATGTTTTGATTACTCCCATTTTATTACTTGGAAGGCAACGTCCCCGGATAGTCGCGCTTACGATATTATCCGTCATAGGGGGAAGTCGGCACAGTTCTATTAAAACTACCTCTTTTCCTTCTTCTCTGTCTATCTGTCTCTGTGATCCCTTTTTAAATCTTATAGCCGTTGTTACCTGGGCATTTCCCCTTGATTTATTCTGACCTCGGTTACGCGTTGTCGTTACGTTGGGTAGTTCTTCCCCCGATTCTTTTCCAGACATCATGGAGTTTAATAACGTTACTACCGCAACAGGGAGTATAATCAATTTTTCTTTCTTTAAATTGATAAGAAAGCCCTTATCTGAGATCATATCTCTCCCAATAATTCTGTCGCAAAGATACGTAACGTCTATATCTACGAGACAACAAGCAAAGGAAAATTGCAGATCGCCGATTTTGAAGGTAGTGTTAGCAATACCGTAAGTTTGAATGATATGGACAGTAGCGCTTCATAGATCATTCTCTTTATTGTGGTCGACCTGTATCCTTTCCTTCATTGTTTTGGCAAAGGCCTTAGACAAAAGGGATACCTTAGCTCCGGTGTCTATCTGCACAATGGCCGGGCTTCCTCCTATATAACATTCAAAAGTAGCCTCGCTTCGAATATCGGGATAAGTAATAGCAGTTACCGATTGAGCCTGTGGTCTCTCGATGTGCGAGTTTTGCTTTTTGTCCTTTACGGAATTGTATCTGGCCCGAGAGGGTCGTTGCCGCTTATTATATGGGGATCCCTGGCCCTAGACGCTTTGCACGTTTCCTTTCCACCTGTTGGGTTTCTCCTTTCTAGCACGACTCCTATTGCTCTCCTAGCTTTCGCGCCTTTTTGGGGCTTCCATATGCTCGACGTCGCTTCGCGTACGCGTCAGAGCATCGCTACGATTATTATCTCGGCGATAGAAGGAATTCCGGTTCCGATAGGGTTGGGTGTTTGGTTGGTTGGGCCCACGACTAGAGTTACCTGAGCGGTATCCTCCTCGCCAGGAAGGCAGATTATTCTGATTACCTCGATTATCTCTCCAAGTATTTTGCCTCTCTGGAGGGGTTCTAGCATTACCGGTCGTGGAGGTTCGGGTTAACCCTTCCACTCTGGCTTGAAATTCTTGCATAGCCGACGTTAGCTGGGCTATCTCGTCCTGTGAGGAGGAATCTGTCGCCCGCTCGCTGTCCCGGACTGTTCGTAATATTCCCCGCGGATGAGAGGTGAGCTGTTCGATCGTCTCCTCACTGATCGCGGCTTTGAGCGCCTCATCGAAGGTCTCAGCCTCACGACTCAATACTCTTCTACAGATCCTTATATCGATCCCGTTAAGGAATTGCGCTTTTAACCGTTCGTCTAACTCCTTCCCGTTGAATGCGCTGAATAATAGCGGCTTCCGCGGCGTCTGCTCCGGGCTCTGACTTAATCTGTATTTCCATGGCAAGCGCTTGAAGTTGGGCGGCGTATGCTTGTACGTCCTCGTCCCGTTTTTCGACACAGGTATAGAATTTACTAAGCCTAAACGAATAAGGTTCCCGTTCGAACCGCGCGATCATTAAGCGCTTAAATTCGTCAAACTCGTCGACCTTTTTGATTCGTCGGTCTTTTCGGACGAACTCCCGAGCTATCCCGGTGAGTTTGAGTTTGGCTACGGCCAGCATTTGGGCCTTTGACCATGCCGCAACTTTCGTTACATCTGCTAACGAGTCGAAAAAATCCGTAACTCGGAGGCCTCCCGTTTCTCCGGAAAATACGGGCAGTAGTAGAATGATTCTGCCCAACCCTCCTAGAGTGAGGGGATTCGGATTTGGGTGAGCTGGTCCCGCCGCGGGTTGCAAATTGCCCTCCATTCTTCATGATAGGTTCGATTAGAGGAGAATCCTAGTCTTTCTACCTATGATTTAGGTCCCTACTTAGACTGAAATGGTTTTTTTTATTCGACTATGGTCCTTTCTGCTCTATCGATATTTCGAAGGGCTCGAACCCCACTCCTGAAAAACCAATTTGTGGGTGCCGGGAGGCGGACAGAGTCTCGTTCCTCCTTTTTTTCGGCTCACAGGTCCGTGAGACCTTCCCACGTCAAGATGGCGGTTCTAAAGTGTTACGCGTTACGCGTTTTTAGGCGAGTGGAGGAAGTGGATGGGTCTGACGATAGAGCAGCAGTGACGATACCCGAATAAAAGACATAGCCCACGGATAATAACAACAACAAAAATTTATTTAAGCTAACGATATAATTACAGAAGAGGCGCGCGACAGTCGTTTTATTTCGGATTCGCGGAGGGATAGTGTACATAATTTCGGGTCATACCTCGTGATCCGGATCGGTTCTCGTAGTCAAAGTATTCTGTCGATTTCGGGCGGTTCCCCTCGATATTGCGCACACACCCAGTCTAATTGACAGAACGTAACCGGCCCCCTCTCTTCCCTCGTCGCCCTTTTATTCTCTCGGTCAAGTTATTCTGTATCGCCAACCCGCGTTTTTCGACTCTTGTTTCTCCTGATTCATATTTTCTCTGTGGGAACCAAGCAATAAAATAATTTTATTATTAACGGCTGGGTTCCGGTGGGTTCGAATTTTCACAATATGTATATATATATACCAGTAATATTAATATATTAAATAAATATTAACAAATAAAGAGACTCTTCCTGCTGAAAAAGAATGAGTTCGCACTACACGTGCGGAGTGAATTCATTTTTTTAAGAGGGGTAGTTGTAGTTTATTATAAGCTAACGTACAAACATTTTTGTATAATGCTGTAATTTAGATTTTGATTACTTGACAGGGTTTTTTGCTCTGAAACTAATTTAAAACCAAATAGTAACGCATTTGAAAATTTTATTAATAAAAAATAACACTTCTGTTTGCAGTATTTTCAGATTATTATTCTGTGCAAAGAATTCTGATGATGTGCTTTGGTTGTTAATGTTTGTCATGAGTTATTTTGATAAATTCTGTCGGCTGTTAAATTTACATACCATACACTAATAAAAGAAGATCATTGTTTTTGTGAGTAGAACGATGAAAATTTAGTAACGAGTTACGTATCTCTCCAAGCTGATATGAGATTGCATTGAAAAAACAACTTTCTATTATTAATGATAACAAGTAAAATTATCTGTTACAAATTTTGATATGAAAATAGCATTCATGTTATTATTTTTGTCACTTGAAATAAAAAAGCTTAATTTTGAGAGTTTTATAAAAAAAAATTGTAAATGGCAATAACAAGTAAAGTTTTCATTAAGTTAGAATTTCCTCTATCTTCCTACTCCATCGACCTCTTTTTACCATCAAAATTTAAAATTATTATCTGCTTTGTATACAAGTTATTCTGCTCAATTTCGTTTCTTGACATACATTTCATGCTGAGATATTTTTTAAAAATGCCAATACACACGTACCCTTTCACACAAACACCTGAACCTTGCCGGTACAAAAGACCTGAACCTTGTTTTTTCCGGAAAGATTCAGGGAACTAAAAACGTAGTTTTGGAAACACGCACATATGGTCAAATTCTACACGATTCCAATACAGATTTGTTTCGCACAAGACGGCTTTTCTACATCCGATTTCGCTCTTACACGGATCGAGAATTTGAAAAATGTTTTGGCAAAATTTCCCAATCTTTAAATCCGAACACTGTTATTCGATATTTTTTTATTCAAGTCAACATGCATATTTTCTCAAATCTACCTACGGATTTTAGAAAATTGAAATTTTGAAATTATTACGTGCCTTTCGTCAGGTTTACATTAATGAAAACTAATAATACAATTATTCATCTTTTGTCTTTGCTTTTCTATCAATCAGCTGGTATTGTTGTTGCTTTTAGACTTTACCCACTAAGTGAGTCACAGTGTTTAGATTTTATAGATTAATCTTTGTATTTAGTATACCGTATTTAATATATTAAAATAATTAAGCGCCAAACATTTTGAAGTGTTACTAG
Organism: Centruroides vittatus; assembly: GCF_030686945.1. Taxonomy (NCBI): domain Eukaryota; kingdom Metazoa; phylum Arthropoda; class Arachnida; order Scorpiones; family Buthidae; genus Centruroides; species Centruroides vittatus. Next base: position 67,494 of record NW_027122389.1, on the reverse strand, counting down.
TACTCTAAAAGTTTAAAGATTTTTTAAAATTATAATTGATTATTAAAAATTCTATTTTATATTTCTGGTGTGTTAAATAAAGTGTAAAAAGTATTTTATGATTATATTTTTCTTTATCTTCTTTTTCTGAATTACACAAATTGTAACAAAAGTTCAGGGGTCACAGTGACCCCACCTCACGGGTTATGTTTCTTTTTTCACCTCACGGATTAAGGGTTAAATGTAATTAAAATTTTTTAAAATTATAGGTAAGTAATCGTTTGCAACAATAACGAACGAAATACAGCGGTATCTCGGTACTCGAACTGTTTTAACTCGAAAACTTTGGTATTCCAACACAAATTTTAGAAAAAAAAATTCTCGGTACTTGACTGAACAAGCGCAGATAATTACGATACTTTGTAAAAAGAAAATGCCCTTGTTTAACTAAAATTAATATAAATGCGTAATACAATACTTTCAATTGTGACTGTTAGTTCATTATTGATTAGAAATAAATTAGCGATTACTGTAACAAACATATTTTTTTTTTGGAACAAAAAAGAATTGTATACTTATATTAGATTTTAGAACATAGGCTTTTTTTTGCAGTCTTCTTTAGTTTCGCATAGGACGGACTCGCATAACACGGCCTTTCTCGAAACATAACTAACGTGTTATACGAGGAAAACTTGTACTTTCCATCTCCCTCTTACGAATAAAATTTACCATCGTAAAATGATTCATTGAATATTTAATGTTTAATTAAGTGAAGCTGCTAACGAAAGATACATTGTTGTTGACAGGACTGTTACTCATGATGTTAGTAAATATCAAAATTTTCATTTAAGACGTTCTCTCTTTAAATTTCTAAACATTTATTTTCAATTCACAGGAAGTATTATCATATAATTGTAAATTAAACTTTCTTTGTAGTCCGTTTATTAAGAATTTTACGTTTGAATTATTAGATTACCCTTCTACTTTGTTGGACCGGATGCATTGTATTAATGACATTATCAATTTTTGGAGTTCGTAGTTACAAGAAAAATATTTTGGCCAACGAAAACATAATCATCGCCTTTCAATGCATTGCTCCATTTGCGTGGACCGTCGGACTCGCTTGGTTGACAGTGGCTTGTGTGACAGGTCACGGAGGTAAAGAAAATTCTCATTATGTAGTGTTTACGTTCGATTTTTATTTTTCGGGTTTATATTTATTTTTGTTTCTGTTTAATTTACTGTAACTGGTAATGAGCTCTATTTATAATAATATTAATTACGTTTTGTAAAATTACTAAGAATAGAACTTTACCTGATGGAAAATACAATTTCCTACCTGATACATATCCTATCTATTACATTTAGGTAAATAAATACAGAAACTGAATTAGAATTATTTAGATAATTATTACTTTTATAACGCAAAGTATATTTGTATTGTAGCCAATCAATACTATATTATCTGAACTGGTTCATTAACCGTACCGATACAGTTATACATGATAATTCTAGTTAATGAAATTAATAGGCTGGAAGTTGTACTTTTTTCAGTTTAATTTTTTAACCTGTTCTGAATAAAATAATCTGACTGCATTTGTTTAAAAGTTTTTATTTTCTTGTCACTCGAAAAACATTAAGTAATCACTTTACCGTGAACCGTACTTTGTGTACATTTTAGTTAACTTCAATCGTCACGTTATAAAAATTTTATTTGTTTATTTTCAGGAACCGTCAATCGTTTGTTATCTCTTCGTATTTTTGTAGTGTTCAACAGTCTGAATACTTGGATATATCTGTCTAACAGTCTGATCATCATTTACATTTTTTGCAGTATGAAAAAAGCTATTGTTATATCCCATTTTAATATGGTAAAGTTGTAATTTTTCGTATTTTGGAATAGTCTTATCAATCTGATATTTAATATACCGCGATGTGGCTTATGCACTTTCATTCTCGTGATAATTTTAATTATTACAAAGTGTAGGACATATAGGCATAAAAATTTCTATAAGTGTAAAATATAGGTACACAGGCAAAAAGTAGACACTTTGATGTTTAAAAATAGAAAGATTAGTTGAAACTAATACTGAAAGCACGTATTCTTTGTTTTATGTGTATTTATCCCTAGAATTTTCGGCATATTGCTTTTTGTTCGCCAACAAAAAGTTCAGAGTTTACGATCGCTTTCATCACCACACAAGAAATTACAAACTATGAAAAATGTGCTGGAGACGTGCGGGAACCGGCTTTATATATTTTTTCTACGCGCCACCTGGTGGCGATTGAAAGTTCAGGTATCGGCGCTACATTAGTTTGTAGACATAATTCCTTGCCTATGCAATGATGTTTAAATGAGAGAAACTACTCTTGAACATTGCATGACGTGATTGCTGCATGCTTGAATGAACCGATTTCACTTTGAAAATATTCATAATCGGCTGTAGTTGTGCAAGATTTCGATAAAATTTCTGCAATTTTCCTTACTTTTACCCTATCTGAATTCCTTTTTATAATTTGCTGCAATTGTGCGAGAAGCTGTGGCAAGACTGTAGTTTCAAAGAAAATATCAACAGTTTTCATTAGCAGCAGACCTTTACTTTCCAGTTCGGCAGTAGAATTTAGAATATCCTCAAAATTATTTTGCAAGTATTTCCAATGTGCTTTAACTAACCTGCAACAGATTGCAATTATTGCATGCCAAACTGCTGCAGCTTCTTCGCTATCAAATATTTGAATGATTTGAAGATAATCTAAGTAAATCGTCATATAAGCATTACTTAATGAAATTATATCCTTTCTTTAATATTATTTATTACTTTGATGCGATTTACATGGTAGAATACACAGCTTCTAGCCATGTACAGTACATGTACTTAAATGGTTCAAAACTGATTTTTATGGCAGGGAAACATTTGGAGTGTTTCTCTAAACGTTCAATTTTGAGGGACATTTCAGAAACACTTTTCTTTCACTGATACTATCTCCTCGTTGATTGCAGGAGAACATACTTTCATATTTTCGGCTAATCGATAGACAGACCATGAGAATCACAAGTAATATGAAGCATTTCTGAACGAATGACATTTAAAATATCTCCAGCCTTTAAAATGTAATGTAGCACTGTTCGTAATAAGAAAATCCAGGAACGAGTGCATAACATTTCTGGCTGTGATGAGATCTTACTAGGAAATTACCTTTTATAATTGTCATTATAAAATAACTATAAAAATATAAACTATATACACTCTTCAAAAGTGTAAGCGCAAAATGAAGAAGGAATGCGTACAGCCACGAATTGCGAAACCGGTAGATTTACCTGAACTGGTCCCGCAATGTGCGTGTGGGTACGCGCTTTTTTTTTGGGGCGTGACAATTTCACCTTTGTAACTGATTACATTTCTTTTTTACAGTTGATGGTATATTCATTTGCTATGTTCCTGTCACTGATCGCTGCTCTGTTCTTCTTCGTATTTTTCGACTCCCCATTGAGCAGTCTTCTGTCCAACGTTCAAGAAATAGAACATCACAAAAAAAGTAACTTCCAATCAAAACATTACGGAAATGGAGATAAGAAAGAATAAAATAATTTCTGTTATGTGGTAAACATTGCAGATTATATTAACATTATATATTCTGATAATATAAGACTGTTAATTAAATAACTTTAAATATTTTAAAATATGGCCAGGACTTTCTATGGGCAGCATTTTCTTAAAGTATACAAAATTCTTTAAAAAAATTTCTCAAGACAATACATACGAATGTGTTTTTATTTTAATCTAGTCTTTTCAAATGCTTATTTGAGGAATTAACAATCTTACGGCGGAGTTGACCTTTTTTTATAAGCTGCTCCTCCGCTTTTAACTGTAAAACAGTTAAAATATCTTTCTGGCGGTGGCACTTCATAAAAAATTAAATTAAAAAAAACACGTTTATATGTATTGTCTTGAGGAATGTTTTAAAAAAATTTTAGTAAACTTTAAATATATTTTAAATTTGATTTACTATGATAATGTCATATGTCTTGCGAGCAGCATAATGCTTGGCTCGACGTTTATTGCAACTATAATATACTTGATACATACTGCTTACTAATATGTAACCTTTTTATAATTTTTTGACTGTTATGTTTTATAATATACACAGAGATTGTAAATATAACGCAATGCTAACCTCCAACGGGCAAATGCAACTTTATGGTTCTAAGTTAAGAGGAGTTATAAAATTGTTTATCTTGTTAATATATAACGAACAAATAAAGAAATAGTGATATTTGCTATAAAACTGTGATAGCTACAGTATTTTATTTTTATAATACACACCGTAATTACGTGATGCGGCTATCGGGTATTTCTGACAAGCAGTGGATGTCTCCTACCGTAAATTTACCACTGCTGTAATAGTATGTAGCACATTTATTCCTAAAGACAAAAAGTCCTTATCAAACTTTTTTTATTTGTGAATATTTTATCATAGTTATGTTGTCAGAAAATAAACAGGATTATTTTGAGATTCAAAAGTAATGTCGGAAGTAAAATTCAGAAATCAGAAGTACAAGCCATGGAAGTGTTATTTTATTCGGACTGTCAAATATCTCTCTGGACCGCATTGAGTCTTTTCTTTCCGGGTGGTACGCCCAGGAACCACAAATATTTTAAAGTACCAGAATCTAGAAAATGCATTACATTCAAAGGAATGTTGTACCATGCTGAGATTTGGTATTAACACTAAAGAGTTGGCAACTTTACAGGGCGTTTGAGTCGTTCAGTTAAGCGATAGCACATGTGTGAAAATAGATTTCTTAAGTACGTCTGTTCAAAAATTCGTAATTTTTATTGTCTATACCATGGGTCACCAAACTGTTTTCACAGCGGGCCAGATAACTGAAAGAATGACGAGCACGGGCCGCATAACCATTTTGTTCAATACAGCACACTGAATACACAAAAAGTTAAGACAACCAGCATATTTATTTACCAATACAAAAACACGATGGCTGCAGCAAGCTGGTAATCGCTTTTTCTTAGAAACTTCGTTGAGGTACTTATACAAAAAGCACTGATCGCCAAAGTCACAAAAAGTCTCCGAAGTGTTTATTTTACCTTTTAATCTAAAAATTATATTAAATTAATGTCAAATGCAAAAATCAGATTGTACTAATTTTGACATTTTTACTTGTTATTTTACTTTTTACTTTTTTTATTTGTTGAGAAATCCATCTTCGATGCGTTTACATTCTGTGTCGTCGATGTATGTTTGCATCATGGATCTTGCATCTTGTTTGTCAAAGCACGCGTAAAAAGATTTACACACACTTGTTTAGCCAGAGAGCGTAATTTTAACAGGGCAGTGGTGCCTTCCCCTGATACTCTCAGGCTATTCGCGTTCGCTAAAACTCACAAGGATACACCATCCTTGAGACCGGTCCTTGACGAGGCAAAATCCCTCACTAGAGAGCTGGATGCGGCGGTGCACAAGCACATAATTCGTGACTTAAACAATTACCCCTGGATAGTCAGGAACCTACATGAATTATTAGATGCATTGAGACCCCTTAACGTAACCGACCGGGCATACATCACTGTTCTCGATTTCCTTTCATTGTAGCTGTCGATAAAAATTCAACCTTGATTTGCGCGATTAGAGACCTCTTACTAACGTCGCACGGAACGCACCGTAAACTAGTCTTGGAACTAGCCCACATTCTGTGCTACACTTCCTTTTTTCGTTTCGACGACAAAACATATCTTCAGAAACGTGGTGTTCCGATGGGCAGCCCGCTGTCGGCGATTTATGCGAGTTGTTCATTACAAAACTGAAACAAAGAATTTTACCCCTCTTCAATTCCGACATACATATTTATAGGAGGTACGTCGTTGATATCTTTATTTTATGGAAAACTAAGCCCAATATAAACAGGTTCATCGATGCAATGAATAACAACCCATATGTACTCCACATCAAGCTTGACCAAATAAGCAACTCAAATGCAAATTTCTTAGATATTCATATGCAATAAGATGGTAACACAATATATACTAAGGACCATTACAAACCATGCTACACACCGATATTCATTCCTGCCGTTTCAGAGGATTCCTTCTCTTACAAGGTAGCTGTTTTTCGTTCCCTTACGAAAAGAGCGTTCACGCACCACTCCAAAATCGACGACACCATATCTGAAATCGAGCGCATCCAGAACATAGCCACACGACACGGCTATAGCCGTACATTGGTTCATAACCTTGCGTCTGCATATTATACACAATTGCATCTTACTGACAACACCAACACACGCACTAACGACTCCAATATCACTCAATAACTTGTTGTGGTTAAATATAATAAATACCTAGACTCCATTTACAGGGAAACTGACGCATACACCAACAAAAAGATCTTTTAAAAGAGGCGTATCACTATATATGACCTCATGCGCAATTCCAATGACAACGTAGATAAAAGAATGGCACCGGGGGTATACTCTGTTTCATTATGGGATGGCAGATTTCAAAGAGATCTTATATACATCGGTTCAACGAAACGGTCGCTCGACAAGCGTCTATGCGAGCACAAGTATTGACCGCAACAGATGCACCAATGCCCTTTCCACCTATGCCTCGACCCCGGGCATAAGTGCTGATCTGCAAAACGCAAAATTGATTAAACTCTCCCACCGATTGGACGATCTGCAATCCCTGGAAATTCTGGAAATATACAAAGCTGGACTGCGCACAGCCTGCATCAATTCTAAAGATGCGTATAACATTTCTCAAGCTTAGAAGTTTTGTTACGAAGGGGAAGTTCTCCACAGCTATATTTAATGTACAGTACATCCCTAACCCTTCGTTTATATATGCAATGTAATTACACTGTGTTATTGCGCCACACGTATCACGTATGTCAACAGAACGTATGATACCATGGCAACACAAACGCGCAACGGTTCTATTTGAAAGTTTTGAATACATTCTTAAAGAGTTTTGAACTTGTAACGAATCTCAATAGTTATAACCTGAGGAAGACTGAGTTAACGGTCGAAAACGTTTGTTTTCAATTAACTATTACTGGTTTTTTCAAAGGTTGTTGGGAGTGAATTATTTGATTATACCAGTACACAAGTCGACGATTAACCTACAATATTTAAGTAAAGAGATATAAAGGATTGAGCATTTCTCTTTCCGAAAATGTGAACGAAGTAAAGAGATGGAAGATGTAAAATTATATTTTCTTATTCTTTAGGTTATCTAAAAGATAGGAAAATATAATTTCAGAGTCATTGTATAAAATTTAATTCTTCTTAATCTTTACATAATATTTTTATCAACACAACAATCACTTCGAGTTTTTATTTTTACAACATAATATCGTATTATACACATTAGCGTCCATTTTGCTTTACACGTGTGGTGGACGTAAAAGCTGCGTTATCTTTGCTGCAGAGATCTCTTGCAGCAAACATTTAGAAACGGTTCGCTACATTGCAGCGATGCATTTAGAAACGAATTTCAGACTGTTCGCTGTAAAGCGCTTCTCGAGCGCTGCATAAAGAAACGCGCCCATTGTAAGGGTGGTCTGCCTCAGGTAACACCTAACACACATCATCATCAATTCGCAAGACATGCCAAAATTTCTTACTCAGGGATCACCTACATGAAACCTAAAACCAATAACACAGACCCCACACAATACAGACCGATTACATGCCATCCAACACTACAAATTATTGACATTCTGAATCGCAAACAAAATATACAAACATGTTGAAGAACCCAACATTCTTACGTAACAACAAAAATGTTGCGTTATAAATCACGAGGGATATAAAAAACAGTTACTGATAGATTCAGTCATCCTACGGCAAGCACACAAACAACACAGAAACATACACATGGCATATATAGACTACAGATAAGCATTCAACAGCGTTCGGCACAGTTGGCTGCTGCATATTCTACACATGTACAAAATACATCCATCACTCATTGCATTCTTTCAAAACACCCAACATAATAATAATAACATTCATACATTAGTTTATGCTTGGGCAGTCACAGTAGTGACACACCATGGACTGAAAGTACAATCACAGACAGATACACAGGAAACGCAATTCTATCACAAGTCTGCCTGGCAGAAAAGAACAGAAAAACATATAAATGATATTAGACAAATTTTTAAATTTCCTATGGTAGCTGTATTATATGTTGATCTTGTATCAGAAGGCCTGTGCTATTGCTGTAGTGCGCTGTTGCGAGGGAAAATAATTGTATTTTTAGAAAGTGACGTAAAGAGAACTCGAAAGTACTGTATAGGTGTTAAGGAGTATATGAAAGACTTAAGCACTGAAGAGGGGTCAGAAAAAATAATACTGATCCGAAATGCATTTGTAAAAAGGCAAGAACGGAGTTTTTTGGAACCTTTTAACCTTCGAGGTGCTTGGTAAAGAAATTTCCGCCAAGCGCTTGATGGGGTCTCAGTGACCCCAAAATAAAACACTACATTATATGGCTCGTAGAGGTAATTCTAATATTATGTTAATATATATATATATATATATAATAAGTTTATTAAGACATATATAGAATAAAACAATCATTGATTTACGTGAAATATTTATTCACACAACTACATAATAAAAAATGTTAACTTTTTTTGTTGTAACAAAAATATTAACTTGGTTTTTTTAGAAATCATGATGTAATCTCATTATAATTTAAGTATTTTGGTTTCATTTTAATAGCACATAATATAACTATCTGTTAAGGCATAAAAATTAATCTTCTTCAGTTAAAATTTGAAATCGAGAATTCAGGCATTTTTCCCATAGTAATTTCGCATGTTCCATGCAAATAAATCCGGATCATTCTTTACAGACGCTCAGTAGCTGCATAATCGTTTATCTATTGACGACATATTTTACACATAAAATATTACTTACACTTTTGCAACACGGAGCGCCTGGTGGGGTCTGTGATGCCCGGCACTTATTCAAACACGCCTAGGTTCGCAGGATATCGCGCGATAAACTAAAAATTTTGTGGGGATCGCAAGAGCATGGAGTAAACTGAAGCTACTAATAACCTTAAGTTGCTAACGCAAATATTAAAATAGTTATCAACTATTGAAAATGAGCCGGGCCTCTCAGACCCCACCAGGCACCCCGAGGGTTAAGCTGTGAGGCAGTCTACTGCCAATATTTTTCGGATTAAAGAGACTATTACTAGTTTGTTATTAGACAAAGTTGACACGAAATATAACATGCAAAAAGAGTCAAATAGGAACTTTGTTAGACCACCTTTGGCCTGAATTACACGAAGAAGTCGATTTTGCATACTCTTAATTAATTTACGAATATCATCCTGCCCAATTTCTGACCAAACCTTAAATAATTCTTCTTTGTACATTGATAAAGAGTTTTTATGGTTAAGAGAAATACGCGGTTTAATTTGTCTCATAGATGTTCTATTAAACATTAGTCTGATGACTGCAGTGGTCATTTAAAAACTTTGATATCGTTTTCATTGAAATAATTTCTGAGAAGCAGTGCTGAATGTTTGGAATCATTGTCTTGTTGAAAGTAAATTTATTTTCAATCTCCATTCTCCTTGCTGATGCCATTAAATTGTTTTAAAGTATCTGTTTGTAATCTATTGCTTTCTTGCTTTCATGAATTTAAACAATATTGCCCATTTCGAACCCGAAAAACCCCACCAAACCATTATGTTACACGGATGTTTTGTTGTTCTCTTAGTTGTATTTTTATCGAATGCTTGATTTTTCTTTCTCCAAACAAATTTTTGTCATAGCATCACGCAACTCTCGTTTTAACTCATCACTCCAAATAACACACTTCCAAAACTCTCGGGGCTTGTCCACAGCTAATCTTTCCTTTTGATTTACTGCTGAAATCATTGGTTCTTCTACGAACCACTCTTCCATGGAAACTGTATTTATTTATTATTTTCTTAATAGTTGTAACATTGGCTTCAAGCGTAAGCTCTTCTTTTATTTCTTTAGCTATTATAAAAGAGTTTTTGGAGGTCTCACGAGGAATCGTGTCATTTTTTCTTGATGTTGTAGCCTTAGGGCAGTGTCTCCGTGATAAATTTCTCACTTTATTGTTTTTTAATATTTGACCACTATTTTTCTGACTCCTTCTTGTGATATTTGATGCTTTTTTTGCAATAATGGAAGGAGAATCACTATTTTTTCTGCTCGTGTACTGTACAATTTTTACTCTTTTTTCCAGACTCAATTCTTTCTTCTTTAAAGTACTTTCTTATTAATACTATAAAACTATTTAATTGACAACTCTGGAATTAAATTTCGTGTTATAATCAATTTAAAATTAATTTCTTACAGTATTTACAATGTTTCCTTGGTTGTTAACTTTCAATTGATACAACAATATTTTTACTTATCGCTCTTCAATTCTTTATTGGTAAAACAAAGTAATCAGTTATCTATTGTATTACGCAAATTAACAAGGCTAATACAAAATGCGGAGTAGTTAACAGATCTGAAATATATTTTTTCTTTAAAATATTAAAAAACAATTTTTTCACTTGTCAACTTTGAAATTATCTTGAGTTTATATAAGTATATATGAACTTCATATCTGTAGAGCAAGTCACGTTATTTCAATCCAAAATTTTCTTCCGTACAGAGTTAGATAAATAATGAGCACGGCTCTATTGCTAACAGGAATAGTATGATGCAAGGAAGCAAATCACTACTACACTCCAAGACAGGCCTGTCGTAGTGATGGCGTAATGGCGCATTTATTTCACGCTATATTATGGTCTCAGTAATTTAGTGAATATGACAAATAGTTTTTAAAATTATATTTCTTTTTGTAAGAATTATATGTAATTAATTATTTTGTTAACATTTTTGCCAATAGACAGCGCTACGTGAAACCGGATCTCAGGGTACGTTCGATAAGTCAAACGAGTTAAACGAGAATGACGTCACCGTTATTCTTGTTTCGTTAGACTTTTCGAATAATTCGTTAATAGTAAATTTAGAAACATCGATATCGTCGAACGCCATTTTCGTAACGAAGTAAACTAACTCTTATTTTTGTCAGCTTCGTTAGAGTTTCGTTCGAAACGTCATCACCGCAGAGCATGCTCACTTAGCGAGACTACTACTTTTCAAACGATTCGTTACTAACGCGTTTAACTCGTTCCACTTAACGAACGTACCCTAAGTTTCCTCTATTGCCACAAACAGCAGAAATTGTAAATAAACAGATTTTAAGCACCACAAAAGCAGCGGCGTGCCGTCATTGGAAGCGACGAAAGCGCTGCTTCCACCTTTTAATGACCTTCCTTTGTATTTTATACAATATAAATTTTCATATTTTAACGTATTTTGAATTAATTAAAATTAATATTTTATTATAACTGCATCACGTATCTTTTACAAATTTCTATACTACATGTAAAAAAAACGATAAGATTGCTATTGTATATTGGTATAATTTAGTGGCAGAAGGAGTGTCGAAACCGGGTCAGTTTCCAATCAGCCAGATTATGCAGGCATTGGCGCATGCGGTTTACAGAGTACCAACCTCACCCAGTTTAGCTGGTAGAAGAGACACAGGCGTAAAGCATCCAATTTTATATCCCAGACTAGTTCTGGGCTGTTAGCCGCCTGCCTGCTAGATATTCGGTCGCCCTCGCTCGATTATGAGAATCATGAGTAGACTAGATCAACAGCGGGCAACCCCCGGTTCGCGGGCCAGTTGCGGCTCGCGAAAAGTTTCTATCTGGCCCCACAAGATCTTTAATAGATTATTAAATTTTTTCTATTCTTTGTAATTTTCGAGAACGATAATAGAAATAAATGTAGTAATTAACTTTTTATTTATTTATTTCATATTTGCAGACTAAAGAATTTACGAGTCACAAGAAGGCGTCAAATAACTACTACGGCCTGCGGTAAAACCGTAAAATTTATTCTCGCCCATGTTATAAAAAAAGTTGCCCACCTTAGACTACATTTATAACTTAACCCAACCGATAGGAGTTTACTGGCATGTTTTTATGATAGTTCTGTATAGTTGACAGGAGTTTTATAAAAATCTATTAAAATATTTGATATATTTATTCCGCGTATATTCCGCTCTTTCATCTTATATTACTTACGGATTTCAATGTTAAACCGGTGATATTACGATTTAGTATGTCCCATCTGTAAGGGAATGCAGAAAAAACGTGTACAATTCTAGTACAGTGTTAAAAAATTAACTGTTACTTTGGCAGCATCATTTACAACCAAATTTAATGAATGAGACGTACAATGATAGAAAAACGGTCTAGAATTTATTTTCCTTAAATTTACGATTTATATATCAATTGTCATAAAAATTTGTTTTTCCAATGTTTTCTCAAGACTACAGATATTCAGGTACAAAGTAACTGGTTTCGACTTATTTCTACAAAGTAGTAGTTAAATAATTAAGAGATTAGGGAATGGGGACATATATAAAACCCTGCCGAAGGAGCCAGAATTTTACTTAAACAAAAGCTTAACCGAACCAATCACTAGCTCAGTACAGTGGGGAACTGATTTCCGTGTACACCTGGTACTAAAACGAATTACAGTAGTTAGAAAACAAATGACTATTAAGTTTAACATATTTACATCTATGGTAAGAAACGTTTAAAATTTACAACAGCCCTGTGGCGTCCTTTGAGATATACTAGTGAAGCGACAAAACAGGCATTGACATTGACCGGTATCGGCACTCTCGGGATTTAACAACCTGCGTGATGCACGCACCGCACACCTACCAGGACGTCTTTGATTCCATTCATTAGCCACTCGTAGGGAGCTATTTCATTAAGTGGATTGTTTTAAGCAGCGGTTTCCAACCAGTGGTTTGCAAGAGCTAAAATATGGTCCGCGAAAGATTTAAAACTTTTACTCATTTTAAATTATTATTCCCACATTGATACAAACTGAATTTAATTTTTACTAAAAATGTTATGTTTTCTATTATAATAGAACTGTTAAAGCATGTTACTCTTGTGTTTAACTATTACTTATGTCAAAAGTTTCGATTAAAGTTTATTTTCGGATTGACACAGTTTATTTTTCTTAAACCTTGTGGTCCCTGCTAACAACAATGAAATCAAAGTGGTCCCTGGTCAAAAAGGGTTGGAAATCGCTGGTTTTAAGATTTAAAAAGTAAAGAATATTTTGTTATTTTTATGTACGTTTCTACAAACTTTTATTTAATTCTAAGTTTCTTTGAAAGTATATTCATACAATTGAAGAATTTTTGGCAAGATTCTAGATGTGTGTGAGGGGGCGGGGTCCCCCCAAATTGTCGACCCCCGTGCGAGCAAAAAAATCAAAAGAACCAAACCTCTATATGTGACCCTTCGCGAGATATAGCCCTCGAAAGATGCGCTTACGTCACGCGGATTCGCGGGCAAAAAGCCGAGTCAATGTTTCCGGTTTTGACCATTCACCACCCGGAAGTTGAAGTGTAATCGATGGTTTAGGAAATGTAAGGTCGAAAGTGAGCGAAATGAACGATCTGTTCTTAGAAACGAAACAAATCGTGCCTTCGCTGTCGATCTCCTGTCGCTCGAACATAACCATTGGACAATTACGTAAGGATTATCGTGACTTAAACAGTAGAAGGCTTCCTTACGCTGAGATCGGTTATAAGACCGCTGAGGATTTCGTTAAAAGCTTGAACGATGTAGTTCGTATGGAATGGATGCCTAAACTCAACGAACATGGATTAGGACTTCTTTTAATCGTAGCTTGGAAAGTTTGGCGGCGAAGTTTACATGTGACGATCGACCGACGTTTCTGTCTTCGCCGACATGTCTGCATCATCTGTATACGTGTGTTTTCTGATTTACCCGTGCACGAGGACGACGAAGAGAAACGGCATGGGAAAGACGACTGGCCAGCGAACGGCGAAGCTTGTGTGTGTATATGGTGCGCGTTACCAAAGGATACTTGTACGCGAAACCTGGATTATATGCGATTGTTCGGACATCATCTTCGTCGTCGCCGATCTCCGGGACATAGCCGAGGAGGAGGCGGCGACCGGCGACCTCACCCCGTTCTACACAAGATCGGAAACAGGCTAGACGTCGTCAGGTAGCGAAAAGAGGAGACTGTGTCGAAGGTGAGTGCAGGATCTGTTTTCTTGGCGTTTTCGGTAGTTAGAGCGTGTTAAAGATATTTCGAAATAGAAGAAGCGCGCTCTGTTTACATTGGAGCAGCGTCGGAGAAAGCGTTGCCTAATTAGTCTTGTTAATCAGGCGTTTCTTTGATCGTTGTCGACGAGTATCGTTAGAATAGGGCTTGCTGGCCGTTAAACGCGCGACAGGCTTAGCGGAGAGAGCGGGGCGAGTCCCTACGGCGCTCCCCGGAAGTGGCGGTCGAGAGGTGGCACTCTCGTGTTCAGGAGGTTTTTAGGAGTCTCTAGTAAGTTGTAACAGAAAGCGTTCGAAACGGAAATTTTAGTTGTACTTGTGAAAATTTTCACTTTCAAATTTTACCCCATTTTTGATGGTCTCGAAAAGTTCAGTTAATGTTACCCTAGGTCACAAAATGGCGGCGGCTGGATTTTTTCCCTACGTTGGAGACTGCGACGGGGAATAAATTTTTCCCTCGATTCAAGACGGCCACGTGACTGGCCGCCATCTTGAATAGCTCGACAATATACGCGGATTTTAACCAAAATGTAACAAATTAAAAAAAGCGAAAAAGTAATTTTTTACTTACTTTCCGATGAACGTTGGCTACTTCTTCCTTTGTTTCTTCCCTGTCCGATCCAAGTTTTTCCCGGTTTCGCTAACCTCCAGATTTTCTTTTGGTGCATTTCTTTTCTTACCTGTTTTTTTCCTTTAGACGCTGTTTTATTGGTCGATTGACGTTTTCCTTCTTTTGATGTGGAAGCACTTTTTTGCTTTTTGACATCTTTCCCTTTTTCTTGTTTCCTTTCTGCTTCGTACTCGCCGCGGGCGCCGAAGGAACAGTTTCGGGCTCGCGCCAAATCGGCACTTTTTCACTGCCAGGATATATGTTGCGGGTTAATATTACCTATGGTATCGAAGATGGCGACGGGGAAATTTTTTTCCCTAGCGACTCGTCGGCGATGGGGAAATTTCTCCCCTTTCTACTTTCAAGATGGCCGCGTTTCCGGTAATCTCGAATCAGATTCTCGAGTGATAATCTCTACTGGGGGCGTACCCGTACTATCTGTCGCATTATGCAAATTAATACTAATTTTTCGACGAGAGGAAAGTTTCGACGTGCGGTACGTCTATCGAAAACCGAAATTTTATTCGTAAGAGAAGTCTTTTTTTTTGTGATTTAGGTTTGTATATTTCGAGATAATTCGCATTTTGTGTGATAATATTATTAACGATAGCTTTGTTATTTAATTTGTAGTTTTTTTTTAACTCAAGATCTGAGTGATATAGATATTAATTCCGAAGAATTTTGGGCGGGATGTACTTCCCAGACTTTTTTCCAATTGTTGGAACACGATTATACTGAACTTGGACTTGACTCGCGAGTAGACAGAGGGTTTAAATTAGCTGTCAAATTGGGGTTACAGCACACTGTAGACATTTGTTCGAAATGTTCCAAACCGTGCAAAGTAGTATATCGCAACGACAGAAAATCGTGTGCGATGAGATGCCACAAATGTTGGAACTTCAGCTCTGCCTTCGACGGTACGTTTAAAGATAAATGTGGAAACTTACCGTGGAATTCGATTTCGTCGTTTATATGGCATCACCTTGCGCTCGATTGCTCTACAAATATTTCTGCTAATGCCGCCGGAATATCTAACAAAGCTGTAGTCGATTGGTCGAACCATATCAGATTTGTAATGCTAGTAGCACTACATAATATTCTATCGTTCAAAATAGGAGGACCAAATAAAACTGTCGAAATAGACAAGACCGTTCTTTGTAAAAGAAAATACGAAAAAGGTAGAAAGCTTAAAAGCACAAAATGGGTCGTCGGAGGCATTTGCCGAGAAGATAAAAGCTGTTTCGTTTGCCAAGTAAACGACAGGTCGGAAAATACTCTCAATTGGATTATATCGAAATTTATTAATTCGGGCACTACTGTATTGACTGACGAATGGAAAGGCTACTACAATATCGACAAATTGGAAGGAATCGAAATATCACACAGGACGGTTAATCACTCTGAAAATTTCGTCGATCCAAAAACGGGAGTCCACACCCAAAATATCGAAAGACTGTGGGGATATTTGAAAAATAAAAAAAACCTTCCAAAACACTATACAGAAGACCTTTCCGATTCTTACATGTACGCATTTATGTATAGAAAATACCTGAATTGGCCTTCAAAAAAACTAGGAGATCGTTTTTTTACCTTCGTTCGACATTTACGGAATATATATCCCGGACGTGGAAAGGAACCAATATGGAAGGAACCCGCGACAGTCCCAGCAGCCCCTATAGCGGAAAAACGTTCGGAAAAAAAAGGAATGCGGGGGGGCAACTAAGAAGATTGCAGAGAAAAGTACTACTAAAAAGAAACAGAAAAGAACGACGACATCAAGTATTTCCGAGTCTTCAACATCGATTTCAAAAAAGCGTCGAAGGACCGCGAAGGACCAACGCTAATGTAAGTTTATTTATACCATCTATATATATATATATATATATATATATATGTTTAAAATAGTTTAAAATATCTTTTAACATCTAGTTAAGTATAATTTATTGTCGTCGTCGTCGTCGTCGTCGACGGTCGCCATCTTGTTTGCACGTTAGCTTGCGTGCAGACAAGACGGCGACCGGAAACGCGGCCATCTCGAACGTAGGGAAAAAAAATTTCCCCGTCGGCGTCTAGTATCTAGGGGAAAAAATTTCCCCGTCGCCATCTTCGATACCACGGGTAACATTAACCATGTTGCGTAAGTGTTGAGCAAAAATTTGAAATCTCTCGCCTGGTTTCCTGGAGGGCCGATTCAAGAATTTCTTATACATAAACAAGTACATGTACGAGTCAGATAGATCACTAGTAT
The DNA here is from genome assembly GCF_030686945.1 of Centruroides vittatus. Taxonomy (NCBI): domain Eukaryota; kingdom Metazoa; phylum Arthropoda; class Arachnida; order Scorpiones; family Buthidae; genus Centruroides; species Centruroides vittatus. The sequence continues at coordinate 50,462 of NW_027122389.1, read as the reverse complement.
AGTGTTTTGGCAGGTGTTTCTTGTTTTTTAAATAGCCCCAGAGGCGTTCGATATTCTGAGTATGATCTCCTGTTTTGGGATCGACGAAATTTTTCGAATGATTTACTGTTCTATGTTCAACTGCTACCCCTTCGATGTCTTCAATATGCATGTATCTTTTCCATTCGTCCGTTAATATAGTGCTGCCTGAATTTACGTATTTATACACGATCCAATTCAAAGTATTTTCTGATCTGTCGTTAACCTGACATACGAAGCAATTCTTGTCTTCCTGGCAGATTCCGCCAACCACCCATTTCGTGCTCTTTAATATACGCCCTCTCTCGTACTTTCTCTTACATACGACAGTCTCGTCAATCTCCACTGTTTTATTTGGCCCTCCGATTTTAAATGATGACATATTACTCATAGCAATAAGCATTACCAACCTTATGTGATTGGACCAATCGACACCCGCCTTTCTAGATATGCCTGCCGCAATCGCAGAGGTCGTCGCAGTACATTCCAGACAAAGATAGTTCCATATAAACGACAGAATGCTACCCCAGGAAATGCGACCAAATTTACTTTTAAATGTACAGTACCTTCGAAGGCTGAAGTCATTGTACGGCACTTCGTGCATCGCAGGAAACAGCTTTCTCTATTACTCCGGTAGTATAATTTGCATAGGGAGTCACAATAAATGCAAATGGTTTCGGTCGGCTGTATTCCTAATTTCGCAGCAAATTTAAATGCGCTATCGATAAGAGGAGGTACACCTAACTCCAAAATATTCGCCTTCCATCAACTTGTAAAAATCACGGCAAGTGCATTTCGACCAAAATTCGTCGTTGGAAAGCAAATCGACTAAATCACTCATTTCCGAACAATTTGAAATAAACTAAAAGAGGGGAGGTTGAAATGTAGGTAAAAAAAACAAATCCTTTCCTTAATTTCTAATTACAGGTTTTTCTAACGCTTAGCGAAATATTGGAATAAAAGAAATAGGAATACTTACAAATACAGGAAGTAATAATAACAAATATTAACCGCTAATAGTTAATGCGAAACCGATAAATCGTTATGAAAAGAAATACGACTGTTCAACCGAACTGTAACACAGCAGCAGGCGTTTCCAACTGGTAGGCAATTTGCATAAAATTGAATCGAAATGAACAGAATTCACGTCACAGATCAAGCTTTTGCATATTCGTTCGTAAAACCACTACGAATTACCCGCCGATATTACTCTCGCACGACGTCACGAAAAGGCTCCCTCTACCGTCTCAAATTTACACACACGAAAGTCGCCGTTTCGAGGTTACAGGACACTCGCCAACGTCGAACTCAGGTATGAAACCAAACAGGGAACAGTTCTCCAAGGCGTCGACGTCACGACTCTAGGGAAAAATTTTTTCCCCGTTGCAGTCTCCAACGTAGGGAAAAAATCCAGCCGCCGCCATTTTGTAACGTAGGGTAACATTAACCAAAAGTTCACATATAGTCATTTTGCGGAACGTGTATCTCGCGAAGAGTCGCCCGTACACCCATGGTTTATTAGACTTTTTTGTTCCTATTAATATGCTCTACAGCCCTGTTAAGGTCCCAACCCCCTCACACAGATCTAGAATTGTACCGAATTTTTTGTACTAGGCATGTATATTCCTCACACATTTTGTTTTACCAAGTAACTTTTTTTTATAATTTTAATTTTAGCCCTTATATCGTGGCTAGTGATTAAAAAATTTATTTTAAAAAAGTTTTGGCTCGAGACCGTATAATGAAAAAGAAAACGTTATTAGAAGAGAAAGACCAATGCCTAAATTAAATATAAATACGTCGGCAAACAAATTTCGACATTTTAACGATAAAATTTATGACGAATGACGATTCTTTTGTAAAATTGAAGCAATTTGGAAATCGAAGCGGAATAAAATTTAACATTGGTAGACAATATAAAATAAATATTGAAAATTATAAAGAGATAATTACGATCAATACATATATCTAAATTAATAGATGTTATATGTTTTTTCTCAAAGCGAGAATTGGTATTTAGAGGGCACAAAGAATTTATTGAATCTAATAAGAAAGTTAAATATAATTACCTCTGTTATTTATTAAGTACGTCAGCGAATCTATTAAAAAACGGTTAATGTGAGCTTAAGCATACAAAATGGCGGCCGGAAGTGTCGCCATCTTGTTTGCACATCTGCGTGTGCAAACAAGATGGCGACTGTTGAAAATAACCTAAACACGCTTAAATTTAATCGTTTCTAAAACTAAAAAATTGTTAAAACGTAAATTTGCTACTTACATTTTCTCCTCCTTTCGGTTACTTTTCCTACTCTTGGACCAGAAACGAAAAATAAAAAAGTCATCATACTACCTATAAATTCGTTCATGGACGATGTAAATTACAAGTTTCTACACATCAGTGGTTCGAACCAAATTTGCCTGTATTGTACATAAAATTTACTCCTCTTAAGAACTGCAGTCCGACGATTCACATCACTCGACCTTTCATCGACGATAGAGAGCGTCGCCATAAAGGTTGGCACCTGCGATCCACGGCCACGTAGCCTTCCCTGTGTCGTTCACGTTGTCTTTCGTGTAGGAAATCACTGTTACATATCTTTTGTTATGAAAAATTTACCACGTTTAACGCACATTTGCACACTTTAAAACACGTTTAAACACATTTATACACTATAAATGCATATTTAAATCACGTTTAAACACATTAAGCTCACATTTGCACAATTTTAAACAAGTTTAACACATATTTAACACATTACCACACTTTAAACGCAAATTACAACCGCATATACACCCTTTAAAAAACTTCTAACTCACTTATACAATGTTAACACACCTTTTACACACTTTATGACATTTAACACGCATTAAACACATTAATGACACGTTTATCATGTTAATTACCGTTCACAAACTTTCTTCTCGATAACTTTTGTCTTCGTGTGAATTGTACACACTTTGAAAAATACACAGACACTAAAAAAAAATAAAACCTCGTACATAATCCGACTACATCGCAATGAAAATTCTAAATTCACGTTATTCCTCATGTATCCAGAACAAAAATTTTTGATGGATATTTGCATACGGATGCATCATTACTATCAGCGCCATCTACATTTCTTTTCTAAAAACACTTGCCACCGAGGCTACAGGAAGCGCGGCCATTTTGTATACCTAAGTTTGCATTAACCAAAAAAAACATTTAAAGAAGTATACGGTTTTTACTGGCTTATCGAACAAACGAATACAACGGGTCCTGACGCGCAATTAATTGATTGCCCCTGTAAGTCGGCTTCTTACAGAAACACAGCTTCTCTATCATCAAATGTCACGGCACGCCACTGCACAAAAGTATAGAACTGACTAGTAAAAAAATTGAGAAAAAATTATATACTACAAAATAGTATGATTTAGTGATTTATTTGCGCACCTCCTTTACTGATAACATCGAAAATGCAATTTGGCATAATATCAACAAGGTTTTTTATAATCGGTGCCCGAAAAAAGTTTCATGCAGTGAAAATTGCTTGTTTTAAGTGTTCAATGTCGACATACTGATAATTTTCGTCATAAATTCGGTCAACCAAGATCTCTAAACGTATTCTATAGAGGTGCAATCAAAAGAATGAACTGGCCAATTCGTTTATTTTCTAACACTGTTTCGTATGTTGTGATACATGGTAGATGCGTTGTCCCGTTGAAAAATAACAGGAATTCTTCTGAATCTACGTTTGTATGGCAGCAATTTGTTCTCCAGAACTTGTTGATAGTCGGCGCTGTTCATGCGACAGGTAACGAATGCTAAATCAAATTTTCTCAATGCAGAAAAAGCACCTTAAACAATAACACTCCCACAACCGAAGTTCCATTGCAAAAAGGATTTCAGCTGTTTTTGTAAATCACGCCAGTAGAACGCTAAATTGAATTAAATTCTAGCCCATCCGAATTAAATTTTTTGCCCGAAAATATTATCTATACGAAAAAAACATTGTTATTTCTTGTGCTAGTACAATAGGTCTAAACGAAACAAAAAACTTATATTATTCTATTAAGTGGCGATATTTTTCCTAGTAAAATCGAGTTCGGCAGCTTTGTGCTCAGGCTTAAGTGCAGAGCACTTCTCATTCGAGCCCAAACATTATTGTTTTTGCCATATAAAATCCTTCGAACGGTTTCGTGATGTACTTAAATAACCAAATCGTCTCAAATTTTACGCGTGAATGCTGTACAATTAGAAGGTGCGTTAATAGTTCGTCTGCGGTTATGCAGGGTAAGCTTCGAAGGTCATTCACTTCTACGCTTTGGTCTATAACTTCCAGGATTTGACAAATAATGCCGAACGACCTTTTTGAACATTTGATGCGGTTTGCTACTGCCTGATGACTGAAATCAGTGCTTCTCAAAGCTACAATTTGTCCTTTCTTGATGTTAGTTTAATGGATACCACGAGACATGATAGAAAAATACTTTTACACTTAAAACTTGAGAGAAACATGCAGGTTCTTTACTTATGTGGCAATATGTAAATTGACTTTCTCGCTATATCGCAGTCAGCTACGCATCAGTTTCCTAAAATTATGTTTTTATAAGTTAGGTGCTGAATTGCACGGAAAAATTTTATTTCAATCTATTAGTGCATATTCTGACCTTAAAAGACCAATTGTTTGAGCGGTTTTATACTTTTGTGGAGCATTTTATTACACAAAATAAAGCAGACAGAAGAAAGAGAAAGGCCCGAAACGTCTCGGCAAATGGAAAAAACAATTAAACTGATGTAAAGAAAGCCTTGTGTCATTTATATTACAGCTCATTGTGAGAAATTTTCAAATAAAATAATTGTCTCGGTCTTACATTAAGAAGCGCCGGATTGTTAATACAGTACGGCAAACATATTACAGTATACGATTGTTTAATTATTTGTTTAATTCATATTTAAAATAATATTTAAATTGATACTGGACGAAACTATCGAGTTGGCAGAAAAAGAGATAAGAGAATCAATTAATAGATCTGTCGGTGTTGGAAAAAAAGCCGGATGCGGAGTTGGAAGGAAATTTTTCAGGAAAGCCAATATTCCCCCGCCGTTATGTAATAATAGAAAAATATATAATATCACTTGTAAACATATCCTTTAATAATCGGGTTAGAATCGACCTGATTTTTATTTTTGTTTTCTATTAAAATTATACCACTTTTTACGATATGTGATAGATATAAAAATAAATTAACTCTACTCTTGTCGCTAGTTTTTATATTTTTGTGCCGGAAGGTTAAATTTGATAAATGGAGTGGACGTGCATTGGAAACATTCAGTAATCAGGGACATCCGGTTTTTTAAATTTTCAATTGCTGTTTTAATTTATGGCTTCCTCTTTTACTTTAAACGAAAATTGTCGTACTTTATGACCGAAACAATAAGAATATTAAAATCAATTCATCGCTGTACTCATCATCATCAATATTCCGCAATTTCTTCCACCTTTAACTATGAAATTTAATGACACCAATCCTCCAATACACAAACGACTCTACCAAATTTCAGAAATTATTGTCAAAAACAGAGAGGAGTTATTATGCTTGATAATGGGTAGAAAAATCGTTTCTTTCATATTCACACATGTATAAAGAAAACTTTCAATTTATTGTTTCTTCCTTTTTCGGTATTTTTATGTTCTAGGTCCAAAAAATCGTAGGGTTCATTTTCTAACCATTCCTGCGCACAACGGCCGGGAAAATAAAAATTAATTTATTCACATAAATAAAATAAAGTAGACGAAATTTGTAACAGAGTAAATCGCACTGTACGGAATAAACTTTTTAATATTAACAACAAAGTTATATAAATTAACAATGTAAGTAATATGTAAAGGTGACGATTACTGAATTTCTTTGTTGCTGTTGCAACAAACGAGCCATATATAAATATAAAACATTAATACGAAGATTAAAGCATAAAAATATACAAATTGGTATAACGACGACAACGTATACTATAAATTACACTACACTCTGTCTTGCATGAGACAACTGTTTAAAAAAATGAGACACACTATTTGACGTATACATAATATATAGAAAATATTTTACGTACGAACAGCAAATTTCTAACATATCGACGTCTTTGATAATATAAATTACAACACGTATTTTCAATTAATCATGTGCTTCGGTACGTGTGACTTGAATTATTATTAAATTGGGAAAATCTCAGACACTTTAACGATAAATAAATAATTTATTTGTTAAACTATTTTTTTAATTATTGCGTTTGTAAAGTTTTTTATAATATTTATTTTCACATAATTATTTTTATTTATTTATTTTTACTAAAATATTATTGTTTACTCTATCAACGTTTATATACAACAGTAGAAAAAATGGAGATGAGTCAGAAAATAACTTCGTCAAGGTTTTTATATTTATGAATTCAACAGTCCTGGAGGCATGGAGAAATGAAAAACAAAATTCAGTGTTTTTTTATATGTACGTATACTAGTGTGTGTTGGGCGCAGGGTCGGATTATCGAATAGACAAATTAGACAAATGTCTAGGGCCCGTAATTCGGAGGGGCCTGGCTTCAGTGCAAAACATTTCTCTGTTTTAAAACGAGTTAAAAATTATTTAAGAAATTCGATATGACAGAAAAGGCTGAATTTATCAATGCTTACTAAGCTGCACTCGACCAGTCATTACCTAAAAAAAAAGGTCAACAGCTACCCGTGCTTCAGAAGTAATGTACGCCACGAGATCTCGCACTATCTAGAAGTCTTGCTACGGCCGCCTCTCGTGGTAATACTAATGTATGGTTACGATTTATTTTCTAAATCTAAACTTATACGTCGCGACATCGCATATTCGATATAGCGTTCAAGTTGCTCGAGTGGAAGATATTACAATTTAATAGTGCTTTATAAAAGAGTTAAAAAGGGTGACACTATGATATCCGCACCGGATGTCACCTATGCTAGCTACGCTAATGTCACATTATATAAGATTTGTTTAGAAGCAAGTTATTTAAATGGGGCCCCAATTTGAATTTTGTAACGCTTGTTTTTTTTTTTTTTTTCATTTATAAAACTCGTCTCTACCCTAGAAATTAAAATTTTGCCATTTTAGAATAATTAATAATATAAACATTTTAAATAAAATATCGTAACAGATTGCGCCACGTACAATTTTATTTATTTTTTTTTAACTTGGAAAATTACGCAGCGTATTGCCGGATATATTTTACATTCTCCTATCGGTATGCAATAAATATTCATTTTATTATTGTCTCTATATTTATGTCTTGTGAGGTATGCTCACTCATCAAATCAAATGTATATTTAATACGTAACTAAGTCTTTTAATAGGAGGCGAGAAATGAGACAATGCTTTAAATATTTTGCTGTGTGTAAATTGTGGAAGTTAAATATGAATTTACGCGTCAGTTATTAGGCTGGCAGTATAACCCTCGCTATTTAAAGTGAAATTTCCGAAATCCGCTTACTAGATTTTCCATTTTACTGTCTGTACGAACAATCTCTAAGAGAAAAAAACAGGGTGTATATTAAATACGCAGCTAGTGTAAAATATTTGCTTAAAATGCATGTACTCAAAAAGTTATTTCAATGTGCGTTTTTTATTTTTTGCAGATAACTGTTCAAATAATAGCAAGAGTAGCAAGTACTTTAATTACAATTTTCTGTCACGCAATTCAACGATTCGCATTTGGCAGCCGAACACTTTGCCCTTGGATAGTGAAATAAACAATTATATCTTAAAAATATTAAATACGAGTTTATTATTTTTCTTTTCATATTTAAAAGATAATCGTATCACTTTAACAACGAAAATAATTAGAACATCTAAAACTTACCTGGTAATTTGTATTTTAGACAACAAATCATTTTAAGTAATTTCCAAGAAAGTTGTTCTCATCGATAAGTCAGTTTTTTATAATCGGAAAACGCAATTTTATAAATTTTGTCACGAGAGTAAATGCAAGGCCACTTACAAGTTGCTCATCCAGACAGAGAAAGCTCCGAAAATGAAGTACGAAAGGTTTTTTGGTTTCTTCTTACTCTTCACGTTATTCTCGTGTTACGCAAAGTGCAACAATACAAATCCCGAGGACGGCGATGATTTCGAACAAACGTCGAGGATGTTAGAAACTGCAGAGATGCGAATCAAAACGGCTTTGAAGTCTGTTTTAAAGCAGAGTCTTCCTTACCTGATGAGAATTTTCGAAGAAGTGAACGTATCTTCACCTTGCGTGAAGTCTTCCACGCTCTTCCTGAAAGACTTGATGAAACTGAAACAGTGGCCTCTTCGAAGTAAGCGAACTTCAATGTTTTCAATTATTAGAATTTAAGCTAGAATTCATATACATAGGTATTCCTCGTATAACGCGGATAAAAGTTCCTTATGAACCGGGTCCGAGAGGTCTGAAAACTTGAAGATTAACAAAAATCTCGGAGGGACAAATTTCACATAATGACAATACCTTATTTTATTTTGACAGACAAGAAAGTAGTCATTCAGTTTTGCTTTTTTTGTAATGAGACGACTGAAGGGAAAATTTAAAAATGGTAGCATTAATTACGTTACTTTCCCGGCTGTTATAACATGCAACATAACTGTGTTATCTTATAACCAAGGATAAGATTTGAGGGTGCTAGAAGATGAAAGAATGGTGCAATGAAGTGATTTTAAGAATTTATCTTGAGTAGAACAGAATATTTAATTACATTAAAATGTATTAATTTTTATTTGAAAATTCAAATAATATGTAAGCTAAATGCAGTGTAATAAAATATACATAATTTATTAGGTTTAATTTTTATTGCCTGATTATTCACTTTAATATTTACCAGGTGAAAAGTTCAGTTAATTAGATAAACTAAACTTAACTTTTATAATATATTACTGTATTTAAAACATTAAATATGTAAAGTATTCGTTAAGTACGTTTTGAACAATTGTGATCGGCGATGCCCACGTCAGGACTGACACCGCTGTGTTTTAGAGAACACAGAAATCGCGATGGCGATTACGTCTGCGAGCGGTCGGAGTCTGAAGGTGGGACGTCCGAGAAACAGCTCGTCCGTAGAAAGTGCACACTACAATTCAATTATTAAAAAATAATAGCCGTTTATTTATTTAAATTTAGATATATATACATAGGATAACGCATAGCAATTCCGTTGTAGCTTCTATATAGCGTAACAAAATTGATAAGACTTTACATAGCGTAAGATATTTAATGGATTTTCTATATGGCGGAAAAAGTACTATAGCGATGGGACCTTAGTTGTGAGAGAGAGCGTTTACATTTTTGCTTGGGCCTATAAATACCTTGATAAACTTGATTGATGAGTCGAAATCGAGATCGGACTATCGTAGAGCACTTGAACGGGTGAAGAAATTCAAGTTCGTTGGGTCGGGCCAAGTGGGGTTCCTTGCTGGTATAATTCGAACGTCCGATACAGAAGAGGTACGTTCCGGCGGACGACGGGATCGGAGGAGGAAGTGGTCGGCGATGGGTAGCACACTCGAATACCCTTTTCGAAGGAGGTGGATCGAATACCCTATTCTATTATTTCGGGGGTCCTCCCCGTTGAATTCGATGTCCCGTTTAGGCAATGTTAAGTTTTTCGACCAATAGATGAATTTTCGTTAAAAGTTTCTGGTGGTACACATATTCGGAAGATGTGTCACCTTTTTGAAAGGAAGTGTATGGAGAGCAAGATAGGATCACATCCTTTCATTTTTATTGTCTTGAAAAATTTTTTCTTTTATATAATATGAGAAATTTAAGCTTTATTCTTTAATAAATTTATATATTTTATTGTTGTTAATTAAATAAAATTTCCATTCCGTCTTGGCTCACACACAATAGCTAAATGTAATTCAATAATACATAACGGTGTAGTAAAGTAAATATAGAAAAAAGTCGAATGATGTTAAAATGTTCTGAACTTACGACCATTTAAAAAATATACGCTTTCGAGTCTTTTCTTTATCCGTGTAACAGTAAAAACCCGTTTTTAGTTAAATCGCGTTTTAACTAGTTGAAACTAGTTTTTACTGGATGTCATTGTTATAACCGGTTTTGTCTAGTTAAAACTAGAATTTACTGCTGTACATGTTTTGATTTTAGATAAAACTAGTTTTAACTTTTAATATTAGTTAAAACTAATTTTTGCTACATAAATATGTTTGGGGGAAATAAATAAAGTGATGATGATTTTTAATTTACCGAAACATCTTTCATCTCAAACAACAGTAACGGGTAGTGTAAGCATTATCCTTAATGCAATACTGATGTTGGGATAAGATTCACAGAGATCCCACTCAACCATTACTCTAATATTTGTAAATGATGTAAAAATATCAAATTTTCAAATACAGTGGTGCCTCATATAACGTACTTAATCCGTTCCAGGTGCACGTCCGTTAAGTGAAACGTCCGTTATACGAAACGCATTTTCCCATAGAAATACATGTTAAAACATCTAATTCGTTCCGCAGCATAAAATAACCGTACTGTATCATAAAAAAATGAACACGGGGTGCGTTCTTTTATTCCTCCGCGTAACTCTGCGCAAGCGACATCCGTTTAAAAATTCCTGCGAAACGCGTTCTTAAATTCTGGTGGAAGTGCGCGCCGTCGAACGGCAAAAACGGCCGCTTGTAGCAGTAGTTTACGGTAAAAAGCAACATGGCGTTTTCTGTGGCTCAGATAGTTTCGTTTCCGGTCCATTATGTGGTTTTATGAATGAAAATTTAAAAATTGTGAAAGCGCAAGTTAGTGCACGCAGTGATGTAAGTGTCTTTACGAATATTTTTCGAATGGTAGCCGGCATTCTAATTTTTTTCGTGGCTATTTTGAATGCTCTTTCAACAAATAATCCATTTTATGGTTAAATTTTACAATTGGGACTCTTCTTTTGCCTTTAAAAGCTCATATTTTAGAATTATAGATTTCTCCATCACGATACTATCGATAGTGCGAGCGCTGCCATCTTTCTTTCACCGTCGTTCCTAAATGCCTACAAACAGCAGCGCACTCCCGTAGTAGCGGAGACGCAGAGCTCCGCTACTACGTCTCCGGTTACGTTTGTTTAGTATGTTAGGAAAACACTAACGCATCCATGGAGCAGTCGCCAATTATGCTGGAAAGTCCGTTGTTCGCAGCCAGTCCGTTGCTCGAGTCACGTAACGGCCAAACAGAAAGTCCGTTGTTCGCAGCGTCCGTTATTCGAGGCGTACGTTATACGATGCACCACTGTATTATTTTTGCTTGACATTGAAAACACTCTAATTCATTTACTAATTGCATTGCATCCAATTCACTATATACAATGCAACAGTGGGCTGCAGCTTTTTTTAAATGTACTAATGGCGTGGTAACCAAATTTTTTCCATTTAAAAAATCAAAAATCGATTATATTGAACACATATTTTTAAATCGACCACCTAGTTGAGATATAATATTGTCAACAACTTCGTAAAACAAATGTTTTAATTCATCCTGCCTCGAAAGCTCCTTCTTTTGTTTCTCCAGGTAACAGTTTTCTTCTGCGTTTTCGTTTCATCTTGGCTATTGAATCAATTCCCAACTCTTCACATTTTTGTTTGCATTTCAACAAGATAATATCATACCGATTATTTCTAAAATGTTGAAAAAAGACACTAGTCCATTTAGTAATTCAGAAGGCCGAAAATGTCTCGTGATTTATCCCGTAACTGGTTATTTACAACATTTATTTTGGATAAGATATTTTCCCACATAATTAACATAAAAATAAAATTGTATGATTTAATATGTCCAATAATAATTCTAGCTGTAACGACCCCGTCTCCAAATGAAGAATCTTCCGATATTTCTTTAAGGACATATATAACTTCACTAATTTGATATTTTAAGTGACTTACTGAACGTGATTTAGAGCACTACATCGTGTTGCCATGTCCTTTTAGTGTTGTCTTTAGTAATGTAATTTTTTTCCCATCTTCGGGTAGATGAAACAAAAAACTTAAACCATTTCTGGATTATTCCAAAAAAATGAAACCGTCTCCGACGTAATACATGCTGCGTGCACTCCAATTAAATTAAGCTAATGCGTGGCACAGGAACAAATTTGGCAAGATCGTTTAATCGTGCTATTTGCGCTTGCGTGCCATTATATATATATTCCGGTCATGTTTGCTCCGTTATCGTACCCTTGTCCTCTTATATTTTTAAAATTTAAACCATCATTTTTTATCTTATCCGAAACTTCAATTGCTAGTCCTTGTCCTGTTTTACATTTTGACAGTGCAAAATCAACAAATCTCTCTTCGATAGTTACCATCATCATTTTCAATATTTACATATTTGATAATCTTGAATACTTGCACAGTACTTTATGACCTACATCAGGAGTACTATCAATTATTATGCTAAAATATTTTTCTGTCTTTATATTATTTATAATTTTGTTTCGAAATTTAGATGCGAGTAAAACTGGTATAAAGTAAAGCTGTTCTACAGGTCAATCAGTTTGTAAACAATGTAGACTGCAAAATTTTTGAAATACATGTTCGTAGAAATTACAGATCATAAATACTATATAAATATAAATATAATAGTTTTTTGTGTTATTAATCTCGAATACATATTATTCCGAAACTTTCTCGTTTGCACCTTTGTTAAATCGGCGCCTATGGCGGGGGCCACATTGGCCATACCCTAGTTACGGCTCTGTCCTTTGGTAATCAACTGTAAAAATATAGATATTTATCCACTATAACCACTGCCTGTCCCTTCTTTTTGGTTTCTGTTAATAGAATAATATTTTGTTGTATTTTGTTTAATTCCGATATAATTAGTGTCTTTTTATTATTAATACTTATAATCATTGTCCTTTTCCGTAGCCTTTGACGTCGTCCCGTATATCCAGCCGGCTTATTTCTGTTCGGCTTATTAGTTCTCGAGATTTTTTTTTCGGAGAATGGGAGAGCTGTCCCATGTCTCAACCTCCAACCTGTACGTTGGGAATTTTAATCAAAATTTACTCCTCTAAGAGAACGGCTGTCACCACCTGCCATTCTCCTAGAGGAGAATGGCGGGTGGTGACAGCCATGTATTAGGTTGTTCCATCCTAAAGTATTAATCTCACTATACGTTTAAAGTATTTTCAAATCGTTGGAACAAACGGACAAAAGTTTCGAATGGTAAGTCCATTTGTTCCAACAGTGAGGGTTTCTTCGGAAAAATATTTTTACCACGTTTTTAAGACTTGATTTACTTGTGCAACTACACTGTACTTGGTCTTAAATCTTTGGAAATCATCGTTTTCGCTTCTTCCAATCAAATTTAAGTGTACAAATTACGGTTTTAAAAATTCATTTATTTCCGGTTTATTGTTAGTACCTACTTTCGCGGTTTGTCTTGCGCGCTAGTTTTGTTGTAGTAATTAACCACATGTATTCAGGGTTCTCGGTACTGTGAATCTGCCCGAGAAAGTATTATTGTTTTCGCTTTTGATTTCTTTTTCAAACACGTAATACATAAAGATAATTTTAATTTTATGTATTTGCTATTTTCAGTGATTGATTCTTTTGGAAAACTACCGGCAGGAATGTTAGGAATGACAACGTGGCTAGCAGGGGATTATGACCAGTGTTTGAGCATAGATATTCCCCAAAATAGAAAAGAAATTACCGATAAAGGAAGTGAACAAATTCGAGGCAAATACTGTGCCTTGACAATTGGAATAGAAGAATCACTACAACGTATTACAAAGTCAATTCATAAGTTCGAAAATAATACATTGATTAAAATAGCAAAAGAGATTATTGTAAGTATTAAACTTTAAGCAGAAATTTTGCGATGGATTAATACAGTTTAATTTATTAATACAAAAAAGTTGTATATAAAATAATTCCTGAGAAATCTTCATACTGAATTAATTAATTTTTTAGAAACCGATAGAGTTCGATGACTTGTTCAAAGTAGATGTAGCCAAAACGAAAATGGGAATACGTTTAGATGCGTGCATTCCGAGTACATGTAGTAACGAAGACTTAAAAAACGTTGGGAATTGGAGTAAGTCGTTTGATATTTTGTAATTATACGAAATACTCTCGTAAATTCGAACACGCGTTAATCAATTCTCCGTTTGAACCAAAACAATTCTGATCAATAATATTTAGCCAAATACAAAACAAAATTACGCTAAAAAATTATAATAACTTTGTATATACAAATAATAATTTTACAATGTGTTTTAATATGTATATAAATACCGACTTCAGTATAAAAAATTTTTTAAACTATTATTCAGTAGTCCGTAAACGTCTTACGATAACGAGTTCGGATTAGCAAAAGTAAATTGTATAAAGTGGAAAAATAAAACTATTTTTTGTCATTTTTATAAGGAAGTAGTAACTGTACTTCGTGGAATGCCTATCAATGACAGATTCTGTTAAGAATTTGTGAAAAATTGACTGAAGTGTTTACGTCAGATATTTCTGATTTAAAAACTCCCACTGAAATTCCTCCATGTGTAGGGAAGCACCGCATTGGAAGATTGGCTTTTTTTCAAACACTTGTCCTTTTGTTAGTGAAATTCGATTTTACAATAATTTAATCTTTATCCTTCAGACAGTCAAGGGGAATGGAAGAAACGCATTTTGAACGTCATTTTATCTGATAAATTGAAAATAAAATAAGCAATAAATTAAATTCTCATTCCGAAAAGTTAATTTATGAACTTATATAAGTGTTTAACTACGTTCTTTATTTTATCTTTCAGTATTAGGGACAGCGGTAGACTTGAATTTCGAATATTGCAAAATCAAAGACGAACGCATTGAATACAGTAACGGGCAATTAATATCGTTGTAAGTATATTTTCATTAAATTAATTATGCAGTACTCAGTGGCAAGGCGGATGCCTTGCTTCTTTCTTGGCAACACTTTGGTGAAAACTGCTCACTTGTCGGAGGATGGCTGGTTTACGCTCTATGATCCCGAGGGGTTAGGATTTTTTTTGTCAGGTCGAGTGGTGGAGATATGGGTCGTCGGTAAGACGTAGGCAATAAACGAGCGAATGGGACCATTTAACGAGAAAAACGAAGATTTATTGAATAACAATTAGACGATTAAAAATACGAACATCGAATATCTATCGAGAGTTTTTTCTAGCTTTCGAGTACAAGGAAGATGGGCGGAAAGAGAGTTTACACGATTGACTATCATATCGGTTTCACGTTTCCTCGAAGGTTCGAATCAGTTCATGATATCGTCGGCGCACACAATTATAAAAAGTCGTGACTAGAATCGTAACGCGCACTTGGTGTAGACAAAATCGGCGTAGCTGTTCCTCGGTCCAGAAACACCTTTACCCTTCACATGAGAAAATACGTCATGTGATTAAATGTTGAAGGAGCTAAAGGTTACCTGCTAAAGAAATCTTTACCTCCGTCCACATTTAATCACATGACGTATTTTCCCATGTGAAGGGTAAAGGTGTTCCCGAGACCGAAATAAAGTGATAAAGTCGGACGTTTATAGTAAACTTTAAGTCTTGCAGTATGAGAATAAACGCTTGGATGAATAAATGTTTACATTCAAAAAGGAGGGTTGTAAATTTTGATAGTTGTTAAAGAAATGTCTCTTTTTTCGGCGATGTTGTTTCAACGGTTGAGTGTCGAATTTAGTTAAAATATATCGAAACTTTATGAGAGAAAGAAAGAACTTGGTGTACACATAGCTCGGATCTGGCAATTATATTAAATTAAGAACCTGAAATATATGAAAATAACATCAAATTACTTAAAATTCGGCTAATTGGTGATGCAATATAAAATATGAATAAATATTAAGGATTCACCGATTAATCGGCAAGTAATCGGTAATCGGCCATTTATTTCACCGATTAATCGGTTTGAATAATCGGACAATTTTGCATTTTATTATTTTTGTTAGAATGCCACGTATAAGACTAGTAATAAAAAATAATAAATTTCTGTTATATATTTACTATATATCACATGACAAACTGAATATTAAAAAAATTTAAGTTAAATTATTTTTTTTATCAATACGTATTATAAGGTATAATATAATTTATTCAAAGCTATCTGTTTTATTTAAAGCTCAAACTTTAAATATATAAAACCAATTAAAATTTAGTATTCAAACTTTAAAACCCTTAAATTCTGTTGCAAAAACAGGAGAAATTTATTATTTTCAGGGCATAGCCTGTTCCTTGCCGGCTCATAAACGTTACCTTTATGCTGAAAATTCTTTCAATGTAAGATGTTTGGGCACTTAGGTATTTCATAGCTATTTTGCTAAAATTAGGAAAAAGTTCTTTTGAACTTCACCACAAAAATGGGTCACTATGTCTTTGTATTAGAGGTAAATGTAAATGTATATCTAATTCTTGATCGAAACGTTTCTTCGTTTGTTTCGTTTTTTCTTTCTTTTTAAAAACATACTCTTATTCATTGTTTCGTTTACCAGAATCTATTTCATCAATAAATTAGAAAAACTTAGAGATTCTCCTTCATCTTGATCATCTCCAGAAATGGAAGCTTCGGGATTTAATTTTTCTTGAGATTTTGAATTATTAACATTATCTCAGCTATCAATTCTCCATCTTTTTATTTCTTCTACCATATTTTTTTAAATTTTTTTTGAAATTTTATTTTGAATTTTGAATCTAATAAAGATGGCAAGCGTAAAGACTTGTTTTCTATATATATATGATGAAAATCTTTTCTTTATTGAATTTTCTAGTCCTGTTGTAGTATTAATGCGACTAAAAAAACTAATGCTTTTACTTTTAATAATAAGAATAATTTCAGAGTCTCTATTGCGTGAATTATTGAAGATGAGCTGGTTTCTCGGTTGCTGGCTTTCACAGTAATTTCTTCGAATGGTTTTAAAAGTAGAACAAGTTTTTCAACGAGAGGCCACTAATATTTGCTCAACGTGAAAATTTTATTACTTATATTATACACGACAAGGAGTTTTTGCTGTTTCAAGTTTCATTGCAACATGTAGTATGTAGAATTCCAGCGAGTAGAAACATCTTGAATTCATTTGTGTTTCTGCAAACCTAACTTGTCTTGTAAATTTTCCAATTTCCTTATAGCTACAGCAGAACGATTAAAATGTGTGACAATATTTCTATTGGCTGTGATTATAGTGTTCACATCTTGATGAGAAAATTTGCATTCTTTTAGTGTCAGCTGCAGTGTATTTATAAAGTATGATAATGCCTCTAAGTTGGAATTCCAGATTCCAGCTACCATATTTGTTCCAGAATCATTCAGTATGAAGAACATCTTTTTTACTTTTCAAGAAAAATGTTCATCTGTTCACTGATTCGTGTAGTTTGTGGCAACCTTCAAAGGTAATAATTCGCAAAAAACCTTTTTTTTGCTGAACATCGCCCTTCAACTAGTGGGGCTGTTACATTTAAAAATAAAGAATTATTTTTAGTTGCTGTCCAAATATCAGAGGTTAACGAAATATATTTTGCATCATCAATAACTTTCTGAATTTTTGACTGAACTTTTTGAAATATATCGCGGGTGATATTTTTAGAATCATTTTTTGTTTAAAATATTGTAATTAGGAACGATTATTTTAGAAATCTTTGAAATCCTAAATCAGACACAACAGAGTCTGACCGTATATCTATACTTATCATTTCTCTAATCAAGCAGTAAACTTCTTTGGATCGTTGATCATTTATATCCCTAATTTCTTTTTCTATTAATAGAATTAGAGTAGCTTGTCTTTGGATACGAGTTTCCGTTGTTTCTGATAAATATCCAGCTTCTTTCGTTTCGGATCTTTCTCTTTTTACCTTTTAAGTTTATTTTAAAAAGTTTTCACGACGACATTTTCTCAGATGATTAATCACGTTTTCGGTGGTAAAAGTTTCGGCAGTTTTTTCACTTCTGGACATAGAAGCCTGGCACAAATTGAACTTGGAAATCTTTTACTTTTTATCTTTGCCAAAAATTTCCAAGCAATACTGGAAGCCACGAAAGGTTTGGATTTGGCTATTAATTAAAATTAAAAACTTTTCCAAAATAATAATTTATCATTTCAATTTAATACATAAATCTGAAAAAAAAGTAGCTTCATATTGAAAATTATTTTTATAAGAAATTGTTATAAAATTATTTTTATCGTATGAAATTTTATATTTTTATTAAGAATGTATAATTTCGCGCGATTATAATCATAATATAATTACCTATTAACACAATAAATTATCAACACTAATCGGCCGATTAATCGGTATTGGCCGATAATGCGTGACCGATTAATCGGTAATCGGTAATCGGCCATTTTGCTTATTGGTACATCCTTAATAAATAATAAACTGACGCTATCGAAACCGTGTTGAAAGTTATGTTATAGTATACTGGCACAATGAAGTGACTTTCAGTCAACACTTGGCTTGTTTTCCATCTTTTATTCAGTTACTACGCCATTTACAGATGCGTTTCGGGCGTTCGCCCCTCCTCAGCTAACTAAACATGAAAACAGCTATAACGTAACAAAAGAAACACTACACATTTAAACGTGAGCTAGACACACAAATTATTTCATAACCAGTAAAACATACCTCAGATAAAATCACACACCCACAAACAGCACGTAATGGATTGACAGGTGACAATAGAAATCGCGTAACGATTCTTGTGGTATTTAACAGAAGTAGATTCCGAGATAACGAAAACTAAATTGAGTAATATAATAAAAAAATATATCGTGAAACAAAAACATAAGGTAACAATTAGGGATAGAAATTACTATAAATATAGAACCGAAATAGAAAAGCTGCATAAATATTTAAATGACAATAAACTTAATATAATTAGAGTTGATAAATCCAAGCGGATTGTTGTTGTGACTCAAGACTGAATTACCTTTAAAATACTAGAAATTACAAAAGGAAAAAACTTCAGAGAATGACCGATTAATCCAAGGAAAATCATATACGACGAATTAAATAAAAGAATCGCGAAACTACAAAATCTTAGAGATGTTACTAAAAGTGAAAAGGGTTTCATTTTATCTGCAGATAAAATGAAACCTAGATTAAATGTACAACTGAAAACTCACAAGAAAGACGAAAAAGAGCGGCCAATTGTAGATTTTAAATTCACCGTATTGTACAACGTATAAAAATTTTTAAAACGAAAGCTTAGGAGTTATGAAAATTCAACTTATTCTATTAAAAATACACACGAACTTCTGCATGATGTAAAGCGGGTCCAAATACGAAACACGTCAAAATTGGCTAGTCTCGACGTAATCGAAATGTATCCATCAATAAAATGGCAAGTGATCAATAACCAATTAAGAAAATTGAATATTGAACTTTATATTATAGATCTATTAGAATGTGCTTATAAGAGTAATCATTTTGAGATAAACGACAAATATTATATACAAGAGGATGGTATTAGTATGGGGTCGGTCGTAGGGCCGAAATTAGCTGAACTGATAATGATTGAAATAGACGTAAAAATTAAAGATATTCCTGGTATACAATACTATAAACGATACGTCGATGACGTTCTGATCGTACATAATGAAGCGTAAGTTAGAATTAAAAAAATAAGTAAACTAATAAACAACATTGATACGGAAATCCAATTTAAAATTGAAGAAGAAGCACTAACTGACAAAACTATACGGTATCTTGATGTCGTAATCGCTGGGAAAGAAAACACATTAATATTTAAACCTTTTAAAAAAGCATGTTCGATCGAAACCACACTGAATTATCACTCTAATATACCTTTGCATATTAAAGAGAATATTTTTTATACGGAATATAAGAAAATACAAAATAGAACTAGTGAACAAATAAATAAAAGTAAATACATAAATGATCTAAAGAGAAAATTTAGCCTAAATGGATACCCTACCAGATTAATCAATGAATGGCAACGAAAAATAGACAATATTATTAAAATACCAGTAAAAAAGAAAAAAACAAAACCAAAATTTAAATACTCAAGTTTTCTATACATAAAAAATATGTACGAAAAAATAGATAAAGAGATACGGAAAAATAATATAAAGCTTGCTTTAAACTATAAAAATTTAATCTCCAGATTAACTGCTAAACAAAGTACAGTCAGTCAAATAATCTTTATTCTGTGGCACCGCTGAGCACAGCCAGGCGAAAATACAAAAAGTAGATACATGCTGTTAGTCATACAAGGGATACAATAAAATGGCAGAGAAAAGGGAAATAAAATAAAATAAAATAAATAACATAAATGAATTAAAATAAAAGAAAATTTAAATTAAATAAATGATTAAAAAAATAAAAGTGCACTATAACTAAAATAAAATTACTGTACATCAAAGTCTAAATGCTGTGATAGCAGAGCAAGGCATGTAAAAACATTCGCATCAAGGCTAAAGTGAATCGGATCACAAGAGAGCAGGTCAACGAATCCCACATCGAATGGAGTAGAGTGCAACAAATTTCTTTAACAAGTTAAAGTTGCTGTTGTTTTGTAGAAAAAAATCAGGCTTTACTGGCCAGTCTATATTGCTTATTTTGGCATGCTGCATGCACTGATGCCTAATGTCATCCAGCATAGGACAGTTGTATAGATAGTGCATGACACCATCCCGCACCCCACAGAGCTGACAGCAGTCAGAATTAGAATGGTGAAACCTTTCCAGGTAAGCACGAAAGCGCCCGTGTTCAGTCAAAAATTGGACTAAATCATGTGTGGGTTGAATCCATTTGCTGTGAGTACGTCCCTTGACCTTTGGGATAAAACGTCTTGTTATGTGTTGTTCTGAGATCTTGTTTCAATCCAGTTGCCAGGTCTCCAAGGCATTGTCCCAGATAAGGTATTTAAGTCTTGACTTAGGAATGAGATTGTAGGCAGGAGGGGTATCAGGATTAGGCGTTACGTTTCGCACCAGAAAGTCAGCCCGTTCATAGCACGAGGAAACAAAAAGTAAATAAAGAAGAAATGAGAAACATAGTATATAAAATAACCTGTACATGCAAAAATAATAGTTTCTACATAGGCGAGACTAAATGAAAACTAAAAACACGTGTTAAAGAGCATATATCAGACTTGAAATACAGCCGCTTAAATTCATGACCATCGCGTAATCAACAACTGTAATATCGATCAATTGTATATACAGATTTTACATAATGAAAAGAAAGCGTACGATCGAAAGTTTAAAGAGAGTGTAGGAATAATAAAAAATAAATATCGGAATTGTATAGAATCTAAGCGTTAGAGTTGGAGAAAATTGAATGAAAATATTGATTGGTTGGTCATGCTTATCAAAATTGGTTAATGTACTTTCAAGATGTTCTACTATGTACAAAACTTCGAGTGTGTTTCTACCGTTAATTCTTTTTAATAATTTATGTGAAAATTCAAAATGTAATATTTCTGCATGCCGATATATATGCAAATTAGTTAACAGGATAGACGAGCCGGAATAGCAGTTTATAAAATGTGTCCGAAAGAACTGTAACACAATGTAATTTCATACTGTGTTTTATGCTATACACTATAGGTAAGCTAGTTATCGATATAATGTTTGTAATTTCTGTTTCAATAATTTAATTTTATAACTAGTTATATTTAAATGCTGTGTTATTAGGCGTGCCTCGTGTCAAACCAACCCTTCTTTCATTCGCTCCGCAAAATTGGAAATTGTTCGTTAGATCTTTCATCTATATGTTAATACTTAAGTTTTGAGATATGTTCGTTTTTGCTTGTGCATAACTCGTGTTAACTTCTGTGTTAGGAACAACAAAATTGTAGACGCATTGATGTATCATAAACGCAGTTTTAATGTATGTATAAAGTTGTTCACTATTATTTACAAAATTAAAAGAACTCGACTGTGTAGTCGTGACAGATGTACGGGAGCTGTATCTATGAATACCACAATAATCGTTACGCGATATCTATTGTCACCTGTAAATCCATTAAATCGCACACCCACGAACAGAATGTAATCTGAGATATGTTTTACTGGTTATGAAATAGTTTGTGTGTTTAGCTCACGTTTAAATGTGTAGTGTTTCTTATGTTACGTTATACCTGTTTTCATGTTTAGTTAGCTGAGGAGGGGCGAACGCCCGAAACGCATCTGTAAATGGCGTAGTAACTGAATAAAATATGGAAAGCTTGCCAAGTGTTGAATCAAAGCCATTTTATTGTGTCAATATACTATAAAATAATAATTTTTTTTCGATAAACACTATAATAAATTGATTGAAAACATTTTACCCAATAATCTTACCACAAAAAATAAGTTTAACAAAATAAATAGCCAATCGAATCTATTGAATACTTTATTCTGTAAGGCGTTACGTGATATTAAAGAGAAGTTGATTTGTACTATTGTACAAATCAACTTGTATGCTTGTATGCACATCGTTTGTCTTGATTTTGTATTTTAAATATTCTGTTGTAAATCATGAACTGCTTCTGCTATTTCTTTTCTCTTTATTCCAAGAATTACTGAACAGAATCATGAAATGTGTTCTGCCTTTTACTATAACTCAATATATTACATTCCAGGTCGACCTCTAACTTCTTTTTCTCTATCATTCAGTCGATAGCTTAATTAAACCTGAATATCTTAGTAGATGTCCTATCATGTTGTTTTTTCGTTTATCTATATTGTTTAGTTTTTTCTTCTGTTCTAAACAGAAATTTCATCAAATCTATAGATTCTGATTTTGAATGGTTCGAAAACGTGGATTTTCCGATCCAAACGACGTCACTTTCCAAACATTTAATAAGATTTCTTTTTACATTCATATTGATGTTCTTGACATTATCGTCTCTTTCCCTTTCTATAACGCCTTCTTTCACTGTTTAATTTCCGACTTCACAAATCTTTTAAACCTGTCAGATGTTCGTTCACACTGTCTAATTGTCAACCCTTTAGTGTTGTTTTAGCATTTCGTTCGCTTTTGTCTTAAAGAGATCATTATTTTATGGTTAGGTTTGGCTCTTAGTCATTAAGATTTCTCAAAACCACTTGTAGCTGTTGTTCCCTGTTTGCAACAAGAGATATGCAAACGTATTGTGTTGAAGATTTTACCATAAACAAGAACGCTACACTCGATATATTATAAGCTAGACACCAACCAATTGCCGAAATTTTATCGAGCTAGATTTGGTAATTACTAAATATATTACGCAACCAATTTGGCAGTAGAGAAAGGCGTTAGGCGCCATTTCTTATTAACTTCAATAATTATAATTTTTAATTAATTCTAAATTCTAAAATGAGTATTACAATACAATTTTATTGGCATTAAAACTGTTCTAATATTCCGCTAATAAATTTTCTATTATTATTTAACGTTAATACATCTTCGGTTAACGTTGATTTGCTAAAGTGACTGAACTTATTTTCATATTCGGCGTAATACTAAATCTTCTATTTGGTTATGTCTACATAATTTTTAGATATACCCGACATATTTAAACGACGAGTAAATAAATAATTTTAAAATAATCTATTTTACTTAAGTATATAAATGTAAATTTTAAATGCGTGAGGTCACAACCTATTTAAAAAGTACAAAAATTAGTTTTAAATTCATTAAAACCATTGCAGAATATATTTAGTAATAAAAACGAATAATTTAAATGAATGAATATAAACCAAATTTAGTAATAATTGTTTATAGTTTATCACTGGTTAAATTTCAGTATAAAAACGAATAATAGCGAGTTTTTCTCCGCTCTTCGATGTACAGCGGCTGATCGCGTTTCGTGTCCTATGACCAACCATTCTCCAAAAGAAAAGTTCATCAGTAAACACTGGGTAGATCCATCGAGACGGCAGACGGCGCACGTACGGAAGATTCTCTTTCACGAGATACGAGAGTAATGTGATGAATCGATGGGACCTTCCATAACACTTACGCACAAGAGACGGGAACTTTTAAAAATGTTTGAAAAGGGATTCTGGAAGAGGAATCTGCTGGAGAAGGAACGAACACATTAAAATGGAATCCGTGTTATTTCATCTCGTGTTTTTATTCGTTTTCGTCTTCGATCGCTCATCTCGTTAGTCTTCGCTTCTCGTTCGCGCTTTCCGAATGGTCTTCTATCAGTTTTCAGAAAAAATTCGGTATCAGCCCCGTGACGAAAAAAAGGTCGACGTCGGTGTTTGATAGAACACTGAATTTCGATACCGATAGCAATAAATGTTAGCCAGTTTCCGTCATTGTGTGACTTTAAACGGGAAGTATTTGAGATTTTTGTGGTTTAGTTTTACAATTTCTGTGGGACAAAGTTTGATGGCGATTCGGACTCAGCCGAAGCCTCACGAGTGGAAGGGCTTCATTAAGGAAGTATTTAAGACATAATGCAATTTCAATATAGCTCTTATTTAAGTTATAATGTACACTAAAATGATATTTATATTTTTACACTCGGAAAGATAAAATTAAAACAATAGTTAGCTAATTAATTGTTAATTGATGTAAAAACATTAATTATCATAATTTAGAACTGTTCTCGGCATATTTGTTGCGTGGGTTTCATTGGCAACGTTAACAGAAATATTAATGAGACTCGATTTTATTCCTTTGGAAGCGAGTAAAGGTAAGTCTTTTCGATTATCAAAAGAAACTTTTAACTTATTTAAGAAAGAGAATTTTTCTATTTTTATTTTAAAGTTAAGGAAATAATCTTCAGTGCTTATAACTTCCAATATATTAAAAACAATTTATAAAAATAGTTTTACAATAAATATATTTATATCTGTTAACTGCACCTAAATATTAATTTATTAATATCCGTTATTTTAAGGTAAAATTTTCGAGTATATTCTCAAAGCTTCACCTTATGAATCTCTACATAAATTGTATTCGACGAATCTTGACGAAAGTACAAAGTCGATGTGCGGTGTGAAATTTCTTCTAGTAAATATTGTAGTGTTGGCACACGTATTCGTGATAGCATTGTTTTTTCCCACAATAGGAGGTATTCTTTCTTTTATTGTAAGATATAATTTTTAATGTTTATAATTTTTTTTCCACAGTGTATGAAGAAGGCTTGCCACAGTAACAAAATTTTTATTGTTGTATTGTTCAATTACTTCACTGTCTTAATATTATTTCATTTTTTACATTAATTATCACTTTTAATTAACTTTCTAAAAAGTAGCGTAATTGTCTTATGAAATAAGAAATTTCTGGTTTAAATCCGTTTTTTATTCCGTAACGATCAGTGGCAGCCATAGGGGGTGGGGAAGCGGGGCAATCGCCCGGGGCCTCGCGCAACAACTCGAGTAGAAAAAAGTTGATATTTAAAACTTTTTATTTTATCCTTAGCTATTAATTATAAGCCGCAAACATTATTTTTAAATCCCTGCGTATATCTTTTAAGGCATTTATGTATCTTAGTGTATCATCATTACTAATTTGTCGTCTTTATGACTGTTAACTTTTATAAATCTTTTAATATAATATTTTAACACTAAATTTATTTATTTATAACTTTTGCATTTCTTGTCAATCATCAGAAATATCTATTTTCAATTCACATACTTTGCACAAAGGACAAGGGCCTCGCAAAGATCTGCCGCCCGGGGCCTCGCAATCATTAAGGCCGCCGCTGGTAACGAACATACTCATCAGTGGCTAAGCGGTCTTCGTACCCTGAACACTGGGCGTTCCGTCGTTGTTTCGCGCTTCGCTCGGATGGGCTGGCCACTTGGAATTTTCCGGTATTTTCCACGTCTGTAACACCTAAATAGGGGCCAGTTTCCTTTATTAAAAGAGCAGATCGCCCGAAGTGTTGCGTTGCCCTAACGAACATACGATGATAAATATTTATATTTCTTTCGCGAGAAGAAAAAATGCGACCTTATTTATTTTGCAAAATAAGTTAAGTGGAAAACTATTAAAAATTATATAAAAATAATTTTGAAATTAAAGTTCTTTATATACATGTATTTTAAAAATTGTTATCTCGTATCTTATTAATTGATAATTTCATAAAAGTGTTAAAGATAAAAACAAACAATTGACAAATTACACAAACGGAAAGACTCGTTGCAACACCCATTGAACAGATCGCACGATCTTCCAACGTACTGTACGCCGTGGCAAAAAATACAACCTCATTGTACAGCATAGAGAAAACGATTCTGACAGTTTTCACGGAATAACAAATTAGTATTGCGTTGTCGCAACAATTATCCTATTTTTTTTATCCTGTCATTTTATGCAAATTTATGTAAGAGACAACTCTACATCAAACTCTGTTTTGTTTCTATTATTCAGAATTCGAAAATTTAGAGCATTGCTTATATGAAAGCAGTCATACGTTACATAGACGGATTCTTCTTACTCTGTCAAGAATGAGATATCAGCAATTAGTGTTCGATGAAGTTATACTAACTCTGATGCATTATGTGCTCGACTTCCTTGTATGAATAATATGCAATTCGTCAGTTATAGTTTTAGTATGAGATTGTAGTATGTGCTTTTTGTGAGGCTCTAAACAGGTCCGAACCTCACTGAAATTCGCGTTAAAATGATTTATTTAAAAAAAATTATCTTTTAAGAGAAAAAAGTAGAAGTTAAAAACTGTTTTTCTTAATGAAAACGACGCGAACTTTTAAACAATAGAAGAATGGAGAAACCAAGATCGTCTATGTCCGGATGGGAATCGAACTAAACTTCAGTTTTGACCGCTCCCGCGACCGCGTTCATTTCTGAAATCTCTTTGCTAAATTTAGCGACAAAATGTAAAAACATGGGTGGAAACATTTGTTCAAGCGAAGACAGCAAAACGACTTCGAGACTACGTGTTCTAATTTGTTTACTGCACATCCGAAAGCAAAGATACAAACTAAATTTTAATAATGAAAAAAAAAACAACGTGTGTGTTTCAGCAAAAGCACACGAAAAACTACAGTACTGAATAATGATCCGGGCACGTGCAGAAAATAAGGTACAACCTTTTATAGAAATTTAATAACGAATTACGTTTGAAATTTAAATTTGTCGATGGAAAATAAACAATCTAAGTTATTTTTCTAGGTGCTCGCTACTGTTTCAAAACACTTTTTCTAGCTGAATACAACGACAAGAGTACTTTACCGAGAAAAATCCCCCACTTAATGATTTCAAAAAGTGCACGACTGCATCTTTAACTTCGTCAACATTTGAGAAACATAAGTCACCAAAATGTTTGATAGGACATCTACAGATGTACAATCTGATTTTGCCATGTCATTTTATCCATACCATTTTAGCCAGTTTAAAGTTAGTCATGCAGTATGGAAACTGGAATTATCATGCAGCATACCAGCCATTATGCTTATAGTCCGAACATAAGACATTCTATTTCTGTCTTTTTGAACATCTTAAGAAACAACTCCATGATTTACACTTCTGAGATAATGACTAAGAAAAACATGCAATCAGTTGTGCAGGGGTTAAATTTGCAGAGAAACTTTCCCGAAGTAACCTCTTTAGCAGATCGTTTACATTATGTGTTGATATATACTATCGATTTAATACATGAAAAATCGAATAATAATAATAATTGGAGAAAAAATATTCTTCTTATTTCGGCAGAAAATCATTTGATTGGTCAAAGCTACAATAAATGTAAAAGCAACGGATAAAATTTAGAAAAATAAAAACAATGAATTACGAATATTAAATTACTATTGAAAGAATTTATCTTCTTTTGTGTATGACAGATGGGAGTCAAGATTTGCACAAAAAAAAGTTCTGTAATCGAAGGAAGTTTGCGGTGAAATTTTGATCGGGAGTGAAAATGGATGGACTCGAAACGATAAAAAGTGACAACGAATGTTCAAAAATTGGATGAAGAAAGAAACTTCTAGAAACAAAGAAAAAATATGGTTTAAAAAAAAACAAATTATTCGTTTTTCATACGAATTCTGTTTTGTATTAAAAAATTTGCAATACGAAATCATGGGCGATACTCACTCGATTACTTTGTAGGCTGAACATTTGAGATTGCTGAGAGGAAAATGATTCAGATGGATGATTGAAATTGCGTTATTTAGAAAGTATGTAGCTTATTTAATCAAAGTTAGTTTAAGTTATTATTTATTCAGGATTGTGAAGAATAACAGAGTATATTCGAGTATAAAATGTTGCCTTTATTTTGTTATGCTGTTTTGATTCGTTTTTGGGAAACTCGAAACGCTTAAGAAGCAATCGAATAAAAATCCACCCGTGTTTACCGAATCTCGTGCAATTTCCTTAGTTTTTTTTTATAAAAATACAAAATTTCTTTTAACATAATGTTTTAAAATACTTTAAAATTTTGCATTATGATGATTAAACTAAAATAATCCATTTTACTCTACAGTAAAACATTACTTGGAGTGTTTTTACAATTATTTAATATTATAAGCTAATTCCTCCTTAAAAATTTCGCTTGAACACCGTATAAGAGGAACGTTTGCTTAAGAATACTTGATCAAAATCTGTATATATAGAAAATTACATTTCCTGACTGACTGATTCGTCATCGCCCAGAGCAAACCACTGAACCTAGAGAAATTTTGACAATGCATTCCTATAATGACAGATAACCGCAAAGAAATAAATTTTTACCATTCCACCTCTAAGGTCATACAAAAGTATAGATTTCCAAACATATTTATGGTCGAATTTTGTAGCTTTGTTGCTCGGATGAAATAAATTTATCATCTTTAAAAAGTTTTCGTCTATAATTTTGTTATCTTAAATATTTTTTGATTTGTTTAAAATTATACTACTTAATAGATGTTACATTGAAGTTCAGATGTTTCCGGATTACTCTTCATTTGCTTTTTTATAACTTTTGTATTTTTTGAGGAATTAGGTGCATTAATATATTAAAAAATATATATGTTAGTCAAAACGCGTTTTTAGTTAGAACGCGTGTTAACTAGGTAGAACTAGTTTATACTGGTTGTCTTTGTTAAAACCCGTTTTGTCTAGTTGAAACTAGTTTTAACTCAAATTCATTTTTGACTAGCAATAAATTTTAGTTTGAACTAGACAAATCGGGTTTTAACAAAGACATCAAGTATAAACTAGTTTCAACTAGTTAAAACGCGTTCTAACTAAAAACGGGTTTTGACTGTAACATATACATAAAAATATACAAATTATATTGTATGCAACATGTGAAGACAGTTTCATTAAGTAAACAATAGATAGTGCCGTAGTATTTCTAAAGCGTGCTATAGTTTGAAACAAACAAACATCAGTAATTTTTCCGAATTAGTAACAACTAACGATTCAGAATTTTAGTGACGTATCGAGGGAGGGTTATTCCTATCATATTGCAGGTAATTAATATATCTAAAATTTATAAATCGAAATAAAATATTTCATACAAAACATTTTTTATATTTACCCATTAAAAAAAACAATAATTATATTTTATAGAAAAATATTCCAATATCTTCAAGCATGTGGATCTTCTTTTATTCGAAATTATTCTCCAAGGCCTGACTATGATGGAATCATTCTTCTTCTACAGGTAAGTCATTTTAATTTAATTGATACGTATAAACAAAATATTTGATAGTATGTTTACATTTGCTATCATAAATACTATAGTAACACTTATACTTTTTTGGCGGAAATACTTTTTTGTTTAAAATTACTAAAGAATAATATTTCTGGCTAGCGGGTTTATGGTAATGTATCTGAGACAAGAACGTGGACGAAACTCTGCCAAGTACTACGTCATGTTTTCAGTCAAACGAATTATCAGGTAAAATATTTAACACTTACCGCTACTGGTTCGTGTATTATATTTTGTTCGTGTTGCAGATATACACTTCCGATATTCTTCTTTTTGGGCTCCGCAATTCTTCTGCCTCTTCTCGGAGAAGGTCCTCATTGAGATTATATTATTAGTCAGGGAAAACACTTGGAAAACGAATGGTGGAAATATATCACCCATATTCATATTTACTTCCTGGGTGAATCGATGGTAAATGCATAAAAGTTAAAATTCAGTTTTCGATTTAAGTTTCGGACATTATAAATGATTATTATTATATTATTTATTTATATATTTATATTATATATTAGTGAAATTATTAACATTTGCATTCACGCAAGCGGTTTTGAACAAACCAATGTATTAGACATATACTATTAATCGTTAAGCCACAAATGTTTTTAATGTATAACATGTAAGAAATTTGAAAAGTCGGTGAACTTTCCTTCACTTTAAACTTTGCATAAGTATGTTTTCTTTGGGACGTTTTCCATTTGATTATCCGTAATGTCGATTATTTGTTAAGAGAAATGCAACTCACTACAAATTTCGAAACTTTAATCGGTGAGAAAAATCCAGTAGACCTATAAATGTGGTTTTCTAGTAATACGAAGAATGTTTTATTATATGTTTTATATTTAATTTTTAAAAGTTTCTTTATAAATATAAACGATACTTACAAAATCATTTTAACAAATTAAATATTATTATAATTTTTTTCGATAATCAATTGTAGTGCAGATCAACACCAGCGTATCCCTACTGCAGGTTGCTGTTGCTTCTGCAAATACTTTGTCTTAGTCGCATCTTAGTTAAATACGAACTGCTCACACGTTCTAGAAAACAGATCAAATCATAATATTTTGTAAAAAAAGCAGTATTATTTAACTATCAACACCGATGGTTAATTTAATGGTTAAGTAAGGATTCGTCCAGAGAAATTCTTTCGTGATTGCTGTAATCAAAGGATTTATTGGTTTATTAAAAACTATATTAAACTGTAATGTGCAGAAAACTAAATAACATCTTAAATCAGTGTTATCTCGTTACTGTTATTTTTTAAGTAAAATGAAATAGGTTTAAAAGAAAAATCTTATTAACGGATAATTGGCAGGAATGGCTTCAATAAATAGGGTTTATAGCATAAAAATAAAAGAAAGTAAACTTTTGTCATTTCTGCAAGTCTATGAATGCATTTGTGGACATTACTTGTGTTTGTGTGCATGAAATATTTATAGATAAATCGAATAAAATATCATTATGTTTAATAGTTTTTAATTCGTCCATTTATAAAACTTTTTAGGAGTTTTTCAACGTGATATGGTTCATCAGTGCGTTGCTGCAGCTTTCCATCTTAATGTCACTGTTATTATGTATTGTTGACAGGTAAGAATTCGACAATTCATTTCTTACTAATATAATAAACGTATTTATATTTTTTTATATGGTTCCCTTATATAATGCTAAATCGATTTGATAAACTTACGTGAAGTATTTCGACATTATTGGAGTGTTTGTTCCAAATTCGGTAATCTCTATTGCTCCGTAACGAATGATCATATATGGCCGAAATACTACAGGTCTTCTTGGTTCGTCAGATGCATCTGTACAGACTTACAAAATGTATTTGTTTACTATTTACAAACACGACAAACCGAAAATTACTCGAGTGAAATAAATAACAGTCGCAGAAATGTGAGGTGGTGTCTAAAGACACCTCCTCTAATTCTGCTATACTACAATCCAGTGGTGTGCCGTCCATGGAAGCTGTAGAAGCCCCGCTTCCGTTGTATTTTCTAAAATATAAGTACTGTACATACTGTGCGATTATTTTTATACTTTAAGTTACTTTCAATTACTTAAAATCAATATTTTTATTATAACCGCATTATGTATTTTATTACAAATTTCTAAAGGTGTAAAAGAATTCTATTGTGTATTCAAATATAAATTCGTGTATGGATATTACCAACGGTAGCGCCGTATTGTCGAATACGGGACAGCTTCGACGGCGAAAATATTCGAATGGTGTAAAGCAGCCAGATAATAGGCATTAGTGTATGCGCTTTTCGGAGCATTAACCTCTGGCAGTTTCACTGGTAAATACTAAACACCAAAATATCGTATAACGCTTCCAACGATTCTATTTATTAGTAACTGATAGGGAGCTATTTCAATTAATACATTGTTTTAAAATTTAAAAAGGAAAGTATATTTAATGTTATTTATATGTACGTTTTTTTACAAAACTATATTCAACTATATTTTTTTCAAAATTATAATCATATTGACAGATTTTCAGAGATTAAATATATAAAATTTTTATTACGTTTAGATGTTAATGATTTTAAATAATATGAAAAACAATTTTCCGAAAAGAGTTTTAATTCTTTAAGTAAATTTTATGAAGAATTTTTTAAGTTATCTAAAATATAAATATAGCAATTTACTTCGTAATTATGTCCAGACTGTATTGGCGAGTCAGTCTTAGACATAAAAAATGTTATAATTAATGACGATGTAAACAAAGATGTACTGTACTAGAAGTATGTCGGACGTTTAGCGCCGCATTTCTGTAAGCCTAGAAGTTTGACAATGGCGTTTGGAACGTCAGTGAATCGTGCTCGAAGTTCCGATAAAGAGCTAATAATAATCGCTGCTAAAGCAGCAATAAATTTTAAAAGCACTACCGTTAGCCGAAATTGTTTGTGTTAGTGACGTTTCATCATCTACTATAAGCAGCTGGTAAGCCTGAGCTAAGTCAATTTTGGAAAACATGCAGCTCTGCAGATGATGTTTAAACTGACGCTTATAATGCATACGGGATAAGAACCTGATAACGCGGGTATATTCACAATTTTTCAGTAATCGCCGGAGATCCTAACTGTTCTTTTTCTGTTTAAAATTGACACGATAAAAAATCCCACTCCGTATCAGCTATGTGGATCATGAAAACCTCCGGATCAGCTATATAACTCGTCATGAAGCACTTGGCAAACACCCAAAAGAACATGTTTGGGTACGAATAATGCTGGTGAGTAATTGCAAAAATATTGGGTTCCCTCAAGTGTACCTAACTCTGCCTTTTCTACACGTATGTGATTATATCACAATGGTGTTAAATGGATTCTCTTCGATGTGGTAGAATTCAGATAGTGTAATCCTCAAAGTCGCTTACATTTTT
Source organism: Centruroides vittatus (assembly GCF_030686945.1). Lineage (NCBI taxonomy): Eukaryota > Metazoa > Arthropoda > Arachnida > Scorpiones > Buthidae > Centruroides > Centruroides vittatus. Next base: position 17,452 of record NW_027122389.1, on the reverse strand, counting down.
GAATTTTCGGTTTTTACTTTGTGTAATTTTAGGGTTTTGTAATGCTCGAAAAGTGAAATTTATTTAATTCGAATTGCAAAATTCGACAGCTTCCAAACGCACTACCAAACTGTCGGTAAAAAAGCATTGCAGATAAATTAGGCTCGATCATTAAACACATTATTTATCTCCTTCAAGTTTTACGTCTTCAGAATGTAGGCATATTGAGCAGTATCTTTTGCAGCGTTACCGCCCGTGTACAGCGTGAGTTTTTGGCTCGTATAGAAAATTTGTTGCTTGCAGCGCCAAAAGCGCGATAGTGCTAAGTTTTGATACTAATTTTTTCAAACAATTGTTTTTACCTTGTTACGAAATCTCACCAAAAAAAGCAGATTTGGTTGCATTTGGAATCCTAAAGGTTTATCAAGATGGCTTTAGATAGGGATACTTTATTCCTTCAGTTTCTACAAAATTCTTAAATATTATTATTTAACGGATGATTGATATTTTTAATTCCTTTAATATGTATTAAATATCATTTTGCAGATGGCCCAGATTTGGAAGACTCGCCATAATTGTGTTAATGTTGACAGGGATTATCATGTATATAGTTGACGTAGTTTCAAACAGATATTACGCGATGTTTGGAATTCCTGCGATATCTGAGTATAAACTTTTAACTTATTTCTCATATAAAAAAAATAAATATTAATCAAATAAACTAATTGATATTTTTATTTATTATTTTAGGGAAACTTATAAATATGTTGCATATAATTATTGTAAACCATATTATTCCCATCTTGGTACTTATTGTTTTGGTGCTTTAACTGGAGATATATTAAGGAAGAAGAAACAGGTGACATTTGGAAAAGTATACTAATTTTATTTCTATTTTATATTATTTATTAATGTTATAATATAAAAGTAATTATATATTTTTTATGGGCATTATTGCGGCTGCAATTGTTTCATATTTTTTAATTTTTTTAAATGTATTTAATTTAAAGCATGTATTAGTTAACGGATGCTTGTTATTTTGAATACCTAAGATTATTAGTGGTTTCCCCTCGTATATCGTATTTTTCCTTTATCAATAGATTTGTGCTTGTCATCTATCTCACTCCTTTTGTGAAAAAAGATTTGAATTGAAATAACCCGACGTCCGGTTTGTATCGGAAATACGAATATAGTTCATCGGAGCCTACTTCTCCGACTGTTTCCATATGTGTTCTCTACATTTACGTCTCTAACTCCGTTCTGGAGTGTAAGGGAAGACAGACGGATCGCATTCGAGATTTACAGGTCTACAATTTTTTTAAATTGCGACCGATAACTAAACCTTCTCGAAGTCGAAAATTAATGGGAGAAATGTCGACTTGGAATTAAAGATTTTCAAACTTACGAATTTAATTACCTGAAATTATTTCGATTCGGCAAATTTTCTGTTATCGAGCCTTTTCTCAAAAATATGCTCACAGGAAATTAATCTTTAATCTCAGATGACACGGGCGGTTGGACTTTCCAAGTGTCCAAAGTTAGAAAAAAAGAAGCAAATTAGTAAATTGTATTCAGTTTATGTCGCTGTTGAATGTCTTATCACGGGCACCCTGCTTTCTCCATTCGGTAACATAGTTTATCAATAAAAGAATGAGGACAGGAGGTGTTATGGGTACTGTTGTGTTCGGCAGAAAGCCAAAGTGTTTATTTATCTTAATCTACCTTGAAAAGAAATATAAATGTATGGATATAAGGTAAGGTAGATTGGAGACCTATTCAAGTGCCGAGAATAAGTTGGAAAATACTTTTCCGTTTTTTTCATTTCGACTTAACAAGACTGTATTATACGAAAACCCTTGTTTACTGTGGTCGGGACTACATTGATTTACTACAGTTGAACTTACGTTAGCGAAAATTTACTATATATTCGGAATCCTTTCACTTATTTTACATCCTGAAACCTGGAAATATGTAGAAATGTCAAGGGTGCTCTTACTGTATTTGTGGACTTTATTGTTTATTTGAGTGTGTAGTCCGATTTTGTTTAATTCCTTAAAGTTTAATAATTCCCGTGCTTTTTGACGAATATTTTCGAAATTTGGCAAGGACGTTTCTTTATTATGGAGATTAATCGTATTAAATTTTTTTGATTAAAAGTCGAGAAAGAATAGAGTTGTGTGTATCTCGAGTAGCGTCAAACTTATTGACGATTTTACTTGTTATTAGGATTTAGAATTTTCTTATAAAACCCATTCCTGTCCTAAAAATTAAGCTTTTTTCCATTTTACAATACAGTAGTTTAAAACATAAAAAGTTTTTTAATAAAATATCAGAACAGATGGAGCAACCCAATGTTACCTAGATAGTTAAGCAACTCGTTGCCGATATTTTAAAATGTTGCAGAATTCGTGTTTACAGTTTTAAAATGTTGCTTTAAGTTTTTATCGAAGACGATGAGGTTGATCTTCCCGAAAATGTTACGAAAAAATTTATAATAATCGTAATTTCTTTCGATTGGAAATATTTATCTAGTAATAGTCTCTTTAATCCGAAAAATATATTTACGGTAGACTCTCACAACTTAACAGGTTCAAACTCCTCAAGCGGCCGGATGGCCGAGCGGTCAAGGTTACCAGCCTACCGCCCTGGGGGACCCGGGATCGAATCCGGACGAGTCGAGAAATCCCCAAGAATTTTTCGGGGGGTGGTTCGTCCGGATATGTCGGTCCCCCGTCCCTCACCACCCGGCCGCCTTATTGTGGGCCTGGCCGAACCCATAATGGGCTTGCTGTAAGAGGCCCTCTTAGTGCCCACTGGGCGGAAAAAGTTACAAAACAAAAAGGTTCAAACTCCTAAATGTCATACTTTGCAATTACTTATGTAGCATTGCTGTAGTGGACTGTTGCAATAGGAAAAAGCTGTATTTTAAAAAGCAATGTAAACAGAACCCAGAAGTACTGTATAGGTATAAGGGTGTGCATGAAGAACTTAAGGTATTGGAAAAACGGTTTCTTTAAAAGTGTTTTTTGACTTTTCTGCTCGCGTTAGTTTTGTAACATATATAAATTTTGTTTTCTAGCACTGAAGAGAGGTCAGAAAGAATAATACTGATCCGAAATGCATTTGTAAAAAAGCAATAAAGGAGTTTGAAACTGTTAAGCTGTCAGACAGTCTACCGTCAATATATTTTTCGGATTAAAAAGACTATTACTAGATCAACATATAATACAGTTACTATAGGAAATTTAATGGGAATATTTATATCTATATGATTACCATATTTAAAATTTTTAATGAAATACGTTATAATTATTTCTTATATTCAAATGAATATTTAATATTATTAATAAAAAATTAACATCAATAGTAATATATTAAATGGAATAAATACCAGAAATCAGAATAATCCAATTAGAACTGCAAAATGTTTCAAAACACGTTTAGCACGAATTCCCTTATACGTAATATGCAATATACATATAAGGAAATAATTAATGTTACGATTACATGAACAATGTAAGTATATTATTGCTAATAGCAACATACGATGTACTGTATGTAACCAGTGGTAATATTTGAAATATTTAACAAAGGGTTCGCTAGCAGAAAATTTTTCCCTAACAATCACCGACTAACAAAATGGAAGTTTTGGCTAGAGATAAATACAATACCTTTTTTTGCGATATATCAGTGGCGTATTTAGAACGTAAGGGGTCCTGGGCGAAGACCAGGTAACAATAGCATATTAGTGCTGTCAACTCGCTGTCCATAGCCCGACACGTATTCCACAGCCATTTTGTATTATCTCGCATGCGTAAGATTGTGGGATCTCTCTTATGACTGGATCTAGTTTCAAGAACTGTCTTGAATCGATCGCGATTAAACCTTGTTTCGGTCGTGAATGAAACAATCGAGAGAGATCGCACCAAGGCATAGTCCCCGACCTTGCTCGCAATCTAGATTGAAATACTCGGTGCGAACGAAGTGTAAGGCTGTAGTTCAGTAGTGTTACAAGAGTATAATACGTATATTTTAATATATTTTTTAAAAGAAACAAAACCACTATAAATTTTACGTGTGTTTAACAAGGTTCGGGAAACTGAAAATTTTACCAACGGGTTCGGCCGAACCTGTGCGAACCCGTTGAATATCACCACTGACTATAACGATGTAAATAGTAGTGGTTTGGGAAGCTTTGATCACAAAATTAATTTTCTAATTACGAATTTGAATTAAATTAATTTTATTTTAACATTAAAGCAAAGTTTTTGTATTAATTATTAAAATGTTTTTATAAATTTGAATTAAATTAATTTTATTTTAACAATATTTGAAAGATTTGATCACAAAATTGATTTTTAAGATTTCTTTTAATATAAAATTGAGTTGCAGTAATAATTTAATTAAAATTTGTCAATTGAATTAAGATTACAAATAATTATTAAAATCTAATGAAATAATTTTTTGAAATTATGTTTTTAAATTAATTATTTTCTCAATTCATATTTATTATAAATATTTATTCATTATATTAAATTAATAATACAAATAAAAATTTGTCGAATAGATCAATTCAATTTATAGCTTCAGTTTTCATATTTAGAAAACTTTTTAGTTCAGTTCAGTTTTCATATTTAGAAAACTTTTTGAGTTCAGTTCAGTTTTCATATTTAGAAAACTTTTTAGTTCAGTTCAGTTTTCATATTTAGAAAACTTTTTAGTTCAGTTCAGTTTTCATATTTAGAAAACTTTTTAGTTCAGTTCAGTTTTCATATTTAGAAAACTTTTTAGTTCAGTTCAGTTTTCATATTTAGAAAACTTTTTAGTTCAGTTCAGTTTTCATATTTAGAAAACTTTTTAGTTCAGTTCAGTTTTCATATTTAGAAAACTTTTTAGTTCAGTTCAGTTTTCATATTTAGAAAACTTTTTAGTTCAGTTCAGTTTTCATATTTAGAAAACTTTTTAGTTCAGTTCAGTTTTCATATTTAGAAAACTTTTTAGTTCAGTTCAGTTTTCATATTTAGAAAACTTTTTAGTTCAGTTCAGTTTTCATATTTAGAAAACTTTTTAGTTCAGTTCAGTTTTCATATTTAGAAAACTTTTTAGTTCAGTTCAGTTTTCATATTTAGAAAACTTTTTAGTTCAGTTCAGTTTTCATATTTAGAAAACTTTTTAGTTCAGTTCAGTTTTCATATTTAGAAAACTTTTTAGTTCAGTTCAGTTTTCATATTTAGAAAACTTTTTAGTTCAGTTCAGTTTTCATATTTAGAAAACTTTTTAGTTCAGTTCAGTTTTCATATTTAGAAAACTTTTTAGTTCAGTTCAGTTTTCATATTTAGAAAACTTTTTAGTTCAGTTCAGTTTTCATATTTAGAAAACTTTTTAGTTCAGTTCAGTTTTCATATTTAGAAAACTTTTTAGTTCAGTTCAGTTTTCATATTTAGAAAACTTTTTAGTTCAGTTCAGTTTTCATATTTAGAAAACTTTTTAGTTCAGTTCAGTTTTCATATTTAGAAAACTTTTTAGTTCAGTTCAGTTTTCATATTTAGAAAACTTTTTAGTTCAGTTCAGTTTTCATATTTAGAAAACTTTTTAGTTCAGTTCAGTTTTCATATTTAGAAAACTTTTTAGTTCAGTTCAGTTTTCATATTTAGAAAACTTTTTAGTTCAGTTCAGTTTTCATATTTAGAAAACTTTTTAGTTCAGTTCAGTTTTCATATTTAGAAAACTTTTTAGTTCAGTTCAGTTTTCATATTCAGAAAACTTTTTAGTTCAGTTCAGTTTTCATATTTAGAAAACTTTTTAGTTCAGTTCAGTTTTCATATTCAGAAAACTTTTTAGTTCAGTTCAGTTTTCATATTTAGAAAACTTTTTAGTTCAGTTCAGTTTTCATATTTAGAAAACTTTTTAGTTCAGTTCAGTTTTCATATTTAGAAAACTTTTTAGTTCAGTTCAGTTTTCATATTTAGAAAACTTTTTAGTTCAGTTCAGTTTTCATATTTAGAAAACTTTTTAGTTCAGTTCAGTTTTCATATTTAGAAAACTTTTTAGTTCAGTTCAGTTTTCATATTTAGAAAACTTTTTAGTTCAGTTCAGTTTTCATATTTAGAAAACTTTTTAGTTCAGTTCAGTTTTCATATTTAGAAAACTTTTTAGTTCAGTTCAGTTTTCATATTTAGAAAACTTTTTAGTTCAGTTCAGTTTTCATATTTAGAAAACTTTTTAGTTCAGTTCAGTTTTCATATTTAGAAAACTTTTTAGTTCAGTTCAGTTTTCATATTTAGAAAACTTTTTAGTTCAGTTCAGTTTTCATATTTAGAAAACTTTTTAGTTCAGTTCAGTTTTCATATTTAGAAAACTTTTTAGTTCAGTTCAGTTTTCATATTTAGAAAACTTTTTAGTTCAGTTCAGTTTTCATATTTAGAAAACTTTTTAGTTCAGTTCAGTTTTCATATTTAGAAAACTTTTTAGTTCAGTTCAGTTTTCATATTTAGAAAACTTTTTAGTTCAGTTCAGTTTTCATATTTAGAAAACTTTTTAGTTCAGTTCAGTTTTCATATTTAGAAAACTTTTTAGTTCAGTTCAGTTTTCATATTTAGAAAACTTTTTAGTTCAGTTCAGTTTTCATATTTAGAAAACTTTTTAGTTCAGTTCAGTTTTCATATTTAGAAAACTTTTTAGTTCAGTTCAGTTTTCATATTTAGAAAACTTTTTAGTTCAGTTCAGTTTTCATATTTAGAAAACTTTTTAGTTCAGTTCAGTTTTCATATTTAGAAAACTTTTTAGTTCAGTTCAGTTTTCATATTTAGAAAACTTTTTAGTTCAGTTCAGTTTTCATATTTAGAAAACTTTTTAGTTCAGTTCAGTTTTCATATTTAGAAAACTTTTTAGTTCAGTTCAGTTTTCATATTTAGAAAACTTTTTAGTTCAGTTCAGTTTTCATATTTAGAAAACTTTTTAGTTCAGTTCAGTTTTCATATTTAGAAAACTTTTTAGTTCAGTTCAGTTTTCATATTTAGAAAACTTTTTAGTTCAGTTCAGTTTTCATATTTAGAAAACTTTTTACTTCAGTTCAGTTTTCATATTCAGAAAACTTTTTACTTCAGTTCAGTATTCATATTTAGAAAACTTTTTAGTTCAGTTCAGTTTTCATATTTAGAAAACTTTTTAGTTCAGTTCAGTTTTCATATTTAGAAAACTTTTTACTTCAGTTCAGTTTTCATATTTAGAAAACTTTTTAGTTCAGTTCAGTTTTCATATTCAGAAAACTTTTTACTTCAGTTCAGTTTTCATATTCAGAAAACTTTTTACTTCAGTTCAGTTTCATATTAGAAAACTTTTTAGTTCAGTTCAGTTTTCATATTTAGAAAACTTTTTAGTTCAGTTCAGTTTTCATATTTAGAAAACTTTTTAGTTCAGTTCAGTTTTCATATTTAGAAAACTTTTTAGTTCAGTTCAGTTTTCATATTTAGAAAACTTTTTAGTTCAGTTCAGTTTTCATATTTAGAAAACTTTTTACTTCAGTTCAGTTTTCATATTCAGAAAACTTTTTAGTTCAGTTCAGTTTTCATATTTAGAAAACTTTTTAGTTCAGTTCAGTTTTCATATTTAGAAAACTTTTTAGTTCAGTTCAGTTTTCATATTTAGAAAACTTTTTAGTTCAGTTCAGTTTTCATATTTAGAAAACTTTTTACTTCAGTTCAGTTTTCATATTCAGAAAACTTTTTACTTCAGTTCAGTTTTCATATTCAGAAAACTTTTTACTTCACTTCAGTTTTCATATTCAGAAAACTTTTTACTTCACTTCAGTTTTCATATTTAGAAAACTTTTTATTCACTTCAGTTTTCATATTTAGAAAACTTTTTACTTCACTTCAGTTTTCATATTTAGAAAACTTTTTACTTCACTTCAGTTTTCATATTCAGAAAACTTTTTACTTCACTTCAGTTTTCATATTCAGAAAACTTTTTACTTCAGTTCAGTTTTCATATTCAGAAAACTTTTTACTTCAGTTCAGTTTTCATATTTAGAAAACTTTTTACTTCAGTTCAGTTTTCATATTCAGAAAACTTTTTACTTCAGTTCAGTTTTCATATTCAGAAAACTTTTTACTTCAGTTCAGTTTACATATTCAGAAAACTTTTTACTTCAGTTCAGTATTCATATTTAGAAAACTTTTTAGTTCAGTTCAGTATTCATATTTAGAAAACTTTTTACTTCAGTTCAGTTTTCATATTTAGAAAACTTTTTAGTTCAGTTCAGTTTTCATATTTAGAAAACTTTTTAGTTCATTCAGTTTTCATATTTAGAAAACTTTTTAGTTCAGTTCAGTTTTCATATTTAGAAAACTTTTTATTCAGTTCAGTTTTCATATTTAGAAAACTTTTTAGTTCAGTTCAGTTTTCATATTTAGAAAACTTTTTAGTTCAATTCAGTTTTCATATTTAGAAAACTTTTTAGTTCAGTTCAGTTTTCATATTTAGAAAACTTTTTACTTCACTTCAGTTTTCATATTCAGAAAACTTTTTACTTCAGTTCAGTTTTCATATTTAGAAAACTTTTTACTTCAGTTCAGTTTTCATATTCAGAAAACTTTTTACTTCAGTTCAGTATTCATATTTAGAAAACTTTTTAGTTCAGTTCAGTATTCATATTTAGAAAACTTTTTACTTCAGTTCAGTTTTCATATTCAGAAAACTTTTTAGTTCAGTTCAGTTTTCATATTCAGAAAACTTTTTAGTTCAGTTCAGTTTTCATATTTAGAAAACTTTTTAGTTCAGTTCAGTATTCATATTTAGAAAACTTTTTAGTTCAGTTCAGTATTCATATTTAGAAAACTTTTTACTTCACTTCAGTTTTCATATTCAGAAAACTTTTTAGTTCAATTCAGTTTTCATATTTAGAAAACTTTTCAGTTTATTTCTTTAGTTTTTATAAAACATCTTGTAACAGTAAAGCAAAGTTTAATTAATATATTCTTTCTAATTATTAAATTTATTATAAAATTAATTTGCCTTAAAAATTTTTTACAATTTGTTCTAATATAAAGAGTAAATTATAACACGACAACTTTAAATAACATTTTAACAATAAGACAAAGTAAAATACAGAAATAGTTCAATATAATAATTATCTAAATTATATTTCTTACTTATTTATTAAATACCTATACAATGTATTCATTTTGAAAATATCTGTTTTCGTTTAATTAAGAATTATTCGTAAAATAGAATATCACAAAAAGAACATTTCTTTTAAAAATATTTGTGATAATAATAATTTTTTAAATATTATCCAATCTTAGACCCTCAAGAAGTTTGATGTCTGAATCATTGTAGTTCCATAAAAAAAAATAAAAATTTCTATCTGTCCATTTTTTGTCAATTTTTGAGGAATTAGGTACTCTCAACTTTTCAATGTCAAATGATGAAATTTTTATGTACATTATTGCATCGGTTAAGTTTAAAAAATTAAATTCAATATTTTCTCCTTGTAATAAATTATATTGTACTTCTTATATAAGTTAAATAAAATTTCATATACCTTACTATGACCTTCCCAACTTCCAAAATTATGATTTTTATATGTTAAATACATCTCTTGTAAGAAATTTCCAAATTTAACAGATTTTTTTATCTCGTGGTGATAAATTATCAAAAGTAATGAATTGATTAACGGTAGTAAAATTTCCTGATGGCGAGTGGACGTACATTTATACATTATTAGAATACAAATTATTAAAAAATTTAACAGAACAATGGTTGTAATGGTTGTTTTATAATCAATTACATTTTAGTTTTACTTTGATGTATTTAACAATAAGTTAAATTACAATTCACTTTTTATATTAAAATAATAGTAATACAACGGTATATATATAATAAGCATTATTTTTTCCAATTTAATATGATAAGATTTTTGTAATAAATTTATTACATTTCTGTATCTTCCCAAAATTGTTTGTATGTCTTGCTACAAACCCAATTTGTCTACATGAGGTGTTGAATGGAAGATTTTTGTCTCGAATCGTGAAAGCTTCGACAAGGATAACTCGTATATCACTGTTTAATGTTTTTATGGCCAACAGTCAAAAAGTTGAAATGCTTCAAAATCTATCGGCATGACATTCTGTAATTTTATATAAATAAAAATTAGGATTAATATTATTTTATATTTAATAAGAAAATAACGAAAAGATTTCATACATAAATATTTTTTACTGACTATATAAAATGTTAATTGATATACCAAATTGTTAATGTAAAACATATATACATATAATTTTTAAAATTTATATTGTAATTGAATTGAAATGAAACTTATGTTACTAAAATGAAAAAAAAGTAAAAGACGTATTATAAGAATCTAACTCAAATTGTACAGTAGCAATAATGATAATAATAATATTACAAAATGGTCTTTCTTCAAATCAAATTTATACTGTGTGATCCAACTTATTAAACTTTGAATTACTATACGGTTTATACTAAACCATAATTTCTTTGAAATAATATTTATTTAACTGATAAACTCTAATTAAAGATATTAAATTTACAAAATGAAACTGTAATTATATACATTTTTTTTTATTATAAAACTCATTTCACCTCAATGAAAATTATTATATATCAACGAACTTTAAGAATAAATTTTACAACAATAGGGTGCTTTATTTTAAAAACAACTTATTTAATTAAGCAAACTAAAAACATAATAAAATTGTAACACTATCTGTATTAGTTATATATTATAGTACGTACAATTAGATTAGTTTTAAATATATGTAAAAAATTTATATGTAATATGATTACATTTATTTATTTAATATTAACTTATTATCAATAATATTATCATTTTAATTAATTTCTATACATTTAAATTTATATTACTGAGTATTTATTTAAATATAATTAAGAAAGAGTTTAAAGAATATTAAACTCCAAGAAAACGAACCTCTGATTGTAATTCCTAAAAATTTGTTTTTCACATGATAGATATAAACCCTACAAATAATTGCTGAATTCTTATGTCTAACTGTTAACTTTTTAAAACTAATAGATTCGTTATAATAATAAATTTTGCTGAACTTTTCAGTATATCTAAAACATGACATATTTCTGCAAGTAAGTGAAGCAATAAACTTTTGCTGACTTTAAGTAAATTATTCGTAATTCAGAAATAAATTATATAGCATCTCGAAAACTCTATAACTCTCTAAAATTTTGTTTCTCATATGATAGACATAAAAAATCGGTAAGATTTGACAATTATTTGCACGGTTTATATCTAACAATTAAATTTAAAAAAATAATAATAGACTCATTATAAAAATCAGTTTTCCCGAACTCTAGAATATCTTGTTGCAAACCTAAACTTTCAGAACTATGTGTTAACAAAGATTTCCATTGTGAAGCGCAAATGCCTCAAAATCAATAATCACACATATTAAATAATAATAATAGTAATAAATACTTACCTTCAAAATTTATTAAAACAGAATTCAATATCACATGAAACTACTTCAGTAATATTTCAAAATAAAAAGTTATAGGAAAAATGTTATGCATATATTAAAATAATAAGTCAGTGAACTTTACTAAACTTCTAAAAGACGTATTTTAAACATTTACACAATTGTCTAAATGGTCGTACATTGCATTAAATTTTACCACCTTACATTGATTCTCTTATATTTCTTGATGTTAAACTTGTGAATTTTTCGGAGATTTACTTTTATCTAGAGTTAGGTCTAAGTCAAAGGCAAACTTTTAAATAAAAATACTTACTTTCTGAAGAGGATGGTCTTGTATAAGAGGTTCTTGCAAAAGAAGTTCTGGCGAGGTATTGAAACAGTCTCTTATAACCAGTATTTATACCATCTCTTAATGCAAAAACAGCGGAAAAAAGATATATCAAAATTAGCAACTTTGATAAACAATATATTTTAAAATGAATCAAAAACAGTAATTTCTAATATTAATTTAAAAACAGAGGAAAAAGGATTATTCAAATTAGCAACTTTGAAAAACAAGGTATATATATATATATTAATACAAAAATGAAATTGTTTTATTTTTAAATTGTTATTGAAAATTAACTGTTTTCCATTCATTTTTATATATCTTGTTTTTCAAGGTATGGTCTAAAAATATTAATATATATATGTATATACCTTGTTTTTCAAAGTTGCTAATTTGAAATATCCTTTTTCCTCTGTTTTTAAATTAATATTAAAAATTAACTGTTTTTGATTCATTTTAAAATATATTGTTTATCAAAGTTGCTAATTTTGATATATCTTTTTTCCGCTGTTTTTGCATTAAGAGATGGTATAAATACTGGTTATAAGAGACTGGTTCAATACCTCGCCAGAACTTCTTTTGCAAGAACCTCTTATACAAGACCATCCTCTTCAGAAAGTAAGTATTTTTATTTAAAAGTTTGCCTTTGACTTAGACCTAACTCTAGATAAAAGTAAATCTCCGAAAAATTCACAAGTTTAACATCAAGAAATATAAGAGAATCAATGTAAGGTGGTAAAATTTAATGCAATGTACGACCATTTAGACAATTGTGTAAATGTTTAAAATACGTCTTTTAGAAGTTTAGTAAAGTTCACTGACTTATTATTTTAATATATGCATAACATTTTTCCTATAACTTTTTATTTTGAAATATTACTGAAGTAGTTTCATGTGATATTGAATTCTGTTTTAATAAATTTTGAAGGTAAGTATTTATTACTATTATTATTATTTAATATGTGTGATTATTGATTTTGAGGCATTTGCGCTTCACAATGGAAATCTTTGTTAACACATAGTTCTGAAAGTTTAGGTTTGCAACAAGATATTCTAGAGTTCGGGAAAACTGATTTTTATAATGAGTCTATTATTAGTTTTTTAAATTTAATTGTTAGATATAAACCGTGCAAATAATTGTCAAATCTTACTGATTTTTTATGTCTATCATATGAGAAACAAAATTTTAGAGAGTTATAGAGTTTTCGAGATGCTATATAATTTATTTCTGAATTACGAATAATTTACTTAAAGTCAGCAAAAGTTTATTACTTCACTTACTTGCAGAAATATGTCATGTTTTAGATATACTGAAAAGTTCAGCAAAATTTATTATTATAACGAATCTATTAGTTTTAAAAAGTTAACAGTTAGACATAAGAATTCAGCAATTATTTGTAGGGTTTATATCTATCATGTGAAAAACAAATTTTTAGGAATTACAATCAGAGGTTCGTTTTCTTGGAGTTTAATATTCTTTAAACTCTTTCTTAATTATATTTAAATAAATACTCAGTAATATAAATTTAAATGTATAGAAATTAATTAAAATGATAATATTATTGATAATAAGTTAATATTAAATAAATAAATGTAATCATATTACATATAAATTTTTTACATATATTTAAAACTAATCTAATTGTACGTACTATAATATATAACTAATACAGATAGTGTTACAATTTTATTATGTTTTTAGTTTGCTTAATTAAATAAGTTGTTTTTAAAATAAAGCACCCTATTGTTGTAAAATTTATTCTTAAAGTTCGTTGATATATAATAATTTTCATTGAGGTGAAATGAGTTTTATAATAAAAAAAAATGTATATAATTACAGTTTCATTTTGTAAATTTAATATCTTTAATTAGAGTTTATCAGTTAAATAAATATTATTTCAAAGAAATTATGGTTTAGTATAAACCGTATAGTAATTCAAAGTTTAATAAGTTGGATCACACAGTATAAATTTGATTTGAAGAAAGACCATTTTGTAATATTATTATTATCATTATTGCTACTGTACAATTTGAGTTAGATTCTTATAATACGTCTTTTACTTTTTTTTCATTTTAGTAACATAAGTTTCATTTCAATTCAATTACAATATAAATTTTAAAAATTATATTTATATAGTTTTACATTAACAATTTGGTATATCAATTAACATTTTATATAGTCAGTAAAAAATATTTATGTATGAAATCTTTTCGTTATTTTCTTATTAAATATAAAATAATATTAATCCTAATTTTTATTTATATAAAATTACAGAATGTCATGCCGATAGATTTTGAAGCATTTCAACTTTTTGACTGTTGGCCATAAAAACATTAAACAGTGATATACGAGTTATCCTTGTCGAAGCTTTCACGATTCGAGACAAAAATCTTCCATTCAACACCTCATGTAGACAAATTGGGTTTGTAGCAAGACATACAAACAATTTTGGGAAGATACAGAAATGTAATAAATTTATTACAAAAATCTATCATATTAAATTGGAAAAAATAATGCTTATTATATATATACCGTTGTATTACTATTATTTTAATATAAAAAGTGAATTGTAATTTAACTTATTGTTAAATACATCAAAGTAAAACTAAAATGTAATTGATTATAAAACAACCATTACAACCATTGTTCTGTTAAATTTTTTAATAATTTGTATTCTAATAATGTATAAATGTACGTCCACTCGCCATCAGGAAATTTTACTACCGTTAATCAATTCATTACTTTTGATAATTTATCACCACGAGATAAAAAAATCTGTTAAATTTGGAAATTTCTTACAAGAGATGTATTTATCATATAAAAATCATAATTTTGGAAGTTGGGAAGGTCATAGTAAGGTATATGAAATTTTATTTAACTTATATAAGAAGTACAATATAATTTATTACAAGGAGGAAATATTGAATTTAATTTTTTAAACTTAACCGATGCAATAATGTACATAAAAATTCCATCATTTGACATTGAAAAGTTGAGGGGTACCTAAATCCTCAAAAATTGACAAAAAATGGACAGATAGAAATTTTTATTTTTTTAATGGAACTACAATTATTCAGACATCAAACTTCTTGGGGTCTAAGATTGGATAATATTTAAAAAATTATTATTACCACAAATATTTTTAAAAGAAATGTTCTTTTTGTGATATTCTATTTTACGAATAATTCTTAATTAAACGAAAACAGATATTTTCAAAATGAATACATTGTATAGGTATTTAATAAATAAGTAAGAAATATAATTTAGATAATTATTATATTGAACTATTTCTGTATTTTACTTTGTCTTATTGTTAAAATGTTATTTAAAGTTGTCGTGTTATAATTTACTCTTTATATTAGAACAAATTGTAAAAAATTATTAATGCAAATTAATTTTATAATATAAATTTAATAATTAGAAAGAATATATTAATTAAACTTTGCTTTACTGTTACAAGATGTTTTATAAAAACTAAAGAAATAAACTGAAAAGTTTTCTAAATATGAAAACTGAATTGAACTAAAAAGTTTTCTGAATATGAAAACTGAAGTGAAGTAAAAAGTTTTCTAAATATGAAAACTGAACTGAACTAAAAAGTTTTCTAAATATGAAAACTGAACTGAACTAAAAAGTTTTCTAAATATGAAAACTGAACTGAACTAAAAAGTTTTCTGAATATGAAAACTGAACTGAACTAAAAAGTTTTCTGAATATGAAAACTGAACTGAAGTAAAAAGTTTTCTAAATATGAAAACTGAACTGAACTAAAAAGTTTTCTAAATATGAATACTGAACTGAAGTAAAAAGTTTTCTGAATATGAAAACTGAAGTGAAGTAAAAAGTTTTCTAAATATGAAAACTGAAGTGAAGTAAAAAGTTTTCTAAATATGAAAACTGAAGTGAAGTAAAAAGTTTTCTAAATATGAAAACTGAACTGAACTAAAAAGTTTTCTAAATATGAAAACTGAATTGAACTAAAAAGTTTTCTAAATATGAAAACTGAACTGAACTAAAAAGTTTTCTAAATATGAAAACTGAACTGAACTAAAAAGTTTTCTAAATATGAAAACTGAACTGAACTAAAAAGTTTTCTAAATATGAAAACTGAACTGAACTAAAAAGTTTTCTGAATATGAAAACTGAACTGAACTAAAAAGTTTTCTAAATATGAAAACTGAACTGAAGTAAAAAGTTTTCTAAATATGAAAACTGAACTGAACTAAAAAGTTTTCTAAATATGAAAACTGAACTGAAGTAAAAAGTTTTCTGAATATGAAAACTGAACTGAAGTAAAAAGTTTTCTGAATATGAAAACTGAACTGAAGTAAAAAGTTTTCTGAATATGAAAACTGAACTGAAGTAAAAAGTTTTCTGAATATGAAAACTGAACTGAACTAAAAAGTTTTCTGAATATGAAAACTGAACTGAAGTAAAAAGTTTTCTGAATATGAAAACTGAACTGAAGTAAAAAGTTTTCTGAATATGAAAACTGAAGTGAAGTAAAAAGTTTTCTAAATATGAAAACTGAAGTGAAGTAAAAAGTTTTCTAAATATGAAAACTGAAGTGAACTAAAAAGTTTTCTAAATATGAAAACTGAAGTGAAGTAAAAAGTTTTCTGAATATGAAAACTGAAGTGAACTAAAAAGTTTTCTGAATATGAAAACTGAAGTGAAGTAAAAAGTTTTCTGAATATGAAAACTGAACTGAACTAAAAAGTTTTCTGAATATGAAAACTGAACTGAAGTAAAAAGTTTTCTAAATATGAAAACTGAACTGAACTAAAAAGTTTTCTAAATATGAAAACTGAACTGAACTAAAAAGTTTTCTAAATATGAAAACTGAACTGAACTAAAAAGTTTTCTGAATATGAAAACTGAACTGAACTAAAAAGTTTTCTAAATATGAAAACTGAACTGAACTAAAAAGTTTTCTAAATATGAAAACTGAACTGAACTAAAAAGTTTTCTAAATATGAAAACTGAACTGAACTAAAAAGTTTTCTAAATATGAAAACTGAACTGAACTAAAAAGTTTTCTAAATATGAAAACTGAACTGAACTAAAAAGTTTTCTGAATATGAAAACTGAACTGAACTAAAAAGTTTTCTAAATATGAAAACTGAACTGAACTAAAAAGTTTTCTGAATATGAAAACTGAACTGAACTAAAAAGTTTTCTGAATATGAAAACTGAACTGAACTAAAAAGTTTTCTGAATATGAAAACTGAACTGAACTAAAAAGTTTTCTAAATATGAAAACTGAACTGAACTAAAAAGTTTTCTGAATATGAAAACTGAACTGAACTAAAAAGTTTTCTAAATATGAAAACTGAACTGAACTAAAAAGTTTTCTAAATATGAAAACTGAACTGAACTAAAAAGTTTTCTAAATATGAAAACTGAACTGAACTAAAAAGTTTTCTAAATATGAAAACTGAACTGAACTAAAAAGTTTTCTAAATATGAAAACTGAACTGAACTAAAAAGTTTTCTAAATATGAAAACTGAACTGAACTAAAAAGTTTTCTAAATATGAAAACTGAACTGAACTAAAAAGTTTTCTAAATATGAAAACTGAACTGAACTAAAAAGTTTTCTAAATATGAAAACTGAACTGAACTAAAAAGTTTTCTAAATATGAAAACTGAACTGAACTAAAAAGTTTTC